>NW_027361841.1:11090000-12560000 GCF_039654945.1 Dendrobates tinctorius
CTCCACCTCTCCCCAGTCTCATGATGTTCCTGACTATTTGGCTGATTTTTATGATGTATTTAGTGAGAATGAGTCTGCGTCTTTGCCTCCTCATAGGAGTTAAGACTGTGCAATTGAGCTGAGCCCTGGGTGTAAATTTCCCAAGGGTCGACATTTCAATTTATCTGTACCCCAGCACGAGGCTATGTGATCCTATATTAAGGAGTCGTTGGAGAAGGGTCATATTAGACCATCCTCTTCACCCTTAGGTGCTGGGTTTTTTTTTGTGGCCAAAAAAGATGGTTCATTAAGGCCTTGTATTGACTATCGCTCCCTCAACAAAATTACTGTTAAATATCAGTATCCGTTACCCCTGATTTCTGATCTATTCTCCAGAGTTAAAGGTGCTTGCTGGTTTACCAAGCTTGACCTCAGGAGGGCGTATAATCTTATTCGCATTAAGCATGGGGATGAATGGAAGACGGCGTTTAATACTCCGGAGAGACATTTTGAGTACCTGGTGATGCCTTTTGGGCTCACTAATGCCCCTTCTTTCTTCCAGTGCTTCATGAATGATATTTTCCGAGACTTTGTGCATAAATTTTTGATCATCTACCTGGATGATATTTTGATCTTTTCCAAGGATTGGGACTCTCATGTGGAACATGTTCGGACTGTGTTCCGGATTTTGAGGGAGAATTCCCTGTATGTCAAGGGATCGAAATGCCTTTTTGGTGTACAGAGGATTTCATTTTTGGGATTTATTTTGTCTCCGTCAACTATTGAAATGGACCTGGCCAAGGTACAGGCCATTTATGATTGGGTTCAGCCCACTTCTTTGAAGGCCCTCCAGAAGTTTTTGGGTTTTGCTAATTTTTATCAGAAATTTATAGCTAATTTTTTTTGGTATTGCCAAACCATTGACTGATTTGACTAAGAAGGGGGCTGATGTGCTGAATTGGTCTCCGGAGGCTGTTTCTTCTTTTCAGGAGCTGAAGCGAAGGTTCACTTCTGCTCAGGTTTTGCGGCAACCTGATGTCTGACTCCCGTTTCAGGTAGAGGTGGATGCTTCTGAAATTGGTGCAGGAGCTGTTTTGTCCCAAAAAGATCCTGTAACATCTAAAATGAATCCCTGTGCTTTCTTTTCCCGAAAGTTCTCCCCATCCGAACGTAACTATGATGTGGGGAATCGGGAACTGTGAGCCATGAAATGGGCATTTGAGGAGTGGAGACATTGGTTGGAGGTAGCTAAACATCAAGTCGTGGTCCTTACTGACCACAAGAATTTGATTTCCCTGGAGTCGGCCAAACGCTTGAATCCTAGACAGGCTAGGTGGGCCTTGTTTTTCACACGTTTTGATTTTGTGGTCTCTTTTCTTCCGGGCACTAAGAATGTCAAGGCAGACGCCCTCTCTAGGAGTTTCTTTGCTGATTCTCCTATTGTGACCAAGCCTGCTACCATCTTAGGTGAGGGGGTAGTTCTTTTTGCCATCTCGCCCGATTTGAGATGTGTTCTGGAAGAGTTTCAGGAGGACAAACCTGATCGTTGTCTCATTGGAAAATTGTATGTTCCTGACCAGTGGAGGAAGAGAGTGATGTCTGAGGTTCATTGCTCCGCATTGGCTGGTCATCCAGGTATTTTTGGTACTAGAGATTTGGTGAGTCGGTCTTTTTGGTGGCCCTCCTGGTCTCGTGATGTCAGGAATTTTGTGCAGTCCTGTGGGACTTGCTCCCGGTCTAAACCTTGTTCTCACTCTAGTGGGTTGTTGATGCCTTTTCCAGTGCCCAGGAGGCCATGAACCCACATTTCAATGGATTTTATCCCTGATATGCCTGTCTCTCAGAGAATGACTGCTATTTGGGTGATTTGTGATAGATTCTCTAAGATGGTCCATCTTGTACCATGCCCTAAGTTGCCATCTTCCTCAGAGTTGGTGCCCTTGTTTTTGCAACAGGTGGTTCGCTTGCACGGGATTCCTGAGAACATTGTATCTGACAGAGGATTTCAGTTTGTTTCTACATTTTGGAGGACTTTCTGTTCCAAGCTGGGAATTCAGTTGTCCTTCTCCTCTGCGTTTCACCCTCAGACCAATGGGCAGACGGAGAGAACAAACCAGATTTTGGAGTCCTATTTGAGATGTTTTATTTCTGCTGATCAGGATGATTGTGTTTCATTTTTGCCCTTGGCCGAATTTGCTTTAAATAATAGAGCTAGTTCTGCCACTTTGATGTCACCTTTTTTTTGTAACTTTGGGTTTCATCCTCGATTCCCTTCAGGGCAGGTGGAGTCTTCTGCCTGCCCAGGTGTTGACACTGGTGGAGAGAATGCACCAGATTTGGGACCAAGTGGTGGATAAGTTGTCTCTCTCCCAGGAAAAGGCCCAGCGGTTTTCCAACCGGCATAGGACCATTGGTCCCCAGTTTAAGGTGGGTGATATGGTTTGGTTGTCATCAAAGAATATCTCTATGAAGGTGGCTTCTCCAAAGTTTAAACCTAGATTTATTGGACCTTACAAGATTTTGGAGATTCTTAATCCGGTCTCTTTTCGATTGGCTCTTCCTGTTACATTCAAGATTCATAACGTGTTTCATAAGTCTCTGTTAAAGAGGTTTGTTGAGCCAGTAGTTCCTGTGGTGGCACCTCCTGACCCTGTATTGGTTGAAGGTAATGTGGAATATGAGGTTGAGAAGATACTGGATTCTCGTCTGGCTAGACGGAGACTCCAGTATTTGGTTAAATAGAAGGGTTATGGCCAGGAGGATAATTCTTGGGTCCCTGCATCCGATATTCATGCCGAAAGATTGGTTCGTGCTTTTCATCGGGCCCATCCTGATCGCCCTGGTGGCGTGGATGAGGGTTCTTTGACCCCTCCTCAAGGGGGAAGTACTGTTGTGAGTTCATTCTCCCCTTTACCTTTGATGTCTGATGAACTCCCTCTGCTGGTGAAGAGAGGTAGTGAAATTGATTGGGATGGGAAGAACCTGTCATCTGAACAGGCGGAGTGTGATTGGACATCTGGAATTTCTGAGTGGATATAAGGCAGCCGATGCCCTGCAGGGCTGCTGGTGATCCTTTCTTCTCTGAGGTCTTGCATCCAGCTTGGTTCCTGTCTACTAAAAGCTAAGTCTTTGCCCTGCTGTTGTTCCATGAGATTTTGTCTGGTTTGCTTAGTGTTTGTGTTCAGCCAGTCCTGGTTGGGACTGGCTGAATTCCATTTTTGTCTCTGATCAGTTGATCTCTTTGCTCTGTTTTCAGAATATACCTGAGTGCTGGTATAGTGATTTTGAAGTCTAGCGACTTCAGGGCCTTTTTCCCTATCAGACGGTTGGGACATTTTTGGTAGGGTTTTTTGCGGATTGCAGCCAGCATCTTTTCTGTCCTGTCCTATCTAGTTAGTTGGGCCCCATCGTTTGCTCAGCCTGTCTTTCTGTCTGTGTTTGTGTTTTCATCTGTTTTTCACCGACAATACATGTTAGGGGCTGTCTATTGCGGCAGTTTAGATTTCCCCTTTCCTTCTTTAGGCTTATGTAGTTCTCCGGCTGTGACGAGGGGTCTAGGGCACCGTAGGAACCCCCCATAGCTACTATTAGTTGTGGTGTATAGGATCAGGCGTCTGCAATCCGATAGCTACCAACCTCTCCAGTTTTCTGGACTTAGCTTTTATTTTTGTTTTCTCCTCCTTCGGTGACTCATTCATAATAGCTGAGGCTGAAGAGCCTGCGCTTGGACATGTGCATAACCTGTGTGAGTACAGGATAACCAGAGTGAAGCTCTGTAATGGACGCTAAGCTGTTGTATATTGCTGCTGTGGGTTTATGATGGAGGAATAAACCGCATGGACTATGTGATGGCTTTATGAAAACCCAGTGCCGGATGTGTTTTATTCACTGCCAAGCGAGTGATCCTCTGCTGGAATGACAACGCTACCTCACAAATGGTGGAGAACTGCTATGGGCAGTGTTGTAGCCTTGCTGCTAGGGGCAATGAAAGAGGACTGTGGATTGTGATAGGGTGCCTCTGTGGATAAGAGGTACCCGAGGACCTGTGTGGCCAACACAGGTAACAGACTGTTGTTCGTGTGGTACTGACCTGGGTCAATGAGTAAGACGGTGACCCGTGTGGCCGACAAAGGTATCGAAGATGGTGTACCTGGAGGGTTCAGTGAGGAAAGGTCCTGGAGGGTCAGTCCTGGGAGAAGAGTCAGATCCCAGGAGCACGTGGTGTGACCTTGGACCTGATGAGGTGCGAGTGTTGGGCAGTCTCAGGCAGAGACAGATGTCCTGAAGAGCACCCGCCGAGCCCCTGGACCTGGTGAGGCCGGTGTGTGTGGAGACCCTGGGAGGAGGGTAGCTCTCTGAATCACACACAGTGCGCCCTGTGTGTTGGACGGTCTCAGGTGGAGATAGGAGCGTCCTGAATAGCAGACAGTCAGGACACATGAGTTTTTGTGTGATATGTTTTTTTTTCTTTTCTTGACTCAGCCTGCGATGGCTCAGTGGGTGACAAGCAGCTTCCTGTATCTCAGCGGGGTTACGAAGGGGACAAGCGGCTTCCGGTAACTCGGCGGGGTTACGAAGAGGACACCAGCAGCGGTGTGTGAACAGCAGCTGGTGGTGTCGGTGATCGGTGACAGCAGGAGCTGTGGTGGTGCCAGCAAGGACTTGTCTGGTATCGTAAGAGACAAAAACTGTGTGGTGTGAACTGTGGTCTGAGAAGACCGGCATAACGGACATGGGGAGATCCTGAAAGGGGGTGGAGTCCCAGAAGGGGGCGGTGACCCAAATCGGGGTGGTAGCCCAAAAGGGGGTGAAGTCCCAAATTGGGGTGGTAACCCAAAAAGAGGTGGAGTCCCAGAGGGGGGCGGTGACCCAAATTGGGGTGGTGGTCCAGAAAGGGGCCGAGTTTGAAGAAATGGCAGCACTGGTTGGCTCAGTGGGTATGTCTGGGAAACCGCAGTGTTCATGTATGTCATTTCCAGAATGTGGGATATTCTTTCCGGGTGATGACTGGCCGCAAGTGTGTACTGTGATGCTACACTGGGAAGGGATCTCGGGACGGTTGGACTCAAAGAGTCAGGTGACTTTGGTAGGAACTCCTCTCACTTTCTGTCTGACCGAGAAAATGGTCCAGGTTCGCTGTAAACATTGGCTCACGGTGAACTATGCGGTAGACAGAATATTGTTTGATGGGCTCGGAGGCAGTGAGTGCCAAGGTGGCAGTATACCATCAGACTTAGTGTATGCCTTGGAGTGGGGCCAGGACTTTGTCAGGTTTGATGATATATGCCAGGAGGGTGGAGAAGTTCCTACTGTTGGGCTAACGAATACGAAGACGGTGACGGCTCCTGATGTGGAGAGGTCAGAGGTGGAAGTGACCGGGAAAAGGGGTACGTCAGCCCAACGGACAGACCGGACATCTCGTGACAAAACTGACACTGACATGATGGATAAGACTGCTGAAGTAGTCACGGTTAGTGAGTAACTGGAGGGATGACTCGGCAGGTCAGGGTGACTCAATCGCTGGGGGTGACTGTGGCTCTGAGAAAGAAAGGGAGCACAGAATAGAAGGGCTAGAGAAAGAACTGACACATTGTGTCATTGTGTCATTGTGTCAGGGGACTGATATTAATAAGCTCCAGAGACATTTTCCCACCCTCAGCCACCCCAGAAATGGCACATCCATTTGACAGCTGGGTGTTGATATTAATTGGCTGAGAAGTGCCTTGGATATTGGCGCAGCATAACAAGACCAGCACAAAGCTCTCAACTTTACCTTGGTTGGTTGTTAAAAATAGGGGGACCTCGCATTGTTTTTTCATTCATTAATTTAATTATTAACAACTACAGTAAACTTCACATGTAAGGCACTTCTACACTCCTCCATGTGAACCTCCACCTCATGGTTCAAGATAATTATTTTTTATATTTTTTTATTCTATGTTATTTTAAATAATTTCCATATCCTGATTTGTTTGCAAGGCAACTGTCCTGCTCTTACGCCCATTTTACTTACTTTTGAGCCTCCAAACCTTTGCTATGACTATTCTACAGCACCAATGTTCAGGTCATCATTGGTTTCTATGGGGTACAAGTTTGGAGTCAAGTTCTGGTCACGTTCTGGTACACAAGCCAAACTTTTGACTATATTTTGGCTAATCCCAATGAACCCGAACATCCACAGGTCCGCTCATCCCTATTTATTACATCTGATCATTTATAAAAAGCTAGAGATATATACTGCATATCAACCTAAATTGAATCCCTTAAAGGTTTTCTGGTCAAAACTGCTGTCTGCAGCCTAAAGTTTTTCTATTCTGCCAAATGAAGCGGAAAACTGCACAAATTAGTGCTTTAAACTTACTGTATATTTAAAGGGGTTATCCAATCAAAACCAATAAGTCTGCACTCACTCTTTCAGACAGGGGAGCGGAGGGTATGTTTGAGTTATACATACGCATGGCCAGTGGAAGCAGACTTGCTCTCCATACACTTGCAAAGAGCGAGGTCATGCCCTCTAGTTGACCACACCCACTGGTCATCTGTGTCCATGGTAAGGTCGTGGCCTCGGCTCAGTACAAGTGTATGGAGCGAGGCCGTGCCCACTGGCTGGGGTATGTATAACACATACATACCTTCTGCTCCTCACTCTGACATCAGTGAATCCCCAGAGTGCACTGTATGTGCCCTGGGGGGATTCATAAGTCTGCAGTCACATAGAGTGACTGCAGACTTATCGGTTTTGATTGGAACACCCCTTGAAATGTACAGTAGGTCTAAAACACTAATCTATGCACCTTTCCACTTCATTTTGCAGAATAGAAAAACTGGGCCACTCAAGAAATAATTCACATGATATTGAATACAATTTTAGTAATCTTTTACTCACTATATATTATTTTTTTTCCATATTAGCATGTCTCAAGTAAATGATGATTTAAAAAGGGACAATAAATAAGGCCATAATACAGTCTAAACTTGATCACACTGTAGCACATGAGAATGCAAGTAGCTTCTTCTATGCTTAGTGAAGGACAGGGTGCAGGATCAGGCAGTTTAAATGCCACTGGCAATGATTGAAAGTGGCATTAATGGGTTAGTAGCAGCAATCAAAGTTTGGATAGCTCCAAAAGCTTGCCCCATATATCTGTAACTGATCTAGGACCTAATAGTACATCACATGGCGGAAAGAGATTAAACTTTGCAGGTTATTTTATTTTGTAGTATGGAGCAGATATTCTATTCCTGTCCTATAAATAAACAGTGCAAACTAAGATTAAACAGACCATGAACTAAATTTATCACTGGGGACGACCATGCCAAATGATAAATTTGGCATATCTTCATGCACTTTGGGCCTAATTATTAATTTTCAGTTTTTTAAAGTCACTATTTTTTTTGTCTTGGGTTACTTATTGCCATTTTTGTGCCAGAAACTGGTGCATGCGGGTTCATTGATTTTCTACAAAATTCAAGAATGCTTTCAATTTTGACTTTTGCTTTTCTTTGCGCTTTCTTTAGAACAAAAAGTTGCATGATCCGCTAAAACATGACAAAATGTGTGCAAAAAATTCAGACATACAAAGAAAATCACTTCAAGGTGGGTATGGCGTACATTTGCTCACAAACATCTAGAATGAGATATGTTGTGAGTTCATTTTTCCCTTCACCATTGAGGTCTGATGAACTCTCTCCTCTGGTGAAGGAAGGTAGTGAGGCTGATTAACAAACACCTGGGCAGCTAGATTATGACTGGGTGGCTGGAATTGAGGACTGGATATAAGGCTGCCGACGCCCTTCTTCCTGGCTGGTGATTTTCCTGCTGGATTCTTGGAGACCAGTCTGATTCCTGCATCTCAAAGCTAAGTTTTTCTGCTCTGCTTTGTACTCTTCAGTTTTGTTTTTGTTTTGCCTTGTTTTTTGGGAGTTCTGCCATCCCCGGCCGGGGGTGAGCTGAATTCCATTTTTGTCTCTGATCTGTTGATCTTTTGCTCTGTCTTCAGAATATACCTGAGTGCTGATATAGTCTTTGGAAGCCTAGCGACTTCAGGGCCTGTTTTTCCTATCAGTCGGTTGGCTCATTTTGATAGGGTTTTTGCGGATGGCAGACAGCAGCTTTCCTATCCAGTCCTATGTAGTTAGCTTGGGCCCCATCATTTGCTCAACCTATCTTTCTATCTGTGTTAGTGTTTTCATCTTGCTTCACCGTCATTATATATTGGGGGCTGCCTATTGCTTTGGGGTCTGCTCTGGGGCAGTTTAGTTTTTCCCCTTTCTGTCTTTAGGCTATGTAGTTCTCCGGCTGTGATCGAGGGGTCTAGGGCACCGTAGGAACCCCCCACGGCTACTGCTAGTTGTTGTGGATAGGTCCAGGGGTCTGCAATCCGATAGCTGCCAACCTCTCTGGTTTTTCTAGACTTAGCTGGTAGTGTTGAGCGATACCGTCCGATACTTAAAAGTATCGTATCGGATGGTATCGGCCGATCTAAAAAAAATATCGGGTATCGCCGATTCCGATACCGGAAGTCCCATTCAAGTCTACGGGACTTCCGGTATCGGAATAAGAAAAACCCTATTTTTGCCTTGTACAGCCTCTCTGGGGTCTGTACGGGCCTTTCGGGGGGCTGTGCCGGCCTGCCGGGGGGTCTGTGCAGGCTCCGGTGGTCTGTTCAGGCCTGCCCGTGGTCTGTGCAGGCTCCGGTGGTCTGTGCAGGCCTGCCGGGGGGCTGTGCCGGCCTGCCGGTGGTCTGTGCAGGCTCCGGGGGTCTGTGCCGGCCTGCTGGGGGGGCTGTGCTGGCCTGCCGGTGGTCTGTGCAGGCTCCGGTGGTCTGTGCCGGCCTGCCGGGGGGCTGTGCCGGCCTGCCGGTGGTCTGTGCAGGCTCCGGGGGTCTGTGCCAGCCTGCCGGGGAGCTGTGCAGGCTCCGGGGGGGCTGTGCCGGCCTGCCGGTGGGCTGTGCAGGCTCCGGGGGTCTGTGCAGGCATCGTCCGATGGGACTACAAGTCCCATCGGGCGATGCCTGCTACCATGACAGTGATTGACACATTAGCCAATGATGGGACAGTAGTAGTCCCATCATCCGGCTAATGTGTTGAATGTAAAAAAAAAAAAAAAATTATATGCTACATACATACAACATGCATACTACATATATACTACATGTAACATACATACTACATACATGCTACATACTACATGCATGCTACATACATGCTACATACTACATACATACTACATACATAATACATATATACTACATGCATGCAACATACATACAACATATATACTACATGCATGCAACATGCATACTACATATATACTACATGTATCATACTTACTACATATATACTACATTCCTCATACATGCAACATACATACTACATACATGCTACATGCATACTACATACATAATACATATATACTACATACATGCAACATACATACAACATATATACTACATGCATGCAACATGCATACTGCATATATACTATATATACTACATGTAACCTACATACTACATATATACTACATGCTACATACATGCAACATACATACTACATACATGCTACATACATACTACATACATAATACATATATACTACATGCATGCAACATACATACGACATATATACTACATGCATGCAACATGCATACTACATATATACTATATATACTACATGTAACATACATACTACATATATACTACATGCTACATACATGCAACATACACACTACATGCTACATACATGCAACATACATACTACATACATGCTACATACATACACACTACATGCTACATACATGCAACATACATACTACATACATGCTACATACTACATACATGCTACATACATACTACATATATACCACATGCATGCAACATGCATACTACATATACAGTATACTGCATATATACTACATGCATGCAACATACATATATACTACATACAATACATACATATAGACATACAGTACATATAGCATAGAGTACATACTCACCGTCACTTGTCACTTTGATCCCCGAAGCCATTGTCCCCTTGAGGAATAAATATCAAAATAAAAAAACACCAATATACTTACCCCGATCCACAGAAGTCCACGAGGGTCCCACGTCCATCTTGCGTGGAGAACAGCAGCATCAACTGATGCTACCGTTCTCTACCAGCTCCAGGAATACAATGACGGAAGGTAGGTATCCTTCCGCACTGTATTCCTCCACCACTTTAAAAAAAAAAAGTCCCTAGTCTCACTTTATGCCATTGCTGCATGGGAAATTCCCTCTGTCCTTGTTCACATTTACGTCACTTGACAAGTGGAAAGGTTTTAAATACAAGAGTTAGGACTGTCCCACAAGGGTTGCCTTGACGTGGCGGGATGGCTTCTATATTTTGATCAAAATTATGTTAACTAAATACCCTTATTATTACTATTATTACTACCTTCATGCAATTTTTGAAATATATATATTTTTTTTTTACTTTTTTATTCCAGGATATTTGTTTTGTGTTTTGTTTTTGGTTTTTTCTATGTTGTATGTATGTAGCATGTATGTAGCATGTAAATTTTTTTTTTTTTTTTACATTCAACACATTAGCGGGATGATGGGACTACTACTGTCCCATCATTGGCTAATGTGTCAATCACTGTCATGGTAGCAGGCATCGCCCGATGGGACTTGCACAGACCCCCGGAGCCTGCACAGACCACCGGCAGGCCGGCACAGCCCCCCCGGAGCCCCCCGGAGCCTGCACAGACCACCGGCAGGCCGGCACAGACCACCGGAGCCTGCACAGACCACTGGCAGGCCGGCACAGCCCCCCGGCAGGCCGGCACAGCCCCCCGGAGCCTGCACAGACCACCGGCAGGCCGGCACAGCCCCCCGGCAGGCCGGCACAGACCCCTGGAGCCTGCACAGACCACCGGCAGGCCGGCACAGACCTCCGGAGCCTGCACAGACCACCGGCAGGCCAGCAGAGACCCCCGGACAGTCGGCACAGCCCCCCCGAAGGCCCGAACTGACGGCGCATCATGATGCGCAAAGACAGCACATCATGATGACGTCACTTCGGCAGCCAATCAGAGCCACAAAAGTGGCTCATTGCATTTTGGACTTCCGATTCCGGTATCCGATACGAAAAAAGTATTGGTACTTGGTATCGGAATTCCGATACGGCAAATATTGGCCGATACCCGATACTTGCGGTATCGGAAAGCTCAACACTATTAGCTGGTATTTTGTTTTTTCCTCCTTCGGTGACTCATCATAACAGAGATACAAGCATCTAGGAAATAAAAAACATGCTCAGAATGAAGACCATTTAAAAATGGCAAATGCATATAAATTAGATTTATAAAAAAGGAGCAAATCGAAAGGAGAAATTGACGCAAATCAAAAATAGGCTTAAAGCACCACTCGCGCGTTTTGCTTTTTCCAATGCTTACACTTACCCGCCGGCTTCTTCACCTTTCATCAGTCCCTTGGCACACCTTGTGACAGCAACTTCTGACTGGCCTGAAGTCAGAAAGATATATATCTTTGTACCGTGTTAGCCAGTAGAAAGGAGAATATCTAAGATTGAGAGAACTCATTGGTTGATACCTTTTCAGTTAGCCATGAAAAGGTATCAATCACTGAAGACTCTCAATTCTAAATATTCTTCTTGGCCTGAAGTCAGAACTTAAGTAATGGTCACAAACCCTCAATGGAAGTATATGAAAGCCAAAACAAGACTCTCATAGCCTTGCATTGAAAAGTGACCTCCAAACACTTGAGCAATCCAGCTTGTCAAAAACATATGGAGACTGAGGCGATAGAAGGTGAAGATGGCGGCCGGTTAGTATGACATATGGGGCCGTCAACTTAGATGTTAGATTAATTGCACCACTCCAGCGTGGCATTAAAAAAAACAAAAAAGATGGAATGATGCTTTACAACAACAAACACGACAGAAAGCCAGAAATGCAATAATTAATCAGTCTCTTTGCAACACATTACACTACCATACTATGTGCCACTTATTTTTAACATGAAGTTTTGTGCAACTTCTTTAAAACAGACAATGGGCCAGATGCAATGCTTTAAAAAGAAGCAAAATTTACCCGCAACTCATAGCTACACCAAAATTTTGCGACTTCTGGCATCTTCACGCCAGTTTCTCCAATCTATTTAAAGACGTTATCCACCTTTGATATCTCTTTTGTTACATAACCCCCCAAAATTAGCTGATTGCACAGTGTCTAGCTGCTAGGACTATCAGTGATCAGCTGTAATCTGTGGAAAAACTCAATAGCAGTAGTCATTCCTCATGCAGCCCCTGCTCTGGTTGATAAATGGAGTTACTGAACAAGGAGCTCTTTTCTATTAACGCTCTATTCCCTAATAGGGCATTTGAAAATGAGTTTTCTATATTAGTCAGTCCCTTTAAAGCTGTATGCTATAAGTTCTACTGACATGACAGAAATATGATGCACTTGAAATACCAAGCCTGAAAATAAGATCATAAATCTTAGTGAAAGATATAAAGCCAATCATTATAAATTATCCATCCCTTATGTGTAAATAAGTGTCAAATATTCAGTTTTACAATATCTATAGATAGATTTTTTATAAATAGTAATTTTAATATTTGAATTCCAGAACTTTTGTAGCATCTGTATATTTTCGTAATACAAGCCACAAACCATTGTTTTTAAGCTTGGATCCTATTGCAATTTTCTCTGGCAGATATGTAATATTTTATAACTTATATCAAACAAGTAGATTCAGAATGTACCAGATTGCAGGCTCTTCTATCAATTCATAGCTGTGTGCTGTAATTCAATAGTATGTCACACTCATATCTTCAGTGCCTGAGGTAATGCTCAGACAAGGTACAAAAAAAAGTAAAAACAAAGAATATAAAAAATGCATGTACAAATAGTTAATTACTTACTACTTGTGGGCTATCATATCCATCAGGACTCTTGCTTGCGACAATTGAACAAGAAGTGGAAGGAATCTACTGGGATTTAGAATCTGAAGATATGTTGATATTGCAAAGTTTGTTGGTGTGGAAGCAACAGAGATTTGGCTTACTATTTTGTCCTTACCATCAGGACATGGGGATATGGCAAAGGGAGACAAAATCATGGATTAGTACATATGGGAGTATGGCAGAACAGGTGTGGGTCATTAAGCTAAAGGTACTGATATTTTACCTTCCAAGCCATTTTGTAGGTTAATGACCAGGCCTTAATTTTGAAATCGGACCACTGTCACTTTATGTGTTTATAACTCTGGAAGGCTTCAATGGATCCCGCTGATTCTGAGAATGTTTTTTCATGACATATTGTACTTCATGTTAGTGGTAAAATTTCTTCGATATGACTTGGGTTTATTTATAAAAAAATGGAAATATGGTGAGAATTTTTAAAATTTTGCAATTTTCAAACTTTTAATTTTTATGTCCTTAAGTCAGAGAGATATGTCACAAAAAATAGTTAACAAATAACATTTCCAACATGTCTACTTTACATCAGCACAATTTTGGAGCCAAAATTTTTTCTATTAGGAAGTTATAAGGGTTAAAACCATCGATTCTCATTTTTCCAACAAAATTTACAAAACCATTTTTTGGGGACCACATCACATTTAAAGTGAGTTTAGGGGGTCAATATAACAGAAAATAGCCAAAAGTGACACCATTCTAAAAACTGCACCTCTCTAGGTGTTCAAAACTACATTCAAGAAGTTTATTAACCCTTTAGGTACTTTACAAGAATTGAAGCAATGTGGAAGGAAAAAATGAAAATTTTACTTTTTTCCCAATATTTTTCTTCGGACACAATTTTTTATTTTGTCAAGGGTATCAGGAGAAAATGAATCACAATATTTGTGGTGCAATTTCTCCTGAGTACACCAATACCCTATGTCTGGAGGAAGTGTAAATGAGGATGAATGAACTCATGGAGATCAACATCCAACACTGCGGAGACACCATCACATGTTTCTCAACGCAGTGATTCTAGAACACTGCCCCCATCCCTTATGGGAAATATGCAAAACATGAAAAACAGAAGCCGCGGAGACACCATCACATGTTTCTCAACGCAAGCAATGACCAGCCAGGTCTTTCCCCGGGAAGGAACAACCACGGGAAGGGCAGTCTCCAATGAAGGAAACCACCTATGCCAAAACATGGTATCCATCCACAGACAGCTGTTTCGGGGTATTGCCCCTCATCAGTGTGGAGTAGGAAACTGGCTGGTAGGAGCAATGCCTAGTAAAAGACTGTGTAAATGAGGATGAATGAACTCATGGAGATCAACATACAAAACTGCGGAGACACCATCACATGTTTCTCAATGCAGTGATTCTAGAGCACTGCCCCATCCCTTATGGGAAATATACAAAACATGCAAAACAGAAGCCGCGGAGACACCATCACATGTTTCTCAACGCAAGCAATGACCAGCCAGGTCTTTCCCCGGGAAGGAACAACCACGGGAAGGGCAGTCTCCAATGAAGGAAACCACCTATGCCAAAACATGGTATCCATCCACAGACAGCTGTTTCGGGGTATTGCCCCTCATCAGTGTGGAGTAGGAAACTGGCTGGTAGGAGCAATGCCTAGTAAAAGACTGTGTAAATGAGGATGAATGAACTCATGGAGATCAACATCCAACACTGCGGAGACACCATCACATGTTTCTCAACGCAGTGATTCTAGAGCAAAAAATGAAAATGAGTATGGCAGCTTTATTCTACGGGTCACTACGATTACAACGATAACTCATTTATATTTTTTTATATTTTGGCGTTTTTTACACAATAAAAACTTTAATAGAAAAATAATTATTTTTGCATTACTTTATTCTGAGAGCTATAACTTTTTTATTTTTTTGCTGATGATGCTGTATGGTGGCTTGTTTTTTGCAGAATAAGATGATGTTTTCAGCTGTACCATGTTAATTTATATCCGTCTTTTTATTCATGTTTTAATGCACTTTCTCCAAGCAGTATGATGATACCGCTTGGAAAAAGTATAATTTGCTACTTTTTTGTGTTTTTTTTACGGTGTTCACTGAAGGGGTTAACTTGGGTGATGCTTTTATAGATGGGACTTTTACAGATGCGGCGATACCAAACATGTGTATTATTTTGTTTATTTTATTTTTTTTACAAAAAAATGTGTATTTTTAGGGGAATTTTTTAATTATTTTTATTATTTTTTAATATTTTTTTTACATATTTTTTAAAATCTTTTTTGCCTAGTCCCTTTATGAGGCTTTCACTTTTTAACTTTGATTTGCAGGTATAATAAATTGCAATGCTCCAGCATTGCAATGTATTATACCTATGCAGAAAGCTTCTGTGATCATGATGTGAGCATGGTTTCAGAGGCTTTCCATAGCTGGATGACCCAGGGGTTGTCATGACAACCCCGGGTCATCATGGCTGAGATCGGGCCCCGAGATTACATTGAGGGCACGCCGATCTGAGGCAGAAGGAGCCCCCAACCATCTGCCTCTCCCCGAATGTTGCAATCTTGCTTGATCGCAGCACTCAGGGGATTAACAACCAGATGCCGCTCCTGTCTATCAGTGCAGGAAGCTCAGCCACTGCTGCGCTGAGCTCCTGCACTTATCGGGTAGGAGATGCTGAAATTTCAGCATATTCTGCCTGATCGCGCTGTGTTTGGTTAGTCAGATTGACTGACCAATCACAGCGCTCTGGGTGCGGGGACCGACTGCAAGGGTACCCGCACCTCTTTCCGTGCCTGTCAGCTGTCATAGACAACTGTCGGCACTGAACTGTCACTGCGTGTTTACACGTAGTGACAGTTCAAAAGCTTGATGTGCACAGCCGGTCATGGTGCAGTAACTTACACTTGGCCATCATGGACTGTGCACGTCAGTGGACGTTAAGGGGTTAAGAATGTTTTTGTTATGATATCAGTCCTGTTTCTTGTCTGCTTGCCTACACTTATCTTGCCCTCACAAGCCTTGTACATGTATGATTTTCTAAAATAAAGGACTTAGGTTTTTTATGATACGGTAAACGGAGTGTGCTGCTTTTTTTCCTTATTTTTTGGATTGACTATTATATAGTGTGAATTATGGCAAAGTTTATTTTAATTCCGTTTAAATGTATGATAAATTAGGGTATGTTCCCATGGTCAGTAAATGCTGCGGGTTGGATGCTTCATACATCCGCCGCGTCCAATCCACAACATCCAGATGTTACAGCATAGTGGATGGAATTTCAAGAAATCCCATGTCCACTATGCGTGCATTGACGCCCATGGATCCCCTGCGGAGATGGGCATGTGGCGCGCCTTTCCAGACCACAGCATGTCAATTTATCTTGCGGAGATAAATCTCACCCATACAATGTAAAGGACGCAGTGAATCCGCACGGTTCAGTGAACACATGTGGAATCACCTGCGTTGAATAGATGGCAGCGCTTTGGATGCAGCAGACGTGCTGCATCCAGAGCGCTGCCAATTACTGAATGTGTGCACATAGCCTAATAAAAAACATTTCTCCACATTTTCATATTAAATGGAGAGTGGCTTATGCAGACTTCTTGCATAAGGGCACTTTGCTGTAGTCTGCAGTCATCCCTGTAACCTCTCATTCCAGCCCCTTCATCATGAGAGAATGATGGACAGAGGCTTCTGACAAATGGGAATCCGACAAAGGCATAAGCAGCTCATTCTTTTCCTCTTTTACTTAATGAGACTGAACAATACAACATGTAATAAAACACAATGGGGATATTGTAAGTATAGAGGTAAAATGGTGCTAGTCTATCATTTATCTCTGTAATTTATCTGTAATGACAATTTTCCAGGACAGTGCACTATTGTACTGCTCTTGACCTGAACCCAATCAATATTTTGTATTATTCTTTTTCGCCTTTTCACATTTTTTCTGTTTAATTAACCCCTTCACCCTCAAGGGTGGTTTGCACGTTCATGACCGGGCCAATTTTTACAATTCTTACCACTGTACCTTTATGAGGTCATAACTCTGGAACGCTTCCATGGATCCCGGTGATTCTGACATTGTTTTCTCGAGACATATTGTACTTCATGATAGTGGTAAAATTTCATTCAAATAACTTGCGTTTATTTGTGAGAAAAATGGAAATTTGGCGAAAATTTTGAAAATTTTGCAATTTTCCAACTTTGAATTTTTATGCCCTTAAATCACAGAGATACGGCACCCAAAAAACTTGATAACTAACATTTCCCACATGTTTACTTTACATCAGCACAATTTTGGAACCAAAATTTTTTTTCGTTAGGAAGTTATAAGGGTTAAAAGTTGACCAGCGATTTCTCATTTTTACAACACCATTTTATTTTTACGGACCACATCACATTTGAAGCCACTTTGAGGGGTCTATATGATAGAAAATACCCAAAAGTGACACCATTCTAAAAACTGCACCCCTTAAGGTGCTCAAAACCACATTCAAGAAGTTTATTAATCCTTTAGGTGCGTCACAGGAATTTTTTTGAATATTTAAAAAAAAAGTGAACATCTAACTTTTTTTCACAAAAAAAGTACTTCAGGTTCACTTTTTTTATTTTACCAAGGGTAACAGGAGAAATTGGACTGCAAAAGTTATTGTGCAATTTGTCCTGAGTACGCTGATACCTGATATGGGGGGGGAACGACTGTTTCGGCGCATGGCAGAGCTCAGAATGGAATGAGCGCCGTTTGACTTTTTCAATGCAAAATTGTCTGGAATTCAGATCGGACGCCATGTCACGTTTGGAGAGTCCCTGATGTACCTAAACAGTGGAAACCCCCTAAAAGTGACCCCATTTTGGAAACTAGACCCCCCAAGGAACTTATCTAGATATGTGGTGAGAACTTTGAACCCACAAGGGTTTTACAGAAGTTTATAACGTACAGCAGTACAATTAAAAAATCATATTTTTTCCACAAAAATGATCTTTTCACCCCAATTTTTATTTTCCCAAGGGTAACAGGACCCTAAAAGTTATTGTGCAATTTGTCCTGAGTACGCTGATACCCCACATGTGGGGGTAAACCACTATTTGGGCGCATGGCAGAGCTCGGAAGGGAAGCAGCGCCATTTGACGTTTTTGGCTGGAATTGAGATCGGACATCATGTCGCGATTGGAAAACCCCTGATGTACCAAAACAGTGGAAACCCCCCACAAATGACACCATTTTGGAAACTAGACCCCCTAAGGAACTTATCTAGATGTGTGGTGAGAACTTTGAACCCCCAAGGGCTTCACAGAAGTTTATAACATAAAGCCGTACAATTAAAAAATCATATTTTTTCCACAAAAATGATCGTTTGACTCTCAATTCTTATTTTTCCAAGGGTAACAGGACCTTAAAGTTATTGTGCAATTTGTCCTGAGTATGATGATACCCCACATGTGGGGGTAAACCACTATTTGGGCGCATGGCAGAGCTCGGAAGGGAAGCAGCGCCATTTGACGTTTTTGGCTGGAATTGAGATAGGACACCATGTCGCGATTGGAAAACCCCTGATGTACCTAAACAGTGGAAACCCCCCCACAAATGACACCATTTTGTAAACTAGACCCCCCCAAGGAACTTATCTAGATGTGTGGTGAGAACTTTGAACCCCCCAGTGCTTCACAGAAGTTTATAACGCCCGGGCGTGAAAATAAAAAATTCGTATTTTTTCCACAAACATGATCTTTTCGTCACCATTTTTTTATTTTCCCAAGGGTACCAGGAGAAATTGGACCCCAAAAGTTGTTGTCCAATTTGTCCTGAGTACGCTGATGTCCCATATGTGGGAGAAAACTACTGTATGGACACACGTCGGGGCTCGGAAGGGAAGTAGTGACGTTTCGGAATGCAGACTTTGATGGAATGGTTTGCGGGTGTCATGTGCGTTTAAAGAGCCCCTGATGTACCTAAACAGTGGAAACCCCCCACAAATGACCCCATTTTGGAAACGAGACCCCCTAAGGAACTTATCTAGATCTGTGGTGAGCACTTTGAACCCCCAAGTGCTTCACAGAATTTTATAACGCTCGGACGTGAAAATAAAAAAAATCATTTTTTTTCCACAAAAATGATATTTTTGCCCCCAATTTTTTATTTTCCTAAGGGTAACAGGAGAAATTGGACCCCAAAAATTGTTTTGCAATTTGTCCTGAGTAGGCTGATACCCTACATGTGGGGGTAAAACACTGTTTGGGTGCATGTCAGAGCTTGGAAGGGAAGGAGCACCATTTGACTTTTTCTACTCAGAATTGGCTGGAATTGAAATCAGACGCCATGTTGCATTTGGAGAGCCCCTGATGTGCCCAAACAGTGGAAACCCCCAATTCTAACTCCAACCCGAACCCCAACACACCCCTAACCCTAATCTCAGCCCTAGCCCTAACCCTAGCCCTAACCCTAGCCCTAACCTTAACCCTAGCCCTAACCCTAGCCCAAGCCCTAACCCTAACCCTACCCTAACCCTAACCGTAATGGAAAAATGGAAATAAATACATTTTTTTATTTTATTATTTTTCCCTAACTAAGGGGGTGATAACGGGGGGTTTGATTTACTATTTAAGGCGGTTTTTATGTTTGGCGGCTGTCGCACGCTAAAAGACGCTTTTTATCGTAAAAATAGTTTTTGCATCACCACATATTGAGAGCTATAATTTTTCCATATTTTGATCCACCGAGTCATGTGAGGTCTTATTTTTTGCGGGACGAGTTGACGTTTTTATTGGTACCATTTTCGGGCACGTGACATTTTTTGATCGCTTTTTATTCCGATTTTTGTGACGCAGAATGAACAAAAACCAGCGTTTCAGGAATTTCTTTTGGGGGGGTGCGTTTACACCGTTCCGCGTGCGGTAAAATTGATAAAGCGGTTTTATTCTTCGGGTCAGTACAGTTACAGCGATACCTCATTTAGGTTTTTTTTATGTTTTGTTGGTTTTATGCAATGAAAACTATTTTATATAAAAAATAATTATTTTTGCATCGCTTTATTCTGCGAGCTAAAACTTTTTTATATTTTCGTTGATGATGCTGTTTGGCAGCTCGTTTTTTGCGGGACAAGATGTCGTTTTCAGCAGTACCATGGATATTTATATGCGTCTTTTTGATCGCGCGTTATTACACTTTTTGTTTGGCGGTATGATAATAAATCATTATTTTTTGGTTCGTTTTTTATTTTTATTTTTTAAGGGGTTCGCTAAAGGGGTTAACTAATGGGACAGTTTTATAGGGCGGGTCGATACGGATGCGGCGATACCTAATATGTGTACTTTTATTGTTTTGTTTTGTTTTTATTTTCAAAAAATGGATTTATTTGGGGGAATATTTTTTTCTTTTTTGTATTTTATTTGGCGATTTTTTTAAAATTATTTTAACACTTTATTTTTATTTTTTTTTTACTTTATTAAATAGTCCCAGGTGGGACATCACTGTTCTGTGACAGATCGCTGATCTGTCACATCACAGATCACTGTGACAGATCAGCGATCTGTGCAGTGCACAAGGCTTCCTCATGCCTGCGCTTTGCAGGCACTGAGGAAGCCAGCTTCCTGCAGGCCCCCGAAGGCCCCAGTCGCCATCTTGGATTCGGGGGCCTGCACGAAAGGAGCCCCCGGCAGCAGCGCTGCACATTGCGCTGCCGTGGGGGGCTCAGGGAAGCACGGAGGGAGCCCCCTCCCTGCCGATGCTTCCCTTTAACCCCCGATACACCGCGATCATGTTTGATTGCGGTGTGCAAGGGGTTAACGTGTCGGGGGCGGTCCGTGACCGCCCCTGACACATTGTGCCGGGTGTCAGCTGTGATAATCACCTGACACCCGGCCGCGATCAGCGGCGCTCACCACGTGGGCGCCGCTGATCGCGGTAGATGTACTATCCCGTCCATGGGCATAGGGGCCCGGGTCCCATGGACGGGATAGTACGTCAGATGTCAGGAAGGGGTTAAACTTCTTTATGTAAAAGGACACAGAAATGATCACATTGTGTAACTACCATCAAGATAGCTATTCACTTTCTACAATGACTAAAATACTAGTCATTTTTAATATTGCTTAGTGTTATATGTTCTGTCATTTTACGTAGAAGCATAAGTATAGAAGGTAAAGCAATCGTGCTAAGGGAGATTTTGTGTTTTCTTAGGTATCTTAAATCAACCCTGTCTACAGTAAAATATCTAGGCTACAATTAACTTTATTTGAAGTTAACAAGAAGTACAACATTTGTAAGCCACTTTTCAACTGTTATGTCAAACATTAATGCATGTTACTGCGGGTAGTTTAATTGTGTATAGAATATACACAAATATTCAGAATTGAGAGTCCTCAGTGGTTAATACCATTTAATGGCTAACTGAAAAGATGGTAATAAAGTGCAAGCTTTCAAGACTACTCAGGTCTCTTCATCAGGGATTGACTAATGCAAAATCTGAAGAATTATATATTTATGCACAACACAGCACAGAAATAATGCAATAGATAAGACAAGTGAAGTGAAGCAGAACTATCACTATGGTAGAGTGACAGACAGTTATGGCCATAAATATTGGAACAGTTCATAGATAAGGAGTATGAAAGTTTTATAGTCCTCTGATTGGGGTCTGGTTCTGTGTTGTGATGTCCCCACAAGGTCTTAGGAGTAAATTCCTTAATTGACATAAAAAGACATTAATTCATAAGACACATTTATTTCTGCACTGAGTGTGTCAAAGGTTGTTATGAGTTTATACTCCCAGACCCTTCTGTCTATCTGAGATTTGAAATTACCTTTCAATACAATTAATTTCATGTCCATGGTGCTGTGATCATGCATACAAAAATGTTTTGCCACAGGTAGATCCATTCTTTTTTCTCTAATTGTGTGGTGATGAGAATTCATCCTTGTTCTCAGTTTTTGCCCTGTCTCCCCCACATACAGACACACAGTTAGACATTTAGTACAAATAATTAAGTACACCACACTAAATGTGATGCAGCTGATAGTACCTAGGATCTCGTTGTCCTGATGTGAATTGATGATCTTTATCTTGTCCACGGTCATTATAAATGGACAGGTTTTACATTTTTTTCTAGTTGCAATGAAAGGTTCCTGCAGCTGTTGGAGAGGACAGGGAGCTTCTGACAATTATGCTTCTTAGATTTGGGTGGCTGCCTAAAACACAGTAGTGGGGGGTCTGGAAAAATGGATTGTAATCAGGCATCTTTTTGTAGTAAAGGTTGTAATATCTGTGCAGCTCCTCTTAACACATCCAGATTTGGATTGTAGGTGACTATTAGAGACACACGATTATTTTCTTCTTTAGCTTTGTAATGTAGCTGGTGATTCCTTGATATTCTGGTGGCTCTTGTAATTTGGTTTTGAATTGTTCTTGGATGGTAGCCCTGATTCATAGCATATGCACATACAGTCATGGTCGAAAGAGTTGGCACCCTTAAAATTGTTCCAGAAAATGAAGTATTTCTCCTAGAAAATTATTGCAATTACACATGTTTTGTTATACACAGGTTTATTTCCTTTGTGTGTATTGAAACAACACAAAAATACCTAAAATTTGACATAATTTGACACAAAACCCCCAAAGAGGGTCAGACAAAATTGTGGGCACCTTCAACTGGTTGCGCACTCTTTGGAATAAATAATTGCAATCAATCGCTTCCTATAACCATCAACAAGCTTTTTATACCTCACAAATGGAATTTTGGACCGTTCTTCTTTTGCAGACTGCTCCAGGTCTCTCATATTTGAAGAGCATCTTCTAACAGCAATTTTAAGATCTTTCCTCAGGTATTTAATGGGATTTTGATTCCCACTCTTTGCTGGTGTGAACCTGTTCTAGAACCAGGAATCTTAGCTGTGCAGTGGTGTGCTCAGCACTGTGGAAATGATAAGGAATAAGCAAATGATGTCGTCCACAATGTATATATTATTTGTGAGGTGACATACAAACTTTTATAGCTTGCATGGTTTCCCCTACATAAATGTCCCCATAAGGGCATTTAATAGCACACACCACAAATAAAGAATCCTTTTATTGGGATATCTATACTTGTGAAAGGGTGAGAAATCGTGGGTCCTTTTAAAACATTGGCACATTGTGCACATTCCTGGTTATAGAACAGGTCCATACTAATAGGAGAGGAAATAACCAGATCAGACAACTCAAATTAAGAGAGGCTTTCTGGATTCACTATTTACAGACCAGGGAACCCAAGGGGTTAAATAGAGAATATGACCCTATGAGCCTGTATTAACTTGATTATGTACATGATCATAACAATTGTTATGTTCCATTTTTTTCACAAACAACAATCACTTTAATGATCACATGTAATAGAGGGGTATGGAACTTGTACTATATTTTATGAATTGTAATGACATTTTAATTTGTAATTTTTATCATATTACCCTTTTCTTATAAGATTGTTTTTTGACATTTCTTTTTTTCATTAGCTTCCTCAGGCGACACATTTGCAGACAATTGTTTCCAGTTCTCCTTATCAATAATACTTACCTAGCTTTTGCGTTCCATTGATGCGTTCCTTCCCTCACTAGAAACAGAAATTGGCCTTCATTGATATGCACTTCCGGTCTGCGGTCCACGGCTGCGTTCCACTTGGTATTTCCGGTCTCAGCAACACACAGTGCCGGATTTTGTGCGTTCCAGCAATGATACTATACCTAGTTTCCGCAATGACCTTCCGGTGACACGGACAAGCTGCCTGCATATAAACCCTTACTTATCATTGCTTCCCAGTGCTTTCCTTAAGCATTTTCATTATCACTGTTCACATAGCGCCGGGTTTCCTGGGTCTCACACCATTCCCACAACACGGTAAGTGGCTAAGTAATAAACTGCAGGTACTGAGGATGTCGCCACAGATCCGAGACAGTCCGCGAGTTAAAGGTTTATTTACAAGGATTTTCTCTCCATGCAGGGAGGAGCAGTAGGGGGTTAAAGGTAACAGTATAAAACAGTAGAACAGCACAATGGAGCTGTAGAAAGCAATAAAACAGTTATGCAGGCATTCAAATGGTTAACCTCAGAAAAATAGAACTTATCAGTCCGGGGAAAGCTTGATTGAAGGGGTCTACTTCTTCCACATTGGCACTGACAACAGTGGCGCTTGCAGTCTCTAGAGACTCTTTTCTAAATGAAGCTGGGAACTCAGGGGTTAAAGCCAGGAGCAGGGAGATCCTGCGAACCTGAGTCTCCTCTGTTGTGAGTCTCGTTATGATACCCCGACTGTCTCTCCACAGGAATGATGCTGCGCACAGTAGGAAGTCTCTCTGCAACGCTCAGGGGCCCCAGCTTGTCACTGAGGTCTCCGAGACTGCGCTCTCGGGTCACTGTCTCTGCACTGTCAGTGGGGAAGTCTCCTCTAGTCACGGAGGTTACCGGGTCCAAGTACTCACATACGGCACTCTCTACACCTTGTCCTTCGGTCTCTGTCTCTGGATGGGAGGTTCTCATTCTCTGGCAGCATGGTGCTAAAGCCTGGCCTCTGTCCAGTGAGCTCTGCTCTGCCTCTGGCGCACTCTGCTCTGTGTCTGGTGCGCTCTGCTTTCATGCAATTTCCCTGCACAGCTTCCTGTCCAGCTCCTCTACTCTCTTGTCACAGCCCCCCACGGTAACATGGTTCAGTCAGTCCAGTCCCAAATATTTTCCCCCCGGCAACCCTGTCGCCTGGTTAGGTGGTTCTGGGTACGGAGCAGGAAAGGTAACCCCTTTTAGACTCTTCTTCCTCTTCACCCCCTTACATTTCCTCTCTCTTAAAACTCACCATTCCATGGGCGAGGGTCCGTCGTACTCCACAATGCTCACCTGAGGACCTACAGCTGTCCACAACTTTCTTAACGCCTCCTGTCTCGCTGGCTCCAATTTCTTCCAGTAAGGCTGGTCGAAGATATTCCAGTCCTCATCTTCATCTTCAACAGCTGCAGAAGAAAACACTTCGGATGAACTTGGCTTTGTCTTCCTCTTTTTCTTCTTCTTTTTAGCTTTGCTGGTAGCAGACGTTTGCGTAGACGGTTCATCCTTTTCTTTGTCGTTATTGGAAACTTCAGGGATTCCTGGCTTGGATTCCTCAGTCTGGGGGTTTAGTGCAGGTAATTCTTCTCCATAGCTCCACCCTCTTTGACAGGAGTACTCTCGTCAAAACTAGAACCAGATGGATTAAGACCATGCAGGCCGGACCCTTCATCATCCGCGCCGGGCTCTGCGGGCATCACTTCCCATGGCTCCTTGGCCTTACACAGCTGCTTCATGTCTTCCATCCATTCAGGGTCTTGTGAGCTGATGGCTAGCAAACTTTCCGTCTCAGGGGACGATACTAGCGGCTCTTCCTTCTCATTGATGAGAACTGTAGGAGCGTATGTCTCGAGAACTCTTGTCACCTCTTTTCCTTTGCCGGTAGCTTGTGGCAAGCCTAGTGGTTACTTACTCCAATGGACCACTCGGGCAGCCGTCCCTTCCTCCTCTTCTGGTCAAATCTCATTGTCGGGACCTCTAGACCCAAGTTGGAGTTCTGCTAAACTCTCCCCATGCATCGAGACAGTGAAGTCATTTGACCGTGGACAGTCAACACCCTCTTTATCTCTCCGAGGCATCTGACATCGTGACACTGTCATGCTCTGAGCAGGACTTTCCTTCTCCCACCATATCATTCCCTCCTTGGACGACGTTCCCTCCAATTAGTAGGACCTTCGGAGGGGTGAGCGGTTCTTTGCTATCGCTTTTCTCGGGTAGAGCAATTCCTAGACAGGTCTCCCACTCTTCCACACCCCCAGCACCCACATCTGCGTCTGACTGGTGGGCACTTTGGTCTGGATCGTCAACTTCGGCGGGAAGCATGTCTCATCTGTGGTTGCTCTTCACTCCAGGCTACGGGGTTACACTCTGGAGCCACCACTGAAGCCTTCTTCATGCTTCGCACCTCTCTTCTAACTCCCTCCGCCTGCATCCGTGCGTTACCTCGGGGTATGCCACTGGGCCCCAAGACAGCAGTAAGGGCTTCCCCCAGACTCTCGATTTTTTCCCAAATTCTTCTCATCTCCAGGTCCATGTTGGCTCTTCTTCATTCAGGCTGGCTACTCCACAGTTGTAGCATGTGGGTGGTCCTCTTCACTGGATGGCATTAGTCTCACATTGGGGGGCGGTCTCTCTGTCTTGCACCAGCGGGCTGGACTCTACAGCAGGGTTTCTCTTGGATTCAGTCATTTCTTCATGGATCTGCTTAATCTCCTTCAAGTCTTTCACCCATTGGGGAGCAGCAGCCGTGGTGGCAGCTACTTTCCCACTCCGTACCTTCCCCACTGGCACTATCACTCCCTGCTCTTGCTCGTGCATGCGTGCCTCACTCCCAACCTCAGAGAAAGTAATGCCTGGCTTCACCCGCATACGGTCCCGCACGGCCTGCTTCATCAGCACGTCTCCCAAGCCTGTCACCAGCTGGACTCGTAGCACAACATCAATCGGCCCTACACCTATGCCGTCCATCCGTATGATGGCAGTATTGAGTTCCTGCAGGGCATTGAACCCGGTGAAACAGTCGGTGAAACCACCTATGCCAAAACATGGTATCCATCCACAGATAGCTGTTTCTTTTTTTTTTTTTTTTTTTTTAAACCATTCAGGTTAGTTATAAACAACTCAATATAAGCTCATCAACTTAAACGTTGTTGTTTCAACTCTCATCGTCATGGTTCATATTTATTTTAGTATAAGAAACCAAGGGTATACACAAAAAACATCCTGAACATCAATAAACATCACTAAAATTCACTGATATTTGATCAAGTGCTGCCATTTTTTAAATTTCCAGACACCCTCTGCATCAGAACCACCACCGCCAACGCTGTCTAATTTATAAATCAAGTACAATCTAGAAAGGATCAGCCCGACACACTTATTTACAGATACATGCTTCTCTTTGAAAATTCCTAAATTCCTCACATCCCACAAACTCTGCATCACACAAGTCATAATTACACATAGGATTCTATTTTTCACACGACCACATGCACCAATTCCAAACATCGCAACACGCCAGTCAATAAAACTCACACCTGCTAACTCCTTACACAACCCACCTACACACTTCCACACACTGCACGCGTAATCACAGTCCCACATAGTATGCCACACAGTCTCACATCCACCACATCCTTCCCTCGGGCACACATCAGTTCTGGTCAGACCTCGTCTCTTCTGAACCTGTCACACAGGCAAAATATTGTGCAAGGACATCCATAAAATATCCCTTTGTCTATTAGTCATCCCGTGCGTTTCCAAACTCTTCCATGCAACCGAAACTTCATTCCCTCTCAACCCCACAATATTACATTCCACATCATTCTTACGTATTATTTTCATCACATTCTTAGCCATTCTAAAATCATTCATCGGCACACTCAGCAAATCATGCTTCCTCACAAACTTCTCAATCACCTCATACCAGACCGGACACTTGAAAGCAACAGGCACTCTAGCATCCCTCTTTCTCCAACATAAGCCATATAACATCCAACCAGCAGAATAACTTGTCATATACGCTCCCTTATTTCCTTTATTCAGCAAAATAACAACAGTTTTGATATACTGAAGCCCCAGAAAAATCTCAATGTTTGGAAAGGCCATGTGTTATGATTGAGTCACCGTAGGAGGCAGACACAAAAATAGAAGCTACGTCCAGAAAACCAGAGAAGTTGGCAACTATCAGATTGCAGACCCCTGAACCTATCAACACAACTAGCAGTAGCCGTGGGGGGTTCCTACGATGCTCTAGACCCCTCGATCACAGCCGGAGAGCTAAATAGCCTAAAGACAGAAAAGGAAATCTAAACTGCCCCAGAGCAGACCCCAAAGTAAAAGGCAGCCCCCAACATATAATGACGGTGAAGCAAGATGAAAAAACACTCACACAGATAGAAAGATAGGCTGAGAAAACGATGGGGCCCAAGCTAACTAAACAGAACAGGAAAGGAAGGGTGCTGTCTGCAATCTGCCAAAACCCTATCAAAGACATAAGCCAACAAGCTGATATGGAAAAAGACCCTGAAGCAGCTAGGCTTCAAAAACTAAATCAGCACTCAGGTATTTTCAGAAGACAGAGCTAAAGGAATTCAGCACACCCCAGCAGGGAATGGCAGAAATCCAGAATAACAAAGCAAAACAAAGTCAAAGCACAAATGCAAAAAGCCGAGCAGAAAACTTAGCTTTAGAAGAGCAGGAATTCAGACTGGTCTCCAAGGATCCCACAGAGAAATCACCCGCAGGGCAGAAGGGCATCGGCAGCCTTATATACAGTCAGTAACTCCACTCAGCCAGTCATCATCATCAGACTCAGGTGTTTGATAATCAGGCTCACTACCTTTCTTTACCAGAAGAGGGAGTTCCTCGGGCCTCAGTAGTGAAGGGGAAAATGAACTCACAACAGTACCTCCCCCTTGAGGAGGGGTCACTGAACCCTCAACCACACCACCAGGGTGATCAGGGTGAGCCCGATGAAAGGCACGCACCAATCTTTTGGCATGAATATCAGAGGCAGAGACCCAGGAATTATCCTCCTGACCATAACCCTTCCACTTAACCAAATACTGGAGTCTCCGTCTAGCCAGACGGGAATCCAGTACTTTCTCTACCTCATATTCCATGCTACCTTCAACCAATACAGGGTCTGGAGGTGCCACCCCCGGAACAACAGGTTCAACAAACCTCTTCAACAAAGATTTATGGAACACATTATGGATTTTAAATGTGACAGGAAGAGCCAAACGAAAAGAGACAGGATTAATAATCTCCAAAATCTTGTAAGGTCCAATAAATCTAGGCTTAAACTTAGGAGAAGCCACCTTCATAGCAATATTTTTTGATGATAACCACACCATATCACCAACCTTAAACTGGGGACCAATGGTCCTATGTCGGTTGGAAAACCACTGGGCCTTTTCCTGGAAGAGAGATAACTTATCCACCACTTGGTCCCAGATCTGGTGCATTCTCTCCACCACAGTGTCAACACCTGGGCAGGCAGAGGGCTCCACCTGCCCTGAAGAAAATCGAGGATGAAACCCAAAGTTACAAAAAAAGGTGACATCAAAGTGGCAGAACTAGCTCTATTATTTAAAGCAAATTCGGCCAAGGGCAAAAATGAAACCCAATCATCCTGATCAGCAGAAATAAAATATCTCAAATATGACTCCAAGGTCTGGTTTGTTCTCTCTGTGTGCCCATTGGTCTGAGGGTGAAAAGCAGAGGAGAAGGACAACTGAATTCCCAGCTTGGAACAGAAAGTTCTCCAAAATCTAGACACAAACTGGACTCCTCTGTCAGATACAATGTTCTCAGGAATCCCGTGCAAGCGAACCACCTGTTGTAAAAACAGGGGCACCAACTCAGAGGAAGACGGCAACTTAGGGAGTGGTACAAGATGAACCATCTTAGAGAACCTGTCACAAATCACCCAAATAACAGTCATCCTTTGAGAGACAGGCATATCAGAGATGAAATCCATTGAAATATGGGTCCATGGCCTCTTGGGGACAGGCAAAGGCATCAACAACCCACTAGAGCGAGAACACGATTTAGACCGGGAGCACGTCCCACAGGACTGCACAAAATTCCTGACATCACGACACAAGGAGGGCCACCAAAAAGACCGACTCACCAGATCTCTAGTACCAAAAATACCTGGATGACCAGCCAAAGCAGAGCAATGAACTTCAGACATCACTCTCTTCTTCCACTGGTCAGGAACATACAACTTTCCACTGGGACAACGCTCAGGTTTGTCCTCCTGGAACTCTTCCAGAGCACGTCTCAAATCGGGCGAGATGGCAGAAAGAACTACCCCTTCGCCTAAGATGGTAGCAGGCTTGGTCACCACAGGAGAATCAGCAAAGAAGCTCCTAGAGAGGGCGTCTGCCTTGACATTCTTAGTTCCAGGAAGAAAAGAAACCACAAAATCAAAACGTGTAAAAAACAAGGCCCACCTAGACTGTCTAGGGTTCAAGCGCTTAGCCGACTCTAGGTAAATCAAATTCTTGTGGTCAGTGAGGACCACGACTTGATGCTTAGCTCCCTCCAACCAATGTCTCCACTCCTCAAATGCCCATTTCATGGCCAACAGTTCCCGATTCCCCACATCATAGTTACGTTCAGATGGAGAGAACTTTCGGGAAAAGAAAGCACAGGGATTCATTTTAGATGTTACAGGATCCTTTTGGGACAAAACAGCTCCTGCACCAATCTCAGAAGCATCCACCTCTACCTGGAACGGAAGTGAGACATCAGGTTGCCGCAAAACCGGGGTGGAGGTGAATCTTCGCTTCAGCTCCTGAAAGAAAGAAACAGCCTCCGGAGACCAATTTAACACATCAGCACCCTTCTTAGTCAAATCAGTCAATGGCTTGGCAATACTAGAAAATTTTGCTATAAATTTCCAATAAAAATTAGCAAAACCCAAAAACTTCTGGAGGGCCTTCAAAGAAGTGGGCTGAACCCAATCGTAAATGGCCTGTACCTTGGCTGGGTCCATTTCAATAGTTGACGGGGACAAAATAAATCCCAAAAAAGAAATCCTCTGTACTCCAAAAAGGCATTTAGATCCTTTGACATACAGGGAATTCTCCCTCAAGATCCGGAACACTGTCTGAATATGTTCCTCATGAGAATCCCAATCCTTGGAGAAGATCAAAATATCATCCAGATAGATAGTCAAAAATTTATCGACAAAATCTCGGAAAATATCGTTCATGAAGCACTGGAAGACAGAAGGGGCATTAGTGAGCCCAAAAGGCATCACCAGGTACTCAAAATGTCCCTCCGGAGTATTAAACGTCGTCTTCCATTCATCCCCATGCTTATTGCGAATAAGATTATACGCCCCCCTGAGGTCAAGCTTGGTAAACCAGCAAGCACCTTTAACTCTGGAGAATAGATCCGAAATCAGGGGTAACGGATACTGATATTTAACAGTAATTTTGTTGAGGGCACGATAATCAATACAAGGTCTTAATGATCCATCCTTTTTGGCTACAAAAAAAACCCGGCACCTAAGAGTGACGAGGATGGTCTAATATGACCCATCTCCAATGCCTCCTTAATATAGGATCGCATAGCCTCGTGCTCGGGTACAGATAAATTGAAGAGCCGACCCTTGGGAAATTTACACCCCGGGCTCAGTTCAATTGCACAGTCATAACTCCTATGAGGAGGCAGAGACGCAGACTCATTCTCACTAAATACATCATAAAAGTCCGCCAAATAATCAGGAACATCATGCAACTGAGGAGAGGTGGAAAACACTGGAACCTCACTAAAGGCACACCGACAACCCCAACTCACCACAGACACAGATTTCCAATCCAAAACTGGATTATGAATTTGTAGCCAGGGAAACCCCAGAACAATAGTATCATGCAGATTATGCAACACCAAAAATCTGCAATTTTCTTGATGGTCTGGGGCGACCCGCATTACCGCCTGGGTCCAAAACTGAGGTTTATTTTTAGCCAAAGGAGTAGCATCAATCCCCCTCAAAGGGATAGGCGTCCGCAGAGGTGTCATCGGAAATCCACAACGTTTAGCAAAATCCAAGTCCATTAGGTTCAGGGCTGCTCCCGAATCCACAAAAGCCTTGGCGGAAAATGTGGACAGGGAGCAGATCAGAGTAATAGCCAGAAGAAACTTAGGTTGAACACCACCAACAGAAAACATGTGTGCAAAGCATTTCTCTCGTTTAGGACAGACAGAAATAACATGCGAGGCATCTCCACAGAAAAAACACAACTTATTACGCCTTCTGAACTCCTGACGCTGCTCTCTGGAAAAAACTCTATCACATTGCATAGGTTCAGACATTTGTTCAACAGGTGGCAACACCTCTCGTGCAGCTTTGCGTTCTCGTAAACGCCGATCAACCTGAATGGCTAAAGACATAGAATCGTCAAGACCAGAGGGAACAGGAAATCCCACCATAGTTTCTTTTACGGCTTCTGACAACCCCTTCCGAAAGAGAGCAGCCAAGGCATTATCATTCCAGGTAGTAAGTACTGCCCACTTTCGGAATTTTTGACAGTACAATTCTGCAGAATCACGACCCTGGTTCAATGCCAGCAGGGTCTTTTCAGCCTGATCAATGGCATTAGGTTCGTCATACAACAACCCCAAGGCCTGAAAAAATGCGTTCACATTAGTCAGAATAGGATCATCTGGTTTCAAAGAAAACGCCCAATCCTGGGGATCGCCACGCAGCAAAGAGATGACAATTTTAACCTGCTGCGCGGAGCTCCCTGACGAGTTAGGCTTCAAGGCAAAAAATAATTTACAATTATTTTTGAAATTCAAAAATTTAGACCCATCCCCAAAAAACACATCAGGAGTAGGAATCTTTGGTTCAGCAGCATGTGAATGAGCAAGGTAGGCGGAAATTCCCCGCATTTCCACAGCGAGCTGCTCCACACGATCAGACAATTGCTTTATCTCCATTGAGAGAAAAAAAATTCCCCCTACGGCCTCAGAGATATAGAGGAAAAAATATACACACTATTTTTTTTTTTTTTATTTACAATTCTTTCCTGCTATTGAGTACCCTAGGATCTGCGGTATGGCGAGTGATTCTGTTATGATTGAGTCACCGTAGGAGGCAGACATAAAAATAGAAGCTACGTCCAGAAAACCAGAGAAGTTGGCAACTATCAGATTGCAGACCCCTGAACCTATCAACACAACTAGCAGTAGCCGTGGGGGGTTCCTACGTTGCCCTAGACCCCTCGATCACAGCCGGAGAGCTTAATAGCCTAAAGACAGAAAAGGAAATCTAAACTGCCCCAGAGCAGACCCCAAAGTAAAAGGCAGCCCCCAACATATAATGACGGTGAAGCAAGATGAAAAAACACTCACACAGATAGAAAGATAGGCTGAGAAAACGATGGGGCCCAAGCTAACTAAACAGAACAGGAAAGGAAGGTTGCTGTCTGCAATCTGCCAAAACCCTATCAAAGACATAAGCCAACAAGCTGATATGGAAAAAGACCCTGAAGCAGCTAGGCTTCAAAAACTAAATCAGCACTCAGGTATTTTCAGAAGACAGAGCTAAAGGAATTCAGCACACCCCAGCAGGGAATGGCAGAAATCCAGAAAAACAAAGCACAAATGCAAAAAGCCGAGCAGAAAACTTAGCTTTAGAAGAGCAGGAATTCAGACTGGTCTCCAAGGATCCCACAGAGAAATCACCCGCAGGGCAGAAGGGCGTCGGCAGCCTTATATCCAGTCAGTAACTCCACTCAGCTAGTCATCATCATCAGACTCACTACCTTTCTTTACCAGAAGAGGGAGTTCCTCGGGCCTCAGTAGTGAAGGGGAAAATGAACTCACAACAGCCATGCCACCATGGTGACACGCCTTGAAAAGACTCTCTCTCTTAAGTTTCTCTATTTTACTGCTCCAGAAAAAAGTAAAAATTAATTTTTCCACTCTTTTTATTTTCCTACATGATGGTGGAAAAACTGTTGCAATAAAAAGCAAAATCGGAAGAATCACCGCTTTTATGACCAAAATCTTACCACTCAAGGTCAAGTCTCTCAGCCACCAAAAATTTAACTTACGCTCTATGCGCAATCCACACTCCTCCCAGCTCTCCTTAGATTCCAAGTCCTTATTAAATAATACTCCCAGCACTTTGATAGCACCCTCCTCACACTTTACCCCCTCCATTTTAACCCTGTCATCCCCAAAACATTTAAAACTACATTTATTCCAATTCACTCTAAAGCCAGATGCACCACAGAAAAACTCCAGAAGCAACTTAACCCTACTCATAGACGCAACACCTTCACTCACAGCCACAACATCATCCATATATCCAAGAACTTTCACATGCTTCCCACCACTCCCAGGTACCAACAAACCTCGCATCATTTTATCACGTCTCACCAAGCACAACAAAGGTTCAATCACACATACAAACAAGACAGGGGACATGGGACACCCCTGCCTTACACCAGACTTAATATTCACTTTCTCACTCAACCACCCATTAACAAGAAACTCACTTGACACACAATCATACGAAGACATTATCCCATTCACAAATTTTTGAGGAAATCCCATTCTGTCCAGAACTTTAAACAAAAACACATGCGAGACCCTATCAAACGCTTTCTCAAAATCAATTGACAGAACCATACACTTCCATTTCCTTCCCATGCAGTCTCCAATCAAATCCCTTAATAACAATAAGTTATCACTAGAGTTGAGCGATACCGTCCGATACTTCAAAGTATCGTATCGGATGGTATCGGCCGATCTTTAAAAAAAGTATCGGTATCGCCGATTCCGATACCGGAAGTCCCATTCAAGTCTATGGGACTTCCGGTATCGGAATAAGAAAAACCCTTTCCTGCCCTTGTACAGCCTCTCTGGGGTCTGTACAGGCCTTTCGGGGGGCTGTGCCGGCCTGCCAGGGGGTCTGTGCAGGCTCCGGTGGTCTGTGCCGGCCTGCCGGTGGTCTGTGCAGGCTCCGGGGGGCTGTGCCGGCCTGCCGGGGGGCTGTGCCGGCCTGCCGGGGGGCTGTGCAGGCTCCGGGGGTCTGTGCAGGCATCGTCCGATGGGACTACAAGTCCCATCGGGCGATGCCTGCTACCATGACAGTGATTGACACATTAGCCAATGATGGGACAGTAGTAGTCCCATCATCCGGCTAATGTGTTAAATGTAAAAAAAAAAAAAAAAATTACATGCTACATACATACAACATGCATACTACATACATGCTACATTCATACTACATACTACATACATGCTACATTCATACTACATAAATACTACATGCAACATACATACTACATATATACTACATGCATGCTACATACATACTGCATGCTACATACATACCACATATATACTACATACATACTACATGCATGCTACATGCATGCTACATGCTACATACATAACACATATATACTACATGCATGCTACATACATACTACATGCTACATACTACATATATACTACATGCATGCTACATACTACATGCTACATACATACTACATATATACTACATGCATGCTACATACATACTGCATGCTACATGCATGCTACATACATACTACATACATACTACATGCTACATACATACCACATATATACTACATACATACTACATGCATGTTACATGCATGCTACATACATACCACATACATAACACATATATACTACATGCATGCTACATACATACTACATGCTACATACATACTGCATGCTACATACATACTACATGCTACATACATACTACATATATACTACATGCATGCTACATACATACTACATGCTACATACATACCACATACATACTACATACATGCTACATACATACTACATGCTACATACATACTACATATATACTACATGCATGCTACATACATACTGCATGCTACATGCATGCTACATACATACTACATGCATACTACATGCTACATACATGCCACATATATACTACATACATACTACATACAATACATTCATACAATACATACATAGACATACAGTACATATAACATAGAGTAACATACTTACCAATACTTGTCACATTGTTCCCCGAAGCCATTGTCTTTTCCGGAATAAATATTAACAAAACAAACCACAAAAATACTCACCCACGATCCGAAGCAGTCCACGAGTGTGTCCCACGACGATCTTGGGTAGAGAACGGCAGCATCAGCTGTTGCTGCCGTTCTCTACGGGCTGCAGGAATCCAATGACGGAAGGTAGGTATCCTTCCGCACTGTATTCCTCCGCCACTTAAAAAAAAAAAAAGTCCCTAGTCTCACTTTATGCCATTGCTGTGTGGGAAATTCCCACGCAGCAATGGCATAAAGTGAGACTAGGGACTTTTTTTTTTTAAGTGGCGGAGGAATACAGTGCGGAAGGATACCTACCTTCCGTCATTGGATTCCTGCAGCCCGTAGAGAACGGCAGCATCATCTGATGCTGCCGTTCTCTACCCAAGATCGTCGTGGGACACACTCGTGGACTGCTTCGGATCGTGGGTGAGTATTTTTGTGGTTTGCTATGTTAATATTTATTCCGGAAAAGACAATGGCTTCGGGGAACAATGTGACAAGTATTGGTAAGTATGTTACTCTATGTTATATGTACTGTATGTCTATGTATGTATTGTATGAATGTATTGTATGTATGTAGTATATATGTGGTATGTATGTAGCATGTAGTATGTATGTAGTATGTATGTAGCATGCATGTAGCATGTAGTATGTATGTAGCATGCATGTAGTATATATGTAGTATGTATGTAGCATGCATGTAGTATATATGTAGCATGTATGTAGTATGTATGTAGCATGTAGTATGTATGTAGCATGCATGTAGTATATATGTAGTATGTATGTAGCATGTAGTATGTATGTAGTATGTATGTAGTATGTATGTGGTATGTATGTAGCATGTAGTATGTATGTAGCATGCATGTAGTATATATGTAGTATGTAGTATGTATGTAGTATGTATGTGGTATGTATGTAGCATGTAGTATGTATGTAGCATGCATGTAGCATGTATGTAGCATGCATGTAGTATGTATGTAGCATGCATGTAGTATGTATGTAGTATGTATGTAGTATGTATGTAGCATGCAGTATGTATGTAGTATGTATGTAGTATATATGTAGTATGTATGTAGCATGTAGTATGTATGTAGCATGCATGTAGTATGTATGTAGCATGTAGTATGTATGTAGCATGCATGTAGTATGTATGTAGCATGTATGTAGTATGTATGTAGTATATATGTAGTATGTATGTAGCAGGTAGTATGTATGTAGCATGCATGTAGTATGTATGTAGTATTTTTTTTTTTTTTTTTTTAACATTTAACACATTAGCCGGATGATGGGACTACTACTGTCCCATCATTGGCTAATGTGTCAATCACTGTCATGGTAGCAGGCATCGCCCGATGGGACTTGTAGTCCCATCGGACGATGCTTGCACAGACCCCCGGACATCAGCACAGCCCCCCGGCAGGCCGGCACAGCCCCCCGGCAGGCCGGTACAGACCCCCACAGGGTGCACAGACCACCGGCAAGCCGGCACAGCCCCCCGGCAGGCCGGTACAGACCCCCACAGGGTGCACAGACCACCGGCAGGCCGGCACAGCCCCCCGGCAGGCCGGTACAGACCCCCACAGGGTGCACAGACCACCGGCAGGCCGGCACAGCCCCCCGGCAGGCCGGTACAGACCCCGGGCAGTCCACACAGCCCCCCGGCAGGCCGGCACAGCCCCCCGGCAGGCCGGCACAGCCCCCCGGCAGGCCGGCAGAGACCCCCGGAAGGCCCGAAATGACGGCGCATCATGATGCGCACACACCACGCATCATGATGACGTCAGTCTGTCAATCAACTTTGAACTTCCGATTCCGATGCCGAATTCCGATATTGAAAAAATATCGGAAGTCGGTATCGGAATTCCGATACAGCAAGTATCGGCCGATACCCGATACTTGCCGTATCGGAATGCTCAACACTAGTTATCACTCATACTTTTTCCAGGCACAGCACACACTTGATCCTCATCCACAACACTACCAATCACCTCACGCATACGATTCGCCAACAATTTGCTATAGATTTTGTAATCTGCGTTCAGCAATGTTATAGGTCTCCAATTCTCTAAACACTTTCTCTCACCTTTCTTATGCACAAGCACAACCACCCCCTCTTTCATTGATTCACACAACTTTCCACTCTCCCACATATACTTACATATCTCAGTCAAATCAGCACCCAGAAAATCCCATGCCTTCACATAGAATTCTACCGGCAATCCGTCTTTACCTGGAGTTTTATTCTTTTTAGCACTCTTCATCACATTTTCTACATCCTCCATAATTACGTCCTCATTCAAAATATCACATTCTCCACTATCCAACTTGTTCTCTAACCCATTCAGCACTTCTGAAACAAGACCAGAATCAATCCATTTTTTATCATATAACTTGCTATAGAACCTATTCTCCTCCTTTATCACATTCTCACCTGACACACACAAACCATTACTATCCAAGATTTTATCCATATCAGCCTTTCTCCCATTCATTTTCTTAAAAAAGAACCTCGTGCACTTTTCATCTTTCTCAAGATGTTCTATTTTGGTGCGATAGATGATTTCTTTCCCTTTTTCATCCATAACACTCTTTAATTCACTCTTTGTCTCAGCCAGCAGATCAGACACATCCATGCCACTTTCTCCACACTTCCTTAACCAGTCTAAGCGCCTGTTTAAATCATTAAATCTACTCCGATAAATAGCCGCTATTTTATATCCCCACTTTTTGAAGAATTTTTTGCAACACACCTTAACCCAGTCCCACCATTCCAGTACACACGCAAAATCCCTCTTACATACTCTCCACTCTTTATACTTTATTTTTAATTCATTCATCACATCCTCATCTTCTAACAATCTTACATTCAGCTTCCAAACCCCACCCCCATACACACGGTCATCAATCGCACTAAACACACCTCTCAAACACTCATGATCAGAAAAAGGTACAACATTTTGTTCAAAATTCATACACAACATATTTTTGGAAAACAACATTTTATCTATCCTGGATGCAATACCACCCCTATCAGCATGGTACGTTGGCGGTGGTGGGATGCCAAATTTCAGAGCAGCAGCATCTAGAAGGGAAAAATCAGAAATAAGATTGGATAACTTTTTACCAGTTATGTCACAATTCCCTTCTGTGGTGCAATTAAAGTCTCCAACTAAAACTGTAGGCATTTTGCCCGGAAGAAACAAACTTAATTTTTCCAAAAGAGCCAGACGCTCCTTTTTCCTGTCGTGTCCTGATGGACAATACACATTAATAATTCTAGCCCGCCACCCCCTATAGCTAACATGTGCAATTATACATCTACCCACCTCTACCACCATGTAGCTATCTAAACTAACCTCCCTGTTATCCATTAATATCCCAACACCATCATTCCTATTAACACATGAGCCAGACCATACATGCTGTCTGTAAGGCCAGTCCTTATCGCTTGGAGCGTCCACAATCCCACATTCCTGAAGACGAAAGATGTGAGCATTCATCTGTTTAATATAATCTAGAACGATTGCCCTCCTGAATTTGGATCTAATTTGCCTGACATTCAGGGACGCAATGCCCCAACCAGCTTGGGGAGCCATAACATGACTGTGTTATTTACATGACGACAAACACGCCACTTCCTCTTCAGCCGTTTTCGTCTTCCATCTGGAGCTGCAATCCTTGAATCTGTTTACGTCTGCGGGAATGCCTAAAAAAGCATTGGTGTCAGGAGAGAAGTAATTCTGAGGGTAACTACGTTCACTCTCCGGACTTAAACCAACTTCACCAGGGTCTGCCCAATCCGTTCTGGGCTTCTTACAGGAATTTCCAGGCTCCTCATCCTCAGAGGACCTCGCAAGAGTGAAGTCACCTTAATCTCCACAACTGGCCAACTCCTCCTCAGTAGCAAACCAAGATACACTGGGGGTATTGCCAAGAGTACTCTCCAACTCCCCCTCCCCACAGACATCAGACTGAAGAGGGAGCTCACATTCAACATCAGTAGCTTCCAAAACTGCCACCTCTGGGCTGGGAGACTCCGTTTGGGGCAGGGCCTCCTCATGTGCATCCATGATTTCAGGTTCCTCAATAAGTTCCGGGTCTGAAACCTGTGGAATGTCAACAACAGCAGCAGGGGGTGCAGGTGCCCCACCTGAGACCTCAGCGTAAGACCTAGGACTGATCCTGGCCTTACAGTCCCGATACTTATGGCCCTCCTCACCACAAGCATTACAGATAACAGGATTTGTGCAGTCTTTTGCCATATGGCCAGAAGCATTGCAATTCCTGCAAGTTGGCATCTCCTTGCAACTATCCTGGGTATGCCCGAAATTTTTACACCTCCTGCAATACATCGGGGCATCTGGAAAGAACAAAAAAACAGTATTTTTCCCAGTTGAAAAATTAAGAGGGGGGTAATGGATGCCTCACGGGCCTTGGGGATCCATCCCAAATCTCACAAAAAATTTGTACTTCCCAGTCCAGAGCCCTTCTCCATTCAGGACCCTGTGGGAGTACTGAACATAAATGCAATGTCTTTTCAAAAATAAAGCAATGTCCTCCAGGGAAACAAAAGGGTTGTGCATGAAAACTACAAGTGGGATATCTCCCTTAGAGTACAGCACAGTAAAGGTAAGACCTTCCAGCAAAGGATTTCCCACTCCATTTTTCAGGGCAGTAAACAAATTCTGGCAAGCCGCCATAGAAGATAGCACCAGTACATACCTGCCTTCGCTCCTATACTCCTGCAGGCATATTATATCAGACTTCTGAATCTTCAGGCTATGTGCACACGTTGCGGTTTTACCCGCGATTCCGCAGCGGTTTTAACGCTGTGGAACCGCTGCAGTTTCCGCAACAAGGTACAGTACCATTAAAGTTAATGGTAAAACGAAACCGCTGTGCACATGGTGCGGTAAAAACCGCGCGGTTTCGCGGCGGATTACAAAACGCAGCATGTCAATTATTTCTGCGATTCCGCAGCGGTTCTGCACCCATAGACTTGTATAGAGTCTTTACAATCCGCAGCAAATTCGGCATATGTGCGGTTTTTGCTGCGGATTTGGGTGTCAAAACCGCTGCATAGGGAAGTGATGTCAGGCGGGAGGAAGTGTGTGAGCGGAGTGTAGTGTAGGGAAAAAGCAGGAAGTCGCTGTCATGGAAGGCTACCGTAGCATGGGGATCGATGTGGGGCGTCTGATCGATTTGGTATGTATGCATGTATGTATGTTTGTGTGTCTGTCTGTGTGTGTGTCTGTCTGTAGTGTGCGTCAGTCTGTGTGCGTCAGTCCCCATGCGACAGTAGCCCCACAATTGTGCTCAGTCGCCATATGGGACTGCTACCCCCATCCGGCTATAGGATGGGGGAGTAGTCCCTGCAGTGACCGAGCACAATTGTGCATGCCAAAAAAAAAAACAAAAGTACAATGCATGTAACATTACACACATGTAACACATGACATACAACATAAAACATACATTACATACTCACCATACAGCACATGTTGTTCCCCGAAGCCATCGTTCCCCTACAATAAAATGAAAAAAATAAACAAAATCTATACTCCCTGTCCGCAGAAATCCATAGTCGATTGTCCCACGGCGATCTCTTCTGTCCTCGGGCGATACACTAGCAGTAGCGGTGCTCCTGCAGTGTATCGCCGAGTTTCCCGGTGTTCGGCGGCTCCGGGACCTCGCTTTACGGCCCTCTTGCTGCGTGTGAAGTTTCCCACGCAGCAGTGCCGTAAAGGAGGTTACCTGAGTCACTGAACTCAGGTAAACTCTGGGCACATGCGCAGTAACACACTACAGGAGCTGAGCTCCCGGCAGTGTGTTTCTGTTGCCATGGAGAATGGTCACATCACCTGATGTGACTGTTCTCCATGTCAGATCATCGTGGGACACTCGTTTTATGGACTGCGATGGAACGGTAGGTATAGAATTGGTTTGTTATTTTATTTTTTCTCTAGGTTGATCGAGGGCGTCGCATAGGATTGCGCACAAAATAAATTTTCGGTCAAAAAAACTGTGTTTTATTTCATTAAAAAAATGTTTAAAATGTGTCTTTTTTTTCTCAAACTTTCTCTATGGGCTTAATAATGGATCGGTGTCTTATTGACGCTTCTCCATTATTAACCGGGGTTAATGACACCTGTCAATCAAAGGTGGCATTAACCCCTTTATTACCCCACATCCCGCCGCCGCGGTGCGGGAGTGGGAAGAGAGGGGCTAAGTGCCGGAATTGGCGCATCTTATAGATGCGCCATTTCTGGGGCGGCTGCGGCCTCATATTTGTAGCCAGGGGGGGGCAATATCCATGACCCCTTCCTTGGCTATGAATATGAGCCCGCAGCTGTCTGCGTAGCCTTTCTGGCCCTAAAATATGGGGGACCCCCACGTCATTTTTTTTGGGGGGGTCTCCCTTTTTTTTGGAGCCAGAGAGGCTACGCAGACAGCTGCGGGCTCATATTCGTAGGCTGGGAAAGGGGACATGGATATTAACCCCTTCCCAGGTTGTAAATATCAGCCTGCAGTTGTCTGCTTAGCCTTTCTGGGCCCAAAATATGGGGGACCGCCACGTCATTTTTTTTTGGGGGGGTCTCACTTTTTTTTGGAGCCAGAGAGGCTACGCAGACAGCTGCGGGCTCATATTCGTAGGCTGGGAAAGGGGACATGGATATTAACCCCTTCCCAAGTTGTAAATATCAGCCCGCAGTTGTCTGCTTAGCCTTTCTGGGCCCAAAGTCGCGTTTCAAATTATGCTTTCAGCGCCTTTTCTCACCCAATGATGGAGGACGCACACTGTGGGCAACGCAATGACATGCGCAGCGGCCAGCACCATCTTAGAAAAGGGCATTGAAGTGATTGGTTGGCTTTGTGTGGTGTCACAGTGGGTATAAAAGGCTGTGAACACCGACCGCCATCTTACTTCTGCCGATCTTACAATAGGGAGAAATGCTGCTGCTGATTCTGAACAGGGAGAGTGTTAGGCAGGGAAGAAGAAAAAAACAACTGCTTCTGCTAATAGCGCTTTTCACTGTACAGTTAGTGTGCAGTGAAAGGGGAGGATTTTTGTTGTGTGCAGCAGCGCTGGTGGTGATTAGGCTGCCTTTTAAGGCTACCTGCTAGCTGCATTGCTGTGTGCACACTGCTGTTCAAACTGCTTTTTTCAAAGCACTCCAAATTTTATTATTTTGTCCTGGTGAGTTACTGAGCATTCATTTCTTCACACCCTGTCTAGCGGTGTACACACCTCACACACTACCATGCACTGGCTGGTATCACGGACAAATAGAAGCTATCTGGGTTTGCTCTGGAAGAAAAAGCTGAGGGGTTTGTCCGTTTTTCCAGACCTACACCTTAGAGTCGTGTCTGTTTTTCAAACAGTTTCGTATATCTGCTGTTTGATAACGGTCAAAACTAAACAGAGACAGCGTGTGTCAGTCTTTACACAAACACGCGGAGCTTGACAATTTTCCATACAGACACCGTCTAGCGGTGTACGCTCCTCACACACTACCATGTACCGGCTGGTATAACGGACAAATAGAAGCTATCTGGGTGTGACTCTGGAAGAAAAAGTTGAGGAGTCTGTCTATTTTTCCAGACCTACACCTTAGAGTCATGTCCGTTTTTCAAACAGTTTCATATATCTGCTGTTTGATCACGGTCAAAACTAGACAGAGATAGCATGTGTCAGTCCGTATACAAATACACGGAGCTTGACAATTTTCCATACAGACACCGTCTAGCGGTGCACGCTCCTCACACACTACCGTGTACCGGCAGGTATCACAGACAAATAGAAGCTATCTGGGTGTGACTCTGGAAGAAAAAGCAGAGGAGTTTGTCCGTTTTTCCAGACCTACACCTTACAGTCGTGTCAGTTTTTCAAACAGTTTTGTATACAGTGGGGAAAAAAAGTATTTAGTCAGTCAGCAATAGTGCAAGTTCCACCACTTAAAAAGATGAGAGGCGTCTGTAATTTACATCATAGGTAGACCTCAACTATGGGAGACAAACTGAGAAAAAAAAATCCAGAAAATCACATTGTCTGTTTTTTTTTTCATTTTATTTGCATATTATGGTGGAAAATAAGTATTTGGTCAGAAACAAAATTTCATCTCAATACTTTGTGATATATCCTTTGTTGGCAATGACAGAGGTCAAACGTTTTCTGTAAGTCTTCACAAGGTTGCCACACACTGTTGTTGGTATGTTGGCCCATTCCTCCATGCAGATCTCCTCTAGAGCAGTGATGTTTTTGGCTTTTCGCTTGGCAACACGGACTTTCAACTCCCTCCAAAGGTTTTCTATAGGGTTGAGATCTGGAGACTGGCTAGGCCACTCCAGGACCTTGAAATGCTTCTTACGAAGCCACTCCTTCGTTGCCCTGGCGGTGTGCTTTGGATCATTGTCATGTTGAAAGACCCAGCCACGTTTCATCTTCAATGCCCTTGCTGATGGAAGGAGGTGTGCACTCAAAATCTCACGATACATGGCCCCATTCATTCTTTCATGTACCCGGATCAGTCGTCCTGGCCCCTTTGCAGAGAAACAGCCCCAAAGCATGATGTTTCCACCACCATGCTTTACAGTAGGTATGGTGTTTGATGGATGCAACTCAGTATTCTTTTTCCTCCAAACACGACAAGTTGTGTTTCTACCAAACAGTTCCAGTTTGGTTTCATCAGACCATAGGACATTCTCCCAAAACTCCTCTGGATCATCCAAATGCTCTCTAGCAAACTTCAAACGGGCCCGGACATGTACAGGCTTAAGCTTTGGGACACGTCTGGCACTGCAGGATCTGAGTCCATGGTGGCGTAGTGTGTTACTTATGGTAGGCCTTGTTACATTGGTCTCAGCTCTCTGCAGTTCATTCACTAGGTCCCCCCGCGTGGTTCTGGGATTTTTGCTCACCGTTCTTGTGATCATTCTGACCCCACGGGGTGGGATTTTGCATGGAGCACCAGATCGAGGGAGATTATCAGTGGTCTTGTATGTCTTCCATTTTCTAATTATTGCTCCCACAGTTGATTTCTTCACTCCAAGCTGGTTGGCTATTGCAGATTCAGTCTTCCCAGCCTGGTGCAGGGCTACAATTTTGTTTCTGGTGTCCTTTGACAGCTCTTTGGTCTTCACCATAGTGGAGTTTGGAGTCAGACTGTTTGAGGGTGTGCACAGGTGTCTTTTTATACTGATAACAAGTTTAAACAGGTGCCATTACTACAGGTAATGAGTGGAGGAAAGAGGAGACTCTTAAAGAAGAAGTTACAGGTCTGTGAGAGCCAGAAATCTTGATTGCTTGTTTCTGACCAAATACTTATTTTCCACCATAATATGCAAATAAAATGAAAAAAAAACAGACAATGTGATTTTCTGGATTTTTTTTTCTCAGTTTGTCTCCCATAGTTGAGGTCTACCTATGATGTAAATTACAGACACCTCTCATCTTTTTAAGTGGTGGAACTTGCACTATTGCTGACTGACTAAATACTTTTTTTCCCCACTGTATCTGCTGTTTGATCATGGTCAAAACTAGACAGAGACAGCGTGTGTCAGTCCGTACACAAATACACGGAGCTTGACAATTTTACTTACACACCGTACAGCGTTGTATGCTCCTCACACACAACTGTGTACCGCCTTCTAGCACGGACAAATAGAAGTTACCTGTGTGTGACTCTGGAAAAAAAAGCCAAGGAGTTTTTCCAGACCTACACCATAGAGTCGTGTCCATTTTTCAAACAGTTTTGTATATCTGCTGTTTGATCACAGTCAAAACTAGACAGAGACAGCGTGTGTCAGTCCGTATACAAATACACGGAGCTTGACAATTTTACATACACACCGTACAGCATTGTACGCTCCTCACTCACTACCGTGTACCACCTTCTAAAATGGACAAATAGAAGCTACCTTTGTGTTACTCTGGAAAAAAAAGACAAGGAGTTTTTCCGTTTTTCCAGACCTACACCTTAGAGTCCTGTCCATTTTTCAAACAGCTTTGTATATTTGCTGTTTGATCACGGTCAAGACTAGACAGACACAGCATGTGTCAGTCCGTATACAAATACATGGAGCTTGACAATTTTACATACACATACCGTAGAGCGTTGTACGCGCCTCACACACTACCGTGTACCGCCTTCTAGCACGGACAAATAGAAGCTACCTGTGTGTGACTCTGGAAAAAAAAAGCCAAGGAGTTTTTCCATTTTTCCAGACCTACACCTTAGAGTCCTGTCCATTTTTCTAACAGTTTCGTATATCTGCTGTTTGATCACGGTCAAAATTAGAGAGACAGCGTGTGTCAGTCCATATACAAATACACAGAGCTTGACAATTTTACATACACACCGTACAGCGTTGTGCACTCCTCACAAACTACCGTGTACCACCTTCTAGCACGGACAAATAGAAGCTACCTGTGTGTGACTCTGGAAAAAAAAGTCGAGGAGTTTTTCCAGACCTACACCTTAGAGTCCTGTCCGTTTTTCAATCAGTTTCGTATATCTGCTGTTTGATCACGGTCAAAACTAGACAGAGACAGCGTGTGTCAGTCTATATACAAATACACGGAGCTTGACAGTTTTACACACACATCGTATAGAGCTGTTGGATTCTACAAAAGTATTGTATATCTGCCGTTCGCATTACAGTCACTTTTATACCTAGTCAGCGTCTGTGTGTGACACTCCGTAAATACATATACAGAGATTGTTAGTTGCACAAAAATCTTATACAGCTGTACACTTCTGATACAGTTCCGTATATCTGCTTGATGGTAACAGCCCAGTAGAAGAACCACTAAAAAAGGGGAGAATCACACTTATGATAACCTATGTCGCAGTATCGTAGTAACACCAACAGGCCATATCGCAAAGGTCAGAGACCAAAAGGCACAGTCATCAATGGAATTTAAAACACAATGTAGGTACCCCGTGATGGTGATTTATCCAAAAATTGCAGAATGACCCATGGAAGAACTTACCAGGCAGGGGAGGAAGAGGAGAGCCCAGTAGCGAAGCCCCCGACGCGCGTTTTGCGGCATTCCCAGCCGATTTGTAAAGGAGGAGATGAGTATAGTGTCCAACTAGGACCTTAAAATAGCCCCTGAACCCAGTCATGTGACCGGGATCCTCCAATAGTATTGGCGCCTGCGGCGCATGCGCCCTGACGTCTGCAGGTCCTCCACTGCAGCCAGGCATCATGCACAGTGTGCACGCACCGGGAAATACCCGTAAACGAGCGCCGCGTATACAGATGCCGGCCACAGCACGGAGCCGCAGACCACATAGTGATGCGCACGGCCATAGGGAAAGAGGTGGGCCATGGCAGCATCCGTTCAATATAAAACCCCAAAATAGAATATATATTACGGGTAGTGTTGAGCATTCTGATACTGCAAATATCGGGTATCGAGACTATGAGACTAGGAACTATTTTTTTACAGTGGCGGAGGAATACAGTGTGGAAGGATACCTACCTCCCGTCATTGTATTCCTGGGGCCCCTAGAGAGCGGTCGCATCAGCTGATGCTGCTGTTCTCCACGGGAGATCGTCGTGGGACACTCGTGGATTTCTGCGGATCAGGGAGTATATCGGTTGTTTGTTATTTTAATATTTTTTATAGATGACACTGGCTTCGGGGAACAAAGTGACAAGTGATGGTGAGTATGTACTCTATGTTATATGTACTGTATGTCTATATGTATGCATTGTATGAATGTATTGTAAGTAGTATGTATGTAGTATGTATGTAGTATGTATGTTGTATGTATGTAGTATGTATGTAGTATGTATGTAGTATGTATGTAGCATGTTGTATGTATGTTGTTTGAATGTAGTATACAGTATATGTAGTATGTATGTAGTATGTATATATGTTGTATGAATGTTGTATATATGTAGTATGTATGTAGTATGTATGTATTTTTTGTTTTTTTTTACATTCAACACATTAGCCGGATGATGGGACTACTACTGTCCCATCATTGGCTAATGTGTCAATCACTGTCATTGTAGCAGGCATCGCCCGATGGGACTTGTAGTCCCATCAGACGATGCCTGCACAGAGCCCCGGCAGCCCGCACAGAGCCCCGGCAGGCCCGCACAGAGCCCCGGCAGCCCGCACAGAGCCCCGGCAGGCCCGCACAGAGCCTCGGCAGGCCCGCACAGAGCCCCGGCAGCCCGCACTGAGCCCCGGCAGGCCCGCACAGAGCCCCGGCAGGCCCGCACACAGCCCCGGCAGCCCGCACAGACCCGGCAGCCCGCACAGACCCCACCCACACACACAGACACGCACAGTGTCCGCCCACGCACCGCCCACACTCTTCTCCCCGCCCGAACTGGATGTGCAAGTAAAGAAAGGGTTTTTTATACTTCCGATATTTCTGTCCCATAAACTTGCATGGGACTTCCGGTATCGGAATCGGCGATACCCGATACTTTTTGGGTATCGGTCCAATCCAATCGGATCCGATATTTCTCAGTATCGTATGGTATCGCTCAACACTATTTATGGGCTGAAAAAGCATCATGGCACTTGAAATTGTACCACCACATAGACAAATACATAGATATGTGAATCATAAGTATAAATAAGCATATGATAGTAGAACATATAATCACATATATACTAGTACATAGATAAAACATTACATCCAAAGACATACTGATAGGGAATTTAGATTGTGAGCCCCCATCGGGGACAGTGATGAAAATGTGTGCAAACTGTAAAGCGCTGCGGAATATGTTTGCGCTATATAAAAATAAAGATTATTATTACATCCATTACATAGGTATATAATGATTTCCATGGAATGCTTGATTGTAGTAGGTAGTGTGTCAGATCCAAAATACGGGGCTATTCAAGGACCAAACAGAGACTCACTGTAATGCCCAACCAGAAATACGAGAAGGAAGCGTTCCGACAACTGAGAGACCCAGCAACATATCAAAAGCTCTCTTCAGATCCTAGGGTTCCCTTTTCACGTGAGCTTCGGCTTATTTTGGAGAGGGCTTTTGAGAGTGGGGTTATCACTAAAAAGGTCTTGGATGGGTTGGTGGTTAGGTCGCCCAGAACCCCCCACATTCTATCTCCTTCCAAAGGTCCACAAGGATGCCCTTGATCCCCCGGGGCGTCCTATCGTGTCGAGGATTGGAGGCATATGTGAACCCATATGTAAATTTATTGATTTTTATTTGAAACCAATGGTGGAATCATTGCCATCCTACATTCGCGACACAATGGACGTCCTGGCACGGGTCAATGGCATCCTTGCGGAACCTTCCACCTTCTGGTCACTGCCGACGTAGGGGCAAATCTCAACCCTCGCCATTAGCCAACCCTGGGAGGTGCAGACCTCATGGTGTAAAGGGTTGGAGGGTGGTGTTCCCTTGGTGAATAGCAGAGGTGTGAGTGTGGTGACACAGGGGGACACCTCTTTTGTCGGTCCTAGAATGAGTTCACCGAATTATGACAAATGAATGTGTGGCAATAAACGTTCAGGTCCGGACCTGTGTGTGAACGAGCATGTATGGGTGGCCACCAAAAAACATCCTGTGGAAGTGTGTTGTGGAGTTTTACCAGCTCATACCATACATGCACATACATAATTTGTTTCCCAGGTCGGTGCTTTGGAGATGTGTTGTGCCTCCAGAGCATACATTGCTACATTGCCTATACCAGCGGTGCGTTTGTCATTAACCTGAAGTGTCAGGTTGGGGTTGGGGTGAACTCTGGATCTGAGCGTCCCCGCTGTAGGTGGCTCCCTAATGAGGAGCGGTCTTGAGGGTCCAGAGGGCCCTCATTAAGGGGAGGGTACTGTCATGATCCAGGTTGGATATGACAGATAAAATGCACAAGTAACCTTTTTTTTCTGTGAGCTGTTTGCTTAGGGTTGGTTTTGCCCTCCGGTGGCCATTAAGGGTTATTACACAGTGGTGTCTTTTTCTTAGTTTCCCCCCAGTGGGCATTAGGGTCATTGCACTTTGGTTACTTTAGTTTTGTGCACGTAATTATAAAACAGGTGTGATTGCTCTATAAAAGAGTGTCAAGTGTGGTAATCACTGTTGGTGATAGTCCTCAGTTACAAGCAAGCCTGGGTGAAGGATGGAGCTGAAGGAGAGTCCCGGGCAGCTCAGTGAGAGTCCTGGAGTGGCAGCTATGGTGTCTGCGAGGAGGGCTGGCATGGCTTGGTGGAGTTGCAGCTATGGTGTCAGCAAGGAATTCTTGCATGGCTCGGTGGAGTGGCAGCTACGGTGTAGAGCTGCACTCATGATTCTGGACTTGGTTGCTGGAAAGCTGGACTCAAGATGCTGGGCTCTTTTGCTGGAAAGCTGGACTCATATGCAGGACTCTGTTTCTGGACAGCTGCACGCAGATGGTGGACTCTGTTTGCTCCAAGGCGGCACTATGGTGTTGGATCCGGTCGGAGGAAAAGATGCACGCAGGTGGTGGGTTCTGTTGCTGGGAGCGTAACAACAGAACAAAGCTAAGTGGTGTTTCCCTGTTTTGTCTCTTTCCCTTATGTGTGTTTTAGTGCAGTGGTGGGATTAGTTTCCGCACCGTCCACTTCACTAGTGAGGGTTTAGGTGCAGGGCGAGTTAGGGTTTTTAGGTGCCTGATCGTCGCCCGGTGCGGAATCGGCCTAGGGAACGTTAGGAATGTAGAGATACTGACTCAGGGGAGTGCAGGAGGTCTCCACGTTCCCCGTTCCCTGTCGCAGGGCCTCCATTGTTATTGTTACCCAGGTTTTCCCTTTTATTGTTTAAATTCGCCTTACTGGAGGCGACGTTTCCAGGCATACGTGTATTTCCGAAATTCACCTGTTGGAGGCGGCGTATCCAGCTGCACGTTTTATTATTTAAATTTGCCCAACTGAAGGTGGTGTATCCAGGGTCACGCGTGTCATCTAAATCCGCCCTGCTGGAGGCGCTGTGTCTAGCCATGCATGACCGTGACAGGGGACTTCATGAGGTCTTTGAATGATAATAATAGCAATATCCATTTGACATATATGTATGATGATAGGAGTGTGGATTTCCTGGAGGTCCGTTTAGAGGTCGATGCTGACCGGCGCATCCAGACGTACGTCTTTAGGAAACCCACCTCTGTAAATTCTCTACTACATGCAACATCGGCCCATGATCCACCCACGGTGAGGGCCATCCCGGTCGGACAGTTCCTCCGCATGCGGCGCATCTGCTCCACCGATGATTGATTTGAGAGACAAGCCCAGGACTTGAGTGACCGCTTTTTGACTAGGGGCTACAGTCGCAGGTGTGTGAAGACAGGCTATAATAGGGCAAGACCTACCCCACGCAGTAGCCTTCTACAGTCTACCAAGAGAAGTGGTCTGCCAAATGGTGATGGACCTATACGATTCATCTCTACTTATAATTATGAATGGCGTAATATGCGCACTATCTTGCAGAAACATTGGTCCATTTTGGAGACAGATCCATCCCTGAAGGCAGTCCTGGGACACTCCCCATCCATGACAACGCGTTGTTCTAAAAACTTAAATGACCTATTGGTACGGAGCCACTATGTGCCTACTTCCAAGAGCTTCTTTGGTTCTAGTGGTCCGACATGTGGATCTTTTTCATGTGGGCACTGTCTGGCTTGCACCAATGTCCTGCGATGTTCAACCTTCAGCTCCTCAGATGGTATGAGGGAATATAAGCTCAGACACCGGATCTCATGTGGCACTTCAAATGTTATATATTACGCCACATGCCCATGCCCCAAAATATATGTGGGCCTTACCACTAGGGAGCTGAGGGTGCGAACATGTGCGGGACATTGGTGCCGCCAGGATGGTATCCGATCCATCAGAACTTAAAACTATCCCCCAACATTTTTGGGCGCATCACAATTGTGTTTATAATAAGGGGTATCGATGCACTCCATATGGGCATCAGGGGAGGCGATTATAAAAAAGTCCTCGGACAAATGGAAGTGAAGTGGATTGTCCAATTGGACATCATGAGCCCAAGAGGACTTAATGAATTTTTAATTTTCGCCCCTTTTTATAAGATCTTCATTATATAGACCCCGTGCCCTAGGGTGTGCATCTATAGTTTTTCCTGAATATAGATTTTTTGTCTCTTGTTCTTTTCCTTTTTTGTGTCCTTATAACCCCGTATCTCCCATGCTGCCCAGCAGTTTTCGTTTTTATAAAAATTTTTCTTTTAATTTATTTTCACTTCTTCTCATTTCAGTTAGCTTACAGTGAGTCTCTGTTTGGTCCTTAATTAGCCCCGTATTGTGGATCTGACACACTACCTACTACAGTCAAGCATTCCATGGAAATCGTTATATACCTACGTAATGGATTCAATGTTTTATCATACTATATATGTGACTATATATTCTACTATCATATGCTTATTTATACTTATGAGTCACATATCTATGTATTTGTCTATGTGGTGGTACAATTTCAAGTGCCATGATGCTTTTTCAGCCCGAAATATATATTCTATTTTGGGGTTTTATATTGAACGTGTCAGAGACACCGCACTGAACTTGCTGACTGAGCCAGTGCGCTTGCCCCGAGTAAGCGAAAGCGTGCTCAAAGCTACCTGTGGAGCGGGCAGCAACCGAATAGATGCGTACTTCAGAGCTGCAGGGCTTGAAGCACGTGACTGCTAGAGGCATGGCTTAAACTCCACAGAGCTAGGAGCTGCAAGACAATTCCTAGCAGAGTAACTGTGAGACAAAGTTACCAAGGGGCATAGACAGGGAGAATAGTCAGGACGTAGCCAATGAGTCATACACAGAGATAGCTGCAAGGTACCAGAGGGGTGAGCAGAGAGTGGTCAGGTCACAGGCAATGAGTCATACACAGACAGCTGCAAGGTACAAGAGGGGCGAGCAGAGAGTAATCAGGTCACAGGCAATGGGTCATACACAGATAATAACGCAGTACAAAATCAACAGGCAAACTCACAACGGGAAACAGAATCGGGTCAGAACCATATAAACAAGCTATAGCAATATACAGGCACACGGGGGTCAGCACACTAGACCAAAGGCAAAAGTATAACTGGCAGGGATTGAAGCTACCCAGAGGTTTATGAAGCTCTCCCAGAACCAGAAAGAGGCCACAATCATTAACCCCAAGTGTGCAGGTCAAAACCTGCACAGAGCTCCAGACATTAACCCCCGGTGTGCAGCTCAAAAACCTGCATTGGGATCATGACAGTACCCCCCTCTCAACGGGGGGCCTCTGGACCCCCAGGCTTCCCCAGGTACTTGGCATGGAACGCCCGAACCAGGCGATCCGCATGTACCGAATGAGCAGGGACCCATGAGCGCTCTTCTGGTCCATATCCCTTCCAGTGGACCAGGTACTGCAAAGAGCGGCGCACCCGCCGAGAGTTCACAATATGTCCGACCTCATACTCCAATTGACCCTCCACCAGCACTGGAGGAACAACAGTCTCAGAGTTCTCTTTGACAGATCCTGCTGGTTTCAACAGAGACTTATGGAACACATTACATATTTTTAAGGAGGCGGGGAGACGCAACCTATATGCCACAGGGTTGACTATCTCCATAATCTCGTACGGACCAATGAACTTTGGTCCCAACTTAACTGATGGTACCTTCAAGTTGATGTTACGCGTGGAGAGCCAAACCTTCTCTCCCACCTGAAACATGTCTCCCAAGGCTCTCTTTTTGTCCGCAAAATATTTGTATCTCCCCTGGGCCCGAGAGATATTACGCCGGACTTCAGCCCAGAGGTTTTTTAACCGTTGAACAGACCCCTCTGCTCCTGGAAAACCGGAATCCACCCGGTTAATCAGTTAATCAGGAATGGGGACATGTTGGTGGACTGACTCACCCGGTTGTTAAAAGCAAATTCAGCCAACGGTAACGCATCACACCAATCCTCCTGTCTGGCGGAGGTCAGACACCTGAGAATTTGTTCCAGGGATTGATTGGTGCGTTCCGTCTGACCATTGCTCTCCGGGTGATATGCCGACGAGAAGGAGAGTGAGATGCCCAATTTCATACAGAACGCCCTCCAAAATTTGGCCACAAACTGCACACCTCTGTCAGACACAACATTCAGGGGTACCCCATGCAATCGGACCACATGCTGCACAAACAACCTTGACAATGTTTCTGCTGAAGGTAATGCTGCCAAGGGAATGAAATGGGCCTGTTTAGAAAACCTGTCCACCACCACCCAGATCACGGTATTGCCCCTGGAAGGTGGAAGACCGGTAATAAAATCCATGGAAAGATGATTCCATGGCCTATCAGGAACCGGTAAAGGTATGAGTTCCCCAGCCGGTCGGTTATGCGAGCTTTTGGAACGGGCACACATGCCACAAGCAGAAACAAATTCCTTGACATCGGCCCTTAATAAAGGCCACCAAAAACCCCTGGTTACTGCCTCTCTAGTGGCCATGATACCTGGATGAGCACTCAGCCTAGAATCATGAAACTCCTGCAGAAGTCTAGGCCGCAATGAATCTGGAACAAACAGTTTATCGCTTGGCCTGGTTGCCGGAGCTAGGGCCTGAGCCCTTAGGATTTCTTGTTCCAACTCAGTTGAGACCCCTGCCACTACCACCCCTAGGGGAAGAATGGAGGACGGCTGGAGTCTCTGGAGAACAGTCTTTAGATGTTGCAAGTGAGATTGACTGTCCGAGGAATACACCAAAATATCATCCAAATAAATAATAACAAAACGGCCTATCAGATCAGAAAACACAACATTGATGAAATTTTGGAAAATAGCGGGTGCATTAGTTAACCCAAATGGCATTACCAGGTTCTCGAAGAGTCCCTCTGATGTGAGGAATGCCGTTTTCCACTCGTCCCCTTCCCGAACCCTTATCAGATTGTAGGCCCCCCGCAGATCCAACTTGGAGAACCATTGGGCCCCAGCTAACTGGTTACATAAGTCTGGGATGAGGGGAAGTGGGTAAGAGTTCCTAACCGTTATCTTGTTCAGTTCCCGAAAGTCGAGGCACGGCCGCAAACCACCATCTTTTTTCTTCACAAAGAAGAACCCTGCTGCCACAGGTGACACAGAAGGCCTGATATGCCCTTTGCGGAGACTCTCAGCTATGTACTCCTTCAAGGCTTGGCGCTCAGGCCCAGACAAATTGAACAATCGAGCCTTAGGTAACTTGGCTCCGGGTACTAAATCAATGGCTCAATCATAGGGTCTATGTGGTGGCAGCGCCTCAGCCTCACTTTCGGAAAAAACGTCTTCGAAATCTTTCAGGTACTCCGGAATACCTTCCAGATCGACAGACGACACAGACACTGATTTAACAGCGTTAACAAGATGTCCCTGGTTACCACATTTACTATTGCATCCCCATTGAGTGATTTCCCCTGTAACCCAATCAATGGTAGGATTATGGCGTTGAAGCCAAGGCATCCCCAGTACCAGTCCTGCAGGCAAGTTATCTACCACCAGACAACTTAGTTTCTCCACATGAGTGGAACCCACTTTTAGAGAAAAAAGTTCAGACCTGCAACAGATACCGTCTTGGGTAAGAGGAGATGAGTCAATTGCCACAAGTTTAACAGGATCGTGAAGCCTGACTGTCCATATCTTATAAAGAGTCATAACCTTGGTATCAATCAGGTTCACAGCCGAACCGTAGTCAATGAAAGCAGTAGTCTGAACAGGACCATAACCAAGTTCCAGTTCCACCTGCAGCACCATTTTTGCACATGAGGAAAATTGTACCTGAAGGTCTGGGTAGCCTCCTCGATTACTACCCAGACCTAGTCGTTTCCCGCCATCTTGGAGGATGACGGACAGGAGGGACAGTCCTTCTTCCAATGTCCAGATTTCCCACAATAGAAGCACAACTGCTTTTCCCGGCGGCGTCTTCTTTCCTTTCCCTCACAGGTGACAGCGTTCACCTCCATAGCCATAGGAAGAGTCTGGGTCTCATCTCCACTGAAGAATAAGGGCGTTTCCCGTTGCATAATGCCTCTAGCCCGCAGTCTGCGATCCATGCGAACCGCTTGGACCATGGCATCCTCCAGGGAGTCAGGCGGAGGATGAAGTGCCAAAGCATCCTTCAGACGTTCACACATGCCTCTGTGGAACAACCCCCGCAGGGCGGCGTCACTCCAGGAAATTTCCGCTGCCCAACATCTGAATTCAGTACAGAACCATTCGGCCGAGTGCTCCCCCTGACAGACACTCATCACTTTGTCCTCAGCCATCCGCACTCTATCAGGCTCATCATAAATAAGCCCTAAGGCTTCAAAAAATGCATCCACAGACATTCTCTCAGGGGCAGAAGAGGAAAGCGAGAATGCCCAGGCTTGTGGGGACCCCCTAAGCAGGGACATCACCACCCCCACCCTCTGTTTCTCATCCCCAGAGGAGCGGGGTCTCAAAGAAAAAAAAAGCTTACAGCCCTCCTTAAATGCCCTGAAATCATCCTTGTTACCAGAAAATATATCTGGCAATTTAACCGGAGATTCAGGTGGGACTAAAATGACATCTCTATCCCCACCTGCTGGAAGCCAGCGGAAAGTACCCCCTGAACTGAGTCCTCAACCCGCCGTTGGGACTGAGCCAGAGCTTGGTGTTCCATACTAAGCTTCTGCAGTGACTGAGTCAAGCTTCTTACCTGCTCAGATAAAGCACACATTGGGTCCATACTGCAGAAGTGAGGAGAGAAAAAAAAATTGTAGGCCAGTTATAATGTCAGAGACACCGCACTGAACTTGCTCACTGAGCCAGTGCGCGTGCCCTGAGTAAGCGAAAGCCTGCTCAAAGCTACCTGTGGAGCGGGCAGCAACCGAATAGATGCGTACTTCAGAGCTGCAGGGCCTGAAGCACGTGACTGCTAGAGGCGTGGCTTAAACTCCACAGAGCTAGGAGCTGCAAGACAATTCCTAGCAGAGTAACTGTGAGACAAAGTTACCAAGGGGCATAGACAGGGAGAATAGTCAGGACGTAGCCAATGAGTCACACGCAGAGATAGCTGCAAGGTACCAGAGGGGTGAGCAGAGAGTGGTCAGGTCACAGGCAATGAGTCATACACAGATAGCTGCAAGGTAGAAGAGGGGCGAGCAGAGAGTAATCAGGTCACAGGCAATGGGTCATACACAGATAATAACGCAGTACAAAATCAACAGGCAAACTCACAACGGGAAACAGAATCGGGTCAGAACCATATAAACAAGCTATAGCAATAAACAGGCACACGGGGGTCAGCACACTAGACCAAAGGCAAAAGTATAACTGGCAGGGATTGAAGCTACCCAGAGGTTTATGAAGCTCTCCCAGAACCAGAAAGAGGCCACAATCATTAACCCCAAGTGTGCAGGTCAAAACCTGCACAGAGCTCCAGACATTAACCCCCGGTGTGCAGCTCAAAAACCTGCATTGGGATCATGACAGAACGGTTGCTGCCATGATCCACCTTTTTCCCTATGGCTGTGCGCACCGCTATGTGGTCTGCGGCTCCGCGCTGCAGCTGGCATCTGTATGCACGGCGCTCGTTTCCAGGTATTTCCCGGAGCGTGCGCGCTGTGCATGATGCCTGGCTGCAGTGGAGGACCTGCAGATGTCAGGGCGCATGCGCCGCAGGCGCCAATACTATTGGTGGATCTCGGTCACATGACCAGGTTCAGGGGCTATTTTAAGGTCCTACTTGGACACTATACTCATCTCATCCTTCACAAAGCGGCGGGGGATGCCGCGAAACGTGCGGGGCTTCACTACCGGGCTCTCCTCTTCCTCCCCTCCCTGGTAAGTTCTTCCATGGGTCATTCTGTAATTTTTGGATAAATCACCATCACAGGGTACCTGCATTGTGTTTTAAATTCCATTGATGACTGTGCCTTTTGGTCTCTGACCTTTGCGATATGGCCTGTTGGTGTTACTACGATACCACGACATAGGTTACCATAAGTGTGATTCTCCCCTTTTTTGGCGGTTCTTCTACCGGGCTGTTTCCATCAAGGTGGAGGGTATAGGGGATGTTCTATGGGATATACTGTCCACATCTAATAATGAGCACACTTTTGCTATAAGGATATTTTTATCTGTTATATTGTAATTAATAAAATTTAATATTTTTATATACAAAATTGATCGCATGCTCTGTTTGTTTCTCCTGATGTTCATAATACTTTTAGCTTGTGCATATGGTGCTGGAGTGGGTTGTTTTTTTTCCCATCTCCATTTCACCCTATTATATTTATGGGGTTCTTGTTGCCATGCTATACCACCTTACACAGTGACACAGAGGAAGGTAAAGAGGAAGGTGCAGATGACTTTGAAGAGGAGGTGATGGACGACCCAGTTCTGGACCCGGATTGGCATCCATTGGGGGAGGAGGGTGGCGCTGGCAATAGTTCAGATAAGGAGAAGGATCCACAGCAGGCATTGACATCGCAGCAGTGGTTATCTAGCAGGCCCGTAGCTGTCCTAAAAGGTGGAACAAAAACTAAAAGAGTTGCAGGACAGCTTGACCAGACGGTCAACTTAGCACAGCGTGCAAGGCCAGAAAATGTTTACCACAGTAGGAAGAGTGCAGTGTGGCACTTCTTTGTCCAAAATCCTACTGATGAGGCAAAGGTTACCTGGAAGAAGTGCGGAAGGACCTTTAGCCGAGGTAAACAACTCAGAAATTTGAATACCAGTTGCATGCTTAGACATTTAATCAACATGCACTTGCAAGCGTGGACGGACTACAAAATCTCAGGTAGCACATGTGCACTTGCTCCGACTGAAGGTAGCCAACAATGCTCCATCGCTACCTCCACTGTAAGACAACCGCCACCATTAAGCACACCAACAGCACTAAATGTGGAGGTGTCGTCACAAGGCCAAAGCACTCAGGGAATCACAATGGTTTTGCAACACAACACTGAATTTAGGCCATCACCACCAATACCATCACCAACCCCCTCTCACTCCATCCGGTCCACCGCTACTTCCCCCATATGCAGCTCTCCAGTCCAGCTCACCCTACCAGACACTCTGAGTAGGACAAGAAAGTACTCATCCTCTCATCCGCGTAAACTGTTTTTGAATGGCTACATTGCCAAACTAATCTCATTTGAGATGATGCCCTACCGTTTGGTTGAAAGCGAAGCTTTACGCAAGCTCATGGCCTATGCTGTCCCACGCTATGACCTACCCAGTCAGCACTTCTTTTCTCAAAAAGCCATCCCTGCCCTCCACCGGCATGTGAAAAACTGCATTGTCCATGCACTAAAACAGTCAGTGAGTGGAAAGGTGCACCTCACAACAGATGCAAGGACCAGTAGGCATGGCCAGGGCTGTTACGTGTCCATCACTCTGATCTGGGTTAATGTGGTGGATGCAGGCTCCACTGGGGACAGCGGCGGTGGAACAGTGCTGCTTAGCCCATGGTATAGGAAACAGTTGGCTGTAGGCTTTCGCTCCTCCTCCTCCTAGTCTATCAGCGAAAGCTCGTCCACAGAGTGCAGTCGCACGAGCACTACATCCGCAGCTGGCAGTGTTGCACACGAGGTGTCCCACTATCGAACAGCTAGTGGTAAGCGTCAGCAGGCTGTGTCAAAGATGATGTCTTTGGGCGACAACAGACACACCGCAGAGGTACTGGCCGACTACTTGCAGTGACAAACAGAGTCATGGCTGGGCAGTCTACATCTTGAGGCAGGCAAGGTAGTCAGTGATAATGGCCGTAATTTTGTGGCAGCCATAGCCTGTGCAAAACTCACACACATACCTTGCTTGGCTCACACTTTGAACCTGGTGATGCAGTGCTTCCTTAATAATTATCCGGAGTCAACATCCCTGCTCCATAAGGTGCAAAGTCTGTGCTCGCACATCCGTTGCTTGGCCGTACACTCCAGTCGTATGCACAAGCTGCAGCGATTGCTCCACCTCCCCAAGCACCGCCTAATCATAGACATTGCCACAAGGTGGAACTCCACCCTGCACATGGTTGAGAGGCTGTGCAAACAGAGGCAGGCTGTAATGCATTTGTGGGAGGATACACGGGCAGGCAGTTTGAGGGAAGACATGGAATTGTCGGGTGTGCAGTGGTCAAAGCTGAAAGACCTCTGTAAAGTCCTTCAGTGTTTTGAGGAATGCACATGGCTGGTAAGCGCAGATGACGCCATCATATGCATGAGCATCCCACTTAAGAGTCTGCTCATGCAAAGTTTGACGCACATTAAGGATCAGGCGTCTGCAGCGGAGGAGGAGGAGGGAATTGCCTTGATGACAGTCAGCCATTGTCTGGTCAGGGAACTGTCCTGGACGAGGTGGAGGAGGAAGAGGAGGAGGATGAGGGGGATGATTATTTTGGGCAGGAGGATGTTTCTCAGGGGCAAGAGAAAATGTTGGCATTCCAAGGTCAGGTACAGTGTTTGTGCGTGACTGTAGGGATGTGGATTTGCCAGAAACTGCTCCTCCACCCACCACGGGCAGTGCATCATTGACACCTGGAACACTGGCCCACATGTGCGATTATGCCTTGCGGATACTAAAATGGGACCCCCGCATTGCCAAAATGATGAGGGATGATGACTACTGGCTGGCCAGCATCCTCGATCCACGCTACAAAGGCAAATTACACAACATCATGCCAAAGGAGAACCTAGAGATAATATTGGCAAACAAACAAGCAACTCTGGTAAACCGTTTGTTTGAGGCTTTCCCAGCACACAGCAGCGGTGCTGGTTCTCCCACGAGCCGTAGTGGTCACAATGGAAGAGGTGTTCATGGTGCACATAGCAGAAGTGGCGTTGGAGACAGGGGTTTAATGACCATATTGTGGAATGATTGCTCAAGTACCGCTCACACGACTGCTAATACTGCATCGATTAAAAGTGACAGGAGGCAGCAGTTGTCAACTATGGTTACAAGCTACTTTTCCTCCCATATCGATGTTCTCCCTCACAGGTCATTCCCCTTTGACTATTGGGCCTCTAAATTGGATGCCTAGCCTGAATTGGCACAATATGCCTTACAGGAGCTCGCTTGCCCTGCTGCTAGTGTGTTATCTGAAAGAGTCTTCAGTGCTGCTGGATCAATCCTGACAGAAAAAAGGACCCATCTGTCGACCCAAAATGTTGATGATCTAACCTTCATTAAAATGAACCATGCATGGGTTTCAAAGGGTTTTGTCCCACCTTCCCCTGATGACACATAGGTTACCAGAAAAGTGCCTTGTTTTTTCCTCCTCTTCCTCGGACTTGCCCAATTACACCCTTTGCAGCAGCTGAATGTCCAGCCAACACATCAACATATGTCAATTTTTAAACCAAGCTAACTGGGCTGCCCACACCTCCCCCAACGGCTGGGGTCAAGACCTGGCGCACCAGGGCAAGTGCCGTTGCTCTGAACAGGTGGATGGGCCCACTGATGGCCGACGGCAATGGCACAGGGCCCCTCATAGTACAATACAGTGTCTCAGACGGTGGGAGGGCCCACTCACTGTCAGACACACCAGCGTACTATGAGGGGCCCTGTGCCAGTACCGTCGATCACAATTGTGCCCCCCTGCTTGATCATGGCCACAGCACTTGCAAGTTGCAATACTTACCTCTCCCTGCTCCACCGCTGTGTAGTCTGGGCAGTTAAATCCTTCACAGGGACGGCCACTAAAACCTTGGTGTATTGATCAATGTTGGTTAAGATGTAGCTATGGCCTGTCCTTCTGGCCTCTACCTTCAGATGATCAATGGCTACCATTTGAAATGGACGTCAACTTACAAGCAGATGCAGTGGTGGTTTATGATCACATTTCACAGTTGTGATAGTCACAAACGTGTGACATTCCTGCCACCATTTTTCAATGTTTCCTCTCATGCCAATCCAATAAAATCACCTACGGCCTGTGGCTTCTGTCTTTTGCAATCCAAAATGACCAGACACACCATGCTAGGCAGTGAGGACCATGGGTACATCTCTCCCTGTGATCACAATTTGATGGAGACAAGTAACAGTGATGTGATCCACGCTACTGCGATAAAACAATCCTTTCTTCACAAAGAACCTTTTTCGCTTTCTCCACAGACTCAGTAATTGAGGGTCTGCATCGCCTCTGCAACATATACCGGGAGGTTTTCCCGTGATGAGTAATTCCAGAATTTCTGCTAACACTCGACTTTGCATCTATACTTGTATCCATGTAGTTTCCAGTAGCGGAGAATCAGGACTGGCTTACTGAGATTGAAATATATATGAAGATTTAAAAGTACCACAACACTGTATACTGGTGTACGCTATGAATACCTTTCCCCTTTTCTTCTTTTTTAATTCTGGTGTAATGCATAGTAAGCCTGTGAGTGTCTGTGTCTGACTCCGGAAGTATAGACGGACATTTAACCCTTGACTTGACACACCTGGTATGTGCTGATACAGTACCTTGTTTCAAAAATTTGTGTTAAGGTATCATCTGTAGGAAAACCAACTGTGGGGGGGACCCTCTTCTTGCCGCAGACATACACGAGACTGAGACAGAGTTTGTATTGAACAGGTCCATTTTTAGTGCCCAACCTTCTGTCGACAACAGCAATTCACCACAGCCGTTTCACATTTCTCTGTACTCAGGCCCCGGTACCTTCACTTCCTTTGTAACTATAATCATGGCGTCCTCTGTGGCTCTTCCACTGTGGCTGGCCTAGGCCCAACCACAACAGCGCTGCACCAGTCTGAGCACACCGTCCGTATGATAGCCCCAGGCCGTCTTCGCCTGTGGCTACCGTCCTCTGGCCCACCCCCATGACAGGCTCAACTGTCAGTCCTCTCTGGAGCCTTTCCACTGTCTCTATTTCCTCAGCAGAACTTCCTCTTTACTGTGCTCCCTTAGCTGACTGACTCTTCCAAAACCTTCCCTCAGCCATTTATACTTCCAGTTCTGGTAACTCCGCCCACCATCACCTAACGGTTTCTCTGACCAATGGCAGTTATTCAGTCCCACTCCTTGCCCTCCAATGGGCAAGCTAAAACACTGCACCCTTTCTCTTTATCTTACCGATTTCACACCTACACTGCGCTACACCTCTGCTTCTCACTACAGGCTGGTTTGTCTGTCAGTCCACTTTCCCTACATCATCCATAGTGAGTGAGCGTGTGTGGGTTACGCCTTCTATATATACGGTGAATCGGAGAAACAAATTTTTACACAATACTCGATACTGTTTGTATCTTGTTATACAGTACCTTTGTTCAACATTTAGCATTACGGTCAAATCCATACTGTGTAAGCATCTGAGAGCGACTGCGGGACTATTTATACGGAGATTTCAATTGTACCCTAAAAAATATATACAGTGGGGCAAAAAAGTATTTAGTCAGTCAGCAATAGTGCAAGTTCCACCACTTAAAAAGATGAGAGGCGTCTGTAATTTACATCATAGGTAGACCTCAACTATGAGACACAAACTGAGGAAAAAAAATCCAGAAAATCACATTGTCTGTTTTTTTTTCATTTTATTTGCATATTATGGTGGAAAATAAGTATTTGGTCAGAAACAAAATTTCATCTCAATACTTTGTGATATATCCTTTGTTGGCAATGACAGAGGTCAAACGTTTTCTGTAAGTCTTCACAAGGTTGCCACACACTGTTGTTGGTATGTTGGCCCATTCCTCCATGCAGATCTCCTCTAGAGCAGTGATGTTTTTGGCTTTTCACTTGGCAACACGGACTTTCAACTCCCTCCAAAGGTTTTCTATAGGGTTGAGATCTGGAGACTGGCTAGGCCACTCCAGGACCTTGAAATGCTTCTTACGAAGCCACTCCTTCGTTGCCCTGGCGGTGTGCTTTGGATCATTGTCATGTTGAAAGACCCAGCCACATTTCATCTTCAATGCCCTTGCTGATGGTAGGAGGTTTGCACTCAAAATCTCACGATACATGGCCCCATTCATTCTTTCATGTACCCGGATCAGTCGTCCTGGCCCCTTTGCAGAGAAACAGCCCCAAAGCATGATGTTTCCACCACCATGCTTTACAGTAGGTATGGTGTTTGATGGATGCAACTCAGTATTCTTTTTCCTCCAAACACGACAAGTTGTGTTTCTACCAAACAGTTCCAGTTTGGTTTCATCAGACCATAGGACATTCTCTCAAAACTCCTCTGGATCATCCAAATGCTCTCTAGGAAACTTCAGACGGGCCCGGACATGTACAGGCTTAAGCAGTGGGACACGTCTGGCACTGCAGGATCTGAGTCCATGGTGGCGTAGTGTGTTACTTATGGTAGGCCTTGTTACATTGGTCCCAGCTCTCTGCAGTTCATTCACTAGGTCCCCCCCCGCGTGGTTCTGGGATTTTTGCTCACCGTTCTTGTGATCATTCTGACCCCACGGGGTGGGATTTTGCGTGGAGCACCAGATCGAGGGAGATTATCAGTGGTCTTGTATGTCTTCCATTTTCTAATTATTGCTCCCACAGTTGATTTCTTCACTCCAATCTGGTTGGCTATTGCAGATTCAGTCTTCCCAGCCTGGTGCAGGGCTACAATTTTGTTTCTGGTGTCCTTTGACAGCTCTTTGGTCTTCACCATAGTGGAGTTTGGAGTCAGACTGTTTGAGGGTGTGCACAGGTGTCTTTTTATACTGATAACAAGTTTAAACAGGTGCCATTACTACAGGTAATGAGTGGAGGAAAGAGGAGACTCTTAAAGAAGAAGTTACAGGTCTGTGAGAGCCAGAAATCTTGATTGCTTGTTTCTGAACAAATACTTATTTTCCACCATAATATGCAAATAAAATGAAAAAAAAAACAGACAATGTGATTTTCTGGATTTTTTTTTCTCAGTTTGTCTCCCATAGTTGAGGTCTACCTATGATGTAAATTACAGACGCCTCTCATCTTTTTAAGTGGTGGAACTTGCACTATTGCTGACTGACTAAATACTTTTTTGCCCCACTGTACTTGCTATCTTGTTATCCAGGATCTTTTTTACAACATTTTTTATTATGGTCAAAACCAAACTGAGTGAGCATCTGAGGGTGACTACGGAAATATATACCGATATTTTCAATTTGGCCAACACTGTATACAGCAGAACGCTTCTGATACAGTAACCTATTTAGCTATTTAGATTCTGGTGTAATCCATAATGGGCCTGTAAACGTCTGTCTGTTATTCCGGCAATATATTTGGAACTTTAAGATTACCCCAACACTGTATACAGCTGTACGCTTGTGTTACATAACGCATTTAGAGCTTTTCATATTCTTGTGTAATCCATACTGGGCCTGAGAGCATTTGTGTCTGCCTCTTGAAATGTATACGGAGAATCAGAATGTTTACACTACACTATATATACCTTGTGTCTGGTGATACTGTACCCTTTTTCAACTTGTTATTTTATTGGGTAATCCATACTGAGCCTGTGAGCCTCTGTGTATGCCTCATGAAATATATACAGAGATTTACTGTTATCCATAGACTGTATAGAGCTGTACGCTTCTGATACAGTACCATATATCTGCTGGTATTTTGGGTCCATTTTCCAAAACATGAGGAAGTATGGTGGAAGAGGATGTGGATGTTGGCATGGAGGGCCACCTGGTACTGATGGTGGTGGTGGTGCATCTGCTGGTAGTGCCAAAAACACAATAGCAGCTAAGGCAGGAGGTGTTGAGCCAGTGTCATGGTGTAGCTCTGGAAGGCCTGTAAGGCTCCCTTTTCTGGGAATATATAGACTGGTTTTAAAGCCGGAATATCAGGAACTGTTTGTGGCTTACATTGCTGAAACAGCCTCCAGCTCTATCGCCTCCTCTTCTGAAGTTGTAAAAAATGCAAGCACTGAGTCGTAACTGCAGGCTTCTGGTCAGGAGCAACCCCTTTCCGTGTGTCCTTCACCCACACCAAAAGTGAAGGATGTGGAAGCACACACCTCAAATTACTCCATGGAGCTCTTTTCACATACCATGCCTGGGTTATTTAAAAATAAGGCTCATCATGTACTGGAGCAATGTAAATGAGGCAGATCAGACACTGGAGCAGCATCTAAGGGGCCCATTATACACTGGAGCATTACAAATGGGGTCCATTATATATGGAGCATTATTAGGGCCCATGATACACTGGAGCATCATCCATGAGGCCCAACATGTACTGGAGCATTGTAAATGGGGCAGATCAGACACTGGAACAGCGTTTAAGGGGCACATTAAACACTGGAGCATTACAAATGTGGCCCATTATATATGGAGCATTATTGGAGCCCATCATACACTGGAGCGTCATCCATGAGACCCATCATGTACTGGAGCAATGTAAATGGGGCAGATCAGACACTGGAGCAGCATCTAAGGGGCACATTACACACTGGAGCATTACAAATGAGGCCCATTATATATGGAGCATTATTAGAGCCCATCATATACTGGAGCATCACCCATGAGGCCCATCATGTACTAGAGCAATGTAAATGGGGCAGATCAGACACTAGAGCAGCATCTAAAGGGCACATTATACACTGGAGCATTACAAATGAGGCCCATTATATATGGAGCATTATTATAGCCATGATACACTGGAGGATCATCCATGAGGCCCATCATGTACTGGAACAATGTAAATGGGGCAGGTCAGACACTGGAGCAGCATCTAAGGGGCCCATTATACACTGGAGCATTGCAAATGGGGCCCATTATATATGGAGCATTATTAGGGCCCATGATACACTGGAGCATCATCCATGAGGCCCATCATGTACTGGAGCAATGTAAATGGGGCAGATCAGACACTGGAGCAGCATCTAAGGGGCACATTATACATTAGAGCATTACAAATGTGGCCCATTATATATGGAGCATTATTAGGGCCGATGATACACTGGAGCATCATCCATGAGGCTCATCATGTACTGGAACAATGTAAATGGGGCAGATCAAACACTGGAGCAGCATCTAAGGGGCACATTATACACTGGAGCATTACAAATGTGGCCCATATTATATGGAGCATTATTAGAGCCCATGATACACTGGAGCATCATCCATGAGGCCCATCATGTACTGGAGCAATGTAAATGGGGCAGATCAGACACTGGAGCAGTATCTAAGGCGCACATTATACACTGGAGCATTACAAATGGGGCCCATTATATATGGTGCCTTATTAGGGCCCATCTTAGACTGGAGCATCATCCATGAGGCTCATCATGTACTGGAGCAATGTAAATGGGGCAGATCAGACACTGGAGCAGTAGCTAAGGCGCACATTCTATACTGGAGCATTACAAATGGGGCCCATTATATATGGAGCATTATTAGGGCCCATCTTAGACTGGACCATCATCCATGAGGCCCATCATGTACTGGAGCATTGTAAATGGGGCAGATCAGACACTGGAGCAGCATCTAAGGGGTCCATTATACACTGGAGCATTACAAATGTGGCCCATTGTATATGGAGCATTATGAGAGCCCATCATACACTGGAGCATCATCCATGAGGCCCATCATGTACTGGAGCATTGTAAATGGGGCAGGTCAGACACTGGAGCAGCATCTAAGGGGCACATTATACACTGGAGCATTACAAATGGGGCTCATTATATATGGAGCATTATTAGGGCCCATCATACACTGGAGCATCATCCATGAGGCCCGTCATGTACTGGAGCATTGTAAATGGGGCAGATCAGACACTGGAGCACCATCTAAGGGGCCCATTATACACTGGTGCATTACAAATGGGGCCCATTATATATGGAGCATTATGTGGAGCTCATCATATACTGTATGGAACACTATATGTGACTAATTATTTGGCATGGAGAAATATATGGGGCTCATTATTCTGTGTGGCGCACAATGTGGTGGCCATAACACTATATGGAGTAATATACTGTCCTGTTTTTGAGCTATTGTACAATTTAAAATAGATCAGTCATATCATGTAAGCAGTGAAGTATGTGTCATTGTACTATACCTATATTTCTGTGGCGTATCGGAGCATCATGAGTTGTGGTATGTGTTAAAGGGGCGCACTGACACTCTTTGGCTCAGGGCACACAAAAACCTGGAGCCAGCCCAACCCCCCCACAACTTTAGCCAAATAACCCCCAGTTTTCAATGCGTAACTATTATTAGGAAGTAAATTAAGGTTGACAAGCTTCAGTTATAAGAATTGATGTTTTTGGCATTGAAATGGGCACTGTAGGTGTGTTTACTGTCTTCCACTCCCTGCCGACTTTGCTTCCCCATTGACTTGTATTGGGTTTCGTGTTTCAGTCGGCCTCCGACTTTTCCCTATAGTCGGCCAATTTCGTTCGACTCGACTTTTGCGACAGTCGGGTTTCATGAAACCCGACTCGACCTCAAGAAAAGGCAAAGTCGCTCATCTCTAGAAACCAGATAAAAAATGGAAAAGTTGACTCAATCTTCTTGTATTGTGTGTCTGTTTCTGCTACATTAAGCATGGAGAACTGAAAGAGATGAAGAGAATTGTTTGAGGACTTGTAAACCAAAATTATTGAATAATATCAACAATCTCAAGGTTATAAGTTCATATCCAGATAACCTGATATAACTTTGTCCACAATGTGTAACATAATAAAGAAGCTTACAACCCTTAGCACTGTAACTAATCTCCCTGGATGTGGACAGCAGAGAAAAATTTATGACGCAGGATAGCTACAGTGCTGTGCAAATTAATTGGGACAAAGCATTTTTTGAAGTAAAATCGTAAGTTCGTTACCAGTCAGTGATGCAAACCAGTTTTAACTGCTTTGAACAGGTGTGAGTGCCTGTTCAAAGCAGTTAAAACTGGTTTGAATCACTGACTGGTAACCAACTTACAATTTTACTTAAAAAATTGCTTTGTCCCAATTAATTTGCACAACACTGTAGGATAGTGGATAAGCTTCCCCAATCAAGTCCCAAAGAAATTCAAGATGTCCTGCAGTATAAGGGTTCATCAGTTTCATCAGAAACTATCTAATGGCATTTGAATGAAATGAAATGCTATGGCAGGAGACCCAGGAGTAGAGATGAGTGAATATTTCAATGTTCAGTTTGGATTACAATTGCCAAATTTGCAATATTCGCCGATTAATTTGTCGAATATTTGCCGAACATAACCGAACGCCATTCAGGTCAATGGGAAGCAAAAACAAACGCATGCACAACATCTTATAACAGCCTCAGTTGCTGCCAAAACACATCAAATGAGGGACAGACACCAGTAAAGTGGCCTCAATTCAACAACAATACAAATTTTAGCATGGCACCTGTCATGATGTCACTGACCTTGCGTGACGTGACCCAACGATCGGTCGGTCACCAAACAACAAGACAAAACAAGGGGACACAATTACGATGGTGGGCCCTGCATTAGGGAACAGGGAAAGGGACACCTCCTGCACTCTCCTAAGGCTGTGTCCTGGACTATCCTGACGTCCCTATATGGCTTCTTTCAAACCATTGCCGACCAGGATACCTCAGCCCTCACTTGCCCTCCACCTATCCCTCACTAAGGAATTGGCTAGTGCGAACACTGGTCCCATCGCTGCACTAATACAAGACCAAGGAAAATATCAGACAGGGAAAAACAAACAACATTTAGTTTTCTCTGCAGTCATGCACAGGACAGCAGAGTAAGGCACCTGAACTCAGGTTTCAGCAGAAACACCACTGCTCCAGAAAGCTCCTCTCTTCCTCAAAGGACCTGAATTACCAACGGTCAGCTGGTGCACCAGGTGACCTTATATACGAAGTTGGGAGTGGTCCCCACCAGCACCAGCAGAGTAACTAAACATGTAGTAACAAAAGCGGCCACCGGGAGGAAAAACTGACATTAGCCCCAGATGGCCAGAGAGGAAAAAAGTTTATATCACAGAAGCCCAAACTGACACAGATCCAAAAATGGATCGTGACAGTTCTCCCCTTACAATGAGTGGCCTCTGGACCCTCAACACCGCACCTCCGGCTAATGAAGACACACATTAGCGCTTATAGAGGAAATACAGGATTTGAGCTATTTTTCTTGCTCTCATGTGTCTACAATTAAAAATGAGATAAAAGGTGATTATTAATATCCTACCAACTTATGTATACAGCTCCTATGCAGACTTATTTGTCTCCATTATAACTGACTAGAAACAGACCTAGTGTACTCTGATCTTTTGGTTGTGATACCTTCTTGTATCTGTGAAGAAGGCAATATACCAGTGGTATAACGAGGAGCTTGTGGGACCCCAGCTATCACAGGTCATTAATAGCATTGGTCTTCTCTTGTATGGACCAAAGAGACTTTTTGGGTCCCCATTCATTCCAGGACCTGAGAGTGACTGCAATCCCTGTACAGACTGTTCATTTTGCCCCTGTAATGTATGTACAATATTACACTATACAGGATTTATGTAATCTGTACCCATGGAGAGACCAAAGCCTGCATAGGCTGTGAAACATGTGAAACCGCTTTTCAGTATATTGGGTCATCTCTAAAATACCTGCACCCCGTAATAAATAGGCAAAACCATATGAATAGCAATGTAACTTATTTTACTGGCCTGGGACAGGGAAGCCACAGAATTTTAGACCATTCATGATGTACGGCACCTTGAAAAAGTATTCATACCCCGTGAACTTTTCCACATTACACTTACAAACTTAAAGGGGTGGTCTGACACACGAAGTAAATTTCCTCATAAATCCCTATCTATTTAATGCCATAATCTAATCTACTTTCAATATGCTTTAATTAAAATGTCCCCGTCCTTCCCTAACGACACGATCTAATTGCCTTCCTTTTTCTTCCCCACTTCCTTTTTGATGATGCTTCGTTTCAGAATCTCAGTGCATCCTGAGATTCTAATAGAGAGGTAATGGGGATTCATATTGTAGAAAGAGAAGATATGTGGGGATCACACTGTACAGAGAGACGACATGGGGGTTCATACTGTGTATTGTACTTCATAATAGTGGTAAAATATGTTCAATATTACTTGCGTTTATTTGTGAAAATATCGGGATGCGGCACTGACACCATGCTAGTTATAAGTATGCCAGCCTGCACTTTTATTTGCATAAATGCCATCTGCAGTAATAGAATCCTAAATAGGATCCTTTTGGAGTCTTATTGTCCTTTACAATAAGGGAATCCCATTATAGCTTAAGGCATGTGGGTGTTCCATATATGATGCTGGACCTAGGCAGCCATTTTCCTACCTCAGCACAGGCACTTTAATGACGTTCTAATCCTACTTCAGGGAGATTATTTATCGGCGGCTGTACCCCTCTTCTTTCACATTTGAGATGCAGTGCCTTGCGAAAGTATTCGGCCCCCTGGAACTTTTCAACCTTTCCCCACATATCATTCTTCAAACATAAAGATACCAAATGTAAATTTTTGGTGAAGAATCAACAACAAGTGGGACACAATTGTGAAGTTGAATGAAATTTATTGGTTATTTTAAATTTTTGTGGTAATACAAAGACTGAAAAGTGGAGCGTGCAATATTATTCGGCCCCTGTAACTTAATACTTTGCTGCGCCACCTTTTGCTGCGATTACAGCTGCAAGTCGCTTGGGGTATGTCTCGTTCAGTTTTGTACATCGAGAGACTGAAATTCTTGCCTATTGTTCTTTGAGATTGTTTGTGAACAGCAGTTTTCAGCTCTTTCCACAGATTCTCGATTGGATTCCTGTCTGGACTTTGACTTGGCCATTCTAACACCTGGATATGTTTATTTGTGAACCATTCCATTGTAGATTTTGCTTTATGTTTGGGATCATTGTCTTGTTGGAAGACAAATCTCCATCTCAGTCTCAGGTCTTTTGCAGACTCCAATAGGTTTTCTACAAGAATGGTCCTGTATTTGGCTCCATCCATCTTCCTATCAATTTTAACCATCTTCCCTGTCCCTGTTGAAGAAAAGCCGGCTCATACCATGTGCTTCAAACAGAGCCCTGAGACTATCACAGAGCAGGTGCATTTATATGGAGACTTGATGACACACAGGTGGATTATATTTGTCATCATTAGTCATTTAGGACAATATTGGATCATTCAGAGATCCACAATGAACTTCTGGAGTGAGTTTGCTGCACTGAAAGTAAAGGGGCCGAATAATATTGCACGCCCCACTTTTCAGTTTTTGCATTTCCACAAAAAAATTAAAGTAACCAATAAATTTTGCTCAACTTCACAATTGTGTCCCACTTGTTGTTGATTCTTCACCAAAAATTTACATTTGGTATCTTTAAGTTTGAAGCATGATATGTGGGAAAAGGTTGAAAAGTTCCAGGGGGCCAAATACTTTCACAAGGCATTGTATTTGTATATCTTCAATTTCAGTATATTAATGCTGGCAAAGTGTGTGTAGAGGTGTCTCTAGCCATTAGCGTCCCTCACATCTGAGGCATTTATTTTGTTGTTGTTTTTTTGTTATCATTACTTGTTTAATTACTATTGTTGTAGATTTAATAAAAATTGCAATGTATTTCATTTTGAAAAAATTTCTACTTTGTGCTTTTTCTGTTCACTTTTCTCACGCAGCTGAGAAACTGGTGAAACGGACGCGATTTATATATTGTGTTTTGCACAAGATATTTTTTGGATCATAATTTTGATATACGGTAACTTTTTTTTCCTTCTGCAAAAAAACCTTGCATTTTACAGTGCCAGCTTAGAGAATGAGATTTCTAAACTCTCAGTCACACGTTGCATTTCTTTTTCTCCATTTTTTTTTATCTGAAGCTTGTCAATTCTTTCAGTTTTGCAATGTTTTTCACCCATTCAAATCAATAAACGAAAAAAACAAACAACTAAAAACGCGGCAAAAACACGAGTATTGTACACAGTGATTTTCCTGCTACCACTCTGGTGTTAGGGGTAGAATAAAATGCTGCAAAAATGCAACATGTGAACGTAGCCTTATCCTGGTTGTGTTCTAGTTGGAAATATAATAGAACGGCAGTAATAACATGGAGACATAATTCATTCTATGGTTTTGCACTTTCAGAATTGCTAGGCAGCATCTATTCTCCCATGAAGATTCTATCCCAAGATTCCATGATGAGTCAGCTATTATGACATCACTCATGATGTTGGCTATTATGACATCACTCATGATGTTGGCTATTATGACATCACTCATGATGTTGGCTATTATGACATCACGGAACACATTCTCTACTTATACAATGCACACAGTGTCACAGGTGCCATTTTATGGTTCTTTAGCTAGTGGACTGTGCGCACTTGCACTTACTCGCTATGGCTGACTATCTTCTAGATAAATCTCAGGTAGACGCACTACGGGGGATTATTTTCAACAATATCCCCAACACTGCGCTTCTACCACCCGATGGAGTCCTCAGCTTCACTCACCGGCTGGTGATACGGCTGGTAAAGGACTGCCTGAACAAACACTACCAAGGTCACCTAACCTCAGAGTATCTGAGCGATTTACCTCAGAACATCAGGATGTTACTACAGCAGGTAAGTGGCAGACGCTCCGCACAAAACTTCTCCATAATAATAGATAATAATGGCGGATGGAAGCTTCTTCATTCCTCCAATATAAAACACGACGAATCCCCAGATATGGAGTCATTGTATCTGCAGACAGAGGAGCAAATGTCACATAAAATGGCCGCATCCATTGTGACCTCTCTCATCTCAGGATTTTCATTTTTATTTTTTTTATTTTTTATAGACTGAAACAAGATTTCAACATGGCGATTTGTCTTTTGTTAAGGAACTCGCCCAAAAAGTCCTGTCTGTACTGGAACGTCTGGCCCGCTCATCGGAACGCCTGGTAAGGAGCCGTCTTCTCTATCGCACATCCTTATTTTCTGACCTTCTCCAGATCACCAGTCAGATATCAGAAGATCTGGTGTTAGATCTTACAGGCCTCCCTGTCAGCTCCTGGCAGGCACAGCATATTTATGGCCTTTAGTCTCTGCTGCTCCCACGCCTATGATGGCAGTCTGGATTCTGCTAATGTAGTCACAGCTCAGTGGCGGGACGTCTGTATTTCCGCCTGGGATCACAGTGCAGAGAAGTCAAAGTTTACACTGAACGTTTGATTTTTGAATCTTAATTTATCTTAATCCTCCTAAATGAGAGAATGAGAAAAGTTATCAACATGGCGCGCTATCAGTATAGTTACAATTGCTGCATCTGTAAATGCAGGTTTAGTGCTTTCCGACATAAGGATTTTATGATTTAGTGAAATCTTCCACATATTAAATCTATATATTATTACTATTAGGAAACAGCAGAAGGCAACACCGAAGATGAGCAAAATCTACTCCCGGGAATGATGCCTGACCCTAATACGAGTCAGCAGGAACTGACCAGCGATCTGATCACAGGTAAGCCGATCACCCAGCCTTCTAGAAGGAATCTCCAGATATTATAGAGAACAGGGGATAATGGTGGAATTACTGTACTCTGTGTACAAAGAACCTGTCAGCACGTTACGTGTGAAGTCCTGGTCCGACTGTCCAGGCCATTACCCTCTCATGAAAGGAAACCATTTGTTTTTAGAAATCCAATATCTCAGTCAGGAGAAATCTAACATAGAAGCCACACACAAACCTGGATGGAAGTGCACTGGGGGCGTGGAAGAAAACGTCTGAGTGCAGTGACCCGCCCCTAGTGCACTTACAAGCTAATTTGCATATGACTTCTCTGCTTGAGCTCTCTCTTCCCATCACTCGCATGTACAGTGAGGGCGATGACTTTGTCATATTTAGAATCCCCATATAATTAGTAATAATCCCATTTTCAGACATCCTGTCATTTCTCCGTTATATTGCTGTACTAACTGAAGAGCCTGGCGCTGCCTGGGCACAGTAACTAACTGTGGTTAGTTATAGCAAATTATAATTATCCTCCATCCCATAGTCCTGTGCCCATATACCCATCATACATATCCATGATCCCATAGGCCCGTGCCCATATACCCATCATACATATCCTCCATCCCATAGTCGAGTGCCCATATACCCATCACACATCCTCCATCCCATAGTCCCATGCCCATATACCCATCATACACATCCTCCATCTCATAGTCCCGTGCCCATATACCCATCATACATATCCATGATCCCATAGGCCCGTGCCCATATACCCATCATACATATCCTCCATCCCATAGTCCCGTGCCCATATACCCATCATACATATCCATGATCCCATAGGCCCGTGCCCATATACCCATCATACATATCCTCCATCCCATAGTCCCGTGCCCATATACCCATCATACATATCCATGATCCCATAGGCCCGTGCCCATATACCCATCAAACATATCCTCCATCCCATAGTCGAGTGCCCATATACCCATCACACATCCTCCATCCCATAGTCCCGTGCCCATATACCCATCACACATCCTCCATCCCATAGTCCCATGCCCATATACCCATCATACATATTCGCCATCACATAGTCGAGTGCCCATATACCCATCACACATCCTTCATCTCAAAGTCCCATGCCCATGTACACATCATACATATCCTCCACCCCATAGTCCCGTGCACATATACCCATCATACATATCCACCATCCCATAGTCCCGTGCCCATATACCCGTCATACATATCCTCCATCCCATAGTCCAGTGCCCATATACCCATCACACATCCTCCATCCCATAGTCAACTGCTATGACATCATAATGAGCGATGGGGCTTGCAACCTATGATGACATCAGTGTTGCCATGGCAACGATTATGACATCATAATGAGGGGCGGGGCTTGATACACACACTTTTTCCCCATTATGTAGATAGGGGCAAAATTTCACCTCACAACATAGCCTAGGACATTCTTGGGGTCCAGACGTGTGACTGTGCCAAATTTTGTGGCTGTAGCTGCGACGGTGCGGATGCAAATCCCAGACATACACACATACATACATACACACACACAATTGAGCTTTATATATTAGATTGTGTATGTAGGATTGATGTTGTCTAATACATTTTATTTCTTCATCATTATTTTAGATCCAACTGTGCTGGCGATCCCTGAGAGTGGAATCTATGAGATCCCGGAGATCCAAGAACCTGTCGCTGTGAGTATCGTAGAGGGGGATGTTTGTATATCACCAGATCATGGGGTGTGAATGACGCATCCAGTATTATCCCGTATATACAGTAACCATGGGACATCTCTAATCTCTATTCTAAATGTAGATGATCCTATTGTGTTAGATAATAGCACTTACACTACACGGAATCTGGCACCAGGATTCTGCTACCCACCTGAGAGCAAAATATATAGTAATGACACACATGAATATGCCCAGGAATAACAGAGTAGGAACTAATTAAGGTAGTACAAAATCATCACTAATCATATTAAATCTATATATTATTACTATTAGGAAACAGCAGAAGGCGACACCGAAGATGAGCAAAATCTACACCCGGGAATGATCCCTGACCCTAATACGAGTCAGAGGGAACTGACCAGCGATCTGATCACAGGTAAGCCGATCATCCGACCTTCCAGAAGGAATCTCCAGATATTATAGAGAACAGGGGACAATGGTGGATTTACTGTACTCTGTGTACAGGGAAGCTGTCAGCACATGTTACATGTGAAGTCCTGGTCCGACTGTCCAGGCCATTACCCTCGAATGACAGGAACCTTTTTGTTTTTAGAAATCCAATATCTCAGTCAGGAGAAATCTAATGTAGAAGTCATACACCAACCTGGATGGAAGTGCACTGGGGGCGTGGTAGAAAACATCTGAGTGCAGTGACCCGGCCCTAGTGCACTTTCAAGCTAATTTGCATATGGCTTCTCTGCTTGAGGTCTCTCTCCCATCACTCACATGTACAGTGAGGGCGATGACTCCCTCATATTTAGAATCCCCATATAATTAGTAATAATCCCATTTACAGACGTTCCGCTATTTCTCCGTTATATTGCTGGGTTGTGTATGTAGGATTGATGTCGTCTAATTCATTTTATATCTTCATCACTATTTTAGATCCAACTGTGCTGGCGATCCCTGAGAGTGGAATCTATGAGATCCCGGATATCCAAGAACCTGTCGCTGTGAGTATCGTAGAGGGGGATGTTTGTATATCACCAGATCATGAGGTGTGAATGACGCTTCCAGTATTATCCCCTATATAACCATGGGACATCTCTAATCTCTATTCTAAATGTAGATGATCCTATTGTGTTAGATAATAGCACTTACACTACACGGAATCTGGCACCAGGATTCTGCTACCCACCTGAGAGCAAAATATATAGTAATGACACACATGAATATGCCCAGGAATAATAGAGTAGGAACCAATTAAGGTAGTACAAAATCGTCAATAATCATATTAAATCTAAATATTATTACTATTAGGAAACAGCAAAAGGCGACACCGAAGATGAGCAAAATCTACTCCCGGGAATGATCCCTGACCCTAATACGAGTCAGAGGGAACTGACCAGCGATCTGATCACAGGTAAGCCGATCATCCGACCTTCTAGAGGGAGTCTCCAGATATTATAGAGAACAGGGGACAATGGTGGATTTACTGTACTCTGTGTACAGGGAAGCTGTCAGCACATGTTACATGTGAAGTCCTGGTCTGACTGTCCAGGCCATTACCCTCGAATGACAGGAACATTTTGGTTTTTAGAAATCCAATATCTCAGTCAGGAGAAATCTAATGTAGAAGTCATACACCACCCTGGATGGAAGTGCACTGGGGGAGTGGAAGAAAATGTCTGAGTGCAGTGACACGCCTCTAGTGCACTTACAAGTTAATTTGCATATGGCTTCTCTGCTTGAGCTCTCTCTTCCCATCACTCACATGTACAGTGAGGGCAATATGCTCCTCATATTTAGAATCCCCATATAATTAGTAATAATCCCATTTTCAGACATCCCGCCATTTCTCCGTTATATTGCTGTATTGTGTATGTAGGACTGATGTCATCTAATACATTTTATTTCTTCATCATTATTTTAGATCCAGCTGTGCTGGCGATCCCTGAGAGTGGAATCTATGAGATCCCTGAGATCCAAGAACCTGTCGCTGTGAGTATCATAGAGGAGGATGTTTGTATATCACCAGATCATGAGGTGTGAATGACACATCCAGTATTATCCCCTATATAACCATGGGACATCTCTAATCTCTATTCTAAGTGTAGATGATCCTATTGTGTTAGATAATAGCACTTACACTACACGGAATCTGGCACCAGGATTCTGCTACCCACCTGAGAGCAAAATATATAGTAATGACACACATGAATATGCCCAGGAATAACAGAGTAGGAACTAATTAAGGTAGTACAAAATCATCACTAATCATATTAAATCTATATATTATTACTATTAGGAAACAGCAGAAGGCGACACCGAAGATGAGCAAAATCTACACCCGGGAATGATCCCTGACCCTAATACGAGTCAGAGGGAACTGACCAGCGATCTGATCACAGGTAAGCCGATCATCCGACCTTCTAAAAGGAATCTCCAGATATTATAGAGAACAGGGGACAATGGTGGATTTACTGTACTCTGTGTACAGGGAAGCTGTCAGCACATGTTACATGTGAAGTCCTGGTCTGACTGTCCAGGCCATTACCCTCGAATGACAGGAACCTTTTTGTTTTTAGAAATCCAATATCTCAGTCAGGAGAAATCTAATGTAGAAGTCATACACCACCCTGGATGGAAGTGCACTGGGGGTGTGGAAGAAAACATCTGAGTGCAGTGACCCGCCTCTAGTGCACTTTCAAGCTAATTTGCATATGGCTTCTCTGCTTGAGGTCTCTCTCCCATCACTCACATGTACAGTGAGGGCGATGACTCCCTCATATTTAGAATCCCCATATAATTAGTAATAATCCCATTTACAGACGTTCCGCTATTTCTCCGTTATATTGCTGGGTTGTGTATGTAGGATTGATGTCGTCTAATTCATTTTATATCTTCATCACTATTTTAGATCCAACTGTGCTGGCGATCCCTGAGAGTGGAATCTATGAGATCCCGGATATCCAAGAACCTGTCGCTGTGAGTATCGTAGAGGAGGATGTTTGTATATCACCAGATCATGGGGTGTGAATGACGCATCCAGTATTATCCCCCATATACAGTAACCATGGGACATCTCTAATCTCTATTCTAAATGTAGATGATCCTATTGTGTTAGATAATAGCACTTACACTACACGGAATCTGGCACCAGGATTCTGCTACCCACCTGAGAGCAAAATATATAGTAATGACACACATGAATATGCCCAGGAATAATAGAGTAGGAATCAATTAAGGTAGTACAAAATCGTCAATAATCATATTAAATCTATATATTATTACTATTAGGAAACAGCAGAAGGCGACACCGAAGATGAGCAAAATCTACACTCGGGAATGATCCCTGACCCTAATACGAGTCAGCGGGAACTGACCAGCGATCTGATCACAGGTAAGCCGATCATCCGACCTTCTAGAGGGAGTCTCCAGATATTATAGAGAACAGGGGACAATGGTGGATTTACTGTACTCTGTGTACAGGGAAGCTGTCAGCACATGTTACATGTGAAGTCCTGGTCTGACTGTCCAGGCCATTACCCTCGAATGACAGGAACCTTTTTGTTTTTAGAAATCCAATATCTCAGTCAGGAGAAATCTAATGTAGAAGTCATACACCAACCTGGATGGAAGTGCACTGGGGGCGTGGAAGAAAACGTCTGAGTGCAGTGACACGCCTCTAGTGCACTTACAAGTTAATTTGCATATGGCTTCTCTGCTTGAGCTCTCTCTTCCCATCACTCACATGTACAGTGAGGGCGATGACTTCCTCATATTTAGAATCCCCATATAATTAGTAATAATCCCATTTTCAGACATCCTGCCATTTCTCCGTTATATTGCTGTATTGTGTATGTAGGACTGATGTCATCTAATACATTTTATTTCTTCATCATTATTTTAGATCCAACTGTGCTGGTGATCCCTGAGAGTGGAATCTATGAGATCCCTGAGATCCAAGAACCTGTCGCTGTGAGTATCATAGAGGAGGATGTTTGTATATCACCAGATCATGGGGTGTGAATGACGCGTCCAGTATTATCCCCTATATAACCATGGGACATCTCTAATCTCTATTCTAAGTGTAGATGATCCTATTGTGTTAGATAATAGCACTTATACTACTCGGAATCTGGCACCAGGATTCTGCTACCCACCTGAGAGAAAATATATAGTAATGACACACATGAATATGCCCAGGAATAATAGAGTAGTAACCAATAAAAGTAGTACAAAATCGCCAATAGTCACTAATCATATTAAATCTATATATTATTACTATTAGGAAACAGCAGAAGGCGACACCGAAAATGAGCAAAATCTACACCCGGGAATGATGCCTGACCCTAATACGAGTCAGCGGGAACTGACCAGCCATCTGATCACAGGTAAGCCGATCATCCGACCTTCTAAAAGGAATCTCCAGATATTATAGAGAGCAGGGGATAATGGTGGATTTACTGTACTCTGTGCATAGGGAACCTGTCAGCACATGTTACATGTGAAGTCCTGATCTGACTGTCCAGGCCATTACCCTCTAAAGAAATGAACCCTTTTGTTTTTAGAAATCCAATATCTCAGTCAGGAGAAATCTAACGTAGAAGTCATACACCAACCTGGATGGAAGTGCACTGGGGATGTGGAAGAAAACGTCTGAGTGCAGTGACCCGCCCCTATTGCACTTACAAGTTAATTTGCATATGGCTTCTCTGCTTGAGCTCTCTCTTCCCATCACTCACATGTACAGTGAGGGCGATGACTTCCTCATATTTAGAATCCCCATATAATTAGTAATAATCCCATTTACAGATGTCCCGCCATTTCTCCGCTATATTGCTGTGTTGTGTATGTAGGATTGATGTCGTCTAATACATTTTATTTCTTCATCACTATTTTAGATCCTTCTGTGCTGGCGATCCCTGAGAGTGGAATCTATGAGATCCCAGAGATCCAAGAACCTGTCGCTGTGAGTATCGTAGAGGGAGATGTTTGTATATCACCAGATCATGGGGTGTGAATGACACATCACGTATTATCCCCTATATAACCTTGGGAAATCTCTATTCTAAATGTAGATGATCCTATTGTGTTAGATAATAGCACTTACACTACACGGAATCTGGCACCAGGATTCTGCTACCCACCTGAGAGCAAAATATATAGTAATGACACACATGAATATGCCCAGGAATAATAGAGTAGTACCTAATATATGGGACTAAATAGGACAGATTGCATTGTAGCTAAGACATAAGGGGGGAGGACAAGCCAAAAGAAATTTACAATCATACAGTCCATCGATGCAAAACAAATACAGTTTTATTGGTCAGAGTTATACAAATACAGGTGGGCAAGATAAAATGTGGGGCGAAAACCACCATACAACGTGGAGGGCAGGTGCGACCAGTGAAAACATCTATTTAGAGATCAAAACATGGTCATCTTAACATCACATATATTATAGAAAAAGTATTAAATACTCTGACTTGCCAGACCCTAAAAATAGTAGAGTATTATACAATAGTATATATTTAACATACCATAGATCATTAGTACTATTAGGCATTATATAATAAATATGGTACATTGCTTCTTTAAATATCACCATACGAAGTTACTGCACTAACCACACATGGTAATTACCTGGCAACGAGTAGGGATGAAAGCATCTGGTTGGCCCGCGCCCCAACGCGCGTTTCGGATAAAACACTCCTTCCTCAGGGGGCATGAAGTGTTGTCTGTGAGTGGGTTTAAAAAGGCACAAGTCCGGAAATCAATGAAGGCCGTAAGCAAGTGGCGGGCATGTCATCATGGCAACCACGGCGTCCGTCCGCCAGCGCACTGTCTGGCAGCCAATGTCAGAAACGTGTGTGGCCCCACATGATCCGACGTCAGGTGCACAGCAGATACAAGGTATCGCAGCGAAATGGCAGCGCATGCGCATTCAATTAAGATGGAACATCGGCCATAAAGTATATTGGCAATACCAGCAGTATATTTTATAGATGCGTGGTAAGAGGAAAAGTGTATCACTAATCTATTGGTACATATAAAGACTATCAATTAGCCATCAGATGTTCATAAATAGTATATAAAGAAAAAAACAAAATAAGACAAAAGAACACAGGGCTGCCAATCAGCCATCAGATAAGTAAATTAACATATTACAATAATCAATATAGGAGGAAACAATATAGTATATAATTAATGATAGGAGGACCACTACACATGTATTTTGCCCCCATGTGACCAAATAATACCATGGATGATATCTATATATATATACATACATATACATTAAAGAATGAAAGAATAATGTATATCAGGTATCAGCAATATATGGAAAGTTGAACAATCATCCATGTATATGGAGTCTATAAATATTACATTCAAATATATTTAGTATAATAAGGAGATCAAGCGGAATTGCCATAGTGTAATATAGCAACATCTAAATATTAGATAATATGCATTTAATCCATAAGAATGAATGATAATAGCTAGTGCAATCATAATAATGGTCCATAATTATGAACTGGATCATATGCATAAACACCAAATAAATAGATTTTAATAAACATCTCATAGAATGTAACAATATGAAAATATATAAAAATCATATATAGTTTTCGATCAGGTGATTTTCTAGAATGAGACATTGTTTAGTCTTGTGATTACTTATGTATTGTTAGGAACCAACTGTGATCTGTTTGGCTAGAGGCATCATTATTATTGAAGTTTTTAACACTGTAATGATTTTTGGGATATTAATAAAATATATATTTTAAACCATACATTCTTTTGCCTGTCCATTTTAGTGGGAGGCTTTTTTCATGCTCTGTATTACAATGGGTTTTGTTAAATGTTAATGGTCTAAAATGTATATCTTTAAATAAAAAAGAACCTAGACATGTTTGGTGTCTATGAACTCGTAATGACCTGGAGAATCATAATGGCAGGTCACTTTTAGCATATAAGCATTTAGTGATCGTGGTAAAAAAAAAATTGTGGAATTGCACTTTTCTGCAATTTCACTGCACTTAGAATTTGTATCCCGTTTTTCAGTTCAGGTTATGGTAAAACCAATGGTGTCTTTCAAAAGTACAAATTGTCCCGCAAAAAACAAGCCCTCACATGGCCATGCTGACTGAAAAATAGCAAAGTTATGGCTCTGGGAAGAGGGGAACAATAAACGGAAACGCAAGAACGGAAATACCCCTGGTCATTAAGGGGTTAAATGACATCTGTATCTGCGGAGTTTTCTGCCTGTATCGTCCCCTACATTCAGTCGCTGTAAATCAGCTGGACATAATATTGAAGGAAGACGTTTTTGTATCTGGAGCTTTTTTCTTGCAGCTTTATCCGAATATCATTTCTTATTTTTTTCATAGGGAGCGATCGAATCATTGATCCCAGCGAGAAAGCCGCATGTAAGCGACTTTAAAACATCCAAACTGATCGGCGCTGGAACTTTTGGGTGAGATTTCTGTTGGTATAGTCCCCATTTCTCAGGGTTCCCTATGACAACACTTCTGCCTCTGTGCTCTGCTATTCAGCGTTATCATAGGGAAATGATCGGAGTCCACATCACTGTCCACATCTAATTCTCACTATTCAGCTCATTTATATACAGTGGAGCATACTGACCTATAACAGGTTACACTGGAAGGACCTGTGCACACATTGCAGACTTGTCGCTTTTTTTGTGTTTTTTCTGCTCAGATTTGTTACAAAACCTGAGGGATTTCATGATGCCAGAAAAGTGAATGAGATTCCTGAAGTCTCATGCACACAATGGTTACCTTTCCATTTAAATCTGCAGCATGTCAATTCTTTCAGCACTTTTTCTGCAGATTTCACATATAATAATGAGTGGGGGAAAATCTGCGACAAAAACACAGGTAAAAACATATCAAAAAACGTCAAAAATGTGCCTATTTTGCGCATCGTTTTTCCTGCTTAGAAATGCAGATATGGGGTAAAAATTTCTGCTGCAAATACTTAATATGGGCACATACCCTTAAGGAAAGGGATTAAATAATAATAATAATAATAATAATAATAAATAATCTTTATTTTTATATAGCGCTAACATATTCCGCAGCGCTTTACAGCTTGCACACATTATCATCACTGTCCCCGATGGGGCTCACAATCTAAATTCCCTATTAGTATGTCTTTAGAATGTGGGAGGAAACCGGCGTACCCGTAGGAAACCCACGCAAACACGGGGAGTACATACAAACTCCTTGCAGATTAAAATAACATATTACACTGACTTGTCTTAGACCCCATCTGTTGTTATGTTGCCGCCTCCACCAGAGCTTCCTCCTCAGTCGACTTTGGTTTTTTGGGGGCGCCATTATGGAACTGATAAGAGTAATTGGCTATACATGGTCACGTGAGGACTGACACAATATTGATGTCAATGACCATGTGAGTCCAATCAATGGCCTCAGCACCAGAAAGGGGCGCCAGAACAACCAAAGACTGGCACAGAGGATAGAGACCTGCAGTGATGGACAGATGGGAGCCTCAGACAGGTGGATAGAATGTGTTCCATTAATTTTTTACTACTTCCATCCCCTCCATTTATTATGCCTTAGGGTGTTGGAGGAGCAGAATAAACTTCTTACAGCAATTGGAGGAATTTCAATTTGGACTAACTTTTACATGGACAGAATCGTATCGTCTGGTCAATTATAGAGAATCTGCCCAAGAAGATTCTCCTCTAATGTGACTTGTGTGAGGGCTCCAACAGACATGGCATTGTGCAGAGCTCCATATCTGATCTATGTAGTGCTATTTTATTAATTTCTAAATATGTATTTCCAGTGATGGATGAACTTCAAGAAAATAGTACAGAAGATCATATAATGACTTCTATAGATAGACTGTTAATAAGGATTGATTATTAACCATGGATTGTCTTTTTCTCCAGTTCTGTCCACTTAGTACACCATAAAGACTTGCCCCAGGTCTTTGCAATGAAGACAATGAACAAGCGGAAACTGCATACTCCAAAAAGGCTGGAATTGGCTTTTCTGGAGAGGGACATCTTAACATTCGTTGATTGTCCATTTGTGGTCTCCATGCTCTGCTCCTTTCCAACTAAATCTCACCTCTGTATGGTCATGGAGTATGTAGAAGGTAGGACATGTGCATTATATTATAGTCAATCCATATCTGTTTAGATCTTATCATATAATTAGGAATTTTCCAGGTGGTCGGTTCTATCACTACAGAGCATTTACGATAGGTTATATATTACATAGATGCCCAGAAATCCATTGATCAGTGAGCAGGGGTACTATGGAGCGCATGAGTCGTAGGATGCCTGGCGCCACTTGGCATTGGGCCACATCACTCCTCCTATCATCACAATTTCAGAGTAGCCGTATCCTCATAATGAGAATACTGATGAACAGAATGGTGCATCAGGAAGCCAAAATCTCTCCGATCCACCATTCAGCCTGTGGTTGTGAGACTGTGGTCTGAGACTCTGTACACTGGAGGTACAAAGTAGTCACAGCATCACGCCTGTAAGGTGGAGTCTCAGTACTCACACTGTACTGACCAGAGCAGCATGCCGTGGGAACGGGGCGAGGTGAATAGTGCTTTTTTAATGTCAGCATTTGTAGGGGTCATAATACTGAATGGGTGGCTGTGGGGGACATAGTACTGTGTGAGAGGCTGTGGGACCCTGCTAATTCCAAGATATTGATTTGCTGGCCGTGAATGCCCCTATACTGGGTGCGGCCTTCATACTGAGTGGTGTGCGGCCTTCATACTGAGTAGTGTGCTGTGGGGGTCCTTATTTTGTGTGGGGGTCCTCATTCTGTGTTAGGGTCCATATTATGTGTGAGGGGCTGTGAGGGGCCATTATACTGAGTGGAGACGTGGGGACCATTATATTGTGTGAGTGTCTATGTGGGATGTTATACTGAGTATAGGCACTGTGGGCACCATTATACTAAGTGGGGGCATAATGCTGACACACTATATGTGGGGTGATACTGTAGGCAGGAGGATTCACTGTGGGGATACCATACGCAGTGTTTTTGGGTGGGGGTATGCTTGAGGGCATCATACTTTTAAATGGCCATAAAAAGTGTATTGCTGGTGAGAACACTAAGTGGCTTCGATAGGTAGATAGATATTATTTTTAGGGGCCTAATTAGAACTTTTTTTTATGGGGCCCTGTGATTTTTATGTATGCCACTGTCTATGTGATCTCCCCTGTATGTCCACACTACGCATGCCAGTATCTCCAGTGTCTTCAGCTGTAGACAAGATGTGATAACACTTTATGCTATTAGTTACATGGAACACATTTCACCACTACTGTAGTCTAATATTATGTGCACTATTCATTATATCTGTATATATTCTTTACTGCCAAATATCTCTGCTCACTTTTCATTATGCATCACTGTGATCTGCTTTATAAACCCCTCACCGGTCATATTTCCTTTTTTCTACAGGTGGAAACTGTCACACCCTATTAAAAACCATGGGTCGTTTACCTGTCCCATTGGCCCGCTTGTACTTTGCAGAAGTGATAGTTGCTGTAGAATACTTGCACAGCTATGGGGTGGTGCACAGAGACCTGAAGCCAGAGAAGTAAGTGCCCCCTGTAGTATAATAATGGAAGTTATCATTTATTATCATATAGTCTCCAAGGTTAAAACCATATTTTCTTTCACAGCCTCCTGATAACATCTTCTGGACACATTAAAGTTGCTGATTTTGGGGTTTCAAAAGTTGGAGTCATGATACCAAAAAACAACATCTACAAGCAATCAGCAGAGGACATCAGCAGAGAGTTCCGGGACCATGAGGTTGGCACCACTTACAGAAATGCAGCTTGTTCTTTATTAATCTCATCACACTGTTGTTTCTTATCTGCATTCTTCATTTCTAGAGAACATTTCCACTCATATTTTATCTTCTGTCATTGTGTTTTTATGGTGAGAACTTGTCATAATAATGGTATCATCAATTATCATCTCCTTCTTCTGTTGGTTTCCAGGTCGCTGGCACCCCATATTATATAGCCCCAGAGGTCATCCTGAAACAACACTATGGAAGACCTGCTGACTGGTGGTCAATGGGGATCATACTATATCAATTTCTTGTGGGACATGTACCATTTAATGGAATATCCCAAAAAGCGATTTATAAAAATATTGTCGATGGTAAGTGGAATAATCCGATCATTTGCTTTGATTGGTTACATTGTTTTACTTATTTCCTTTGCTTTATCTTACAGTCCAATAATGATGTTTTATTTTCTGTATTTTTCTCTATAAAAGGAGACGTACATTGGAATCGTAATCCCGTTCTTCCCTTTGATGCTCAGTGCCTCATCACAGAACTGCTCAGAAAAGATCCTGAACAAAGACTTGGGACAGGTAACTATTTGCTTATTACACATAGGACATACAGTATCTCTCATGTCCTTGAGAATCAGCACTTCTCTATCAGTTCCTCCATTTCTAATTCTTCATATTATGACTTTCAGTAATTTTCTTTCATATTTGCTCACAAATGTCATTAGTTCAGATTAAATTAAACAGTTCAGATATGGAACAGTCTCTGACAATATCCGCAATACTTTTGTTTTGTCTTTTCCAGCAGGAGCATTTGAGATCAAGGGTCATCCATTCCTGAAAGACTTAGACTTTAACAACCTTCTAAGTCAGAAGCCGGTGTATGTTCCTCAGCTTGCGTCAAACGTGGGCACAGAAGATCGCTTTGTATTTCTACAATTTCTTGCTTTTCTTGGAAGTTGCTGTGGAATCCTTAAGACGGGTAATGATATTAATTGAAGGTTTTGGTCTGATTTCGGGATTGAAGTCGTGTGTTTTGCCGATTGATGCAGATGATGATTGTACTGGGGAGGTGGAGGCAGGTACTAAATTAAAGGTAGTTCAGCAATTTAAGTACTTGGGGATCCATATGGTGCTTCCTCTGACGATGTTTGAGGAACTCAACTTGAGCCCGTTACTGCAAAGAATACGTACCAAAGTCTCAGTGTGGAATAAGCTACATCTATCGGTGGTGGGCAGAGTAAACCTCTTCAAGATGATTGTTATGCCACAGTTATTGTATGTGTTACATAATTCCCCAGTCTGGCTTCCAATATGCAAGTTTCTTAGGATAAAATCATTATTTGGTGATCTGGTGTGGGGTGAGAAGAGTCTGAGACTGAAACAGGAAATATTGCAGAGGCCGAAGGAAGAATGGGGGCTTGCATTACCCAATCCCTGGATATATTTTCTATCTGCACAATGCCAGCACCTTAAATGATGGAGGGAGGTGTTAGGGAAGGGTCAGGTACCTGGAAGTTTGAGGTGCCTAAATAATACCTTGCCGTTACGTATGGGTCTGGAGGAGGGACTTTTAAAAAAATTGGGATTTCGGTGCCAGACTATTAGTGTTATCCATAAGGTATGGCAAAAAAACAAACAGATTAGGGGGGTCACTGGGATTACTAGGTTTCTTGGATAACAGTTATTTCTGGGAGTTCAGCAATATTAAGGGATTTGGGGAGAGGAAAGAGGTAGGCATTAGTTTGATAGATCATTTGATTTACCAGGGGAAACTTAAATCATTCGAAGTGCTACGAGAGGAATTTCAGTTCTCAGGGTTAAATCTATATCAGTATAGAGGCGTTCAACACGCGTTTCAGTCTCAGTGAAGGGGAGGGCCCATAGTGATTCAAACAGATCTCACGTTAGATTTTATACTTAAAAATAGTGGAACAAAGCAGGCAATATCGGAAGTATATAGAGACCTTTTACCTGCGGTCTTGGGAGATCACCCTATTAAAGCTAAATGGAAATGGGAGATAGTTGGGAATCTATTCTGGAGTACGTACCTAATATATCTATAAGTGATCCAATTGTGCGTGAACCATAGGGTATATAGAACCCCTGATAGTTTATTCAAGGCTGGGTTGAAGTCTAACCCTGACTGCCCGAGGTGCTCACAATCTCAGGCAGGTATACTGCATATGCTCTGCCACTGTCCTAGACTGTCAGCCTTTTGGATTGTTGTGCTGAACTCTATTGGAGTGGTGTATTGGTGTGCAGTCCCTAGGGACCCACTGATATGTATACTAGGGTATGTGGAGGAGTTAGTAGACTAAGCAGCTGATTGTCTCGTCTACCATAGTTTGAGACAATTGGTTGTCATTAATATTACAGGTAAATGGTTACTGTGTTTTATTGACAGCCTATAAAAATATTTCATTACCTATGTCTTGTAGATCAATCTGATATAAACGAACATCTGGATTCAGAGGATGAGGAGGACAATGAGAGCTTTAACTGCCCAAATTTTACATCTTCTTCTGAATGGCTTTCTAAAGTAAGTATAAGAACAATAGATACAAAAAATGTGAAAAAAAGTCTAAAAGTAAAAAAGTACTTCATATCTTCTTGATCTTCTTGTTGTCTGCATTTAGCTCTGTACCAACGCTACCAGGAGGATGAACAAGGAGGATCCCAAGTCCCCTCCAGAGTTTATCCCAGGATCCAGCACAGACATCTCAGAAATGTGAGTAGATTATAGGGTCATTACTTGGAGCTCCAGGCTGATATATGATATAGGACATAAATACCATAATATCAAATACAGCATCCATCGCCCCATGATTAGTAGTCATTGTGCTTTTGGCTTCAGAAACTGATGATGGTAACATCCCATAATTGCAGCCAGTCATTCACTTTTAGTGCTGCCCACACTGTAGGAGAGATGTACTGCTACATGCCAGCCATTCTTTGTAGCTTTTTTCCGCTCTATTTTCTGCACCATAATTCTCATATGTCCTAATAGGTCTTATAGTTGGTGTTAATCTAGTGAGACAGCCCCTTTTATACTGCATTTACTTGTGATTTACATGCTTTTCTTCTTCCAAACAGGCAGAATGAATCTTTTCCTGCATCTATTAGAGACGATGCTCTTACCGGTTTGCCATCCTCGTCCCCATTGTCAGGTATGTACATGTCTACAGCACAACAAATGAGAAGTCTCCAATATTTCCACATGGTTTTTCTGTATTTGTATCCTATGTTGTCCATGTTTCATGGATCCCAATTATGTTGCCCATAGGCCCGTACATTTGGCTAGTTTTGTATAGTTTACCCTGATTACCAGATCATTCATGTGGAGCAGATGTTATCTGTCAGTGATGGGATCGTCACATGTATGATGGCTGACAATCATCACTGACTTCTGTATGATAAAATTCCTTTGCCATTCGCACACAGTAGTATCATGTAATAAGGCGTCCCGTTATTTACATTGCACTGGTAAACAGTGATTTTGGTGCCAACAATGTCTGATCGGTTTTATATTAAGTTTATGGTGCTGATGAAAAATATTACTTTTGTTTTGCCGGATTGGCTCTAGTTTCGGAAATATTTAATAGTCAATTAATCACAATAGAATTCTGGCCTCAAAAAGTCACTTTTATAGCATTGTAAGCCTACAAACTGAAATACAAAATAATTATATAGGATATTTCATTACCTAAGACGCTGTTAAAGAGTCAAAAGACTGACCATAAGACCAAAAGCTATTGCATTTGTTATCACACACAAGTCGCATTGGGGGAAATCATTATTTTCATGGATGAAACTAATTTCATTTAATATGGGATAAACAAACACATAGGTTAAATGGAAGATTTACGATTCAAAATAAGTAGTGATCTTCTAACCCCCGATATCTCAGGAGGACGTGACACACTTGTGACAATTCCCTCAAAAACTGGAACCAATTCAGCAAAAGTAATGGTGATCAATGGACCTTCAGGACGGGAACACATGGCATTACCCTATTTGCTATATATCCCCGTCCTGAAGGGGTTAAATGGTGGGAAGAAAATCTTTCCCTCTGTTTTTGCCATGGTACATACTCACAAGTGCTTTGCAAGTGGTTGGCTAGCAAACCTGGCCAGTCAGGGGATCGTATCAGGGGATGGATAGGTTTCCTTCCCTGTGAACGGTCCCTGATTGGTGTATGCATTAGTAAATAAAGAAGGAGACGGGAATAAAAAAGGGTGGTGAAAAGCGTTTGTGTCTGACCTCTGGCGTTTTCCTACCAGAAGTGCTGCCCCACCCTTCATTTTGTCTCAGCCTCAGAGTTAGTCATTCAGGTATCTGAATGGACAGGAAGTTGGGATAAGTGGCCTTGAGCCTTTTAGCCAAGCTGCGAGGATTGGTTAAAGTTTTTGAGTATAATAAGTTACAGAATTCAATGGTGACCAATTTTTAACCACTAAGTCAATGCGTCATAGCTGTATTATTTTATGCGCCGTGTAGGGATTGGGAGTAAGTTATATTGTGTAATGCCATGAGATTTATGAATTCAGCACCCTCGAAATGCCATAAACCTATTAAAAAAACCTTGGCACCTGACAGAAACATTTTTTTGTAGACTTGTGTTACAAGCAGATATAAAGCAGATCCTAAATGAATATTCTGTTACTAAGGGTTTTTCTTAACTTTCTGAATAGAAAATCAAACTCACGAGGAAAGAAAATCTTCAATATATTTGAGTAAAGAGCAACAAAACTCAGAAAATGAAGAAAGGGAGGAAAAGAGACAAGGTAGGTGTGAGGATCAGCTCCATGTCGTGTGATGTCGGGCAAGTAGAATAATTCATGCGGAGCAGATGACATCTGTTAGTGATAGGATTGTCACATGTATGATGGCTGACAATGATCCCTGACCTCTGTATAAGATTCCTCTGATGTCCGGCCACTGTGACCGCACAGTAGTATCATGTAACATGGAGTCCCATCACTTACATTATAGATACAAAGCAGATCCTATAAGAATACATTGTTACTAAGGGGTTCTTTTTACTTTCTGATCAGAAACTCCAGCTCAAGAGGAAAAAAAGTCTGAAAAAAATCTGAGTGTAGATCAACAAAACTCAAATGATGAAGAAAAGAAGGGAAAGAGACGACGTAAGTGTGAGAATCAGCTCCATGTTGTCAGTCAGTCAGTGGGAATAATTCATGTGGAGCAGATGCCATCTGTCAGTGACGGGATTGTCACATGCATGATGGCTGACAGTGATCCCTGTCCTCTATATGATAAGATTCATCTGCCATTTGGCCAGAGTGACAGCACAGTAGTATCATGTAATACGGAATGCCATCACTTCCATTATATTTACTTCTCTTTTCATAGGTTCCCGCCTCCGCCGGATCTTATCATCTTGCCGGCGTGGATTATCCAGGGTTGCTCGCACATTTGCTTGTTGTTACTGTTGCCCTAGCACCAACTAAAAGACTGGAAACCTCCACATCTAGCGCCCTGAAGTACAGCAGACCCACCATCACTGCTGGACCGGTATAGAAGGACCTTCACCATCTACCTATGGCCTTCTGATGGTTACATCTTTACCTGGACATGTTTTGCCTCTGTCACCAGGCTCTGCGGTATTAATACTACTTGCCTGACTTGGCTTCTACTGATCAGCTGGTATCTGACCCCGGCTTTCTTCCTAACAATGATTTTGTCTATTGATAATGTTCCTGGTTTTGTTCATCCCTTAACCTTCTATCTTATTATTAATAAAAAAAATTAACTAAAAGCCGTTACTGTTGCTTGGATTTCATTTAATCTTGAACTCACAACTAATTGTAAGTCACTGATTGCTCTTCTTGTCACTAAATGCACACAACAGCCAAATCATCCTTAATCATTGCAGAAAAACTTCACTATAAGCTCCCACAATGAGTATTTGGTTAGTTTTTGATGTGGGGAAGATGCCTGTGCACAGCGTCGGACTAGAGCACCTTGGGCCCACCAGGGGCGCACTATGTAGCTACATAAAAATAAATACAAGATCACCAATTGTGCGGTAAAACATGCTAATATCAAGTATTACACGTCTTAATGATAAAGCAGAGGTTGGGGTAGCCCACCTCATAGAATATAAGGTAGTCCCCTCATAGAATATAATGCTGCCTCACATAGTATAATGTAGCCTCCTCATAGAATATAATGTAGCCCCCTCTTAGAATATAATGAAGCCCTCATATAGTATAATTCAGCCTGCTAATAGAATATAATGTAGCCCCCTTATAGGGTATAATGCAGCCCACTCATAAGGTATAATGCAGCCCCCCATAGAATATAATGTAGTCCCCTCATACGGTATAATGCAATCCTCTTAATATAGTATAAAGCAGTCCCCCCATAGAATAAGATTGTCTCAGCACAGAAATATTGTTTTTTAGGACATTCAATTGTGGAACTTATTTTTATTCCAAGATCTAGTAATTTGAAATAAAGTTTTTTTGTGAGAGAACTCCTTTAATAAGAAACGCTACCCCTTTTCATGTTCCTCAAAGGCCTCTCATCCTGCCAATTTTTTGGCACTGATGAGGGGCAAAAAACAAATCTGCTCCTTACAAATGTAGATTCTGGTTTAGCTTTCTATCCCAAGCTAGTCCCGTAGGAAAGCTCTTTTGAAGGGTTGATAATGATTTGTGCCAGCTGTTGGAAGTAGCAATAATGTAGGCGACTATACTCTCTTCCTCTATGAAAAGGATTTTTGCTTATGGAAAGGATATCTAATGACACAAAACTGCCCCACATGGAATCTACACCAAGTGATAACCTACTGTGCCTCATGTATGATCACCACCTTAACATTGACTTGGTCTTGTTAATTGATCTAAAATATTTGTTAACTTAGTTGAGAGTATAAGATGATGGATGTCTGCCACATGGAACCAATTTGGACAAAGTCTGTGTAATTTCTGAACACCATAGTACCACATTAGCATAGGGGTCAGAGTGACTTGTACAAAGGTACCCAAAGAAAAGCAGACTCCAGTTCTGGGACAACTTTCCAACAGTTGTAATCTTTGAGGGAACCTGGTATTTAATCTCCTTACAGCACACTCACGGAGGAAAGGGAATAATAGATAGTTTCTACTGAAATCAAAGAGTTGTCTGTATAATGCAAGTATGGGCTGGGTCAATGGGGATTGAACTATCCTTTTGGCCCTGCATTTCCCAATAGAGTATTTGAAAAAGTGGTTTCTAAACCAGGCCGTCTTTTCAAATTGAGTCTCACCTGTTAGAAAACCCTGCAATGTCTATTATTCACAATGGAAGGGGGTAATCGCCTTAGTGGTATTAAAAATTAAGTGAGACAGTACCCTTTATATAAATCACGTGAGATTTTTGGTTGTTGAGTAGTCCTCGCTTTATTGAAATGTAATATCAAGCCGAAGTCCAAGAATTCAGCTCTGCTACCACATTTCAGGTATTGATCATGTAGTTGTGTAAATCAGTTGCACACAAAGGTTCAGCAGATAAACTAAACCCCTGTTCAGGAATGGTTTCTCCAGAGAATTAATATACATCCCCAGCCTTGACTCTTTGTTACCATACAACTGGGTGCAGTGCCCACCAATACAGAACCTGTAAGAATTTCATGTTCCCATAAACTGTCAGTGATGGAACCAGTGAGGACGTCAGTCTGTCACCACCTTTGAGGCCTCTTTCACACTTCAGTCTTTTGACGTCAGTCGAAATCCACCCTTTTTTGAAAAAATAACTGATCTGGTTTTTTTTGGCAAACTCCGTTTTTTTTTTCATAGACTTACATTAGCGGCGGATTGTGACGGATGGTCGTCCGTTGCATCTGTTTTTTGACGGATCCGTTTGCATTTAAGCGTCAGCCGTTTAGAGTAGACTGACAAACTAACGTTTTTTTCAGCAGCGGAATCTCTCTCTCTCTTTCCAGAGTTCTGTTCCTTTAAATACACTGGCAGCTGCGGAGGATCCGTCCACAAAACGGATCCGGTGCATCCGTTTTTTGCAAATCTGCAACGGATCCGTTTTTTCACACTTTGATGGTTTGGAACTGACATCAAAAGACTGAAGTGTGAAAAAGGCCTTAGATACATGGATCCCAAATTCACTCTTCCAAATTTAAACAAAGTTGCGTGAATGCAGCTGCCCTCCCTGGCCCCTAAGAATTCATAAATCAGCAATCTAAGAACGATGATGGGGAAGTTTGTTTTAGGAAATGGTTTAACACCTTTTCATCTTTTTATTATATAGGTGCTATTATATAGGTGCATCCCTGAGAACACATGTTCTTTACTCCCCTTTAGCTTCTAGTACTCCAGGTTATTTATGCAAGTTGTGCATCTGACTTTGGAGCCTCGGTGCATTAGAGATTATTTATGACCTACATACGGCATCCAGATGGATAGGCTGTACCAAACATTGTAAAGTGATCATTTCATTGTACTTAGAAGTTAGTAAAGTATGAACATGTGCGATGTATAATCTCACTGATGTCCAGCGTACACTGTGTGTCTGCATTAGTCCATCTGTATTTGGTTGGGGTACCATCAGTGTACCCCATTGTTGATTACAGCACGTGGGCAGCACGGTGGCTCAGTGGATAGCACTGGAGCCTTGCAGCGCTGGAGTCCTGGGTTCAAATCCCACCAAGGACAACATCTGCAAGGAGTTTGTATGTTTTCCCTGTGTTTGTGTGGGTTTCCACCAGGTACAAAGGTTTCCTCCCACATTCCAAAGAAATACTGAGAAGGAATTTAGATTGTGAGCCCCATCTGGGACAGTGATGATAATGTGTGGAAACTGTAAAGCACTGCAGAATATGTTAGCGATATATAAAAATAAACATTATTATTAATACAATGCAGCCCCCTTGTATTGCCAAGTTTTTAACACTAAGGTTCGGATACGGCTTTAAAGAAGGCTACTGCTTGCGATATAACGCAATTTTATTTCAAAGTACAAAATTAAAGGAATGGTATGATTGAATAGTATGATTGCGTACACTTTTGGGTATTTTAAGATGCAAAGGTTAAGTACATATAAAGATTAAATATATATAATGATTAAGTATATATAAAGATTAACTACATACAGTATACTCACATCATCACCAAGAGGCTTTTAAACATTATCCGTTTGGAATATCAGAGAAGCAACACCAAGACAGAGAACCGCTGGGAAATTCACAACACTGTACGGGCATCTCCAATTATGCAGGTATCAATACTGTACACGTACAGGTATCCAAGTTTTTGCTTCTGTCTTAGTCATGTTTCTCTGGTCTTATATAGTAATTCACACTATGTGTAACTCTAGTTTCACCCTGCCCTTGAAGTGGCCAGCTTTCAAGGTCGGATGAAACTGAGATACCATGGAGTCATCAGACAAGGGGCCATAAACCCTTAGAATATAAAAGCCATAAGGATATAGATAAAACCACCACAGACAGAGGTTAAGTAAACCTTAATGTTTTACAATGACAAACAACAAACATATAGAAACTTAGAACTATTTGTGAAGTGAATAAACAAACAGTTCTAAAGACTGTGTCACTGTGTGCATGGTCTGTCTAATTGTAAATGTTTGACCAGAAATGCAGCTATGTAATGGTCTGAATGCATTCTGTATATTTCAATATGGACTCAAAAAGCCATTTTCATATTCGCACTACTCCCCCATAGAGTATAAGGCAGCCACCCTCATAAAATATAATGTAGTCCATTAATAGGGTATACTGTAGCCCCCTCATAGGGTATAATGCAGACCCCCGTAAGGGGGTACACAGACTGTGGAAGACCCCATCCTCGTCACGGTTAATGTCTTAATAAATATATATATATACATATATACATATTATAATGTACGTAATGCTGCTTTGTAAGTACATTGTAAAGATAGGGAAAGTGCATTTATAAGATTAGACACTAGATGGGGCATTGTAGAATAAGAACTTAGTATTACAACTAGTTAAATTAGGAGGGGGCTACTGTGGGTAAGACAGGAGTATCTCCTGAATGTAGTTAGTTGAGCCAAGGAGCCCAAACAGGTCAGACGGGCCTGGGGGCCCAGGCAGAACAGTGGGCCACATAATGTTCTTAAGTATAAGCCCAGACGTCCAGGGCCTTGGGGACAGCAGCTACAGCAGTGGAGGAATGCAGAGCAGCATCAGCATGTGGCAGCTATGTGGACAGATGCCTGTTAGAATTGAGTCACCATAGGAGGCAAAAACAAAAAATGCTAGCTAAGTCCAGAAAACCAGAGAAGTTGGCAGCTATCGGATTGCAGACCCCTGAACCTATCAACACAACTAGCAGTAGCCGTGGGGGGTTCCTACGATGCCCTAGACCCCTCGATCACAGCCGGAGAATTAAATAGGCCTAAAGAAAGAAAGGGGAAATCTAAACTGCCCCAGAGCAGACCCCAAAGCAATAGGCAGCCCCCCACATATAATGACGGTGAAGCAAGATGAAAACACTAACACAGACAGAAAGATAGACTGAGCAAAGACGGGGCCCAAGCTAACTACATAGGAAAGGACAGGAAGGCTGCTGTCTGCAATCCGTGAAAAACCCTATGAAAATAAGAGCCAACAGACTGACAGAGAAAAAGGCCCTGAAGACGCTAGGCTTCAAAAAGCTATGTCAGTACTCAGGAATATTCTGAAGACAGAGCTACAGGCAAAAGGAGATTCAACTCACCCCAGCAGGGAATGGCAGGATACAGAAAAGCAAGGAAAACAAAAACAAAACACAAATGCAACAGGCAAAGCAAAAAACTTAGCTTTAGGGGAGCAGGAATCAGACTGGTGTCCTAGGAGTCCACAGAGAAATCACCCGCAGGGCAGAAGGGCGTCGGCAGCCTTATATCCAGTCCGTGACTCCACTCAGCCAGTCATCCTCATTAGACTCAGGTGCCTGATAATCTGGCTCCTTACTTTCCTTTACCAGAATAGGGAGTTCACCAGACCTCAGTGACGAAGGGGAAAATGAACTCTCAACACAATGCGTCCCTGATTCTCCCACAGGAAGAGTAACTCTTTCTGGGTAGCAGCAGTAGTACCGGCGGAGTCCATGGCCTGATCATACTGTTAGCATGGCTGGTCTGGAGCCGGAATCTGCAGGAGTGGACCCTCTGGGCCGTGGCACCGAGGGGCCCCGGGCGAGCTGCCAGGTGGAACCGACCCCTATACAGGGACCGTCAGGAGCAAGCCCAGGGGTTCGAGTACCACGGTAGCTGGTACCGAGAGGGGCGGCTCAGGATGGACTGGAGTAGGACTGCGGGACTGAAGTGTAGATGACAGGACAGAGCTGGAACACAGGAGACAGGAATGGAGTAAGACTGTAGACTGGAACGTGGAGGGATGGCTGGAGTAGGAACACAGGAGACAGGATTAGAGGGGGATAGAGGAGTACGGAAGGACTGGAGCAGGATGGAACTGGAACACCGGAGGCAGGACTGGAGTAAGACAGAAGGACTGGAGCAGGATGGAATAGGAACACTGGAGGCAGGACTGGAGTAGGATGGCAGGACTGGAGCAGGATGGAACAGGAACACCGGAGGCAGGACTGGAGTAGGACGGCAGGACTGGAGCAGGATGGAACAGGAACACGGGAGGCAGGACTGGAGTAGGATGGCAGGACTGGAGAAGGATGGAACAGGAACACCGGAGGCAGGACTGGAGTAGGACGGCAGGACTGGGGCAGGATGGAACAGGAACACCAGAGGCAGGACTGGAGTAGGACGGCAGGACTGGAGCAGTATGGAACAGGAACACCGGAGGCAGGACTGGAGTACAGCAGGGGACACGGATAGCCAGACTGCGAGGCTGCTGCAGGGAGCACACGAGAACGGGACTGTGAGACTGCAGAGAGCGCACGAAGAAGCGAGGCCCAGTGTGCTAGGAAACACAACGATCAGGCGCCTCCCTCAGGGGGAAGCAGCCTGATATGCCCCTGTCTGGTCTGCCATTTGTCAGGGGGTGCTTCCAGGTCAGGGCATAGCCGGAGCACAAGAAGCAGAAGGGAGGTGCGGTCACGGCCTATGGTGCATGCGCATTGCATGCAAAGACGCCGTCGGCCGCGCGCCTGTCAGAGGTGACCGCCATGGCTGTTGGGCGGCAAGGGGCTGCGGCATGGGAGCAATGGCCGGGTGAGTATTTAGAGACGGCGTGACAGTGCAGAGGACTGTGCGGGGGTATACAGGGGGTATGCGGGTCTGTGCAGGGGGTCTGTGCAGGGGTATTTGGGGCTGTGCGGGGGTCTGTGCAGGGGTCTGTGCGGGGCTCTGTGCAGGGGTCTGTGCGGGGCCCTGTGGGGCTGTGTGGGACTGTGCAGGGGTCTGCGAGGCTGTGCGGGACATGCGGGGGTATGTGGGGCTGTGCAGAGTCTGTGCGGGGCTGTGAGTGTGCGTGTGTGTTTTTGTGCATGCAGGCATCATCCAATGGGACTGCAATGGGGCTTTACTGGATGCAGTAAAGCGAGAGGCTTATCTGCTGGAGGGTTATCTCCGGTCAGTGTGTCATCGGAGGCCTGTAGAGAGGTCACATCTACTGATGTGACAACTCTATAGGGGAGATCATCTTGGGACAATCGTTATTAATGGGATTACTTCGGACAGGGAGTATATTGTTGGTTTGTTGTTTTATTTTTTTTTGCAGGTGATCGATGGCTTCGACTGGATAGGCATGTAATAAAAATTTTGAAAAAATGTGTCATGTTTTATTTCATTAAAATACTTTATTCTTATGTGTTTGTTTGTTTTTAACCCTTTATTAATATAAGATTAATAATGGATAGGTGTCTTATTGATGCCTCTCCATTATTAACTGGGCTTAATGTCACCTTCCAATAGCAAGGTGACATTAACCCTTTATTACCCCATATGCCACCGCTACACGGCAGTGGGAGGAAAGGGTAATTTATACCAATACGTTTCAAACCAGACAGGCCCAAATGCATCTGCACTAATCCAGGGTGCAGCGGACCCAAGTAAAATGGCAGCTGCACAGGTCCATAAATACCAAATGAAACAGCCAGCCTACAATCAGGGATTGGCCGTGTGGTACACCAGTGCAGAAAAAATAATCCGCATGTGGCAGTGTTCACACAGGGAATGCAGGGCTTCTGGCTAACAACCTCTTAGTAACACCATATGCGGATTATTTTTTCTGCACTGCATTTTGGCCTGTCTGGTTTGTAACTGAATTTTTTGGAGGATTTTTTTTTCCTCTTTTTGAGGTTTTCATATTAGAGTAAGGACTGACAAGTGTAAGGAACTTTGACGCAGTTTGTCAGCTTCCGTATTAAGGCCTTAATATCAACCAATACCTTACATATATTGATATGTTTTTTGTGCACTTTTTATATTTTTTCCAGGGTGCAGTTGGGCCCAAATGGTTCTGCAAACTTGTGGCCTCTGTTCACGCGGGATGCATTCTAGTTGGCACTGGGCAGCCCCCCTATATGGTGTTGCTAAGAGGTTGTGAACGAGAAGCCCTGCATTCCCTGTGTGAACACTGCCACATGCGGATTATTTCTTCTGCACTGGTGTACCACACGGCCAATCCCTGATTGTAGGCTGGCTGTTTCATTTGGTATTTATGCACCTGTGCAGCTGCCATTTTACTTGGGTCCGCTGCACCCTGGATTAGTGCAGATGCATTTGGGCCTGTCTGGTTTGTAACTGAATTTTTTGGAGGATTTTTTTTCCTCTTTTTGAGGTTTTCATAATTTATACCATTACGCCCACGTAGGCATCACTGGTCATAATGGCGCAGGTTTTCATGACGCTAATGTAGGCGTCATTGGTTGGGAAGGGGTTAAGCCCGGTTAATAATGGAGAGGCGTCAATATTAATCTTATATTAATAAAGAGTTAAAAAACCACACACATAAGACTAAAGTATTGTAATGAAATTAAACACACTTTTTTAAAAATTTTTCATACACACCTGTTCAGTCGAAGCCATCGATCGTCTGCAAAAAAAATAAAAAAACAAACCAATATACTCCCTATCCGACGTAATCCCATTAATAACGATTGTCCCACGACAATCTCCCCTATTGAGCTGTCACATAAGCAGATGTGACCTCTCTATAGGCCTCCAATGACACACAGACCGGAGATAACCCTCCAGCAGTGTGTCATTGGAGATAAGCCTCTCGCTTTACTGTACTACAGCGTGAGAAAATTCTCCTGCTGTAGTGCCGCAAAGTGACAGATGAACTCAGATTATGTCGGCGGTGGAGTGATACAATGCGGAGGATTATCTCCATAAGGCCGGGGTCACACTAGTGAGAAATACGGACGAGTGTGAGGCGCTAAAAGCACGCTTTAGACACGGACCAATGATTCTCTATGGGGTACCTCGCACCAGCCGTATATTTCTCATCCGTATTCTACGGTCCGTGCCAATCGAAGCATGCTGGGATTGTCAGCGTACTACGGCCGTAGTACGCCAATGCAAGTCTATGGGTGCGCAAAAAATATGGACTACACACGGACCACACGTGTGACCTGCGAGAAATACGAAGGTCTTTTGGCTGGTGACAGGAAATGGGCCAATCCATCATCAGGAAGCCTAGACATGCAAATGAGCTCAAAAAGCGCTCCAGACATCCTGGAAGTACGCCTCCACGGAGTACAGCAGCATCATGGCGTCCACTTACCTTAATGTGGAAATATTAATAGTCCTGGTGCAGGAGCGTCCCGAACTATGGGACCAACGTGATGCCCATTATGCCAACCGGGCAAGAAAGGATGCGTCATGGAGGCGTACATGTAGGCAGATGTTCCATGACTTTGGTGATCGGCCACGTGAGGAGCAGCAGAAAATTAGTAAGTACAAGCCAAAAAATGAGTAAAATTACCGCACAACAAAAAATGAATATAGAATCAGCACCCCCCTTCCTGTGCTTGTACTTTTTTCCTCATGAGGCCGTTAGATTTTGATGTGACACGTGGTTTCACACAGCCATAATTTGGGTTAGGCCACAAGCTCCTCATCCTCCTAGACAAACAAATTATTAAGTGTAGCTACTTGATACATCAACTAAAGAGACCCTGTGTATCTGCCCTGTATGCCCCAATTAGATATGCCACCATGGGAAGAAAGCACACCCTAGAAGGCCCCATGCCTAGACTACTGGTAGCAAATGTGACCTATCAAATATGTGAATTTGACAATATTTCCTGTCACATTGCAGTGGATGATGTGATGAGACGATGGCTAGGCATCCGGGACCAATACCACCAGGAACGCCAGCAGCGGTCCAGGAGTGGGGATGCGGGATACGTAAAAAGAAAATATGTATATTATGACCGCCTCTCCTTCCTCGCCCCAATTCTTGATCTCAGACCGTAAGTAGATACCTCACACCACATTACACAGATACTTTAAAGGGCCAAAAATAGGTATTTATTTTTGGCTCTGTTCTATTTCTTCACAGAACTCAGTCCAACCTGATGGACAGAGGCACTGGCTCGGAAACCGACCCCATCATTGATCCTGGGTCTGCAGGGGAAGAGGTGGCTGGCCCATCTTCTCCCCCTACTAGGAGCAGGGGTGAGGAATCAAGTCAGGATGTTCCATTGCCTGCGCCCCAAAGCCCACCACCAGGACCATCTGGTGCTGCTGCTGCATCAGCAACAGCAGAGGATCAGGGCAATATCAGCAGCAGCCCAACTGGCCACATCCGGGGCTCCCCTCAGCCTGCTGCCACATCCCGGCGAGGAAGAAGCCGAAGATGGCAAATACCTGCCCCTGATACCCGCACTAATGTGGACACTGGGGTCCTCAATTATTTAGCCAGAGTAAACACTGATGATGGGGAGGAGGCATACTCTCGCAGCCTGGCCAATTATCTCCGTTCCCTTTCCCGTGAGGTCAGGCTCCGTATTAGAGGATGCTTTCAGATCCTGCTTGATGCCTGCACATACCCCAATACGCCCTACGAATTATTTGACTATATTGAGAGGTGGCAGCTTTCACCAAGAAATCTAATGTGCCTTAGGCACCCGCACAAATGCAAGCTCAAGCAGGATCTGAGGATCCTCAAATATGTGGGCCTACACCTCACTCCCTTCCTCCCACTACCCAACCTTCAATTCAGCAGCCACAAATGTCAGCCTCTAGCCAACCCCACCAATATGGCCACTTGTTCCCACCCAGTGTTGGAGGCTGGTCCCAACCTGGTTGGGGACGATATGGCTATCTTGGTGGTATGAGCCACGTGCCTACCACAGCCAACAAGATGCCCCTCCCCATTATTACTCTGGCCAGTACCCCCAACATTCCCAGGAGGCAGGACAATTCCCACATCATGGGCATCAGTATGGCTCCACACAGGGCGATGTTAGGTACAGTATCCAGCAGCAACCACAGGCTGCTCTTCCACGTTCTCCTTCCCCAACATATGAGAATTTATAAGTATGTGGCCACAATCAGTCTGATGGCCGGAGATGTCCAGTGCGGTTTAACTGGTGCTCCAAATACAAATCCTAAGGAAAAAACAGGTGGTCTCCATCACCAAACTTTGTTTAACAATTGAACATTCACATTTTTGCCCAATGTTTTCCAATCATATTAATAATCCATCATGACAGGCAAGGCTACCTCACGCCTTTCAGACAGATATTACATGTCTGTACAAAAGAGAAAATGTAACCGCACTATACTGTAAAGTCAAAGGATGAAAATACACTACTCCCTTGCTAATGCCTAGGAAAGGCGTGCTGGCCTTAGTGAAATAGTCACCTTTTTTGCAAGCTATCTATAGTAACAAATCAAGGCGACCAGCCTTCATAATATCATGCTCTCTCTATGTCTTAACAAGTGAGTATTGTATTTTCATCCTTTCACTTGACCAGTATAGCATGGTTAAATTTTCTCTGTTCTACAGACATCTAATTTCTGTCTGAAAGGCGTGAGGTAGCCTTGCTGGTCATGGTGGAATATTAATATGATTGGAAAACATTCAGAAGAAATGTGTCATCTTTTAGCAATAATTTTGGTGCTGGAGACCACATCTTTTTTCCTTTGTATCGAAATATTCTCATGCAGCAATGTTGTTATTGCCTCATGTTTTTTTGTGTTATGTTTGATAATGTTACTTTGCAAAAAAGTATTATTATGCAAAAAGGGCAATTTGGCCCATTGCCAAACGTTTCATATCGCAATATTATGTTTGCCTTTAAGAAAAAAAAAGCAAAAAGGCAAAACTAAAAATTTGTCTACTACAGTTAACGTCTCTGTGTGATTTCCCAAAAACCCTGTCAACATACTAACATACGCTAACCAATGCAATGAAACAGTCATAGAATTAGAAGGGGTAGAGATATATATATTTAGACACACTTAAAAAAAAACAATTATAACATAGACGCAGCATGCTCTTGCCAAGAAGTTTCCCCCTCAGGTGAGATAAAGTAATTAGTGAAAATATCACGCACTTTGAGGCCAGAGAGCGGTCTACACTGAGGGTTGATAGGTGGTCTCACCCTGCGCACATTGTCCGGCCTACGCACAACACCAGCAGAGGAGGAACAATCATGTATCCTGGTGAAGTTATGAAGAACCACACAGGCTTTCAGAACTTCATTCACATTTTGTTCACTCAACTGAATGGCAGACTGGAGTACCCACCATTTGGTACAAAGAATGCCAAAGGAACACTCCACCAGTCGCCAAGCACGTGATAGGCGCAAGTTAAAAATTCTGCGCCTGTGGTCAAGGTTGTGTCGGGGATATGGCCTCATGACATTGCGCGATAACTGAAACGCCTCATCTGCCACAAGGACATAAGGGACTGATTCTTCAGTGGAGCCTGGTAGCTGGCGTGGTGGTGGTAGATCCAACTGGTTGGTGCGTAGCCGCTGAGCCATTATGGAAGTATTGAAGACTCTAGAGTCTCCCGTCCTTCCATAGGCCCCAATGTCAACAATTATAAACTTGTATTGAGGGTCTGCCAGAGCCAACAATACAACAGAAAAGTATTGTTTATAATTGAAGAATTGGGAGCCAGAGTTCGGCGGCTTACACACCCGGATATGTTTGCCATCCAGGGCCCCAATACAATTAGGAAACTGGCATTCCTCCTCAAAGTCCCTTGATATCCTCAACCAGTCTTCCATTCTGGGCTCGGGCATGATGACTTGATGGAGTCTTGTCCAGATTTCACTACATGTTGACCTCACTATGCCAGAAATGGTAGATCTTCCAATGAGAAACTCATGGTGGAGGGCGGCATAAGACAGGCCAGTGGACAGGAAGCTGAAGAACAACAGAAATGGATAATTTTAGAATGCAGAAAGTCCAAAAACATCAGTTACATGCCGACCAAACTTGGTAGGAATTGAGATAGAATAACACACACATATTTGGTTGCACAATGACTAAGTGATATGCAGTACATATTAGACCTAACATTCTGGTGTGTAAGTTGAACCATATTTGGACTAAGATGAGGGCATTAAACTTAGTCCAAGAAGGCAAAAAATCATACTTTAGCCCACACATTATGAACATAGAGAATGTGGTTGTGTAGTACATACCGTATTGTGAGTAGAAGTCGCTCCTCTGCAGATATAGCTTTGCGCATCCTTGTGTCCTGAAAGGTTATCCCAGGGCGCACTGTCTACAAGAGTCGATCAAATGTGGAAATGCTCATGCGACAGTATTGGAAAAATTTCACTGGATGCTCCCGCAGAGAAGAATAAAGGCGGTGAAAATGACCTCATGTGAGTCGTTGCCTCAAAAGTGGATGTACCCACATTCGTCTCCTCCTCCGCGGATCCACTATCACTGGGTATGGTTGCCCAAAGCGCCGTGACAACAGCCAGTTGAAGAGAACTTGCTCAGTTGTATTGAAACTCAGACCCTCTGCCATGTTGCACATACAACACCAACACATCTAGTGAAGGCAAGGTCACAAATGGACAGAATTGAGGCAGCCACCTGTTCCTGAGCCAATAAATAGGGTGCAGGCTAATGATTTAAATAGTTTGCAGGCCTCAAAACCGTTAAATGTCCATTTTGCAAGGCTGCGAGAAAATCTGGAGCCCCTGGAGAGTGGTCGCATCAGCTGATGCAACAGCTCTCCACGGAGATCGTTGTTGGACAATCATATTAATTGGATTTCAGCGGACAGGGAGTATAGTGTTTGTTTATTATTTTAAGTTTTTTTCACGTGATCGATGGCTTTGGGGATTAGGTTTATGAGGTAGGTGTATGTACCTCAGCCACAACCACATTCATTCGCCAAAAACGCAGCCAAATAGGAGCAAGGGGACTCAGAGGATGTCGCCCGACAAGGTACATGGCTGCCGGCTTTGGACACTGTTTGTGAAGGTTAAATGATTACAATCAGTAATATAAGTTATAAGCTGCAGTTACAACTGTTTGTGAAGGTGCTAGGCAGAAGGGCGAAAACCAGTGCAGTGAGATGGCCAGGAGGGAAACACACAGAAGGGAGTCCTGGAAGGGTGTATCCCAAACTATCTGGGAGTTTGCTGGACTCCTCACCTGGAGGACACGGCGCTAAGCGGGCATCTGTGCACAAGTGAACTGTTAGTAAAGCATTGGAAACTGAACTCTGCTGTGTCATCTGAGTCATTCGTGTCTCACTTGCCCTGCATTACACTCACCACAACAGCCACATTCATCTCTTTCAACATCCTAACTGCCCTGGGACACAGCTCTACCCGTGGAGAACTTAACCATCTTTGCTGCCGTAACACCATCCCAGAGGATCTGCATTGCAGCGTCGGCTACCCTTGCCGAATACCACGGGTGGCGTCACAAACTATTTCCCCTACAAACTACCCCATCATCATCATCATTTATTAATTTCACTGTATGCCCAGGGCCTTGGACCCGACAACTCATTAAAATCTGTGACACACAATGCAATAAAGTCTCTAGCACACAGTACCTGGCTATACTGGGCTCTGGATCTGTTCTTGACACCAGTTGGAGCGCCGTGGGGTACTCAGTACCGGGCCAGTCGATTCTTAAAGGGGGATATCACGGCGACAGTGAACTGGCCCATGGCCCTGGGTGTCCAGTAAAATTAATGGAAATGGGAAATAATAGTTTATAAGGGATAATTTGTGACGCCACGTGTGGTATTTGGCAAATAAAGTGTTAGCCGACGCTGCAGATTCAGTCCTCTAGGGCAGCTGTTTGATGCAGCAGGGTTAGCTCAGCTCTCCACAGGCAGAGCTATTCCCCAGGACAGTATTAGAGCTAAAGATGAAGATGATGGTAGTTGTAGTGCAAGGCAGATGGGAAGGAAGGTGAATTTTGAAGTAGGCACCTCAGCTGAAATGCGCGCTGGGGTGGAGGCACTGCAGGTCTCAGGTAATATACTACCATCTATATGATTCATATGCCTCACTTTACCATCAAGTATAGTAGTATTACACGAGTCAGTGATCACTGGTTGGTTTCTTTTCACTTTTGATGTATTAGGTACTTATTGCATTATATATGTGAACTATTAATTTTTTACCCAGCATATTGAACTTACCTTATGCTCTTTTGACTTGCGGTTCCATCTTTTCTGGTAGTTGTTATTAGAGTTGAGCGAAACGGGTCGAAAAAATTCAAAAGTCACCGACTTTTGGCAAAGTCGGGTTTCATGAAACGAAACCCGACCCTAGGATGAGGTCGGCCACGAGGTCGGCGACTTACGCGCCAAAGTCGCGTTTCAAAACTTTGTTTTGCGCTCTTTTTCAGCCAATCAGGATCCACGGACACTGTGGGCAACGTGATGACATAGGCACGGGTCACCACCATCTTTCAGAAGGGCATGCAAGTGATTGGCTTGCTTTGGTGGGCGTCACAGGGGGTATAAAAGGGCGTGCACGCCGACCGCCATCTTACTTCTGCCGATCTTAGTATAGGGAGAGGTTGCTGCTGATTCTGTAGGGAGAGCGTTAGGCAGGGAAGAAGACAAAAAAACTGCTTCTGCTGCTAGCGATTTGGCCTGCACAACACACAAGTCACTGTGTGTGCAGTGCAAGGGGAGGCTATATTGTGGTGTATCAGTGGTGTTGGTTCTTGGGCTGCCTTTTAAGGCTTCCTGACACACTGGCATTGCTGTTTACCCACTGCTCCGCAAACTGCTTTTTTAAAAGCAATCCAATCTCCCTTATCCTCTCGTCACTTTGGTCACAGGCAGCTGTGCCATCGAGCGTGTCACATAGCGCTCAGATATCAGTGGGCCACACACAATCCACAAGTGTACACTGTCCACAAGTGTACGCAGAGATTCAAAATCTCCATTATCCTCTCGTCACTTTGGTCACAGGCAGCTGTGCCATCGAGCGTGTCACATAGCGCTCAGATATCAGTGGGCCGCACACAATCCACAAGTGTCCAGTGTCCAAAAGTGTACGCAGAGATTCAAAATCTCCATTATCCTCTCGTCACTTTGGTCACAGGCAGCTGTGCCATCGAGCGTGTCACATAGCGCTCAGATATCAGTGGGCCGCACACAATCCACAAGTGTCCAGTGTCCAAAAGTGTACGCAGAGATTCAAAATCTCCATTATCCTCTCGTCACTTTGGTCACAGGCAGCTGTGCCATCGAGCGTGTCACATAGCGCTCAGATATCAGTGGGCCGCACACAATCCACAAGTGTCCACTGTCCACAAGTGTACGCAGAGATTCAAAATCTCCATTATCCTCTCGTCACTTTGGTCACAGGCAGCTGTGCCATCGAGCGTGTCACATAGCGCTCAGATATCAGTGGGCCGCACACAATCCACAAGTGTCCACTGTCCAAAAGTGTACGCAGAGATTCAAAATCTCCATTATCCTCTCGTCACTTTGGTCACAGGCAGCTGTGCCATCGAGCGTGTCACATAGCGCTCAGATATCAGTGGGCCGCACACAATCCACAAGTGTCCAGTGTCCAAAAGTGTACGCAGAGATTCAAAATCTCCATTATCCTCTCGTCACTTTGGTCACAGGCAGCTGTGCCATCGAGCGTGTCACATAGCGCTCAGATATCAGTGGGCCGCACACAATCCACAAGTGTCCAGTGTCCAAAAGTGTACGCAGAGATTCAAAATCTCCATTATCCTCTAGTCACTTTGGTCACAGGCAGCTGTGCCATCGAGCGTGTCACATAGCGCTCAGATATCAGTGGGCCGCACACAATCCACAAGTGTCCACTGTCCACAAGTGTACGCAGAGATTCAAAATCTCCATTATCCTCTCGTCACTTTGGTCACAGGCAGCTGTGCCATCGAGCGTGTCACATAGCGCTCAGATATCAGTGGGCCGCACACAATCCACAAGTGTCCACTGTCCAAAAGTGTACGCAGAGATTCAAAATCTCCATTATCCTCTCGTCACTTTGGTCACAGGCAGCTGTGCCATCGAGCGTGTCACATAGCGCTCAGATATCAGTGGGCCGCACACAATCCACAAGTGTCCAGTGTCCAAAAGTGTACGCAGAGATTCAAAATCTCCATTATCCTCTCGTCACTTTGGTCACAGGCAGCTGTGCCATCGAGCGTGTCACATAGCGCTCAGATATCAGTGGGCCGCACACAATCCAAAAGTGTCCACTGTCCACAAGTGTACGCAGAGATTCAAAATCTCCATTATCCTCTCGTCACTTTGGTCACAGGCAGCTGTGCCATCGAGCGTGTCACATAGCGCTCAGATATCAGTGGGCCGCACACAATCCACAAGTGTCCACTGTCCACAAGTGTGTGCAGAAATTCTAAAACTCCCCTGTCCTATAGACACCTTGTACCTTGTTTTACATTACTATATAGTTTGTTGGATTTTGTCTACATTTCTACCAAAAATGAGGAAGGCTGGTGGAAGAGGCCGTGGAATTGGGCGGGGGTTGGCATCTGGTAATGATGGTGTTGGTGGTGGATCTGATGGTAGTGGCAAGAGCAAAATAGGACCGAATGCAGGAGGTGCTGACCCTGCGTCATCGTCTGGCTACATAAGGCCTCGAACGCTTAGTTTTCTAGGAGTTGGCAAACCGCTTTTAAAGGCAGAGCATCAGGAAAAAGTTTTGTCTTACATTGCTGACTCAGCCTCCAGCTCTATCGCCTCCTCTTCTTCAGCTGTAAAAAGTAAAAGCACTGAGTCGTCATTGGAGGCTCATGTTCATGAACCACACCTTTCCTTGTGTCCTTCACCCCAACCAAGATTGAAGGATGACGCAGGCCATACTACTGATTACTCCATGGAGCTGTTTTCACATACCATGCCTGGATTATCAAGTCAAATGGTGAATTACCCAGGCCAAGATGAATCTGACATGGAGTGCACTGATGCACAGCCGCTGATGGATGATTCTGCTGGTACATTCACTCAGAGCACTACATTGTCCTCGCAGTGTACAGAGCCAGATTTTGACCCTGATGAGACTCAGGTGCCCCTTCCCGCACACTATACCACCATACACGGTGACACAGAGAAAGGTGCACATGACATAGAAGAGGAGGTGATGGATGACCCAGTTGTTGACCCAGATTGGCATCCATTGGGGGAAGAGGGTGCTGCTTCCAATAGCTCAGATGAGGAGCATCCACAGCAGACATCGACATCGCAACAGCTGTTATCTGGCAGGCCCGGAGCACTCCAAAGACAGGTTCCAAACATCAAAAGAGTTGCTGGACAGCTTGTCCAGAGGGTCAAAAGATCACAGCGTGCTAGGCCGCAAAATGTCTGCCAAAGTAGGAAGAGTGCAGTGTGGCACTTTTTTGAACAAAATCCTCATGATCAGGCCAAGGTTATCTGTAAGAAGTGCGCAAAGACCTTTAGCCGAGGGAAAAATCTGAAAAATTTGAATACCAGTTGCATGCTTAGACATTTAACCAGCATGCACTTGCAAGCGTGGACACAACACCAAACCTCAAGTGCCACATGTGCAACTGATCACAACGAAGGTAGTCAGCAACGCTACATTGTTTCCCCCACTGTAAGCCCACCGGTTAGCACAGCAGCAAATGTTGAGGTGTCGTTGCAAGGCCACAGCAGTCAGGGAATCCCACTGTTATATCAACGAAAGACTGATTCTAGGCCATCAGAAAGAACACCAACTCCATCACCATCATCAACCCTCTCTCAGTCCGCCCTGTCCACCGCTACTTCCACCATATGCAGCTCTCAAGTCCAGCTCACCCTCCCAGACACTATGAGTAGGTCAAGAAAGTACTCAGTCTCTCATCCGCGTACACTGGGTTTGAACGCCCACATTGCCAAACTAATCTCGTTTGAGATGATGCCCTTTCGGTTGGTGGAAAGCACAGCTTTCCGCGAACTCATGGCCTATGCAGTACCACGCTATGACCTACCCAGTCGCCACTTCTTCTCTCGCAAAGCCATCCCAGCCCTCCACCATCATGTGAAAGACCGCATTGTCCATGCACTCAAGCAGTCAGTGAGCGGAAAGGTGCACCTCACAACTGATGCATGGTCCAGTCGGCATGGCCAGGGCCGTTACGTGTCCATCACTGCGCACTGGGTTAATGTGGTGGATGCAGGGCCACAGGGGACAGCGGTGGTGGGACAGTGCTTCCTAGCCCACGGTATAGGAAACAGTTGGCTGTAGGCGTTCGACCCTCCTCCTCCTCCTCCTCCTCCAGAAGCGACAGCTCGTCCACAGAGCGCAGTCGTACGAGCACCCCATCTGCAGCTGCCACTGTTGCACACGATGTGTCCCCCTATCGAGCAGCTAGTGGAAAGCGTCAGCAGGCTGTGTTGCAGATGATGTGTTTGGGCGACAGACACACCGCCGAGGTGCTGGCCGAGTACTTGAAGCGACAAACTGAGTCATGGCTGGGCAGTGTACATCTTGAGGCAGGCAAGGTAGTTAGTGATAACGGCCGTAATTTTGTGGCAGCCATAGCCCTTTCAAAACTCAGCCACATACCTTGCTTGGCTCACACCTTGAACCTGGTGGTGCAGTGCTTCCTCAAAAATTATCCGGAGTTAACAGCCCTGCTCCAGAAGGTGCGAAGACTGTGCGCGCACATCCGCCGGTCGCCTGTACACTCCGTTCGTATGCAGAAGCTGCAGCGATTGCTCCACCTTCCAAACCACCGCCTCATTATCGACATTGCAACAAGGTGGAACTCCACCCTGCACATGGTGGAGCGGCTGTGCGAGCAGAGGCAGGCCATAATGCATTTGTGGGAGGATACACGGCCAGGCACTTTGAGAGCAGACATGGAGTTGACAGGCGTGCAGTGGTCGAAGCTGAAAGACCTTTGTAAAGTCCTTCAGTGTTTTGAGGAATGCACACGGCTGGTAAGCGCAGACGACGCCATCCTAAGCATGAGCATCCCACTTATGCGTCTGCTCATGCAAACTTTGACGCACCTTAAGGAGCAGGCGTCTGCAGCCAATGTTGATGAGGAGGAAGAGGAGGAGGGAATCCTTGATGACATTCAGCCATTGTCTGCTCAGGGACCTCTCCTGGACGAGGTGGAGGAAGAAGAGGAGGAGGAGGAGGAGGATGATGGGGATGATTACTTAGGGGAGGAGGATGCATCTCGTGGGGCAAGTGAAAATGTTGGCGTGGCAAGGTCTGGTACAGGGTTTGTGCGTGACTGGAGGGATGTGGATTTGCCAGAAAGTGCTCCTCCACCCAGCACTCGCAGTGTATCATTGACACCGGGAACATTGGCCCACATGTCAGATTATGCCTTGCGGATCCTAAAAAGGGACCCCCGCATTGCCAAAATGATGAACGATGACGACTACTGGTTGGCCAGCATCCTGGATCCACGCTATAAAGGCAAATTACAAAACATCATGCCACAGGAGAACCTTGACCTAATATTGGCTAATAAACAAGTAACTCTGGTAAATCGGTTGCTTGAGGCATTCCCAGCACACAGCAGCGGTGATGGTTCTCACACGAGCCGTACGGGCCGGGGGCAGCTTGGCAGAGGTGTTCGTGGTGCACACAGCAGAAGTGGCATTGGAGACAGGGGTTTCATGACAATGTTGTGGACTGATTTTTCAAATACCGCTCACACAACTGGTAATACTGCATCGATGGAAAGTGACAGGAGACAGCAGTTGTCAACTATGGTTACAAACTACTTTTCCGGGGATACGGTACCCTTTCTAACCTTTGTGCAATGACGTGCAATCCATACTGGGCCTAACACCGTCTGAGCCTGCCTCATGCTGTATAGACATATATTTTGAATGTGTACGCTATCCATACATGTTATCCAGGGATACGGTACCCCTTCTAACCTTTGTGCAATGACGTGCAATCCATACTGGGCCTAACACCGTCTGAGCCTGCCTCATGCTGTATAGACATATATTTTGAATGTGTACGCTATCCATACATGTTATCCGGGGATACGGTACCCTTTCTAACCTTTGTGCAATGACGTGCAATCCATACTGGGCCTAACACTGTCTGAGCCTGCCTCATGCTGTATAGACATATATTTTGAATGTGTACGCTATCCATACATGTTATCCGGGGATACGGTACCCTTTCTAAACTTTGTGCAATGACGTGCAATCCATACTGGGCCTAACACGGTCTGAGCCTGCCTCATGCTGTATAGACATATATTTTTAATGTGTACGCTATCCATACATGTTATCCGGGGATACGGTACCCCTTCTAACCTTTGTGCAATGACGTGCAATCCATACTGGGCCTAACATCGTCAGAGCCTGCCTCATGCTGTATAGACATATACAGTGGGGCAAAAAAGTATTTAGTCAGTCAGCAATAGTGCAAGTTCCACCACTTAAAAAGATGAGAGGCGTCTGTAATTTACATCATAGGTAGACCTCAACTATGGGAGACAAACTGAGAAAAAAAAATCCAGAAAATCACATTGTCTGTTTTTTTTTCATTTTATTTGCATATTATGGTGGAAAATAAGTATTTGGTCAGAAACAAGCAATCAAGATTTCTGGCTCTCACAGACCTGTAACTTCTTCTTTAAGAGTCTCCTCTTTCCTCCACTCATTACCTGTAGTAATGGCACCTGTTTAAACTTGTTATCAGTATAAAAAGACACCTGTGCACACCCTCAAACAGTCTGACTCCAAACTCCACTATGGTGAAGACCAAAGAGCTGTCAAAGGACACCAGAAACAAAAGTGTAGCCCTGCACCGGGCTGGGAAGACTGAATCTGCAATAGCCAACAAGCTTGGAGTGAAGAAATCAACTGTGGGAGCAATAATTAGAAAATGGAAGACATACAAGACCACTGATAATCTCCCTCGATCTGGTGCTCCACGCAAAATCCCACCCTGTGGGGTCAGAATGATCACAAGAACGGTGAGCAAAAATCCCAGAACCACGCGGGGGGACCTAGTGAATGAACTGCAGAGAGCTGGGACCAATGTAACAAGGCCTACCATAAGTAACACACTACGCCACCATGGACTCAGATCCTGCAGTGCCAGACGTGTCCCACTGCTTAAGCCTGTACATGTCCGGGCCCGTCTGAAGTTTGCTAGAGAGCATTTGGATGATCCAGAGGAGTTTTGGGAGAATGTCCTATGGTCTGATGAAACCAAACTGGAACTGTTTGGTAGAAACACAACTTGTCGTGTTTGGAGGAAAAAGAATACTGAGTTGCATCCATCAAACACCATACCTACTGTAAAGCATGGTGGTGGAAACATCATGCTTTGGGGCTGTTTCTCTGCAAAGGGGCCAGGACGACTGATCCGGGTACATGAAAGAATGAATGGGGCCATGTATCGTGAGATTTTGAGTGCAAACCTCCTTCCATCAGCAAGGGCATTGAATATGAAACGTGGCTGGGTCTTTCAACATGACAATGATCCAAAGCACACCGCCAGGGCAACGAAGGAGTGGCTTCGTAAGAAGCATTTCAAGGTCCTGGAGTGGCCTAGCCAGTCTCCAGATCTCAACCCTATAGAAAACCTTTGGAGGGAGTTGAAAGTCCGTGTTGCCAAGCGAAAAGCCAAAAACATCACTGCTCTAGAGGAGATCTGCATGGAGGAATGGGCCAACATACCAACAACAGTGTGTGGCAACCTTGTGAAAACTTACAGAAAACGTTTGACCTCTGTCATTGCCAACAAAGGATATATCACAAAGTATTGAGATGAAATTTTGTTTCTGACCAAATACTTATTTTCCACCATAATATGCAAATAAAATGAAAAAAAAACAGACAATGTGATTTTCTGGATTTTTTTTTCTCAGTTTGTCTCCCATAGTTGAGGTCTACCTATGATGTAAATTACAGACGCCTCTCATCTTTTTAAGTGGTGGAACTTGCACTATTGCTGACTGACTAAATACTTTTTTGCCCCACTGTATTTTGAATGCGTACGCTATCCATACATGTTATCCGGGGATACGGTACCCCTTCTAACCTTTGTGCAATGACGTGCAATCCATACTGGGCCTAACACTGTCTGAGCCTGCCTCATGCTGTATAGACATATATTTTGAATGTGTACGCTATCCATACATGTTATCCGGGGATACGGTACCCTTTCTAACCTTTGTGCAATGACGTGCAATCCATACTGGGCCTAACACCGTCTGAGCCTGCCTCATGCTGTATAGACATATATTTTGAATGTGTACGCTATCCATACATGTTATCCGGGGATACGGTACCCCTTCTAACCTTTGTGCAATGACGTGCAATCCATACTGGGCCTAACACCGTCTGAGCCTGCCTCATGCTGTATAGACATATATTTTGAATGTGTACGCTATCCATACATGTTATCCGGGGATACGGTACCCCTTCTAACCTTTGTGCAATGACGTGCAATCCATACTGGGCCTAACACCGTCTGAGCCTGCCTCATGCTGTATAGACATATATTTTGAATGTGTACGCTATCCATACATGTTATCCAGGGATACGGTACCCTTTCTAACCTTTGTGCAATGACGTGCAATCCATACTGGGCCTAACACCGTCTGAGCCTGTCTCATGCTGTATAGACATATATTTTGAATGTGTACGCTATCCATACATGTTATCCGGGGATACGGTACCCCTTCTAACCTTTGTGCAATGACGTGCAATCCATACTGGGCCTAACACCGTCTGAGCCTGCCTCATGCTGTATAGACATATATTTTGAATGTGTACGCTATCCATACATGTTATCCGGGGATACGGTACCCCTTCTAACCTTTGTGCAATGACGTGCAATCCATACTGGGCCTAACACCGTCTGAGCCTGCCTCATGCTGTATAGACATATATTTTGAATGTGTACGCTATCCATACATGTTATCCGGGGATACGGTACCCCTTCTAACCTTTGTGCAATGACGTGCAATCCATACTGGGCCTAACACCGTCTGAGCCTGCCTCATGCTGTATAGACATATATTTTGAATGTGTACGCTATCCATACATGTTATCCGGGGATACGGTACCCCTTCTAACCTTTGTGCAATGACGTGCAATCCATACTGGGCCTAACACCGTCTGAGCCTGCCTCATGCTGTATAGACATATATTTTGAATGTGTACGCTATCCATACATGTTATCCAGGGATACGGTACCCTTTCTAACCTTTGTGCAATGACGTGCAATCCATACTGGGCCTAACACCGTCTGAGCCTGTCTCATGCTGTATAGACATATATTTTGAATGTGTACGCTATCCATACATGTTATCCGGGGATACGGTACCCCTTCTAACCTTTGTGCAATGACGTGCAATCCATACTGGGCCTAACACCGTCTGAGCCTGCCTCATGCTGTATAGACATATATTTTGAATGTGTACGCTATCCATACATGTTATCCGGGGATACGGTACCCCTTCTAACCTTTGTGCAATGACGTGCAATCCATACTGGGCCTAACACCGTCTGAGCCTGCCTCATGCTGTATAGACATATATTTTGAATGTGTACGCTATCCATACATGTTATCCGGGGATACGGTACCCCTTCTAACCTTTGTGCAATGATGTGCAATCCATACTGGGCCTAACACCGTCTGAGCCTGCCTCATGCTGTATAGACATATATTTTGAATGTGAACGCTATCCATACATGTTATCCGGGGATACTGTACCCCTTCTAACCTTTGTGCAATGACGTGCAATCCATACTGGGCCTAACACCGTCTGAGCCTGCCTCATGCTGTATAGACATATATTTTGAATGTGTACGCTATCCATACATGTTATCCGGGGATACGGTACCCCTTCTAACCTTTGTGCAATGACGTGCAATCCATACTGGGCCTAACACCGTCTGAGCCTGCCTCATGCTGTATAGACATATATTTTGAATGTGTACGCTATCCATACATGTTATCCGGGGATACGGTACCCCTTCTAACCTTTGTGCAATGACGTGCAATCCATACTGGGCCTAACACAGTCTGAGCCTGCCTCATGCTGTATAGACATATATTTTGAATGTGTACGCTATCCATACATGTTATCCGGGGATACGGTACCCCTTCTAACCTTTGTGCAATGACGTGCAATCCATACTGGGCCTAACACCGTCTGAGCCTGCCTCATGCTGTATAGACATATATTTTGAATGTGTACGCTATCCATACATGTTATCCAGGGATACGGTACCCTTTCTAACCTTTGTGCAATGACGTGCAATCCATACTGGGCCTAACACCGTCTGAGCCTGCCTCATGCTGTATAGACATATATTTTGAATGTGTACACTATCCATACATGTTATCCGGGGATACGGTACCCCTTCTAACCTTTGTGCAATGACGTGCAATCCATACTGGGCCTAACACCGTCTGAGCCTGCCTCATGCTGTATAGACATATATTTTGAATGTGTACGCTATCCATACATGTTATCCGGGGATACGGTACCCCTTCTAACCTTTGTGCAATGATGTGCAATCCATACTGGGCCTAACACCGTCTGAGCCTGCCTCATGCTGTATAGACATATATTTTGAATGTGTACGCTATCCATACATGTTATCCAGGGATACGGTACCCTTTGTAAACTTTGTGCAATGACGTGCAATCCATACTGGGCCTAACACCGTCTGAGCCTGCCTCATGCTGTATAGACATATATTTTGAATGTGTACGCTATCCATACATGTTATCCGGGGATACGGTACCCCTTCTAACCTTTGTGCAATGACGTGCAATCCATACTGGGCCTAACACCGTCTGAGCCTGCCTCATGCTGTATAGACATATATTTTGAATGTGTACGCTATTCATACATGTTATCCGGGGATACGGTACCCCTTCTAACCTTTGTGCAATGACGTGCAATCCATACTGGGCCTAACACTGCCTGAGCCTGCCTCATGCTGTATAGACATATATTTTGAATGTGTACGCTATCCATACATGTTATCCGGGGATACGGTACCCCTTCTAACCTTTGTGCAATGACGTGCAATCCATACTGGGCCTAACACCGTCTGAGCCTGCCTCATGCTGTATAGACATATATTTTGAATGTGTACGCTATCCATACATGTTATCCGGGGATACGGTACCCCTTCTAACCTTTGTGCAATGACGTGCAATCCATACTGGGCCTAACACCGTCTGAGCCTGCCTCATGCTGTATAGACATATATTTTGAATGTGTACGCTATCCATACATGTTATCCAGGGATACGGTACCCTTTCTAACCTTTGTGCAATGACGTGCAATCCATACTCGGCCTAACACCGTCTGAGCCTGCCTCATGCTGTATAGACATATATTTTGAATGTGTACACTATCCATACATGTTATCCGGGGATACGGTACCCCTTCTAACCTTTGTGCAATGACGTGCAATCCATACTGGGCCTAACACCGTCTGAGCCTGCATGCTGTATAGACATATATTTTGAATGTGTACGCTATCCATACATGTTATCCGGGGATACGGTACCCCTTCTAACCTTTGTGCAATGACGTGCAATCCATACTGGGCCTAACACCGTCTGAGCCTGCCTCATGCTGTATAGACATATATTTTGAATGTGTACGCTATCCATACATGTTATCCAGGGATACGGTACCCTTTCTAACCTTTGTGCAATCACGTGCAATCCATACTGGGCGTGAGAACGGCTGGCGAGCTGTTAAGCAAGCTACAGCACCTGTCCAGACAAGTACAGGGATTCCCTAGCGAGGAGACTTATTTGATTGTTTTCTATGTTGGGACAGCAATTTTTGGGGAGCACTATACTCTGGAGAATGATAGATGGGGCCCACCATACACTGGAACATTCCAAAGGTGGACATCAGACACTGGAGCAGCATTTACAGGGCCCATTATACACTAGAGCAGTAGAAATGGGGCCCATTATGTTTGGAGCATTATTTGGGCCCATAAGACAGTGGAGCTTCATCCATGGGGACCAACATATACTGTAGCATTATGTGGAGCTCATCATATACTGTTTCAAACATTATATGGGACCAATGATTTTGTATGGAGAAATAGATGGGCCTCGTCATGAGATGTAAAAAGTGAGGTGTTTTTCATTGTACTATACCGCTATTTCTCTGCCGTATCGGAGCATGATGAGTTGTGGTATGTGTTAAAGGGGCGCTCTTTCGCCCAGGGCACATGAAAACCTGCAGCCAGCCCTCCCCCCCCACAAATTTAGCCAAATAACCCCCATTTTTCAGTGCGTAACTTGTATTATGAAGTTAATTAAGGTTGACAAGCTTAAGTAAGAAGAATTGATGCTTTTGGCATTCAAATGGGCACTGTAGGTGTGTTTCCTGTCCTTCTCTCACTGCCGACTTTTATTCCCCATTGACTTACATTGGGTTTCGTGTTTCGGGACGACCCCGACTTTTCCCTATAATCGGACAATCTTGCTCGACCCGACTTTTGGAAAAGTCGGGTTTCACGAAACGAAACGCGACCCTAAAAAAGCAAAAGTCGCTCAACTCTAGTTGTTATTGTTCAACACCCTATAAGCTTAGTACAATTTTTCAGTAATCTAAATATGTGTTATTTTTTATTATTACACAATGGTTCCTCTTGTTGCTTTGTTTCTCCATATGCTTCCATATATATATTGCGTCCTCCTGACATATTTTGTTTTCTGTTCTTGCACATATTCACTTGAAATTGAAATTGTTATGTTGTTTTTGGTAATGGTTAAATAATTGGAGATGAAAAGATTGTGAAAAGTTAATTGTAGTGTTGCAGAAAATGTATGGAAAATAAAGAGTGGTAATGGAGATGGAAAGGGTTGTAAAAAAGAAAAAAAAGGAAAAAAATCCCAAATCAATGGTAAGAATGTGGGTGCTGCTAGCAGCAGCCTAAGCACCAAGACTTCCACTAGCACCAGCCATTCAGGAAGTAGCACTTCCAAACTCAGGTCAGAACTGGTGTCCTTTGCATCTGGCAAGTTCATTAGTGAGGAGGAAGTGGAGAAAATTACCATATATACCATTTTTTAAATAAAAAAAGCCATGAAAAGTCTGCACGGTGCTATTAATTGGGCTATTGGTTACTACCAGGTTACCATTCGTTTCTAGGCTGAAGTCACTATGACATTAGCTTGACAAAGGTTGGTTACCATCCTAGTATCCATCAGAGTATTATGCATGTTTTTTCACAGCAATTAAAGACTTTGCAGTATTGAATCAATTAGCTGCAAATAGAATTTTTGAGAAAAATTAATCAATCCTGGAAAATTCGAATTTCAAAGGATTCGATCATCTCTAACGTTAACTATTACAGAAGATAGATTGGTGGATTCAAACGGGCCATTGATGGGCTGAATTAATATATACTGTATGACGGAATACGCTGCAAGCAATTAAAAAATGTTCTTTTTTAAACATTTAGTAAAACGAAAAAAGTGGTTTGGTACCGTGTTAGCCAGTAGAAAAAAATATATAAAGTGCTCTCAGTGAGAGAAACAAAATATAGGAATCTTGTGGGTATGATAACTTTTAATGGCTAACAAATAATAGTGAATGTTGCTACAAAGCAAGCTTTCGGGACTGCTTACATCCCTTCATATCAGCCTGATGAAGCGACGTAAGCAGTCCCGAAAGCTTGCTTTGTCGCAACATTCACTATTATTTGTTAGCCATTAAAAGGTATCATACCCACAAGATTCCTAGTTTGTTTCTCTCACTGAGAGCACTTTATATATTTTTTTTAAACATTTGTTCTTCTACACATACTGCCTCTAATAGATTCATGTATAGACATTTAAGTTGTTGAATTTGGGCTCAAAAACACATTATATCTCTGTGCAAATGAGCATCTAATATTTGACTAGCAATAAATCTCTCATCATCCAACCATTCATCAAGTCCAGGTCTACAACGATTGGGAATCATGCTAAGGAAGATGAGAAAATACTACCGCTACGAAATAGCAGCGCTCCAGATTTGTTATTCCATACTTTTTTTTAAATATAATTTAGAAAAATAATAGAACGCAGAAAGACAGAAAAATGCAGACGTGAAATACCTTGCATTCATCTGCGATTTTGTTAAAGAAATAATAACAATCATGCTGCAACATTCAGAACCTGTCAATTCCATTCTGTAAAATGGTGAAGTTGATAAAGTCAAAAATTGTTTCTTAAAGTGCTGTAGTATTTGTTTTAGAGACCATTCAGTAACGAACTGTCTGAATTGAAAACTGTTGTACAACATGTTTTCTTTCCCATGAGGTTTCTAGCTTTCTATGAACCACGGTCAAAGAACTAAATATTGTGACATCGCTCCAGTGCGTTTTTTTGAAGGAGTATAAGCGGATAGGAAAAACTATTAGACCACTTGTAACAAGATTTCGCGAACATTACCATTCTATTAGTACAGGCAAAGGGTCTTTGCGCTTGATACTACATATGCAAGGAAAACATAACTCCAACCCTGAATTATTACGCTTTGCTGGTTTAGAAATTGTGAAATTTACACCACGAGGTGGTAATCATAATAAAGTCTTGATGAGACATGAATGAAGCCAGATGGATAATTAAATCAAAAGCGCAGGGTCCAATAGGACTGAATGATAGGTTGGATTTTTCTATCTTCTTGTAAGTAATTTTTTACTTATTTTTTTACTCCATTGTAAAAAGATTTTTTTGAAAAGAAAAAGAAAAAAATTTGTTTTGATTCTTTCATTGTTTGTTCAGTCAGCATCAAGATGTAATTATGTTATTTGTTTTTACATTGAAAATGTTGTTCATGATTTTAACTGTTCACTTGATGTTAGTCATATACCTATTTAAGGAAATGACATCACGTAATTACACACCTGGACCTGTTGAAGCGTCTTTGTACGCGAAACGGCTGTCGTCCGTTCATTCTCCCCGCATGCCTCATGTTTTCTGCCTGTCCTATGCTGTATGACCTTTAATGGTTGAATAAAGTAATATCGCACTGCAAATTGGGTGAGTGCAGCATCTTTTTCTCTTTTTCATGCTTCATTGATGTTTTTTCTGATACAGAGCACCTCAGTTATCCCATGCAGAGTGCTGCACATAGTGTGCCTGTGATTGATCCTGGATTGCTTGTTGGTGGATTAGTACCTTGGTGCCGTTCACCTGTGTTTTCTCTGGATTGGATAAGCGGATACAATGTTTAACCCCTTCACTACCAAGGGTGGTTTGCACGTTAACTCACGGGCCAATTTTTACAATTCTGACCATTGTCCCTTTATGAGGTAATAACTCTGAAATGCTTCCATGGATCCCGGTGATTCTGACAATGTTTTCTCATGACATATTGTACTTCATGCTAGTGGTAAAATTTCATTCAAATAACTTGCGTTTATTTGTGAAAAAAACAGAAATTTGGCGAAAATTTTTAAAATTTCGCAATTTTCCAATTTTGAATTTTTATGCCCTTAAATCACAGAGATACAGCACACAAAAAACTTAATAAATAACATTTCACACATGTTTACTTTACATCAGCACAATTTTGGAACCAACATTTTTTGTTAGGAAGTTATAAGGGTTAAAAGTTGACCAGCGATTTCTCATTTTTGCAACACCATTTTATTTTTACGGACCACATCACATTTGAAGTCACTTGAGGGGTCTATGTGATAGAAAATACCCAAAAGTGACACCATTCTAAAAACTGCACCCCTTAAGGTGCTCAAAACCACATTCAAAAAGTTTATTAACCCTTCAGGTGCGTCACAGGAATTATTTTGAATATTTAAAAAAAAAATGAACATTTAACTTTTTTTCACAAAAAAATACTTCAGGTTCAATTTTTTTATTTTACCAAGGGTAACAGGAGAAACTGGACTGCAAAAGTTATTGTGCAGTTTGTCCTGAGTACGCTGTTACCTGATATGTGGGGGGGAACCAATGTTTCGGTGCATGGCAGAGCTCAGAAGGGAAGGAGCGCCGTTTGACTATTTCAATGCAAAATTGGCTGGATTTCAGAACGGACGCCATGTCACGTTTGGAGAGCCCCTGATGTACCTAAACAGTGGAAACCCCCCACAAGTGACCCCATTTTGGAAACTAGACCCGCCAAGGAACTTATCTAGATGTGTGGTGAGAACTTTGAACCCACAAGGGCTTCATAGAAGTTTATAACGTACAGCCGTACAATTAAAAAATCATATTTTTTCCACAAAAATTATCTTTTCACCCTCAATTCTTATTTTTCCAAGGATAACAGGACCCTAAAAGTTATTGTGCAATTTTTCCTGAGTACGCTGATACCCCACATGTGGGGGTAAGCAACTATTTGGGCGCATGGCAGAGCTCGGAAGGGAAGCAGCGCCATTTGACGTTTTTGACTGGAATTGAGATCGGACACCATGTCGCGTTTGGAAAGCCCCTGATGTACCAAAACAGCGAAAACCCCCCACAAATGACACCATTTTGGAAACTAGACCCCGCAAGGAACTTATCTAGATGTGTGGTGAGCACTTTGAAATCCCCAGTGCTTCACAGAAGTTTATAACGACTGGGTGTGAAAATAAAAAAATCGTATTTTTTCAACAAACATGATCTTTTAGTCCCCATTTTTTATTTTCCAAAGGGTAACAGGAGAAATTGGACCCCAAAAGTTGTTGTCCAATTTGTCCTGAGTACGCTGATACCCCATATGTGGGAGAAAACCACTGTATGGGCACACGTCGAGGCTCGGAAGGGAAGTAGTGACGTTTTGGAATGCAGACTTTGATGGAATGGTCTGCGGGAGTCATGTTGCCTTTGGAGAGCCCCTGATGTACCTAAACAGTGGAAACCCCCCACAAGTGACCCCATTTTGGAAACTAGACCCCGCAAGGAACTTATCTAGATGTGTGGTGAGCACTTTGAAATCCCCAGTGCTTCACAAAAGTTTATAATGCCCGGGCGTGAAAATAACAAAAATCGTATTTTTTCCACAAACATGATCTTCTAATCACCAATTTTTTTATTTTCCCAAGGGTACCAGGAGAAATTGGACCCCAAAAGTTGTTGTCCAATTTGTCCTGAGTATGCTGATACCCCATATGTGGGAGAAAACTACTGTATGGGCACACGTCAGGGCTCGGAAGGGAAGTAGTGACGTTTTGGAATGCAGACTTTGATGGAATGGTCTGCGGGTGTCATGTTGCTTTTGGAGAGCCCCTGATGTACCTAAACAGTGGAAACACCCCACAAGTGACCCCATTTTGGAAACTAGACCCGCTAAGGAACTTATATAGATGTGTGGTGAGCACTTTGAACCCCCCCAGTGCTTCACAGAAGTTTATAACGACTGGGTGTGAAAATAAAAAAATCGTATTTTTTCAACAAACATGAACTTTTAGTCCCCATTTTTTATTTTCCAAAGGGTAACAGGAGAAATTGGACCCCAAAAGTTGTTGTCCAATTTGTCCTGAGTACGCTGATACCCCATATGTGGGAGAAAAATACTGTATGGGCACACGTCGGGGCTCAGGAGGGAAGTAGTGACGTTTTGGAATGCAGACTTTGATGGAATGGTCTGCGGGTGTCATGTTGCCTTTGGAGAGCCCCTAATGTACCTAAACAGTGGAAACCCCCCACAAATGACCCCATTTTGGAAACTAGACCCCCTAAGGAACTTATCTAGATGTGTGGTGAGCACTTTGAACCCCCAAGGGCTTCACAGAAGTTTATAATGCCCGGGCATGAAAATAAAAGAACCCGTATTTTTTCCACTAACATGATCATTTAGTCCCCAATTTTTTTATTTTCCCAAGGGTAACAGGAGAAATTGGACAACAAAAGTTGTTGTCCAATTTGTCCTGAGTACGCTGATACCTCATATGTGGGAGAAAAATACTGTATGGGCACACGTCGGGGCTCAGGAGGGAAGTAGTGACGTTTTGGAATGCAGACTTTGATGGAATGGTCTGCGGGTGTCATGTGCCTTTGGAGAGCCCCTGATGTACCTAAACTATTGAAACTCCCCACAGGTGACCCCATTTTGAAAACTAGACCCCCCACGGAACTTATCTAGATGTGTGGTGAGCACTTTGAACCCCCAAGTGCTTCACAGAAGTTTATAATGCCCGGGCGTGAAAATAAAAAATCATTTTTTTCCACAAAAATGATATTTTTGCCCTCAATTTTTTATTTTCCTAAGGGTAACAGGAGAAATTGGACCCCAAAAGTTGCTTTGCTATTTGTCCTGAGTAGGTTGGTACCCCATATGTGGGGGTAAACCACTGTTTGGGCGCATGGCAGAGGTTGGAAGGGAAGGAGCACCATTTGACTTTTTCAATGCAGAATTGGCTGGAAATGAGATCAGACGCCATGTTGCATTTGGAGAGCATCTGATGTGCCCAAACAGTGGAAACCCCCCCAATTATAACTCCAACCCTAACCCCAACACACCCCTAACCCTAATCTCAGCCCTAACCCTAGCCCTAGCCCTAATCCTAGCCCTAGCCCTAACCCTAGCCCTAGCCCTAGCCCTAGCCCTAATGGGAAAATGGAAATAAATACATTTTCTTTTAATAATATTACTATTCCCTAACTAAGGGGGTGATAACAGGGGGGGGGGTTTGATTTACTATTTATGGCGGTTTTTATGTTTGGCAGCTGTCACATGCTAAACGATGCTTTTTATTGTAAAAATAGTTTTTGCATCACCACATATTGAGAGCTATAATTTTTTCATATTATGACCCACCGAGTCATGTGAGGTCTTATTTTTGCGGGACGATTTGACGTTTCTATTGGTATCAATTTTGGGCATGTGACATCTTTTGATCGCTTTTTATTCCAATTTTTGGAACGCAGAATGAACAAAAACCAGCGTTTCATGGGGGGGTGCATTTGCACCGTTCCGCCTGCAGTAAAATTGATAAAGCACTTTTATTTTTTGGGTCAGTACGGTTACAGCGATACCTCATTTAGGTCTTTTTTAATGTTTTGGCGCTTTTATGCAATGAAAACAATTTTATATAAAAAATAATTATTTTTGCATCGCTTTATTCTGTGAGCTATAACTTTATTTTTTTGCTGATGATGCTGTATGGCTTCTCATTTTTTGCGGGACAAGATGTCGTTTTCAGCGGTACCATGGATATTTATATGCGTCTTTTTGATCGCGCGTTATTGCACTTTTTGTTCGGCGGTATGATAATAAATCATTATTTTTTGCTTTGTTTTTTTATTTTTATTTTTAAGGGGTTCGCTAAAGGGGTTAACTAATGGGACAGTTTTATAGGGCAGGTCATTACGGATGCGGCGATACCAAATATGTGTACTTTTATTGTTTTTTTTTTTATTTCCAAAAAATGAATTTATTTGGGAATATATTTTTTTTTTATTTATTTAGCGATTTTTAAAAAATTATTTTTACACTTTTTTTTTTTAAATTTTATTATATTGTCCCAGGGGGGACATAACTGTCATGTGACAGATCGTTGATCTGTCACATCACAGATCACTGTGACAGATCAGCGATCTGTCACAGGCACTGCACTTGGCTTCCTCGTGCCTGCGCTTTGCAGGCACTGAGGAAGCCAGCTCCCTGCAGGCCCCCGAAGGTCTCCGTCGCCATCTTGGATTCAGGGACCTGCGGGGATGGAGCCCCCCGCAGCAGCGCTGCACATTGCGCTTCTGTGGGGAGCTCAGGGAAGCACGGAGGGAGCCCCCTCCCTGCAGATGCTTCCCTTTAACCCCCGGTACACCGCGATCGTGTTTGATTGTGGTGTGCAAGGGATTAAAGTGTCAGGGGTGGTCCGTGACCGCCCCTGACACATTGTGCCGGGTGTCAGCTGTGATAATCAGCTGACACCCGGCCGCAATCAGCGGCGCTCACCACGTGGGCACCGCTGATCGCTATGACGTAATATTCCATCCATGGGAATTAGGTCCATGGTCTCATGGACGGAATATTACGTCCATTGTAGGTAAGGGGTTAAAGAAATGTTTTTTGTCACCTTCATACATTGGTCTTAGTGCAAGATATGGCAATGGCACATGATGTTAAGAATCCTATTAGTAATCTTATGCAGAACTGGAAAATAATTTATGTTTTTGCCACTTATCTCTTAAGGTGTGCCTTCCAGGTTCAGCATCAGGGTGAATTCTTGTTTCCAGAGCAACAATTTCTCCAGAGATTTCTTTATTTTCATCCTCGATAGGGCACAGAACAGTGATAATTTTGCTGATGTACTCTCCCCTCAACCCACTTGTCAGGTAGATGATTGTGCACATAGACAGATGACTGCAAATGACTCTTATACATAACCATAATAAAGTTACAGTCAGAAGGGGAAAAATGCAGCAAACTAGGAATGCTTTCAAAACTAAAAGTGTTAATTGTTTATTTTAGCATTAAAATGTAAAGTAAATGAACAAGAGAAAAATCTAAAATCAAATCAATGTTTAGTGTAACCACCCGTTTTACTCTTTGCATTCAAAACAGCATAAATTCTTACTGGTGCACTTGCATACAATTTTTGAAGGAACAAGGCAGGGAAGTTGTTTCAAACATCTTGAAGAACTAACCACAGATTTGTGGATATAGGCCTGTACAAATCCTTTTGTCTCTTTATGTAACCTCAGATCGACTAAACGATGCTAAGATCTCTAGTCTGTGGGGTCATATTACTTCCAGGACACTTTGCTCTTTCACAAAAAATAGTACAATACTATGGCAGAATAAAGTTTCTTCTTTTTTTATTACTACACCTGGATGGAGTTCTGTTCCTTTATTTTTCATGGTTTGGATTTTCCAAGAGGGTTCCTTGGATCTGAAATGGGCGCCCCAATACTGTGAGTGCTGTCAGCTACTTTTTACATTTAGACTTTGTTCTTTCACATCACAAGTCATAAACCATGGCAAGAATGAGCACAGAAACAAGACACAAGAACACTGCATCAGCAACGTTTCTCATGGCCAAAGAATTCAAACCAGATTCGGGTTTCAAGATGTACTGTTCAAATTCCTTTGAAGATGCACAAGGAAATAACCGTCATTGAGGCTTATATGTGCAGTGGTCCATCAAGAGATTTTGTACAGAATAAAAATGATTAATTCCCCTTAAAAGCAAAAGATGTCAAGAATAGAGATGAGCGAACTTGTTTAGAAAGGGATAGCCAATCTCAAATTCAGCATGAACATAGCACATTCGGATTCGTGTTCGGTTTCCCGAGCATTTTTCCTCAAAGTTGACAAAATTTGGTCATAGATCGGTAAATGATCGCATTTCCACTAATGCTTTTGTTTTGACTGTCTAGGATAGTGGTGTTGTACAATGAGCCGATGGGATGTGTTTTATAAGGGCAGGGAGTGTGTCTAGGTCAGAGGAGTGGCGAAGTGTAAAATTTTTTCTTTTTTTTCTGTAATAACTTAATGTATGTACATTCCGGCAGCCAACCAGGGCACAAAAACCATTCACAACCTCATGACACAAGGTCTTCCGTGATTGGCTGCAGAAGTCACATATCCCTGTCCATATAAAAAGCAGACATCTTGCTTTGTTGACGCCATTTTCTCAGTGTAACAGCATAGAGACGATGCTCCTGCTGCTACTACAAGTGAACTTGTCAGTTAGCTAGGATCCTGTCAATCTTCTAGCATCTAACTATATTATGCTAAAACTGTGCTGCTGTCAGGAGGCCCCATTTGCTAATCCAAATTGTTTGGGTAAAAACTGTTGCAATGAGGAATCAGGAGGCCCCATTTGTTCATCAAAATCATTAGGCCTAACATAGGGGTTCAGCTAGGAGGCCCGATTTGCTAATACAAATCATTTGAGATAAAACTGTTGCAGTGAGGAATCAGGAGGCCCCATTTGCTCTAAAAAATCATTATGCCTAATATAGGGGTTCAGCCAGGAGTCTTTATTTGCTAATTCAAATCGTTTGTGATAAACCTGTGTTCCCGGGAAGAATCAGGAGGCCCCATTTGCTTTTAAAAATTGGTAGTCCTAATATTGGGGTTCAGTCAGGAGGCCCTATTTGTTAATACAAATCGTTTGGGATAAGACTGTGGAGTTGTAGTGAGGAATCAGGAGGCCCCGTTTGCAACTCAATATTGCTAGTGCTAATATAGGGGTTCAGCCAGGAGGCCGTATTTGCTAATACAAATTGTTTGGAATAAAACTGTGTTGCAGAGAGGAATCAGGAGGCCCCATTTGCTCTTAAATACTGTTAGTCCCGATATTGGGTTCAGCCAGAGGTCCTATTTATTAATCTAAAATTATTTGGGATAAAACCATGTTGCAGTGAGGAACCAGGAGGCCCCATTTGCTCATCAAAATCGTTAGGTCTAAGAGTGTTGTTCAGACACACTATCTAAGAAATTAAATAGTGATTGTTCATTTAATGACAGGTGAATGACAGGTGTGGGCCTAAAGTTGTGAAACAGCAGGTTAAGATAGGGGAAGAGTACATACAAAATGAGTGGGAAAATGAGAGTTTGTGGTGGAAGGGGGAATAGGCTTGGTGTTCGACATCCACGTGGTTAGATGCTAATGTTAATGAAAGTTCAAATGAACAAACACCTTCTCTTCCTATCGAAAGACCACTGTCAACATCTGTTACTGGATGGGCTACTCGACTCTCTTTGTTTTGCAGCCGCACAGAGGTACATCTTGTTGATTAGGGTCAGAAAGAGCATGTGCTCCAGAGGATGGCAAGCGCTGCATCAAATGGCATCTCCTCTTCTTCCACCTTAACATCACACACAGTACAATCCTCCAAGGTGGCACTAAAAATCACCCTTGTTTCCCTCCATGTGACAAATTTTCAAATGCCCAACTGACTTTGGGGAACCACAGATGGGCCAATCTGCAAAGCTGTTCACACATTGTATTCCATGGGCATCAGAAGTCCACTCCAAAGATTCACAGAATCCAGAGGAGGAAAGCATATGCACCAATGCCCAAAAATGGACAAAGTAGTGTCATAGCAAAATCCAGACCCTCATCACCAGATGTTAACCACTGGGGATGGACGTGATCTTGATGAGACTCAGATACCAGAGGTGTACGCAGACTGTACTGTGGTGTCAGAGCATGAAGAGGAGGCTGAATCTCAAGACAACGAGTGTGAGATGATAGGGTGATGATGAAGTTGTAAATCCCACTTGGTGTTAACCCAGAGGCACCCAGCTGAGTAGCTTAGAAGAGGAGGGGGAAAACGAGGAGATTACATTGCGGAATGCCACACAGACATGGAGTGATGCAACCATGACAAACATTGCATCCTCAGACAAAACTGTGGTTGTTGCCAGCACTGGTCACAAGTGTGCAGTTTGCAGAGGTGGCAAGGGTTGCTTACCCTGGGCCTTTTTTGAGACCGCAAAGCTTGACCCAACTGATGTTATTTGACAAATTTACAAAAAAGACTCAGTAAGGGCAAAAATTGCAATAATTTGACTACAACATGCATGAAAAGGCACATGCTGTAGACTGGGAATCTCACTGAGCTAAAATGCCAAATAGCGGGCATCTCCAATCACATTATTGTCCCATCAATTGCATCTGCTGCTTCTTCCTCATCTAACAATGTGCCAAGTGTTCTCACACAGGTCTCTGAAACTCCACTTGTTTACCTGTTTGTGAATGAGAGCCTGTCAGCTGTTACATAAGCGGACATGCCTGTGTAATACTATTGTAGGAACTCGAGGATTCTGGTAGCGTTGGGCAATGAACAGACAGAGACAGGTTACTTTGTGCAAACAGTGTATTTTTACACAGTGATAACACCCCAAACGATATACTGATAACACGCAATGAGAACAGTCCTCAACCTATATAGTAAGTCAGCAGAGTTCCCAAAACAGAGTCCTCACAAAAAACTTGATCAAAAGGTGAGTGTGACACTCTGGAGATGAGGCACAGTTCACACTAATGGTGCAGAGAGAGTCAAATCCAGATATGTAGAAAGCGCAGGGAAGTCCAGAACAAGTTCACAAGTTGATCCCAAATGCAGCAAAACACAAGAAGGTCCAAAAGCTGATTCACCAGTTGGTCCCAGAAGCGACGTGAACACAAATGAGTCCAGAAACAAGTTCACATCAAAGTATCAGGTCGATGATAGTTCCCACAGCTATTACCGGGGAGAGTGAAGGATTGAGGCAACACACAGTTCTGAAACACAGTTATTATGAGGGTTAAGTTCCAAAGTCAACAGACTAATGATAGCACGATGAGTGCAGCTTTCCAAAGCAGAGAACAGAGAATGTCCCGAGCACAGTAGAAACACCCTGAGGAAGCAAACAGCACAGCTGATGGAAGCAGAAGTAAAATACTCCAGCAAGGAAGGCAGCACCTGGATTGGGTTTTATACAAATGAACAGGAAGGAGGGCACAGAGAAACAGCAACCTCCATCTTGACAAAGGGCAAAGTCATTTAGAAAAAAACAGGAATACTGACAGCCTGCTGTTTTTACTTCACCAAGCACATCTTTCTCAATCCACCATAATATCTCCACCTGTCCCTCACTCACAGTTCAGCAATTTGTCCTGTTTGCCCTACTTCACCCTCTCTCAGCACAGTAGCAAGCTCTCAGTCTCGTAGTTGTGGTCACGTAAAAGAATGTTTCCTCCTACACATGCCAAAGCTAAGAGCTTGAAATCCACCATCTTCAATCTGTTGGCCACAGAAATGCTGCCTTTCCATCTGGTAGATACAGACTGTTGCCAAAAGTTGATGGTCATTACAGTCCCCAATAACCAGTTGTCCAATCGCCATTACTTCTCTAAGAAAGCTGTGGCTGCACTTCACGAGCATGTCACAGACAATATCACCCGTTCCCTGAAAAAATCTATGTCTGCCAAGGTGCATTTTTCCACTGACACCTGGACAAAAAAACATGGGTAGGGGAATTACATCTTGCTGACTGGTCACTGTGTTATTCTGGTGGTTGAGGGGGCAGGCGGTCAAGGAGTTGTTCCACAAGTCTTGGAATACCCAAAGCTTGCGGGGCAAATCTCTGTATCTAACACTTCCTCAACTGCTTCTGGCTCCTCTGCCTCCTCTGGAATCTGCACCTGTGCCCTAAACCTCTCCCTTACTGAGACACATGTTCCAACAGTGCAGAGCGAATCCCTCCATATCTGTACTGCGCAACAAGGGCTCATCTCAATCAGGCAATGTCTCAAATAATATGCTTTGGAGATCGCAGTCACAGCTCAAAAGTTGTGGACAGGTATCCTGGCTGAGTTAAAGCAATGGCTGTCTCCACTGAAACTAGAGCCAGTGAAGGCCGTGTGTGATAATGGTGCAAACCTGGTCGCAGCCATACACAAGGGCAACATCACACATGTGCCTAGCATAATGTCACGGAGTGACTGACCCAGTGTGACACGACCCAAAGGTTAGTCGGTCACCAAACGGCACAACAAACAAGGGAACACTAGGGAAACTATAACAGTGGGCCCTGCCGGTAGGGGATGGGGGAATGGACACCTCCTGCACTTACCTGAGGATGTGCCCTGATCTCACTATCATCACTATTCGGGTTCTTTCACCTCACTTGCCTTGCTCTTATCCCTAAGCAGGGAACTGGCAGGTGAGAGAACTGGTCCCACCCCACCACTGCACTAATACAACAAAAGGAATGCAAAGACAGACACCAAAAGGGACAATGTAACAAAAATGCAACACTTAGCTTTCTCTACTGCAAAGGACCACACAGCAGAATAAATACACCAGATCCAACATTTAAAGCTGAAGCACTACTGCACCCAGGAAGCTCCTGACTCCAGCCCAGTCACTGCAGATTCCTCTAACACCAACAGTCAGCTGATGTATCAGGTGACATTTTGAAGGATGGTGGGAGTGGTCACCACCCACAACAGCAGACCCAGCAGCAATGCAATTACATCAGTAGGCCAGAGAGGTAAAAACTGACATTAACCCCAGATGTCCTGAAAGAAAAAAAGTTTTAATCTGAGAAGCCAGATCTGCCACAGATCCAAAAATGGATCGGGTCATATGACTCACGTCCTCAACCTGGTGGTACAGCAATTTCTCCGCCACTATCCTGGCCTGTATGTGCTGCTGCAGAAAGCACAGTCGCTGTGTGCTCGTTTATGATGATTGCACTCCACATGTCATCGACTTGCTTTGCTAGAGAGATCTTTCTGCCTACCGATTATCAATTTGATTTGTAATGTTTTGACAATGTGGAATTCCACTCTGCACATGTTGCAGCGACTGTGTCTGTTGTCCGTTGTTGGCAGGAGGGTATAAAGGAAGCAACTTTGTGTGCTACCTTGCCAGCAACACACCACGGACTTGGACCAGATGGAAGTGCCGACACATGAGCACCTTCTTGCTGCATTATCTTCAACATGATGATAGTATTCTTAGGGTTAGAAATAGTGCTGACTAGTGGGCTGCCACTCTGTTAGATCCATGGTACAAGAGTAAATTTTGCCAGATACCTCCCCCCGGAAAGAGATGCCGGCATGCTGGAGTATCAAACAACACTTGTCGACAACCTCCAGAGTGGTTTTCCACAAGAGAGCAGTGAGGCAGACAGTGTGCATCCCAGTTCTAGACTGTGGTGTCAGAGCATGAAGAGGAGGCTGAATCTCAAGACAACGAGTGTGAGATGATAGGGTGATGATGAAGTTGTAAATCCCACTTGGTGTTAACCCAGAGGCACCCAGCAGAGTAGCTTAGAAGAGGAGGGGGAAAACGAGGAGATTACATTGCGGAATGCCACACAGACATGGAGTGATGCAACCATGACAAACATTGCATCCTCAGACAAAACTGTGGTTGTTGCCAGCACTGGTCACAAGTGTGCAGTTTGCAGAGGTGGCAAGGGTTGCTTACCCTGGGCCTTTTTTGAGACCGCAAAGCTTGACCCAACTGATGTTATTTGACAAATTTACAAAAAAGACTCAGTAAAGGCAAAAATTGCAATAATTTGACTACAACATGCATGAAAAGGCACATGCTGTAGTCTGGGAATCTCACTGAGCTAAAATGCCAAATAGCGGGCATCTCCAATCACATTATTGTCCTATCAATTGCATCTGCTGCTTCTTCCTCATCTAACAATGTGCCAAGTGTTCTCACACAGGTCTCTGAAACTCCACTTGTTTACCTGTTTGTGAATGAGAGCCTGTCAGCTGTTACATAAGCGGACATGCCTGTGTAATACTATTGTAGGAACTCGAGGATTCTGGTAGCGTTGGGCAATGAACAGACAGAGACAGGTTACTTTGTGCAAACAGTGTATTTTTACACAGTGATAACACCCCAAACGATATACTGATAACACGCAATGAGAACAGTCCTCAACCTATATAGTAAGTCGGCAGAGTTCCCAAAACAGAGTCCTCACAAAAAACTTGATCAAAAGGTGAGTGTGATACTCTGGAGATGAGGCACAGTTCACACTAATGGTGCAGAGAGAGTCAAATCCAGATATGTAGAAAGCGCAGGGAAGTCCAGAACAAGTTCACAAGTTGATCCCAAACGCAGCAAAACACAAGAAGGTCCAAAAGCTGATTCACCAGTTGGTCCCAGAAGCGACGTGAACACAAATGAGTCCAGAAACAAGTTCACATCAAAGTATCAGGTCGATGATAGTTCCCACAGCTATTACCGGGGAGAGTGAAGGATTGAGGCAACACACAGTTCTGAAACACAGTTATTATGAGGGTTAAGTTCCAAAGTCAACAGACTAATGATAGCACGATGAGTGCAGCTTTCCAAAGCAGAGAACAGAGAATGTCCCGAGCACAGTAGAAACACCCTGAGGAAGCAAACAGCACAGCTGATGGAAGCAGAAGTAAAATACTCCAGCAAGGAAGGCAGCACCTGGATTGGGTTTTATACAAATGAACAGGAAGTAGGGCACAGAGAAACAGCAACCTCCATCTTGACAAAGGGCAAAGTCATTTAGAAAAAAACAGGAATACTGACAGCCTGCTGTTTTTATTTCACCAAGCACATCTTTCTCAATCCACCATAATATCTCCACCTGTCCCTCACTCACAGTTCAGCAATTTGTCCTGTTTGCCCTACTTCACCCTCTCTCAGCACAGTAGCAAGCTCTCAGTCTCGTAGTTGTGGTCACGTAAAAGAATGTTTCCTCCTACACATGCCAAAGCTAAGAGCTTGAAATCCACCATCTTCAATCTGTTGGCCACAGAAATGCTGCCTTTCCATCTGGTAGATACAGACTGTTGCCAAAAGTTGATGGTCATCACAGTCCCCAATAACCAGTTGTCCAATCGCCATTACTTCTCTAAGAAAGCTGTGGCTGCACTTCACGAGCATGTCACAGACAATATCACCCATTCCCTGAAAAAATCTATGTCTGCCAAGGTGCATTTTTCCACTGACACCTGGACAAAAAAACATGGGTAGGGGAATTACATCTTGCTGACTGGTCACTGTGTTATTCTGGTGGTTGAGGGGGCAGGCAGTCAAGGAGTTGTTCCACAAGTCTTGGAATACCCAAAGCTTGCGGGGCAAATCTCTGTATCTAACACTTCCTCAACTGCTTCTGGCTCCTCTGCCTCCTCTGGAATCTGCACCTGTGCCCTAAACCTCTCCCTTACTGAGACACATGTTCCAACAGTGCAGAGCGAATCCCTCCATATCTGTACTGCGCAACAAGGGCTCATCTCAATCAGGCAATGTTTCAATTAATATGCTTTGGAGATCGCAGTCACAGCTCAAAAGTTGTGGACAGGTATCCTGGCTGAGTTAAAGCAATGGCTGTCTCCACTGAAACTAGAGCCAGTGAAGGCCGTGTGTGATAATGGTGCAAACCTGGTCGCAGCCATACACAAGGGCAACATCACACATGTGCCTAGCATAATGTCACGGAGTGACTGACCCAGTGTGACACGACCCAAAGGTTAGTCGGTCACCAAACGGCACAACAAACAAGGGAACACTAGGGAAACTATAACAACAGTGGGCCCTGCCGGTAGGGGATGGGGGAATGGACACCTCCTGCACTCACCTGAGGATGTGCCCTGATCTCACTATCATCACTATTCGGGTTCTTTCACCTCACTTGCCTTGCTCTTATCCCTAAGCAGGGAACTGGCAGGTGAGAGAACTGGTCCCACCCCACCACTGCACTAATACAACAAAAGGAATGCAAAGACAGACACCAAAAGGGACAATGTAACAAAAATGCAACACTTAGCTTTCTCTACTGCAAAGGACCACACAGCAGAATAAATACACCAGATCCAACATTTAAAGCTGAAGCACTACTGCACCCAGGAAGCTCCTGACTCCAGCCCAGTCACTGCAGATTCCTCTAACACCAACAGTCAGCTGATGTATCAGGTGACATTTTGAAGGATGGTGGGAGTGGTCACCACCCACAACAGCAGACCCAGCAGCAATGCAATTACATCAGTAGGCCAGAGAGGTAAAAACTGACATTAACCCCAGATGTCCTGAAAGAAAAAAAGTTTTAATCTGAGAAGCCAGATCTGCCACAGATCCAAAAATGGATCGGGTCATATGACTCACGTCCTCAACCTGGTGGTACAGCAATTTCTCCGCCACTATCTTGGCCTGTATGTGCTGCTGCAGAAAGCACAGTCGCTGTGTGCTCGTTTATGATGATTGCACTCCACATGTCATCGACTTGCTTTGCTAGAGAGATCTTTCTGCCTACCGATTATCAATTTGATTTGTAATGTTTTGACAATGTGGAATTCCACTCTGCACATGTTGCAGCGACTGTGTCTGTTGTCCGTTGTTGGCAGGAGGGTATAAAGGAAGCAACTTTGTGTGCTACCTTGCCAGCAACACACCACGGACTTGGACCAGATGGAAGTGCCGACACATGAGCACCTTCTTGCTGCATTATCTTCAACATGATGATAGTATTCTTAGGGTTAGAAATAGTGCTGACTAGTGGGCTGCCACTCTGTTAGATCCATGGTACAAGAGTAAATTTTGCCAGATACCTCCCCCCGGAAAGAGATGCCGGCATGCTGGAGTATCAAACAACACTTGTCGACAACCTCAAGAGTGGTTTTCCACAAGAGAGCAGTGAGGCACACAGTGTGCATCCCAGTTCTAGACTTCTAATCCTGGGAAGGCATTACCGCAAAAACATTAGCAGCAGCAGTGTAAGTGGCATAAGCAATTTCTGTGAGTCATTTCACACATTTTTTAAACCAGTCTGTGCAGTAGCAGTACAGAGTACAAGTCTGACACGTTATGAATGACTTGAGAGTATGGTGCAGAAGTATGTTGATCTCAATATCAATATCACGGCACGATGGCTCAGTGGATAGCACTGCAGCGCTGGGGTCCTGGGTTCGAATCCCACCAAGGACAACATCTGCCAGGAGTTTGTATGTTCTCCCCGTGTTTGCGTGGGTTTCCTCCGGGTACTCTGGTTTCCTCCCACACTCCAAGAAGATACTGATAGGGAATCTAGATTCTGAGCCCCATCGGGGACAGTGAAGATAATGTGTGAAAATTGTGAAGCGCTGCGGAATATGTTAGCGCTATATAAAAAAAATAGATTATTCAAAACAAAGATTATTATTATTATTTTGGTCTTTGAAAATGGAAGAGCTCACCTGTCACACCTTGGAGTTTTGTCATGCACGGCAGCCAGCATTCTCTCAGAACATGTGTTCAGTGCTGCTGGTGGTGTCCTGACAGATAAGTGCATCTGGATGTCCCCTGAAAGTGTAGACCACCTAACTTTCATCAAAATGAACAAGTCATGGATCTCCAATGACTTTTGCACCCCAGTCGCAGACTGGGCAAGCTAGGCGATGGTGTCATTTGTCATTTGTCAAATGTTCTTCTGTGGGTCAATTGATCAGTCAACTATCTATGTTAATTTCCTTACATTTTTCTACCAATAGTAGCCTATGAAACTTATGTTTGTGCCAGCTGAGTATGGCTGGGAAAAAAAATTGAGCTGTTGCATGAGGTATCACGGCTCCCAGCAAAGAAGGCTTACAGAGCTCCCTTTACCACCAGGTCTTAGTTGAAACTTCAATGTAATGCTATAAGTGCTGGTCCAGACCCTGATACCTCATGCATGGCCCATGGCTGACTGCTTCTGTTCCATTATAAAATGTTCTACTGTGGGTCAATTGATTAGTCAACTACCTGTGTTACTTTCCTTGCATTTTTCTACCAATAGTACTCAATGAAACTGATGTTTGTGTGACCTTAGTGTGGCTGGGGGAAAAATTGAGCTGTTGCATGAGGTATCAGGGCTCTCAGTAAAGAAGGCTTACACTGCTCCCTTAATCACCAGGCATTAATTGAAGCTTCAAATCAAAGCACTAAATGCTGGCCCAGATTCTGATACCTCATGCATGGCCAATGGCTGATTGCTGCTGTGCCATTACCAAATTTCTCCCGTCGGTCAATCAATGCCACTTTTTATTGTGTCTGCCCGTAATTTTAGCTGTTTGGGAAGCTTTTCGTCACCCCTTAAGGTGTTGTGTATACATTTGGTTTTGCCTCGCATTGAATTTAATAGGGCTCAGATACTTTTTTGAACTGTTCAGCGAATCGAAACTAACCTTAAAAGGTTTGCACATCTCTAGTTTAAAGTGTCATCAACTAGAACTTGCAAATGTTGATCAACTAGAACTGGCAGCATTCAGTGGGACCCAGCTACACTCATATACTGTTCAGATAAATCTGTCCAGAAATGGTCTCTATAGAAGAATTATGTTCAAAAAGCATACTTTTGGCATAGAAACAAAACAAAAGTTAAAGTGACTCAACTATGCACAAAAACGTAAGAATTAGGGGGCAGAAGATTGACAGCAGGTGGTCTGGACCAATCAGTTAAAACAGTGGTCCCCAAACTTTTTTGCACCAGGGACCGGTTTCAAGCAAGACCATTCTTCCATGGCCTGGCAGGGCGGGGATGGAGGTGTGGCAGGGGCGGGGCTTTGGTCATAAGGGGGCGGGGCTATGGACACGGTTGTAGTGTAGCAGTGCATACTTATAATTAAATAACATTTATAATGTGACTCAACTCACCATAGGTTTTGAATAAGTGCTCCATCACCCCCTTCTCCCCATCATTGCCTTCACCCCATCAATCCCTTCTCCCCATCATTGCCTTCACCCCATCACTCCCCTCTCCCCATCATTGCCTTCACCCCATCACTCCCTTCTCCCCATCATTGCCTTCACCCCATCACTGCCATCTCTCCATCATTGCCTTCACCCCATCACTCCCTTCTCCCCATCATTGCCTTCACCCCATCACTCCCTTCTCCCCATCATTGCCTTCACCCCATCACTCCCCTCTCCCCATCATTGCCTTCACCCCATCACTCCCTTCTCCCCATCATTGCCTTCACCCCATCACTCCCTTCTCCCCATCATTGCCTTCACCCCATCACTCCCCTCTCCCCATCATTGCCTTCACCCCATCACTCCCTTCTCCCCATCATTGCCTTCACCCCATCACTGCCATCTCTCCATCATTGTCTTCACCCCATCACTCCCTTCTCCCCATCATTGCCTTCACCCCATCACTCCCTTCTCCCCATCATTGCCTTCACCCCATCACTCCCCTCTCCCCATCATTGCCTTCACCCCATCACTCCCTTCTCCCCATCATTGCCTTCACCCCATCACTGCCGTCCCTCCATCATTGCCTTCACCCCATCACTCCCCTCTCCCCATCATTGCCTTCACCCCATCACTCCCTTCTCCCCATCATTGCCTTCACCCCATCACTGCCATCTCTCCATCATTGCCTTCACCCCATCACTCCCTTCTCCCCATCATTGCCTTCACCCCATCACTGCCTTCTCTCCATCATTGCCTTCACCCCATCACTCCCCTCTCCCCATCATTGCCTTCACCCCATCACTCCCTTCTCCCCATCATTGCCTTCACCCCATCACTGCCATCTCTCCATCATTGCCTTCACCCCATCACTCCCTTCTTCCCATCATTGCCTTCACCCCATCACTGCCTTCTCTCCATCACTGCCTTCACCCCATCACTGCTGTCTCCCCATCATTGCCTTCACCCCATCACTCCCTTCTCCCCATCATTGCCTTCACCTCATCACTCCCCTCTCCCCATCATTGCCTTCACCCCATCACTGCCTTCTCTCCATCATTGCCTTCACCCCATCACTGCTGTCTCCCCATCATTGCCTTCACCCCATCACTCCCTTCTCCCCATCATTGCCTTCACCCCATCACTCCCCTCTCCCCATCATTGCCTTCACCCCATCACTCCCCTCTCCCCATCATTGCCTTCACCCCATCACTCCCCTCTCCCCATCATTGCCTTCACCCCATCACTCCCTTCTCTCCATCATTGCCTTCACCCCATCACTCCCTTCTCCCTATCATTGCCTTCACCCCATCACTCCCCTCTCCCCATCATTGCCTTCACCCCATCACTCCCTTCTCCCCATCATTGCCTTCACCCCATCACTCCCCTCTCCCCATCATTGCCTTCACCCCATCACTCCCCTCTCCCCATCATTGCCTTCACCCCATCACTCCCCTCTCCCCATCATTGCCTTCACCCCATCACTGCCTTCTCTCCATCATTGCCTTCACCCCATCACTCCCCTCTCCCCATCATTGCCTTCAACCCATCACTCCCTTCTCCCCATCATTGCCTTCACCCCATCACTGCCATCTCTCCATCATTGCCTTCACCCCATCACTCCCTTCTCCCCATCATTGCCTTCACCCCATCACTGCCTTCTCTCCATCACTGCCTTCACCCCATCACTGCTGTCTCCCCATCATTGCCTTCACCCCATCACTCCCTTCTCCCCATCATTGCCTTCATCCCATCACTCCCCTCTCCCCATCATTGCCTTCACCCCATCACTCCCCTCTCCCCATCATTGCCTTCACCCCATCACTCCCTTCTCCCCATCATTGCCTTCACCCCATCACTGCCCTCTCTCCATCACTCCCCTCATGGCCTTCTCCTCATGTCCCCATCTCCTCCAGGGCCAGGCTACACAAACACAGACCAACACACACACACATTATACATACACACACCTCTCTCCTCTCACCTGTCCGCAGCATCGCCCGCGCTTCCTCGCTCTGACACAGCAGCGGCGCGCTCCTCTCTGTGTCAGTCAGACAGGAAGCGCGGGTGGCGGGCAGGAAGCTGGACGGGTCCTTGCAGCTCCGCTCCTGCTATTCCCTCTTGCAGGCAGCGGACTGCTTGGATCGCTCCCTGGCTGCCACTAAGAACTGTTGCGCGTCGCTCCAGCCCCCGCTACGCCACTGACCGCCCCTGGCTCCCCTTGTGTCCGTGGACCGGCAAGGGCACTGCAGCGGCCCGGTGCTGGGCCGCGGACCGGCGGTTGGGGACCCCTGAGTTAAAAGGCAGTTTGATCATCAAAGGCTGGAGAGTGGCACAATAATGAGTATTTGCAGGAGGAGCATGGTGAAGGTTCCTTGCATTTCCACCAATGGAGTTGAGCATTTGGTCCAGATTAATGGTGTTCTTAATGCTGAGAAAAAAGGCAGATACTTATTTATCATGCAATATGCTCATGGTGGTGTCTGACTCCAATTGTAATCTGCTACAGGAGAAGATCCTAGTTTTTAAGATGTGCACTCTACTGTCCTTTGTGCTTGGAAATCGGATGCCATATTTATAAAGATGATGCTCAGGTTCAGAACATTATTGCCTCGCTTCAGGGTCTGAAGGCACAGTGTGTAAACCACCTGTCCCTTCTCAGCAGCACATTTTTCCTGAAGAAATACCACGCCAGGGAATTCTTTTGAGCTGTCCTTGGGGTGTTTATAGCAGCAGTGTGGTGGGCAGTAGCAGCCAATGTACTGGCTAGGGCCTGCCTGCTGTGCCTTTGCACCCTGATCCCTCTTTTCTGTGCTGCTGTGGCAGCAAGGCCACCTCCTCTTCCTCCAAATTGTGCACAACACTAGCATGGCCTCTGCTTTATGTGGGGTCTAGAATCTCATCATCCTCATCATCATCTTCCTCCGACTCCTTTGCCATGCCCTACTTGCCAGTCTGCATAAAGATGCTGCAGTTGGCAACTGAGTTTCGTCATCATCTGACATGTGCTACAGTGATCCATTGACCATGTGTGCTAACACAAGCACCATGTCCCCTATTTTATGCTCTCCTCATTTTTCGGCACACTATTTTCCCAGAGATAGCAGCAGAGAAGAATTAGTTTTTAGGCACACTACTTGTATAGACACAGCGGTAGAGTAAAATTATTTGCTTGACCTACAAATGGCAAAGAGACAGTTATAGAGTAGATTTATTTTTTAGGCACAATACTTGTATAGACACAGCGGTACTGTAAGTAGATTTGTTTGGTCTACAAATAGCAAATGGACAGCTGCAGTGAGGAATGATTTTCTGGACCAAAAATAGCAAAGACATGGCTACAGAGTAGTTTTATTTTTAAGCACACTACTCGTATAGTCACAGTGGTTCAGTAAAATTATTTGTTTGGCCTAAAAATGGCAAAAAGATGGTTGCAGAGTAGAATTACTTTTTTGGACCAAAAATGGCAAAAACATGGTTGCAGAGCAGAATTATTTTTTGCCATACTTCTCATATTGAAACAGCGGTACATTAAAATTATTTGTTTGACCTATAAATGGCAAAGAGACAGCTGCAGAATAGAATTAGATTTTTGCCACACTACTCGTATAGACACAGCAGTACAGTAAAATTATTTGTTAGCCTACAAATGGCAAAGAGACGGCGGCAGAGTAGAATAAATTTTTTGGACCAAAAATACCACAGCAGATATAATAATCTCTTTATTTATATAGCGCCAACATATTCCGCAGCACTTTACACAAATTATCATCACTGTCCCCGATGGGGCTCGCAATCTAAATTCCCTCTCAGTATGTCTTTGGAGTGTGGGAGGAAACTGGAGGAAACGCACGCAAACACGGGGAGAACATACAAACTCTTGGCAGATGTTGTCCTTGATGGGATTTGAACCCAGGACTCCAGCTAACCACTGAGCGACCACGCTGCCCAGATTCATTTTTTAGGCAAACTACTCATATAAACAGTGGCACAGTAAAATTATTTGTTTGGCCTTCAAATGGCAAAGAAACAACTGAAGAATAAAATTACTTTATTGCCACACTGCTCTTATAGACAAAGTGGTACACGGTAAAATTATATGTTTGGCCTTCAAATGACAAAGAGACAGCTGCAGAATAGAATTACTTTTTTGGACCAAAAATGGCAAAAACACAGCTGCACAGCAGATACATTTTTTTAGGCAAACTACTTGTATAAACAGCGGTAGAGTAAAATTATTTGTTCGGCATACAAAACGCAAAGAGACAGCTGCAGAGTAGAATTACTTTTTGAACCAAAAATGGCAAAAACATGACTTCAGAGTACATTTATTATTTTGCCATGCTATTCACCTAGACACAGCAGTACTGTAAATATTTGTTTGGCCTACAAATGGCAAAGAGACAGCTGCAGAGTCGAATTACTTTTTTGAACCGAAAATGGCAAAAACATGACTTGTATAGATGTAACGAGGTGGCACGGGGTGGTAGTCGCGGGTGAGTCTACTACAGCAGAGTAAGTCCTCACCCCGGCCCTTTGCACATAAAATACAGACAGGACCGATGCAACCCCAAAGGATTTAGTTTTTCTCCTCAGTTGCAGCAGTCCAGACAATCAGGATTCAGAAACACAGTTATTATAATCCAACATGGAAATTATTTCTTTTTTAGGATAAATGAGCTAGAAAAAGGTAAAAAAGATGGCTGCAGTAAATATGGTAAGACTTCCTAGTCTTTCCCTATTCTCTCCACTGCAGTGTCAGCAGCAGTAAAACTTTAGTTGCTTCAGTGGCCAGTATCTGGACGTTTATAGACCCTTTGGCAAAGCACTCACAAAGTCATATTGCCCTCTTCACTGCCCATGGGTCCGGGGCAGCACTCCTCTCCCCTCCAGGGGCGCCTTTCACTCCTGACACGGCTGAACACCTGCCCAGAGCCAAGGTGTCCAGGCGACAGACTTGAAGCAGGAGCTTCTTGCCATCTTTTCTGGCTGCTAGTCCAGCCCACATTTTAACCCTTCCTGTCCCTGCCTCTAACATGTACAGGGCAACACAATACAGTTCAACAGTGATACATTACAGAATAAAAGAGACATCACACGTCCCATCAACACACATGGGAAACATTGCAAACACAGCACACTAGAATACATGTTAATAACAGTGCATAAATGGTACATAACATACAGGTACCACATAAAGTGCAAAGGACCAGCACACGGGAGAGGCAGATGAGGGTACCTGCCACCTCCTTACATAGACACAGCAGTACAGTAAATGTATTTGTTTGGTCTTCAATTGGCAAAGAGACAGCTGCAGTGTAGATTAACTTTTTTGGTCCAAAAATGGCAAAAACAAAGATGAACAATACATACCGTATATACTCGTATATAAGCCGACTCGAGTATAAGCCGACCCCCCTAATTTTGCCAGAAAAAATGGGAAAACGTATTAGCTCGCGTATAAGTCTAGGGTGGAAAATGCAGCAGCTACTGGTAAATTTCAAAAATAAAAATAGATACTAATAAAAGTAAAAGTAATTGAGACATCAGTAGGTTAAATGTTTTTGAATATCCATATTGAATCAGGAGCCCCATATAATGCTCCATACAGTTCATGATGTGCCCTATAAGATGCTCCATCCAAAATACGCCCCGTATAATGCTCCATAAAGTTCATGATGGGCCCCATAAGATTCTCCATAGAATAATATGCCCTATATGCTGCTCCATAACGGTTATGGCCCCATATGATGCTCCATAGAATAATATGCCCCATATGCTGCCCCATAAAATGCTCCATAGATTATGCCTCATAAGATGCCCCATAAGATGCTCCATAGATTATGCCCCCATACGAGGCTCCATACATTATGCCCCCATATGCTGGCCCATAAGATGCTCCATAGATTATGCCCCATAAGATGCTCCATAGATTATGCCCCATAAGCTGCCCCATGAACTGCTCTATACATTATGCCCCCATAAGATGCTCCATACATTAAGCCCTCATAAGATGCTCCATACATTATGCCCCCATATGCTGGCCCATAAGATGCTCCATAAATTATGCCCCATAAGATGCTCCATAGATTATGCCTCATAAGATGCTCCATAGATTATGCCCAGATAAGATGCCCCATAAGATGCTCCATAGTTTATGCCCCCATATGCTGCCCCTTAAGATGCTCCATAGAAAAGGCCCCATATGCTGCAAATAAAAAAAATGACATACTCACCTCTCGTCACTGGCGCGCTATGGGGGACAGGTGCCGGTGTCACCACTGGCTCAGGACCCTGACACTGGCGATATCCACCTGCCCCCGGTCCATCGCTGAGCGGCGCTGTCTTCGAGGTCCCTCTGTCAGTGACATTCAGGCAGCAGAGGGCATGACGCGCACTTACTACATCACCGCACCCTCTGACCTGAACATCACAGCCAGAGGACGTGGAGGACAAAGCGGCTGCGGCAGAGGATGGGGGACAGGTGAACATCGCATATACTTACCCTCTCCTGGCGCATTCTCTGCTGCCCCCCAGCTTCTCCCATGGTCTCAGGCAGCTCCTCCTTCTTTCAGCAGTCACGTGGTACCGCTCTTTAAAGTCTTGAATATGCGCATATTCATGACTTTAATGAGCGGTACCGCGTGACCGCTGAAGGAGGGTGCCTGAGACTGTGGGAGAAGCAGGGGGACTGCAGAGACACTCCAGGGTGGTCAATATGGGCTGAAAATCTTGGCTTATACTCGAGTATATACGGCATAGTTTTAGGCACACTACTCGTATAAACAGCGGTACAGTAAAATTATTTGTTCGACCTACAAATGGTAAAGAGATGGCTGCAGAGTAGAATTACTTTTTTGAACCGAAAATGGCAAAAACATGACTTCAGAATAGGATTATTATTTTGCCATACTACTCGCATAGTGACAGTGGTACAGTAAACACGGCTGCACCGTAGATTTACTTTTTTAGGCACACTACTCATACAGACACAGCGGCTTTTGGCACAGTACTCCCCCAGGCATGGCTACAATGTACACAAGGGCTTTTTGGCACAGGACTCACACTGAGACTCGTGAAAAGTACATGCAGCGTCTTTTTTGAAGAGTGCGCAGTCTAATTCTGTCACTCACTCCAGATGCATCCTATCCCTACACTAATCAGCAGGCTTGGATTGGCAATCTGCCAAGGCGGGCAGATGCCCTGTGGGCCAGCGGCTCTGAACTATAAAATGGGATGCTGGCCCTTTAAAACCTCTGACTAGGCCTTATGTGCATGCTCTCATTGCACGTGCTGACAAGGGCCGCGGCAGCCTGTGTCAGTGCGGCCCCTCATTCCTGATTGCGCACATCAGTGCAGGCAAGGAGGAGAACGCATGCACACAGGACCTAGTCAGAAGTTTGAAAAGGCCGCCGTGGCATGCACAGGACTCCTGCCTCTCTCTGTCTGACGCTGGCAAATACCAGCATCAGAGAACAGTGGTGCAAGGATTCCAGACTTTTCTTTGTGCCTGTTTGCCCTCATCCAAGATGGAGTCTTGTATCTCGCCCTGCCATGGAACTTCCTGTCTGTCCTGATTATTTAAGTCCAGGTCGTGTGCTCCTCTTTGCCTGAGTATTTTGCTGCTGTTGGCTCCTGAGCTCCTGTTGTTCTGCTGGTGGACTCCCTGCTGCTGCTGCTCATTACTCGGTGCTCTGCATCTCCACATTCTGTTGCCTACAGTCCTCTGGGCATCTCCCTGATGCTCTCTGTGCTTAACTACTGTCTGGACTTCTAGTTGGAGCTATTCGCCCATGAAACTGCTGTGGCCTGTAAGGAATCCTGACATCATCTTCTCCTCTAGATTTGTGTTTGTGTGGTCTGCTGTACGGGACTTGAGCGGGACTTACAGCCCAAAAGGTACACATAGTGACCTTCTCTTATTAATGCCACTCCTGTATAAAGCTGGACTTCCACGTTTAAGTGCTAAATGCATTCCCCCCTTTATTCTTGCTGGACTTCTACACTTTATTGCTGTGTGCTTGCTCATTCTTAATATCACTGGACTGCCTCATAATGTGATGGTTCACTCACATTCTTTCTGCTGGACTCCTACGTTTAGTTCCTTGTATACACCTGCGTAAATATTACTGTTGGACTGGTTATATTAGAGGTTGCGTTCCAGTTACTCTGGATATTTCTATATTGTGCTGTATTTTCGTTACAATTGCAGGAAGTGCTCTGTTAGTTTTGCTTTACTTGCACCATTCTATATTGTGCTGTTAGTTTGCTTAAACTTGTTAAATATACTTATTTGCATCAACTTTGGTCTCAGTGTCATATTATCCCACGCAATCAGATTTCGTAGTACCCATATAATTGCTACAAGTGGAGAGAGCCAGCAACACTTAAGATGAAAGGTCAGCATACCTGCCTGTGTGTGCGCATTTCCAGGGAGAGATAAGGAAGCAGCTCCACAGCAGAGAAGGAAAGACTGGCGGAGGTGCCAGAAAAGAGATGCTGTGTGCACGAGAAGCTCAAGAGCTGCACATCAACATCAGCATCCCCTGCACCATAGAGGAGAGTGTGTGATTTGTGTATGAGGTATCTGTTGTGTGTGTTTGATACTTGGGTGTGAGATGTGTGTGTGTGTGGGGGGGTATCTGTATTGTATGAAGCATGATATCTGTAGTGTTTGTATAATACTTGTGCGAGTGTGTGGTTTCTGTAGTGTGTGAGTTATGATATCTGTAGTTTGTGAGGGTGTAATACATGTGTGTGGTATCTGTAGTGTGTGAGTGCGTAATATGTGTGTGTTGTATCTAGTGTGTGAGTGCATAATATGTGTGTGTGGTATATGTAGTGTGTTTGTGTAATGCGAGATGTATTACATTACACATTACATCGTACGTGTGTGTGGTATCTGAAGTGTGTGAGTGTGTAATATTTGTGTGTGAGTGTGTAATAATTGTGTATGTGGGATCTGTAGTGTGTGAGTGTGCAATACGTGTGTGGTATCTGTAGTGTGTGTGTAATACTTGTGTGTGCAGTACCTGTAGTGTGTTTGTGTGTGTGTACGTATAATACTTGTGTGCAATATCTGTAGTGTGTTAGTGTGTAATACATGTGTGTGCGATAGCTGTAGTGTGTGTGTGATACTTGGCCAGCATGCATGTGCTGTGTATGTATACCTACTGAGCATTTTGTTATACAGCATGTGTCTTAAGTACTTGTATGATGTGCATGTAATGTGCCTGTGTTGTCCACATGTGTGCTGTGTACATGCATGATATGTGTGCCTGTGTGACTATATCAGGTGTATGTATTGAGCCTGTGTTGTCTAACATGTGTGCTGCGTACTTGTATATATTGAGTCTGTGTGACATTATGATGTGTATGTAATGAGCCTGTGTTGTCCAGCATGAGTGCTGTGTACATGTATGATGTGTGTGCCTGTGTGACTATATCAGATGTATGTAATGAGCCTGTTGTGTACAGCATGTGTGCTGTGTACATGTATGTAATGTGTGCCTGTGTGAATATATCAGGTGTATGTAATGAGCCTGTATTGTCCAGCATGTGCTGTGTACATGTACAGTATGTAATGTGTGCCGTGTGCCTGTGTGACTATATGAGGTGTCTGTAATGAGCCTGTGTTGTCCAGCATGTGTGTTGTGTACTTGTACATAATGTGTGTAAATTTCTATATTTATACATTACTAGCTGAAGAGCCCAGCATTGACCGAGCATAGTAATTAACTGTGGCTAGTTATAACAAATTATAATGATTATCCCACAGTCTAGTGCCCATATACCCATCACACATCCTCCATCCAATAGTCCCGTGCCCATATACCCATCATACATATCCTCCATCCCATAGTTCCGTGTCCATATACCCATCATACATATCCTCCATCCCATAGTTCCGTGCCCATATACCCATCACACATCCTCCATCCAATAGTCCCGTGCCCATATACCCATCATACATATCCTCCATGCCATAGTCCAGTGCCCATATACCCATCATACATATCCTCCATCCCATAGTTCCGTGCCCATATACCCATTGTGACATCGTCACCAAGGCAACCATTATGACATAACCGTCACCATTGCAACCTATTATGAAATCGTCGCCACGGCAACCATTACGACATCATCTTTGCCATCATAATGAGGAGCTGGGCTTGATTGTCGATACACACATACACTCAGCTTTATATATATATATATATATATATATAGATGTGGTATTGTAAATTGTATGTAATGTAGTGGTGTAGCATATGGCGATGTTCGGGTATAGAGAGACGCATAGGTCCAAATGAATCTGCCTAAAACTGTTTGATAGGTTGAAAAACTTTAAGACGCAGCAGGATTCAATAAGAGGCATAAAGAATCCAGCACTATTTGGACAACCCCTTCTGAATACCTACGTTTCCCCCAGTACAATAATATCACCTATATGTAGTCACCTCCAGTGCCGGTGCCATTCCACCAGTGTCGGCACTGGATCTCCTGGGTATCATGTAACATTATGTCATGCGATCCCTGCAGACAATTAGAGCTGACGTTGCTTTCCTCTCCCATGGACACAATTGACATCTGGAGGAAGTGAAAGGTCAGCCACAGCTCTCACTTCCTCTGGATGTCTGATTTGTCCGCTGGAGAGTAGAGCACAGCCAGCATTGATTGTCCGCAGGGATTATGTGACATATGTAACAATATCACGTGACACCAGGGAGATCCAGTGCCGACACCACTGGAACAGTGAAGCATTGGAGGTGACAATAGGTGATATTATTTATTATATTGGGTGAAACATAGGGATTCAGAAGGGGTTAAACCTTTAAAGGGAATTTGTCATGTCAAAAATGCTATTAACCTGCAGATATGGGCGTAATCTACAGGTTAATAGCATGGTAAAGGTATCCTGCTGCCTGGAGGAAATTAACTTTATTTCTCCCATTTTCAATAACAGAGATGCGCCTTCAGTCACCGCTCAGTACATGGTGAGCAGCAGCTGTAACCGTGTATCATCACTGACTGATAGCTGGCTCAGTACATAGTGAGCAGCGGCTGTAACTGTACACCATCACTGACTGATAGCCGGCTCTGTACTGAAGCACTGCTGAGCCGGCTGTTAGTCAGTTCTGAGGCCTATGTATTGACTGGGGGCTATGTACCGAGTGGTGACTGAAGCCACACTGGCTGCTCCTGTACAACTGAAAACTGGAGGCATCTGGGACGAATAAAGTTCAAATTAACCCCATATCTGTAGGATTAATAGCATTTTGGGATGTGACCGGTTTGCTTTAAAGTGTTTGTGCCCCCAATGTGTTGACTACAATACAAGCGTACCTACTTCAGGATCAACGCATTTGTCATGACATTGTTTATGGCACAAAAGCAGCACGTTATCATCAAGCCATAATACGAAGGCTGCAGATCATCAATATCTTCTGATAGTCTGCAGCATTTATGTCACATAAACAATGAGAGTGCTGGGGGACACAGGACTCAGAGCGGAGGAGTCATCAGTCCAGCTCGTTACAATGTATTTTTTATTTTATTGTGCAAACTAGGAGCATTCAAAATGGGTTGTCTTCTAGTGAACAATCCCTTTACTGTGGATACAAAACGTTTGGTCTGATCAGTGCTGTATTTTTTAGTATAGTCTGCAGTTTGATAATAGTCTGCAGGTCGTCTGTATCAAACTGTTGTCTATTCACGATATGGTCACTTCATGTTTCAAGTTGATTGGTGTAACAAGTAAAGCAAAAGTTGGCACAACCTGCCAGTGTTCTACCATTTGAGTGAGGACATTCATTGTAAATGAGCTGGTGAAGTTTTTTTTGTGCAGTGCTGCTTTTTGGTTCCAGTCCGGCCCTGCTAATCAGAGCATAATGGAGGCGGCAGTCATGATCCAGCATTTATACAGGCCGGGTCACATGGTGCGCCAGCCAATCACAGCCATGCCAATACTTGGCATGGCTGTGATGGCTACGGAAATACCCACAGCCTAATAGCTTGTTGATTGGCTGCACTTCAAACTTTATTAGGCATTCAATCCTGAACAGAAAAACAGACATTCTGTTAAAAGTCTGTGTTCCGGGTTTGGTACCGGACATTAAGAGTCCGGTATGAACCCTGAACTTTACAATTCGGGTTCGCTCATCCCTAGTTATCAGTGGTGAACCTGTCAATTCTGATGTTCACTGCCAGTTAAGCTGCATAGTGCTGGTCTGTGAGCATAGGTATAACTACAGTACAGCAGGTCAAGCCTTGATGCCAAGCTCTTGAAGTTGATTTCTGATAATATGGCCTGACACTTGCATAGCAGTAGCCCACTAGCACTCCTGCTGTTCCTCCTCACAGAATGATGCATATACCAGTTCTGCTATTGAGTTGATGCCCTTCTATTCATAGAGAACACAAGAACATTCAGCCAAATGAGCGCACATGGGTGGGGTTTCAGTTGAGATGACAGCCACCTAATGGGTATGGTGGGCTTTACACACATTACACTAAAATAAGGCAATACACATTAGGAAGGGTTTGCACTTTTTTTGTTACTTTGAGGAAATATGAAAGTGGGGATAAGTGATTAAGAACTAAAGATAAGGTGAGCCTAATAACAAGAAAATATAATCTGAACCATATCTGTGAAAAGATTATAAATAATTTTAGAAACCAAAAAATATTGCATACCTGCTCAAAAATTCTGATTTTCACAAGTTAGATTTCCTACTCCTTATGTCGTATTTTTGCTTCTGACACTTGCATACTGTCTGCTGACGCATAGCTTAAAGGGATTGTCTGGTCCAAATCAATAACTCTAAGTCACTCTGTGAGTTATGAATCTCCACAGCACACACACTGTGCTCTGTGGAGATCTGCCGGTTTTTGAGCCAGGATCGTAGGGTATGTGTCACGATCCAGACTGAGTTTTGAGTCCTGTCTGCCCTTTTTCTCGGTCTGGTCATGTCAGGGGTTAACTTTGCCTTACCTCATTTTGGTTTCAGGTTGGCTATTTCTCCCCGCTACATCCTGCAGGCGATGTCAGTTATATTTTCTGCCTATGGCGTGAGTATCTGATTCTTGTAGTACCCTGACTTGTCCTGCTGTGCTTACTGACTTTGCCCCTGTCTTTTCCTTCCCCTCTGCCCATCCCGTCTTAGTGTTTCCCTTTGTTTTTGGATTTCCCGGTGTTTGTCTCAGCTTTGACTCTGACCTGACTTTGTCACTTGCTTCTGGTACTTCTGCTTTGGACTGGTATTGACCCTCTGGTACTCCACTGACTTTGCGTTTGTTTTTTCCCTTTGTACTGTATGATGGTCTAGGTTTTGACTTGGCTTGTTTGACTACTCTGCTACCACCTGGTGGCAGCCTCACTGCAGTGCTGCAGGTCTGCTCTTGCAGACATGCTGTCCTCCTTCCACTCTATTGCCATCTAGTGGAGCTTGCAGCTACCTGAATAGCTGCAGCGTGACAGTATGTATGACTTATACATACTCCCGGCCAGGGCTCGTCTAGTGGGCATGGTCTCACACTTGTATTAAGCAGACTAGAGTGTGTGGCCCTGCTCAATACAAGTGTATGGAAGTGAGGCCACATCCACTAGCCCGGAGTATGTACAACGCATACATATCCTCCGATCCCAGCTCAGAAACCTGTGATTCCCTACAGCGCAAACTGAGAGCTCTGGGGGGATTCACAAGTCTGTAGTCACATCACCATGTAATCACCCGGGGAAGTCTAATGAAAGTAACGTATCTCTCTATAATGTGTCTACTCTATTGATTTTAATGTGATATCACTTTGGTAACTAACCTAGCAAGACATTTACAAGATTATTCTATACTAAACAAAATACAGATTAGCAGAAACAGCTAATTGCACACCAACAGATTATTAATTTGCATTTAAAGTGTTATGATTATTAATGTTTTATAAGGGTCAGTCCTAATGATAATTACTGCACATCAGTATAGGTAGATATTATAAAGCCAAAGCAGCTCAGTTGTTTCAGCCTTTGTCTTATTTTCACATGTATTAGTTGTTCACATTGGATAGTTGCCTGGATGTTCCTTTCACCTAATCTGGGACGACGTGGTCATTTTGGCTGTGATACCGTACTTAATATCACTCCATGATGTTTTCAAATCGCAGAGTAATACAAGTAAATGGGGTTACAATGTGACCCAAAATGTACTGCGACAAGCAGAGCTGGATGGGTCAAGCAGTGGCTTATTCCCTGTATCAAAATCAATAAGCATGAATGCTCAGTAATTTGATTTCTTCTAGCTAGCAGTGCAGACCGAATGCTCACTAAAGCACCAAAAGAAATCATAAATTAGCAATTCGTATACAGTCATGGCCAAAAGTATTGACACCCCTGCAATTCTGTCAGATAATACTCAGTTTCTTCCTGAAAATGATTGCAAACACAAATTCTTTGGTATTATTATCTTCATTTAATTTGTCTTAAATGAAAAAACACAAAAATAATTGTCCTAAAGCCAAATTGGATATAATTCCACACCAAACTTAAAAAAGAGGGTGGACAAAAGTATTGGCACTGTTCGAAAAATCATGTGATGCTTCTCTAATTTGTGTAATTAACAGCACCTGTAACTTACCTGTGGCACCTAACAGGTGTTGGCAATAACTAAATCACACTTGCAGCCAGTTAACATGGATTAAAGTTGACTCAACCTCTGTCCTGTGTCCTTGTGTGTACCACATTGAGCATGGAGAAAAGAAAGAAGACCAAAGAACTGTCTGAGGACTTGAGAAACCAAATTGTGAGGAAGCATGAGCAATCTCAAGGCTACAAGTCCATCTCCAAAGACCTGAATGTTCCTGTGTCTACCGTGCGCAGTGTCATCAAGAAGTTTAAAGCCCATGGCACTGTGGCTAACCTTCCTAGATGTGGCCGGAAAAGAAAAATTGACAAGAGATTTCAACGCAAGATGGTGCGGATGTTGGATAAAGAACCTCGACTAACATCCAAACAAGTTCAAGCTGCCCTGCAGTCCGAGGGTACAACAGTGTCAACCCGTACTATCCGTCGGCGTCTGAATGAAAAGGGACTGTATGGTAGGAGACCCAGGAAGACTCCACTTCTTACCCCGAGACATAAAAAAGCCAGGCTGGAGTTTGCCAAAACTTACCTGAAAAAGCCTAAAACATTTTGGAAGAATGTTCTCTGGTCAGATGAGACAAAAGTAGAGCTTTTAGGGCAAAAGCATCAACATAGAGTTTACAGGAGATAAAAGAGGCATTCAAAGAAAAGTACACGGTCCCTACAGTCAAACATGGCGGAGGTTCCCTGATGTTTTGGGGTTGCTTTGCTGCCTCTGGCACTGGACTGCTTGACCGTGTGCATGGCTTTATGAAGTCAGAAGACTACCAACAAATTTTGCAGCATAATATAGGGCCCAGTGTGAGAAAGCTGGGTCTACCTGAGAGGTCATGGGTCTTCCAGCAGGACAATAACCCAAAACACACTTCAAAAAGCACTAGAAAATGGTTTGAGAGAAAGCACTGGAGACTTCTAAGGTGGCCAGCAATGAGTCCAGACCTGAATCCCATAGAACACCTGTGGAGAGATCTAAAAATGGCAGTTTGGAGAAGGCACCCTTCAAATATCAGGGACCTGGAGTAGTTTGCCAAAGAAGAATGGTCTAAAATTCCAGCAGAGCATTGTAAGAAACTCATTGATGGTTACCGGAAGCGGTTGGTCGCAGTTATTTCGGCTAAAGGTTGTGCAATCAAGTATTAGGCTGAGGGTGCCAATACTTTTGTCCGGCCCATTTTTGGAGTTTTGTGTGAAATGATCAATGTTTTGCTTTTTGCTTCATTCTATTTTGTGTTTTTTCATTTAAGACAAATTAAATGAAGATAATAATACCAAAGAATTTGTGTTTGTAATCATTTTCAGGAAGAAACTGAATATTATCTGACAGAATTGCAGGGGTGTCAATACTTTTGGCCATGACTGTATGTCTTCATGTTGGGAGTGATGGAACATGGCTGAATCCCTGATATATCGGACAATGGCTTTTATTCTCCTTACAGCTGGTTGTACCTAATTAGTTAATGGGTTCCTTCGATTTAGCATATACTGTATTAACATATCATAGAATAAAAACTATAAATAACTAAAATGATAAATAATAAATCAATAAAAAAATGGGGAGCTTTATCACTGCACTTTGATTGAACAAATTATATTGATGTGCAGCAGAGGTTACTGCCACTTTGTAGGTGCAGGTGGCATCACTGCAGCACTTTTATTTGCATAGTTAGTTTAGTGGTGTAACTGGATATAAAAAATTTTTGGAAAGCAAACAGATAATAAGGAAATAATTTTTCAACCACTTAAACATATCTCAAATATAATCTTTATTTATTACCCAAATGTAATATGCTAATAACTAAATTTAAATTATGTAGAGGTTGGTAGATTTATTTTTTTTTTATTTATTCCAGTTTTGCAGAAGTTGCAATTTTTCACTCTTCTGATCATGTTGTGAGAAAAGTGGCATGGCTTTATTCGGAATGGTCATGTCTCTCATGTCTAAAAATGTACCAACAAATATATTAGGTATAAAGCCACAAAATGGCACTCATAATACAAGTAGTTTTGCTTTCTTGGCCCTAGGACAGCCCAATATAAAGAATTATAGGGGGTTTCCCCAATAACAAAGTAAATATAAATTATTACCGTGTTTCCCTGAAAATAAGACTTACTCCACAAAAAAGTATGGTTTGTTAGGATTTTTGACGTATGCTTGAAATGTAAGCACTACTCCAAAAAATAAGCCACAGTTACAATTCAATAAAAAAGTGTCCAAGCAGCGACCGTATACATGTAAAAAAGTGAATAGAATACAGCAGGACCCTTTTTCAAGAATAGCAGACACCTCCAAAAGAATTACACTCAAAAGACCCCACAGTAAGGTAATAAGGGATGGGCTGTCATATATAGATAGGGTAATACTGCTGGCATCACTCTGCTCTTGAGTCCGAGCATCGTGGCTGCTTCCGGTCACCAGGGGCAGTCATCCGCTACACTTGGCTGCAGTGGAACACAGTTGGAACTCAAAGAACCTGACAGTGACGCAGATCTGTGTGTGAGAGCCCACCCACCATGGGAGCTAATCATACCAGGATAAGGAGGGAACCATGCATACCACGACTGGGATGGGGGCTAAATCATACCAGGATAAGGATGGGACCATGTATACCAGGACCGGGATACTAGGGGATACTATTCTATAATGCTGTAGATAAGCCCCCAGTTCGACTTGAAAGATAAGAAAAATAAGTTTTATTATACTCATCCGGGGGGCTGTCTGATACAGTCAAGCCCAATGGGTGTCGCAGGTCCTGGTCCGGCACCTCCCATCTACTTGCGATGCCACCCTCCTGCTTGCTTCCTCTCTCCCAACATCTCACTTCTGTGCAGGCGTACTTCTCTGCCCTGTTAAGGGCAGAGCAAAGTACTGCAGTGCGCAGGCACCAGGAAAGGTCAGAGAGGCCCAGCGCCTGCGCACTGCAGCACTTTGCTCTGCCTTCAACAGAGCAGAGAAGTACGCCTGCGCAGAAGTTGGATGCTGGGAGCAATGAAGCAAGGAGGAGGACAGCATTGCAAGAAGATGGAACCCAGACTTGCGACACCCATAGGACCAGACCAAACCGGACTGCCCCCCCCCCCGGGTGAGTATAATAAAACTTATTTTTCTTATCTTGCAGGTCGGACCGGAGGCTTATCTACAGCATTATAGAATGCTGTAGATAAGCCCTGAAAGGCAGCGGCCGCATCTTATAGCAGCCAAAACAGGTGACAGTTGCACTTTAAACCCTGCCTAGATGCCTGCTCTATAAATAAGCTCACCCTCCTATAACAACTCTCCCTCAACTGACTTCAGTGGACAGTGTGCCAATCATAGTAATTCCAGTAACCAACAGAACTATGGCCTGTCTATGTCAGGCAATCCCCGCATGTTTATTGACTGCTTAACAGGTGCCAAACATGTGGGGCAGGGACTCGAACATGGCTATCAAGTGCCTGCAAGACTCGATTGAGTAACAAGCGTGCCTGAGCATCCTGATGCTCGATTAAGTATCGAGCAATTTCACTCATCACTGGTGTTCATGTGTGTCATTCGTGATCCATCCAGGCACGCCATCCGTATTACACAAACTGGAATAGAATGCAGAATAAAAAAGACTACATCGTATTCAGTGGTTTATGATGGACCTGAGAGGGATTTTTCTTTTTCAATAAATTGGTGAATTAGTGATAGTGTGGGAGAGTTTTTATTCAAATTGTTTTTTGTGTGTTTTTTTCCATTGATAGATTAGTAATGGAGGTGTCTGATAAACACCTCTCCATTACTAATCAAAGGACTTAATGTCAGATGTGATTTTTGACAAATCACGGCTGACATCAACCCCAATACCATTATCCCGACTGCCAAACCACTAGGGCAACCGGGAAAAGCCGGGAAAATAGATGCAACCATTCTGGATGGCTGCAGAATGGTATTTTTTGGCTGGGAAGGGCCAACTAATATGGACCTTCCCAGCCTGACAATATCAGCTTTCAGCTGTCTGCTTTACTTTTGCTGGCTATCAAACTTAGGGGCGACTCTAAGTCATTTTTTTTTTCATTTATTTATAAGCTTAATACAATGTAAGGTAGCGCTGTCATTCGGGTAGGGGATACTCGCTTGGCAGCCAATAAATCACATCCGGCACAGGTTTCTCCATAAAACATCATCAGTTCATGCGGTCTATTAGGCATCATAAACCAGGAACAGCAACATAAAGTTCATATCAACAGCATAGCGTCCATGACAGAGCTTCACTCTGTAAACCCTGTGGTTAAACCGGTTGTGCAATGTCCAGCACACAGGCTCTCTTAGCCTCACAGTTATATCCCCTCTCCGGGTTTACCTCATGGCTGCTTCTCCACGCTGCAGACGTCCATTCCCTCCAGGGAACTATCAGGCACGTGCAGCCATTAAATAATAATAATAATAATAATAATAATCTTTATTTATATAGCGCCAACATATTCTGCAGCGCTTTACAGTTTAACAGTTTCAAAACACAAGCCATAAGTAACAACGTTAACTTAAATTACGTTAATTAAACGATACGTTAATTAAACACAGCATTCACTTGCTGTCAGGAAGACAGCCCCATCTCTCTCAGACGGGATCTTCCAAAATGGACCAACTGGATCCCTGCATTCACTCCATGTGACCTACCTTGGCCACCTTATATGGTCCGTAGCCACGCCCACCGGGTCACATGGCTATGACCTCATCACAGGTCCTTCAACCACTCATACACACTTTACAATAGCGTTCTTAAACACACACCCTGGGTGGGTTTGTAGGTAACTGGTTCCGCCCGTCTCACCAGCTACCTGGAGACTTCTCCCTGACACATTGGAACGAAAGATCAGCTCTGCTGATCAGCACATAAGCAAGCCTCCATCCCAAGGCCACCCACCTTGAGATACATAACGATCCTTTAGCACCCTGCTCCTGTTACCACTCTTGACAAGGCTATCCTTTCGTCCTGGGACACCCACACAGCACCCCCTAGCGGACACAGTGGTCACTACACCACAACAAGCACAGTAAACTACACACGCACACCACTAATTATATATCTTACGGATATTTATCTATCTCTACACATCTTTTACACCTAAACATTTGTCATTTCTATTCAGCAGTCTATTCCAGTATGTGTCACAGACAGTACAGGGATGTAACGTTTTAAGTTATCCATGTGTGCGCAAAATGTATTAACATCCGTGTTACCGGAAAAACGGGCATGTCTACATGTGGGTCACATAGACACACTGTCTATGTGAACACATGGACATGTGCACAGTCCAATAGATTATTATGGGTGTACATGTGTAAGTGTCTCCAGTATGTGTGAAAACTGTCACCACACATACTGGAAACAGTGACCTGTGAATGGGATCTAAGGTGGTTGCACAACGGAATGAAGATTAAACTGCATGTGCCCCACATACCATGAATAAAACCTGTTTAGCACGTATTACTGATGATTTACTTCAGGATGAATTCTTTAATAGCTTTTGTTATGAAAAACATAAGTTAAGTGTTACTTTTTGCTGATGACACACTGGTGCATAACAGACTTTCTAGATGTCTGCGGCAAAGAGTTTGTTGAACGTGATTAAAAAAATGGAAAAATCCATTCAGCTACATAAAAAAAATCTTGCAAACAAAAAGTCTTGTGCCCAGTATTAAGGATACGGCGAAGGTCTGTGGTGGAGGACTTGCTAATTTCAGGTTTGAAAAAAAAAAAATGGCACACAAGTACTCCTGTCAGAATAAGAGGAAACAAATGAAGGTTTGTTTGAACAGTACAAAGCTTTTCAACTGAGAGTACAGTGACCTACAAAGATGTCCTCATACAATAGCCAAAATACAAAGAAATGAAGCCAGAAAAGTACATCATGAAAAGTGCATCTATTATTACCAACTGTGAAGTTTAACCCCTTCGCGCGGGGACCAATTTTTGTTTTCTGTTTTCATATTTTCCTCCTCTTCTTCCAACAGCGATAACATTTTTATTTTCCCATAATATAGCCATATGAAGACTTATTTATTTGTGAGACAAGATAGAAATTTTAATAACTTTCATTTTTACATTCACTGGCCTGGAAAACAGGAAAAAAAATCCAAATGCGGTGGCGTGGTGAAAAACTGTAATTTTTACAGTCTTCATTGTTGCAGTAAAGATTAACTCGCAGCATGATTTTTTAGGTTAGTACGGTAATGGCAATACCAAACCTGATGGCACCTGGCCTCCCGATGCTCATGTGACAGCTGTTTTTCAGACGAAATTGACATTTAGAGAAAGTCACGGAGCAAATCTGTGTATTTTTTATTGTTTTATTTTGAATGGAGCAAAAGAGGGGGTGATTTGAGCTTTTATTTTTTTTTAAACTTTTTTTTTACTTTTTCCTTGCTTCAACTAGTCTCCTTTAAGCTGTGATCGTCTAATCGCATGTGCTACACACAGCAGTGCTTCAGCCCTGCTATGTGATCACGATACAGGGGGTACAATGGTTGTGTCTTATGACACGCTTCCATCTTGAATGAGTTAAATGCTGCTGTCAGAGGTTGACAGCAGCATTTAACATGTTACAACGTGGGTGGATCACAGCTGTTAATGGCATATGAAAGCTGATCAGATCAGGTCATGTGCAGGGAAAGATGCGGACTCAGGGCCGGAGCCCGCATCAAATTCAAGGAGACGACGTTGGGCATACCTATATGTTCAAGGTCATAAAGAGGTTAATGTTTTTCTCTTTTGTTGTGGTCAAATGTTACTTTAACCCCTTAAGGACCAAGCTACTTTGTAGGTTAATTATCAGGCCTTAATTTTGAAATCGGACGACTGTCACTTTATGTTGTTATAACTCTGGAACGCTTCAACGGATCCCGCTGATTCTGAGATTCTTTTTTGTGACATATTGTACTTCATGTTAGTGGTAAAATTTCTTTTAAATAACTTGCGTTTGTGAAAAAATTGGAAATTTTGCGAAAATTTTGAAAATGTTGCAGTTTCAAAATTTTAAGTTTTGCACCCTTAAATCAGAGAGTGATTTCAGCCACAATAGTTAATAAATAACATTTCCCACATGTCTACTTTACATCAGCACAATTTTGGAAACATATTTTTTTTGTTAGGAAGTTATAAGGGTTAAAAATTGACCAGCGATTTCTCATTCTTCCAACAAAATTTACAAAACCATTTTTTTAGGGACCACCTCATATTTGAAATGAGTTTGGGGGGTCAATGTAACAGAAAATACCCAAAAGTGACACCATTCTAAAAACTGCACCCCTCAAGGTGTTCAAAACCACATTCAAGAAGTTTATTAACCCTTCGAGTACTTCACAAGAATTGAAGCAATGTGGAAGGAAAAAATGAACATTTAACTTTTTTTCCCCAAATTTTTCTTCGAACACAATTTTATTTATTTTGTCAAGGGTATCAAGAGAAAATGAACCACAATATTTGTTGTGCAATTTCTCCTGAGTACACTGATACCCCATGTGTAGAGGAAGACCAATCTTTAGGTGCACGGCAGTGCTCAGAAGGGAAGGAGCATCATTTGAGATTTTGAATGTCAAATTGGCTGGAATCGAGAGCGGAAGCCATGTCGCGTTTGGAGAGTCCCAGATGCACCTAAACAGTGGAAATCCCCCCATAAGTGACCCCATTTTGGAATCTAGACCCCCCCAAAGAACTTATCTAAATGTGTGTTGAGCACTTTGAACCCCCAAGGGCTTCACAGGTTATGCCGTAAAATTAAAAAATCATATTTTTTCCAAAAAATGACCTTTTCACCCCCAATTTTTATTTTCCCAAGGGTAGCAGAACCCCAAAAGATATTGTGCAATTTGTCCTGAGTATGCTGATACCCCATATGTGAGGGTAAACCACTGTGTGAGTGTATGGCAGTGCTTGGAAGGGAAGGAGCACCGTTTTGGAATGCAGACTTTGATGGAATGGTCTGCGGGCGTCATGTTACATTTGAAAAGCCCCTGATGTGCCTAAACAGTAGAAACCCCCCACAAGTGACCCAATTTTGGAAACTAGACCCCCCCATGGAACTTATCTAGATGTGTGGTGAGTACTTTGAAAATAAAAAAATCATATTAATTTTTTTGACACCAAATTTTTACTTTCACAAGGGTAACAGGAGAAAGTAGACCACCAAAAGTTGTTGTGCAATTTGTCCTGAGTATGCTGATACCCCATATGTGGGGGTAAACCACTGTGATCGCCTTAGTGCGATCTTTGGGAGGCAGAATGAACAAATCCATAAAAGGTGAAGAATTGGTTTTATTTTTTACGCTGTTCCTCGTGCAGTATTAGTGATTAGGTGACTTTATTCTTTGGGTCGGTACTGAGTTACCAGATTTATATCCTTTTTTCATGTTTAGTTTCTGTCACACACTAAAAGACGTTTTTTGTAAGAAATTTTTGCATTGCCGTATTTTGATAGCTATAATTTTTTCATATTTCAACCGAGTCATGTGTGGGCTTGTTTTTTGTGGGACGAGCTGACGTTTTTATTGGTACCATTTTCGGGCACCTGACGTTATTTGATCACTTTCTATTCCAATTTTTGCGAAGGCGTAATGAACAAAAACCAGCAATTCAGGATTTTTTTTTTTCCTCCGTTCCGCATGTGGTAAAATTAGTATGGCAGCTTTATTCATCGGGTCAGTACGATTACAGCGATACCTCATTTATATCGTTTTTTATGTTTTGCCGTTTTTTACACAATAAAAACTTGTATAGAAAAAATAATTATTTTTGCATCACTTTATTCTGAGAGCTAAAACTTTTTATTTTTCCGCTGATGGAGCTGTATGGCGGCTTGTTTTTTGCGAGAAAGGATGGCGCTTTCAGTGATACTATTGTTATTACCATTCGTTTTTTTATCGCGTTTTATTCCACTTTTTCCAAGCAATATGATAAAGGCCACTTGGAAAGAGTATAATTTGCTAGGGTGACACTTCTATAGATGGGATTTTTATGGACACGGAGATACCAAACATGTGTATTTTGTTTGTTTATTTTTTTTTTACATAAAAATGTGTATTTTTTTAATTTTTTTGACAGCTGTCGGCGCTGAACTACCACTGCATGTTTGCACGCAGTGGTAGTTCAAAGGCATGACGGGCATAGCCTGTGATGGTGCGGGCAATTACATCCTGCAATGACAGGCTATGCCCGTCAAAAGATGTTAAAGGGTTAAGGGCTATGGCAAATTATTAAAAAGTCTACAGACACAGTATTTTAGTGGTTTATGGTGTTTAATTTTTATGCATGTTACTCTGGTTGGCTGTGTTTGGAAGCTATATCCAGGAAAATGCAGGTTTTGATAGTCACCAAAATGTAAAAAAATTGCTATGAAAATATTAGCATTTCATGGGCCACAACTGATCATTTGTGTTGTTTTTTTAAGTCACTTTTCTTTTTACCATATGGTATTCGTTGCTGTTTTTCTTCAAAATAGCCCACAAGGTTGATGACTTTTGTGCCAAAAGTCTTTAACCTTTCTTTCTGCAACAAATTTTGACAAATTCTCTGTTAAATGTCACCTGCTTAACCCAGCAGGAAGTACGGCGGCGTCCTTTTGGAAGTGCATTGAGCAGCAAGGTGGTGTGCTGGTGAAAGGGGGAAAAAAAACAAAACCTCTTTTAAATCTTCTACCTGAGCAAGTGTGAATGAGCTGAGTGTGACCTGAGCGTAAGTGCGAACTGTGGTAAGTGTGTGACTTGAGATTCTGTGACTTTGGATTCAGGGAGTTTCCAAGGGAGGTCTTACTGAATTGCTGTTATATTATATTAATACTTTTTTTTTTTTTTTAATTTATTTTTGCTTATCTTATTGTCTGGTGCAATCCCCATTAGGATGTGCTCCACTATTGCCAATGCCATCCAGTGCACGTCATGCCGCATGTATGAAATCCTTGAACAGCCGGTTGAGGGTGCATACTGCTGTGCAAGATGTGAGCACGTTGTGCATTTGGAAGCCCAGATACTGGATCTAAATGTGCAGCTGGCAACACTGAGATCCATAGACAATATGGAAAGGAGTCTTCTGCTCACTGAGCAGACGCTCAATGGGATAGATGAGGGGGGGATGCTAGGTTGGAGCTGCAGGACAATGAAGCAGCTAGCTGGGTGACAGTTAGAAGGCAGGGTAGAGGGAAGAGCACCAGGGAGGCTAGTCCTGATCTGGCACACCCCAATAAGTTTGCTAAGTTGGCAGATGAGGGGAGTGTTAGTGCAGGAGTAGCACTGCTGCAGCAAGGCATGTCCTCTGAAAGCCGGAGGAGTGTCTGCTCCAGTAAGGGGGGAAATAGGAGAGCAGGGCAGGCCAGACAGGTTCTGGTAGTGGGAGACTCAATTATTAGGGGAACAGATAGGGCAATCTGTCACAAAGACAGGGATCGTCGAACGGTGTGCTGCCTACCTGGCGCTCGAGTCCGACACATCGCTGATCGGGTTGACAGATTACTGGGAGGGGCTGGTGAGGATCCAGCGGTCATGGTGCACATTGGCACAAATGACAAAGTTAGAGGTAGGTGGAAGGTCCTTAAAGATGATTTCAGGGAATTAGGCTGTAAGCTTAAAGCAAGGACCTCCAAGGTGGTATTTTCAGAAATACTTCCTGTACCACGTGCCACGCCAGAGAGGCAACAGGAGATTAGGGAGGTTAATAAGTGGCTCAGGAATTGGTGTAGGAAGGAGGGGTTTGGGTCCCTGCAGAACTGGGCCGACTTCTCAGTTGGCTACAGGTTCTACGCTAGGGACGGGCTGCACCTCAATGGGGAGGGTGCAGCTGTGCTGGGGGAGAAAATGGCTAGAAGGTTGGAGGAGTGTTTAAACTAGGGACGGGGGGAGGGTATTCCTTTTATAGGAGGGGAAGACAGTGCAGCTAGAGACCTGGGCACAAATAATGACATTGGGGGTGGGGGTGGCATGGGGGGTGGGGTTAGAACAGTTAATAATTTAAGAAAGAATAGAGGTACAGAGAGATACATAAAGTGCATGTATACTAATGCCAGAAGCCTTGCCAACAAAATGGAGGAATTGGAGTTAATGTTGTTGGAACATAATGATGACATGGTGGGGATATCTGAGACATGGCTGGATGAGAGCCATGACTGGGCAGTAAATTTACAGGGCTATAGTCTGTTCAGAAATGACCGAACAAATAAGCGAGGGGGAGGCATGTGTTTATATGTAAAATCATCCTTAAAACCTATCCTTCGTGATTATATATATGAATCTAATGAAAATGTAGAGTCCCTGTGGGTAGAGATAAGGGGAGGGGGGAAAAATAATAAATTACTGATAGGGGTTTGTTATAAGTCTCCAAAAATAATGGAAGCAACAGAGAATATCCTCATAAAGCAAATAGACGAAGCTGCGACTCAAGGAGAAGTCATTATTATGGGGGACTTCAACTACCCTGAAATACATTGGGGAACAGAAACCTGCAGTTCCAGCAAAGGTAATAGGTTTTTGACTACTATGAGAGACAATTACCTTTCACAACTGGTTCAGGACCCAACAAGAGGGGGGGCACTGCTAGACCTAATATTAACCAACAGGCCAGACCGCATATCAAATGTAAGGGTTGGGGGTCACTTGGGTAACAGTGATCACAAATTAATAAGTTTTCATGTATCCTTTAATAAGATGTGTAGTAGAGGGGTTACAAGGACACTAAACTTCAGGAAAGCAAATTTCCAACGGATGAGAGATGATCTTGGTGCAATTAACTAGGACGATATCCTGAGACATAAAAATACACAAAGAAAATGGGAGACGTTTATTAGCATCCTGAATAGGACCTTTGCACAATATATACCGTATGGGAATAAACATGCGAGAAATAGGAAGAAACCACTATGGCTAAATAGAGCTGTAAGGGGCGCAATAAGGGACAAAAATAAAACATTTAGCGAATTAAAGCAAATAGGTAGGGATGAGGCATTAACTAAATACAGAAGATTAAATAAATTCTGTAAAAAGCAAATCAAGACAGCAAAGATTGAGACAGAGAGACTCATTGCCAGAGGAAGTAAAAATAATCCCAAAATATTCTTTAACTACATAAATAGTAAGAAACTAAAAAATGATAGTGTTGGCCCCCTTAAAAATAGTCTGGGTGAAATGGTGGATGAGGATGAGGAAAAAGCCAATATGCTAAATGACTTTTTTTCAACAGTGTTTACACAAGAAAATCCCATGACGGATAACATGATCAGGGATAAAAATTCTCTGTTAAATGTCACCTGCTTAACCCAGCAGGAAGTACGGCGGCGTCTAAAAATCACTAAAATTGACAAATCCCCGGGCCCGGATGGGATACACCCCCGAGTACTGCAGGAATTAAGCACAGTCATAGATAGACCATTATTTTTAATCTTTAAAGATTCCATAATAACAGGGTCTGTACCACAGGACTGGCGTATAGCAAATGTGGTGCCAATATTCAAAAAGGGGACAAAAACTGAACTTGGAAATTATAGGCCAGTAAGTTTAACCTCAACTGTGGGTAAAATCCTGGAGGGTTTTCTAAAAGATACTATACTGGAGTATCTGGAGAAGAATAACCTCATGACCCAATATCAACATGGGTTTACAAGGGACCGTTCCTGTCAGACTAATCTGATAAGCTTTTATGAAGAGGTAAGTTCCGGACTGGACCAAGGGAATGCAGTGGATGTGGTGTACATGGACTTTTCAAAAGCTTTTGATACGGTGCCACACAAAAGGTTGATACATAAAATGAGAACAATGGGGATAGGGGAAAATATGTGTAGGTGGGTTAAGAGCTGGCTCAGGGATAGGAAACAAAGGGTGGTTATTAATGGAGCACACTCAGACTGGGTCACGGTTAGCAGTGGGGTACCACAGGGGTCAGTTTTGGGCCCGCTTCTTTTTAACATATTTATTAATGACCTTGTAGGGGGCATAGAGAGTAGAATTTCAATATTTGCAGATGACACTAAACTCTGCAGGGTAATCAATACAGAGGAGGACAATTTTATATTACAGGAGGATTTATGTAAACTAGAAGCTTGGGCTGATAAATGGCAAATGAGCTTTAATGGGGATAAATGTAAGGTCATGCACTTGGGTAGAACAAACAAGATGTATAATTATGTGCTTAATTGTAAAACACTGGGCAAAACAGTCTCTGAAAAAGACCTGGGTGTATGGGTGGACGACAAACTCACATTTAGCGGCCAGTGTCAGGCAGCTGCTGCAAAGGCAAATAAAATAATGGGATGCATTAAAAGAGGCATAGATGCTCATGAGGAGAACATAATTTTACCTCTATATAAGTCACTAGTGCGACCACACTTAGAATACTGTGTACAGTTCTGGTCTCCGGTGTATAAGAAAGACATAGCTGAACTGGAGCGGGTGCAGAGAAGAGCGACCAAGGTTATTAGGGAACTAGGGGGTCTGCAATACCAAGACAGGTTATTACATTTGGGGTTATTTAGTTTGGAGAATCGAAGGCTTAGGGGTGATCTTATTATAATGTATAAATATATGCGGGGACAATACCAAGAGCTTTCTAATGATCTTTTTACTCTTAGACCTGTGACGGGGACAAGGGGGCATCCTATACGTCTGGAGGAAAGAAGGTTTAAGCATACTCACAGACGCGGATTCTTTACTGTAAGAGCAGTGAGACTATGGAACTCTCTGCCATATGATGATGTAATGAGCGATTCCCTACTAAAATTTAAGAATGGACTGGATTCCTTTCTTGAAAAGTATAATATTACAGGGTATATACACTAGTTTCCTTAATATTGCGTTGATCCAGGGAGCAAGTCTGATTGCCGTATGTGGAGTCAGGAAGGAATTTTTTTCCCCAATGTGAAGCTTACTTGTTGCCACATGGGTTTTTTTTGCCTTCCTCTGGATCAACATGTTAGGGCAAGATAGGATAGGATATGGGTTGAACTAGATGGACTTAAAGTCTCCCTTCAACCTTAATAACTATGTTACTATGTTACTATGTTACTTTTCGAAAAGACACATGACGAATCAGGCAAAGATGTCTGGAAACGCCAAACTAAAAAAATAAAAATAGGCAAATATAAATATAAAAAAGACTGCAAAAAAGATATGGAAAGATAAATACGGGGCAAAAAAAAGGCACAAAATGCTAAAAACTCAACAAAAACAGAAATGAAATAAAGAATCTGGCACAAAATGTTTTTTAACAAGACTTCGAAAAATGCACAAAGGGTTTGCACCAAGCATGGATTCTACTGCCTATCTATGGAATAGTCAATAGCTTCCTGATTGACTGGGGTCCGTCTGTACGTGCCCGCGGCTATGCTGGTGGTTTGGAATGTGTTTGTTTTTCAAAATGACGTACCTCAGGGTCACCAACAGACGTTCCTCCGCAGGAATTGCTCAACATAGTTGTGTGTCCTGCCAGGTGATGGATCTTCGGACACATTGCAGCAAACCATCGAAGCTCTGTTCCAACATCCTCGTGTACTTGAAAAACTTCTCCGTATTTTCATGCAGCTCAGTGTACAAGGAGTGGTAGGTTCCATGGCTATCTCGGACTTCTAAGATGGGGTGTTGCCAATAGCAACGACGATGTCTTCTCCGTCCTTCTCTTCTTCTTTCTTCTTCACAAGCCACAGCAAATGCAAAAGTCAATTTTAATGACAAATCAAGATTAATAATGAAGCTCTTCACGCTAAGATCCATCTTGCAGCTGGATACAGCAGCCAAAGATGAGGATTTCATCTGTGCAGTGTCTCTATATATAGAAATCCCATGAGACATGCCCATTGGGTGTCTGGTGTCAAGGAAACTCTACTGCAAAAGCACTGGAAATATCGAAAGCATGCGCAGAAACAACGCAAACGCAATCAAAAACGCATGCACATGCAGCGTTTTTTGCCTTCATGCGTAAGATGATGCGGATTAAAAACACTGCGTAAACATGCGCTTGCAGGCGTTTGCGCATGCAGGTGATACGCTGCGCACAGAAACGCTAATGTGATCCTAGCCTAAAACTTTGGATCACAGATTATATCAATATATCATTATATTCAGCTTCTTTTGACCTACCTACATGACCATATAGACGGTTTAGGAGGGCTGATCTTACTGACAGATTCCTTTTAATAAGGACATAAAATAACAGGTGATGAGTTGCAATAATTTTATATCATTTTGTCTTCAGGAATGGCACATCTGTCACAAATAGGTGGTCAACAACCCCCTTCTAGGTTTCTAGTACAAGCAGGAAAACTTACAAATTGTTAGACAAATATTGCATATGCCAAAATTTTTCCTTTTTTTTTTTTACAACACTGGCACAATTAACGACACCCCTTGTGTTTCGATTATCTACACTTTTTTAGATTTTTGCTTTCACTCATTGAATAGGAAGTGTCAATGTTTTTTCCTGTTGAGAACTACTTGTTTCTTCCCTAGTCACGTGTTGCCCACAAGGGTGTCCAGTGTAAGGTATTACTTGTAACGCAACACTGATATATTTTTGTTGAAAATCCTCAGCATGCCTCACCGAAAATGGGATACACCATAAAATATAAGCTTTACTGATATATAAAAATGACCAAACACATAAATGACTACTACATAAAGTGCACTCAAGTGTTACAAATGCTGGTAAATATTGGTGATAAACACACAAACATACATTAGACAAACCCTACAGTTGCTCTAAATATTACGGTTCACGCACTTTAGACTTCATAATTATAGCATAATGCAGGGATGAGCAATTAATTTTCTCGAGGGGCCACATGAGAGTCCGTGACTGCTGTGGAGGGCCGAACCAATAGGCTGAAATTAATTCTGCTCAATATTAAAATCAATATAGTATAATTATTTTATTATTGATTATTATATTAATATTCATTGTATCACTTAATATTGAGTAGAATTAAACATGCTGACATCCCCCTATATATCATTTGAACCTGAGTACAGCGCCTTCTGTATATCGTACGAGCTGAAATTTTCTGCGGTTTTGCCTGCGTGTTTCCCCTGCGGTTTAACACCTGCCATGGAGCAGGTGCCAAACTGCAGCGGAATCCACACAAAGAATTGACATGCTGCGGTTTTGAAACTGCAGCAAATCCGCACGAAAAATTCCGCACAGTGTGCACTGCGGATTTGTATTTCCATTGACTATAATGAAAAAACACAAAAATTGAGCTTGGTTTGAGTTAGTACACATGCAGCATATAAATGCATGTTCACATGGCCAAAAACAGCATACAAAACCTACAAAAGACAAAATGAAAAAAACCCTGCTATAATTACATAAGTAAAAAGCAAATGTGCATTTAAATCATACAGAGTTCTTAGTAATACTGTATTTGATCAAATATAGCATAAAAGACGTCCCACCATCGACAAGGTGACTCTGTGGTCGGGGCGGTCCTACACTGTCTAATATTAGTAACTAGAGTTGAGCGAAACGAGTCGAAAAAATTCAAAAGTCGCCGACTTTTGGCAAAGTCGGGTTTCATGAAACGAAACCCGACCCTAGGATGAGGTCGGCCACGAGGTCGGCGACTTACGCGCCAAAGTCGCGTTTCAAAAGTTTGTTCTGCGCTCTTTTTCAGCCAATCAGGATCCACGGACACTGTGGGCAACGTGATGACATAGGCACGGGTCACCACCATCTTTCAGAAGGGCATGCAAGTGATTGGCTTGCTTTGGGGGGCGTCACAGGGGGTATAAAAGGGCGTGCACGCCGACCGCCATCTTACTTCTGCCGATCTTAGTATAGGGAGAGGTTGCTGCTAATTCTGTAGGGAGAGCGTTAGGCAGGGAAGAAGACAAAAAAACTGCTTCTGCTGCTAGCGATTTGGCCTGCACAACACACCAGTCACTGTGTGTGCAGTGCAAGGGGAGGCTATATAGTGGTGTATCAGTGGTGTTGGTTGTTGGGCTGCCTTCTAAGGCTTCCTGACATTCCTGCATTGCTGTTTACCCACTGCTCCGCAAACTGCTTTTTTAAAAGCAATCCCAATTTTTTTTTTTTGTCCTGCTGAGAAGACAAAAAAACTGCTTCTGCTGCTAGTAATTTGGCCTGCACAACACACCAGTCACTGTGTGTGCAGTGCAAGGGGAGGCTATATAGTGGTGTATCAGTGGTGTTGGTTGTTGGGCTGCCTTCTAAGGCTTCCTGACATTCCTGCATTGCTGTTTACCCACTGCTCCGCAAACTGCTTTTTTAAAAGCAATCCAATCTCCCTTATCCTCTAGTCACTTTTGTCACAGCTGTGCCATCGAGCCTGTCACATAGCGCTCAGATATTCATTGGGCCTCATACAATCCAAAAGTGTCCAGTGTCCAAAAGTGTGTGCAGAGATTAAAAATCTCCCTTATCCTCTAGTCACTTTGGTCACAGCTGTGCCATCGAGCCTGTCACATAGCGCTCAGATATCAGTGGGCCTCACACAATCCAAAAGTGTCCATCCAGTGTCCAAAAGTGTGTGCAGAGATTCAAAATCTCCCTTATCCTCTAGTCACTTTTGTCACAGCTGTGCCATCGAGCCTGTCACATAGCGCTCAGATATTCATTGGGCCTCACACAATCCAAAAGTGTCCAGTGTCCAAAAGTGTGTGCAGAGATTCAAAATCTCCCTTATCCTCTAGTCACTTTGGTCACAGCTGTGCCATCGAGCCTGTCACATAGCGCTCAGATATCAGTGGGCCTCACACAATCCAAAAGTGTCCATCCAGTGTCCAAAAGTGTGTGCAGAGATTCAAAATCTCCCTTATCCTCTAGTCACTTTTGTCACAGCTGTGCCATCGAGCCTGTCACATAGCGCTCAGATATTCATTGGGCCTCACACAATCCAAAAGTGTCCAGTGTCCAAAAGTGTGTGCAGAGATTCAAAATCTCCCTTATCCTCTAGTCACTTTGGTCACAGCTGTGCCATCGAGCCTGTCACATAGCGCTCAGATATCAGTGGGCCTCACACAATCCAAAAGTGTCCATCCAGTGTCCAAAAGTGTGTGCAGAGATTCAAAATCTCCCTTATCCTCTAGTCAGTTTTGTCACAGCTGTGCCATCGAGCCTGTCACATAGCGCTCAGATATTCATTGGGCCTCACACAATCCAAAAGTGTCCAGTGTCCAAAAGTGTGTGCAGAGATTCAAAATCTCCCTTATCCTCTAGTCACTTTGGTCACAGCTGTGCCATCGAGCCTGTCACATAGCGCTCAGATATCAGTGGGCCTCACACAATCCAAAAGTGTCCATCCAGTGTCCAAAAGTGTGTGCAGAGATTCAAAATTTCCCTTATCCTCTAGTCACTTTTGTCACAGCTGTGCCATCGAGCCTGTCACATAGCGCTCAGATATTCATTGGGCCTCACACAATCCAAAAGTGTCCAGTGTCCAAAAGTGTGTGCAGAGATTCAAAATCTCCCTTATCCTTTAGTCACTTTGGTCACAGCTGTGCCATCGAGCCTGTCACATAGCGCTCAGATATCAGTGGGCCTCACACAATCCAAAAGTGTCCATCCAGTGTCCAAAAGTGTGTGCAGAGATTCAAAATCTCCCTTATCCTCTAGTCACTTTGGTCACAGCTGTGCCATCGAGCCTGTCACATAGCGCTCAGATATTCATTGGGCCTCACACAATCCAAAAGTGTCCAGTGTCCAAAAGTGTGTGCAGAGATTCAAAATCTCCCTTATCCTCTAGTCACTTTCGTCACAGCTGTGCCATCGAGCCTGTCACATAGCGCTCAGATATCAGTGGGCCTCACACAATCCAAAAGTGTCCATCCAGTGTCCAAAAGTGTGTGCAGAGATTCAAAATCTCCCTTATCCTCTAGTCACTTTTGTCACAGCTGTGCCATCGAGCCTGTCACATAGCGCTCAGATATTCATTGGGCCTCACACAATCCAAAAGTGTCCAGTGTCCAAAAGTGTGTGCAGAGATTCAAAATCTCCCTTATCCTCTAGTCACTTTGGTCACAGCTGTGCCATCGAGCCTGTCACATAGCGCTCAGATATCAGTGGGCCTCACACAATCCAAAAGTGTCCATCCAGTGTCCAAAAGTGTGTGCAGAGATTCAAAATCTCCCTTATCCTCTAGTCAGTTTTGTCACAGCTGTGCCATCGAGCCTGTCACATAGCGCTCAGATATTCATTGGGCCTCACACAATCCAAAAGTGTCCAGTGTCCAAAAGTGTGTGCAGAGATTCAAAATCTCCCTTATCCTCTAGTCACTTTGGTCACAGCTGTGCCATCGAGCCTGTCACATAGCGCTCAGATATCAGTGGGCCTCACACAATCCAAAAGTGTCCATCCAGTGTCCAAAAGTGTGTGCAGAGATTCAAAATTTCCCTTATCCTCTAGTCACTTTTGTCACAGCTGTGCCATCGAGCCTGTCACATAGCGCTCAGATATTCATTGGGCCTCACACAATCCAAAAGTGTCCAGTGTCCAAAAGTGTGTGCAGAGATTCAAAATCTCCCTTATCCTTTAGTCACTTTGGTCACAGCTGTGCCATCGAGCCTGTCACATAGCGCTCAGATATCAGTGGGCCTCACACAATCCAAAAGTGTCCATCCAGTGTCCAAAAGTGTGTGCAGAGATTCAAAATCTCCCTTATCCTCTAGTCACTTTGGTCACAGCTGTGCCATCGAGCCTGTCACATAGCGCTCAGATATTCATTGGGCCTCACACAATCCAAAAGTGTCCAGTGTCCAAAAGTGTGTGCAGAGATTCAAAATCTCCCTTATCCTCTAGTCACTTTGGTCACAGCTGTGCCATCGAGCCTGTCACATAGCGCTCAGATATCAGTGGGCCTCACACAATCCAAAAGTGTCCATCCAGTGTCCAAATGTGTGTGCAGAGATTCAATATCTCCCTTATCCTCTAGTCACTTTGGTCACAGCTGTGCCATCGAGCCTGTCACATAGCGCTCAGATATCAGTGGGCCTCACACAATCCAAAAGTGTCCATCCAGTGTCCAAAAGTGTGTGCAGAGATTCAAAATCTCCCTTATCCTCTAGTCACTTTGGTCACAGCTGTGCCATCGAGCCTGTCACATAGCGCTCAGATATTCATTGGGCCTCACACAATCCAAAAGTGTCCAGTGTCCAAAAGTGTGTGCAGAGATTCAAAATCTCCCTTATCCTCTAGTCACTGGTCACAGCTGTGCCATCGAGCCTGTCACATAGCGCTCAGATATCAGTGGGCCTCACACAATCCAAAAGTGTCCATCCAGTGTCCAAATGTGTGTGCAGAGATTCAATATCTCCCTTATCCTCTAGTCACTTTGGTCACAGCTGTGCCATCGAGCCTGTCACATAGCGCTCAGATATCAGTGGGCCTCACACAATCCAAAAGTGTCCAGTGTCCAAAAGTGTGTGCAGAAATTCAAAATCTCCCTTATCCTCTAGTCACTTTGGTCACAGCTGTGCCATCGAGCCTGTCACATAACGCTCAGATATCAGTGGGCCTCACACATTCCAAAAGTGTCCATCCAGTGTCCAAAAGTGTGTGCAGAGATTCAAAATCTCCCTTATCCTCTAGTCACTTTTGTCACAGCTGTGCCATCGAGCCTGTCACATAGCGCTCAGATATCAGTGGGCCTCACACAATCCAAAAGTGTCCATCCAGTGTCCAAAAGTGTGTGCAGAGATTCAAAATCTCCCTTATCCTCTAGTCAGTTTTGTCACAGCTGTGCCATCGAGCCTGTCACATAGCGCTCAGATATTCATTGGGCCTCACACAATCCAAAAGTGTCCAGTGTCCAAAAGTGTGTGCAGAGATTCAAAATCTCCCTTATCCTCTAGTCACTTTGGTCACAGCTGTGCCATCGAGCCTGTCACATAGCGCTCAGATATCAGTGGGCCTCACACAATCCAAAAGTGTCCAGTGTCCACAAGTGTCTGCAGAAATTCAAAATCTCCCCTGTCCTATAGACACCTTGTACCTTGTTTTACATTACTATATAGTTTGTTGGATTTTGTCTACATTTCTACCAAAAATGAGGAAGGCTGGTGGAAGAGGCCGTGGAATTGGGCGGGGGTTGGCAGCTGGTAATGATTGTGTTGGTGGTGGATCTGATGGTAGTGGCAAGAGCAAAATAGGACCGAATGCAGGAGGTGCTGACCCTGCGTCATCGTCTGGCTACATAAGGCCTCGAATGCTTAGTTTTCTAGGAGTTGGCAAACCGCTTTTAAAGCCAGAGCATCAGGAAAAAGATTTGTCTTACATTGCTGACTCAGCCTCCAGCTCTATCGCCTCCTCTTCTTCAGTTGTAAAAAGTAAAAGCACTGAGTCATCATTGGAGGCTCATGTTCATGAACCACACCTTTCCTTGTGTCCTTCACCCCAACCAAGATTGAAGGATGACGCAGGCCATACTACTGATTACTCCATGGAGCTGTTTTCACATACCATGCCTGGATTATCAAGTGAAATGGTGAATTACCCAGGCCAAGATGAATCTGACATGGAGTGCACTGATGCACAGCCGCTGATGGATGATTCTGCTGGTACATTCACTCAGAGCACTACATTGTCCTCGCAGTGTACAGAGCCAGATTCTGACCCTGATGAGACTCAGGTGCCCCTTCCCGCACACTATACCACCATACACGGTGACACAGAGGAAGGTGCACATGACATAGAAGAGGAGGTGATGGATGACCCAGTTGTTGACCCAGATTGGCATCCATTGGGGGAAGAGGGTGCTGCTTCCAATAGCTCAGATGAGGAGCATCCACAGCAGACATCGACATCGCAACAGCTGTTATCTGGCAGGCCCGGAGCACTCCAAAGACAGGTTCCAAACATCAAAAGAGTTGCTGGACAGCTTGTCCAGAGGGTCAAAAGATCACAGCGTGCTAGGCCGCAAAATGTCTGCCAAAGTAGGAAGAGTGCAGTGTGGCACTTTTTTGAACAAAATCCTCATGATCAGGCCAAGGTTATCTGTAAGAAGTGCGCAAAGACCTTTAGCCGAGGGAAAAATCTGAATACCAGTTGCATGCTTAGACATTTAACCAGCATGCACTTGCAAGCGTGGACACAACACCAAACCTCAAGTGCCACATGTGCAACTGATCACAACGAAGGTAGTCAGCAACGCTACATTGTTTCCCCCACTGTAAGCCCACCGGTTAGCACAGCAGCAAATGTTGAGGTGTCGTTGCAAGACCACAGCAGTCAAGGAATCCCACTGTTATATCAACGAAAGACTGATTCTAGGCCATCAGAAACAACACCAACTCCATCACCATCATCAACCCTCTCTCAGTCCGCCCTGTCCACCGCTACTTCCACCATATGCAGCTCTCAAGTCCAGCTCACCCTCCCAGACACTATGAGTAGGTCAAGAAAGTACTCAGTCTCTCATCCGCGTACACTGGGTTTGAACGCCCACATTGCCAAACTAATCTCGTTTGAGATGATGCCCTTTCGGTTGGTGGAAAGCACAGCTTTCCGCGAACTCATGGCCTATGCGGTACCACGCTATGACCTACCCAGTCGCCACTTCTTCTCTCGCAAAGCCATCCCAGCCCTCCACCATCATGTGAAAGACCGCATTGTCCATGCACTCAAGCAGTCAGTGAGCGGAAAGGTGCACCTCACAACTGATGCATGGTCCAGTCGGCATGGCCAGGGCCGTTACGTGTCCATCACTGCGCACTGGGTTAATGTGGTGGATGCAGGGTCCACAGGGGACAGCGGTGGTGGGACAGTGCTGCCTAGCCCACAGTATAGGAAACAGTTGGCTGTAGGCGTTCGACCCTCCTCCTCCTCCTCCTCCTCCAGAAGCGAAAGCTCGTCCACAGAGCGCAGTCGTACGAGCACTCCATCTGCAGCTGCCACTGTTGCACACGATGTGTCCCCCTATCGAGCAGCTAGTGGAAAGCGTCAGCAGGCTGTGTTGCAGATGATGTGTTTGGGCGACAGACACACTGCCGAGGTGCTGGCCGAGTAGTTGAAGCGACAAACTGAGTCATGGCTGGGCAGTGTACATCTTGAGGCAGGCAAGGTAGTTAGTGATAACGGCCGTAATTTTGTGGCAGCCATAGCCCTTTCAAAACTCAGCCACATACCTTGCTTGGCTCACACCTTGAACCTGGTGGTGCAGTGCTTCCTCAAAAACTATCCGGAGTTAACAGCCCTGCTCCAGAAGGTGCGAAGACTGTGCGCGCACATCCGCCGGTCGCCTGTACACTCCGTTCGTATGCAGAAGCTGCAGCGATTGCTCCACCTTCCCAACCACCGCCTCATTATCGACATTGCAACAAGGTGGAACTCCACCCTGCACATGGTGGAGCGGCTGTGCGAGCAGAGGCAGGCCATAATGCATTTGTGGGAGGATACACGGCCAGGCACTTTGAGAGCAGACATGGAGTTGACAGGTGTGCAGTGGTCGAAGCTGAAAGACCTTTGTAAAGTCCTTCAGTGTTTTGAGGAATGCACATGGCTGGTAAGCGCAGACGACGCCATCCTAAGCATGAGCATCCCACTTATGCGTCTGCTCATGCAAACTTTGACGCACCTTAAGGAGCAGGCGTCTGCAGCCAATGTTGATGAGGAGGAAGAGGAGGAGGGAATCCTTGATGACATTCAGCCATTGTCTGCTCAGGGACCTCTCCTGGACGAGGTGGAGGAAGAAGAGGAGGAGGAGGATGATGATGGGGATGATTAGTTAGGGGAGGAGGATGCATCTCGTGGGGCAAGTGAAAATGTTGGCATGGCAAGGTCTGGTACAGGGTTTGTGCGTGACTGGAGGGGTGTGGATTTGCCAGAAAGTGCTCCTCCACCCAGCACTCGCAGTGCATCATTGACACCGGGAACATTGGCCCACATGTCAGATTATGCCTTGCGGATCCTAAAAAGGGACCCCCGCATTGCCAAAATGATGAACGATGACGACTACTGGTTGGCCAGCATCCTGGATCCACGCTATAAAGGCAAATTACAAAACATCATGCCACAGGAGAACCTTGACCTAATATTGGCTAATAAACAAGCAACTCTGGTAAATCGGTTGCTTGAGGCATTCCCAGCACACAGCAGCGGTGATGGTTCTCACACGAGCCGTACGGGCCGGGGGCAGCTTGGCAGAGGTGTTCGTGGTGCACACAGAAGTGGCGTTGGAGACAGGGGTTTCATGACAATGTTGTGGACTGATTTTTCAAATACCGCTCACGAAACTGGTAATACTGCATCGATGGAAAGTGACAGGAGACAGCAGTTGTCAACTATGGTTACAAACTACTTTTCCTCCCATATCGATGTTCTCCCACACAGGTCATTCCCCTTTGACTATTGGGCCGCTAAACTGGACACCTGGCCTGAATTGGCCCAATATGCCTTACAGGAGCTCGCTTGACCAGCTGCAAGTGTGCTATCGGAAAGAGTCTTCAGTGCAGCTGGATCAATCCTGACAGAAAAAAGGACCCGTCTGTCAACCCAAAATGTGGATGATCTAACCTTCATTAAAATGAACCACGCATGGGTTTCCAAGGATTTTGTCCCACCTTCCCCTGATGACACATAGGGTGACAGAAAAATGGCTTGCTTTGGTCCACCTCTTCCTGGTACTTCACCTTTTTCGCCTTTTGCATCAGCTGAATGTCCAACATCAACATATGCCACTTTCTAAAACTCCCTAACTGTGCTGCCTCCCCCCCCATGGCCAGGGTCACCACCTAGCGCATGACACCGTGCGAGTGCCGTTGCCCTGGACAGGTGGGTAGGCCGACTCTTGGGCGCGGGCACTGGCACAGGGTCCCTCATAGTGCAATCAAGTGTCTCTGACGGTGGTGGTGCACACCTGCCGTCAGACACACCGCTGTACTATGAGGGGCCCAGTGCCAGTACCGACGCCCACGAGTGGGCCCCCCTTGCTTGGGCAGGGCCCCAGCATTTGCAATCTTTACCTCTCCCTGCTCCTCCGCTGTGTAATCTGGGCCGTCAAATCCATACTGTGCCTGACACCGTCTGAGCCTGCCTCTTGATGTATAGACATATATTTTGAATGTGTACGCTATCCATACATGTTATCCGAGGATACGGTACCCTTTCTAACCTTTGTGCAATCACGTGCAATCCATACTGGGCCTAACACCGTCTGAGCCTGCCTCCTGAGACATATATTTTGAATGTGTACGCTATCCATACATGTTATCTGGGGATACGGTACCCTTTCTAACCTTTGTGCAATCACGTGCAATCCATACTGGGCCTAACACCGTCTGAGCCTGCCTCCTGAGACATATATTTTGAATGTGTACGCTATCCATACATGTTATCTGGGGATACGGTACCCTTTCTAACCTTTGTGCAATCACGTGCAATCCATACTGGGCCTAACACCGTCTGAGCCTGCCTCCTGAGACATATATTTTGAATGTGTACGCTATCCATACATGTTATCTGGGGATACGGTACCCTTTCTAACCTTTGTGCAATCACGTGCAATCCATACTGGGCCTAACACCGTCTGAGCCTGCCTCCTGAGACATATATTTTGAATGTGTACGCTATCCATACATGTTATCTGGGGATACGGTACCCTTTCTAACCTTTGTGCAATCACGTGCAATCCATACTGGGCCTAACACCGTCTGAGCCTGCCTCCTGAGACATATATTTTGAATGTGTACGCTATCCATACATGTTATCTGGGAATACGGTACCCTTTCTAACCTTTGTGCAATCATGTGCAATCCATACTGGGCCTAACACCGTCTGAGCCTGCCTCCTGAGACATATATTTTGAATGTGTACGCTATCCATACATGTTATCTGGGGATACGGTACCCTTTCTAACCTTTGTGCAATCATGTGCAATCCATACTGGGCCTAACACCGTCTGAGCCTGCCTCCTGAGACATATATTTTGAATGTGTACGCTATCCATACATGTTATCTGGGGATACGGTACCCTTTCTAACCTTTGTGCAATCATGTGCAATCCATACTGGGCCTAACACCGTCTGAGCCTGCCTCCTGAGACATATATTTTGAATGTGTACGCTATCCATACATGTTATCTGGGGATACGGTACCCTTTCTAACCTTTGTGCAATCACGTGCAATCCATACTGGGCCTAACACCGTCTGAGCCTGCCTCCTGAGACATATATTTTGAATGTGTACGCTATCCATACATGTTATCTGGGGATACGGTACCCTTTCTAACCTTTGTGCAATCATGTGCAATCCATACTGGGCCTAACACCATCTGAGCCTGCCTCCTGAGACATATATTTTGAATGTGTACGCTATCCATACATGTTATCTGGGGATACGGTACCCTTTCTAACCTTTGTGCAATCACGTGCAATCCATACTGGGCCTAACACCGTCTGAGCCTGCCTCCTGAGACATATATTTTGAATGTGTACACTATCCATACATGTTATCTGGGGATACGGTACCCTTTCTAACCTTTGTGCAATCACGTGCAATCCATACTGGGCCTAACACCGTCTGAGCCTGCCTCCTGAGACATATATTTTGAATGTGTATGCTATCCATACATGTTATCCGGGGATACGGTACCCTTTCTAACCTTTGTGCAATCACGTGCAATCCATACTGGGCCTAACACCGTCTGAGCCTGCCTCCTGAGACATATATTTTGAATGTGTACGCTATCCATACATGTTATCTGGGGATACGGTACCCTTTCTAACCTTTGTGCAATCACGTGCAATCCATACTGGGCCTAACACCGTCTGAGAATGATAGATGGGGCCCACCATACACTGGAACATTCCAAAGGTGGACATCAGACACTGGAGCAGCATTTACAGGGCCCATTATACACTAGAGCATTAGAAATGGGGCCCATTATGTTTGGAGCATTATTTGGGCCCATAAGACAGTAGAGCTTCATCCATGGGGACCAACATATACTGTAGCATTATGTGGAGCTCATCATATACTGTTTCAAACATTATATGGGACCAATGATTCTGTATGGAGAAATAGATGGGCCTCGTCATGAGATGTAAAAAGTGAGGTATTTTTCATTGTACTATACCGCTATTTCTCTGCCGTATCGGAGCATGATGAGTTGTGGTATGTGTTAAAGGGGCGCTCTTTCGCCCAGGGCACATGAAAACCTGGAGCCAGCCCTCCCCCCCACAGTCTGTAGCCAAATAACCCCCATTTTTCAGTGCGTAACTTGTATTATGAAGTTAATTAAGGTTGACAAGCTTCAGTAAGAAGAATTGATGCTTTTGGCATTCAAATGGGCACTGTTGGTGTGTTTCCTGTCCTCCTCTCACTGCCGACTTTTATTCCCCATTGACTTACATTGGGTTTCGTGTTTCGGGACGACCCCGACTTTTCCCTATAATCGGACGATCTTGCTCGACCCGACTTTTGGAAAAGTCGGATTTCACGAAACGAAACGCGACCCTAAAAAACCAAAAGTCGCTCAACTCTATTAGTAACCTTATCATGTGTCAAAGTTGACGTCTGTGTGAATAAGGGCAGCCAAGGACCGGGTCCCAACCAGTGGACACCCATCAGGGGAAGCTTCTAAATAAAATTTCCAGCTCAGGAGAGGGAGGCCACACCCCAGCTTGCACAGAATGCAAAAATACAAAGAAAAAACACAAAAATTGAGCTTGGTTTGAGTTGGTACACATGCAGCATATAAATGCATGTTCACATGGCCAAAAACAGCATACAAAACCTACAAAAGACAAAATGAAAAAACCCTGCTATAATTAAATAAGTAAAAAGCAAAAGTGAGATGAAAGTCCGTCCCTCTAAACTTTCATCTCAAACAAGGAGAAGACTGATCAGAGATGCAGCCAAGAGGCCCATGAGCACTCTGGATGAACTGCAGAGATCTACAGCTGAGGTGGGACAGTCTGTCCATAGGACAACAATCAGTCATACACTGCACAAATCTGGCCTTTCATAGAATCATAGAATCGTAGAGTTGGAAGGGACCTCCTGGACCATCTGGTCCAACCCCCTGCTCAAAGCAGGATTCGCTAAATCATCCCAGTCAGATGTCTGTCCAGCCTCTGTTTGACGACTTTTATTGAAGGAGAACTCACCACCTCTCGTGGCAGCCTGTTACACTCATTGATCACTCTGTCAAAAAGTTTTTTTAAATATTAATCTAATCTGTGTCTCCTCCCATTCAGTTTCATCCCATTGCTTCTAGTCTTTCCTTGCGCAAATGGGAATAAAGATGATCCTGCTACAATGTGACAGCCCATGAGATATTTGTAGACAGCTATTAAGTCTCCTCTCAGTCTTCTCTTCTGCAAGCTGAACATTCCCAAATCCTGCAACCTTTCCTCATAAGACAGGGTTTGCAGACCGGTCACCATTCTGGTCGCTCTTTTCTGAACTTGTTCCAGTTTGCTGATGTCTTTTTTAAAATGTGGTGCCCAAAACTGGACACAGTATTCCAGATGAGGTCTGACCAAAGAGAAGTAGAGGTCAATAATGACTTCACGTGATCTAGACTGTATGCTCCTGTTAATACATCCTAGAATTGCATTTGCCTTTTTTGCTGCTGCATCACACTGTTGACTCATATTCAGTCTGTGATCTATTAGTATACTGTTATGAATGAGTCACCATAGGAGGCAAAAACAGAAATACTAGCTAAGTCCAGAAAACCAGAGAAGTTGGCAGCTATCGGATTACAGACCCCTGAACCTATCAACAACAACTAGCAGTAGCTGTGGGGGGTTCCTACGGTGCCCTAGACCCCTCGATCACAGCCGGAGAACTACATAGCCTAAAGACAGAAAGGGAAATCTAAACTGCCCCAGAGCAGACCCCAAAGCAATAGGCAGCCCCCAACATAAAATGACGGTGAAGCAAGATGAAAAAACACTCACACAGATAGAAAGATAGGCTGAGCAAATGATGGGGCCCAAGCTGACTACAAAGGACAGGATAGAAAAGCTGCTGTCTGTAATCCGCCGAAACCCTATCAAAAGAGCCAACAGCTGATAGGGAAAAAAGCCCTGAAGACGCTAGGCTTCAAAAAGACTATATCAGTACTCAGGTATTTTCTGAAGACAGAGCAAAAAGGAATTCAGCACACCCAGCAGGGAATGGCAGAAATCCAGAAAAACAAGGAAAAACAAAACCAAAACACAAATGCAAACAACAGAGCAAAGAACTTAGCTTTTGAGGAGCAGGAATCAGACTGGTCTCCTAGAATCCCTCATAGAGATCACCAGCAAGGCAGAAGGGCGTCGGCTGCCATATATCCACTCAGAAATTCCCGTCACCCAGTCATCATCATCCAGCTCAGGTGCTTGGTGATCAGCCTCACTACCTTCCTTCACCAGAAGAGAGAGTTCATCAGACCTCAATGGTGAAGGGGAAAATGAACTTACAACAGTATACCCTTCTTTTTCACATGCGCTGTTGCTTAGCCCTATTCCTCCCATTCTGTATATGCTTTTTTCATTTTTATTGCCCAGATGTAGTACTTTGCATTTTTTCCTGTTAAAAAACATTCTGTTAGTTGCTGCCCACTGCTCCAGTTTATTTATATCTTTTTGAATCCTCTCTCTCTCTTCTCTAGTATTAGCTATCCCTCCTAGCTTTGTGTCATCAGCAAACCTCAATTCCTTCATCTAAATCATTGATAAAGATGTTGAACAATACAGGGCCCAGGACAGAGCCCTGTGGTACCCCACTTGAGACATTCTTCCAATTGGATGTGCAGCCATTTACGACCACTCTTTGGGTCCGATCACTAAGCCAGTTATGAATCCACCTAACAGTTGCCTTGTCCATTTCATACTTCCATTTTTTTCAATAAGGATTGTGTGAGATACTTTGTCAAATGCTTTGCTGAAGTCAAGATATAATATATCTACAGCATTTCCCTGATCCACCCAATCAGTGATTCTGTCATAGAAGGAAATTAAGTTAGTCTGACATGATTTATTAGTTACTAACCCAAGCTGACTCTGTTTAATCACTTCATTCTTGTCCAGGTACTTAGATACATTTTGTTTAATAATTTGTTCAAAGATCTTTCCTGGTATAGAAGTCAGACTCACCGGCCTATAGTTGCCTGGGTCCACCTTCTTCCCCTTTTTGAAGATAGGAACAACATTTGCTCTTCTCCAGTTTTCTGGGACTTATCTTGTTCTCCAAGAATTTTCAAAGATTATGGAGAGGGGTTCAAAAATTTCTTCTGCTATCTCCTTCAGTACTCTGGGGTGTAATTCATCTAGACCTGGAGACTTGAATTCATTTAGGTTAGCTAAGTGTTTCCTCACTATCTTTCTGTTTATAGATATCCTGGATTCTTCTATTCTCTTAATAGGACAGTGAAGAACAGTTGATGTTACATTTCCTTTCTGAGAGAAAACAGATGCAAAATAGGAATTTAAAGATTCGGCCTTCTCAACATCCTGTCTTACCATTTCATCATTTTCATCCTGTAAAATTCCTATAGCATCTTTGACTTTTCTTTTACTTTTGAGATATCTCCAAAATCCTTTATTATTGCTTTTGACATCTCTTGCAAGCCTCAATTCATTGTCAGCTTTAGTAATCTGATTTGTGCCCTGCAAGTTCTGCAGACAGCATTATATTCTTCTTTAGATATGCCTCCCTCTTTCCATTTTATAAATAATTCTTTCTTCCTTTTTAGCATGTGCTTAAGTTCTGTGTTCATCCATCCTGGTTTCCTTAAATGCTTCCTATTCTTCCTTCTTTTTGGAATTGTTAACAATTGTGCTTTGAGAATTTCATTTTTCAAGATTTCCCATCCTTCCTGGACATTTTTGTGCTTAAGGATATCCAGCCATTGGATTCCTCCAATTCTCTTTCTGAATCCCATAAAATCTGCCTTTCTGAAATCTAACCTTGACGTCTGAGTCTTCACAGGTCTTCCTCCTCTAGTTATCCAAAATTCTAAAATAGCATGGTCTCTACCTCCTAGGGTCCCAGTCACTTTTACCTCCTCAACCATTTCCTCCCTGTTTATAAGGATTAGATCCAAGGTAGCAGTTCCCCTTGTTTTCTCCCCTACCTTTTGGAAGATAAAGTTGTCAGCAAGAGAGGATAAGAATTTCCTTGACCCGTTAGTTTTGCCTGAGATTCCCAACAAATATCAGGATAGTTGAAATCTCCCATGACAACTATGTCATATTTTTTGGAGAACTTGGCCATTTGATGCATAAAGAGTTGATCCATAACTTCAGCTTGCACAGGCGGTCTGTAGTAAATGCCTACAATGGTGTCCTTTCCATTGTTCTGTCCTTGTATTCTTACCCAGTTTCCACAGAACTCCCAGTCTCTAAAGCTTCAATCTCTGTGCAGACATACGCGTTTCTAACATACAATGAGACACCTCCTCCTCATTTATCAAGTCTGTTTCTTGCAAATAAGTTGTATCCTTCTAGCCTTGCATTCCAATCATGTGTATTGTCCCACCAAGTTTGTGATACCAATGACATCATATTTCTTTTCCTGCATTAATAGTTCCAATTCTCCTTATTTGTTTGCCCATGCTTTGTGCATTAGTATAGAAACATTTTAGTTTGTGATTGGTTTCCCTTTCTCCAATATTTTTATTATTTAGATTCTTTTGTCTTTGTTCTTCCTTTCCACTTCTAATAGCAGAGTTCTCATTAGCATTTATCAGGTGTATGGCGTTTTCTGGCCTTTTGGAAGAGTGGCAAGAAGAAAGCCATTTCTCAAAAATATCCATAAAAAGTGTCGTTTAAAGTTTGCAACAAGCCACCTGGGAGACACACCAAACATGTGGAAGAAGGTGCTCAGGTCAGACAAAACAAAAATCGAACTTTTTGGCAACAATGCCAAACGATATGTTTGGTGTAAAGGCAACACAACTCATCACCCTGAACACACCATCCCCACTGTTAAACATGGTGGTGGCAGCTTCATGGTTTGGGCCTGCTTTTCTTCAGCAGGGACAGGGAAGATGGTTAAAATTGATGGGAAGATTGATGGAGCCAAATACAGGACCATTCTTGAAGAAAACCTGTTGGAGTCTGCCAAAGACCTGAGCCTGGGACGGAGATTTGTCTTCCAACAAGACAATGATCCCAAATATAAAGCAAAATCTACAATGGAATGGTTCACAAATAAATGTATCCAGGTGTTAGAATGGCCAAGTCAAAGTCCAGACCTGAATCCAATCGATAATCTGTGAAAAGAGCTGAAAACTGCTGTGCACAAACGATCTCCTTCAAACTTCACTGAGCTCTAGCTGTTTGCCAAGGAAGAACGGGCAAGAATTTCAGTCTCTCGATGTACAAAACTGACAGACATACCACAAGCGACTTGCAGCTGTAATCGCAGCAAAAGGTGGATCGACAAAGTATTAAGTTAAAGGGGCCGAATAATATTGCACGCTCCACTTTTCAGTTTTTGAATTTCCACAAAAATTTAAAATAATCAATAAATTTCGTTCAACTTCACAATTGTGTCCCACTTGTTGTTGATTCTTCACCAAGAATTTGGTATCTTTATGTTTGAAGCATGATATGTGGGAAAAGGTTTAAAAGTTCCAGGGGGCTGAATACTTTTGCAAGGCACTGTATATACAGCATGAGCCACACACAGCCTCCCAATATGCAGCATGAGCCCCACACAGCCTCTCTATATACAGCATGAGCCACACACAGCCTCCCAATATGCAGCATGAGCCACACACAGCCTCCCCATATGCAACATGAGACCAACACAGTCTCCCTATATACGGCATGAGCCACACACAGCCTCCAAATATGCAGCATGAGCCACACACAGCCTCCCCATATGCAACATGAGACCCACACAGCCTCCCTATATACGGCATGAGCCACACACAGCCTCCCAATATGCAGCATGAGCCACACACAGCCTCCCTATATATGGCATGAGCCACACACAGCCTCCCCATATGCAGCATGAGCCACACACAGCCTCCCCATATGCAGCATGAGCCACACACAGCCTCCCCATATGCAGCATGAGGCCCACATAGCCTCCCCCATATGCAGCACGAGACCCACACAGCCTCCCCCATATGCAGCATGAGCCCTACACAGCCTCCCCATATACAGAATGAGACCCACACAGCCTCCCCCATATGTAGCATGAACCCAACACAGCCTCCCCCATATGCAACATGAGCCCCATACAGCCTCCCCCATATGTAGCATGAGCCCCACATAACCTTCCTATAAACAGAATGAGCCCCACACAGCCTCCCCCATATGCAGCATGAGCCCCACAGCCTCCCTCATATGCAGCATGAGCCCCACACAGCCTCCCCCATATGCAACATGAGCCCCACACAGCCTCACTATATACAGCATGAGCCCCACAGCCTCCCTCATATGCAGCATGAGCCCCACAGCCTCCCTCATATGCAGCATGAGCCCCACACAGCTTCCCCCATATGCAACGAGCCTCACACAGCCTCCCCCATATGTAGCATGATCCCCACACAGCCTCCCCCATATGTAGCATGAGCCCCACACAGCCTCCCCCATATGCAGCATGTGCCCCACAAAGGCTCCTCCATATATTGAGCCCCTCCACAGCTTCCTCAGGTCCAGGATGAGGCTCCCATATTTTCCCCATGTCCTGGATGAGATACCCACAGCCTCCCCATGTCCTGGATGAGCTCCCCACAGCTTCCCCATGTCCAGGATGGGGCCCCCATAGCCTCCCCATGTACAGAATGAGGATCCCATTGCCTCCTCAGGTCCACCCAAACATCCCATGCACATGAAAAAAGAACACCACATACTCACCTTGGTCCCGTTCCCCCAGCACTCTGCTTCTGATCCTGTCTCCGATGCGCTGACTCTCTGCAGTTCAAAGCTGACACAATGAAATGACATCATCGCCTCAGCTGTTTTACACACTGATTGGTGGAGAAAGTGGCCGGAGGCCCCTCCTCCACCAATGAAGTTAGCGTAGATGGAGACAGTGTGCGTCCAGGCACGGTACGGCCCATGGACCTCTGCTTTCCAGCCCCTCAACTCTCTCACCCAGACTGAGACAGCCAGAGGACAAAACGTGGCCAGCAGGCCACACTTTGCCCGCGTCTGGCATAATGCTATCCTCAGCATGTTATCATTTACGTGTTACTTTTCACCTTGAACAAACCCTTTAAATAATTTTTTCAAGATACTATTCAAAAGCATGACACACTGATTTAAGTGGAAATATTTATAGGTGATGGGACAAAATAAGGACCATAAATAAAAAGATCATGTCACTGTCAACTTAAAAACCTGTGGCATAGAGTGGGAGAGGGATGTATTACAGATCCCACCCTGTGGCCATACTGGGGGTCATCAATCACTCTTCTGTGTACTGTGGGTGCCTGCGGCCATGCTGGGGGTCTGCACATCTCTCACCCTGTTGTGTAATGTGGGTGTCCGCAGCCATGCTGGGGGTCGGCTCATCACTCACCTGCTGTGTACTGTGGGAGCCTACGGCCATGCTAGGGGTCATCAATCACTCTTCTGTGTACTGTGGGTGCCTGCGGCCATGCTGGGGGTCAGGTCATCACTCACCCTGCTGTGTACTGTGGGTGCCTGTGGCCATGCTGGGGGTCGGGTGATGACTCACCTGCTGTGTTCTGTGGGTGCCGTGGACATGCTGGGGGTCGGGTGATCACTCACCTGCTGTGTACTGTGGGTGCCCACGGCCATACTGGGGGTCGGGTGATGACTCACCTGCTGTGGGTGCCGTGGACATGCTGGGGGTCGGGTGATCACTCACCTGCTGTGTACTGTGGATGCCCACGGCCATACTGGGGGTCGGGTGATGACTCACCTGCTGTGTTCTGTGGGTGCCGTGGACATGCTGGGGGTCGGGTGATCACTCACCTGCTGTGTACTGTGGGTGCCCACGGCCATACTGGGGGTCGGGTGATCACTCACCTGCTGTGTACTGTGGGTGCCCACGGCCATACTGGGGGTCGGCTCATCACTCACCTGCTGTGTACTGTGGGTGCCCACGGCCATGCTGGGGGTCGGCTCATCACTCACCTGCTGTGTACTGTGGGTGCCGTGGACATGCTGGGGTCGGGCGATCACTCACCTGCTGTGGATGCCCACGGCCATACTGGGGGTCGGGTGATCACTCACCTGCTGTGTACTGTGGATGCCCACGGCCATACTGGGGGTCGGGTGATGACTCACCTGCTGTGTACTGTGGGTGCCGTGGACATGCTGGGGGTCGGCTCATCACTCACCTGCTGTGTACTGTGGGTGCCCACGGCCATACTGGGGGTCGGCTCATCACTAACCGTGCCCCTTTAAGCCATGGATGGCAGTGGTGATGATGCGCTGATCACCTGCCGGAGCCGAGCATGCTCCCTGCCCAGGAGAGGAGGAGACTTGCAGCCGTAGCCGCTGTAGCCGGGCAGCCCGGATCACTAGCGCCGGAGCCCGTCACTATGGAGGAAGCCGCGCAGGATTAGCCGGTGGCAGGGAGCGGCGCGGACACCGAGCAGGGCAGTGCTAGTCGTACACACCGGGCAGCAGGCGGCTCATCATGGGCAACGAGGGCAGCATAGAAGGCGGAGAGGGGCTGGCTGGCCATCCAGAGGGCGATGGAAGAGGGGGCTTCGCCCAGATCCCAGCTGGAATGGAGGCTGATCTGAGCCGGCTCAGCGAGGAGGAGAGGAAGCAGATCGCAGCTGTCATGTCAAGGGCGCAGGAGCAGCGGACGGATCGCTCAGCGATGAGGCATGTACCGGGTGATCCTCGTCCACCTCCCGTCACAATGTGTCTGAGCACCGGGAGCCCGATCTCCTGCTCCAGCTGGAGGTGTCTCTGCCCATCAGCCCTGTGTGTGTGAGGATGGGACGTGTCCATGTTCTGCATGGCTGAGTGTGCTCTCAGAGGGCCCTTTAAAGATCCCCCTCCCCAGATCAGTGCTGAGAGGAATCAGGATTAATAATGGATGAGATTTCGGATTCTGGATATTATATTCTGCTGGCTCTCTGCGGGGCACCGCTGTGGGTGATGCCATGATCCCAGGCTGATGCCATGCCCAGAGGATTATGACCCCCAGATTAGCCCTGGCCATGGTGCTGAAGTTCTGCAGCCTCCATGTCCAGCCATGCTCAGTGAGATGGGATCTACCTAATAATAGCTGCCTCCGATCACCACTATTATGGCAGCTCTGCTCCATCCCATACCCCAGGCTGTGGCCACAGCTCATCACCAGATCTGCTGCTCCACACATTTACTCTGCTGCCATTAATGACAGCTTAGCACAGCCTGGGCAGGGGCTGTATACTGATATATATGTATCTATCACCACCAGAATACATATTGATTGCCTGATGCCCTGGCCTTTTCTGCCTGCTCATTTCTTCTACTGTGCAGTCTGGGAACCATTGCAAATGGCAATCTGCATGTGTCACTAAGCTAAATGAAAGCCATCATTAGATGCCTCTTGTGTCAGTGCCTGCCTTGCCTTGCTGCAGGGATATGGCGGCAAATAAGATGTGAAGTTCTGCCAGGAGGCTAAATCTTATTACACTCATTAAATGTTTAAGAAGTCAATGTAGGCTTTACAGCAGTATCTTGCTTTACTGGTATTGATAGATAGATTACTTGTTAGTCGAATCAGTTCATTACAAAATCACGGTTTCTTGTGGAGGCATTTGGGACTGATAGTGTTAAAGCATAAACTTGCTGAAGAAAACAGTGTGTAGGACTGCACATTACAGCAGATTTCCATGGCAGCCCTCTAAAGTCCATTTCTCATTAGCCTGAGCTGGCAACTGTTTTATATCTAAAGTAATCAGTCTAAGGAAAAAATACGCAAGGCAGGTGATATACACTTGTTTATGTATAAGTGGTGGACACAGATCTCAAAATATTCTCTTTTCCTTGCTTTACAATACTTACTTGACTTTTAATTGAATTAAGTTAACTGCCAGTTAATTGAAATGGCAAGAAAATAGAACCTGCAATTACCATAACATAGATCAGACTTTTAGGCCGTGTATCACACGTTTCCCACATGGCAAGCTCAAAAGCAAATAGTTTTCAATAAACAGCATTCTTGTGAATCTGTTATCTATCTATCTATTTATCCCATATCTATCTATCTATTTATCACATATCTATCTATGTAACTAACTATGGCTTGACAAAGACGGGTCACCGTTGAAACGTTGCCACCTGAGGAATTTAATTTGAGTGCTGCCTATTTTTTTTCCTTTTATCTATGTAACTATCTATCCATCCCATATCTATCTATCTATCTATCTATTTATCTTTCCATCTATCTATCTATCTATCTATCCCATATCTATCTATCTATCTATCCCATATCTATCTATCCCATATCTATCTATCTATCCCATATCTATCTATCTATCTATCTATCCATCTAACTATCTATCCATCTATCTATCCATCTATCCCATATCTATATATCTATCTATCTATCTATCTATCTATCCCATATCTATCTATCTATCTATCTATCTATCCCATATCTATCTATCCCATATCTATCTATCTATCTATCCCATATCTATCTATTCCATATCTATCTATCTATCTATCTATCCATCCCATATCTATCTATGTAACTATCTATCTATCTATCTAGAAAAAAAAAAGAAAAAGGATTGCCCTATCCGAAACATTGCCACGCCACTAGGCTATTAAACAGTTCACACCACTATTATTTTGGTGCTGCTTTTTTTTTCTATTATCTAAGGACATAAAGGTGTCTGGAGAAGCGTGCACTGCTCTAAGGTATTTTGTGCTGTTCCTATTTTTTACACCTATCTATCTATACCATATCTATCTATCTCTCTATCCCATATCTATCTATCTATATCTATCGCTCTATCCCATATCTATCTATCTATCTATCTATCTATCTATCTATCTATCTATCTTTATCTATCTATACCATATCTATCTATCTATCTATCTCTCTATCCCATATCTATCTATCTATCTATATCGCTCTATCCCATATCTATCTATCTATCTATCTATCCTTCCTATCTTTCCTTCCATCTATCTATTTATCTGTCTATCTATTATCTATCTAGCTTTTCATCTATCTAGTATCTATCTATCCATCCCATATCTATCTATCTAGCTATCCATCTAGCTATCTATCTATCTATCTTTCCATCTATCTATTATCTATCTATCTATACCATATCTATCTATCTATCTATCTATCACTCTGATATCTATCTACCTATCCCATATCTATCTATCTATCTATCGCTCTGATATCTATCTACCTATCCCATATCTATCTATCTATCTATCTATCTATCTATCTATCTATCTATCTATCTATCTATCTATCGCTCTGATATCTATCTACCATGGCATTTCAGCATGGAAATATGGCAGCTCATATTTGAAGTAAATATGTCACCACCAGTCTCAGTACTATACCTTGCTTTCAGATTTCGGTGACATTGGAATTTTGGGAGAGAAGTCATCCTATCCACTCTGCACGTCAGCAGCCTTTATTGGGCTCAAGATGTAGCTGATTTGCTGAGAGACAAATGCCCCCTCCCTCTGTTGCATCTTTAAAAATTGGTTGAGTCAGGTCACGTCCATTATATTTTTGTTCCTTATTTCCAATTTCTGTTTTAGAACCACTAGCAAAATGATTGGAATATGAAACTGGTATACAGCAAGACATTCTGACCTGCCTCAGTTTTTGGTGAAGTTGTTTTTACGACAGACTTTTTGGGTTCGGAAGGAACGTGGGTTTGGCATTGGGTTGTCTAGATTTTCATCAGTCCTTTTGACTGTACATAGACTATACTCCTGCTTCTTGTTCTCATGCTTATTGCTCAGGGTTCCCCATACTTCTGGCTGAATATGCTAAAATAGGATTGACATGGGTCCCCTGTATTCTTTAGATTAGTCTAGTGATGCGAAATGGTATCTTGTTTTGTACCATAAGTTTTTGGATTCAGGAAGGCCGACAGTGTTGCACCTTCGACAAATTACTTATCCTATTAAGGGAAGATGCATGGCTGCTTGTGTAATAGTTCACATCTGCCAGAACAGGCGCCGTTCAGACTCAGTGGCTCTCTGTCCTACCTCTAAGGCCGGGATCACACATGCGAGGAATACGGCCGAGTCTCACATATTAATACCTGGCACTCAGGAGCGGAGTGTGCGGCTCCATGTATCGCCACCGCACGCTCCACTCCGGCGGCAGTGCCTGGTATTAACATGTGAGTCTCGGCCATATTCCTCACATGTGTGATCCCGGCCGGGCATATGGTCACAGCTCATGGGTTGTTTCCATGATGTCTCCACGATATACATGGTGTTCTGGTGTACTGATGACAGTCTGATAATATTGTGGTTCTCCATTGTTGGATACCGTGTTGTAATATGTGTCGTGTTCAGGCAATCTGGTGCCTGGGAATGGGATCAAGTGTCTTTTGCGCACATTGCTGAAATGAGATATAACAATATGGGCCCAGCAGCACCTTCTGTGATTACAGAGAGCATTATGCTGACAAACTAGATAATTTGAAGGCAACAAAGCTGATCAAACACACAAGCTGAGTGCTGATCAACGGGATCGCTGTGGGTAAATGGGTATGTAATGGTCAAATATGGCTGGAAAAATTGCCAGATAGTTTGATTGCAACATGAAACAAATCGGTCAGCACAGTCCAACCACCGAAACTAGTTATATGGTCCTAATATAAGATACTGTTATCCTACACCTTTATGTATGAAATCTGTTGCTACCTGACTGAAATATTGCTATTCATATGCAAACAAGGCTTAAGTACTCTGGGCATGCCAAAGTATAGTGAGTGAAATAAATATTGAGCACATCACCAATCTTTTAAGTAAATATATTTCTAAAGGTGCTGTTGACATGAAAATCTCACCAGATGTCAGTAACAACACATCCAATCCACACAGGCAAAGAACTCAAACCATAGATGTCCATAAATTAGGTTATGTGTAATAATGAGAAATGTCATAGGAAAAATTATTGAACACGCTTACTGAAATTTTATTAATACTTTGTACAAAAGTCTTTGTTGGTGATGACAGCTTCAAGATGCCTCCTGCATGGAGAAACTAGTTGCATGCATTGCTCAGGAGTGATTTTGGCCCATTCTTCTACACAAACACTCCTGAAATCCTGAAGGTTCTGTGGGCTCCTTCTATGAACTCTGAGCTTTAGTTCCTTCCCACATTTTCTATTGGATTCAGGTCAGGTTATTGGCTGGGCCATTTATGCAGTTATATTTTCTTTCTCTGAAACCAGTTGAGAGTTTCCTTGTTTGTGTGTTTGGGATCATTGTTTTGCTGACTTGTCCATCCTCATTTCATATTCATCATTTTTGTAGATGACAGCAGATTTTTATCAAAAATATCTCGGTACATTTGTCCGTTCATACTTCATTAAATTATATAAAGTTCCCACCTCCAAACTTCACTGTTGGCATGATGTTTTTGGGGTGATATGCAGTGGTTTTTGGCTTTTAAACATGGTATATATTATAGCACCCAAAGTGTTCGATTTTGGTCTAATCTGACCAGACTATATTCTCTCAGCATTTCATGGGCATGGCTTAATGTTGTTGAGCAAACTTTAAATGCACTTGAACATATTTTTTGTTCAGCAATGGAGTATTGTGTGGTGAGCATGCATATAGATCAGTGATGGCAAACCTTTCTGAGACCGAGTGCCCAACTGCAGCCTAAAACCCAATTATTTATAATGAAGTGCCAACACATGCCAAATGCCCCATCATGATCCCCTTCATGTAGAAATATGCCCCATCATTATCCCCTTCATGCAGAAACATGCCCCATCATGATCCCCTTCATGTAAAAATGTAGAAATTGCCCATTCCACCACTTCCATCATTTCCTCCTCCCTATCACCCCATCATTGCCCTCTCCCCCACCACCATCATTGCCCTCTCCCCATCACTCCCATCATTGGCCCTCTCCCCATCACTCCCATCATTGGACCTCTCCCCATCACTCCCATCATTGGCCCTCTGCCCATCACTCCCATCATTGGCCCTCTCCCCATCACTCCCATCATTGGCCTTCTCTCCGTCACTGCCATCATTGGCCCTCTTCCCATCACGCCCATCTTTGGCCATCTCCCCATCACTCCCTTCTTTGGCCATCTCCCCATCACTCCCATCATTTGCCTTCTCCCCATCACCCCCATCTTTGGCCCTCTCCCCATCACTCCCATCATTGTCCCACTCCCTATCACTCCCATCATTAGCCCTCTCCCCATCATTGGCCCTCTCCCCTTCACCACCATCATTGGCCCTGTCCCCATCACTCCCATCATTGGCCCTCGCCCCATCATTGACACACACACACACGCACACACACCACAGCAGCTTCACTGACACAGCGGCCTCACTCACCTCTCCGTGCGCAGGCAGCTTCCTTCCTCTCACTGGCACAGGGGCTGCGGAGCTAAATGATGATGTCATCCAGCCGCGGCCGTGCCGCTCAATCTGTGAGGCAGGAAGCTGCAGCTCGGAGCTCCGGAACAAGGATGAGGCGATGCTGTGTGCCAGTTTAGAGTGCTCTGCGTGCCCTCTCTGGGACGTGTGCCATAGGTTCGCCATCACTGATATAGACCATGGAGGTTGAATGCATTACTTATAGTTTTCTTTGAAACAATTCTACCTGCTGATTCTAGGTGTTTTTGTAGCTCTCCACAGGTGGTTCTTGGCTCCTGGACAACTCTTCTGACAATTTTTTTCACTCCTTTGAAATCTTGCAGGGATCACCTGGTTGTGGCTGGTTTGTGGTGAAATGATGTTATTTCCAATTCCAGACTACAGACTCAACAGTGCTCACTGGAAACTTCAGTAGTTTAATAATTCTGTAACCAATTCTATCAGTATGTTTTGCAAAAATAAGGTTGCAAAGGTCTTGAGACAACTCATTGATTTTACTCAGCATGAGATTTTTGTTGTGTGACACCTTGGTAATGAGACACCTTTTTATAGGCCATCAATTAAACCAGCTGATGTTTTTCACTAAGTGGCAGAATTGATATCTAATTACTGATAGATTTCAGCTGGTGTTATAACTTTCCATGGCTTTTTGCACCTCTGTTTCTTCATGTGTTCAATACTTTTCTCTATGTCATTTCTTATTATTACTCATAACTTTATTTATGAAAATCTATGTTTTTATTTCTTTGCCTGTGTTGATTGGATGATTTGTTACCGACATCTTGTGATAATTTTATGTCAACTGCAGCTTTAGAAATATATTTAGTTAGAAAATTGGGGACATGCTCAATTCTTATTTCACCCGCTGTATGTCTCAAGTCTCTGCCTTCTCAGTTTTATTTCCCACTCAGTCTCATCTTCCTATACTTGACTTACAGCTCCTTTGCTGTTTAGTCAGTGTGCTTTCATTCAAGTAGAGAAGGTGAGGCTGGGCAGGAATTAGAGGAGGGAAGGCAAATTTTGGAACATGCTTTGGCATGCCCAGAGCACTTAAGACTTATTTACATATAAGTCAAAAAGTGATTTTCACTGAGGGAGCAGCAGATTGCATATATCAATGGGATACTTAGTAGTTTGGCATATATTCCTAAGAGGGTTCAGTACTTTAACATTACAGCAGCAAACCAACAATCAATGGGTGGGTCGCAGAAGGTCTCTTTCAGTTCTGCTCTCACACATCTGCCTCTGAGGCACTTCTCTGCCTTCATCCCAAGCTTCTTCCAGCTGTACTACCTTTTTGCCACTATAGTTATTGATGTTTACAATCCACTTGCCTTAAATGGCCACCTATCACTTGTGAATGATCACCTAGCACATACAAATGGTCATCTAGCACATGCAAATGGTCAACTAGCACTTGTGAATGGTCACCAAGCACATGTGAATGGTCACCTAGCACATACGAATGGTCACCTAGCATTTGTGAATGGTCACCAAGCACAAGTGAATGGTCACCTAGCACATGTGAATGGTCACTTAGCACTTGTGAATGGTCACTTAGCACTTGTGAATGGTCACTTAGCACTTGTGAATGGTCACCTAGCACATGTGAATGGTCACCTAGAACATGTGTATGGTCACCTAGAACATGTGTATGGTCACCTAGCACTTGTGAATGGTCACCTAGCACATGTGAATAGTCACCTAGCACATGTGAATGGTCACGTAGCACTTGTGAATGGTCACCTAGTACATGTGAATGGTCACCTAGCACATGTGAATGGTCACCTAGTACATGTGAATGGTCACCTAGCACTTGTGAATGGTCACCTAGCACATGTGAATAGTCACCTAGCACATGTGAATGGTCACGTAGCACTTGTGAATGGTCACCTAGCACTTGTGAATGGTCACTTAGCACTTGTGAATGGTCACCTAGCACATGTGAATGGTCACTTAGCACTTGTGAATGGTCACCTAGCACATGTGAATGGTCACCTAGTACATGTGAATGGTCACCTAGCACTTGTGAATGGTCACCTAGTACATGTGAATGGTCACCTAGTACATGCAAATCTACCACATCTGAATTTCAGTATTTTGGATCCACACCTTAATTTTGGAACCCTGTCACCACCATCCCTGCCGCTGGCTGCAGCTTAGAACTAGAACAGTCCATTTAAGCACAACACGTATTTAATTATTTTACTCCTTTATATGCCACCATTAATTGCACAGCACTTTACTAATCTCATGTCTCTCCCTATTGGGGCTCGTAATCTACATTCCGTATCAGTATGTCTTTGAAATGTGGGTGGAAACCAGAGAACTCAATGGAAATTCACGTTATCGTAGGGGGAACCCTTGGTGCGGTTTGAACCCTGGACCCCAGCATTGCATGACTCCTAAGAATCTTACCTCTTTAATATGGCAATATCTGGGCACTGAATGGTCACTCCTGGAGTCTGACTCTCTCTTTCTTAACTTCATATCTAAACTTTCTCCTTTCCCACATGTTCTAGCCCTGCACTAACAAGGCCATACCTCATGTCTTAATGACGACTGGGGCCCATTCTGCTTATTGTCACTCCAGGTTAATGGAAGCCTAAATCTGCTGGTTAGAAAGTCAACCACCACCATCATGTACATTTATCGTATTGCCAGTTACATGGGCTTTGGGTGTGGAAAAGTGGTTAACCCAATGTAACTTGCGGAATATAGGCGATATGCAATGGCGGTAGAGGCAGCATTAAATATGATATCCACCATGCAACTCTGATGTGGGCCATTTGTGCTAGCAAAAATATTTTATTCCTTTATATCGCTGAACTTTGAGGTCATGTGCAAGTGCATGCATATACACAGTCACAGCAGCTAGTATCATAGATACCAAACAGTATATAAATGTACTAACCCAAGTTAAGATAAAGGTGGGACAAAAAGAGCAAAAGTCACCAAAAAACAGTTCCATCTCGTGCACATACATAGCATCTAGAAATTCGTCATTCATGCTCCATAAAGAAATATTTTTTAGGTAGAGCCATATAAATACCACAAGAAAGAATATAAAAAGAATATGACTGTATGGTTAGAGAACATGAACATTTCCCAACTTTATAACAGTATTGATCAGTAACAAATAACAAAAAGGACATAAATTCAAGTAGTGACCCAGCCTTTCTAACAAGCTCGTAGAATCCACAGCTGTATTGCTACATGTTAAAATGGGTCTTTAAATCAGTAAATTAAAAACAAACTTGTGTCACGTTTGTTCCCTCTTGATAATATTTCTGCTTATAACATTAATCAAAAATAATTTTTAAGTTTGATTAGCCAAATGACAGTGGAATTTAGTCAGAAATGGAAAATATTACAAAATAATGATGCACTGCAAATATACTGTATCTTATATTACCATGTGTAGTGTCGGTGGTGGGGTGCCGAGCTGGGGGATGATAGGGGGTGGTCCCACTTCTTACCGCGCAGAGATGATAACAGAGACACGATGAGGCAGATTCTGGGTGCAACAGGTCCAAGTTTATTGCTCACCGTCCGACTGACGGTCCTCGCGGTACACCGCGATATCTCTCTCTCTGCCCTCCGTGTCCAGGGCCGCTTCAACACCGTACGTTACACTAGGGACGTATTTATACGTACGTCCCGTCTCACATTGTGACAATCCTGACAGCTCGGTTACTGTGGCCGCCTTAGGCCCGTACACCATCAGCACTTTACTGGTCAGTTTCGTCGTTACACATACGGTGTCTTCCACCCAGAGCCTTGTCTCTGCTGCGGTCCTTTCCTGTCAGGACCACCCCCCTGACGTTTCCTCTCCTCAGTCCCCTTGGTCGGATTCTCCTCAGGGAACACAGACTGGCGTAGTCCTCCTGTCACCTGGGCTCCCCCTGGGGACTGGAACCTTCTGGAACCCTCCCTCAGTCTTTATTACTCTCCCGGTTCCTCGAAACAGTCACTCTAACTGTCACCACGCCCCCCATGACCAACGGTTTCTAAAGCCCTAAGCTGCTGTAAAGTCCTTTGCTCACACTCCACCCTGCCATCTAATGGTCATCCCAAGGTACTGCACGTCCACTACACTTTCCTAGTTGTTTCCCCACTGTAATCACTGACTCCTACCTACACTGTGCAAACCTATCTTTCTTCACTCTGACTAGTCCGTCCGTCCATCAGGTCACCTTCCCTACACTCCCCCTTCCTTTGTCCATTGTCGTCCTCGACAATCGTCATCCCTGCCTTCGTCATTCTGAATCTACACCTACATTCTGTTGTCGGACCAGAAGTTGAGCCAAACCCACTATCTGCGGGGGCCGAACCATTCTGGGAGCACTATGCTCTGAGCAGCCTACTGCTACTCACCAGCGTGTACGCCACATGACAACGTCTTTCAAATTGGGCAAGGTACACCCGTATTCTCTCTACGGCGTGTATCTTTCCCCTACTCTCCCCTACTGTTACCTTTCACTATCCGGTACGCCATGATCGAGGCCACTCACCTACCAGATCATTGCCGGCGCCCGCCTTTCCTTCTTCAGGGGTGTCCGTGGTGTTGGGGACCTGACCTAGGACGGCTGTCTTTCTCACGTCTTCCCACTCATTTTCCTTCTTTCAATTACATGTCATGGTCGGCGTCCCGGTCTCCCAGACCTCAACTCTTAGATCCCTACCGGATCTCACACTTTCCTTTGGTCCCGCAGACCTTCCCTTAACCCGGACCTGTTGCATTTTACTTTGCATATTATACATCATACAACTTTATAATAGCACAAGTACCCCATTTTTATAATTTTTTTTTTCATTTTCTTTTGCTTTAAAACTCAACGTTCAACAATAAACATCGCCAGTACTCCTTTTCCCTCCCCCTTCCTTGGACATGAACACTCCCTCTTGTCTTCGTATCCCCGTTCTGTCAAGTTTCCAAATCAGTAAAATAACATCCTGTAAGAGGAACATTCTAAAAAAAAACAGCTTAATCACATAAAACATTTAAAAAAAAAAAAAAAAAAAAAACTAGAACTGTTCTTTCAAACTCTGACAGTCCAGGCCATCTCCTAATGGCCGTAGCAAGGGGCCCACAGCCGTGGAACTCCTGGGGTGAAGGGAGTGTCCAATACAGTCCTCTTTACGGGGGTTCGCGTTCCTCAGGTACCGCCAGTACCGCCACCGCATAATACCCGCGGGAGCAGTATTCTTTATAATAAGAGACAAAGTCCCCTATTTCCAGGGCACGGCCGTGGCGTATGGAGGCTACGTTCACGTATACCTTCTGACCAGTCTGATCACGTATGAAGCCATACCCCCGGGCCACATTGGTGTACACCAGCCGCCCCCGGGATCTTTCCACAGCCATGCCAGCCTCTCCTTGAGTGTGGAGCAGGTTCCACACTTCCTGCTCCCGGGCCTTCTTCCTGATCACCTCCGCTACCCACACGGAGGGAACAGCACGGGCCCTGGAGTCCGGTGGGCGGGACTCCGCTGAAAAAGACCGCAAGACAGAAACGGCCGAAGATTTCTGTGGCCCAGCAGCCGCTGGGGTCAGGTGGCAAATGGGGACAACCGGGTCCTCGGGGGCTGGAATCACAGGGCCCGCTAAGTTGGCCGCAGCCGACTCCAGCAGCGGCATAACCGCGGCCTCAGGACAGGCCGCATCCACTACTTCCAACGGAGCTGGAGTAACGGCCGATTTCAACAATGCAGCTGCTATTAGCAGGGAAAGCGCAGCAGCGTCTTCTTTGGGTGAGCTCTGCACTGGTGACTCCGGGCGGGGTAGTTCGGGGACATGAGCGGGGGCCTCGCTCAGCTCTGCATACACCACGGGGCCCGTGGTAACTAGGCCTTCCGGTGCGCAGGGGGCCGCGTGCTGCAGCAGAATGGTGGGGGCCGCTTGCGGAGGCACTGGTAGGGCCGGGGGTACTCTCACCTTCCCCGGCGCTGCGGCCTCCGTTCCATCATCACGCAGTTTCCCCCGCAGCCTCCGTTCCTTGCTCCACTGTCCTGCGGGCCTTCCCTCCGGACTCGGGGGCTCCGCTGAGAAGTCCTCTGCTGGTATTGGTGGCAGCCGTTCTCGCTGACTCCCTTCAGGCTCCGCTCCCCGGCTCAGCATCCCGCTGCCTGCCCGTAAATCTGAAGATGACTTCTGGTGCAGCTCCATCTCTCGCCGCCATTGCCACTCTAGGCGGCCGATGCCCCGACACCCGCAGCATCTCATACCGTCCGTTGGGCAGCACTCGAATGGCGTCAGACAGCCGCAGCCAAGTTTTTCTTCTGTGCCACTCCTCCTGCTGGGTGGGGCGTTGGCAGACCTTTCCATCCATCTGCCAGGGTCCAATATATGGAAACGTCGGTCTCCGGGCATATATTGCTTCCTTTTGGGGTACGTTGGAGGGGGTCCCAGTCCATTCTGAACAACTGCAAACACCCGGACCTCTCCTCTGCGCTGAAGTAATACCGCCATCTTGGGCAGAATCAGCTACTGCCTTGGATCCTCTGCAAGCTACACAGATCCGACACAGCGTCCCAATTTGTAATCCACAGGTCAGTAATTGGTAGTCCACAGGTATTTATAATCCGAAATAGAGCAGTCCAAGTTTTCCTCAGTCCTTCAGTTGCAGGCCTGCCGCAGAAGATAGCGTATTAGCGGCGGCGATCCTGCCGACTACGCCAAATGTAGTGTCGGTGGTGGGGTGCCGAGCTGGGGGATGATAGGGGGTGGTCCCACTTCTTACCGCGCAGAGATGATAACAGAGACACGATGAGGCAGATTCTGGGTGCAACAGGTCCAAGTTTATTGCTCACCGTCCGACTGACGGTCCTCGCGGTACACCGCGATATCTCTCTCTCTGCCCTCCGTGTCCAGGGCCGCTTCAACACCGTACGTTACACTAGGGACGTATTTATACGTACGTCCCGTCTCACATTGTGACAATCCTGACAGCTCGGTTACTGTGGCCGCCTTAGGCCCGTACACCATCAGCACTTTACTGGTCAGTTTCGTCGTTACACATACGGTGTCTTCCACCCAGAGCCTTGTCTCTGCTGCGGTCCTTTCCTGTCAGGACCACCCCCCTGACGTTTCCTCTCCTCAGTCCCCTTGGTCGGATTCTCCTCAGGGAACACAGACTGGCGTGGTCCTCCTGTCACCTGGGCTCCCCCTGGGGACTGAAACCTTCTGGAACCCTCCCTCAGTCTTTATAACTCTCCCGGTTCCTCGAAACAGTCACTCTAACTGTCACCACGCCCCCCATGACCAACGGTTTCTAAAACCCTAAGCTGCTGTAAAGTCCTTTGCTCACACTCCACCCTGCCATCTAATGGTCATCCCAAGGTACTGCACGTCCACTACACTTTCCTAGTTGTTTCCCCACTGTAATCACTGACTCCTACCTACACTGTGCAAACCTATCTTTCTTCACTCTGACTAGTCCGTCCGTCCGTCAGGTCACCTTCCCTACACATGTATAGTCATACAGATGCCATCAATATTCTTATAATTGCGAGGCAACAAATAAGAAATCAATGTTGTGGTGTGCACTGTCAAGGTAAGGGTGAGAAGGTGTGGAATATTCACTAAGACAGAAACGCGTTTCAAAACCCGTCTGATTTCTTCCTCAAGAAGATCTGAAGAAATCAGATGGATTTTGAAACATGTTTCTCTGTTTTAATAAATATCTTCTATTTTGTCTTCTAACGTATATCCTTATTTCACACATATCATCCTACTCTGTTGTGATAGGTCTCGATTGGAGGGGAACAGCATCTTGTGCACTTAGTGATGAAGGACATTGTGTGAAAATGAAACGACTATTGTCCTGGTGACTTGGTGACAAGCTTAATATTCTTTGACCGAAACAAGCTCACACAGATCATGTCATCACAAAGAAGGAGCGTTTCAGAGAATACAATCTCTTAGTCTGCAATGATTCCATTTAATACACTGCACATCAATGTAGAAAATTTCTATCTGTTGGTCGAATGTACTTATAGGCAAGGTTAAAGAAATTACTGTTGACTTTAGAAGACCACTCCAAGACCCAGGAATAGTTTTTTATAGCCACCATGTAATTAAATTGCATAAAAACCTATGGAAAACAACCAGAAAGGTCAGTTCCAGCAGAATTTTTAGGCTACTTGGATTTTAAGGTTCATCCAATGTAAATCAGATTCTTCTTACTTGTGCGGTTTTTATTAACAGTCACGTACTATTGTTAAATTATGAAGCAACATTTGGGAAATTAGCAATGTGACACATAAGGCTTGTGGTCACATCTGTGCTGGAAGCACCATTGCTGATTCTAAAAAAAGGCCAATGTGCTGCATATTGTGCCATTCTGTCTGGTAGAATGATGGACATTTTGGAAATGAACAGCTCAGATGTGAACATAGCCTAAGTTGTTGGTGTCTTGTCTCCTTTCACTATTCTTAAATCTGGGATTCAATCCTTCTGCTATTTTTGTATTTGTCTACCCAATTGCTGGATAATCTGTAATTCACTCCCTTGGTCCAACTGTATAGGTGTATGGTTTCTAAAGCTAACCATACATATAAGGTAACTCTTTGGACTATGAGCTCTCAAGATTCCCCCATAAACAAGAATGAGGAATAACAGAAATGTTCTCACAATTATCAACAGTATCCATCAGCACTTAACTCCTGTGAATGACCAGCTTAAGTCTAGTCTGGGGAGATAAAAAAAATATTCTAATGGCCATACCCTTATGAGTTTCCCGTCCTGACAGTAACTGCAATTTAGTGTGACGCTGGAGCTGCTCCTTGGTGCTTCCCCTCCCTTCTGGGACGTTACATCACACATTAGCCCCTGCAATGCCCCTTGTTCTTGAACTTTAGGCCGGGGTCACACTGGCGAAGAATACGGCCGAGTGAGAGGTGTTAAAAGCACGCATTAGACACAGACCAATGATTTTCTATGGGGTCCCTCGCACCAGCCGTATATTTCTCATCCGTATTCTACGCTCCGTGCCAATCGCAGCACGCTGCGATTGTCAGCGTACTACGGCCGTAGTACGCCAATGCAAGTCTATGTGTGCGCCAAAAATACGGATTACACACGGACCACACATGTGACTTGTGAGAAATACGCACCCGGTGTCCTTTACAAAAGCCAGCAATTCAGTGCGCTATACAGTAAACTCACACTGACAGTTTTAAGAAAGAAACGAAAGAATAGATATAGACACATAGAATACATATATATATATATATGCATTATATGTGTCTATATCTATTCTTTGGTTTCTGATATAAAACCTGTCATAGGGCTCCATTATATGTCCATTTTGCAAGCCTGCGAGAAATTCTCACCATACGGATGCCATACGGATTACATACGGATGCTTACATGCGCAAAATACGTGACCACACCTTGCTTACGGATGACATATGGAGCACTATTTAGGGGTCATTCTTCCGTATTACGCATGTAAAATACTGACCGTATTTTGCGTTGGTTAGTGTGACCCCGGCCTAATAGAAGCAGATAGTATCAGAGGACTGGCAGCTACTGGAAGCCAGGAGTAGGCCACGATCCTTGATATGCGATATAACATCTCAGAAAAGAAGGGAGGCACTAAGGAGCAGCCCCATGAAACTCTGACAAAATTTTCATGGTAAAACTGACTCACTGGCCAAACTCTGATCACACTATGGTCAAAAATACTGATGAAACTCAGACAGTTTTTTTTCTTTTTTACATTCAAGAAAAATCACATCTTGTTTGAGCCCTTAGTGTGGAGGGAGATCTAATATATTCTGTGTATTCATGGTTGTATTCAGTGTCCATTTGTATAACATTATGGGCACAGGCTGGAAAAACTCAGAATTCCCCCTCTACCACACAGTATGTGAAAGACGAGAGGTAAATGACATGGTTTAGGTTTTGTTTGTCACTTTATGACCTATCGGTCCTGTAGAGTGTTCACTGCGTTTTAAGTCCTTTTACAATTCCTAAAATCCAAAAAACTGTCACTCACAACTCTATATCAAGAGATAGAGTTGACAGAAAAAACACAAGAACTAAAATTATAGATAAACTGTAATTTTATTAGAAATATCATTTTTTTTTAATATCACATAAAATTTATTATTAAGCAATTGTCTACATATATAAAAGGAACAATAAGGCTAAGACATCATTAAACACAGTATACAAATAAAAAATAAAAAAATAATTTCTGCTAATTTGCAAAAAAACTTCCACCTTGTGAGATAATAAATATTATTATAAAAAATTATCTTTTAATCCCTTCCAAAATAATTAGCTGCAATTTTATCTGTCACATAAAGCACTATATAAAATATGCCAAAAAAGCATGTAATTATGACGGTGCTTTTTTTTAAAAAAAAAACCCACGACAACAGCCTTTCATCTAGGAATAACCCACAGGTGAATAAAAAAAGAAAAGACTCGTGCATCAATTTCACTCAGCATACAAGAGCTGCGTTGATTCAACCATTCTAATCATCTGCCAAGTGCAGAGAACCATAAAAAAGCGCTGCTAATACAATACAAGTTGCAGTGAAACAATTTTAAACAAACTTACATGTGCGATGTCAAAAGCTGTGCTCCTCAAAACCCCGACGCGTGTTTCGTTAGCAACTTCCTCAATGCCCCCTGAAGAAGATCCATATACTGTGGTGTTAACTGCTTGTGATTATATACTGCTTTCCATTTCTATCTATATACAGTAGTTTTAGGCTGCTTCACTTAACCCAGCAAAGCTTTAATCTCGACAATCCTTTATTGGTTTGACTTGAAATTCCATTGCAGGAATTATGTCCTGAACACCGACTGAGAAGCTGTAATATTTTTTATTAAATTTTAAACCACCGTATTCTGGAGATAATAAGAATGTAATTGTTAAAGTTTTACATAAATATCAGACTGGATCATCAAGCCTTTATGAATGTGTATAAAATGTATTTCTTTAGTGTCACATACAGTTGTAGGTAGGTTTCTAGTCTGTAGATTTAGTAAAGGATGATTGCAGTATTTTTTATGGTTATGTTTTTTTTATCTAAAACAAACAAAAGGAGAAACGAGCTGAAAAATTCTTGTTTAGAAGTCACTTTTCCTTTTGAAGAGGAGCTTATTTTAAGAATTGCTTGAAAGTCCCTTTAACGTTGTAGTCAATACCGATTTTCTTAGGGATGATTCCTTGCGTAAAGGACAAAAGTCAAGAAACTGGAAATCATCAATGCTCATGAAGCAGTCACTTTGTCAATGTGTTTTTGAGTTTTTCATGAATAATGCTAAAACTTGACTTGTGCCCACTGTACATTGGAATTAAATGATAATGTGGTCATCAGCACTACTTACTACATGCTACTACTCTTCACCAAGCGCACCTAATAGTATGTGAGACTTGTAGACTCCACACATTACTGGAAATCCCGGCCTAAAATGATTGGTTTTAATTAAGTAGATTGACAAAAAGTAATATGGCAATGACTAAGTGTCTATTACAGATGTAGTGTGCTTCAATGGAAACACATTGATTTCTACTGTGAAAACAGAGCGCTACCTGATAGCCCAAGGCTGGCTCCTTGCCAGCAAACATCGCAGGTGACAGCTGGGAACGTGACGTCTGCTACTTTTCTATGTGCATAGCTGATCAGTTAGGGTCATTAGCAGAAAGGAGCTCGGGATATAAACTCTGATCCAATACAAAGACTAGATTGCTTCTGTCCTATGAGCAGAATCCACAAAACCTCAAAGTCCCCATGGTAGATTCAGCATCTAAAAATGAACATAATAATGGCACATCTAGGTTGCTAGGCTGCAGAGGAAATTCCACTTCCCTGTGGTTTTCATTTGCTATCCATCATAATATGATTTTTTTTTTATTCGTAGCACCAAAAAAAAAATGTAATCGCCCAACATGTTTTGTTAAAGCTAAAAAAAAAAGTAATGCAAAAAAATCAAACAACAAATTCTGATGACCTAACAATGGAAAATGCTTTACGGGATATGGTCAATGAGAATTGGAGTTTGGGTCTCTCTTTCCAGGCAGAAAAACAGTAATTATATATTGCTGTTAATTATGGGCAAGGATATATAACTAGGACACCAATGCAGTGGCCAAGATGGTCTTACTGGGCATGATTTGTAACACGTTGACTACAAATACAGTAAAGGCTATGGAGGTTCTCACATCCGAATGTTATATTTAAATAGACCAGTATCGTATTTTAACATATGGATTCTTTGTTGTATCATCAGTCCATATTACAGATCAGTGGAGCAGCAGTAGATTAAAAATGGGCAAGTCTTCCAATCCCAGTAACAAACTGGTGAAGTTAAGAGAAATCCACTGTGCTACAATGCAGTACATTCACAGGGAAGAGAAAGTAGAGTGCGGCCCACTCACCACCACCTTATGATTTCGGGAAACCAAACATGCTGTAGAAATTCTGGCAGATTGTTCTGTGTTGCTATTGGCGATTTTCATGAAGAAATTTTCAGGTGTCTATACAAATAGATTTGGATCCGATTAAATCTTGGATCAGGCAAGCAGCAAACATCTAGTTGATGAAAAAAAATCAAAGTGTAAATCCACCAAATAGTGGAGTATCAACTATTTATTTGGCGACGGTATACTCATGAACATATACAAAAAAGCGCTTAGATAAAAAGTTGGAAACACGATGTGCATATGGAGCCGTTTTATGGCAAAGCTGATCTATAAGTCCGACCCAGAGTTTCCCCCCACAATTTCGGCTTTTTTACCATACCTTGCAAGAAGCTGAAATTGTGGTCAAAACCTTGGGTTGAGTTTATCAATCTGAGTTGCCACAAGGTGACTCCATACAGAACATTGTTTTTCCAAGTTTTATTTAAGTGTTTTTTTTTGTCTGTGTTTGTGAGTATAACTAAATACATAGTGGTTACTCTATTATTCAGTGGCTTCACATGATTTTTTTCATCAACCAGATGTTCGCTGCTTATTTGACACAAGAATACGTCATCAGCGCTAGTCATTACTCATGGATAAGTGGCGAGTCTGGGTAGTCAAGTGGTACAAGGTCAAAAGCCAAGAAAGTATGTCTTAGACAGAGGGGTGATAGAAGGGCATAGTCAGGAAACAGTATGAGAGCAGAATTCCAGGAAGATAGCAGGTTGCAACAAAAGGACAAGGCAAACAGACGGTCAAGACAAATCCAAAGTTGAACAGCAAAGATCAAAATACCAGACGGAGGAGCACAGAGCAAAAACACACACCTCATGATCAAAGCTACAATTGGCAGCAATCAAAGGCAGAGTGCTGGTTAAATAGGCAGATAATTACTCTGGACAAGAGACACATGAATGAAGCCTTGGCACACCCTGGTCCTGATTGGACGGCTAGGCTGTCACTCCAGACACTGACAGCTCAACAGGCCCCATTCCTAGATTGGATGGCAGAACTGTCATTCACTGTCCAGACACTCTGATAGGAGGAATCATGGCGTATCACTAATAGCGACATAGAGCAACCTGCTGGGAATTCTACATCAAGTTTTTTTCCCTAAATCATAACGTGGTGGTGAGTGGGCCGCACTCCAGCTTCTTTTCCTCACTGAATATACGGCATTGAGTCACAGTGGTTTTCTCTTAACTTCATTAAAAAAAAAAAGCAAAACACAAAAAAACAAAATCACTATCGTATTTTTATCTTGTACATTCTTTCAATAGGTGCATGTAGTTATAACAGTAAAATATCAGTGTTAATATGTTGCAATAGTAAACACACAATATCAAAGCCTAACCTCTGGAGATCTAGAGCACCAGCTTAGAATCCAACATATTTCCCATCAGTGTATGTATCAATATTCCTGGCAGCTTCCCTGCTTTGTGTTTGAAGAGCTCCTGCTCGCAGGACAAGCACTTATTAATGTTATATCATGGAATTCAACACAACGTTACTGTGGTTTCCTAGTGTTTAAGCAAAGGTACGATATTTTGTGAATTTTAAGACTCCTCCGAATATGAGATGCACCTCAAATTTTGGGATGGAAAATAGGAAAAAAAACATTTTTAAATAAAATGGTGGTGCGGTTTATAATCCGTTTTAATGATAACTTACCTTGGGAGCAGCGGCAGTAGAGCAAGGTCACAGGAGCCAGAATCCCTGCTTCAGGAGGTAGTTGCAGGAGTGACATGGTTCTACGGGCCCTTTCCTCTCAGAAGGGTCACTGATTCAGGAGGTCGGTGGCAGCAGCAGGATTGGGGTGATACTGCGGGCTCCGTCCTCTCAGAAGGGTCACTGATTCAGGAGGTCGGTGGCAGCAGCAGGATTGGGGTGATACTGCGGGCTCCGTCCTCTCAGAAGGGTCACTGATTCAGGAGGTCGGTGGCAGCAGCAGGATTGGGGTGATACTGCGGGCTCCGTCCTCTCAGAAGGGTCACTGATTCAGGAGGTCGGAGGGAAACACAGTTTTGGGACGATGCTGCAGGCTCCATCCTCTCAGAAGGGTCACTGATTCAGGAGGGCGGCGGCGGTGGCAGGATGAGTGGGGCGATACTGCGGGCCCTGTCCTCTCAGAAGATGCCAGCGCCAGTGAGCGGAAGTCCCCCATCTCGTACATATTCGCCAACCGCAGATTGAGATCTCAGGAGACGTGTGACGAGCAGCATCGCCCCACTCTTCCTGCTGCTGTCGACCTCCTGAATCAGTGACCCTGGCTCCTGTAATCCCACTCCACCACTGCCACCTCCCAGGTAAGATAACTTTAAATTATAAACTGCATCCTCTTTTTCCTCCCAATTTTAGTTGGAAAAAAGTGCGTCTTATAATTAAAAAAACACGGTAGTTTAGAAAGAAAAAACATGGGGAGCTAGATATACGATTGAGGCTAAGACACAATAGTGAAATATTTTGTAAGTAGGATATGCAGAGATATGCATGGGAAAACCGAAGAGTAGAATGGATGACAAATGAGAATGGGCAAGAATAAAAGCCATGGACTGTAACCAGGCTCGGACTGGCCCACAGGGTAACAGGGGAATCCCCCGGTGGGCCCCTGTGCAGATCTGGGCCCCCAACCCTACTGTATGGATAGTATTTGGCATAATTCATTTGATTTACTCCGTACAGGAAAAAAGCAGCATCTCATCATTTATTAATCAAACTACAGTACCTAGCTTATTATTTAGAGATGTAGGTACATTTGTGAATGAGGGGAGTGTAATATTTGTATGCAGGTGAAAAGTGGGCCTCTCAAAGTCAATGTTACTGGTGGGCCCTTGGCACCCCAGTCCAACACTGACTGTAACATGCTATAAGTAGTGTTGAGCATTCCGATACCGCAAGTATCGGGTATCGGCCGATATTAGCGGTATCGGAATTCCGATACTTAATTCCGATACTTTTTTCATATCGGATTCCGGGATCGGAATCGGAATAGGAAGTTCCCATCATGCTATGAGCCTGCTTGCTTTGATTAAGCCAATGGGAATCCTCCGAAGTGTGGGCACATCCTGTTAGGCATGTAGGCATGTTAACTATTGGCATGGCTGTGATTGGCTGCCGAAATGATGTCATGATGCACTATAAAAGCCACCGCAGCCGCCATTTCTGGTCACTCTGCTGTGAATTCAGTTAGGGACAGGCTGCTGTAGAAGACTGTGAGGGACAGTTAGAAATAGCGATTCTAAAAACAATATTGTGCTTTATCCAGGCTACATAAACCACCACTGTAGCTTGCTTTTCCCTAGCAGCGCTGTTTTCACAGCTGTCTGCAAGGGCTGTGTGAGTGCAGCTCACGCTGTGGAGTGGGTCCTGCAGCCACGTCAGGCTGTAGGCCACCCAGTGTGATCACTGCTGCCTCATACATCTTTTATTTTTTGAGCTGCATTTTTTAAATAATTTCAATCTAGTGTGCTTCCATCCGTATCCATATACGTTGGTTGCAAACACTAGTAGTAGACAGCGGAGCCTTTCTGCAGCCTTTCAGTGCTAGTGTCCACTTTGCTGCACTGTTCACGGCTGTCTGAGAGGTCTCTGACTGTGTGTGAGTGCAGCTCACGCTGAGTAGTGTGTCCTGCAGCTACGTCTGGCTGTAGGACGCTCAGCGTGCGTCACTGCCTCACACATATTTTTATTTGAGTGCAGCTCATTTTTTCTTCTATTAGTGTGCATCCATCCGTCTCCATCTACGGTGGTTGCAAACACTATATAGGAGTACACAGCGGAGCCTTTCTGCAGCCTGTCAGTGCCAGTGCCCACTTAGCTGCACTGTTGACGGCTGTCTGAGAGGTCTCTGACTGTGTGTGAGTGCAGCTCACGCTGAGTAGCGTGTCCTGCAGCTACGTCTGGTTGTAGGACGCTCAACGTGCGTCACTGCCTCACACATATTTGTCTCTGAGTGCAGCTCATTTTTTCTTCTCCTATTAGTGTGCATCCATCCGTATCCATCAACATTGGTTGGTTGCAAACACTATATAGGAGTAGATAGAGGAGCCTTTTTTTCTGGCTTGTGCCCTGCCGGCGCAGCCAGATTAGTATTACCCAATTTTTTTGGAGCCTCATCTTTTGCATTGTAGGTTACCTGCCTGCATTGTAATAGCTCCAAAAAGTTGGTGATACTATCAGTTTCAATTCTTTGTTCTCATACTTTGAGTTTGTTTCAAACAAAGAAACCACATAAAAAGTTCACCAAACACTACATTTTGAACTTGTGTAGGCCACATCAGCTCCTATTAAAGTCTAGTCCACACACACACACTTCATAAAATTAGTGTTTCTTGTACCTGTAACCAGCTGTTCAGGAATAAGCACACTAAGGCCCCCCTTTGTCCTTTTTTGCCTATCTTAAGCAGTCTTGCAAGATGAAGAAGGCAGGGAGTAAGGCGCGGGGGCGTGGGCGTGGGCGTGGAGTTTCAGCAGGGAGAGGACGTGGGGATTCTGCAGGGAGAGGACATGGGGATTCTACAGGTAGAGGACGTGGGGATTCTGGGCCTGCTGCGGGCACCAGTGGATCAGCATCCCCCAGTTTTAGCAGGCAACAGTCCTTTATGCGCAGCTTTGTAGGACCTCAACGTACCCCACTGCTGCGGGAGGAACAAATTGAAGCCGTTGTCGGATGGATGGCAGCTAACGCATCGACTTCAATTACTTCCGCATCCTCTCAGGGTCAGAGCACCGAAGAGCAACCATCTGTCTCTTCACCACCTGCCAAAGTGCCCAGGCAGTCAGAGAGACATGTACAGGAGCCATCACAATCTCTACTTCTGTTCTCGGAATCTGTTGGCTTGGAAAGAGGGGGCCAGCCAAGCAGCATTCCTGAATGTGAAGAAGAGGGAGTATGCAGTGATGCGCAACTTCTTTGTCCCTCTGAATCTGAAGAGGCGAGTGGGCCAGTGCCTATGGTCAGCACACCTCAGTACGCATCAGATGATGACGAGACTCAGTTGCCACTTTCTGGTGCGTACGGTGCTGGCGAGACAACCCCGGAGAAGCAGCTGTTTGAAGAGGGGAGGGAAGATGATGAGGTCCTTGACCCATCATGGCGTGAGCAACAGGAAGGTGGTGGGAGCAGCTCGGAGGAAGAGATTCCCCTACCGGCCAAAACAGGAGGCAGAGGGAGGGGGAAGACTTGGTTGCCTGTACCCTCCACTTCGGCACCCGTTAGGAGCATTCCTCCTTCCAAAGGCAAACCGGGCGCTCACAAGAGTTGCAGTGCGTGGTCCTTTTTTGACACAGTTGCAGATGACATTTGCTTTGTCAAATGCAAGCTGTGTCATCAGAGAGTCAAAAGAGGGAGAAATGTCAGCAACCTCAATACCACAAATATGTGGAAACATGTGCGCACCAAGCACGAGTTGGAGTTGCAGAGACACCCTCAAGACGTAGGCCAACGTACAGCACCACCTACCACCTCTTCAGTTCGTGTTGGGCCCTCTTCCTCCAGCTCACACACTGCTGGTTCGGCTTCCTCACAGGATCGCCAAGGAAGAACCTCTGCCACTGTTGTCCGGAGACCCTGTCAGATTCCACCCATAACAGCACGTTCCCATCCATCACAGCCATCGGTAGCACAGGCATGGGATAAAAGGCGCCCTTACTCGGCAAACCATCCCCGAGCACAGTCTCTGAATGCTGGCATTGCCAAACTTCTGGCAGTTGAAATGCTGTCATTCAGGCTGGTGGACACTGACACCTTCCGGGACTTAATGGCATTGGCAGTCCCCCAATACAACGTGCCCAGCCGCTTTTATTTCAGCAGGCGAGCCGTCCCTGCCCTGCAGAAACATGTTGAGGGCAAAATAAAACATGCGCTACTAAACGCCGTTAGTAGCAAGGTCCACCTGACCACCGATGCGTGGACCAGTAACCATGGACAGGGACGATACCTTTCCCTCACTGCCCACTGGGTCAATGTTGTGGAGCCGGGTACGGATCTGGAGAGTGGCGCTGTACGTGTTCTTCCAACGCCACGGATTGCAGGACTCCAGTCTGTACACATAGACTCCTCCTCCTACTCAAGTTCCTCAGAAACAGCAGAGCAGGAGCCTGTTACGACCGATATGAGCACAGCCGTGGCCAAACGTCAACAGGCTGTACTCAAATTAATTTCTTTGGGGAATCGAAGCCACACAGCGCAGGAGCTCTGGAATGCTATCAAGCTGGAGAGCGATGTGTGGTTTGGGCCAGCGAATCTCCAGCCGGGCTTGGTAGTGTGTGACAATGGCCGAAATCTGGTGGCAGCTCTTGGCCTAGGCAACCTCACACACATCCCATGTCTGGCACATGTTCTTAACTTGGTCGTGCAGAGCTTTCTGAGGGACTATCCGGATCTTGATGCACTGTTGCACAAGGTCCGCATAGAGTGCGCTCACTTGCGACGTTCCAGCACGGCAAGATCGCGCCTCGCTGCTCTGCAGCGACGATTTGGCCTTCCAGAACATCGCATCATATGTGACCTACCCACCCGGTGGAATTCAACGTTACATATGTTGGAGCGGTTGTGTGAGCAGCAGGCAGCAGTCATGGAGTACCAGCTGCATCAGGCGCAAACAAGTCGCACTGTGCGCCGTTCACACTTCAGCACCATTGAGTGGGCCTCTATGAAGGACATCTGCCTCGTTTTGCGTGCCTTCGATGAATCCACGCGGATGGCGAGTGCAGATGATGCACTAGTCAGCATGACTGTCCCCCTTATCTGCCTGCTTCAACAAACACTGCAAGCACTAAGGGATGAGGTTTCAGAAGAGGTGGAGGATGAGGAGTCCCAAATGCCATCTGCTTCTGGACAGTCTGCGCTACGTGTTTCCTCACAAAGGCCTAGGCAGGGGACACTTTGTGAGGAGGATGAGGAGGAGTCGATGGAGGAGGAAGACATCTCTCCAGAGGAGGGAGGTACACAAACCTCTACTCAGTATGTACAGCGAGGGTGGGGTGATGCAGAGCAGGTCGAGGTCACGCCTCAAACAGGGGACAGCGGTTCTTTGGCAGTTGGGAGTCTGCAGCACATGGTTGATTTCATGCTGCAGTGCCTGAGAAACGACCGCCGCATCGCCCACATTCTCGTCTCGGCTGATTATTGGGTGTACACCCTCCTAGATCCTCGCTACCGGGACAGCGTACAAAGGCTCATACCAACGTTGAACCGGGAGCGTAAAATGCGGGAGTACGAAGAGTCACTGGTGCAGTCCATAATGTTTTCCATTCCACCCGACAGCATTGTTGCAAGTGCTTTACAAAGCAGCTCTGTGCGTCGAGGCAGTGGAGGAAACTCTGCACAAAGAGGGAGCAGAGGCAGTGCCGCAGCACAAGGCAAGACCACTATGGCCCAAATGTGGCAAAGTTTTGTGTGTCCACCACAATTGTCTACACCATCAGCGACGCCTCGAGTCAGCAGGAGGCAACGCTTCCGTCAGATGGTGTCAGACTACATGTCTTGCCCTGTCGCTGTACTCCCAGATGGCTCTTCCCCCTTCAAGTTTTGGGTCTCTAAGCTGGATACATGGCCAGAGCTTAGCCAGTATGCATTGGAGGTGCTGGCTTGCCCTGCTGCCAGTGTATTATCGGAACGTGTCTTTAGTGCCGCAGGTGGTGTACTAACAGACCGTCGCACGCGACTATCTTCCGATAATGTTGACCGGCTGACTTTTCTGAAAATGAACAAGGCCTGGATCTCCAAAGACTTTGCCATTCCTCTTACAGACTAAATTAGTGGTTGGCAACTGTATCCAGGTCTGCTGGTGTGTTCATTTTTCTACCACCTGAACTATAATCCCTGTGCTTCAACACAGCCAGTTGTCGCTCAGATGTGTCGTCTGCACAGAGAAACACACTAGCTCCTGTGTTACTGGGGTTCAGTAATGCCAGCTGATCCCCTGCTGTGTGGACGGCAGAGTCACCAGCTCAATCAACATTCAAACCACTACTGATTTTTAACCGTGCCCAACTTAGGTCTCTGGCTCCACTGTCTCTACTATTTCCCCTGACCTCCAACCCCGCCATCTACATCTCTGAAGTGGCGTCAGCACAATCTACACTTGTTCCTGTGTTCCTGTGGCTCAGTCCCATCAGTTTATCCCCTGATGTGTGTCCGACAAGGTCTCCTGCTCTGTCCACATTCCCATAACCAGTAGTGGGAATGAGGACAGAGCTGGCGAACTTGCCGGACAAACATCAGGGGATCAACTGATGGGACTGAGCACCAGTAACACAGGAACAAGTGTAGAATGTGCTGACGCCACTTCAGAGATGTAGCTGGCGGGGTTGGAGGCCAGGGTAAATAGTAGAGACAGTGGAGCCAGAGGCCTAAGTGGAGCATGGTTAGAATCAGTAGTAGTCCACAACCTCCATAAAAACCGCTGCCCATTGGCCTCTGCATGCGGCATGCGTAATCCTGGGCACCAACAGCGTCAGTTGGTGTTCAGAAGTGTCGTCTCCACAGAGCCAAACACATTCGTTCAAGTGTTAGTGGGGTTCAGCACTGCCAGCTGTTCCCCTGCTGTGGAGATGGCAAGTCTCCTGCTGCCTTCACCTGCCAAAATCCAGTAGGCCCCAGCCTGCTCCTCGCCTAATCCTGGGCTCCAACAGCGTCAGTTGGTGTTCAGAAGTGTCGTCTCCACAGAGCCAAACACATTCGTTCAAGTGTTAGTGGGGTTCAGCACTGCCAGCTGTTCCCCTGCTGTGGAGATGGCAAGTCTCCTGCTGCATTCACCTGCCAAAATCCAGTAGGCCCCAGCCTGCTCCTCGCCTAATCCTGGGCTCCAACAGCGTCAGTTGGTGTTCAGAAGTGTCGTCTCCACAGAGCCAAACACATTCGTTCAAGTGTTAGTGGGGTTCAGCACTGCCAGCTGTTCCCCTGCTGTGGAGATGGCAAGTCTCCTGCTGCCTTCACCTGCCAAAATCCAGTAGGCCCCAGCCTGCTCCTCGCCTAATCCTGGGCTCCAACAGCGTCAGTTGGTGTTCAGAATTGTCGTCTCCACAGAGCCAAACACATTCGTTCAAGTGTTAGTGGGGTTCAGCACTGCCAGCTGTTCCCCTGCTGTGGAGATGGCAAGTCTCCTGCTGCCTTCACCTGCCAAAATCCAGTAGGCCCCAGCCTGCTCCTCGCCTAATCCTGGGCTCCAACAGCGTCAGTTGGTGTTCAGAAGTGTCGTCTCCACAGAGCCAAACACATTCGTTCAAGTGTTAGTGGGGTTCAGCACTGCCAGCTGTTCCCCTGCTGTGGAGATGGCAAGTCTCCTGCTGCCTTCACCTGCCAAAATCCAGTAGGCCCCAGCCTGCTCCTCGCCTAATCCTGGGCTCCAACAGCGTCAGTTGGTGTTCAGAAGTGTCGTCTCCACAGAACCAAACACATTCGTTCAAGTGTTAGTGGGGTTCAGCACTGCCAGCTGTTCCCCTGCTGTGGAGATGGCAAGTCTCCTGCTGCCTTCACCTGCCAAAATCCAGTAGGCCCCAGCCTGCTCCTCGCCTAATCCTGGGCTCCAACAGCGTCAGTTGGTGTTTAGAAGTGTCGTCTCCACAGAGCCAAACACATTCGTTCAAGTGTTAGTGGGGTTCAGCACTGCCAGCTGTTCCCCTGCTGTGGAGATGGCAAGTCTCCTGCTGCCTTCACCTGCCAAAATCCAGTAGGCCCCAGCCTGCTCCTCGCCTAATCCTGGGCTCCAACAGCGTCAGTTGGTGTTCAGAAGTGTCGTCTCCACAGAGCCAAACACATTCGTTCAAGTGTTAGTGGGGTTCAGCACTGCCAGCTGTTCCCCTGCTGTGGAGATGGCAAGTCTCCTGCTGCCTTCACCTGCCAAAATCCAGTAGGCCCCAGCCTGCTCCTCGCCTAATCCTGGGCTCCAACAGCGTCAGTTGGTGTTCAGAAGTGTCGTCTCCACAGAACCAAACACATTCGTTCAAGTGTTAGTGGGGTTCAGCACTGCCAGCTGTTCCCCTGCTGTGGAGATGGCAAGTCTCCTGCTGCCTTCACCTGCCAAAATCCAGTAGGCCCCAGCCTGCTCCTCGCCTAATCCTGGGCTCCAACAGCGTCAGTTGGTGTTCAGAAGTGTCGTCTCCACAGAGCCAAACACATTCGTTCAAGTGTTAGTGGGGTTCAGCACTGCCAGCTGTTCCCCTGCTGTGGAGATGGCAGTCTCTCCTGCTGTCTCCGCATTACAAAGACAGTAGGCCTCTGCCTACACCCTCCTATTTCCTGGGCTTCAACACAGCCAGTTGTAGTTCGGAAGTGCCGTCCACACGGAAAGAGATACTTGCTCCCGTGTCTCAGTGGGGTTCAGTAACGTCAGCTGATCCCCTGCTGTGTGGATGGCAGTCTCTCCTGCTGTAAACTCATTCAAAATACAGTAGGCCTCTGCCTACACCCTCCTATTTCCTGGGCTTCAACACAGCCAGTTGTAGTTCGGAAGTGCCGTCCACACGGAAAGAGACACTTGCTCCCGTGTCTCAGTGGGGTTCAGTAACGTCAGCTGATCCCCTGCTGTGTGGATGGCAGTCTCTCCTGCTGTAAACTCATTCAAAATACAGTAGGCCTCTGCCTACACCCTCCTATTTCCTGGGCTTCAACACAGCCAGTTGTAGTTCGGAAGTGCCGTCCACACGGAAAGAGACACTTGCTCCCGTGTCTCAGTGGGGTTCAGTAACGTCAGCTGATCCCCTGCTGTGTGGATGGCAGTCTCTCCTGCTGTAAACTCATTCAAAATACAGTAGGCCTCTGCCTACACCCTCCTATTTCCTGGGCTTCAACACAGCCAGTTGTAGTTCGGAAGTGCCGTCCACACGGAAAGAGATACTTGCTCCCGTGTCTCAGTGGGGTTCAGTAACGTCAGCTGATCCCCTGCTGTGTGGATGGCAGTCTCTCCTGCTGTAAACTCATTCAAAATACAGTAGGCCTCTGCCTACACCCTCCTATTTCCTGGGCTTCAACACAGCCAGTTGTAGTTCGGAAGTGCCGTCCACACGGAAAGAGATACTTGCTCCCGTGTCTCAGTGGGGTTCAGTAACGTCAGCTGATCCCCTGCTGTGTGGATGGCAGTCTCTCCTGCTGTAAACTCATTCAAAATACAGTAGGCCTCTGCCTACACCCTCCTATTTCCTGGGCTTCAACACAGCCAGTTGTAGTTCGGAAGTGCCGTCCACACGGAAAGAGATACTTGCTCCCGTGTCTCAGTGGGGTTCAGTAACGTCAGCTGATCCCCTGCTGTGTGGATGGCAGTCTCTCCTGCTGTAAACTCATTCAAAATACAGTAGGCCTCTGCCTACACCCTCCTATTTCCTGGGCTTCAACACAGCCAGTTGTAGTTCGGAAGTGCCGTCCACACGGAAAGAGATACTTGCTCCCGTGTCTCAGTGGGGTTCAGTAACGTCAGCTGATCCCCTGCTGTGTGGATGGCAGTCTCTCCTGCTGTAAACTCATTCAAAATACAGTAGGCCTCTGCCTACACCCTCCTATTTCCTGGGCTTCAACACAGCCAGTTGTAGTTCGGAAGTGCCGTCCACACGGAAAGAGACACTTGCTCCCGTGTCTCAGTGGGGTTCAGTAACGTCAGCTGATCCCCTGCTGTGTGGATGGCAGTCTCTCCTGCTGTAAACTCATTCAAAATACAGTAGGCCTCTGCCTACACCCTCCTATTTCCTGGGCTTCAACACAGCCAGTTGTAGTTCGGAAGTGCCGTCCACACGGAAAGAGACACTTGCTCCCGTGTCTCAGTGGGGTTCAGTAACGTCAGCTGATCCCCTGCTGTGTGGATGGCAGTCTCTCCTGCTGTAAACTCATTCAAAATACAGTAGGCCTCTGCCTACACCCTCCTATTTCCTGGGCTTCAACACAGCCAGTTGTAGTTCGGAAGTGCCGTCCACACGGAAAGAGATACTTGCTCCCGTGTCTCAGTGGGGTTCAGTAACGTCAGCTGATCCCCTGCTGTGTGGATGGCAGTCTCTCCTGCTGTAAACTCATTCAAAATACAGTAGGCCTCTGCCTACACCCTCCTATTTCCTGGGCTTCAACACAGCCAGTTGTAGTTCGGAAGTGCCGTCCACACGGAAAGAGATACTTGCTCCCGTGTCTCAGTGGGGTTCAGTAACGTCAGCTGATCCCCTGCTGTGTGGATGGCAGTCTCTCCTGCTGTAAACTCATTCAAAATACAGTAGGCCTCTGCCTACACCCTCCTATTTCCTGGGCTTCAACACAGCCAGTTGTAGTTCGGAAGTGCCGTCCACACGGAAAGAGATACTTGCTCCCGTGTCTCAGTGGGGTTCAGTAACGTCAGCTGATCCCCTGCTGTGTGGATGGCAGTCTCTCCTGCTGTAAACTCATTCAAAATACAGTAGGCCTCTGCCTACACCCTCCTATTTCCTGGGCTTCAACACAGCCAGTTGTAGTTCGGAAGTGCCGTCCACACGGAAAGAGATACTTGCTCCCGTGTCTCAGTGGGGTTCAGTAACGTCAGCTGATCCCCTGCTGTGTGGATGGCAGTCTCTCCTGCTGTAAACTCATTCAAAATACAGTAGGCCTCTGCCTACACCCTCCTATTTCCTGGGCTTCAACACAGCCAGTTGTAGTTCGGAAGTGCCGTCCACACGGAAAGAGACACTTGCTCCCGTGTCTCAGTGGGGTTCAGTAACGTCAGCTGATCCCCTGCTGTGTGGATGGCAGTCTCTCCTGCTGTAAACTCATTCAAAATACAGTAGGCCTCTGCCTACACCCTCCTATTTCCTGGGCTTCAACACAGCCAGTTGTAGTTCGGAAGTGCCGTCCACACGGAAAGAGACACTTGCTCCCGTGTCTCAGTGGGGTTCAGTAACGTCAGCTGATCCCCTGCTGTGTGGATGGCAGTCTCTCCTGCTGTAAACTCATTCAAAATACAGTAGGCCTCTGCCTACACCCTCCTATTTCCTGGGCTTCAACACAGCCAGTTGTAGTTCGGAAGTGCCGTCCACACGGAAAGAGATACTTGCTCCCGTGTCTCAGTGGGGTTCAGTAACGTCAGCTGATCCCCTGCTGTGTGGATGGCAGTCTCTCCTGCTGTAAACTCATTCAAAATACAGTAGGCCTCTGCCTACACCCTCCTATTTCCTGGGCTTCAACACAGCCAGTTGTAGTTCGGAAGTGCCGTCCACACGGAAAGAGATACTTGCTCCCGTGTCTCAGTGGGGTTCAGTAATGTCAGCTGATCCCCTGCTGTGTGGATGGCAGTCTCTCCTGCTGTAAACTCATTCAAAATACAGTAGGCCTCTGCCTACACCCTCCTATTTCCTGGGCTTCAACACAGCCAGTTGTAGTTCGGAAGTGCCGTCCACACGGAAAGAGATACTTGCTCCCGTGTCTCAGTGGGGTTCAGTAACGTCAGCTGATCCCCTGCTGTGTGGATGGCAGTCTCTCCTGCTGTAAACTCATTCAAAATACAGTAGGCCTCTGCCTACACCCTCCTATTTCCTGGGCTTCAACACAGCCAGTTGTAGTTCGGAAGTGCCGTCCACACGGAAAGAGATACTTGCTCCCGTGTCTCAGTGGGGTTCAGTAACGTCAGCTGATCCCCTGCTGTGTGGATGGCAGTCTCTCCTGCTGTAAACTCATTCAAAATACAGTAGGCCTCTGCCTACACCCTCCTATTTCCTGGGCTTCAACACAGCCAGTTGTAGTTCGGAAGTGCCGTCCACACGGAAAGAGACACTTGCTCCCGTGTCTCAGTGGGGTTCAGTAACGTCAGCTGATCCCCTGCTGTGTGGATGGCAGTCTCTCCTGCTGTAAACTCATTCAAAATACAGTAGGCCTCTGCCTACACCCTCCTATTTCCTGGGCTTCAACACAGCCAGTTGTAGTTCGGAAGTGCCGTCCACACGGAAAGAGACACTTGCTCCCGTGTCTCAGTGGGGTTCAGTAACGTCAGCTGATCCCCTGCTGTGTGGATGGCAGTCTCTCCTGCTGTAAACTCATTCAAAATACAGTAGGCCTCTGCCTACACCCTCCTATTTCCTGGGCTTCAACACAGCCAGTTGTAGTTCGGAAGTGCCGTCCACACGGAAAGAGATACTTGCTCCCGTGTCTCAGTGGGGTTCAGTAACGTCAGCTGATCCCCTGCTGTGTGGATGGCAGTCTCTCCTGCTGTAAACTCATTCAAAATACAGTAGGCCTCTGCCTACACCCTCCTATTTCCTGGGCTTCAACACAGCCAGTTGTAGTTCGGAAGTGCCGTCCACACGGAAAGAGATACTTGCTCCCGTGTCTCAGTGGGGTTCAGTAACGTCAGCTGATCCCCTGCTGTGTGGATGGCAGTCTCTCCTGCTGTAAACTCATTCAAAATACAGTAGGCCTCTGCCTACACCCTCCTATTTCCTGGGCTTCAACACAGCCAGTTGTAGTTCGGAAGTGCCGTCCACACGGAAAGAGATACTTGCTCCCGTGTCTCAGTGGGGTTCAGTAACGTCAGCTGATCCCCTGCTGTGTGGATGGCAGTCTCTCCTGCTGTAAACTCATTCAAAATACAGTAGGCCTCTGCCTACACCCTCCTATTTCCTGGGCTTCAACACAGCCAGTTGTAGTTCGGAAGTGCCGTCCACACGGAAAGAGATACTTGCTCCCGTGTCTCAGTGGGGTTCAGTAACGTCAGCTGATCCCCTGCTGTGTGGATGGCAGTCTCTCCTGCTGTAAACTCATTCAAAATACAGTAGGCCTCTGCCTACACCCTCCTATTTCCTGGGCTTCAACACAGCCAGTTGTAGTTCGGAAGTGCCGTCCACACGGAAAGAGACACTTGCTCCCGTGTCTCAGTGGGGTTCAGTAACGTCAGCTGATCCCCTGCTGTGTGGATGGCAGTCTCTCCTGCTGTAAACTCATTCAAAATACAGTAGGCCTCTGCCTACACCCTCCTATTTCCTGGGCTTCAACACAGCCAGTTGTAGTTCGGAAGTGCCGTCCACACGGAAAGAGACACTTGCTCCCGTGTCTCAGTGGGGTTCAGTAACGTCAGCTGATCCCCTGCTGTGTGGATGGCAGTCTCTCCTGCTGTAAACTCATTCAAAATACAGTAGGCCTCTGCCTACACCCTCCTATTTCCTGGGCTTCAACACAGCCAGTTGTAGTTCGGAAGTGCCGTCCACACGGAAAGAGATACTTGCTCCCGTGTCTCAGTGGGGTTCAGTAACGTCAGCTGATCCCCTGCTGTGTGGATGGCAGTCTCTCCTGCTGTAAACTCATTCAAAATACAGTAGGCCTCTGCCTACACCCTCCTATTTCCTGGGCTTCAACACAGCCAGTTGTAGTTCGGAAGTGCCGTCCACACGGAAAGAGATACTTGCTCCCGTGTCTCAGTGGGGTTCAGTAACGTCAGCTGATCCCCTGCTGTGTGGATGGCAGTCTCTCCTGCTGTAAACTCATTCAAAATACAGTAGGCCTCTGCCTACACCCTCCTATTTCCTGGGCTTCAACACAGCCAGTTGTAGTTCGGAAGTGCCGTCCACACGGAAAGAGATACTTGCTCCCGTGTCTCAGTGGGGTTCAGTAACGTCAGCTGATCCCCTGCTGTGTGGATGGCAGTCTCTCCTGCTGTCACCTCATTCAAAATTCAGTAGGCCTCTGCCTACACCCTCCTATTTCCTGGGCTTCAACACAGCCAGTTGTAGTTCGGAAGTGCCGTCCACACGGAAAGAGATACTTGCTCCCGTGTCTCAGTGGGGTTCAGTAACGTCAGCTGATCCCCTGCTGTGTGGATGGCAGTCTCTCCTGCTGTCACCTCATTCAAAATTCAGTAGGCCTCTGCCTACACCCTCCTATTTCCTGGGCTTCAACACAGCCAGTTGTAGTTCGGAAGTGCCGTCCACACGGAAAGAGATACTTGCTCCCGTGTCTCAGTGGGGTTCAGTAATGTCAGCTGATCCCCTGCTGTGTGGATGGCAAAGTCTCCTGCTGCCTACACAGTCGTACCACTACTGATTTTTAACCGTGCTCCAATTAGGCCTGTGGCTCCACTGTCTCTCGTATTTCCCCTGTCCTCCAACCCTGCCAGTTACAGCTCCGAAGTGGCGTCTGCACAATCCACACTTGTTCCTGTGTTACAGGTGTTCAGTCCGATCAGTTAATCCCCTGATGTGTGTCCGGCAATGTCGCCTGCTCTGTCCACATTCCCATTATCGGAATGTGGACAGAGCAGGCGACATTGCCGGACACACATCAGGGGATTAACTGACCGGACTGAACACCTGTAACACAGGAACAAGTGTGGATTGTGCAGACGCCACTTCGGAGCTGTAACTGGCGGGGTTGGAGGACAGGGGAAATACGAAAATCAGTGAATCCACAGGCCTAAGTGGAGCTTGGTTCAAATTAGTAGTCTACAACCGATCTTAAAATTTCTTCAATGCAGCCTAAGCCTGCTCCGTGCTTGTCCCTGGGCTTCAACACAGCCAGTTGTTGCTCGGAAGTGCCGTCTTCACAGAGTAAAACACTAGCTCCTGTGTTTGTGGGGTTCAGTAACGTCAGCTGTTCCCCTGCTGTTTTGATGGCAATCTGTCCTGCTGCCTCCCAATTGACAGCACATCAGGCCTCAGCCTGCTAAGTGCTTGTCCTGGGCTCCAACATCGCCAGTTGCTGCTCATAACTGACTTTGGCACGGGTACTCCCTCCTGCCCAGCTTGGTTCCAGCCCTGCCTGCTGTTTCCGGGAAGTGTCAATGTCAGTTTGCCACCCCAAGTTGCCATGTCGTGTTGCGGTTGGGTTAGCCGAGGCTAGGGTGCCAGCAGTTTAGGTGCTTCCTATGTGGACTGCGGGTTCTGGTAAGAAAGGTTTGTTCCATAGTGCCAGTAGGACAAGCACCCCCTGTAGGACTGTGTGATTCGGTAACTGCGGCCAGCTTGCGGCATGCCAACTTTGCTTTTCAGGGGTAACTTCTGATACCCCTCCGGGTTCCAGCACCGTCAGCTGGTTCTCATCAGAGCCTTTGGCCTAGGTGCCTCCATCTCGGTATCCGAGTTCCAGCAACGTCTGCTGGTCCTTGGTAGTGCTTTGTAGCACAGGTACCTCCTGCTTAGTAACCGGGTTCCAGCACCGTCAGCTGGTCCTCGGTTGTGCCATTGGCTCTTATTCCTTCTGCTGCCCCTCCGGGTGCCAGCACTGTCAGCTGGTCCTCGCTATTTCCATTTGCTCTTGCAGCTTATGCTACCCCTCCGGGTTCCAGCACCGTCAGCTGGTTCTCGTCAGAGCCTTTGGCCTAGGTGCCTCCATCTCGGTATCCGAGTTCCGGCAACGTCTGCTGGTCCTTGGTAGTGCTTTGTAGCACAGGTACCTCCTGCTTAGTAACCGGGTTCCAGCACCGTCAGCTGGTCCTCGGTTGTGCCATTGGCTCTTATTCCTTCTGCTGCCCCTCCGGGTGCCAGCACTGTCAGCTGGTCCTCGCTATTTCCATTTGCTCTTGCAGCTTATGCTACCCCTCCGGGTTCCAGCACCGTCAGCTGGTTCTCGTCAGAGCCTTTGGCCTAGGTGCCTCCATCTCGGTATCCGAGTTCCGGCAACGTCTGCTGGTCCTTGGTAGTGCTTTGTAGCACAGGTACCTCCTGCTTAGTAACCGGGTTCCAGCACCGTCAGCTGGTCCTCGGTTGTGCCATTGGCTCTTATTCCTTCTGCTGCCCCTCCGGGTGCCAGCACTGTCAGCTGGTCCTCGCTATTTCCATTTGCTCTTGCAGCTTATGCTACCCCTCCGGGTTCCAGCACCGTCAGCTGGTTCTCGTCAGAGCCTTTGGCCTAGGTGCCTCCATCTCGGTATCCGAGTTCCGGCAACGTCTGCTGGTCCTTGGTAGTGCTTTGTAGCACAGGTACCTCCTGCTTAGTAACCGGGTTCCAGCACCGTCAGCTGGTCCTCGGTAGTGCCATTGGCTCTTGTTCCTTCTGCTGCCCCTCCGGGTGCCAGTACCGTCAGCTGGTTCAAGAGGACAAAGAACAGGAAGACAACCACCAAGATGCAGAACAACAAGAGAGAGAAGACAAAGAAGCATAAAAAAAACAAAGCAGAAGAACATTAAGCATAAGACTAATACTCTGAGCAAATGATATTATCTTATTTATAAGCAGAAGAAGACTAAGCAGTGTATGGGGGTGAGTCCGTTCCTCCTCGTGGTGCCCCTGGAAAAGGCCTGCTTCTGCAGGCCAAACTGAACGCGGACAAATCCTGTTGTAAATCTTTTGTGACAGGCAGAACGGAAGGTGTAAACTTCTAACTTTTCTAGATAACAACTACAGGAATGCCTGACACAAACAAGAATATGATGAAGAAGAATAGGAAGAAGATGAAGAAGCTGAATATGTAGAATAATAATTGTTGAATAAGAAGAATATGAAGAATGTAAGAAAAGGAAGAAGAAGAAGAAGAAGAAGAAGAAGAAGAAGAAGAAGAAGAAGAAGAAGAAGAATGTAAAAAAAGGAAGTAGAAGAAGAAGAAGAAGAATGTAAAAAAAGGAATAAGAAGAAGAATGTAAAAAAAGGAAGTAGTAGAAGAAGAAGAAGAATGTAAAAAAAGGAAGTAGAAGAAGAAGAAGAAGAATGTAAAAAAAGGAAGTAGAAGAAGAAGACATACATGTCTGGCAAAATATAAATGAGGCTAACATAGTCAATATCTTTGTAACTCCTAACATCTTTAAAAATAAAAGTTTAATTCCTGCTATTCCATTTGATTGGGCTAAACCTCTATGGTTTTAATGTCTCCTCCACCTCCCACAATACATTCTACATTATTCTTAGTTGTTTTTCTTCATGTAGAATTAACCTACAAGGAAAGAAAGGGTTTTTTTTAATTCCGATATTTTGGCCCCATTGACTTGCATTGGTTCCCGGTATCGGAATCGGCGATACCGATACTTTTTTTTAAGATCGGCCGATCCATTCCGATCCGATATTTTCAAGTATCGGCTGGTATCGCTCAACTCTAGCTATAAGCTAATCAGTGGACCTAAAGTATTTGGTTTACTTCTATTTCAAATTCCATTAAAATAAATCTTGCACTTTTCCTCCACAAATCATGTGAGAAAAAACTGAATCATAAAACAGTAATTTAGAGTATAACATGCATGATTTTTCCATTCTGTAATTTGATGTGTGGCATACTGCTGGTGATATATGGCACATGGGCATACACCCTATTTCATGGGTCCCCAACCTGTGGCTCGCGGCTGCCTGCCAGCTTGGTGCATTAGCACCAGGTCTAGCAAACAGCTATGAAGAGCAGGCCTCCAGATAGTAGATGTGCCTACTGTTAACCTGAATCCTTCAACTAAAGGACTAATTGGGGCTTTCTCGGCGGGTATCCAGTTACCAATAATACCGAACATTGTGTTCAGTTATGGTATCCCTTTCTTTGCTTTTTGATAGGGGCGTGGGACCTTGATCCTGTATTGTTAGGTTGTTAGGTTCTTATTCTGCTTTATTTTTTGCAAAAGTTTTAGTTTTAATTGTTATTTAGGTAAAAGTTGCAGCCATCGGCAGTCCTGTTATCTATGTGATGTCTCTAAATTTTGCTCGAGCACTAACACGCACCATATCCAGATAAGCAAAAATGGGTTCTGAATTAATATGCATGACCTGGAATGTGAGGGGTATTAAAACCCCCCAGAAGAAATTTAAGGTGTTCTCACAGATTAGGCAATATCGCCCTCACATTGTGGCCTTGGTTGAGACACACCTGACCAGAGACACAGCTTGGTGTGTGCAAAAACCGTGGGTACAATGGTTTATTCATGCATTTCATACCAGCTATTCAAGGGGGGGTTTCACTACTGATGCATAAGGACATTAGGTGGGAGGCCAGGGAGGCCCGGAGGGATCCTGAGGGGCGTTTCGTATTTGTGCATGCACTAATTAACTCTAGGAAATATGTTATTTTGTGTTTTTATAACCCCCCAGCTAATATGTCAATTCTCCAGGAGGCGTTGAGTTTTGCACTGAACTATCCAGATGCAGACGTCATCTGCATGGGGGATTTCAATCTGGTCCTGAATAATTGTCTTGATAAACTGAGATTGGGTGATGGGATACAGGTAGTGATGGGATACAGGGAGGGACCCCGCCCAGGAGGGACCCCGCCCCCCCCCCCCCCGCCGATTACATCCCAACTGTCACAGTTCATGGAAGGTAGTGGATGGCTGGATCTATGGAGAACGCGCCACCCCGAGATGAGGGAGTATACTTGCCATTCATCCACTAAGTGTTCCTTGTCGCGCATAGATTATATATTTGGATCCAGCAGTCTGGCAATGTGGGTGGATAATATAGAACATGGCAGTAGGGGGATTTCAGATCATAGTCAGGTCATTCTTAAACTTAAATACGGACTGCTAAATAACAGTATGGTATGGAAATTGAACCCTATCTGGCTGAAGTTGGTGGAATCGCCCGATAGAACGATTGATCAGTTGCACTGCTTCATCTTGTCCCACCCTGAACCCCTGAACTTATTTTGGGATGCCCTTAAGGCATATCTGAGGGGTTGCTTATCCTCTACGATTTCTTACATCAAACGGGTGACATCAAGGGAGGATGATGAGATGGAGCAACATTTGAATGATTCGGAGGCTGCTTACGTATCTGATCAGACTAGTGGCAATAGGGTGGAGTGGTTGAAAGCTCAAAGGTTATATACTCAACACATAGACACTAAATCCAAGCGTAATCTATTTTTTGCCCGTCAATCCTATTTCGAGCTGGGGAATCAGGGAAGTAAGTTCTTGGCCTATTTGGTGCGTCAACATAATGCAACTAATACAATATTACAGATTTGCAACTTAGATGGTACTTTGGTGTCCTCAACTAAAGAAATACTGAGCTGTTTTCATGATTATTATAAATCATTGTACAACTCTAAAAATGATGTTGATAGCCAGGGGTGTTTAGACTACCTGTCAGATATAACATTTCCCACATTAAGCCCTTCCCAGCAGGCCTTTTTGGACGCTGAATTCACTTTGGAGGTGATAGAGAACGCCATAAAGGACATGGCCTCTGGGAAGGCCCCTGGACCGGATGGGTTTCCCATCGAATTGTACAGGAAATACCGGGAGATATTAGTGCCACTTTTATTGATGGTTTTTCGGGGGATTTGGGAGAGGGGTTTATGCCGGAGTCCTTCTATGAGGCTAATATAATAATGCTTGACAGGTTTCTAAAATGGGTTAATATATTATATATGAAGCACAAAGCCCATGTCATTGTAAATAGTTCCATATCTGAGTCCTTTTCACTACACAGGGGAATTCGTCAGGGTTGTCCCCTTTCCCCGACCCTTTTTGCTCTTGCGATCGAGACATTGGCAATTCGCATAAGGTCTTCTCATAATATTGTGGGCATAGAAATAGCGGATCGGATTGACACCATAGGCTTAAATGCTGACGATATGGTGATACTTATGGATAGAGTGGAGGAAACACTGACAAGAGTGATTACCACTATAAATAAATTCAGACACTGGCTTGTATATAAATTGGGAGAAATCTGCCCTGATGCCTCTCTCCCATGCCCCTATGCCACGACTTGAGACTCTCTCCTCATTGCCCATTGTACCCAGTTTTAAATATCTGGGTGTTCATATTTCTCAAAGTAGCACGTTTGATTTGCAGCTTAACATACACCCATTGCTAGAGATGGTTAAAGTTAAATTCACAATTTGGAGTAAACTCCCGCTGTCTGTAGCCGGACGCATTAACTTAATCAAAATGATATTACTCCCTAAGCTCAGCTATTCTCTTCAACACAGTTGTGGTGGTGCCCAGGTCCTTCTTTGCGAATTTGAACTCTCAAATTACGTCTTTTATATGGGGGAAAACTAGGCCCAAACTCAAGCTGTCCACCCTGCAAAGACCTAAAGGGGGGGGGCAGCGTTACCAGACCTTTTTTTGTATTATCTGGCTGGACAGGCCAAGATATAAGTAAGTGGATGCCCGGTAATTATCTCCCTAACTCTGAAAATCACCTGCTTCATGCCGCACGTGCTAATTGCCCACTGGGCTTTCTGGAATTGGGAAAAATAAATGTCCCCCGTTTGTTGCCCCTGCTTCATCTGGCACTATCGGTGAAATGCCCTTAAGGAAAAATGGTTATCTTTTGGTACTACTTGAACACCCATCTGCCGAATTCTGGACTCAACACAATGTCTCCTCGATAGGAGATTTGCATGATCATGGAACCCTATTGTCTTTTGAACAATTACAGGTTAGATGCGATGTCCCGAGATCCCAATTCTTTTGTTATTTGCAATCAGCAAAGCTCAGCCTTTCAGTCACACATGAGATGTGTGGGTGTAAATAATGCTATTTCGTCTCTACCCTTGATAGGAATCCTTAAATCACAGTGTCCCCAGGGTCTCATCTCCTCTCTTTAAACATACATGCTGTCAGTAGGGACAGAATCCACCATAAACTTGGTTAAAGGGAAATGGGAAAGGCTCATCCCTGATATACAGGGAGAGGAGTGGGAAGAAATTCTGGAGTCTCCGATTTGGGTGTCTCCATCTATTAATAACAGAATGATACAGCTATATATCATAAACCAATCATATCTGACTCCGACACGACTCTTTAAGATGGGCCGATTCCAATCATTGGAATGTTTGAGATGTCATTCATTAGATGCAGGCTTCATTCACATGATCTGGCAGTGTCCTATTATCGCACAATATTGGAAGGAGGTACAAGTTCCCGTGCCCCTTGAGCCACTGGTTTGTTTGTTTGGGGTATGGGATGAGGAGACATGGGGTCACTATGCTGGGATTTTTTTGCGAGAGACGCTATTTATGGCACGAAAGGTACTGGCACTGCGGTGGATGGGAGGCTCATGTCCTTCCCTTAGGATCTGGATTGATTTGGTGAACTCGATTATCCCATATGAGCGCATGCTGTATCAAAACAGAGGATGCCCAGGTAAATTTGGGAAGATCTGGGAGAGGTGGAATTCCTCTCATCACTCTGTAGAGTGGAGACATCACATGATAAATAGCTGATTGTGTGGAATCAGGCTGTGAAATAGTAGTTTTGTAGTTATGGTTTAGAAGTTAAATAGGTTTCATCACTTGAGCAATAATATGAAGACTAGTGTAATTTAATTGACATTATGTTTTATTCCGTATGTAAACCGGTATGCACATTTTACTTTGCATTTAATGCTATGTGAAATATATATACTCTATACAGTGTTTATCACCATGTGCAAGTACTGTGTGTATGCTGTATAGAAAAAGGAAAGTCCAGCTCAAGGAGTAAAATCCAGAATTTTCTTTATTTATTTCATTAAAATACAAGCATGGCTGCTATAGTCATCATTGCGGTTTTTACCTTGACATGGGATAGCCGCACAGAGAGTGCCCAGGAGGTTCTGTACGTGTTTCGAGCGGTATACACTCTTAGACTCAGAATAACCCCAAAGAGCTAACACAGCAGAATATCAAGAAAGTGCACAGGTGCACATAATTGATTATTTAAAGTAGACACAGAGAGAAAAAAAAACAACAACAGTGTATGCTGTATACCCTGTTTGTGGTTTAATAAACAAATTAAAAAAAAAAAATGAATTTGTTGAAATTTCATTGAATCCATTCTTTCCTCTACCTGTGAAATGTTCCTGTGCCATTGGCTGCAACACAACCCCAAAGCATCATTAATCCACTCCCATGTTTAATGGTTGGCGAGATTTTCTTTTGCTGAAATTCTGTGCCCTTTTTGGTGAGGACGCAGGAGAGGATTTCTTCTGATGACTCTTCCATAAAGGCCTTATTTGTGCAGTTGTCTCTGAACAGTAGAACAATGTACCACAACTCTAGACTGCTAAGTTTTTCTGCTCTTTTGCAGTCAGGCAGGGGTTTTGATTTGCCTCTATAGCAATCCTGCGAGTAGCTCTCACTGAAATTTTACTTGGTCTTCCAGACCTTATCTTGACCTACAATGTTCCTGTTAATTGCCGTTTCTAAATTACATTTTGTACTGAGGAAAGGGCAACTTGAAAATGCTTTGCTATCTTTTTATAGTCTTCTCTTGTTTTGTGGGCCTCCGCCATTTTCATTTTCAGAGTGCTAGTCAGTTGCTTAGAAGAACTCATGGCTACTATTTTTTGGCACATGATTAGAGGGGGCTGGATTTTTAAAAGCTGGGAAATTTGCCTCACCTGGCCTTTCTTAATGATGATAGTGAAAAAGCCATAGCCTTATAGGTTAATTAATGTATTAAATCTTGGTCAAATTTATCTGAATACACAAATCTCCAAGGGTGCTCAAGCGTTTGCATCTGCCCATTTTCCTTTTTGTAATTTTTAAAATTTAAAAAATGTCCATATTTATATTTTTTTACCTAAAATACACAGGAAATGTGTCATCTCTAACTTTAGGCCTTTTAGAGATCATTTCATCTTCAACTTGCTTAACTGTTCACAAAAGCATTCATTTTGACCAGGGGGGCCCAATCTTTTAAATGCCTTTGTATGGAAAACTAAGAACATGATGTTCATAGAAGGTGCTTGAAGCTGGATGCAACAGTGTGATGAGAGTGATTGATGCAAGAATACAGAATGGGGGTATTGTGGGTACTTCTGGATCTTGGTACACTGCCTTGATGTGATTTTTGTGAAAAAGCTTTGGCTGTCATTAATTCAGTAATGGGGGCTCTATGTGTAGCTACTGTGAGGGGTGCTATATTCACCACTCACTGCACCACTCACTTTAAACTGAGCAATGATTATAACCACTCAATGGAATGTAACTGTCACAGGTGTGTCAGGTGTGACAGACAGTCATTCTGGATCCGGCTGTAGAAGGTCATTGCAATTAGCACTACAAGCACCTTCTTGATTTTTGCATCTCTGTTATGGAGTTATCTTGTTCTCCCTCTAGGACCCAACAGCATTGATTACATTACTGCTCGGCGATAGGCGCGGAACCTATTTAGGGATGTTTAGAGCAGACAGAGTGTTGTTAGATCTACCTAGGGGTCTCCACTCCCCCCTTCTCTAGTGTTTGGGCTTCCCCTCTCTCACCCTGTTGTTGTGCACCTTGCTTCTCCCTCACCCAGCTTGACAGTGATGGACAGCTCATTCTACACAGTTACATTGCAGAGCAAGCTGTCCTTCAAAATAGGGCATGTTTACAGTGTGACTGTAGCCGCTCTCAGTATGCCTCTATGACTGAAAGCCGGCGGCTCCCAGGAGGCATAAATATAATTTTCTTGCTGTCAGCATGTGACCGGAAAGTACTGTATTGCTATTAACCTGCAGATTAACCCTATTTCTACACATAAGTAGAGTTTGGGAACATGACATGGGCGGACACCTGGATGTTCAGATCCGGTGGGTTCAGCCGAATGGTAACAACAAGTTCGGGTACCAGAACAGTACCCAAACCCGGACCCCATTCACTTGAATGGGGGGCCTGATCATCTAGTGTTTGCTGTGCTGTCATAAGAGCTGCGGTTCCCACACTGTCAAAAGACAGTGGGAGCGCTCCACTGTGATTGAAGGTATAAAGTTTACCTCCGGTCACTGGTGTTAGCTGATGCGACAACTGCTCCCATCATCCGACATCTGCTACCACTAATTTCAGTGAGAGCAGGAGCAGCGGATGGGAGTATTCATCAGCCGCTCCTGCACTGTAAATAAATAATAAAAAAAAAGTGTGTGTTTCCATGTATTTTTGCTAACCAGCCAGGCAAAACTCACAGCTGGGGGCTGCAACCCTCATCTATCAGCTTCAACAAGGCTAGCTATCAAGAAAAAGAGGGGTCCTGGTCCCCACGCTGTTTTTTTTAATTATTTTAAACAATAATTTAAAAAAATGGAGTGGGATCCCCCTCATTTTTGACAACCAACCTTGTCAAAGCACACAGCTAGGGGATGGTATTCTCAGGCTGGTAAGGGGACATGGATATTGCCCCCCCAGCCTTAAAAATAGCAGCCCGCAGCTGCCCAGAAAAGGCACATCTATTAAATGCACCAATTCTGGCGCTTTGCCCGGCTTTTTCCACTTGCCCTGTAGCGGTGGCAAGTGGGGTTCATATGTGTGGGGTTTATGTCACCTTTGTATTGTCAGGTGACATCAAGCCCCGAGGTTAGTAATGGAAAGGTGTCTTTAAGACACCTATCCTTTACTAATCCTATAGTTACATGGTAAACAAAGACAAAGCCAGAATAAAGTCCTTTATTTGAAATAAGACTAAACACAGTTTTCCATTTTAATTTAAACGTCTAATTCCAGTGAAGCCCTCGTTCTCCTGTAATAAAACTAAAATAAAAAAGCAACAATATACCATACATGTCCGTCATTCTGTCCCATGCTGTAATCCATGTCTGGGGGATAAACAGTTTTCAACCTGGATGTAACTGGAGATTCTTTGTATCTCCTATCACAGCTGCGGGCTCGCGTTGTTTTTTGACAGTGTGGGAACCGCAGCTCTCTGACTGGTTGGGATGATTTCACCGCCAATCAGAAGCAGTGTTTGCCACGCTGTCATGCCCGAACACGAACAGTAACACCAGGAAGTCCGTGTTGGGTGTCTGTGCCCAAACAATAGGTGTTCAGTACGGACGCCGAACTTTACTGTACGGGGTCGCCCATGTCTAAACATGACAGGTTCCCTTTAATAATGTGGAGGTCATGGTTTTGATCAATATATAAAAAGTGATACCACTGATATTGTGATAGTATTTACAAAGTTTTAATATGTCGAAATCACTGCAGCATTTAATTGTAATACATAACAGCAGAAGCAATTTTCACTTGGAGGAAATGAAAATGGAATCAGCAGGAGCAGAATGAATTTGCCATTTCAGAACAATTATTTGAACATTCTGGCGGACCCTAGTCATTATGAAATGTGCAATAAAAACGCAAACAATTCAAAATGATGTACTTGCGTGTTAGAGGGATTGTCTTCCACTGGATAACACCTTACCAGTGGACCCAGGGTGCTTGACAAAGTAAAAAACAATCTATACTTACCTTCCAGACTGGTGCCACTGCTCTACTTTCTCCCCTATTCTGGTGCAATTCTGCTGACATGCACAATGTCTAGTGAATAATGTGACCAATCAGTACTTTTGCACTCGTATTAATAAGGGCCATAATGTTTTATAACCCACCTCTGCTCTTCATTAAGTCAGCAACCTTTAGCACTCATCTTCCCTTATTACATTTTCATAAACTGCGTTTTCACTGAAATATTACCAAGAGTGAGCATTCTTAAAGGAGTTCTCCAAGAATGAGGCCTTCAACATAATTCAGATTGCAGACGTCCTAGTCACATGCTGCATCCAGTATGTAAATTTCATTGCCATGCCCCATTAGATCTGTGCCTCAGATCCCGTTGTACACGTGCCTTGATAACTCATAGAATCATAGAATGTTATCGCTGGAAGTGACCTCCAGGGTCATCATGTCCAACCCACTGCTCAGTGCTGGATTCACATGTTCTGTGTACCTCATGGCTAGCCTCAAATATTCATCATGATCCCAACTAGTCACCCTTTCCTAAGCTAGCCGCCTTTTGAGAAAACTGTCAGTCCAGTATAGGAATTATAGTGAAAGAGAATCACTTAATGTTTCCATGATGCCTACTGCCACCCTGCCAGGGACTAACAGACTACAGACAGAGCAGACACAGCATCTAGAGCAAAAAAAAAAACATAAAAAGGGCCAGGAAATCTATAGTAATAAATAAATGTACGGGTGCATCGTTAGGCTGTGGCCAATATACAAACACATACATGGTGCGTCAGCACACTGCGATTAAAGAAGCACTCCCATTAAAGGAGTATTCCCATCTCCAATATCCTATCCCAATATGTAGTAGGTGTAATAATAATATTAGCAAATACTTTTAATTAGAAATGTCGAATAGTTTTTTTTTCTGATTTGTTGTCTCTTTCCTCATAAACAGGTATTGCAGGACCTTAGGTATCCATGGTTACGAACACTAGCAACTAGCTAACTAAGTGTCAGTATATCAGTGGTCATAACCATGGATACCTAAGGTCCTGCAATGCCTGCACATGAGGAAAGAGGCATAGCGAATCAGAAAAACTATACTACATTTATAATTGGATGTATTTGCTATTATTATTATTATACCTACTATATGTTGGGATAGGATCATGGAGATGAGAAGACCCCTTTACATTTTTCAATATTTAAATGTGTGTATGTAATGTAGTGTGAGTATCTTATATGCTCACCTACCGCTGCCTTCTACAGGCTCCGGCGCCGTTCTGCTTGTCTTATCGGTGACGTTCCCTCTATTCAGATTATCCTTGTTTTTATGCTCTATAAGTGAGCCGGAAGTCTATTTTACAATGGAAGGCTATGGTTGGTAACTGATTCCGGCACTCCATGTGCTTACACCACTTACATGGTGAGAACAAGTAACATATTTTGCATGTATTTAAAGAAAAATAAGACTGTAAAGCACTGAATGTACTCTTCTGCAAAATATCTTACTTGAGTAAAAGTAATTTATATTTAATGGAGACTTACCAGGAGGAGTGTATAAGAGGCACTTTAGTGCCCATTAAAGATGTGAAACCTTTTTATGCATACAATTTTTCTAGGATGTGTAAGCCAACAGCAGAAGGAGAAGTACTGCAGGGATTGTATATAGCATCCAGATCGCGCTGAATTAGATGGAAAAGTACAAGAAAGCCAGGTTTGCCTAGTGAAATAATTTTATAGAATCTTTAATAAGTGTTTCATAGAATCATAGAATCGTACAGTTGGAAGGGACCTCCTGGGCCATCTGGTCCAACCTCCTGCTCAAAGCAGGATTCGCTAAATCATCCCAGACAGATGTCTGTCCAGCCTCTGTTTGAAGACTTCTATTGAAGGAGAACTCACCACCTCTCGTGGCAGTCTGTTCCACTCATTGATCACTCTAACGGTCAAAAAGTTTTTTCTAATATCTAATCTGTCTTCTCCCATTCAGTTTCATCCCATTGCTTCTAGTCTTTCCTTATGCAAATGAGAATCAAGATGATCCTCCTACAATGTGACAGCCCTTGAGATATTTGTAGACAGCTATTAAGTCTCCTCTCAGTCTTCTCTTCTGCAAGCTAAACATTCCCAAATCCTGCAACCTTTCCTCATAAGACAGGGTTTGCAGACCGGTCACCATTCTGGTTGCTCTTTTCTGAACTTGCTCCAGTTTGTTGATGTCTTTTTTTAAAATGTGGCGCCCAAAACTGGACACAATATTCCAGATGAGGTCTGACCAAAGAGGAGTAGAGGGCAGTAATGACTTCACATGATCTAGACTGTATGCTTCTGTTTATACATCCTAGAATTGCATTTGCCTTTTTTGCTGCTGCATCACACTGTTGACTCATATTCAGTCTGTGATCAATTAGTATACCCAAGTCTTTTTCACATGTGCTGTTGCTTAGCCCTATTCCTCCCATTTTGTATTTGCTTTTTTCATTTTTATTGCCTGTTAAAAACCATTCTGTTAGTTGCTGCCCACTGCTCCAGTTTATTTATATCTTTTTGAATCCTCTCTCTCTCTTCTCTAGTATTAGCTATCCCTCCTAGCTTTGTGTTATCAGCAAATTTAATCAGTGTACCCTCAATTCCGTCATCTAAATCGTTGATAAAGATGTTGAACAATACAGGGCCCAGGACAGAGCCCTGTGGTACCCCACTTGAGACATTCTTCCAACTGGATGTGCAGCCATTTACGACCACTCTTTGGGTCCAATCACTAAGCCAGTTATGAATCCACCTAACAGTTGCCTTGTCCATTCCATACTTAGCCATTTTTTCAAAAAGGATTGTGTGAGATACTTTGTCAAATGCTTTGCTGAAGTCAAGATATACTATATCTACAGCATTTCCCTGATCCACCCAATCAGTGATTCTGTCATAGAAGGAAATTAAATTAAAAATTTTAATTAAATTTTTTTGTGGGTCTAAATTTTTAAAGGGATAGTAAACTGCTAGACTACTTAGTAGACTTTGTAGAGCTTATACTCCAACTGGTCAGAGTCAGAAAGCAAGGTACAGAAGTTATGTGGAATTGCGGGAGAAGTCTGACCCATTCAGTGCTACAATGTGTCAGCAAAAGGGAGAACACACGGAGTTAATTCTTAAATTGGAATCTTTATTGAATTCTATAGATTATCCAAGTGAAAAATATAGAAAACAATTTAAAACAGAGAGAAGATAGTATAATAAGGTGGATTATGTCCAATGACAAATATTAATCTTGTACAGATACAGTATATACAGTTACAACGAGTAATAATATATATTGCAATCTCAAACACTGCACATAAAAAGCACCAATGGGACTTAATCCTGTCCTCTAACTGACATACATAGCTTCTATGGAGAGTATTATGTTTAAAGTGCTAATAGTGCTTCAGCTTCCAGAGGTGCAACGGGCAGACCACACATGTGCAGGAGTGGGGAGGCGTCACCATGGCTCTCATGCATGCGCTGATTCCGTTAGAGAACATTAATAATGAAGAGTCTTTATACATTTCTTTTCAATCCAACTATGCATATAATATAATATTTTGATATGATGCAGATGTCTGTACCAAAAACATTGATTGCATTTTGTTTGAAGAATATCCTTAACAGAGGGAAAAGGTTATAATAACTGCTCAGATATCACTGCTCAAATATAAAAATATGTACATTTAACCAAAGGCCATGCTGGAAATGGAATGCCTACAGAAGGATGATAAACGAAAGGTCCTGTCACATTTAGCAATGCACCTGCGATCCTGACAACGATACGACCCAGTCAGGTTCTCTGGTACATCGCTAAATGGTCGCTAGTGAGCTGCCAAACAGGCAGATCTCACCAGCGATGCAGCAGCGGTCAGCAGTCATTACTTACCGGTCAGACAGCAGCTCTGATGACTACTTCCTCCCGCGTCCATGGAGTCGCTCGTCGGTGCCGACGACGAAAAATGGACCAGGACGATCTCGCCCGATCAACGATATCTAGCGAGGGGGCCGGTTGGAGGTAAATGTCACATACAGCGATATCGCTACCGATATTGCTGTTGCGTCACAAAATCGGTGACGCGCTAGCGATATCGCTAGCGATATCGCTATGTGTAAGAGGCACATAAGTGTCTCATTTAGCCCCAATGGGGCCATAGTGCCCAAAGTAATGATCCACCTAGTCTCATACCGAGTCAATAATTTTTTAAAATTACCGCCTCTACTACCCCGTGGATAAAAAACTTTTTTGTGGTACTGTATATATATTACTACTAGATAGTGGCTCGATTCTAATGCATAGGGTATTCTAGAATATGTATGTAATTTATTTAAAGGGAATCTGTCACCCCATTCTGTAATGCTGTAGATAAGCCCCCGATGAAACCTGAAAAATAAGAAAAACATGTTAGATTATACTTACCGGGGGGCGGGGGCAGGTGCGGTGGGTGTCGCAATCCGGTCCGGCGCCTCCCATCTTCATATGATGATGTCATCCTCCTTGCTTCTCCCTCGGCTCCTGCGCACGTGTACTTTATCTGCCCTGTTGAGGGCAGAGTAAAGTACTGCAGTGCGCATGCCCCGTGAAAGGTCAGAGAGGTCCGGCGCCTGCGCACTGCATTACTTCATCGGGGGCTTATCTACAGCATTACAGAATGCTGTAGATAAGCCCCTGATGGCAGTGGCTCCAGCTTATGGGGCAAAAATGGGGTGACATATGAAATGGGAGGCGCCGGATGGGACGGCGTCACCCATCGGACCGGACCGAACACTGGGGTGAGTGTAATCTAACTCTTTTTTCTTATCTTTCAGGTTTCATTGGGGGTTTATCTACAGTATTACAGAATGCTGTAGATAAGCCCCTGATGGCGGTGGCTGCAGCTGATAGGCCAAAAATGGGGTGACAGATCCCCTTTAAATTCCTCGCCAATATCGCTGATTGCGACAAATCCGTGTGGCAGGAGATGACCCGCGGCAACCGTCAGGAGATCAGTGGCTAATGCCGCAGATCTCCCAATGGTAGCAGTGGCATGCGTCATTTGAATTCCGCAACAATTGGCAGCCAGACTGCGTCTGTCGCTGATTGGTCGCGGCCGGCTGGCGGAAGGTGAGAATAACCTTTTTTTTAAATTTTTTTTTTTATTCCCACCTTCTGACGGCTCCCGATCTCCTCTCCACGCTCCCTGCATCTTCCGGTCTCAGTAATGCTTAGTGCGAAGGATCGGAGACGACGTCACTCTCGCGTGGGCGTGAAATAATCAGCGGTCTTTCTCGCAAAGCATTACTGGGACCGGAAGATGCCGGGCGCGTGGTGAGAGGAGGAAAGAGTCCGGGGGCCATTGGAAGGTGAGTATATCACTATTTTTTGTTTTATTTCTATTTTTTGCAAGTTTAAGGTACCCAGGGCCTGGAGGAGAGTCTCCTCTCCTCCGGTCCCTGGGTACCATCCACACATTGAGCGCTGCGCCGGTCATCTCCCGGCTGCATCGCCGCTGACCTCCGTGCGGCAGGAGATGACCCGCCGGTAGCGGTGGCGTGCGTCGTTCGAATGCCGCGCCAATTCGAGATTGGACTGTGCCTGTCAGTGATGTAGGATTTCCATTATAGACTGACAGACAGAATTAGACGATTATATATTACTATGTTACTATCATCAATTAAAACTTTGACAACATTGAAATTGTTATGCATAAATTTCTATTCAAAAAGCACCTTCATTAATATCTACATCCTATCTGACTTGAATAATATAACATATATGTTCTCGTTTAATTTAGTAGTAGACCTGCATTAAATGTGATTAATTGTTTAAATTACCAGTTTATTAATAACTAATATAATATATTAAATTACCCTAAAGGTATTATCCAATATGTACCGTAATTGTAAGATGCACTTTTGGGGGGGGGATGAGGTGCATATTATAATCCAAGAGCAGCTTGCCTAGGTGAGATAGCGGCTGTGGTAGAGCAGGATCCTAGGAGGCAAGGTCGCTGCTGCATGAAGCTGTCAGTGGTGGCATGAGTGTGGTGAGAGGCTGGGAGGAGGGTGTGAGAGGCTGTGCGAGGCTGCAGTGGGCCACAGGCTTTCACAAAATGTCGGCAAAGTCCCCGCACTTCCCATCCTTTTCACTACGATGAGTTTCGGGAAAATTGCCGCCAGAGGCAGCACATGCTCAGATTGACATCTCGGCTCCTGACAATAAGACGCACCACCATTTTATTAATAAAACATTTTCCTACCCAAAATTTGAGGTGCGTCTTATGGTCCGGTGCGTCTTATAGTTCGCAAATTAAAAAATAGCATCCAATATTTGTGTTAGACAAGGACTTATAGGGGATATCAGGAACTTTGTAAAAAAATGTTCCTAAGAACTAATAGGCAGGTAATTGCAGCTTACCTGACTGTTGTGCACGGCGCCGTTCTTCCCCGACACAGAGCGGTCACAGAACAGAAGAATTGACTGTTTAATTGAGCGGTGTATGGTATTATTGATTTAAGCATTATATTGCTCTTCTACTTAGACACCGAACAGTATATTATTTTTGTAGTGTGTGATCATGGCGCTGTATAACTTTGTTCTTTAGTCAACAGTATGGAAGTGTTTTGGTCAACATTGCATACTTTTATGTAGGCAACACAGTATAGTATATTTGGTATGGTTCTTTACAGGGTATCCAGCAGACCGTATCAAACAGGGGAGCAGTTTTTATAGGACCGCCATAGCAGCTCTCGGGATTAGTGCAGGTCCCAATGGTTAGATCCCCAACAATCAAGAAGTTATCCCTTAGACACTAGATAGAGGATGACTTCTAAACTTGAGTCTGCCGTTAAAGTGTTATTCCCATTTCAGGCTTTCATGGCTGAAACAGGAATAATCCGTCTAGCCTCTACCACTTGAGGTCGTGCTATGTAGACAAATCACAGTGGCTGAGCTACACAGCCATGGAAAAATGAGATGGTTATAACCCCTTCCAGTAAACCAATGTACTATATTGACTTTACAGCCAAGCCACAGATAACATTCTTATTTCAATTTGAAGATGTTAAGCTCATACGCACTGAAAATTTCTCTCTGCTGAGATCTCGCTACAATTGTGTCCAGTCACAGTAAGGCCTCTTTCACACTTCCGTTTTTTACAATCAGTCACAATCCGCCAGGTTTTGAAAAAAACGGATCCTCAATTTTCTTTTGAGGATCCGTTTTTTTCCCCCATTGACTTCCATTATTGGCGGATTGTGACGGATTGCTGTCCGTTGCATCCGTTTTTTTTGCGGATCCGCCAAAAGTTGCTGTCCGTCACCATCCTCAAAGAATTCAAAACGGAGCTTGCAACGTTTTTTTCTCTGGCGGATCCTCCAGACACTGATTTAACCCAAATTTCTTTCTGGGTGCCGGACAAAACAAGAAAAAAAAAAAATTCTCTCTCTCTCTCTCTCTCTCTCTCTTTCCCAGCCAGCGTTTCCTTTAAAGTTCCTCATTTTCAGGATCCGTCTGAAAACGGATCCTGTGTCATCCGTTCACATCAGTTGAGAACGGATCCGCTTGTCCGCCTTTTTGGCAGATTATAGCTGATGCAAAAAACTGAAGTGTGAAAGAGGCCTAAGCTAGCAGAAATATATAGGGGCAGTTTCTTAAAACAAGCCACACTTTACTCCCTGGGCTCAGTGCTGAATCTCTGCGGCTGTCCCTGTGTTGGTGGTGGTATGGACGTCTTGTCAGCAGCCAACAGTGAGCTCAGTCGCTTTACCATGTACTCGGTGCACACTGCTCGAAGTCGCTGCACTCACTGATTGGCTGAGAGTAACATGCATTTTGTTTCTTACAACAATCTGTGCCCTGGGGGCCAAAATTTTCTAAAAGTGGACAGCCTCTTTAAGTTTTTTTAGTCCACAAGCTGCTTTATTTGCATTTCATTTTCCACCTGTATGCCGCAATTGCCGATTATTTGCAGCCTAATTTAGGAGTGAGGGCTTCCGCATAATTGCATTTACTTTCTGAATCAATAAAATCATATATGGCTGAAGGCATAAAATGATAAATTGATTTTGAGTTTTCATGTGTAATTCTGGGAATGTCAGTCCTGAAATATTGTAACAGTAAAAAAACGAAGATTTGCTTTTTTTCTGGTTTGAAATATTGAAGAGAAAACTTAAAGCCCCCATACACATTCCAGAAAAGTCGATTGGACTGGCTGACCGTATCATGTGTATTGGGGCTTACTGTCTCTCATCTGACAGATCATGTCAGCGGAGATAAGGACTGGGGATTTATAACCTAAAGGGCTTCACCTCCTGAACCAGTTCTTTTTTTGTAAGCATAAAGTGGACAACCGCAGACAGACAATTTTATAGATATTATTATTTTGAAAATATACCTGTAAGAATCCATAATGCCAACCTAAAGGACCCGACTTTGTAGGAAAAGTCAGGTCCTCACTTTTAGGTTCTGGGATCCTTTCTTGCAAAGAGGGATCCATTAACCCTCCATGTCGCCCTCACTAGCAAAGCAGATATCTTACACTTTTAACTAAAACATTAGTGCTACATTCTGTACACAGAAGTTACCGATCAATAACAGCTATCATGCCGCTACTGAGCGGTAACTGCTGTGTACACAATGCAAAAGCTCTGTTTTAGTTATCAGCATCAGGTCTTGAGTTTATCATGAGATCTCACATTTTTAACTAAAACTGCCAGTGAGGTGGGCTGTGGATGTTTGTGGGATCCTGCTTTCATTATTGGGATACCTGATTTGTGGGGGGGAACGACTGCTTTGGCGCATGGCAGAGCTCAGAATGGAAGGAGCGCCGTTTGACTTTTTCAATGCAAAATTGGCTGGAATGCAGATCGGACGCCATGTCACATTTGGAGAGTCCCTGATGTACCTAAACAGTGGAAACCCCCTACAAGTGACCCCATTTTGGAAACTAGACCCCCCAAGGAACTTATCTAGATATGTGGTGTGAACTTTGAACCCATAAGGGCTTTACAGAAGTTTATAACGTACAGCGGTACAATTAAAAAATCATATTTTTTCCACAAAAATGATCTTTTCACCCCAATATTTATTTTCCCAAGGGTAACAGGACCCTAAAAGTTATTGTGCAATTTGTCCTGAGTATGCTGATACCCCACATGTGGGGGTAAACCACTATTTGGGCGCATGGCAGAGCTCGGAAGGGAAGCAGCGCCATTTGACGTTTTTGGCTGGAATTGAGATCGGACATCATGTCGCGATTGGAAAACCCCTGATGTACCAAAACAGTGGAAACCCCCCACAAATGACACCATTTTGGAAACTAGACCCCCTAAGGAACTTATCTAGATGTGTGGTGAGAACTTTGAACCCCCAAGGGCTTCACAGAAGTTTATAACATAAAGCCGTACAATTAAAAAAATCATATTTTTTCCACAAAAATGATCTTTTCACCCTCAATTCTTGTTTTTCCAAGGGTAACCGCACCCTAAAAGTTATTGTGCAATTTGTCCTGAGTACGCTGATACCCCACATGTGGGGGTAAACCACTATTTGGGCGCATGGCAGAGCTCGGAAGGGAAGCAGCGCCATTTGACGTTTTTGGCTGGAATTGAGATCGGACACCATGTCGCGATTGGAAAACCCCTGATGTACCTAAACAGTGGAAACCCCCCACAAATGACACCATTTTGTAAACTAGACCCCCCAAGGAACTTATCTAGATGTGTGGTGAGCACTTTGAACCCCCCAGTGCTTCACAGAAGTTTATAACGCCCGGGCATGAAAATAAAAAAATCGTATTTTTTCCACAAACATGATCAATTAGTCCCCAATTTTTTCATTTTCCCAAGGGTAACAGGAGAAATTGGACCACAAAAGTTGTTTTCCAATTTGTCATGAGTACGCTGACACCCCATATGTGGGAGAAAACTACTGTATGGACACACGTCGGGGCTCGGAAGGGAAGCAGTGCCATTTTGGAATGCAGACTTTGATGGAATGGTCTGCGGGTGTCATGTGCGTTTGGAGAGCCCCTGATGTACCTATTGAAACTCCCAACAAGTGACCCCATTTTGGACACTAGACCACCCCACGGAACTTATCTAGATGTGTGGTGAGCACTTTGAACCCCCAAGTGCTTCACAGAAGTTTATAACGCTCGTACGTGAAAATAAAAAAATCATTTTTTTCCACAAAAATGATATTTTTGCCCCCAATTTTTTATTTTCCTAAGGGCAACAGGAGAAATTGGACCCCAAAAATTGTTTTGCAATTTGTCCTGAGTAGGCTGATACCCTACATGTGGGGGTAAAACACTGTTTGGGCGCATGGCAGAGCTTGGAAGGGAAGGAGCACCATATGACTTTTTCAACTCAGAATTGGCTGGAATTGAGATCAGACGCAATGTTGCATTTGGAGAGCGCCTGATGTGCCCAAACAGTGGAAACCCCCAATTCTAACTCCAACCCGAACCCCAACACACCCCTAACCCTAATCTCAGCCCTAACCCTAACCCAAGCCCTAACCCTAACCCTAGCCCTAACCCTAACCCTAGCCCTAACGGAAAAATGGAAATAAATACATTTTTTAAATTTTATTATTTTTCCCTAACTAAGGGGGTGATAACGGGGGGTTTGATTTACTATTTATGGCGGTTTTTATTTTTGGCAGCTGTCGCACGCTAAAAGACGCTTTTTATTGTAAAAATAGTTTTTGCATCACCACATATTGAGAGCTATAATTTTTCCGTATTTTGACCCACCGAGTCATGTGAGGTCTTATTTTTTGCGGGACGAGTTGACGTTTTTATTGGTACCATTTTGGGGCACGTGACATTTTTTGATCGCTTTTTATTCCGATTTTTGGGACGCAGAATTAACAAAAACCAGCGTTTCATGAATTTCTTTTGGGGGAGTGCGTTTACACCGTTCCGCGTGCGGTAAAATTGATAAAGCGGTTTTATTCTTCGGGTCAGTACGGTTACAGCGATACCTTATTTAGGTCGTTTTTTTATGTTTTGTCGGTTTTATGCAATGAAAACTATTTTATATAAAAAATAATTATTTTTGCATCGCTTTATTCTGCGAGCTATAACTTTTTTATTTTTTTGCTGATGATGCTGTGTGGCAGCTTGTTTTTTGCGGGACAAGATGACGTTTTCAGCGGTACCATGGATATTTATATGCGTCTTTTTGATCGCGCGTTATTACACTTTTTGTTTGGCGGTATGATAATAAATCATTATTTTTTGCTTCGTTTTTTATTTTTATTTTTTAAGGGGTTCGCTAAAGGGGTTAACTAATGGAACAGTTTTATAGGGTGGGTCGTTACGGACGCGGCGATACCTAATATGTGTACTTTTATTGTTTTGGGTTTTTTTATTTTCAAAAAATGAATTTATTGGGGAATATTTTTTTTTTTTTTACTAATTTATTTGGCGATTTTTTTAAAATTATTTTTCCACTTTTTTTTATTTTTTTTTTACTTTATTACATAGTCCCAGGTGGGACATCACTGTCCTGTGACAGATCGCTGATCTGTCACATCACAGATCACTGTGACAGATCAGCAATCTGTCACAGGCATTGAAGAAGACTTCCTCTTGCCTGCGCTTTGCAGGCACTGAGGAAGCCAGCTTCCTCCAGGCCCCCGAAGGCCCCCGTCGCCATCTTGGATTCGGGGGCCTGGAGGAAAGGAGTCCCCCGCAGCAGCGCTGCACATTGCGCTGCCGTGGGGGGCTCAGGGAAGCACGGAGGGAACCCCCTCCCTGCCAATTCTTCCCTTTAACTCCCGGTACACCGCGATCATGTTTGATCGCGGTGTGCAAGGGGTTAACGTGTCGGGGGCGGTCCGTGACCACCCCTGACACATAGTGCCGGGTGTCAGCTGTGATAATCAGCTGACACCCGGCCGCAATCAGCGGCGCTCACCACGTGGGCGCCGCTGATCGCGGTAGACGTACTATCCCGTCCATGGACATAGGGGCCCGGGTCCCATGGACGGGATAGTACGTCGGATGTCAGGAAGGGGTTAAAACCTAATGCCACTTAAAGGTGGAGGAATGGTAAACAGTACAAAAATGAAAAGAAAAATGTGAATACAACAGAGAGATGAGGTATACTATATAAGTCAGGGGCTGACATACCATTGGTGCAATCTGTGCAGCTCCACAAGCATCTAAGAGTTATGTGGCCTGCTGCTACCTCCAAAGCAGTATAAATACTAAGTACCCATCAATAATAAAGATTAGCCAACGCAGATAAATGTTGAACCAAAAAAGAAAGAGTGAAACAATCCAAGGAGAATTAGCTAAATAGCATCTTTATTTCAATTCATTTAAAATGTAAACATGGTATAGGCAAAAGATTGCATGCCAACAGAGGCTGTCAAGCAATGCTGCAGGGATCATGAGGCAAAAATAGGACAATGCTAGATTGCTATGTAAAGTGTGTTTCAATAGTAAGGATAGAGTACTGTAGGTAAGCTACTCCTAAAGTTACCCAAAAGCGCACTAATAGATAAGTAAATAAATGAGTAACACTTACAAGTAAGTCAGTAAGGCTAATCCCTGCCGCCCCAACGCACGTTTCATGGCAACTTCTTCAGGTGGACGTGTGCATTATGATGAGCAAGTGGACTGCAAAGAGCTCATATATTGTTCTTGCACATAGGCACTCTTCTGTCCGTGTCCGCCAGTGGTATAGATGTTTCCAACATGTGGGATAGACACATCAGGACAGGCACAACACTTGTGAAATGATATTGGTAGACCTTGTGGGATGGCACAATTACTTTTTGTAATGTTTTGATTCAAAGTTCTTCCATCATCATAAGGCAAACTCATTCGCAAACTGATGATCAGTCCACATCTTTTTGGAACCTTTGGAACGATATCAATTATTGAGCCATTGCTTACTATTCCATGTAGAAAATCTACTACCAATATTAATTTGCTCAATTCAGAGAGTCACCACCTAATTCCCATGAAGTTTGCTATTGGTATCATTAAAAAATAATCCTGTGTTTATATGGGTTTCACTTTTTGTATTGAAGAACTGAAATAAATTAACTTTTTGATGATATTCTAATTTTGTGAGAAGCACCTGTATGTCATTTTTTATCTATGTCAGGGAAAAAAGGGATAGGGTAGCTTCATACCCCTTTCTTCTCGTTGCGAACACATGCACGTTTGACTGAATGGTTGCTTATTAATTTATTAGTGATGAGCGAATGTGCTCGGATAACGTGTTATCCGAGCACTCTTGGGTGCTAACCGAGTGACTTCTGTGTACTCAAATAATATGTTTGAGTCCCCGCGCCTCCATGCCTCTCGGCTGTTAGAGAGCTGCAACACATGCAGGGAACGCCTAACAAACAAGCAAACCCTGCATGTGTGTGTTGTGGCTTTTGAACAGCTGTGAGGAGACATGCCATATGGGGACTCAAATATATTTTTCAAGCACGCCGAAGTCACTCAGTTAGCAGCTGAGCAAGCTGGGATAACACTTTATCCTAGCATTTTGTCCCATCACCATTTCTTATGTTAAGAGGGTCTAAGCTGGTGGGACTGAGGAAGTGAGACCAAGAGATTGGATACACCAGAGGGAATTAAATAACCACCAGGGCATGCCATAGAAAGTAGATATCATCAATATCTAGACTTTTTTTTAAATAACTCCATTTGAAAGTTTGTTGTGCTTTGCATGATATAACTAAACTACTAAACTAATAGATATTAATTGGACCTTTGTTGCTAAACATGTGTTAACTCACCATCACAGGGATCAAACAGGCGTAAAATGTAATGGTGCTAAAAGATTTTTGAAGCCTTTGGGACCTCTATGATTACATTTACTTTGTGCCACTAATTTAATGATGATGAGAAATTCTTTTCTCATTTCTCTTTCTCTTTGTTACTCTCTTTCTTTCTCTCTTAGCCGAGAGCTGCTACTGTGCATGCACCAGCGGCGTCATCTTGTAGGAGGATTTTTTTTTTCTACTCCAGCAAGATGGCGCCGCCGGTGCATGCGCAGTAGTAGCTATCGGATCTGCTCTATATACACTGATAGCTGCTACTGCGCAGGTGTGGCGGACGCCATTTTAAAATAGATTTTTTTTCTATCTGAAAAACATCAACCACATTTATTATTGGGACATTAAACATGCGATTATACTGCAGAGCAGTTGCTACGGCTGGCACCTGCCTGCAGAAGGGTTTTTTTTCTTCAGTATGTACAGGTATTCATTATGCAAACTAGGGGTCAGGTCAGTGAGGGATCAGTGACCTGTCTGCAATCTGCATTATGAATACCTAACCAGAGCACCACATGAAGACCCCCTCACAGACCGCCCCAGAGCACGAGCATGTCATTAACTCAAAACTGAAAATAAAGATTATACAAAAACCACAAGACAGATTTCATCAACCAAGGTATCATTTTATTCAGTATAACGGCGCAGCCCTGACACTGTGTGTAGGTTACTGTGTACAATCCTGCTGACAGGTTCCCTTTAAGTCATCACTTGATCTAAGCTCAATATTTGATTTTGCTAGTACATTGTCTTCTTCAAAAGCATAGGGATATACTTTTTAGAGATTGGGTTTTTAATTTTATGCTATGTCTTTATATACTTGCTGGTTGTGGCTCTCCATAGGGTACTCTGCTATATGTGTAATTTATTGATGTTGAAATATATATATTTTTTAATAAAGTAAATAATTACGGTAGTTTAACTTTATAGCACAGTTTTTTCTGGTGGTATATATAGTTGATTAGTGCGTTGCTGTGTTTATTGATCTACATGTGCTCAGTTTTTTGCTGGCATTTATTTCATGTAATTCTAGCTAGACTTGATGATGTTGATTTCAGGCCTCCGTGAGGCCATATCATCACTTACAGGACTGCTTGTTTTTTTGCCTCAGCATTAATAACATCCATAATCTTGATCAAGTTCCCAATACCTTAAGCTGAAATGCAGCTCCAATCCTGCAAGGATCCTCCACCATGCTTAACTGATGCCTACCATGGTAGGTCTCTCTAGCCCCTCATGAGCAAACTGCTGTCTTTACAGCTAAATATTTCATATTATGACTCATCAGTCCGGAGCACCAATTGCCATTTTTCTGCACCCCAGTTCATTTGTATTTGTGCACACTTAAGTCACTTGTCCTTCTTTCCATGTCAGCAATCCTTTCATGAAGACCACTTCTGGCTGGACCTCTCCAAACAGTAGTTGGGTGTAGTTGGGTCCCATTGATTGCTGCCTAGTTCTAAGGTAATTTCAATGCTGGACATCTTCTGATTTCAAAAGGAATTAAGCATGATATGTCTTTCCTCTACTACACTAAGTTTCCTTGGCCGACCACTACATGTACGGTACTCAATGCTGACTATTTTTTTGTGTCTTCAATGCTGATATAATACAAATTGAGCATGCAATACCATCAGGGAGTTGTCAGGCTCCACATTTATACTGCGGCAGGACAACAACTCCAAACCTACAGATATTGTCATTAACAACTATCTACAGTATAAAGAAGGGCAAAGATTCCTGAAAGTGATTATGTAGCCTACACAGAGCCCTGATCTCAACATCATAAAGTCTGTATGGAATTACATATAAAACTGGATTTGCACAAGCCTTCATCCACAGAAGATCTGTTAAATCTCCAAGATGTGTGGAACAACCTCCCAGCTGAGTTCCTTTAAAAACTATGTGAAATTGTCCCTAGAAGAATTGCTATGCTGCTGTAATGAAGCAAAGGGTTATAACACCAAATATTGACATGATTCAGATTTCTTTGCTTTGTTAATTCACTGTACATTGTGTCAGTTTCTTACATTGCAACATTTGCATATATACTGTATATACATTGTAGGGGGTTCTGTCTTGTAGATGCTTTGATATTCACAGGAACCAATTAAAAACCCCTTAGAGCTGGGACTCTTGCTGGGACTTTCTCTCTGAGTTTCGCATTACCGAGGCACCCTTGAAATTGTTCCAGAAAATGAAGCATTTCTCCCAAAATATTATTGTAATTACATGTTTTGTTATACATGTTTATTTTCTTTGTCTGTATTGCAACAAAAAAAACTCTGATAAACAAAAGGAAATTTGGGCATCATTTCAAAATGGGCCAGACAAAATTGTTGGCACCCTCAAACTAATATTTGGTTGCACACCCTTTGGAATAAATAACTGCAATCAATTGCTACCTATTTTAATTTTGGATAACTCTTCTTTTGCAAACTGCTCCAGGTCTCTCCTATTTGAAGAGTGCCTTCTCCAAACAGCAATTTTATGATCTCTCCACAGGTGGTCAATGGGACTTAGATCTGGATTCATTTCTGGCCAACTCAGAACTCTCTAGCGCTTTATTTCCATCGATTTCTGGGTACTTCTTGAAGTATGTGTGGTGTCATTGTTCAGCTAGAAGACCCATGACCTAGGATGAAAACCCAGCTTTCTAAAACTGGACATTACATTGTGACCCATAATTTTTTGATAATCTTCAGATTTCATGATGCCTTGAGCACAGTCAGAAAAGTAAAAAAAAAACAAGGCACTCAACAAAAATGATTTGTGGATGGTGCTCAAGTAGGGTATCCAACCCGTAATCTAAGCAAAAAAAAACTTGCCACACAGTCATTGTACCGCTTGCCAGAGGCAGCAAAACAACTCCAAAACATATTTGAACCTCAACTGTATTTGACTGTAGGTACTTTGCTCTTTTCTTTGTAGGCCTCATTCCATTTTCAGTAAACATTAGAATGATATGCTTTATCAAAAAGCTCTATCTTGATCTCATCTGTCCACAAGACACTTTCCCAGAAGGATTTTGGCTTACTCACCTACATTTTGGCAAACTGTAGTCTATCTTTTTTATGTCTCTCTGTCAGCATTGGGGCCCTCCTTGGTCTCCTGCCATAGCATTTCATTTAATCCAAATGTTGATTGATCGTTCATTAACACTGATGCACCCTGAGCCTTCAGGACAGCTTTAATTTCTTTGGAACTTGATTGGGGCTGTTTATTCACCAACCGGACTATCCTGCATTGCAACCTTTCATCATTTTTTCTCTGCTGTCCATTTACAGGGAGATTAGCTACCGTGCTATGGGTTGTAAACTTCTTGATTATGTATCCCTGGAGATGGAGTTGTAACTTTGAGATTGTTGATATTTATCAACAATTTTGCTTCTCAAGTCCTCAGAATTCTCTTTTCCTCATTCTGTTCTCCATGCTTATTGTGAGGCACACAGATACACAAAGACTTCAGAGTCAACTTATCCCATTTTTATCTTATCTCAGGTGTGCTTTTCATATTGCCCACATCTGTTACTTGCCATAGGAATATATATATTTTTCGTTTCCTCACCTGCCTACGAAATGTACATGCAGAGCATGCGCCTGCAATGTCAGAATCAGCCATTACCCAGTGGTAAATTTATAAATTTATTTCCACACAGGAATATTTTTTTAACACAGCCAATTGTGGAACTTATTTTTACTCCATTTACTCAAAGCTCTATTAATTAAAATCTACTTTCTTTGTGGAAAAAACTCAATAACAAGTGCATTTTATTGAAACTAATGCTTCATGTTTTCTTATCCTAGATAAAATATGCACTGTAAGAAAGCTTCTCTATAATTGGAGAAAATTACGTAAAACATCTTTTTTTAATGCAGAAAGCCCCAATTTTGCCCCAAGCCTTATATTCCAACTTTTTTTTGACTACTCAGCTATTTCTAAAAAACTTACATCTACTTTGCAAATAGTATTGATAAAAATATTCAATAGTTTTGTCTACAGCTCTACAGCAATCCTATGTTTTTCCATCGATACAGCATAAAATAATGTGTAGTCTAACCAATGTGCTAATTTCTTCCATACACCTCCACTCCTTCATAAACCACAGTCAGTGAAAGAAAGGAGTTACACATGATTACCAAATGATTTTAAGTTATTTTAATGTCTTCAGTCCCTTCTTCAATAGGACGTTAATTAACTTAAGGCCTAAGCTGGAGTCACACATAGCGACTCACCAGCGATCCCGACAACGATATCAACGTGTCAGGATTGCTGGTAAGTCGCTATGTGATCGCTGGTGAGCTGTCAAACAAACAGCTTCACCAGCGATCAGCACAGCGACGCCGAGCACGCGGTGTCGCTGTGTACATTAGTTACCAGCTCGCTGATGCAGGGAGCTGGTAACTAAGGTACACATCGGGTATCTATGGGACGTGCGTCACTTAGATACCCGATGTGTACCTTAGTTACCAGGTCCCTGCATCAGCGCGCTGGTAGCTAACGTACACATCTGGTATCTAAGGGACGCATGTTCCTTAGATACCCGGTGTGTACGTTAGTTACCAGCTGATCGCTGGTCTCCTGCCTGTCACACGCTGCGATGCGTGCTGGCCAGCGGGAGACCAGCGACCAAAAAAATGTCCAGGGCTTTCCTACAGCAATCAGCGATACCGGCAGGGGGGGGGGGCGGTCGCTGATCGCTGTCACACACAGCGATCTCGCTGGTGAGATCGCTGTTGTGTCACAAAACTTGTAACAGGGCCCTTTGTAACCGTACACCCTCCACATGCTGATGTTGGCTATATTGCATAGCTGGCATCTGTCTCAAACAGCTGCGGCTAGTGCAGGGCTCTGGACACAGCTGTTATCTATTTTGATTCCTCTGTCATTTCCTGACAGGGGAATTTAAATGAAAGCACACCAGTGCTCACATAAATCGGGTCCCATCAGCCCTCACATTGGACCAATGTGTTATTATTGCAATCCGGGGGCCTGCAAAAGGCCCCCTGTCACTGCTATCTTGGTGCTAATATAATTCTCATCCATAGGATGGCAAATATGGAAGCTGGAACATTTAAGAGGGTTGCACTTAGGGAATGAAGAGCCTTGGGATTCCAAAATGTTTTTTATTAATACCAATGCGTTTCTGCGCCGGTCCAGAGTCTTTCTCAAGGTATAAAAACCAAGTAAGCAGGGTGTAACTACTGGAGACTTTAAATAGGAAAAATGACTCCAGCAAAAGCATGAGAAATGCCCCGAAAGGGGAGAGGGAGAAAGTAAAAAAAAGAAAAAGATGTTGACACAGTGGTGAAGGAGAGGGCAGCAGGGAAGAAAGTTAAAACATGATCAAGCAGATTGATATGTAAGATGTAGAAAAGTGCAATAGAAAGATGTGAATGTTATATATGTAAAAAGTAATTAGAAAAATATTAAAAAAATAGAAGAAAAATGGAAGGTGAGACATGCAAGATTAGAACTTGTCTCAAAGTTGGATTGATTTAACCAGTCAGGAGATTCATATGGGTGACTTTATGAGAATCCAATGTGAAGTGAAGAAGGGAAAAAAAGAGAAAAAAACAAATGGAGAGATTTTAAATAGCTTGTGTAAAATTAAGCAATCACTTTTTGTGTCTAAAGGTGAGTATCGAAAACAACCACAATGAGAACCGTGACAATAGAAGATGGATGCAGATCAATGTAAAAGACTTGCAAAAAGTGGGGGGAGAGACAAATTGAACTCTAAGAGAGTAAAGAAACAGCAATTTATAGAGTAAATCCTGAAACTGTGGTTTGTGAGGGATATAGCATTTAAAAAAAGTGGTGAAAAATGAAGAACCACAAGTGTTTTTTGTTAAATTAAAAGACAAAGTTAAGATTATTTTTTTCTGAAGACAAAAAGAAACAAAGTTAGATAGTGTACAAGTCATAGAGTAAAGCCAAAAAAGTAATGGTCTGGATTAAATTTTACGGACAAAAGAAATGGTCCAGACAGAATTCTTGGCCGTTTTACAACATTGCAGGTAAACAACTTTCTTTCAAGCATGCGATCCTCTTTCAAACTCACCTGTGGCAAGTAACAGGTGTGGGCAATATGAAATCACACCTGAAACCAGATAAAAAAAGAAGTTGACTTAATATTTGTAATGTGCATCTGTGTGTAGCACACTAAGCATGGAGAACAGAATTGTTGAAAATATCAACAGTCTCAAAGTTACAAGTCCATCTCCAGAGATCTTGATGTTCCTTTGTCCATGATGTGCACATAATAAAGAAGTTTACAACCCATGGCACAGTAGCTAATCTCCCTTGATATGAACAACAGAGAAAAATTGATGAAGAGTTGCAACTCAGGATTGTTCGGATTGTGGATAAACAGCCCCAATCAAGTTCCAAAGAAATTCAAACTGTCCTTCAGGCTCAGGGTGCATCAGTGTCAGTGCAAACTATCCGTCGACATTTGAGTGAAATGAAATGCTATGGCAAGAGACTCAGGAGGATCCCACTGCCAACACAGAAATAAAAATGCTAGACTGCAGTTTGCCAAAATGTATGTGAGCATTCCCAGTCCTTCTGGGAAAGCGTCTTGTGGACAGATGACAAAAAAATAGAGCTTTTTAGTAAAGCACAGCATTTTTCTGTTTACCAAAAATTGAATGAGGCCTACGCAATAAAGAACACAGTACCTACAGTCAAATATGGTGGAAGTTCAAAGATAGAAAAAGGTGGGGGAAGAAACCTCCAGCGATGAAATCAAGAAGGAAAATTATCTTTTTTGAAAAGAAATGAAAAAACTTTTATTCGGTACAGTACTGAATAAAAGTTTTTGAATTTTTTTACAAAAAAATAACTTTTCTTCTTGATTTCATCGCTGGAGGTTTCTTCCCCCACCTTTTTATTTTTTGCCGACGTCCAAGACTGAGACAGCTCCAGGCGATGCTACTTCATCCGGTAAGGTGCTGCAGCAGATGGTGAGTTGACGTTTTTCCCCACTATTTTCCCTTTATTTTCTCGAGGTTCAAAGATGTTATAGGGTTGTTCTTTACTGTCTCTGGCACTAGGTGATTTGGCTGTGGAGAAGGCATCATGAAATCTGAACTTTACCAAAGGGTTTTGGGTTGCAATGTAGTGCCTGGTGTCAGAAAGCTGGGTTTGCTTCCTAGGTCATGGGTCTTCCAGCAGGACAATGACAACAAATATACTTCAAGAAGCATCTATAAGTGGATGGAAAGAAAGCACTGGAGAGTTCTCAAGTGGCCAGAAAGGAATCAGGATCTAAATCTCATTAAACAGCTGTTGGAGAGATCTTAAAATGGCTGTAGAGAAAAAGCACCCTTTAAATATGAGAAAAAGAAGGGTGGTCCAAAATTCCAGTTGAGAGGTCTAAGAAGCTTGTTGATAGTAATGGGAAGCAATTAACTGCAGTTATTTATTCCAAAAGGAGTGCAACCAAATATTAAGTTGAGGGTGTCAACAATATTGGCCGGACCATTATTGGATATTTTGTATGAAATCATGCCCAATTTCCCTTTTTTCATGTTGTTTCAATACAGACAAAGGAAATAAACGTGTATAACACAACATGTGTAATTGCTATTCTTTTCTAGAAGAAATACTTCTTTTCTTGGAAAAATTTCAAGGGTGTGAACATTTTCAGCCATAACTGTATGTAGTAAAATTGTGACAAGAGCTCAATATCAAAAACGTATAGAAGAAGTAATGTAGAAAATAACAAGATATATAAAAATAATGCCACTTTATATCAGAAAGAGATTTGTGTGAATCAAAAAACCTTCTGTGATGGGTTTTATACCCTCATAAAACAAGAGAAATTGCACTGGTCAGTATAAATAAAAATAAAATGAACAAATAGATTATAAAACATACCGTATTTTTCAGACCATAAGACGCACTTTTTTCCCAAAAAATTTTTGGGGAAAGTGGGGGGTGCGTCTTTTGGTCGCAATATACTTACATCCGTCCATGGCTGGTGTGGGTGCCGCGGGGCTCTGTGGTGCTGTGGTGGCAGCGGGCTGTGCTCCGGTGCAGGGGTAGCGGCTCTCTGTGCTCTGTGGGGGGCTCCGCCGGCATTTCCTTGAAGCATGGAGGCCCCCGCACATCCTTTGCTGGCTGCTGCCATGTTGCGGTGGCCTCCGGGAACATGGACGCCGGGAAGATGGCCGCCGGTCCGGGGACGGCATTTGCGCAGGTTCAGATCTCGTCCCGAGATCTCGGGAGACGAGATTCAAATCTCGGCAATGAGATCTCATCCCCTGAGATCTCGAGATCTGAACCTGAACATCTGAACCTGCGCATGCGCCGTCCCCGGACCGGCGGCCATCTTCCCGGCGTCCATGTTCCTGCAGGCCACCGCAACATGGCAGCAGCCAGCAACGGATGTGCGGGGGCCTCCAGGCTTCGAGGAAATGCCGGCGGAGCCGCTGCCCCTGCATCGGAGCACAGCCCGTCGCCACCCTCACCCCACAGAGCCCACCTGACCCAGCCCAGCCCACCTGCCCCAGCCCAGCACAGCCCACCTTCCCCAGCCCAACACAGCCCACCTGCCCCAGCACAACTGCCCCAGCCCAGCACAGCCCACCTGCTCCAGCACAGCTGCCCCAGCACAGCCCAGATGCCCCAGCACAACCAACCTGCCCCAGCACAGCCCACTTGCCCCAGCACAGAGCCGCAGCCACCGCACCAGCCTGGACCACTGAATGACCCCTGTGACCACTCCTCCATCTGTGCCGGATCCCTTCCCAGGTAAGCTGAATTCGGACTGTAAGACGGACCCCCATTTGACACATTATTATTTTTTTCCCTATTTTCCTTCTGAAAATTGGGGTGCGTCTTATGGTCAGGTGCGTCTTATAGTCCGAAAAATATGGTAATAATTAAATATGAGATTTTACATATATAGAAGGCTCTAGTAAAAATAATCCATAGACTTGCTAAACTCATATAAAATTTTCTGTGATCTCATTAAGTTTATGAGGCTTTAGGTTATTGAATCTATAGCTCCATTAGATCTCCTTTTTGAGGATCTCCATCCGGTTGTTTGTTTCAGGGGGATAAATTCAATTAGTACAATAGAAATACGTACAGTGTCTTTGCCATGTTCTTTGGTACAATGTCTGGAGAGACATAGGCCTATGGCTTTATTAGCTCAATGTGAATTGAATTGTAATGTTTGCTTTATCCTACCAACGTACTGAAGCCTACATTCACGCTAAGTAAGGTAGATTACGAATTGGGTCTGGCAGGTCATATAAATTTTTAAAATGAAAATCACTTGGCACTCAACTTCTAGTATTCATGAGATATGAGAAGAATTTTATTTAGGCAGTCTGCAAAAACGTTTCGGCCAACAACCTGGCCTTCGTCAGTCCGACTGATTAAGATAATTAGGTAAGGCGGTAATAGGACCTGCTGTATTGACAGACCCATGTAAAAGAAAGTGATCATTGCTATAACAAGCCAGCTGTACTACTTTCTACACTCTTGCATATAACAGGATTTTGGCTTTCCATGGGCATATCATACAGGCAACTCCATTATAAGTAAAGTGAATTGGGTATTTCTTTATATGAGACTATTACATAGAACCTCACCTTAATAGTGAGCTGGATGGCTCACCATCACAGTCCTCACAAAAGGAATTGACACATCCTTTACTACACTACCGCCTTACCTAATTATCTTAAGCAGTCGGACTGACGAAGGCCAGGTTGTTGGCTGAAACGTTTTTGCAGACTGCCTAAATAAAATTCTTCTCCAATCTCATGAATACTAGAAGTTGAGTGCCAAGTTATTTTCATTATCACTTCTTGATTTGGGTAACCTACCTGTGCACCCTGCAGCAGTGCCACGCTATACTTCACAAATATAAATTTTTAAAGAGAATATTTCCCCTGTTTTAATTGACCTGAGAAATTGTGCATAGTGTAAGATACATTTACAGTAAAGTATGTTCAAGGTTTGCTGTTTCGGGTTACTTCTAAAGGACTTCAGGCGACTTGGAGCTAGTATGTTTCTCAAAGTGGATGACCATCTGAAAGTGCCTCACAGTTGATCAATAATGAGGGGGCAAAGTATGGGGTCTTTTTGTAAAATGTGCCAATGCTTTTCTAGCACTTTCCTTAAATAGAAATGAGCTTAATTGAAAGTAGTTATAGAGATACCTGCAAACTCATTTGTGTCCTTATTGTGCTGGGATCTGGATTCCAAATATTGTTGCTGTGTGAGCCCCCTATCCTTTCATAAGCATGCTTGACTAAGATTTTAGAGTAGCTTTGGTTAGTAAATTGCTCCCTAAGAGTATCAGCTTGTTGTTCAAAATCGCATAAATTTCTGGAATTGTGCCTAATCAGCCGATATTGGTTGTAAATAATGTTTGTCAGCCATTAGTGATGAGCGAATGTGCTTGGAGCATGTATGCTTGCCTGAAGAAACCTCGCTCTTCCGCATGTTCTGGATCCTGTGAGGCATCCAGCGGGTGGAGCAGTAGCCCTATTGATTCACACATTTACCACAGGGTTGTGCCCATGTTTTTGTACATTATATGACAAAAATTACTATTGTCATTTAAAACTACAGCTGGTTCCCAAAAACAAGCCCTCATATGTCTATGCCTACGGAAAAATTAAAAAATTATGACTCTTGGGAGAAGGGGAGGAAAAAATGAAAGCATAAAAATGAAAAATTCTCTGATTCTCAAATGGGGTGTCTACTGACAACCCCTTCTATAGTGCCATATTCCCCCAAATAAAATAAAAGTATCCTATACTAACTTTTGGTGTCGTTTCTGTGACGTTGATGCCTGGCTTTCCGGGACTTGCTTGACATTATTATGCTACTTGAGCCCTGCAGCTAAGTGTCCACTTCACTCTAGCTTCATTTGGACATATCTGACATCCTGGCGAACGTGAGAGAGCAACAGCAACTTTCACTTCTTCCAGGTTTTTTCCACGAAAGTGAGTTGCAAGTCTCATGTGTAAGGTTCAGCCAGGACCGTAGTCGTGGATGAGGACTCCAGGGCAATGGAGTCCTGGCCTCCCCTCACATAGACATGACAGTTTTCTGTCAGCATACCTGTCACTTTCTCCAGCTCCCCCTCAGGGCTTTCTGTTATGCGCTGCACATTCTCCTCAGATGATGTGGAACAAACAGAGTCACAGTCCTGTTCAATACTTGAACAATCAACTTTACTGTTTCCTTTACACAGCGCATACATATTCACTACAGCATCAGGGTTGGCAACAGACATTTTCTCCTCTGTCCCTGTCTTTCCCTCTCTCCCACTAAGCTTGCTTCTGGGATGGACCGCGCTCTCCGGTCTTTCAGCATCAACTCTGCTCAGTCTTACTCCAGTAGGGGACCCTCTTAACCGTTTGCCCCAGTCTCAAAAATATCCACAGATGAAATAAGCCGCCACATTCTGAGTGACCTGCCCGTACTGCTTAGTCTTTTCTGGCAACTGCAGACCCACTAATTTTGCACTTTCGGCACTTCTTCTGGTGTTACTCCCCGATGAGATACTGGCCCAAATTCTGTATGACTGGGCTCTTGACTTGAACGTTACAGAGCCAACAGCCCTGTCAGGGCGCTCCCGCCCAACTGATTCAAATTCCAGATGCTCCCTGGCTTAACAGCTTTTAGCCCCTCCCACTTTAACTATTTACAAGCTGAGCACCTCTAACCCCATCCAGTGGGCAAACTAGGGTACTACACTGTCCCCATCTATATAACAGTGTCCAATGTTAAATACATATAATAGATACTATAAATAGACATTTACATGGCATGTACAATAAATATGAATAACTAGAGTTGAGCGAAACGGGTCGAAAAAATTCAAAAGTCGCCGACTTTTGGCAAAGTCGGGTTTCATGAAACGAAACCCGACCCTAGGATGAGGTCGGCCACGAGGTCGGCGACTTACGCGCCAAAGTCGCGTTTCAAAAGTTTGTTTTGCGCTCTTTTTCAGCCAATCAGGATCCACGGACACTGTGGGCAACGTGATGACATAGGCAAGGGTCACCATCATCTTTCAGAAGGGCATGCAAGTGATTGGCTTGCTTTGGTGGGCGTCACAGGGGGTATAAAAGGGCGTGCACGCCGACCGCCATCTTACTTCTGCCAATCTTCGTATAGGGAGAGGTTGCTGCTGATTCTGTAGGGAGAGCGTTAGGCAGGGAAGAAGACAAAAAAACTGCTTCTGCTGCTAGCGATTTGGCCTGCACAACACACCAGTCACTGTGTGTGCAGTGCAAGGGGAGGCTATATAGTGGTGTATCAGTGGTTTTGGTTGTTGGGCTGCCTTTTAAGGCTTCCTGACAGGCTGGCATTGCTGTTTACCCACTGCTCCGCAAACTGCTTTTTTAAAAGCAATCCAATCTCCCTTATCCTCTAGTCACTTTTGTCACAGCTGTGCCATCGAGCCTGTCACATAGCGCTAAGATATTCATTGGGCCTCACACAATCCAAAAGTGTCCAGTGTCCAAAAGTGTGTGCAGAGATTCAAAATCTCACTTATCCTCTAGTCACTTTTGTCACAGCTGTGCCATCGAGCCTGTCACATAGCGCTCAGATATCAGTGGGCCTCACACAATCCAAAAGTGTCCAGTGTCCAAAAGTGTGTGCAGATATTCAAAATCTCCCTTATCCTCTAGTCACTTTTGTCACAGCAGTGCCATCGAGCCTGTCACATAGCGCTCAGATATCAGTGGGCCTCACACAATCCAAAAGTGTCCACTGTCCTCAAGTGTGTGCAGATATTCAAAATCTCCCTTATCCTCTAGTCACTTTTGTCACAGCAGTGCCATCGAGCCTGTCACATAGCGCTCAGATATCAGTGGGCCTCACACAATCCAAAAGTGTCCAGTGTCCAAAAGTGTGTGCAGAAATTCAAAATCTCCCCTGTCCTATAGACACATTGTACCTTGTTTTACATTACTATATAGTTTGTTGGATTTTGTCTACATTTCTACCAAAAATGAGGAAGGCTGGTGGAAGAGGCCGTGGAATTGGGCGGGGGTTGGCAGCTGGTAATGATGGTGTTGGTGGTGGATCTGATGGTAGTGGCAAGAGCAAAATAGGACCGAATGCAGGAGGTGCTGACCCTGCGTCATCATCTTGCTACATAAGGCCTCGAACGCTTAGTTTTCTAGGAGTTGGCAAACCGCTTTTAAAGCCAGAGCATCAGGAAAAAGTTTTGTCTTACATTGCTGACTCAGCCTCCAGCTCTATCGCCTCCTCTTCTTCAGTTGTAAAAAGTAAAAGCACTGAGTCGTCATTGGAGGCTCATGTTCATGAACCACACCTTTCCTTGTGTCCTTCACCCCAACCAAGATTGAAGGATGACGCAGGCCATACTACTGATTACTCCATGGAGCTGTTTTCACATACCATGCCTGGATTATCAAGTCAAATGGTGAATTACCCAGGCCAAGATGAATCTGACATGGAGTGCACTGATGCACAGCCGCTGATGGATGATTCTGCTGGTACATTCACTCAGAGCACTACATTGTCCTCGCAGTGTACAGAGCCAGATTCTGACCCTGACGAGACTCAGGTGCCCCTTCCCGCACACTATACCACCATACACGGTGACACAGAGGAAGGTGCACATGACATAGAAGAGGAGGTGATGGATGACCCAGTTGTTGACCCAGATTGGCATCCATTGGGGGAAGAGGGTGCTGCTTCCAATAGCTCAGATGAGGAGCATCCACAGCAGACATCGACATCGCAACAGCTGTTATCTGGCAGGCCCGGAGCACTCCAAAGACAGGTTCCAAACATCAAAAGAGTTGCTGGACAGCTTGTCCAGAGGATCAAAAGATCACAGCGTGCTAGGCCGCAAAATGTCTGCCAAAGTAGGAAGAGTGCAGTGTGGCAGTTTTTTGAACAAAATCCTCATGATCAGGCCAAGGTTATCTGTAAGAAGTGCGCAAAGACCTTTAGCCGAGGGAAAAATCTGAAAAATTTGAATACCAGTTGCATGCTTAGATATTTAACCAGCATGCACTTGCAAGCGTGGACACAACACCAAACCTCAAGTGCCACATGTGCAACTGATCACAACGAAGGTAGTCAGCAACGCTACATTGTTTCCCCCACTGTAAGCCCACCGGTTAGCACAGCAGCAAATGTTGAGGTGTCGTTGCAAGACCACAGCAGTCAGGGAATCCCACTGTTATATCAACGAAAGACTGATTCTAGGCCATCAGAAAGAACACCAACTCCATCACCATCATCAACCCTCTCTCAGTCCACCCTGTCCACCGCTACTTCCACCATATGCAGCTCTCAAGTCCAGCTCACCCTCCCAGACACTATGAGTAGGTCAAGAAAGTACTCAGTCTCTCATCCGCGTACACTGGGTTTGAACGCCCACATTGCCAAACTAATCTCGTTTGAGATGATGCCCTTTCGGTTGGTGGAAAGCACAGCTTTCCGCGAACTCATGGCCTATGCAGTACCACGCTATGACCTACCCAGTCGCCACTTCTCTCGCAAAGCCATGCCAGCCCTCCACCATCATGTGAAAGACCGCATTGTCCATGCACTCAAGCAGTCAGTGAGCGGAAAGGTGCACCTCACAACTGATGCATGGTCCAGTCGGCATAGCCAGGGCCGTTACGTGTCCATCACTGCGCACTGGGTTAATGTGGTGGATGCAGGGTCCACAGGGGACAGCAGTGGTGGGACAGTGCTGCCTAGCCCACGGTATAGGAAACAGTTGGCTGTAGGCGTTCGACCCTCCTCCTCCTCCTCCAGAAGCGAAAGCTCGTCCACAGAGCGCAGTCGTACGAGCACTCCATCTGCAGCTGCCACTGTTGCACACGATGTGTCCCCCTATCGAGCAGCTAGTGGAAAGCGTCAGCACGCTGTGTTGCAGATGATGTGTTTGGGCGACAGACACACCGCCGAGGTGCTGGCCGAGTACTTGAAGCGACAAACTGAGTCATGGCTGGGCAGTGTACATCTTGAGGCAGGCAAGGTAGTTAGTGATAACGGCCGTAATTTTGTGGCAGCCATAGCCATTTCAAAACTCAGCCACATACCTTGCTTGGCTCACACCTTGAACCTGGTGGTGCAGTGCTTCCTCAAAAATTATCCGGAGTTAACAGCCCTGCTCCAGAAGGTGCGAAGACTGTGCGCGCACATCCGCCGGTCGCCTGTACACTCCGTTCGTATGCAGAAGCTGCAGCGATTGCTCCACCTTCCCAACCACCGCCTCATTATCGACATTGCAACAAGGTGGAACTCCACCCTGCACATGGTGGAGCGGCTGTGCGAGCAGAGGCAGGCCATAATGCATTTGTGGGAGGATACACGGCCAGGCACTTTGAGAGCAGACATGGAGTTGACAGGCGTGCAGTGGTCGAAGCTGAAAGACCTTTGTAAAGTCCTTCAGTGTTTTGAGGAATGCACACGGCTGGTAAGCGCAGACAACGCCATCCTAAGCATGAGCATCCCACTTATGCGTCTGCTCATGCAAACTTTGACGCACCTTAAGGAGCAGGCGTCTGCAGCCAATGTTGATGAGGAGGAAGAGGAGGAGGGAATCCTTGATGACATTCAGCCATTGTCTGCTCAGGGACCTCTCCTGGACGAGGTGGAGGAAGAAGAGGAGGAGGAGGATGATGATGGGGATGATTACTTAGGGGAGGAGGATGCATCTCGTGGGGCAAGTGAAAATGTTGGCGTGGCAAGGTCTGGTACAGGGTTTGTGCGTGACTGGAGGGATGTGGATTTGCCAGAAAGTGCTCCTCCACCCAGCACTCGCAGTGCATCATTGACACCGGGAACATTGGCCCACATGTCAGATTATGCCTTGCGAATCCTAAAAAGGGACCCCCGCATTGCCAAAATGATGAACGATGATGACTACTGTTTGGCCAGCATCCTGGATCCACGCTATAAAGGCAAATTACAAAACATCATGCCACAGGAGAACCTTGACCTAATATTGGCTAATAAACAAGCAACTCTGGTAAATCGGTTGCTTGAGGCATTCCCAGCACACAGCAGCGGTGATGGTTCTCACACGAGCCGTACGAGCCGGGGGCAGCTTGGCAGAGGTGTTCGTGGTGCACACAGCAGAAGTGGCGTTGGAGACAGGGGTTTCATGACAATGTTGTGGACTGATTTTTCAAATACCGCTCACACAACTGGTAATACTGCATCGATGGAAAGTGACAGGAGACAGCAGTTGTCAACTATGGTTACAAACTACTTTTCCTCCCATATCGATGTTCTCCCACACAGGTCATTCCCCTTTGACTATTGGGCCGCTAAACTGGACACCTGGCCTGAATTGGCCCAATATGCCTTACAGGAGCTCGCTTGCCCAGCTGCAAGTGTGCTATCGGAAAGAGTCTTCAGTGCAGCTGGATCAATCCTGACAGAAAAAAGGACCCGTCTGTCAACCCAAAATGTGGATGATCTAACCTTCATTAAAATGAACCATGCATGGGTTTCCAAGGATTTTGTCCCACCTTCCCCTGATGACACATAGGGTGACAGAAAAATGGCTTGCTTTGGTCCACCTCTTCCTGGGACTTCACCTATTTCGCCTTTTGCATCAGCTGAATGTCCAACATCAACATATGCCACTTTCTAAAACTCCCTAACTGTGCTGCCTCCCCACCCATGGCCGGGGTCACCACCTAGCGCACGACACCGTGCGAGTGCCGTTGCCCTGGACAGGTGGGTAGGCCGACTCTTGGGCGCGGGCACTGGCACAGGGTCCCTCATAGTGCAATCAAGTGTCTCTGACGGTGGTGGTGCACACCCGCCGTCAGACACACCGCTGTACTATGAGGGGCCCAGTGCCAGTACCGACGCCCACGAGTGGGCCCCCCTTGCTTGGGCAGGGCCCCAGCATTTGCAATCTTTACCTCTCCCTGCTCCTCCGCTGTGTAATCTGGGCCGTCAAATCCATACTGTGCCTGACACCGTCTGAGCCTGCCTCCTGATGTATAGACATATATTTTGAATGTGTACGCTATCCATACATGTTATCCGGGGATACGGTACCCTTTCTAACCTTTGTGCAATCACGTGCAATCCATACTGGGCCTAACACCGTCTGAGCCTGCCTCCTGAGACATATATTTTGAATGTGTACGCTATCCATACATGTTATCCGGGGATACGGTACCCTTTCTAACCTTTGTGCAATCACGTGCAATCCATACTGGGCCTAACACCGTCTGAGCCTGCCTCATGCTGTATAGACATATATTTTGAATGTGTACGCTATCCATACATGTTATCCGGGGATACGGTACCCTTTCTAACCTTTGTGCAATCACATGCAATCCATACTGGGCCTAACACCGTCTGAGCCTGCCTCATGCTGTATAGACATATATTTTGAATGTGTACGCTATCCATACATGTTATCCAGGGATACGGTACCCTTTCTAACCTTTGTGCAATCACGTGCAATCCATACTGGGCCTAACACCGTCTGAGCCTGCCTCATGCTGTATAGACATATATTTTGAATGTGTACGCTATCCATACATGTTATCCAGGGATACGGTACCCTTCAAAACTTTGTGCAATCACGTGCAATCCATACTGGGCCTAACACCGTCTGAGCCTGCCTCCTGAGACATATATTTTGAATGTGTACGCTATCCATACATGTTATCCGGGGATACGGTACCCTTTCTAACCTTTGTGCAATCACCTGTAGTCCATACTGGGCGTGAGAACGGCTGGCAAGCTGTTAAGCAAGCTACAGCACCTGTCCAGACAAGTACAGGGATTCCCTAGCGAGGAGACTTATTTGATTGTTTTCAATGTTGGGACAGCAATTTTTGGGGAGCACTATACTCTGGAGAATGATAGATGGGGCCCACCATACACTGGAACATTCCAAAGGTGGACATCAGACACTGGAGCAGCATTTACAGGGCCCATTATACACTAGAGCATTAGAAATGGGGCCCATTATGTTTGGAGCATTATTTGGGCCTATAAGACAGTGGAGCTTCATCCATGGGGACCAACATATACTGTAGCATTATGTGGAGCTCATCATATACTGTTTCAAACATTATATGGGACCAATGATTCTGTATGGAGAAATAGATGGGCCTCGTCATGAGATGTAAAAAGTGAGGTATTTTTCATTGTACTATACCGCTATTTCTCTGCCGTATCGGAGCATGATGAGTTGTGGTATGTGTTAAAGGGGCGCTCTTTCGCCCAGGGCACATGAAAACCTGGAGCCAGCCCTCCCCCCCCACAGTTTGTAGCCAAATAACCCCCATTTTTCAGTGCGTAACTTGTATTATGAAGTTAATTAAGGTTGACAAGCTTAAGAAAGAAGAATTGATGCTTTTCGCATTCAAATGGGCACTGTAGGTGTGTTTCCTGTCCTCCTCTCACTGCCGACTTTTATTCCCCATTGACTTACATTGGGTTTCGTGTTTCGGGACGACCCCGACTTTTCCCTATAATCGGACGATCTTGCTCGACCCGACTTTTGGAAAAGTCGGGTTTCACGAAACGAAACGCGACCCTAAAAACCAAAAGTCGCTCAACTCTATGAATAACGTTAAAGGGAAAGGGTACATAACATCCAACATTATATATATATATATATATATATATATATATATATACACACGTATATATCTGTACGCTTACGGACACTCCTTTGTGTCCCTTAGACATGTGACATAACAACGTCACGTGAGCCCAATGAGACCAGGCGCCGATGTAGCAGGAACAGTATGGTCATCAGAGGTGGGTAGTGTCCATGTAATGGACCATTGATTTAAAGGATTAGTCAAGGAGACACATACAGTGCATCTGCATCAGAGCTGTATATTCCCCATGGTGGAGAATTTGACATTTTCTTTTTTGTATTTTAGATTCGGTAGCAATTAAGAAGGTTTCTAAAAATGGACTTTTAGAATAACATTCATTTAGTCCAAAGTATTAGTTATTATAACATTTTCCATATATTAGTGCCTATTCCCGCACCACTGGGCTTTTCATTTTTTAGACTGTGTACAAATATTCACAAGGTCAATGCATGATAACAAATCAACACCCCCTGAAATGACTTCACTATTAATGACAGGTCACCATGGATGGAGGTGATTGATTGCTGTGTGTATGTGATCTATCATGCCTTGCAAGACGAGAAGAGCTGGTGGGATATATGGGAGAATAAATAGTTCTACCTGATTTTGAATGTTTTACACATAACGGGAAATAGACAAAAGTGTAAACGGTTTGCTTTTTTGTCTTGTTGAGTTAGGAGTTTACAGGCTGGATTAAATGATTATTTAATGCAAATCGTTTAGACTTTGACTGGGCCGGACATGTGCTTGTTGCTGATAAAGAAATCGCTATTGCTGTTTGTGACGACGAGGCGCAGCAAATGAAGTCTTTTTAGAAACGTCGGCAATATGTTGAATGTTTCAAGATTAATTGAATTCATTGGTGTTTCCGGTAGATAGCTATGTGTTGCAGTTTTAGTCAGTGATGCCTTTAATTTACCATTAGTTCAATAAACTAAAACATGGAGTAAATAACCGAGTCTAAACATAAATGTTTCTGTAATGGCACATGGTATACATTCAATAAATCATCCCAAGAACTAATGGTTGATTGGTTAAAAATGTTTTACAATTATAAAAATTAGACACATCTCATTAATAAGAAAATAGGGGGGAAGCCAGCACTGCTTAAGGTTAGAACGCATAAATTGGAGTGCATATGCACATAATGTCTAGCTGTATTCAAAAATGAGATATTTAGCAAAAAAATTGATCAATTCAATTGAGCCACCCCGCAGCGCCAATCTCATATGGGGGGTCCTACTCTATATATTTTTAATAAATGCTGTGCCATTACGGCCTCCTAAATGCTGGTCAGGCAATGTGTGGAGGCCATTCCTGATATGTCTGTGTTCAGACCTGGTTGGCCTTCATCTGCACTTGCTTCATCTGGCTTCATGGGAGCGATCCAGTAATGTTCAGGTACAGATTGCACTTGATGTGGTCATGCTCTAAATGTATTTAGGAGGCCGTAATGGCACAGCATTTATTAAAAATATATAGAGTAGGACCCCCCATATGAGATTGCCTTGGCGCGGCGGGGTGGCTCAATTGAATTGATCAATTTTTTTTGCTAAATATCTCATTTTTGAATACAGCTAGACATTATGTGCATATGCACTCCAATTTATGCGTTCTAACCTTAAGCAGTGCTGGCTTCCCCCCTATTTTCTTGTTGTTTTGTGGCTCACCACCACTGTTGCCGTGCATGCTTGGTTATGTCCGCCATAATTTTTCTGTGTTCATTGTGATGGATTAGGCTGCTGTGCACACACGGCAGCCCCACCCTGCCCCAAGCTTTATTTAATTGTGCACCTGTGTCTGGACCAACATCGCCCTTCATCTATGTTTGCTGGTCAGGCAATGTGTGGAGGCCATTCCTGATATGTCTGTGTTCAGACCTGGTTGGCCTTCATCTGCACTTGCTTCATGGGAGCGATCCAGTAATGTTCAGGTACAGATTGCACTTGATGTGGTCATGCTCTAAATGTATTTAGGAGGCCGTAATGGCACAGCATTTATTAAAAATATATAGAGTAGGACCCCCCATATGAGATTGCCTTGGCGGGGTGGCTCAATTGAATTGATCAATTTTTTTGCTAAATATCTCATTTTTGAATACAGCTAGACATTATGTGCATATGCACTCCAATTTATGCGTCCTAACCTTAAGCAGTGCTGGCTCCCCCCCCTAACATCTCATTAATACAGTTATTATCAAATAGGTTCTTGCATCAAAAATGGTTGTTTCTTATAAAAGATAACTGATTAGCCGTCAATGGCAGTGCCACCATTTTTGGCTTTTGTTCTGGGTGCCCCAATGTCGATCAATAGAAAAATCCCATCCACTTCCACTAATCAGAATGAGATGTACACTTTAGACTTGGTCCCTTATTAATAAACTGTTTGGACCCTGGGGATCAGCCATGATATGTGGATGACTGAAGCATTATACGAATTGACATTAATAGGCTGTCTGCATAATGCACGGTCATTTCAGGTCTTGTGGAGTCTGAGATACTCTTTGTAAACTCTCTGATATATGAGATCAAGACAAGTGGGAAACTTTACCTTATGGTTTGCACCAGAACTTTTCTGCATTTTGTGATATTTATAGTTTTCAGACACATGTATAAAAATTGTGTGCCATTTTGAAAGCCTTCTGTGGAGGGTCCATCATTACATTTTAGATCTTTACAGGAAGTGGGTCTCTGGCATTAATATAGCTTCAGCCGTGTCGATGACAAGTGATTTTTTTATTATTAAATAGTGCACAGCAATGTGCAAAATCATGTCAATATAAGGGTGAAGTAAAAGGTGGAAAATCAGTTCTAAAATAAAGACTTACATTTAAAAATGCAAAAAATGTATCAAACATTGTGCAAAACTTTGAAAAAATGCAGTCTGTCTCCCCCAGGAGTTTAAAAGTTAGTCTGTTAAGCTAGTGTGAAACTAGCCTATTTTCCACGCAGCGCTCGGCGTCGCTAAGCCCCGCTCCCTGCCCGCCCCATCAGGTCATCACCGCCTACTATCGCACACGGCTGCATGCGATCTGCGCACCCTATCTTTAGCATAGGGTGCGCAGACCATGCGCTGGCCGTGCGCTAGTAGGATGTTAGCATGCGCTGTGCACTTTGAAGGTGCGCCGAGCGCGCCAAAATGCAACATGGTGTGTTCGGCGCACACCGGCGCATCATCAAAAGTGCGCAGCGCATGCTAAAATCCTACTAGCATACGGTCTGCGCATGGTCTGCACACAGTCTGAGCACCCTATGCTAAAGATAGGGTGCGCAGATCGCATGCAGCCGTGTGCGATAGTAGGCGGCGATGACCGGATGGGGTGGGCAGGGAGCCGGCAGGGGGCGGGGCTTAGCGGCACCGAGCGCTGCGTGGAAAATAAGCTAGTGTGAAACTAGCCTTACCCCCAAAATGCATACTAAACTAGGTAGGTGGTGATATAGAGGACATAGCTCCTGTAAAAATATTACTAGGATTGTACATTTTTAATTTAAATGTAAATAATGAGGCTTTGTGGCATTTTGTGGACTTACGCCACCAAGAGCAAACACTGCTTGAACTTAGTCTGCATGTCTGCACATGTGCAATGGCAATGCCATATGTATATATTATATACATATATATATATATATGTACACTCCTCACATTTTTGTAAATATTTCATTATATCTTTTCATGGGACAATACTGAAGATTTGATACTTTGATACAATGTAAAGTAGTCAGTGTACAGTTTGTATAACAGTGTAAATTTGGTGTGCCCTTTACTAAGCACGCATCCATAAATGTCTAAACCACTGGCAACAAAAGCGAGTGCACCCCTAAGTGAAAATGGCCAAATTGTGCAAAATTAATTTTCCCTCCCCTGTGTCATGTGACTCATTGGTGTTACAGATGTGAATGAGGAGCAGGTGTGTTAAATTTGGTGTTATTGCTCTCACACTCTCTCACACTGCTCACTGGAGTTCAGCATGGCACGTCAAGGCAAATAACTCTGATGATCTCAAAAAAAGAATTTTTACTCTAGTTAAAGATGGCCTAGGCTATAAGAAGATTGCCAACACTCTGACACTGAGCTGCAGCATGGTGGTCAAGACCACACAGCAATTTAACAAGACAGGTTCCACTCAGAGCTGGCCTTGCCATGGTCGACCAAAGAAGTTGAGTGCATGTGTTCAGCTTCATTTCCAGAGGTTGTCTTTTCACAATAGACATACTGTATGAGTGCTGCTAGCATCGCTGCAGAGGGTAAAGAGGTGGTGGGTCAGGCCGTCAGTGCTCAGACCATACGCTGCACACTGCATCAAATGGATCTGCATGGCTGTCATCCCAGAAGGAAGCCTCTTTCTAAAGATGATGCACAACTAAGCCCGCAAACACTTTGCTGAAGACAAGCATACTAAGGACATGGATTACTGGAACCATGTCATGTGGTCTGATGGGACCAAGATAAACTTATTTGGTTCAGATGGTGTCAAGCATGTGTGGCGGCAACTAGGTGAACAGTACAAAGACAAGTGTGTCTTGCCTACAGTCAAGTATGGTGGTGAGAGTGTCATGGTTTGGGGCTGCATGAACGCTAACGGCTCTGAGGAGCCATAGTTCATTGAGGGAACCAGGAATGCCTACATGTACTGTGACATACTGAAGAAGAGCATGATCCTCTACCTTCAGAAACTGGGCCACAGGGCAGTATTCCAACATAATAATGACCGCAAACACCTCCAAGACAACCTCTTCCTTGCTAAAGAAACTGAGGGTAATGGTGTTGGACTGACCAAGCATGTCTCCAGACCTAAACCCTATTGAGCATCTGTGGGGCATGCACAAATGGAAGGTGGAAGAGTGCAAGGTCTCCAACATCTACCAGCTCCGTCATGTTTATGGCAATCTGTGAAGCTCTAGTGAACTCCATTCCCCAGAGTTAATGCAGTGCTTGAAAATAATAAGGAGCACACAAAATATTGAAACTTTGGGAACTATTTGGCCATTTTCATTTAGGGGTTTACTCACTTGTTGCCAGTGGTTGAGATATTAATGGCTGTGGGTTGAGTTATTTAAAGGGCACAACAAATTTACACTGTTATTCAAGCTGTCTGTCACGTCGGCGGCGGGGCCTGCCGCCACCTATACTTACCGGCGCTCGCCTCCCCGCTCTGTGCCCGCCTCCTCCTCCTTCTCCTCTGTCCGGCGCATGCCTGCTTCCTGCGGGCGCCTTAGGCCGCGGGCGCGCGCTCTCCAGGCCGCGGGCGCGCGCTTTCCAGGTTTCTTAACCCTGGAGTGCCCGCCTAGAAGCCTAGGCGCCCAATCAGCTGGCAGCACAGGGTATATCAGGTGTCTCCAACATGGTGGAGACGCCTGATTATCGTGTGCCTTTCTACGGTATCCTGGCCAAGTGTTTAGGGGTTTCCCCTTCACACTCTGTCTCCATCCTATACTCCGTGTCTCCGTCCTGTACTCCAGTGCCCAGTCCTGTACTCCGTGTCTCCGTCCTGTACTCCAGTGCCCCGTCCTGTACTCCGTGTCTCCGTCCTGTACTCCAGTGCCCAGTCCAGTACTCCGTGTCTCTGTCCCGTATTCCCCTCTCGGTGCCTGGTCCTATACTCCTTGTTTCCGCCCTGCTCCCACTCCGTACTTTCTACTCCCTTCTGCATTCCGTGCCTCAGTCCTGCACCCCTCACTCAGTCTTGTGAGCCGCCCCTCTTGGGTCTAGCAGTCGCGGCATCTGTCTTCTGAGGGCCTGCCCCTAACGGCCCCTGTATAGGGGTCGGCACCACCTGGCCCGCTCGCCCCTGGAAGCTCCAGTGCCGCGATCCAGAGGGTCCACTCTCGGACGTAACCTATCCGTGGTCAGTATACGTCACACTGTCTAATTTACATTGTATTAAAGTGTCATATCTTCAGTGTTGTCCCATGAAAAGATATAACAAAATATTTACAAAAATGTGAGGGGTGTACTCCCTTTTTTTATATACTGTGTGTATGTATATGTATATATGTATATATATATACACTCACTGGCCACTTTATTAGGTACACCATGCTAGTAACGGGTTGGACCCCCTTTTGCCTTCAGAACTGCCTCAATTCTTCGTGGCAGAGATTCAACAAGGTGCTGGAAGCATTCCTCAGAGATTTTGGACCATATTGACATGATGGCATCACACAGTTGGCTCAGATTTGTCGGCTGCACATAGAATCATAGAATCATAGAATCGTAGAGTTGGAAGGGACCTCCTGGGCCATCTGGTCCAACCCCCTGCTCAAAGCAGGATTCGCTAAATCATCCCAGTCAGATGTCTGTCCAGCCTCTGTTTGAAGACTTCCATTGAAGGAGAACTCACCACTTCTCGTGGCAGCCTGTTCCACTCATTAATCACTCTAACTGTCAAAAAGTTTTTTCTAATATCTAATCTGTGTCTCCTCCCATTCAGTTTCATCCCATTGCTTCTAGTCTTTCCTTGTGCAAATGAGAATAAAGTTGATCCTTCTACAATGTGACAGCCCTTTAGATATTTGTAGACAGCTATTAAGTCTCCTCTCAGTCTTCTCTTTTGCAAACTAAACATTCCCAAATCCTGCAACCTTTCCTCATAAGACAGGGTTTGCAGACCGGTCACCATTCTGGTCGCTCTTTTCTGAACTTGCTCCAGTTTGTTGATGTCTTTTTTAAAATGTGGTGCCCAAAACTGGACACAATATTCCAGATGAGGTCTGACCAAAGAGGAGTAGAGGGAAATAATGACTTCACGTGATCTAGACTGTATGCTTCTGTTAATACATCCTAGAATTGCATTTGCCTTTTTTGCTGCTGCATCACACTGTTGACTCATATTCAGTCTGTGATCTATTAGTATACCCAAGTCTTTTTCACATGTGCTGTCACTTAGCCCTATTCCTCCCATTCTATATATGCTTTTTCCATTTTTATTGCCCAGATGTAGTACTTTGCATTTCTCCCTGTTAAAAACCATTCTGTTTGTTGCTGCCCACTTCTCCAGTTTATTTAAATCTTTTTGAATCCTCTCTCTCTCTTCTCTAGTATTAGCTATCCCTCCTAGCTTTGTGTCATCAGCAAATTTAATCAGTTTACCCTCAATGCCTTCATCTAAATCGTTGATAAAGATGTTGAACAATACAGGGCCCAGGACAGAGCCCTGTGGTACCCCACTTGAGACATTCTTCCAACTGGATGTGCAGCCATTTACGACCACTCTTTGGGTCCGATCACTAAGCCAGTTATGAATCCACCTAACAGTTGCCTTGTCCATACCATACTTAATCATTTTTTCAATAAGGATTGTATGAGAGACTTTGTCAAATGCTTTGCTGAAGTCAAGATATACTATATCTACAGCATTTCCTTGATCCACCCAATCAGTGATACCGTCATAGAAGGAAATTAAGTTAGTCTGACATGACTTATTAGTTACAAACCCATGCTGACTCTGTTTAATCACTTCATTCTTATCCAGGTATTGACATACATGTTGTTTAATAATTTGTTCAAAGATCTTTCCTGGTATAGAAGTCAGACTCACCGGCCTATAGTTACCTGGGTCCACCTTCTTCCCCTTTTTGAAGATAGGAACAACATTTGCTCTTCTCCAGTCTTCTGGCACTTCTCCTGTTCAACAAGAATTTTCAAAGATTATAGAGAGGGGTTCAAAAATTTCTTCTGCTATCTCCTTCAGTACTCTGGGGTGTAATTCATCTGGACCTGGAGACTTGAATTCATTTAGGCTAGCTAAGTGTTTCCTCACTATCTTTCTGTTTATAGATATCCTGGATTCTTCTATTCCCTTAATAGGACAGTGAATAACAGTTGATGTTACATTTCCTTTCTGAGAGAAAACAGATGCAAAATAGGAATTTAAAAGTTCAGCCTTCTCAACATCCTGTCTTACCATTTCATCATTTTCATCCTGTAAAAATCCTATAGCATCTTTGACTTTTCTTTTACTTTTGACATATCCCCAAAATCCTTTATTATTGCTTTTGACATCTCTTGCAAGCCTCAATTCATTTTCAGCTTTAGCTAATCTGATTTGTGCCCTGCAGGTTCTGCAGACAGCATTATATTCTTCTTTAGATATGCCTCCCTCTTTCCATTTTCTAAACATTTTTTTCTTCCTTTTTAGCATGTGCTTAAGTTCTGTGTTCATCCATCCTGGTTTCCTTAACTGCTTCCTATTCTTCCCTCTTTTCGGAATTGTTAACAACTGTGCTTTGAGAATTTCATTTTTCAAGATTTCCCATCCTTCCTGGACATTTTTGTCTTTAAGGATATCCAGCCATTGGATCCCTCCAATTCTCTTTCTGAATCCCTTAAAATCTGCCTTTCTGAAATCTAACCTTGACGTCTGAGTCAAGGTTAGATGCGAATCTCCCGTTCCACCACATCCCAAAGATGCTCTATTGGATTGAGATCTGGTGACTGAGGAGGCCATTTGAGTACAGTGAACTCATTGTCATGTTCAAGAAACCAATCTGAGATGATTCGAGCTTTATGACATGGCGCATTATCCTGCTGAAAGTAGCCATCAGATGTTGGGTACATTGTGGTCATAAAGGGATGGACATGGTCAGCAACAATACTCAGGTAGGCTGTGGCGTTGCAACGATGCTCAATTGGTACCAAGGGGCCCAAAGAGTGCCAAGAAAAAATTCCCCACACCATGACACCACCACCACCAGCCTGAACCGTTGATACAAGGCAGGATGGATCCATGCTTTCATGTTGTTTACGCCAAATTCTGACCCTACCATCCGAATGTCGCAGCAGAAATCGAGACTCATCAGACCAGGCAACGTTTTTCCAATCTTCTACTGTCCAATTTCGATGAGCTTGTGCAAATTGTAGCCTCAGTTTCCTGTTCTTAGCTGAGAGGAGTGGTACCCAGTGTGGTCTTCTGCTGCTGTAGCCCATCTGCCTCAAAGTTCGACGCACTGTGCGTTCAGAGATGCTCTTCTGCCTACCTTGGTTGTAACGGGTGGCAATTTGAGTCACTGTTGCCTTTCTATCAGCTCGAACCAGTCTGCCCATTCTCCTCTGACCTCTGGCATCAACAAGGCATTTCCGGCCACAGAACTGCCGCTCACTGGATTTTTTTTCTTTTTCGGACCATTCTCTGTAAACCCTAGAGATGGTTGTGCGTGAAAATCCCAGTAGATCAGCAGTTTCTGAAATACTCAGACCAGCCCTTCTGGCACCAACAATCATGCCACGTTCAAAGGCACTCAAATCACCTTTCTTCCCCATACTGATGCTCGGTTTGAACTGCAGGAGATTGTCTTGACCATGTCTACATGCCTAAATGCACTGAGTTGCCGCCATGTGATTGGCTGATTAGAAATTAAGTCTTAACACACAGTTGGACAGGTGTACCTAATAAAGTGGCCAGTGAGTGTATATATATATATATACACACATATATATATATATCGTATATATTTATAAGGTATATATGGTACTGTGCAAAAGTTTTTGGCAGGTGTGAAAAAAATTGTTGCAGAGCAAGAATTAAGATTCCCCCGAAACACGTTGACAAATAAGACCACATCCATACTGTATCTGGTCTCTCATTGTATATTGGATCTTTGGCAGCGCAGATTTATATCCACTTTATCTCGAAGTTTTGCAAAAATAATTGATTAACGGTTCTATTTTTGAAGGCATTCTTATTTTGCCACATTTTTATTTCCACACCTCTAAAACATTTGCACAGTACTGTATTAATGGAGTATTTATGGATAAATTGTAACCAATATGCTGCAAAAACTATCTCAAAACATATTAAATATTGATGAGAGGAATACTATTTGAAGCATTATTTGAGCATTAAAAGCATACAGTGTATTTGGTAATTGAAAACTCAAAGCTGAGCATACAACAAAAGTAAATTATACATGCAAAATGAGTAATGGAAAAATTTGCTTTATGCCTGAAATGAATGTTTTGTAGTCTACTCAGAAGCAATGACAAGAGAAATTAATGACAAAAAAAGAGAGTCTGTTATATGTGCATATTAAATATTGCTAATTATTGTTTGGGCATCAGAGGGTTCCTCCCAACTGGACAATCTGTATCCATATTGCGTTTGGTTGCAATTGGATGCCATTGACAGGGGCGCCTATCTCAGGTTCATTCATAGCTACAGTAGAAAGCATCTTTAAAGACTAGTTTTTTCTTATGAGGAGTCTAAGTAACAATTTATTACATGGTTGCTAGAAATGAGCAAATAAATTGACAGTACCCTGGTCCAGCTTCCAGGTCAATATTCCATGGCCGCTTGAAGGGAGCCCTGCCAGAATTCTGTGAGTCAATTCGATCATCTCTAATGGCTGCCCAATTTTCTGCCATTGAAGGAGAAAAGCCAGGTCACCTACATGTTCCCTAGGCAATAAGAGCTGATTGCTGTCGATATATACAAACATTCTCTATGTGTTTTGTGTTTTTATTGTAGCCATGTTCAACGATGTATAGGGAAACCATTCAATGAAGATTACTTGTGAAATTTTTCTTCTCAATATTTATACATCTTTTTTATTTTTTTGCACAGCAGAAATCCAACCAATGATCTGTCTCAATCTCCAAGACATCAAAGTAAACCTCCTGATCCAGGGCCAGCTGGTCTAAGTAAAAGTCGAACAGTAGATGCATTCAAAACAGAAACAAAACCACCTGGAAGAAGTCCTTCAGCTATGAGTTTAAGAGAACCTAAATCTAAACCTGACATTAAAGAAGACCAAAAAACTGGAATAATGAGTGGTTTTCTTGCAGAAAGTAATCCGATGAATATGGTCTCCTCTGTTGTTAACAAATTTAATCCTTTTGATGCAAAAAGCGAATCTAAAGAAGATCTATTAAAGCAACAAATGGAAAAAGAGCAAGAAAATGAAGAAGATCCTAAAAGCATTAATAGAGTTTCACCTCAAATACAACATCAACAAGGAAATGCTAAAGCCCCTATACCAACTCAACACCCACATATGAAATCTACGCCACAGCAGTCTGAGATTCAGCCAGCATCCATACAACAGAGCCCTGCAAGGACCTCATTGCAACCATCACCTGCCACAAAATCACTTCCCCACACCCCTAACCCCAAAGAACCATTGCCTGGATCTGCAAACTCCACAAAACCCTTAGTTCAAGAGCCAAAACATACTACCTCATTACCCCATAGGCAAGGATCTAAAAAGGAACCAATGAAACAAGATATATCTGCTAAACCAATACCATCTGCTATTGATAAGCAGATCTTGCCACCTCCAGGATCTTCAATACCAACCAAAATATCTGAACGAGAAATAACATCCACACAACCCCCAGTTACTGCCAAACAACCTTACCAAGAACAAGCTAGTTCTAAAATGCCACAGCAAACTGGGACTGTTAAAGGTCCTCTGCAGCAATCATCACCTATAAAACAACAATTACAGCAGTCAAGTCCTTCAAAAACTCAACACCCGCAGCAGGCTATGCCCACAAGTACAAAACAAGTAACGCAGAGGCCAGAAGCTACACCATTTGTTGGTACTAAACAGCCTGTGCCGGTTCCAGGAAAATCGGTGCTTGCTTCACAGCCACAGCCTTTAAAAGACCAGAGGACAGAATCTATTAAAACACAGCAAGATACTTCACAAACAGTATCCAAAGCCGGCACAAAGAATATGTGTCCTCTGTGTAAAACAACGGAACTGATGTTGGATGGCAATAAAAAGCCTAATTATAATACATGCACCCAGTGTAAAATTACTGTATGCAGCCTGTGTGGCTTTAATCCTAACCCACATATAACTAAGGTAAGTGTTCATTATTCTGTGTATTGTTATGTGTAATTTGGCTCTGGCTTTAGTTATATGAACCAAAACTGCGCTGTGTGAACAAAGACCACAGCTGAAAAACTTTTTCTTTCCCCAACATCAGCTGTCTAAGATATCTGGGAAGTCCCCATACAGTTAGGGTAATCAGCAGGTTAAGTTCAGCCTCCTTTAATCTAATGCCATGCTTCTCAAACTGTGAGGCAACCCTCGCTGGTCAAGAGCAGCTAGGAGATTAGTTTACACTGAAGAGATCATATGTTGTAAAGTCCTTTATAAAGTTAAAGCAATCTGTGGTTTGCAAACATACCGTATATGGCTCCTTCTTTTAATATTGTTCTCGGTTCAGGAGACCAATTTTAAGATTGATTGGGATGATTGTTTGAAATGGTGACATGGGGTACAACCAACAATGAGGCCCAGACATCACCATAATATTCTGCTGGGTGAGGACCCAGTAAAAATGAAGGTCTTCAGTATGAGGATGACAATTCTCTACAGGAAACTACAATATTGTATATATGAAGCTTAGTTACTTATATTAGGATTTTTGTGCTCTTTTTGGAGCTTAATTACTACTTATTTTTTCTGCTATTGTATATTAGGTTCACCAGCAGAGTTTTCTCTATATATTATAGACAGATAAAGGATTTTGCATAACCTCCATGTGAATGATGTAATAATATATTTACATACTATGTGATTATATCCCATTAAAAGAATGAAGCAAAACTCACTGCAGAGCGTTATGCAGTATATTTAGAAGCTTAGAATGGAGGTCCTAAACCCTGGTGCAAGAACTGTGCTTTTCACCTAACCAACACCGTATTCACAAACCACAATATCCCACTATTAACTGATCCTTAGAATGTCTACACTTTATCAGGTGGAAGACATAACTCTGCTTCCCCTTGTGATTTCATAGACAATGGATGTCCTAGAGACAATGGCTTGGATGTCTTTGCTATCACTACATTTTCTAAAATAAGGTACACCACCAATTTTGGTACAAAAGCTTCTCATATTTGACTACCTAAAGTATGGGGCATGAAGGTTTCAACTTCTACTGTGCCCCAGAGCAGGGATGGGCAATTAATTTTCCCGCGGTGCCACATGAGAGACGGTGACTGTTGTGGAGGGCTGAACCAATAGTCTGAAATTAATTCTGCTTTATATTAATGTTAACAAATTAATGATAATTATATTATTAATATTATTTATATCACTTAATATTGAACAGAATTACATTTACTGGCATTCCCCTATATACCGTATGAGCCTAGACACAGCCCCTCTATATCTAATATATAAAGCTCAAGTATGTATGTATGTCCGGGATTGGCATCCGCACCGTCGCAGCTACAGCCACAAAATTTGACACAGTCACACGTCTGGACCCCGAGAGCATCCTAAGCTATGTTGTGAGGCGAAATTTTAACCCTGCACCCTCCAATTCACCAAACAATTTTGCCCCTGTCTACATAATGGGGAAAAAGTGTGCGTGCATCAAGCCCCGCCCCTCATTATGATGTCATAATGCCCCTATCTACATAATGGGGAAACAGTGTGTGTGTATCAAGCCCCGCCCCTCATTATGATGTCATAATGGTTGCCATGGCGATGCTGATGTCATCATAGGTTGCAAGCCCCGCTGCACATTATGATGTCATAATGGTTGACTATGGGATGGAGGATGTGTGATGGGTATATGGGCACTGGACTATGGGATAGCGGATATGTGTGATGGGTATATGGGCATGGGACTACGGGATGGAGGATGTGTGATGGGTATATGGGCACTGGACTATGGGATGGAGGATATGTATGATGGGTATATGGGCATGGGACTATGGGATGGAGGATATGTGATGGGTATATGGGCACTCGACTATGGGATGGCGAATATGTGTGATGGGTATATGGGCATGGGACTATGGGATGGAGGATGTGTGATGGGTATATGGGCACTGGACTATGGGATAGCGGATATGTGTGATGGGTATATGGGCATGGGACTACGGGATGGAGGATGTGTGATGGGTATATGGGCACTGGACTATGGGATGGAGGATATGTATGATGGGTATATGGGCATGGGACTATGGGATGGAGGATATGTGATGGGTATATGGGCACTCGACTATGGGATGGCGAATATGTGTGATGGGTATATGGGCATGGGACTATGGGATGGAGGATGTGTGATGGGTATATGGGCACTGGACTATGGGATGGAGGATATGTATGATGGGTATATGGGCATGGGACTATGGGATGGAGGATGTGTGATGGGTATATGGGCACTGGACTATGGGATGGAGGATGTGTGATGGGCATATGGGCACTGGACTATGATATGTATGATGGGTATATGGGCACGGGATTATGGGATGGTGGATATGTATGATTGGTATATGGGCACAGGACTATGGGATGGAGGATATGTATGATGGGTATATGGGCATGGGACTATGAGATGAAGCATGTGTGATGGGTATATGGGCACTCGACTATGGGATGGCGAATATGTGTGATGGGTATATGGGCATGGGACTATGGGATGGAGGATGTGTGATGGGTATATGGGCACTGGACTATGGGATGGAGGATATGTATGATGGGTATATGGGCATGGGACTATGGGATGGAGGATATGTGATGGGTATATGGGCACTCGACTATGGGATGGCGAATATGTGTGATGGGTATATGGGCATGGGACTATGGGATGGAGGATGTGTGATGGGTATATGGGCACTGGACTATGGGATGGAGGATATGTATGATGGGTATATGGGCATGGGACTATGGGATGGAGGATGTGTGATGGGTATATGGGCACTGGACTATGGGATGGAGGATGTGTGATGGGCATATGGGCACTGGACTATGATATGTATGATGGGTATATGGGCACGGGATTATGGGATGGCGGATATGTATGATTGGTATATGGGCACAGGACTATGGGATGGAGGATATGTATGATGGGTATATGGGCATGGGACTATGAGATGAAGCATGTGTGATGGGTATATGGGCACTCGACTATGGGATGGCGAATATGTGTGATGGGTATATGGGCATGGGACTATGGGATGGAGGATGTGTGATGGGTATATGGGCACTCGACTATGGGATGGAGGATATGTATGATGGGTATATGGGCACGGGCCTATGGGATTGAGGAGGTGTGATGGTATATGGGCACGGGCCTATGGGATGGAGGATATGTATGATGGGTATATGGAAACGGGCCTATGGGATGGTGGATATGTATGATGGGTATATGGGCACGGGACTATGGGATGGAGGATATTTATAATTTGTTATAACTAACTACAGTTAGTTACTATGCCCGGGCAGCGCCGGGCTCTTCAGCTAGTCTAATATATAAAACTCAAGTGTGTGTATGTATGTATGTATGTATGTGTGTGTGTATGTCCGGGATTGGCATCCGCACCGTCGCAGCTACAGCCACAAAATTTGGCACAGTCACACGTCTGGACCCTGAGAGTGTCCTAAGCTATGTTGTGAGGTGAAATTTTAACCCCGTGCGTTCCAATTCACCAAACAATTTTTCCCCTATCTACATAATGGGGAAAAAGTGTGTGTATCAAGCCCCGCCCCTCATTATGATGTCATAATGGTTGCCATGGCGACGCTGATGTCATCATAGGTTGCAAGCCCCGACGCTCATTATGATGTCATAATGGTTGACTATGGGATGGAGGATGTGTGATGGGTATATGGGCACTGGACTATGGGATGGAGGATATGTATGACGGGTATATGGGGACAGGACTATGGGATGGAGGATGTGTGATGGATATATGGGCATTGGACTATGGGATGGAGGATATGTATGACGGGTATATGGGCACGGGACTATGGGATGGCGGATATGTATGATGGGTATATGGGCACAGGACTATGGGATGGAGGATATGCATGATGGGTATATGGACATGGAACTATGGGATGGAGGATATGTATGATGGGTATATGGGCATGGTACTATGAGATGAAGGATGTGTGATGGGTATATGGGCACTCGACTATGGGATGGCAAATATGTATGATGGGTATATGGGCATGGGACTATGGGATGGAGAATATGTATGATGGGTATATGGGCATGGGACAGGGATGGAGGATGTGTGATGGGTATATGGGCACTCGACTATGGGATGGAGGATATGCATGATGGGAATATGAGCACGGGGCTATGAGATTGTGGATATGTATGATGGGTATATGGGCACGGGACTATGGGATGGAGGATAATTATAACTTACTATAACTAACCACAGTTAGTTACTATGCCCGGACAGCGCCGGGCTCTTCAGCTAGTCTAATATATAAAGCTCAAGTGTGTGTATGTATGTATGTATGAATGTATGTATTGTGGTGTAGTTACCACTATGTCAGCTAGGGGGCGCTGTGTGGGTGTCCCAGGACGGGTGTACAGGCACATTCAGTGTGGTAACAGGAGCAGGGTCCTAAATGACCATTTTGGGTCTCAAGGTGGGTGGCCTTGGGATGCAGGCTCCAGGGTGTATTGATCAGCAGAGGTACTGCTGATCTTTCTGTTACACTGTGTCAGGGAAGCCTGTGTGTGTCTATACAACCTTTAGTGATGTCATAGCCATGTGATCACCTGTGGGTGTGGTTACAGGGCTATGTAATTGAGGTGTTTGGCACATGTGAGAGAGTGTGAGAGTCTGTCTGAGTGTGGACAGACTTCCATGTGTCCAGGCGGGACACTACAGAGGTTGTATATGGGGAGGACTACAGCTCCCAGCATGTTCTGAGACTCTCAGTCCGAGTCTGAAGCCACGGACATTTCTGTTCCTTTGCCTGAAGTGAAGGTTACATTTCAGTGTTATGCTGTCTATGGTTTATGGAGTAATAAACCTGGTGAAATTTTAAAGGAACGTGCCTCATGTTTGTCTCCCGCTGCACCTAAGCGAGTCAAATCCCTACAATTGGTGACAGACTGCGGGCAGCGATTCCCAGAAGCACGTGTGGCAGCGCTGGCGGTTCTGAGCCAGGAGAGCAGACGCTCTGACAACCGTGAGTAATACTGACTGAGGTCAGAGAAAGTGACTATTAATATTTGTGGGATACCTCTGAGGAGAAGAGGCGTCCGGGAAACTGTGTGGCCGACACAGGTAACAGACAGGAGTCTGTGTTGCACTGACCAGGGTCAGTGAGAGACTGTGTCCCTGGAGGGTTCAGTGAGCAAGGTCCTGGAGGGTCAGTGTTGGGAGGTTCTGGGAGAGGAATCGGATCCCTGGAACACGTGATATGACCTTGGACCTGGTGAGGCGTGTGTTGGGCAGTCTCAGGTGGAGACGGATGTCCTGAAGAGCACCCGCTGAGCCCCTGGACCTGGTGAGGCTGGTGTGTTGGGAGACCCTGGGAGGAGGGTCGGCTCCCTGAATAGCACCCGGTGTGCGCCTGTGTGTTGGACGGTCTCAGGCGGAGACGGTACGTCCTGAGTGGCACACGAACAGGACACGTGAGAGACTGTGCATGTTTTTGTTTTTTTTTTTCTTTTCCTCTGCAAAACCTGAAGGTGCTTGCTGTGGCTCAGTGGGGTCACGAAGGTCTCGCAGCACAGGGCCCTGGTGTTTTTCCTGGGAGCATTGGTAGCAGACGCTGTCTGTCTACACCATCCTGCTGCAGCTTTATTGCATATGACTAAGCGGATACAGTAGTTGTGGCTTTACACAACTATTAAGGGTGAGTACCCTGTATTATTGCTGCATAACCCATTATACCTGCACTGGTAAGGCCCTATGGGCGCACTTTTGTGGCTTTTTTATCTTTGAGGGTGACAAGCGGCTTCCAGTAACCCGGCGGGGTTACGAAGGTGACAAGCGGCTTCCGGTGGATCGGCGGGTCCACGAAGATGGCGCAGCAGGAGCTGCAGTGACACCAGCCGCTGTGTATGTGTGTGAACAGCAGCCGGAGGTGCCGGTGATCAGTGACAGCAGGAGCTGTGGTGGTGCCAGCAAAGACTTGTGTGGTATCGTTAAAAGACAAACTGTACTGTGTGAACTGTGGCCTAAGAGGTTCTGCAGGACGGACATGGGAAAATCCCAAAAGGGGGCGGTGACCCAAAAGGGGGCGGTGACCCAAAAGGGGGCGGTGACCCAAAAAGGGGTGGAGTCCCAAAAGGGGGCGGTGACCCAAATTGGAGTGGTAACCCAAAAAGGGGTGGAGTCCCAAAAGGGGGCGGTGACCCAAATTGGAGTGGCAACCCAAAGTGGGGTGGTGGTCCAGAAAGTGGCCAAGTGTGAAGAAGTGACAGCACTGGGTGACTCAGTAGGTATGTCTGGAGTACCTCAGTGTATGTGCAGGTCTTTTTCAGAATGTGGAATATCCTTTCCGGGTAGTAATGACGGGCCACAGATGTGTACAGTGATGCTGCACCGGGAAGGAGCCTTTGGTCGGCTGGACTCAGAGAGTCAGGTGACTCTGACAGGAATTCCTCTCATTTTCTCTCTGACCGAGAAAAACGTCAGGGTTCGCTGTAAACACGGGGTCATGGTGAACTACGCAGTAGACACAGTAGTGTTTGAGGGGACCAAAGGTGGTGAGTGCCAAGGTAGCGGGATACCACAGGACTTAGTCTATGCCTGGGAGAGGGGCCGGGACTTTCTTTTGTTTGATGATGTTTGGTCTGACGATGGAGATGCTTCGACTGTGGGGCAAGCGGACACTGAGACAGTGACGGCTCCTGACATGGACAGGTCAGAGGTAGAACTGACCAGAGGAAGAAGTACATCTGCCTAACTGACGGACCTGACGTCTCGTGATAAGACAGATGGTGGGCTGGGAGATGAGACTACTGGACTAGACACATTGGTGCTGGACGGTAACTGGAGGGATCACTTGACTGGGGTGACTGACCCAGTGGTACCCTTTAACGATATAATTAAAGAGGTAGTGGTGCGACACGTGATGGACAAAAGAGAGCAGGATCGTGAGATACAGCTGATAAAGGAGACTGTAACAGAACATGTCGAACGGGAAAGAGTCCTAAGGCAAGCAGCTGAGCACCGAGTGGATGAGCTGGAGAAGGAAGTCTCTGAGCTCAGAGGTCACCTGTCCACTTGTAAAACCATGAACAAGACCCTGTTGAAAGATATGGAGGTGCTCAGAGAGGCCCAAGAGAAGCATCAACAGGAGATTCTCAGGAGAGAGGATGAGCGTCGCTACCTGGCAGAGAAGTGAGATAAAGTTCTGCAAGAACTCAGTGGAGTAGTAAAAGGTCTTCTGCAGGAGAAGGGGATGGGCGAAGACGTACAGCGGCCTTGCCCGACTGATAGCAAGGCAGAACTGCCAAAGCCCATCTTGGAAAAGGGTCCTGAAGACTGTAAATCTCAGGAAGATGGTGAGCCAAGAGCTGCACAAGACAGTCACCCGGTCTTGGCAGATACCTTGAGGGAAGTGTCCGTGGGGAACCCAGAGCCATCTGTCCAGGATGAGAGCAAGTCCATGACCTTCAAGTGCGTGATGGAGGTACCCGAAGACGTGCGAGAAGCGTGTGCCAGCGAAGGTGTGCATGAGACCTTTAAAAAGGCAGTAAAGGCCTATAGTGTGAGCTGGGCACCAGAAGCAGACCAGTTGGTGATACTGGCAGAAACGGACGACACAGAGAGAAGGGTGGCTGTCCTGAAGGAGATGCACCTACAATGTCTCCGCACGAAACAGATGCTCGTGAAGCGTAATTGGAAAGCCGCTCGACGTCTGGAGCTTGCAAGGGAAGCACAAAGTCGGCTGGGCTTTGTGGAAGACGTAATTCCGGTACCCAGAAATCTGGTGGGGAAAGTCGTTGGCAGACTTGGAAAGGTGATGCAGGAGATGGTGAATCGATCCAGTGTGAAGAAAGTGAGGATCCCACCTGCTGGTGAAATCCAAGTCGTTATTGAAGATGACATGGTTCCTGTCATTGTGGTTGGTTCGGTGGAAAGCATTGGGAAGCTTCGCATGCTCCTGGAATATCGGGTAGCGTACCTGAAGGAGATTGAGCAGCTAAGACAGGATCGACTGCAGATGAATGAGCAGATAGAGAACGTCAGGTGGCGTCCACCTCCAACCCAAGGTGTAAGGACCCGAAGGGATCCTCCAAGGAATGAAAGGACAGGTAGTCGAAGGCAAGAACGTCGAGAGTCCGCAAGTGGCCGTTCTAATCGTAGTAACATAGGCACGAGACCCGGTGGTGGACATAGTGACAGAGGGTCAGACTCAGACCAGCCAGTTGGCCCAGCTGGACGTGGGACTCATGACCGTGCGAACTGGGAGAGCCAGCCAGTGAGAGGTTGCGTGATGAAGCACACTGCAGACAGGTGGAGACTAAAGAGTGTCTGGTCACACTGACGGACGTTGATGGGAAGGCCAAAGCCCAAGGCCGAGATACTGACCGCTGGGGGCAGGGGAGGCCTAACGTAAATATGCAGTATGACTACCGAAACAGACGGAGATGGTCCTCCCGACTGGTAGGGCAAGGTGACATGGGTGCCAGGTCTCAAGATCCCTGGGTGATGTCATGTGTTCAACCCCACAAGTTTGAACAGAGGGGGGAGGTATGTGGTGTAGTTACCACTATGTCAGCTAGGGGGCGCTGTGTGGGTGTCCCAGGACGGGTGTACAGGCACATTCAGTGTGGTAACAGGAGCAGGGTCTTAAATGACCATTTTGGGTCTCAAGGTGGGTGGCCTTGGGATGCAGGCTCCAGGGTGTATTGATCAGCAGAGGTACTGCTGATCTTTCTGTTACACTGTGTCAGGGAAGCCTGTGTGTGTCTATACAACCTTTAGTGATGTCATAGCCATGTGATCACCTGTGGGTGTGGTTACAGGGCTATGTAATTGAGGTGTTTGGCACATGTGAGAGAGTGTGAGAGTGAGTCTGTCTGAGTGTGGACAGACTTCCATGTGTCCAGGCGGGACACTACAGAGGTTGTATATGGGGAGGACTACAGCTCCCAGCATGTTCTGAGACTCTCAGTCCGAGTCTGAAGCCACGGACATTTCTGTTCCTTTGCCTGAAGTGAAGGTTACATTTCAGTGTTATGCTGTCTATGGTTTATGGAGTAATAAACCTGGTGAAATTTTAAAGGAACGTGCCTCATGTTTGTCTCCCGCTGCACCTAAGCGAGTCAAATCCCTACAGTATGTATGTATGTGTGTGTGTGTGTGTATGTCTGGGATTGGCATCCGCACCGTCGCAGCTACAGCCACAAAATTTGGCACAGTCACACGTCTGGACCCCGAGAGCATCCTAAGCATCCTGGCGATGCTGATGTCATCATAGGTTGCAAGCCCCGCCGCTCATTATGATGTCATAATGGTTGACTATGGGATGGAGGATGTGTGATGGGTATATGGGCACTGGACTATGGGATGGAGGATATGTATGATGGGTATATGGGCACGGGACTTTGGGATGGAGGATGTGTGATGGGTATATGGGCACTGGACTATGGGATGGAGGATATGTATGATGGGTATATGGGCACGGGACTTTGGGATGGAGGATGTGTGATGGGTATATGGGCACTCGACTATGGGATAGAGGATATGTATGATGGGTATATGGGCACAGGCCTATGGGATGGTGGATATGTGTGATGGGTATATGGCACGGGACTATGGGATGGAAGATATATATGATGGGTATATGGGCATGGGACTATGAGATGAAGGACGTGTGATGGGTATATGGGCACTCGACTATGGGATGGCGAATATGTATGATGGGTATATGGGCATGGGACTATGGGATGGAGAATATGTATGATGGGTATATGGGCATGGGACCATGGGATGGAGGATGTGTGATGGTATATGGGCACGCGACTATGGGATGGAGGATAGATATTTTGGGTATATGGGCACGGGACTATGGGATGGTGGATAATTATAATTTGCTATAACTATCCACAGATAGTTACTATGCCCGGCGCTGCCCGGGATATGTATGATGGGTATATGGGCACGGGACTATGGAATGGAGGATAATTATAATTTGCTAGAACTAACCACAGTTAGTTACTATGCCCGGGCAGCACCGGGCTCTTCAGCTAGTATACAATATAAGCCTACACAGAGCCCCATGTACAGAGTGTGAGCCCTCATGTAGCCACTCTAAATACAATATGAGCCTCAAATATCCTCACTATATACAGTATGATACTAAATATAGTCTATTAAATACAGTATGAGCCCCCACATTGCCCCTATATATAGTATGAGCCCCACATAGCCCTATATGTATCGTATGAGCCCCAACATAGCCTGTCTTTAAAAAGTATAAGCCCTCTTCTTTATTTAGCCTAAGCCCTCATATAGTCCCCTAAATACATTGTGAGCCTCCACATAGCCTCCTATATACATGCAAAAATCCCATACACTTGAAAAAAAAACAGCACAGCGGACGCGATTAAGTGATATCATCACGCTTGCTGGCTCAACCGCACTGCTGATTGGTGGAAAAAGGAGCTGGCGGCGCCATCCTCCACTAATGTATTTGCTGCTCTCTGCATCCCGAGGATATGGATAGCAGTGATTGCAGGGGACAGTCAATGGATGGCGGGCAAGGGCGCAGTGCAGCCTGTGGGCCATTGTTTCATCCCTTCCGCTGCCTCATTCCATATCTAACCCTCTAATTAATCTAGTCCAGCCCAGCTCTACCCTATTGTATAGAAAGTGACCATCTGACATACAGTATAAGATAAAAGCAAAGAAAACTGCTTAGCATGGCATGCATATTACTTGTCTATGATTATATGCAGTTGTGCTCAAAATTGTCCATACCCCTTAACATCCCAATGACCCTGATTAAAAGTTCACATACCCCATTTCTTAATACCGTGTATTGCCCCCTCTAACATCAATGACAGCTTGAAGTCTTTTGTGATAGTTGTCGATGAGGTTCTTTATTTTCTCAGATGGTGAAGCTGCCCACTCTTCTTGACAAAAAGCCTCCAGTTACTGTAAATTCCTGGGCTGTGTAGCATGAACTGCGCGCTTGAGATCTCCACAGAGTGACTCAATGATATTGAGGTTAGGATACTGAGATGGCCACTTCAGAACCTTCTCTTTGTTCTGCTGTAGCCAATGACAGGTTGACTTAGCCTTGTGTTTTGGATCGTTGTCACGCTGGAACGTCCAAGTAGGTCTCATGCGCAGCGTCCGGGCTGATGATTGCAAATTTGTCTCCAGTATTTGCTGACAACGTGCTGCATTCATCTTTCCTTCAACTTTGACCAAGTTTCCTGTGCCTTTGTAGCTCACACACCCCCAAAACATCAGCGATACACCTCCGTGCTTTACAGTAGTAATGGTGTTCCTTTCATCATAGGCTTTGTTGACCTCTCTCCAAATGTAACATTTATGGTTGTGGACAAAAAGTTCAATTTTGTTCTCATCACTCCAAATTACCTTGTTTCAGAAGTTTTGAGGCCTGTCTCTGTGCTGTTTTGCTTATTGTAGGTGAGATACTTTGTGGCATTTGCAATCATCCGCCCGGAAGCTGCACATGGAACATTCTTGGACGTTTCAACGTGACAACGATCCAAAACACAAGGCCAAGTCAACCTGTTATTGGCTATAGCAGAAAAAAGCAAAGGTTCTGGAGTGGCCATCTCAGTTTCCTGATCTCAATATCATTGAGCCACTCTGGGGAGATCTCAAGCGCGCAGTTCATGCTAAACAGCCCAGGAATTTACAGGAATTGGAGGCTTTTTGCCAAGAAGAGTGGGCAGCTTTACCATCTGAGAAAATAAATAACCTCATCCACAACTACCACAAAAGTCTTCAAGCTTTCGTTAATGATAGAGGGTGAAATACACGGTATTAAGAAATGGGGTATGTGTACTTTTGATCAGGGTCATTTGGATGTTTTGGGTTGTCATTATGATTTAAAAAGAGAAAACACAGTAGTTTGACAATAAATGGCTTCACCCAACCACGAACCATGAGTAGAGAGAAAGAGAAAAGTTTTGGTGTTATCATTCATATTCTCTGAAAAAAAGGCCAAGAAAGCAAAAATTCTGCCGGGATATGTAAACTTTTGAGCACAACTGTAGAAGATATAGCTTCGATATTCTGCTGTCAACTCTAAAAAGACTAATAATTTTAATAAATGCAGTCTAGAAATATATTACTTCCTCACATTACATTAATTACACAGGTCAACGAAAAAAAATTTTTTTTCTGGTGTCCAAAATATTTTAATGAATTTGGGGTATTTTTGGGGTGCTGATTCTGAATATGTCATCAGTTTTGCCAGATTGGCTCAAGTTTTTGAGATTTTTGGTATCTTATTTATAGCACTTGTTGGTAAATGCGACGCATCATCTCATTAATTTCTTTGGATTAGTACTTGAACTGAGCAGTTCTCAATATAGTTTTGTGTTAATTAGTGTTCTAAAAGTTTGTTCATAGCTTGATTTTTGCACTAACTTTATGTTGTTGTCTGTTTTCCAGTGAAAAGCATGAACTCATCATGAAGAAGTTGTCTTAACGATCCAGACTCATTCTGTTACATTTGTGGTGAATATACACTGCCAAAACATAGAAGAAACATAACACACTTCGTAAAAAAAGTGTATTTTGCCTATTTTGGGGTTATGCTTGGGGACCAAGACAAGTTTTGGGCACCACACATAGTGTGCAAAGCATGTATCGAATTATTACGAAAATGGAGCAAAGGACAAAGAAAAAGCTTCAAATTTGGTGTTCCAATGGTGTGGAGAGAGCCAAAAAATCATCATGATGACTGTTATTTCTGTGCAGTGCAAGTGCAAGGATTCAATAAGCATAAGAAACGAAAATGGGAGTAACATGGAATCTGCAAGAAGGCCTGTCCCTCATTGTGAAGATGTGCCTGTACCTGTGTTTACCATAAATAACAGTCATCATGATGATTTTTTGGCTCTCTCCACACCATTGGAACACCAAATTTGAAGCTTTTTCTTTGTCCTTTGCTCCATTTTCGTAATAATTCGATACATGCTTTGCACACTATGTGTGGTGCCCAAAACTTGTCTTGGTCCCCAAGCATAACCCCAAAATAGGCAAAATACACTTTTTTTACGAAGTCTGTTATGTTTCTTCTATGTTTTGGCAGTGTATATTCACCACAAATGTAACAGAATGAGTCTGGATCGTTAAGACAACTTCTTCATGATGAGTTCATGCTTTTCACTGGAAAACAGACAACAACATAAAGTTAGTGCAAAAATCAAGCTATGAACAAACTTTTAGAACACTAATCAACACAAAACTATATTGAGAACTGCTCAGTTCAAGTACTAATCCAAAGAAATTAATGAGATGATGCGTCGCATTTACCAACAAGTGCTATAAATAAGATACCAAAAATCTCAAAAACTTGAGCCAATCTGGCAAAACTGATGACATATTCAGAATCAGCACCCCAAAAATACCCTAAATTCGATGAAATATCTTTGGCACCAAAAATGCTGTTGACCAGTGTTATCTAAAGTAATGGTATACAAAATTTATATTTCATGTCTACAAAACACTGCTAAATGCCCATAATGAAGGATATAGGTTAGCCAAAATGCCGTGGCTAGAATAGTTCCTTTCGGTAGTAATGTAAAACTATCCATCCATCTGACTAGATACAGTTCAATTTCACATAGCTGTTGTAATTGGAAACAGTGTAATTGAGACGCCATGGAGAGCTGTAGAAAGTTGGATAGTGGAGAGCAGCTTAGAAAGGTCTTGTCTTTTCCAGCATCGAGAGTTTAATTAGACCACCAAAGATAAGATTATCTTTATAAAACTGTGTTGTCGCCGTAAAGCTGCCGTTCTTTTTTTTTTACTTTTAGTTATATGTGTGTTTGTTGTGCTTTTTTTCTGCGGACATTATGTGCAGCCTGATGAGCAGATTTTGGCAAACACTTGTGTCATAAATAATTGAGATGTTTGGGTGTCATGTGTGTAATTGTGGATCCTTTCTTTTTAGAGTAGATTCACACTAACTTTTTGCTTTAACAAAATAAATAAAATAAACTAATACTTTACTGCTGTAAATCATGCCGATGACCATGGTATGGTCGGACGTTTGTTTTTTGCAGCAGAAAAATGCTCGAGTTTTGTCGGTAAAAATCTCTATGCGCATTTTTGCCACATTTTTACGTGCTTATTTTATGCATGTTAATGGCAAATTCTTTCCCATCCATTTAAAAATGCTGGAAGAGTTGACAGGCTACAGATTTGAAAAAAACTTTAAAGATTTAAATCTAGAAGGGAGAAGAAAAGCAGCAAGTGCATGAACTTTCACAATGAGAACGAGCCTGTGCCGCAAGGTGTACAGCTCAATAGGTTTATGGGTCCACTCACCACTCTGTGTGTGGTCAAGGTGGGACTCTCAGATCTAAACCCCCCTCATTGATCAACATTGCCAAACTTGGGTTACAAAATACCAAAAATGAAAGAAATGTTTAGCTACCATTTACATAGTTTACACTGTTTCAGCCCTCCCAGACCTGTTTAGTTGCTCGAAATGTCAGACTGGAGAACACATCGCCCACCAGAGAACATCATTCTTGGGGTCCACCATCCATTTACTATAGAAGTAACAAAGGTTAGATTCTGCAACAAAAAGGAGGATGGCGTTGTTCAAAACTAGAGAATGCTGTCAGATTTCCTATCACTACATGGACTACATTAGATTTGATGGACTACAACTGATCAAAATGGGATCTAATTGGTTAATAAAATGATCAACAGGGGATACTGTAGGGTAGTTTTTTGTAACACTTTATTATAGCTTTAGTAATGGAGGTATCTGACAACCACCTTTAAATTGTTCTCGCTGGTGCTAAGTGTCAATCTGCGTTCCAGAAACAAGACGCGGATGGCTGGGGCACAGAGCCAGAGGGTCCAGGGACATTAGAGGTACCGGGGAGGCTCGGGGGACCCCATTTTTCTCTCCTCTGGTATGCTAGATTATATCAGAGGAGAGAGAAATGAAAGGGAAATCAGACTTTTTTTGTGAACGCCGTTATTCGGTAAATAACGGTGATCACAAGACAGAGGATGGTAAAAACCGACCCGAATCACGTTTTCCAGGGTCTTGGCTACCCCCAGTAGCTGAGGCCCTGGAGATTTTCCAATGCTGGGGGGCGCTATAACCTTATTTCTCAGCACCATTAAAAAGCAGTGCGCAGGAATAAATACCCTTAACTGCCGCCATTAAAAGGTGCATCGGCGGTGATTAAGGGGTTAATTCACTGCCTAATGCAGCAGGGGAATTAGAAAGCAGTTGATTACCCCTCCCAGAAACAGACCATCCTATGACTGGGACATCTGCAAGCCATTATTTCTTGGATTAGGAAGTAATGAGAATCTAAGGACTTTCCCATCCTGTGAGGATCAGTTTGCTGCTGTTGGTTTTGCATTGACTGGTTATGAAAATATGCAGAGACACATAAAAAATGAGTAAATAATTTCAATTTTTTGGAGCTGAAAGTCCCCCTCTCGGCTTATACGTGAGTCATATAGCGGGAGTGGGTGGGGGAGGGGGAGCAGGGGTGTCAGAGACCATACTCACCCCTCCTGGCACGTCTCTGCAGTCCCTGCTTCTCCCTCGGTTGTCTGCTTCCTACATTCAGCGGTCAAGTGGTACCGCTCATTAAACTTATAAATATGCATATTTATGTGTTTAATGAGCGGTACGACATGACTGCTGAATGCAGGAAGCAGACAACCGATGAAGAAGCAGGTGATGCAGAGAAGACCGTGTGCCAGGAGGGGGTGAGTATGACGGGGGCAGAGCAATATTAACCTGTCCCCATTCCATCGCCGTGCACCACTGTGTCTCCAGGTCCTCCTGCTGTGACATTCAGGTCAGAGGGCGCGGTGACGTAGTCAGTGCTCGTCCTCTGATGAATGAACGTCACTCCAAAGACCCGGGAGATACAGCGGTGGACGGCGATGGAACAGGGACTGGTAAATTTCGCCGGTGCCAGGCGCTCAGGACACCGGTACATGGCCCCCAGGAACGGAAAGGTTAGTGTTAGGAGTCAGATTTCTGCTTCTCCCTTGCTGAAATCTAGATCCTCACATGCTGCAGTCTCCTGCGCATTTCCTGCTGTAAAGGAGATTGCAGAGGAGATTGCCCTGCGGCAACTCTCTCCAGAGGCTAAGTCCTTTGTTCCCTCATCTGAGCATGCTCATGGGATGAACTCCCATTGGAGTTCAGGAGTCAGGTGCTCAGGTCCTGTGTTGAATCCTATTGGCTCTTCCTGGAGCCTTGGAGATTTCTGGAAGGTCCCGTTCGCTATAAAAAGCGCCCATGGCTGTTCTGCCATGCGCTAGAACATATAATTATACTGCTGCTGTATGTTTGTTGATGGATGCATGGATTGGTGAATGACTCATTGGAAACCCCTACCCTCTGATACTACGTTTGTGAGAGTGTTTGAGTTAGTGCCAGTATACAGCGCCAAGCGCCAGCGCGCTATGCTCCTATACTACAGCAGCTAAGCGTCAGCATTGTGCCTGCTAATTAGTGGTGTTTTCTCAGGGGCTCTGTCCTCGCCGCGCTGCAGTTGCAGCTCTGTTGGTGTTCGCGGTCGCGAACGCTCTGCACCCGATTCCTCCGGTAGGTCTAGACGGAGTAAGTACCACCATATAGTGCTATTCCTGTGACCGTTTACTGCGGGTGTAGCGCTGACGTTCTGTGCTCTTAACAGACTCAGCATTTTTGTATTTTGGTGTTTTGTGTTCTTTGACTCTGTGAGTTTAACAGAGTCTGTGCTGTGCACTTTGGGTGCAGTTAAGCCCAGTGCACATTACCGCCTGATACCTCTGTCATCACCAAGCTGCGGTTTTTCCATCCTGCGCACGGTGGACCCCGAGTGGCGAAGGCACTTTATTTATATTTTTTATTTAGTGCCTTCCGCCACTCCTAACAGGTGAGTATGTCATTTTTTTTTAAGCAGCAGCAGCAAATAAGGAGTATTTATGGAGCATCTTATGGGGCAGCATTAACCCTTGTGCAGCAGCATATTATGAGGGATATTTATGGAGCATCTTATGGGGCAGCATTAACCCTTGTGCAGCAGCATATTATGGGGGGTATTTATGGAGCATCTTATGGAGCAGCATTAACCCTTGTGCAGCAGCATATGGTGGGTATTTATGGAGCATCTTACAGAGCAGCATTAACCCTTGTGCAGCAGCATTTTATGGGGGGTATTTATGGAGCATCTTATGGGGCAGCATTAACCCTTGTGCAGCAGCATATGGGGGTATTTATGGAGCATCTTCTTGGGCCAGCATTAACCCTTGTGCAGCAGCATATGGAGGTGTTTTATCTATGGAGCATCTTCTTGGACTACCATTAACCCTAGGCTTATACGCGAGTCAATAAGTTTTTCCAATTTTTTGTGGCAATATTAGGGGGGTTGGCTTATACACGGGTCGGCTTATACATGATTGTACACGGTAAATTAGGTTGATCACATGTCAATATTTTATCCTGTGTTTGCTTTAACCCCTTAAGGACCAGAGGTATTTCTGTTTTCGTGTTTTCATTTTTCCTAGAGCCATAATTTTGTTATTTTTCTGTCAATATAGCAATGGGGGAGCTTGTTTTTTGCAGGACGAGTTGTACTTTTGAACCGCACCATTGATTTTACCATATCTTGTACTGGAAAATTGGAAAAAAAATTCAAAGTGCGATGAAATTGCTGAAAAAAAATGCAATTCCACACTTATTTATTTATTTAATTTTTTTTACCATGTTCCCTAAATCCTAAAAATGACCTGCCGCTATTATTCTCCAAGTCATTACGAGTTCACAGACACCAAACATGTATAAGTTCTTTTTTATTTAAGAGAGGGAAAAAAATCCAAAGTTTGTTTAAAAAAAAAAGTTGCCATTTTCCAAGAACCGTAGTGTCTCCATTTTTCCTGGCGCTGCATGAGGGCTTATTGATACCAATTTGTGGTACATACAATCTTTTGATTGCCCATTATTGCAATTTATTGCAATGTTGCAGCAACCAAAAAACTTAATTCTGGCGTTATTATTTTTTTCTCGTTACACTGTTTAATAATTTAATTACCGTATATACTTGTGTATAAGCCGACCTGAGTATAAGCCGACACCCCTAATTTTGCCACAAAAAAACTGGGAAAACTTATTGACTTGCGTATAAGCCTAGGGTGGAAAATGCAGCAGCTACTGGTAAATTGCAAAAATAAAAATAGTTACCAATAAAAGTAAAATTAATTGAGACATCAGTAGGTTAAATGTTTTGGAATATCCATACTGAAACAGGAGCCCCATATAATGCTTCATACAGTTCAGATGGCCCCATAAGATGCTCCATAAAAAATACACCCCATATAATGCTGCACAAAGGTTAATAATGGTCCCATAAGATGCTCCATATAATAATATGCCCCATTTGCTGCTCCATAAAGGTTATGGCCCCATAAGATGCTCCATAGATTATGCCCCATATGCTGCCCCATAAGATGCTCCATAGATTATGCCCCATATGCTGCCCCATAAGATGCTCCATAGATTATGCCCCATAAGATGCTCCATAGATTATGCTCCATATGCTGCCCCATAAAATGCTCCATACATTATGCCCCCATAAGATGCTCCATAGACTATGCCCCATAAGATGCTCCATAGATTATGCCCCCATAAGATGCCCCATAAAATGCTCCATAGATTATACCCCATAAAATGCTCCATAGATTATGCCCCATATGATGCTCCATAGATTATACCCCCATAAAATGCTCCATAGATTATGCCCCATAAAATGCTCTATAGATTATGCCACCATAAGATGCTCCATAGATTATGCCCCCATAAGATGCTCCATAGAATAGGCCCCATATGCTGCCACTGCTGCAAATAAGAAAAAAATTAAATACTCACCTCTCGTTGCTGGGGGCCAGGTGCCAGTGTCCTGGGCAGGTGGGGACACCGGCGCGCTATGGGAGACAGGTGCCGGTGTCACTGCTGGCTCAGGGCCCTGACACCTGCGATATTCACCTGTCCCTGGTCCATCGCAGGTTGCCGCTCTGTCTTCCGGGTCCCTCTGTCACTGACTGTTCAGGCAGATTGCACGGTGCGCACTAACTACATCACCGCACCCTCTGACCTGAACGTCACAGACAGAGGAAGCAGAGGACAGAGCAGCGCGCAGCGGTGGACTGGGGACTGGTGAATTTCGCAAATACTTACCCCCTCCTGGCATGGTCTCTGCAACCCCGCTTCTCCGGTCTCTGGCAGATATTCCTTCCTTCAGCAGTCATGTGGTACCGCTCATTAAAGTCATGAATATGCACATATTCATGACTTTAATGAGCAGTACCACGTGACCGCTACAGGAAGGAGCCTGAGGCCGTTGGAGAAGCAGGGGGCTGCAGAGACAGCGCCAGGGAGGGCAAGTATGACCCGACACCCCCACTCCCCCTCCCCCGCCAACCCCCTGGCGTATATGACTCGTATAAGCCAAGAGGGGGACTTTCAGCCCAAAAAATTGGGCTGAAAATCTCAGCTTATACGCGAGTATGTACGGTAACTCTTTTTATATTGAATGATTGAGCGATTCTGAATGCGGCAATATCAAATATGTCTACTTTTTATTTTTTGTAATTGTTTTATTTTGAATGGGTCAAATGGGGAGTGATATGAACTTTTTTTTATATTTTGAAAAACTTTTCTTTTACTTTTTACTTGCTTAAATAGTCTCCATGGGGGACTAGAAGCTGCGTTCATCCGATCTCTTGTGCTACATAGAGCAGGGCTGCAGCCCTGCTCTATGTAGCAGAAATGCTCACTTGCTATGAGCTATCACCCCGCAATGACAACCACAGATATCTTCAGCAAACCCGTGGTTGTCATGCCAACACATTGGCAACCCATGGTCATATGACATGGGTACTGATGTGCAGAGATTGACAGCAGAATTTAGCATGTTAACAGCTGCCGGTGGATCACAGTTCCACCCGTGGCTGTCATGTGCCAGAAAAGGTGTGGGCTTATTGCCGAAGCCCACACCAAATAGGGGGAGGTGTCCAATGCCAGATATATCTGTCATTGGACGTTAAGGGGTTAAATGGTAACTAGGGGTTCAAGCCGGCCAAAATGACTGCTTCCAGCAGTTCAAGTGCTAGATTTCCACCTCTTGCAACGTTTCTAGTAAGTACAGTGCAGTGTCGAAATTCCACTTCTCGTCAATTCCTTGTGGTGAGTTTCACTGTGGATTTAACCCTTTTCATTGCATGGGGTAAAATGTGCTGCAAAATCTGCATGCAATAAGTCCAGTTATGAGCAATAAAGATCAAATTAGGATATGTTTCAGGGTTTCTTTGTTTTTAAAAAAGACCGGTGAAAAAGCATATTCACTTTAATGAGTCTGTGATCTATCTGCAAAAAGAATGAATAGCACACTTACAAAAAAAACTCATGTGTGAAAGGGCCCCTTATTGATGGAGATGGGGGATGAGAAGTGGCCCTTGACCAGTTATGGCTTTATTACTATAGAAAGAAAACTTTCCCTAGCTCTCCGCCATTGTAGACTATTTGTGAAAAGTTCTGTTTCTATGTCATCTGTATCTATAGGCCCATAGCTCAACCCACACAGCTGTCATTAAGTGTGAGTGTATACAGTACATGTTTATACAGAGTATGAATGTTTATACTCATGTACAATGTGTGTATAGATGTCAGTGTGAATGTGGGGCCTTCATTCAGTAAGGGGTGATAGGGGTGTTGTGAAATAAGGGCCCCAGTCACTCATAATTGATTGATCTCTCCATCCACTACCACCCATATCACCTTTACTGAATGAGGGCCCCTCTCACTCACACTAATAGCTATACACACATAATACACAAGTATTCACACACAGTGTACACAATAAACACATTCCCAATGCAAACTTACTTTACAACTGAGTGCAGGTAAAAAGCCTCCACTCCTTGTAGCTTTAGCCTGCAGACCACCTCACTCTCTTGGCCCATACAGCAACGAAGACAAAAGTTTGTGTGTGAGGGGGAAGGAAGGAAGTGTCAAGGTTCCATGGGGAGATTTATTAAGGTAGTACATCATAACTCAATGTAGATGCCAGTACTACCTTAAGTGTTGCTACAGACTACAGAAGCAAGGGGAGGGCCCACAAGCTCCATTGAGCCAGTCTGGCACTGGTTGCTCGTATCTCACAATCTAAGCAATGAGCAAAATTAGAATCTGGCAGATTTTCTCGAATTTGGCTTTGAAACTCTATCCTTATTGAATTTATTCAATGTGAATCAAATATACTCCAAGTCCAATTTCAGTTAAAATGAAGGCATATACAGCGCCCGGAAAAAGTATTCTTACCACGTGAACTTTTCTACAATCTTTCACGTTACACCCACAAACTTAAATGTATTTTATTTGGATTTTATGTGATGTACCAACACTAAGTAGCCAGCATTTGTGATGTGTAAAGGAAATGATACATGATTTTCTAATTATTTTAAAAATTTATATCTGATATGCAAATTCCTGATACTTGACATTTCTCCTGGGATGTTTTCCTGTTATTTTAGGATTCTGGCATAAGTTAGTCATTTTTTAGCACCAAAACTAATGGATATATGCACCTCACTAGACCATTTTTAAAAAGTGCCTAGAAAAGGAGACATGAATTTAAATATTTTTCTGGAGCTTATGAAAACCAATGACTACACAGAAAAAAGCTCATCATTGAGAAGATTAACAGAGCTGCAGCTGATAGAATGGCGTTTTATCAAAAATACTGCAAGAATCCTAGTAAATGACACACAATGGAATCAAGATCCTTATACCTACATTATTCTATTTTCAGATGGTGTAGGAAAAGCCTGGTGCTGGATTATTTTTAACCACTTAAAGGCATTTTGCCAATTTTGCAAGTTATCCTCCATCCACAGGATAGAGAAAGACTTTTCAAATGCTGGGGTGTCTGACCGCAGGGACCCCAGCAGATCCCAAGAACCCTGTTTTCATGTTCAGTGGGGGTCACAGTAATCAGAACCTAAGTAACCGGAAAGTTATCTCCTGTACTATGGATAGGAAAAAACTTCCAAATTTGGCACAACCTCTGTAATCTCTTGGCATCAGTGCCAATTTCGACATCTATGACAACCTTTTTTTAGCATATTATTATTGTGGCACTCCAGGAGTGATAGTTTTTTTTTTTTGGGGGGGACAATATAATTACGGTATATGAATGTTTGATTGCTTCGGAATGAGTTTTGTTTGTCAGTGGCATCATTTTTGAAAACATGTAACCTATTAACACACTTTTATTAAGTCTTTATGAGAAGGTATATAAGCAAAACAGCAATTCTGCCACTCTTTTTTTTACAATTTCTTTTTTAAACTTTGCACTATTCTCAGAGTTGCACAAATACAGACTCCGATTCATCATTGCCTTTGTGCTTTTTTGTCTAGTTTCATATGTTTGACACGTTTTTCTTGTTTGCACCCAACTGAGTATTCTTTTTTTCTACTTTGTGGATGGAATCTTACACCTTATTCATCAATTGAGCAAAATTTGGAGCAAATCCACTCCTGCCCCCATCCACCTCCGTTATATTTTCAAGTATGCCTGTATTTTGATGCAAATCTTGTACCATTTTGTAAAACATACCATCACGTTGCAAAAATATTTCAAGATAGAAAAAAAGGCTATTTTTGATGTGCCAAATCCGTGAATCGCATGCATCAATTTTATTTTTCGCATGAAAAGTTCTAATTTTGTTAAAGATCAATTTGGTATACATGAGTTTTTGATAACTTTTCTGTTTAAGTGTTTTTGAGTCGAGATTAACAAGAACAGCAATTATGGCATAGTTTTTCAGTGTATTGTTATTTCACAAGGTAACTTGACCAAGCGATGCTTTGATCTGATTATTAATAATAATAATAATAATATAATAATAATACACTGTACTTTACTACTTAAATTATTCACTTCATTATCTAACCTGTCAGTGATTCACTTAGGCTGGGTCACACGAGGGTTGTTTATCTCAGGCGAGAGAATCTGATCAATTATGCTATCGACACTACAATCAAACTCCGATCCAAATTTGATCCAAATGTCAGCTTATTGTGACTTGACTCTTTTGCATGAGAGAATTGTATCACAGGTGTGGAGAAGACAGAGAAGTTAATTTCTCCATTTTCACCATTGTATGAGTCTGCGGATGTCGGACTTCTCTCGAATGACATTCGAGTGCTGTCTGAAGTTTTACACGCCCCCATAGATTTGAATGGATGCGTGTCATTTGGTTTGCGTAGCGATTTTTTTTTTTTTTTTTTTTTTTTTACACAGATTTGGTCTGTGAAAAACAGATCTGTACTGCCCCATTATATAACATTGGTCATAGTGCTATCTGAGAAAACATCAGATAACACTTGTCCAAGATATACGCTTATGTGAGGGAGCCCTAACAGCTTATCAGGTCTCATCCCTGCCAGGATTTGATACGCTGAAAGATGCAGCAGACACCGAGGCAATTTTCAGGCTTCTGGTTGCCATATCAACCCATTGACACCAAGTGATTGGAATGCGGTGGTGCTCCCTAAGGCCGCTTTCACACATCCCTGTCTCCAGTATGTGTGGTGACAGTTTTCACACGTACCGGAGACACGCACACAGGTAGACCCATTCAAATGAACATGTCCGTTTCCACGGACTGTGTGTCCATGGTAAAAAACGGACATGTCAGCGTGTTTTATCTGTCAGCATGGATGGAAAAACGTCATGCACAAGGAGAACACACATTGATGTCCTCCGTGTTACATGCATCGGCACCGGGGAAGAAGCGCTACAGTAAGCGCTGTTCCCGGCGGCAGGTGCTGAAGACGGCTCTCATCATTCTCCCATGCTCTGCTGGCGATCGGCACAAGCAGAGGAGAATGATGAGAGTTATATTAAAGTCACAATGATGACAGCAGGAGGGGGCTTTTGGGACAATTACGCCCATCATCCGACACTTGCTGCCGCTAATAACAGTGACGTCAGGAGCGGATAATTGGGGTTTTCCTCAGCCGCCTGTGATCTAATGAAATAAATGAATGAAAAACCTGACGTGGGTTCCCCCTATTTTCTTCAACCAACTTGGCAAAACTCACAACTGGGGGCTGCCACCCTCAGCTGTCAGCTTCAGCAAGGTTGATTATCAAGAATGGAGGGGTCCCCACGCTGTTTTTTAAATTATCTAATAAATCTATATGCACTTGACCTCTTTATTTGCATTCACATTTTTTTCCATTTTGTGTGTAGATTACATTCACTACACTTACAGTGGCATGTAAAAGTTTGGGCACCCCTGGTCAAAATTACTGTTATTGTGAACAAATAATAAAATACTGACTGGCACTTCCTAAATCAGGAAACTGGTGTGCACAGGTGCGAGCTAAGAGTAGCCATCTCTATACATAACAATTAAATAAAGTTGCACTCTGTAGTGCTAAACATGTAAATATGAAATATATGAAATATGAATAGCATTACTGCTCTATATCATAAGAAAAATGGAAATAGTTAGCACATAATTTGGTCATTTCATGCATGCCCAGCAGCAGGCGATCTCCGGTTTAGCTGGGAACCTATCTAGTGTGAATGGGTAGGTATGATCCTGCTGCAATTAAGACCACCATAGGCTGGTGGGTGGAGTAATTGGTCAAAAAGCTAATAGACAAATAAAAAAGACTGACACACTGTTATAGGAGAGGAACTGCTGCCGACACTGCTATAGGAGTAATATCCCCCATTGTGGTATATATATGCCCCCCATCCTGATATATATGTCCCCATCCAGGTATTCATGACTCCCCATTCAGGTATATAATGCCCCCCTTCCTGGTATTCATGGCTCCTCATCCTGGTATAAACGGTCCCCCATCCTGGTATACAGGGTCCCCATCCCCATCCTGGTACACATGGCCACCATCCCCACCCTGGTATACATGGCCACCATCCCCATTCTGGTATGCATGGCTAATATCCCCATCCTGGTACACATGGCCACCATCCGTATCCTGGTATTTATGACCACCACCCCATTCTGCTATATATGTCCAGTGTCCACCATCCGCATCCTGCTATACATGACCATCATCCCCATCCTGGTATACATGGCCACCATCCACCATCCTGGTATACATGGCCATCATTTCCATCTTGGTATACATGACCCCCCCATACTGGCATACATGGCCCCCATCCCCATCCTGCTATATATGGCCACAATCCTCATCCTGGGCAAAATCCTGCTGACAGGTTCACTTTTACTGCTTACAAAACAGTAATTTTGACCAGGGGTGCGCAAACTCTTACAAGCCACTGTATATTAAACCCTTCACACTCGCACCTTGTACATTGGCTTTTTGACCCTGTCACACTGTATATTAGTTTTTTTTAATTTTTGCATTGGCTTTACCTATCTCTATATACAGTTTTGCATTTTATTGCATATAGTGTCTTTTCAACCAAATTTCTATGGCCCTTTTCATTGTTAACCCCCGGACTTAATGTTAGCATACATTACACAGCTGACAGCAACACCCAAAAAAAACCCTGATTGCCAATGCACAAGGGCAATCGGAAAGTGCTGAGGATAATCTCCACAACTGGCGAATATAACGGATGTGCCATTCCTGGGGCGGCTAAGGGCTGGTCTTTTTATTCTGGGAAAGGGAAGCTGTCTGCTTAGCCTTTTCTGGTTATTAAAAATAAAGGTGACCCCACGTACATTTTTTATGGGTCCACCCATTTTAATAACCAGTAAAGGCTAAGCAGACTGCTAAGAGCTGATATTAATAGGCTGGGATACTCCATGGTTATTGGTCCCTTCCCACACTAATAAGACCAGCCTAAAGCTGTCTGCTTTACTTTATCTGGTCATTAAAAATAAGGGGCACCCCACACCATTGTCTGCTTTCCCTTGGCTGGTTATTAAAAATAGGAAGACCACATGCTATTTTTTATATTAATTTCTTTATTTATCACCTAAATACAAGTAGAAAATACTATACACGAAAACACAGATTTCTTCGTGCACTTATTGATTTGCATTGATGAATGCAATCCAATTCTCACAGATAATCATAGCATGCTCCTATTTTTTTCTCAGTTCGGTCCAAGCTGAGAAAAAAACTCACAGGAGAGCACTGACTCATTTATTTACATGCAATGTTTTTCCACATTGCAGTTGTTCAATTTATACGCCAGTGTGAGCAAGCCCTCAATTTCATATTTTTGTGATGCAGGATCAACTTAAATAGCAATTCTGGCATTGTTTTTCATTTACTATTTTATTTGCAGCATTCACTGTGATGGATAAATAATGATATTGTGTTATAGTACAGATTATCACAGATCCGGAGATTGCAAATATGTCTCTTTTGGACGTGTTTGTTTTTCCCAGATTAAACAATTTTTCTTGAAAAATTGGAATTTTAGGGAGGGTTATTTTTTTTTAAATTAATTTTTTTTTTTTAATTTTTACAATACTTATTAGGGGAGATGACCATGCAATCAGGCTCGGACTGACCCACAGGGGAACAGGTATATCCTCCGGTAGGCCCCTGGGAAGGAGTGATATTACACTTGATTCACAATTTGAAAGATGTATCACCTAATCATTCATTAAACAAGCTTGCCAAATTAATATTACATTGAAGCAAAATTTAATTTGTTTACCAGGCTCAAGTTATTTTTGTATGTATCAGTGGACCCCAGAATCAATGTTACTGGTGGGCCTTTGCCAACATGGTCTGACACTGCATGCTATCCTATGATCTCATTGGTAATATATTGCATTGCAATATTCTGTAATACAGTGCTTTACCTCAGTAAGTGAAGAGCTAGATTCACACTTGTATATTACCATCCAATTTTTACCATCTGAGAGAAATGGACTGATTTTTTTCTCAGATGCCATCTTACTTGCTTCCTAGTTGCATTTTAGTTGCATCAGTTTTTTTCTCATTCCATTTTTTTTTCACCGAAGCAAGAACTTTTTTTATCCATTGACTTTTGGCAATGTGTCACTTAAAACAGATTAAAACAGGATGGCGCACGGAAGTACAAAGTATGTAGAAAGCCTATCGGACTCCACCTCCAGCAGGATCCCGTAGGTTGAAGTGCACGGCAGACTGGGAGGACATTATTAGATGTCCACCTGCCAAGTCAGTACAAATCAAGCACCATGGTTCTGATGAACAAACAAATGCAGAGCTCTTCATCTTCCAATCCCTGCATTCATAGTTGCTATTTATAATACACATTATAATAGGCCCTATTGTACCATGTATTCTTATCAGTAGCAGCTAATCAAAACAATATAATTTACTACTTTTTATAAAGTTTCTAAAGCGTACTGCTCCTGGTTTTCAGCCTTTGTAAGTGGATCATCAACTTCTTCAAACAGAATGATTTTCCTTTAACACCACCAACAAACTGTCATGATTGTGGACGGGATCTCCTTTTCCGTCCTCGCAGGGTTAATTTTGTGTGTCCTCCCTTTGATTCCGGGAGGGCTATAAGAAACCGCCCCTCCTAGGGGTTCCTTGTTAGTGATACATTCATTCCTGGCTGAGTAGCTGACCCCTGGTGTGCTTACATACTGCTTTGTCTGTTTCTGCCTTCAAGTGTTTGACCCGATCCGTCCTCCCATTCTGAATATTGCCTTGTGATTCTGTGCTGATTGCCTGTTTCTGGTTCTGACCCGGCTTTATATTCTGACCTTCCTCGTGTCTGACCCACTGGTACTTCTCTGATATCTTCGGTTTCCTGACTTCTGGCTACGTCCTGACAACTTTGTGTCTCATCCTTTGGCAGTACTCCGACCTCCTGGCTTGACTTCGGCACGTCCTGACTAATCTCTGGCTTCACTGGTCACCGTCGCTACTCAGTGTCTGGCCCCGGCCAGTCCCCCAGTGGTCACGTGCTTTAGGTCCTTCACACCGACAGGTACGCCTTCTGTCTCTCTCCCCACACGCTTTAGGACCTTCTGGTTTCCCTGGAACATGTGTGCAGACTTCTGTTTAAAGTCTGTAACAGTGTTCATTATACAAACAGTGTGATGTCACTAAAACGCTCCCTTCTACACAAACAGTATGATACCCCCACAGCCCTTAAAAGAGTATTAACATCTTCCCAATACACAGTACAATGTCCTCAAACACAAGACGGTCCAATACACAGTAGATGCCCCCACAGTCTCCCAACCAAGTTTGATGGCCCCTTGGCCTCTACATATACAGTATGATGGAACCCACTGCTCTCTTCCACAGAGCATGATATCTTCACAGTTTTCAACACAGTATGATGCTCCCATAGCTTCTTACACAATATGATGACACCCACAGCTGCCAACACACTTTTTGAAGGGCACCATAGTTCTACCACACAGTATGATGGTACCCACAGCTCACTGACTCAGTATGATTCCTCCACAGCTCTCCAGGATCGGCATAATGTCCCCACAATCACTCACTCAGTATGATGCCCACACAGACTAACAGCCCCTCAAACAGTATGATGTTACCTCAGTCCTCCCCACACACAGTATGATGAACATTACAGCTGCTCCTCACACATTATGATATACTCACAGCCCCCTACGCTCAGTATGATGTACCCACAGCTCTCCACACATAACATGATAGCACCACAGCCCCCAAATACAGTATGATACCCCTACAGCTCCAAAATTAGTAGGATGGCCTCCACAAACCCCAGTTAATGTATTATGCCACTACAGCCTCCTTTTAATCAGTTTAATTCCCCCCCAGTTCATTCCACACACAATATGATTCGTCCACAGCCCCCTAAACACAATATGGATGCCCTAACATGGTATGTTGTTCTCACATATATCCCCCACAAGTGAGTGATGACAAAAAAATAAACACTATTCACTTCACCCTCGTTTCCTTGATGCGCTGCTCTCATCTGTGCTGTGTGTAGAGTAAGGCCGGGGTCACACTGGCGAGGAATACGGGAGAGTGAGAGGCGCAAAAAGCACGCATTAGAAACGGACCAATGATTCTCTATGGGGTCCCTCGCACCAGCCGTATATCTCTCATCCGTACTCTACGGTCCGTGCCAATCGCAGCATGCTGCGATTGTCAGCGTACTACACCCGTAATACGCCAATGCAAGTCTATGGGTGCGCAAAAAATACGGATTACACACGGACCACACATGTGACGTGCGAGAAATACGCACCAGGTGTCTTTTAGCAAAGCCAGCAATTCAGTGCGCTATACAGTAAACTCACACTGACAGGTTTAATAAAGAAACGAAAGAATAGATATAGACACATAGAATGTGTGTGTGTATGTATATATATATATATATATATGCATTCTATATCTATTCTTTGGTTTCTGTTATAAACTCTGTCATAGGGCTCCATTATATGTCCATTTTGCAAGCCTGCGAGAAAATCTCGCCATACGGATGCCATACGGATTGCATATGGATGCTGACATGCGCAAAATACGCGACCACACCTTGATTACGGATGACATATGGAGCACTATTTAGGGGTCATTCATCCGTATTACGCATGTAAAATACTGACCGTATTTTGCGCAGGTTAGTGTGACCCCGGCCTTACTCTCCATCTAATGATGAAATCGCACCTGCTTTGCAGAGTCTCAGACATACAGTCTGAATGGTGGAAAGCCGATGGCTACCTCCTCCACCATTGTAGTCTCCAGTCAATATCTGCACCCCAATGGTGTGGATTACTAGTGAAATCGAGATAGTGGCAATTGAAATCATTTACAAGTTATTTTCAAATAATTTTAAAGCTAATCAATATGTTCCTACAGACAGCAAAACAAGAAAATAAAACTACAAGAAATATGGTATTTTTTAAAAAAATGCAACAAGTAGAATTACTGCTCACAAAGTGAAATTTATTTGTTTAGTTATAGTTGTCATAACTAGTGTTGAGCATTCCGATACTGCAAATATCGGGTATCGGCCGATATTCGCTGTATCAGAATTCCGATACCGAGTTCCGATATTTTTTCAATATCGGATACCGGAATCAGAAGTCCCCATAATGCAATGAGCCACTGTTGTGGCTGTGATTGGCTGCTGAAATGATGTCATCATGATGCGCAGTCTGTGCGCATCATGATGCGTGGTCTGTGCCGACTGCGGGGGGTCAGTACGGGCCAGCCAGGGGCCTGTGCTGGCTGCCGAGGGTCTGTACGGGCCTGCCGGGGGCCTGTTCCGGCTGCCGGGGGTCTGTACGGGCCTGCCGGGGGCCTGTGCCGGCTGCCGGGGGTCTGTACGGGCCTGCCGGGGGCCTGTGCCGGCTGCCGGTGGTCTGTATGGGCCTGCCGGGGGCCTGTGCCGGGGGTCTGTACGGGCCTGCCGGGGGCCTGTGCCGGCTGTCGGGGGTCTGTACGTGCCTGCCGGAGGTCTGTGCGGGCTGCCGGGGGTCTGTGCGGGCCTGCCGGGGCCCTGTGCCGGCTGCCGGGGGTCTATGCGGGCCTGCCGGGGGTCTTGTGTGTGTGCAGGCATCGTCCGATGGGACTATAAGACCCATCGGGTGATGCCTGCTACAATAACAGTGATTGACACATTAGCCAATGATGGGACAGTAGTAGTCCCATCATCCGGCTAAGGCCTGTTTCACACTTCAGTTTTTTCTGTCAGTTAAAATCCGCCAAAATAGCAAAAAATGGATCCGCAGGCGGACTGATGGAAACTGGGGTCAGCGGATCGGCGGATGTACGGATCCACCGAAGGTAAAAATTTAAAGGAATCGCGCCTGGGGAAAAGGAGAGAGAGATAGAGAGAGAGAATTTTCTTCCAGCAGCCAGACAAGATTCATGGTTAAAAAGGGAAAATGCGGGGCAAAAAAACGTTGCAGGCTCCGTTCGATGATCTCAGCGGATGGCAAAAATTTGGCGGATCCACAAAAAAACGGATCCAACGGATTGCCATCCGTCAAGATCCGCCGGTAATACAACTCAATGGGGAAAAAACGGATCCGCCAAGCAAAATGGCGGATCCGTTTTTTTTGCAAAACGGCGGATTTTGATTGATGGTGACAAACGGAAGTGTGAAACACGCCTAATGTGTTGAATGTAAAAAAAAAAACAAAAAACATACTACATATATACAACATTCATACAACATACATACATACATACATACTACATACATATTTCATATATACTACATTCATACTACATTCATACTACATTCATACTACATTCATACAACATACATACATACTACATGCATACTACATATATACTACATTCATACAACATACATACATACTACATACTTACTACATACATACAACATGCTACAGACATACAACATACATACAACATACATACTACATACATACTGCATACAATACATTCATACAATACATACGTACTACATATATACTACATTCATACAACATACATACATAGTACATACTACATACATACTACATACATACAACATGATGCAGACATACAACATACATACTACATACATATTACATACATACTACATACAACATACAGTACATACTACTTACAATACATTCATACATTCATACAATACATGCATACTGCATATACAGTGGGGAAAAAAAGTATTTAGTCAGTCAGCAATAGTGCAAGTTCCACCACTTAAAAAGATGAGAGGCGTCTGTAATTTACATCATAGGTAGACCTCAACTATGAGAGACAAACTGAGAAAAAAAAATCCAGAAAATCACATTGTCTGTTTTTTTTTCATTTTATTTGCATATTATGGTGGAAAATAAGTATTTGGTCAGAAACAAAATTTCATCTCAATACTTTGTGATATATCCTTTGTTGGCAATGACAGAGGTCAAACGTTTTCTGTAAGTCTTCACAAGGTTGCCACACACTGTTGTTGGTATGTTGGCCCATTCCTCCATGCAGATCTCCTCTAGAGCAGTGATGTTTTTGGCTTTTCGCTTGGCAACACGGACTTTCAACTCCCTCCAAAGGTTTTCTATAGGGTTGAGATCTGGAGACTGGCTAGGCCACTCCAGGACCTTGAAATGCTTCTTACGAAGCCACTCCTTCGTTGCCCTGGCGGTGTGCTTTGGATCATTGTCATGTTGAAAGACCCAGCCACGTTTCATCTTCAATGCCCTTGCTGATGGAAGGAGGTTTGCACTCAAAATCTCACGATACATGGCCCCATTCATTCTTTCATGTACCCGGATCAGTCGTCCTGGCCCCTTTGCAGAGAGACAGCCCCAAAGCATGATGTTTCCACCACCATGCTTTACAGTAGGTATGGTGTTTGATGGATGCAACTCAGTATTCTTTTTCCTCCGAACACGACAAGTTGTGTTTCTACCAAACAGTTCCAGTTTGGTTTCATCAGACCATAGGACATTCTCCCAAAACTCCTCTGGATCATCCAAATGCTCTCTAGCAAACTTCAGACGGGCCCGGACATGTACAGGCTTAAGCAGTGGGACACGTCTGGCACTGCAGGATCTGAGTCCATGGTGGTGTAGTGTGTTACTTATGGTAGGCCTTGTTACATTGGTCCCAGCTCTCTGCAGTTCATTCACTAGGTCCCCCCCGCGTGGTTCTGGGATTTTTGCTCACCGTTCTTGTGATCATTCTGACCCCACGGGGTGGGATTTTGCGTGGAGCACCAGATCGAGGGAGATTATCAGTGGTCTTGTATGTCTTCCATTTTCTAATTATTGCTCCCACAGTTGATTTCTTCACTCCAAGCTGGTTGGCTATTGCAGATTCAGTCTTCCCAGCCTGGTGCAGGGCTACAATTTTGTTTCTGGTGTCCTTTGACAGCTCTGTGGTCTTCACCATAGTGGAGTTTGGAGTCAGACTGTTTGAGGGTGTGCACAGGTGTCTTTTTATACTGATAACAAGTTTAAACAGGTGCCATTACTACAGGTAATGAGTGGAGGAAAGAGGAGACTCTTAAAGAAGAAGTTACAGGTCTGTGAGAGCCAGAAATCTTGATTGCTTGTTTCTGACCAAATACTTATTTTCCACCATAATATGCAAATAAAATGAAAAAAAAACAGACAATGTGATTTTCTGGATTTTTTTTTCTCAGTTTGTCTCCCATAGTTGAGGTCTACCTATGATGTAAATTACAGACGCCTCTCATCTTTTTAAGTGGTGGAACTTGCACTATTGCTGACTGACTAAATACTTTTTTTCCCCACTGTATACTACATTCATACAACATACATACATAGTACATATTACATACATACTAATTACATACAACATGCTACAGACATACATACAACATACATACTACATACATACTGTATACATACTACATACAATACATTCCTACATTCATACGATACAGACATATAGACATAAAGTACATATAGCATAGAGTACATACTCACCATCACTTTTCACTTTGATCCCCGAAGCCAGTGTCATCTATGAAAAAAATTAGAAAATAACAAACAACCGATATACTCCCTGATCCGCAGAAATCTACGAGTCTCCAACGACGATCTGCTCCACTGCATCACTGAGAGATTACTATCGTTCACTGGTCTCACTTTATGGCAAAAGCTGCATGGGAACTTTCTTACACAGCAATGCCAAAAGTGAGACTAGGGACTATTTTTTTACAGTGGCGGAGGAATACAGGGCGGAAGGATACCTACCTCCCGTCATTGTATTTCTGGAGCCCCCTAGTGAGCGGTTGCATCAGCTGATGCTGCTGTTCTCCACGGGAGATCGGCGTGGGACCCTTGTGGATTTCTGTGGATCAGGGAGTTTATCAGTTGTTTGTTATTTTCATATTTTTTCACAGATGACACTGGCTTCGGGGAACAAAGTGACAAGTGATGGTGAGTATGTACTCTATGTTATACGTACTGTATGTCTATATGTATGTATTGTATGAATGTATTGTATGTATGTAGTATGTTTGTAGTATGTAGTATGCATGAATGTAGTATATATGAAGTATGTATGTAGTATGTATGTTGTATGAATGTAGTATATATGAAGTATGTAGTATGTATGTATGTTGTATGAATTATGTATATATGTAGTATGTATGTAGTATGTATGCATGTTGTATATATGTAGTATGTATGTAGTATGTTTGCTGTATGAATGTAGTATGTATGTAGTATGTATGCTGTATGAATGTAGTATATATGTAGTATGTATGTTGTATGAATGTAGTATATATGAAGCATGTATGTAGTATGTATGTATGTTGTATGAAGGTTGAATATATGTAGTATGTATGTATGTGGTATGAATGTAGTATATATGAAGTATGTAGTATGTATGAATGTAGTATATATGTAGTATGTATGTATGTTGTATGAATGTAGTATATATCAACTAGGTAGTATGTATGTATGTTGTATGAATGTTGTATATATGTAGTATGTATGTAGTATGTATGTTTTTTTTGTTACATTCAACACATTAGCCAGATGATGGGACTACTACTGTCCCATCATTGGCTAATGTGTCAATCACTGTCATTGTAGCAGGCATCGCCCGATGGGACTTGTAGTCCCATCGGACGATGCCTGCACACACACAAGACCCCCGGCAGGCCCATACAGACCCCCGGCAGCCGGCACAGGCCCCCGGTAGGCCCGTACAGTCAACTGATAACCATTCTTGTAGTACTCCACAATGCTATTACTGAGAAATCCATCATTGAAGTTAGATGCAAATTAGCTGGAAGTGCATTGGGATGTATTAATACACTTCTAGGTCTTCGCTCCACTCATTGATTACATTTGTGTGAGTTTTCGGCCACATAGGCAGTGTCCTGGGCTTGTTGGGGTTAACTCTGTATGACCTTCCTTTGGTTTGGGGAGGGCTATTTTAACCCGCTCTTGTGCTGGACTCTTTGTCATTGATACTTCCGTTCTCAGCTGAGCAGCTGACCTAAGTGATACTTGTGTATACCGCTTGTTCCTCTGTGTGCTAGTTCTGTGTATGATTCGACTTGTCCCTCATTTTGTGATTCTGTACCTACCTCTTAGGCTGTGTGCACACGCTGCAGATTAGGTGCGGATTCATCCGCGCGGATTTTGTAAAATCCGCAGGTGAAACCGCAGGTCTGACTTCCCCCTTGTCTGTACCCCTGGTTACTGCGTCCCTGTCTGGCCTCTGACTTCGGCTTGTATTGCATCATTTCTCTGTCTCATCCCTAGGACACTACGTTACCCTCCGGTTACTGAACTCGGCTAGTCTGACCTCGCTCCCGGCGCCACCTGCTCCCGCTTTCATTTTCTCTCTCACATGGGGTTAACTCCACCTCCAGCCACTCCCATGGTGGTCAGGTGTCTAAGGTCGTGCTGTCGTGCGGCTTGCACTCAGCAGCGGTTTGACACTCCTACTCGAGACTGCTGCCCCCCTCCACACTTCCCCTGGTGTGTATACTATAAAAAAAGAAAAGAGCCAGCACTGCCAGTGGTCAGAATGCATAACATGAGGTGCATATGCACATATCTTACTGCATTCAAAATGAGACATTTAGCAAAATATTGATCAATATATTGAGCCACCCCGCCACGCCAAGGCAATCTCATATGGGGGGTCCTACTCTACATTTTTATTTATTCACTGTGCCATTGCGGCCTCCTAAATGTTTTAAAAGCAAGACCATATCAAATGCAATCCATACCTGAAGCATATCTGCATCACTCCCGTGCAGCCAGATGGAGCAGGTGCAGATGAAGGCCAACCAGGTCTGAACACAGACATCTCAGGTTTGACCTCCACACACTGCCCAACCAGCAGACACAGATGAAGGGCAATGCAGGCTCAGACATGGATGCAAAAATAAATAAAGCCTGGGGCAGGGCGGGGCTGCCGTGAGTGTGCACAGCAGCCTAGATCAATCACAATAAACACAGAAAAGATGGCGAACATGACCCAGCGTGCACGGCAACAGTGGTGGTCAGCCACAAAACCAATTTGCAATAAAAAAAGAGAAGAGCCAGCACTGCCAGTGGTCAGAACGCATAACATGAGGTGCATATGCACATATCTTACTGCATTCAAAATGAGACATTTAGCAAAATATTGATCAATATATTGAGCCACCCCGCCACGCCAAGGCAATCTCATATGGGGGGTCCTACTCTACATTTTTATTTATTCACTGTGCCATTGCGGCCTCCTAAATGTTTTAAAAGCAAGACCATATCAAATGCAATCCATACCTGAAGCATATCTGCATCACTCCCGTGCAGCCAGATGGAGCAGGTGCAGATGAAGGCCAACCAGGTCTGAACACAGACATCTCAGGTTTGACCTCCACACACTGCCCAACCAGCAGACACAGATGAAGGGCAATGCAGGCTCAGACATGAGCACCAATTTATGCGTTCTAACCTTAAGCAGTGCTGGCTTCCCCCTCTATTTTCTTGTTGTTGGTTTGTGGCTCACCACCACTGTTGCCGTGCACGCTTGGTTATGTCCGCCATAATTTTTCTGTGTTCATTGTGATGGATTAGGCTGCTGTGCACACACACGGCAGCCCCACCCTGCCCCAAGCTTTATTTAATTGTGCACCTGTGTCTGGACCAACATCGCCCTTCATCTATGTTTGCTGGTCAGGCAATGTGTGGAGGCCATTCCTGATATGTCTGTGTTCAGACCTGGTTGGCCTTCATCTGCACTTGCTTCATGGGAGCGATCCAGCAATGTTCAGGTACAGATTGCACTTGATGTGGTCATGCTCTAAATGTATTTAAGAGGCCGTAATGGCACAGCATTTATTAAAAATATATAGAGTAGGACCCCCCATATGAGATTGCCTTGGCGGGGTGGCTCAATTGAATTGATCAATTTTTTTGCTAAATATCTCATTTTTGAATACAGCTAGACATTATGTGCATATGCACTCCAATTTATGCGTTCTAACCTTAAGCAGTGCTGGCTTCCCCCTCTATTTTCTTGTGTATACTATAGACACACAATCATTGTCTATTACAGGCAGATGATAATGGCCTAGCCATTATGAGGAGGTCGCAGGGAAATGAATAAGGGATGAGGGGCAAAGAACTTGACTATCCCATATGCATTTCCAGCAAATTTTCATATAACAAATGCAAGATTTGGCAGTAAGGTTTGCGCAGATTTCTGCAGAAAAGATATCAATGTGCTTAGGTTACAGTTCTGGAACAGTCATACCAATCTCATCTAGAAACTCCTTTTTTGTGCATGAACTCTAATAGTATAATATACAGATTCTATTTTTTAAACTTTTGTTTGTCCTGTTCTAATGTATAGTCATATCCTTCGCCATGTCTGTAACCCTTACAATACGTTCTTAAACTCTCATTTATTTATTTGGAAGTATGTTTTCCTTCCTTTTTAATAGTTCAGACCATTGTAGTGCCCCTTAGTTGTTGGTGAAGCGCAGAATAAGCACCAAGGGAGTACAACAATTATGACAGCAAAGATGAGAGGGGCCACATGCTCCCTATAATAGATGGCAAAAAAGAGTCTAATATATTCAAATTAAAGGGCTACCTCCATCAATTTTGGGCAAATAATTTTTGTAGGTCAACAGGAATCATACGTGTTTGAAAAGTGGTATGAGCCTACATGCCCATCACTACAAATCTTACACCAGTCCACGACTGGAGTAAGATTTGTAACATAAGGCATTCCACACCTCCTGATGAAATAGATGAGCTGTATCATCAGCAATCCAGATCTGCTGATTTTTTAGTAGCTGGGTGAAACTGCCTTGAAAACAGACAAAATCACAAAGTTTTTGTGCAACTCCTTGTTGCGCAAAAAATTTGTGACTTTTCAAAGTGACTTGCGTCACATTTCTGACATAATAGCTTTGATGAATTGGTGACTTAATCTGACCAGGGACTTTCACTACAGCTGGTGAGTCCTAGACAGCACTAAGGCAATCTGGAGATCCCAATAGAACGACTATGTGAAGTCCTGCCTTAGAAAACTGACATACAATCAGATTAGGCCTGTTTCACACTTCCGTTTTTTGACATCAGTCAAAATCCACCAATTTTCGAAAAAAACTCATCCGCCAAAAAAGGGGCGGATTCGTTTTTTCCCCCCATAGATTTACATTAGCGGTGGATCTTGACTGACGGTTGTCTGTCCCACCCGTTTTTTGACCGATCCGTCAAACTTTTAGTGTCTCCCGGGCAGATGAGACGGACTCTGCAACGTTTTTTCCGAGCGACGGTCCGCTAATTTATATTGCGCATGCCTGGCAGATTTGCTGGAGCAGGGCTTTTAACCCTTGAGTAGAGTTCCGGAACAGCCGTGCAAACAAACAAAATTCTCTCTCTCTCTCTTTCTCTCTCTGTCTCCTTTTTTCCCCAGACTCGTTTTCCTTTAAATTTCGGTCACTACGTGCTAAAGCGGATCCGTCCAAAAATGGATCTGGTGGCATCTGTTTGTGTCCCAACGCTGACGGATCCGTTTTTTTCACAACCTGGTGGATTTGGACTGACGTAACTGAAATGTGATACAGGCCTTAATTGTAATTATTTTCCAAATTTTTAGACTGTTTTATACTCTTTTTGTAAATATTTGAGCTAAAAACGTAACCCATTATGTTATGTTGTGTCTTGTTTGGTGCAAATTGAGACAAACTAATTTATTTTGTCATCTCACAAAATAAACAAAACCTAAGATAAAAACAAAATGAGCAAATAACCTGTGGCAAATAAATAAACAGCAATAATGCATGAAAATAGCATAACCAGAGTTATACACTGAACAAAGCAATCGTATATACTGAAAGATAGAGAATGGATGTGGTGTCACATATTAGTATATACTAGAGTTGAGCGACTTTTGGTTTTTTAGGGTCGCGTTTCGTTTCGTGAAACCCGACTTTTCCAAAAGTCGGGTCGAGCAAGGTCGTCCGATTATAGGGAAAAGTCGGGGTCGTCCCGAAACACGAAACCAAATGTAAGTCAATGGGGAATAAAAGTCGGCAGTGAGAGGAGGACAGGAAACACACCTACAGTGCCCATTTGAATGCCAAAAGTATCAATTCTTTTTTCTTAAGCTTGTCAACCTTAATTAACTTCATAATACAAGTTACGCACTGAAAAATGGGGGTTATTTGGATAAAGTTGTGGGGGGGAGGACTGGCTGCAGGTTTTCATGTGCCCTGGGCGAAAGAGCGCCCCTTTAACACATACCACAACTCATCATGCTCCGATACGGCAGAGAAATAGCGGTATAGTACAATGAAAAATACCTCACTTTTTACATCTCATGACGAGGCCCATCTATTTCTCCATACAGAATCATTGGTCCCATATAATGTTTGAAACAGTATATGATGAGCTCCACATAATGCTACAGTATATGTTGGTCCCCATGGATGAAGCTCCACTGTCTTATGGGCCCAAATAATGCTCCAAACATAATGGGCCCCATTTCTAATGCTCTAGTGTATAATGGGCCCTGTAAATGCTGCTCCAGTGTCTGATGTCCACCTTTGGAATGTTCCAGTGTATGGTGGGCCCCATCTATCATTCTCCAGAGTATAGTGCTCCCCAAAGATTGCTGTCCCAACATTGAAAACAATCAAATAAGTCTCGCTAGGGAATCCCTGTACTTGTCTGGACAGGTGCTGTAGCTTGCTTAACAGCTTGCCAGCCGTTCTCACGCCCAGTATGGATTACACGTGATTGCACAAAGGTGAGAAAGGGTACCGTATCCCCAGATAACATGTATGGATAGCGTACACATTCAAAATATATGTCTCAGGAGGCAGGCTCAGACGGTGTTAGGCCCAGTATGGATTGCACGTGATTGCACAAAGGTTAGAAAGGGTACCGTATCCCTGGATAACATGTATGGATAGCGTACACATTCAAAATATATGTCTATACAGCATGAGGCAGGCTCAGACGGTGTTAGGCCCAGTATGGATTGCACGTGATTGCACAAAGGTTAGAAAGGGTACCGTATCCCTGGATAACATGTATGGATAGCGTACACATTCAAAATATATGTCTATACAGCATGAGGCAGGCTCAGACGGTGTTAGGCCCAGTATGGATTGCACGTGATTGCACAAAGGTTAGAAAGGGTACCGTATCCCTGGATAACATGTATGGATAGCGTACACATTCAAAATATATGTCTATACAGCATGAGGCAGGCTCAGACGGTGTTAGGCCCAGTATGGATTGCACGTGATTGCACAAAGGTTAGAAAGGGTACCGTATCCCTGGATAACATGTATGGATAGCGTACACATTCAAAATATATGTCTATACAGCAGGAGGCAGGCTCAGACGGTGTCAGGCACAGTATGGATTTGACGGCCCAGATTACACAGCGGAGGAGCAGGGAGAGGTAAAGATTTCAAATGCTGGGGCCCTGCCCAAGCAAGGGGGGCCCACTCGTGGGCGTCGGTACTGGCACTGGGCCCCTCATAGTACAGCGGTGTGTCTGACGGCGGGTGTGCACCACCACCGTCAGAGACACTTGATTGCACTATGAGGGACCCTGTGCCAGTGCCCGCGCCCAAGAGTCGGCCTACCCACCTGTCCAGGGCAGCGGCACTCGCACGGTGTCGTGCGGTAGGTGGTGACCCCGGCCATGGGGGGGGAGGCAGCACAGTTAGGGAGTTTTAGAAAGTGGCATATGTTGATGTTGGACATTCAGCTGATGCAAAAGGCGAAATAGGTGAAGTACCAGGAAGAGGTGGACCAAAGCAGGCCATTTTTCTGTCACCCTATGTGTCATCAGGGGAAGGTGGGACAAAATCCTTGGAAACCCATGCGTGGTTCATTTTAATGAAGGTTAGATCATCCACATTTTGGGTTGACAGACGGGTCCTTTTTTCTGTCAGGATTGATCCAGCTGCACTGAAGACTCTTTCCGATAGCACACTTGCAGCTGGGCAAGCGAGCTCCTGTAAGGCATATTGGGCCAATTCAGGCCAGGTGTCCAGTTTAGCGGCCCAATAGTCAAAGGGGAATGACCTGTGTGGGAGAACATCGATATGGGAGGAAAAGTAGTTTGTAACCATAGTTGACAACTGCTGTCTCCTGTCACTTTCCATCGATGCAGTATTACCAGTTGTGTGAGCGGTATTTGAAAAATCAGTCCACAACATTGTCATGAAACCCCTGTCTCCAACGCCACTTCTGCTGTGTGCACCACGAACACCTCTGCCAAGCTGCCCCCGGCCCGTACGGCTCGTGTGAGAACCATCACCGCTGCTGTGTGCTGGGAATGCCTCAAGCAACCGATTTACCAGAGTTGCTTGTTTATTAGCCAATATTAGGTCAAGGTTCTCCTGTGGCATGATGTTTTGTAATTTGCCTTTATAGCATGGATCCAGGATGCTGGCCAACCAGTAGTCGTCATCGTTCATCATTTTGGCAATGCGGGGGTCCCTTTTTAGGATCCGCAAGGCATAATCTGACATGTGGGCCAATGTTCCCGGTGTCAATGATGCACTGCGAGTGCTGGGTGGAGGAGCACTTTCTGGCAAATCCACATCCCTCCAGTCACGCACAAACCCTGTACCAGACCTTGCCACGCCAACATTTTCACTTGCCCCACGAGATGCATCCTCCTCCCCTAAGTAATCATCCCCATCATCATCCTCCTCCTCCTCTTCTTCCTCCACCTTGTCCAGGAGAGGTCCCTGAGCAGACAATGGCTGAATGTCATCAAGGATTCCCTCCTCCTCTTCCTCCTCATCAACATTGGCTGCAGACGCCTGCTCCTTAAGGTGCGTCAAAGTTTGCATGAGCAGACGCATAAGTGGGATGCTCATGCTTAGGATGGCGTCGTCTGCGCTTACCAGCCGTGTGCATTCCTCAAAACACTGAAGGACTTTACAAAGGTCTTTCAGCTTCGACCACTGCACACCTGTCAACTCCATGTCTGCTCTCAAAGTGCCTGGCCGTGTATCCTCCCTCAAATGCATTATGGCCTGCCTCTGCTCGCACAGCCGCTCCACCATGTGCAGGGTGGAGTTCCACCTTGTTGCAATGTCGATAATGAGGCGGTGGTTGGGAAGGTGGAGCAATCACTGCAGCTTCTGCATACGAACGGAGTGTACAGGCGACCGACGGATGTGCGCGCACAGTCTTCGCACCTTCTGGAGCAGGGCTGTTAACTCCGGTAATTTTTGAGGAAGCACTGCACCACCAGGTTCAAGGTGTGAGCCAAGCAAGGTATGTGGCTGAGTTTTGAAAGGGCTATGGCTGCCACAAAATTACGGCCGTTATCACTAACTACCTTGCCTGCCTCAAGATGTACACTGCCCAGCCATGACTCAGTTTGTCGCTTCAAGTACTCGGCCAGCACCTCGGCGGTGTGTCTGTCGCCCAAACACATCATCTGCAACACAGCCTGCTGACGCTTTCCACTAGCTGCTCGATAGGGGGACACATCGTGTGCAACAGTGGCAGCTGCAGATGGAGTGCTCGTACGACTGCGCTCTGTGGACGAGCTTTCGCTTCTGGAGGAGGAGGAGGAGGGTCGAACGCCTACAGCCAACTGTTTCGAAATACCGTGGGCTAGGCAGCACTGTCCCACCACCGCTGTCCCCTGTGGACCCTGCATCCACCACATTAACCCAGTGCGCAGTGATGGACACGTAACGGCCCTGGCCATGCCGACTGGACCATGCATCAGTTGTGAGGTGCACCTTTCCGCTCACTGACTGCTTGAGTGCATGGACAATGCGGTCTTTCACATGATGGTGGAGGGCTGGGATGGCTTTGCGAGAGAAGAAGTGGCGACTGGGTAGGTCATAGCGTGGTACTGCATAGGCCATGAGTTCGCGGAAAGCTGTGCTTTCCACCAACCGAAAGGGCATCATCTCAAACGAGATTAGTTTGGCAATGTGGGCGTTCAAACCCAGTGTACGCGGATGAGAGACTGAGTACTTTCTTGACCTACTCATAGTGTCTGGGAGGGTGAGCTGGACTTGAGAGCTGCATATGGTGGAAGTAGCGGTGGACAGGGCGGACTGAGAGAGGGTTGATGATGGTGATGGAGTTGGTGTTCTTTCTGATGGCCTAGAATCAGTCTTTCGTTGATATAACAGTGGGATTCCCTGACTGCTGTGGTCTTGCACCGACACCTCAACATTTGCTGCTGTGCTAACCGGTGGGCTTACAGTGGGGGAAACAATGTAGCGTTGCTGACTACCTTCGTTGTGATCAGTTGCACATGTGGCACTTGAGGTTTGGTGTTGTGTCCACGCTTGCAAGTGCATGCTGGTTAAATGTCTAAGCATGCAACTGGTATTCAAATTTTTCAGATTTTTCCCTCGGCTAAAGGTCTTTGCGCACTTCTTACAGATAACCTTGGCATGATCATGAGGATTTTGGTCAAAAAAGTGCCACACTGCACTCTTCCTACTTTGGCAGACATTTTGCGGCCTAGCACGCTGTGATCTTTTGACCCTCTGGACAAGCTGTCCAGCAACTCTTTTGATGTTTGGAACCTGTCTTTGGAGTGCTCCGGGCCTGCCAGATAACAGCTGTTGCGATGTCGATGTCTGCTGTGGATGCTCCTCATCTGAGCTATTGGAAGCAGCACCCTCTTCCCCCAATGGATGCCAATCTGGGTCAACAACTGGGTCATCCATCACCTCCTCTTCTATGTCATGTGCACCTTCCTCTGTGTCACCGTGTATGGTGGTATAGTGTGCGGGAAGGGGCACCTGAGTCTCATCAGGGTCAGAATCTGGCTCTGTACACTGCGAGGACAATGTAGTGCTCTGAGTGAATGTACCAGCAGAAACATCCATCAGCGGCTGTGCATCAGTGCACTCCATGTCAGATTCATCTTGGCCTGGGTAATTCACCATTTGACTTGATAATCCAGGCATGGTATGTGAAAACAGCTCCATGGAGTAATCAGTAGTATGGCCTGCGTCATCCTTCAATCTTGGTTAGGGTGAAGGACACAAGGAAAGGTGTGGTTCATGAACATGAGCCTCCAATGACGACTCAGTGCTTTTACTTTTTACAACTGAAGAAGAGGAGGCGATAGCCTCCAGCTCTGAGTCAGCAATGTAAGACAAAACTTTTTCCTGATGCTCTGGCTTTAAAAGCGGTTTGCCAACTCCTAGAAAACTAAGCGTTCGAGGCCTTATGTAGCCAGACGATGACGCAGGCTCAACACCTCCTGCATTCGGTCCTATTTTGCTCTTGCCACTACCATCAGATCCACCACCAACACCATCATTACCAGCTGCCAACCCCCGCCCAATTCCACGGCCTCTTCCACCAGCCTTCCTCATTTTTGGTAGAAATGTAGACAAAAATCCAACAAACTATATAGTAATGTAAAACAAGGTACAAGGTGTCTATAGGACAGGGGAGATTTTGAATTTCTGCAGACACTTGTGGACACTGGACACTTTTGGATTGTGTGAGGCCCACTGATATCTGAGCGCTATGTGACAGGCTCGATGGCACTGCTGTGACAAAAGTGACTAGAGGATAAGGGAGATTTTGAATCTCTGCACACACTTTTGGACACTGGACACTTTTGGATTGTGTGAGGCCCACTGATATCTGAGCGCTATGTGACAGGCTCGATGGCACAGCTGTGACAAAAGTGACTAGAGGATAAGGGAGATTTTGAATCTCTTCACACACTTTTTTGGACACTGGACACTTTTGGATTGTGTGAGGCCCAATGAATATCTGAGCGCTATGTGACAGGCTCGATGGCACAGCTGTGACAAAAGTGACTAGAGGATAAGGGAGATTTTGAATCTCTGCACACACTTTTGGACACTGGACACTTTTGGATTGTGTGAGGCCCACTGATATCTGAGCGCTATGTGACAGGCTCGATGGCACAGCTGTGACAAAAGTGACTAGAGGATAAGGGAGATTTTGAATCTCTGCACACACTTGTGGACAGTGGACACTTTTGGATTGTGTGAGGCCCACTGATATCTGAGCGCTATGTGACAGGCTCGATGGCACAGCTGTGACAAAAGTGACTAGAGGATAAGGGAGATTTTGAATCTCTGCACACACTTTTGGACACTGGACACTTTTGGATTGTGTGAGGCCCACTGATATCTGAGCGCTATGTGACAGGCTCGATGGCACAGCTGTGACAAAAGTGACTAGAGGATAAGGGAGATTTTGAATCTCTGCACACACTTGTGGACAGTGGACACTTTTGGATTGTGTGAGGCCCACTGATATCTGAGCGCTATGTGACAGGCTCGATGGCACAGCTGTGACAAAAGTGACTAGAGGATAAGGGAGATTTTGAATCTCTGCACACACTTGTGGACAGTGGACACTTTTGGATTGTGTGAGGCCCACTGATATCTGAGCGCTATGTGACAGGCTCGATGGCACAGCTGTGACAAAAGTGACAAGAGGATAAGGGAGATTGGATTGCTTTTAAAAAGCAGTTTGCGTGGGTAAACAGCAATGCAGGAATGTCAGGAAGCCTTAGAAGGCAGCCCAACAACCAACACCACTGATACACCACTATATAGCCTCCCCTTGCACTGCACACACAGTGACTGGTGTGTTGTGCAGGCCAAATTGCTAGCAGCAGAAGCAGTTTTTTTTTCTTCTCAGCAGGACAAAAAAAAAAAATTGGGATTGCTTTTAAAAAAGCAGTTTGCGGAGCAGTGGGTAAACAGCAATGCAGGAATGTCAGGAAGCCTTAGAAGGCAGCCCAACAACCAACACCACTGATAACACCACTATATAGCCTCCCCTTGCACTGCACACACAGTGACTGGTGTGTTGTGCAGGCCAAATCGCTAGCAGCAGAAGCAGTTTTTTTGTCTTCTTCCCTGCCTAACGCTCTCCCTACAGAATCAGCAGCAACCTCTCCCTATACTAAGATCGGCAGAAGTAAAATGGCGGTCGGCGTGCACGCCCTTTTATACCCCCTGTGACGCCCACCAAAGCAAGCCAATCACTTGCATGCCCTTCTGAAAGATGGTGGTGACCCGTGCCTATGTCATCACGTTGCCCACAGTGTCCGTGGATCCTGATTGGCTGAAAAAGAGCGCAAAACAAACTTTTGAAACGCGACTTTGGCGCGTAAGTCGCCGACCTCGTGGCCGACCTCATCCTAGGGTCGGGTTTCGTTTCATGAAACCCGACTTTGCCAAAAGTCGGCGACTTTTGAATTTTTTCGACCCGTTTCGCTCAACTCTAGTATATACTTATATAGGTAAATGGCAGACCCTTCGGAAATATGACATATCACTCTAGACAAAAATCGAACTGAAAGGTCATAAAAATGATAGGACAAATAATAAGAAATATAAAATATAAAGTTTTTTTGAGAAAAAGGATAAAAGTGGGCAGAAAATGGCACCAACAACATTTAAAATGTGCCTTCAAACACAGGTAACACAACATAGTAACATAGTTATGAAGGCTGAAGGAAGACCTTATGTCCATCTAGTTCAGCCTATTTTTAGTGCAGCTGTTCTGCATTGTTGATCCTGGGGAACGCAAAAAACCCACAGAGTAGAAGCCAGTTTTCTCCATAGGGAAAAAAATTCCTTCCCCTAAGCTGGGTCAACCATCTACCTATAATATTCTGTAATTCGTAACCTTCTATACTGTTACTCACAAGAAAAGCATCCATGTCTTTCTTAAATTCATTCAGTGAGTTGGCCATCACCACTTCCTCAGGAAGAGAATTCTAGAGCCTCACTGCTCTTACCGTGAGGAACCCTCTTCTAAGCTGGTGAAGAAATTGTCTTTCCTCCAAACGAAGAGAATGCCCCCTTGTTCTTGTCACAGTCCTTGGTACAAACAGTTCATTGTGTGACCTCTTATACAATAATTAGTTTTAGCATGAACCAAGTAGGTAGCACAATAGACCATGTGGTGGAATGTTAGGTATAAGGATTGATGATGTCAAAAAGAGTCCACAATTGGGTCTGTCAAAGAGATAAAGTGCAATTGACAATGCAAATATGTATAATAAATTAGACCTAAAAAATAATAAATATTCATGCAAACAAAAGGATTAATGAGGCATATACAAAGTGCATAGTGCGTAGTAGGTAACCAAAAGCTGAGTGTATGTATGTGTTTGTGTGTATGTATCAAGCTACGCCCACTCCACATAGCCTCGCCCACTGGTGGCTGGAGAGTGGGGTTGCAGAGGGAAAGTGCAGAACATGAGTGGAGAGCGGATCTGCAAGGGGGATAGAGCGGGGCTGTGGAGGGATAGAGTGGGGCTGTTGAGGGAGAGCGGGACACGAATGGAGAGCGGGGCTGCAGAGGGATAGAATGGGATGGCAGGTGGAGAGCGATGCTGTGGAAAGAGAGAGTGTGATGGCGGGTGGAGAGCAGGGCTGTTAAGGGAGAGAGCGAGACCCACAGTTAGTTACTTTGCCCGGGCAACACCAGGTTCTTCAGCTAGTAGTCAATAAAGATGCCCCGGGCCATATGTTGAACATAGCACTGTAATAGGTACTGGATGTAATGGGTGCAAAACATATATAAGCCCGTAATAGGTGTAGGGAAAATGGTATATAATCATTCCATAATGCACAATGTAAGTAAATAGAAAAGTCAAATCATATGGAATGGATATGTACCGTACCCACAGCACAAAAAGGGTAAGGCTGGAGTGTGAGGGAATGACAAGCACAGATGTAAATGAGTAGACAGAGAAAGGCTGGGTATAGTGGTTACCTGTATAGGCACAAGTGTGGATGCATTCATACATTATTACTCCCCACTTCCCTCGGGGGAGGGGGGCAGATATAGGGCTGATTCAGAAGTTCAGCAAGATATGTGGCTTTGGCATCTTCTCCATCAGAAGTAATCTGGGGAGCAGTGATATCTATGGATAGCTAGCTTGCAAATCGGATTCCTCTCCTATTTAGTTTACATTCCTTTTCTCCTCGGTGTTCCCCCTGTTGTTTGTGAGTGCATGATTGGTATATTTCCTTTATTTCTGTATGTGTCACAATTCATTATGGGATTCGTGGCGCTCTGGATCTGCTGAAATTTAAATGTTGTTTTTTTCTTTTTTGTCCAGCAAGAGTTACTGTCTGTCCCTTGCTGGCTGATTTTTTAGGTTGGTCAGCTGATGATGGTAATCACTCCCACCTTCCTTTAAATAGTCACATGACACATTAGATGATCATCAGTAATAGAGTTCTTCTATGCAGACAAGCTAGGGATGAGGAGCTCTCCTGTGTCAGTGGTGTTGCTGCTGTGGGAGTTCAGATTCCTGGTGCCATTTTCTATGCTGTTGCGGACCTTAGCAGCAGAGCCTGAAGCTGAGTATTTATCCCCTGTTCTTTGCCTTTCCCATGTTTGCCTTTTCCTCTGTGTGTTACCATCTGCAGTGGTCAGGCTAGCATCCTTGCCAGCAAGTGCACTAGCCAGGGTTCATTGAGGTGGCAATCAGGGACTAGGCAGATGACGACGGTGGGGAACTGTGTAGGGCATTAGAGGAGCTTAGTGACAGACACATGTTGGTGTCAGGAGATGTCCCATCCCTTGCTCCCTACCGCTAAGGCCTTCCTCTCAGATTTCCATCCCATCCTATTTGTATGCTGTTTCGTCCATAGGACTTACCCGTGTCCGAGCGTGACAGTACGTCCATCCTTGTTTGTCTAATTTGTGTATATTGATACATAATTACTCCCCACTTACCTTGGTGGGGGAGAGGTAAAGATATAAGGCTGATTCAGGAGTTCAGCAAGGTATGCAGCCCTGGTGTCTTCACCATCAGAAGTAATCCAGGGATCAAGGATAGCTAGGCCCTGAGTAATTTGACAACAGTCACGACAGAGGAGATATTTTGGAGAAGGGCAGGGTATAGGTATTTTATGGAGGAGCAGGGTGGGGGAGAATCTACTGACAGTGGTTCTGGCACTACAATCAAGTATATATGGTGTTTCTGGTGCTGTATTCATGTACTGATGGTGTTTCTAGCGCTGCATTCATGTACTGACAATGGTTTTGATGTTGCATTGATATATTGACAGTGGTTCTTGCACTGCATTCATGTACTGATGGTGGTTCTGTTGCTGCATTCATGTACTGCTGGTGTTTCTGGTGCTGGATTCATGTACTGTTGGTGGTTCTTGTGCTACAATCTTGTAAAGATGGTGGTACTTGCGCTGTATTCATGTACTGGCGTTGTTTCTGCTGCTGAGTTCATGCACTGACGGTGTTTCTAACTCTGCATTTATGTACTTATGGTGTTTCTGGTGTTGCATTCATATACTGATGATGTTTTTGACAGTGTACTGATGGTGTTTCTGGTGCTGATTCATGTACTGATGGTGGTTCTGGTGCTACATTCATGTAATGATGGTGGATCTTGCATTGCACTCATGTACTGGCAGTGGTTCTGGAGCTGAATTCATGCACTGACGGTGTTTCTGATGATACATTCATGTACTGACAGTGTTTTTGACTCTTCATTTATGTACTGATGGTGGTTCTGATGCTGCATTTATGTACTGATGGTGGTTCTGGTGCTGCACTTATGTGCTGACACTCGTTCTGATCTTGAACACATGTAGCAATCCATAACGTGTTTCATGGCTATGTTTAAACTTAAAAAGTGGCAAAATCTAGAGATTTGAGATTATAAGGAGGATTTGACGAGTTTCTGCTCCAAGAAAATCAGTTTAAGGGTACCGTTACACATAACGATGTCCCAGCGATCCCACCAACGATCCGACGTGGATGGGATTGCTGGGACATTGTTAGCTGATCGCTGGTGAGCTGTCACATAGACAGCCCCTCCAGCGATCAGGATCAGCGTGCACGCTGGTTACCAACGTAAACATCCGGTTTCTAAGGGCTGCGGGGCCCTTAGAAACCCGATGTTTACCCTAGATACCAGCGTGCACTGCAGGCAGGGCGGGAGGTGAAGGCAGAGCGGCGCAGACAGACCGGCGTAGTTCTGCTATCTGCTACTCTGGTCTGACAGGGGTCACGTGCTCAGGTCCTTCTCCTGATCTGATTGGCCCATCCCAGAGGTCTGGAAGGTCCCGAAAGCGCATGGCTATAAAAGGCCCGCATGGCCGCTCGGCTATGCGCTAGTATAGACTATACTTGCTTTGTGTGAATGGTGACGGATGTATGATTCTGGTGACTGACTCATTTGAAACTCCTTCCCTCTGATATTACGTATGTGGTTAGGGAATTAGAGTTATAGTCAGCGCCAGTCAGTGGCAAGCCATACGCCACAGTGCATGCCGCACCGCTACACTAGCATCTGATAGTGTTATGCCTCACGGCACTGTCGTACAGCGGCAGTAGTTACCGCCGCGCTGCAGTTAGCAGCACTTACCGGCGTCCGTGGTAGCGACGCCGCATGCACGGTAGGTCAAGACGGACACCGACCTCTGCCTTGGGTCGTGTCCTGTGACCATATACCGTGTGTGCACGCCAGCTGAGACCCGTGAAGCTAACAGGCTCGGCGTTTCTGCTTTATTTATACTAAAGCGCCTCTGTGAGTTTAACAGAGTCCGCTCTGCGCACCTTGGGTGACGTTTAACCCGAGCGCAGTATACCGCCATATAGCGAGTCTGCCATTACTCAGCAGCGGTTGTTACACCTACTGCGCGGTGGACCCCGAGCGGCGAACGCACTTCCTATTATTTATATTTAGTGCGTTCCGACGTCCCTAAAAAAATGCACTGGTGGTGGTTTTGGTGATATATTCATGTAACTATCACTTAAAAAATTGCTTCCCTTGGGATTTTACATAATCCAACATATCAATGAACATAGTACTTTTTCTATCTAGAAAAAAGAACGTTCAAAATGGCTAAATAGGGAGGCAACTCCTTTAGAAGTATATGAACCTATATAGAAATGGAGTATAACGCCAAAAAATTCAACTAATTATATTATAGTATCAAAATTATTTGCTCTTTATTAGTACAGGTGCAAAACAAGTACATTAAAAAGTACAATCAATATGATCAGGGAACAGAGATGACATAGAGGAATGGAATCGCCGCACTGGTGAGTACAATGGTAAAAGGATAAATAATCCCAAATCTACATGAAAACCCATGCCCATGCTGCAAAGTCTCACATGTGGCCATCTATTAAGGTTACTGCCAAAGGGCAAAAGCTTCCATAAAATGCTGTGTGCAAAAAAGTATGGAAGGAAAAATAGTTAGCCACCAAGCTTACCCATGAAGGAGATAAGTGTGCGGAGTATCCAGTCCCCAGAGCCCCTACGCACGTTTCGTGCTGGGCTTCATCGGGGGGCATATGTGGTGCTGTTGAATGTGCGGGGGATAAAATATGTATAACATATGTATTCCCTTGGGATTGGTTCAGTATGGCATTGTGACCCTTGAACTGAAAAATGTTGTGCATCTCTGCAATACACCCATTCAAGTGCATGGAACAACTACTGTTCCTTCATTGCCACATACCTTATTTTCACATACTGTAGATATACTTCAAAAGCATTGTTTCTGGAGAAAAATCAGCTAACCGATGGCCATGACTCTTTACTAGAGAAGCTTAGGCTACTTTCACACTTGCGTTTTTTTGCGCTGCGCACCGAGCGCAGTGCAAACGCACGTAAAAAACGCATCATGCGTTTGTTTGCACTTTTTTGCGGATTTGAGCATTTTTTTTAAAAAAACGCATGGTTTTTTTGTGCTGACGTGCACATTACCATACGCACGTCAGCGCACCCATAGACTATGATGGGTGTTTGGGTGAAAAAAACGCATTGCGTGCGCATGCGTTTTTTTGGGACAAGTCGGACGCACAAAAAATGCAACAAGATGCATTTTGTGCGCCCGAGCGCACACTACAAAAAACCGTATGCGCATACAAACGCGTACAAACACATGTGTATGCGGACCCATGTAATGTATAGGAAAAAAAATGCATGTGTTTTTTTGCGCAAAAAACAAGCGCAAAAAAACGCAAGTGTGAAACCAGCCTTACTTTCAAAGCTTTTTTTCTCCATTTTCTGCTGTATTCATCTGAAACATTGCTAGCTGTTTCCACCTTTACTAGAGTGTGAACATTCTGCCATTCTTTCTTCATTAATTAGGCATGGTTCAATCAACAATTTATTGTGTGCACTTTATTATGTGGCACTTTAGATTGGACAGTCATTGATAAAACGAAATCATTTTTTATTGATAAATCCTTTAGTCGTATATTACTGTACTGTTGACTACCAAACTATATTTACTTCCATTTATATTAATAATTTCCATTACCAAGTGTCTTTAAAGGGAGTTTGTCATTAAGTCACCCCCTTAAACTGCATGTATAGGGGCTTGCAGGTCTTTGAAAGCTAAATCTATGGACACCTTTATGCAAATGAGGTGTTAAGTTCTGGGCGTGACAGAGCACTTCCCAAGACTCTGCCTCCTACAGTCGTTTACCTGCCCTGCACCAGCCCTTTTATCTTTATTCACTGTCTGATTTTCTTGCCTGTTGCCTGACGTCACACAGACAGTGAACTATCCATCAAGCAGAGGAGGCTGGTTCTGATCAGCGAAACAACCTCTAGAGGAAGAGGTACAGGAAGTGCTCTGTGACACCCACAGCACTTAGCACCTAATTTGCATATGAAGTAAACACTTGATGTCTGAAGAATGCAGCAACAGATAGAAAATATAAGGGCGTCAATTGATTTAGTTTTCAAACATTTGCATATGTGCAGTTTCCAGTTTCCTATAAAATGTATTTCGATTTCAGGCAATTGATCTCAAAGCTGACGTACAAAATCTGTGTTTAGCAAGCAAACATGAGCAAACATATTTTTTCAGCATAGGTACATATATATATATATATATATATATATATATATATATGTATGTATGTATGTACAAATATTTTAATGCATGCCATCTAATGAACTAAGCATCTTAAATACCTAGTGTTCTGTATGACTGTCTCTCTGTTTCTATCTCTTATCCCATTTATTCTTCTAGCTTAACGTACAACGTGGCTGTTGATTGCACAGCAATATTGAGAATTTACTCTTGTAGATTAAGGAGGGTTTTTGTGATTTATTAACAGTGGAGTAAATAAAACATTGATCTGCATAGCTAAAGAGGTCAACCACAGTGAGCCATCTGCACCTTTGTGTTGTCTCCTGGCAACTGTAATTCACTCCTCTAATGTGCCATGTGAGCGTCCGCGCCGCACTCCGGGTACAGCCGGCACAGGAAGTGCATTTGGCTCTTTGTTTAAACAGACAAGATAATCTGTATTTTCAAATACTGTTAATATTATGTTACTTGCTGCTGCGGCACACAGTAATTATATATGCTTCCCCTTCCTCGAGAAAAGCGGAGGATCAGTTAGAAAACTAGTAAGGTATCATACTGCACAAATATATGTAATATTCTCTCTAAAATGAGTTATTGCCGTAATAGTACACTACACAGTGTGCACAATTATTGGGACATTTGTATTTTTGATGATTAATTGTGTGGTTAAACAACTACAGGGCTGTCAATCAATCCAGAAGGTTAATAAACCCAACCCCTAAATATTTCAGAAAGTAAAAGTGAGGTTTTGTCTTTCTTAGAAGAATATCTATGGGTGCAGAATTATTTGGTGCAGAATTATCAAGTAGCTTAATGAAAAAATGAAAATGTTCCCATGTCAATTGTTTGTTTTCATTTGTAAAGTGAGAATAATATCCAAACAACTCGAAATGTGCAAAATACATTTTTGACATTGCAAAGAAAATATCAGTTACTACTAGAGCCTTCTTTTCTATAACAGTCATAAGCCTTCATTCAAGGAGTCTGTGTTAGGCGTCGGGTTTCTGCGTCTGCTCTGCAGGAATCCAGAGCCTCACATTCTGAGGTCTCCTGCTATCTCCTGCAGAGAAGATTACTTTGCAGCAGACCGCTCCAGAGACTAAGTTCCTCTGTGCTCCTAATGGGCATGCTCACGAGGCGATCTCCCATTGGAGATCGGGAGTCATATGCTCAGATCCTGTTCCTGATCTCATTGGTCCATCTCGGAGATCTGGAAGGTCCCGGACGGCTATAAAAAGTGCGCATGACCGTTCGGCCATGCGCTAGTATAGGCTATACTTGCTATGTGTGAATGGTGACGGATGTATGATTCTGGTGACTGACTCATTTGAAACCCCTTCCCTCTGATATTACGCATGTGGATAGGGAATTAGTTCAGCAGTCAGCGCCAGTTAGTGGCATGCCTTAGGCCACTGTGCACACCGCACCTCTACGCTAGCATCCGACATTGCACTTGCTTTCTAGCTTTGTCGTCTAGCGGCAGTGTCCTATGCCACGCTGCAGTTGCAGTCCTTCTTGGCGCTCGTAGCGACGCCGCACACAGTAGGTCTAGACGGACGCAGCTCCTCTGTCTTAGGTCCTGCTCCTGTGACCAGATACTCTGTGTGCACTTACCTGAGGACTGTGACACTAAGAGGCTCAGCGTTTTTGTATGTTTATGTTGTGGGGGCTCTGTGTGTGAACAGAGCCCGCTCTGCGCACTTCGGGTGAAGTTAAACCCGTGCGCATTAAACCGCCATATTGCTCGTCTATCATTACCTAGCAGCGGTGTAACACCTACTGCACGGTGGACCCAGAGCGGCGAATGCACTTTATTTTTATTTAGTGCGTTTCGCCGTTCCTAACACTATACTAGCGCCAGGGTCTGGCTAGTAATGGCAGGTCAGCAGCAACTCCTACAGTGCATTCGCCAGCTAGAGGGCCAGTTGGCTACTCTTGAGAGCGTTATCTCAGCGGCGAAGTCTTCGGAAGCTGCTGTACAGGCGATCGCAGAGGTGGTTTCACGTATGTCCTTGGTCCTCCCCTGCGCCGACAGTTACCCGCCTCCCGTTGCCCGATAAATTTTCTGGCGATGGCGCCTCCTGCAGGGGTTTCATGAGCCAGTGCTCTATCCAGCTGGAGTTGCTGGCTGTGCGATTCCCTACAGAACGGGCTAAGGTGGGGTTTATTGTTTCCCTTCTGTCCGGCAGGGCGTTGGAGTGGGCCATGCCACTATGGGAGCGTGGTGACCCTGAGGTTCAGACCACTTGCGGTAACCACTGTCAGCACTCTGTTCCCCAGGATAACGGGGCCCCGCAATGGCCAAACTCTGTGCCGCCGGGCAAGACCTTTGTCCCCCCTCACCTTCAGCCGAAGGTTCTTGCGTGGGCACATGCGTCCAGGTTGGGTGGTCACTGTGGCTACATGCAGACCACAAAACTCCTGGCAGGGTCTTATTGGTGGCCGCACAGGGCTCGGGACATTAAAAAATATATTCAGGCATGCGCCTCATGTGCTCGGGTTAGCCTCCTTAAACAGAGTGGAGATGTCCGCCGACACACCGCGGCGTTCCGCTTCAACTTATGCTCCGGGCGGTTTTGCCGCGCCTGTTGTCTCCTCCATGTCCCTTCTCATACCTGGCGATCTTGCCGCCTCTGACACCTTCCACGTGTCCTGGTTTTCCGTGTCACCTACCGGGACATCAGAAGACTTGCCTTCGGACGAGTCTGAGACCTATGCCTCTGATGGGCACAAGGTGGTGGATTGGAAGGCTAAGAGGGGAGGGGGCCCTAGGAGGGGAGGTAATGTTAGGGGTCAGGTTTCTGCGTCTGCTCTGCAGGAATCCAGAGCCTCACATTCTGCGGTCTCCTGCTGTCTATCTACTGCAGAGATTACTTTGCAGCAGACCGCTCCAGAGACTAAGTCCCTCTGTGCTTCTACTGGGCATGCTCACGAGATGATCTCCCATTGGAGATTGGGAGTCATATGCTCAGGTCCTGTTCCTGATCTCATTGGTGCATCTCAGAGATCTGGAAGGTCCCGCACGGCTATAAAAAGCGCACATGACCGTTCGGTCATGCGCTAGTATATGCTATACTTGCTAGATGTGTGAATGGTGACGGATGTATGATTCTGGTGACTGACTCATTTGAAACCCCTTCCCTCTGATTTTGCGCATGTGGATAGGGAACTAGTTCAGCAGTCAGCGCCAGTCAGTGGCAAGCCTTAGGCCACTGTGCACACCGCACCTCTATGCTAGCATCCGACATTGCGCTTGCTTTCTAGTTTTGTCGTCTAGCGGCAGTGTCCTGCGCCGCGCTGCAGTTGCAGTCCTTCTTGGCGCTCGCAGTAGCGACGCCACACACACGGTAGGTCTAGATGAACGCAGCTTCTCTGTCTTAGGTCCTGCTCCTGTGACCAGATACTGTGTGTGCATTTACCTGAGGCCTGTGACACTAATAGGCTCACTGTTTTTGTATGTTTATGTTGTGGTGCCTCTGTGTGTGAACAGAGCCCGCTTTGCGCAGTTCGGGTGAAGTTAAACCCGTGCGCATTATACGGCCATATTGCTCGTCTGTCATTACATAGCAGCCGTGTAACACCTACTGCACAGTGTACCCCGAGCGGCGAATGCACTTTATTTATTTTTATTTAGTGCGTTTCGCCGTTCCTAACAGTCTGTCAGGTTCTGAATCTGTTTATGATCAACTGATTGGGCAGCAGCAATCACAGCCTCCCTGACACTGGAGGAGAGGTATACTGTTTCCCTTCACCATAAATCTCCCATTTAAGAAGGGCCCAGGAGTTCTCAATAGGGTTTAGGTCAGGCCTTTACTGCCTAATCAAGCAGTGGAGACTTTGATGCATGTGAGCATAAAAATCATGCATTTTTTGAAAAATGCAGACTTTTTCCTCTACCACTGCCTATAAAAGTGGTGGTGATTCATAAAGATTGGTGATTCTCTCTCTAGTCTTGATGAGGATGTATTTTGGAGCAGACGCTCGTGCCTCTTAATGAATAAGGCAAGGTACGTAGTGTTGTGTGTCGCTATATCCGCCTTGTCACAAGTCTTACTTCAGCCCTTCTTACAGAAAGATTTGTGGAGTAGCTGCCACTCGTCATGAAATTGAGGAGCAAACCATAACCCCACTCCCATTCTGCCCCAGTTTCCCCCACTTTGTCACACTTTCTTGCATTCACACAAAAATATGATACTTTTCAAAGCTTTTTTCGCCAGAAATCTGAAAAAAAAATTGATGAATCAATCCGGGTGTCTCCTAAAAATAGGCAGAAGCTTTGGGAGTTGATTTTGAATCTACCTTCAATCTGAAAAGGTCCATCTAGCTCATTCTTAATATTAATGTCCATAGCAGTACCCAACCTCCACCTTCGCATTGGAGGTCTGTGCCCATTACTGATCCAACTGATCTGTTCCATTTCACATATTACCGACTCTTGTTGCCATACCCTGCGTTATTAATTATTTTGCAATTTTTAATGTTTTTCATGATGATTATCCATTGGCTTACCATGTTGGTATGCACTGAACATGCGCAAGGTGTTTTTGATACAGTTAGGTCCAGAAATATTTGGACAGTGACAGAATCTTCATGATTTGGGCTCTGCATGCCACTATTTTAGTTTTAAAGTGAAACCACTGACATGCAATTGAATTGAAGACTTCAGGTTTAACTAAATGGGTTAAAAAAAATTATCTTGTATGTTTTGGAATTGCAACCATTTTTCTAAAAAGCCTCCTCATTTCAGGGGCTTGAAAGTAATTAGACAAATTATCTTTGCCATAAATAAAATGTTCATTTTTAATACTTTTTAGAAAATCCCATGCAGGCAATGATAGCCTGAAGTCTGGAAGCCATGGACATCGCCAAACTCTGGGTTTCCTCCTCTATGATGTTTGCCAGGCCTTTACTGCAGATGACTTCAGTTGTTGGTTGTTTGTGGGTCTTTCTGCCTTAAGCTTTGTTTTAAGAATGTGAAATACATTCTCCATGGGGTTGAGATCTGATGATTGACTCAGCCATTGCAGAATATTCCACTCCCTTGCATTAAACAACTCATGTGTTGCGTTCACAGTATGTTTTGGGTCATTGTACATCTGTACTGTGAAGTGCTGATCAATCAATCTTGCTTCCTTTGGTTGAACCTGAGCAGAAAGTATAGCCCTGTACACTACACAAAACATCCAGCTGCTTCTCTTTTCAGCCACATCCTCAACACTAGTGACGCAGTAACATTGCAAGCCATGCATTCCCATGCCATCACGCTGCCTCCACTATTGGTGAGCTTTGAATCATGAGCCATTCCAAGCCTTTTTCATACATTCTTCTTCGGATCATTCCGGTACACATTGATCTTAGTGTCATCCGTCCAAAGAATGCTTTTACAGAACTGGGCTGGCTTCCTTAGATGTTCTTTGACAAAGTCTAATTTAGCCTTTCAATTTTTAAAGCTGATTAATGGTTTGCACTTTGTGGTGAATCTTCTGTATTTGCTCTCATGACGTCTACTCTTTATAGTCGACTTAGATACTTGAACCTACTTTCTGGAGAGTGTTTTTCAGTTGAGTGGATGTTGTGACGTGGTTTTTCTTTACCATGAAAAGGATCCTGTGATCATCCACCACTGTTGTCTTCCGTAGACATCCAAGCCTTTTTAAGTTCATGAGCTCACCAGTGAGCTTTTTTCTTTCTTTTTGTTTTGGATACTCGTATCTTGTCTGATATCATTTTGGTGGAATTCTTCTTTTTTCAGCCTAATGATGTCTGTTTCTCTTCTATTGAGAGCTCGTTTGACTACATAAAAATGCCATACCTGGAATCAGCTCCAGACCTTTTACCTGCTTAATTGGTGATGGATTAACAAGTAAATAGACCTTGTAGCCCATTAAAGAGCTTTGAGATAATTGTCCATATACTTTTGATCCCTTAAGTAAGAGGCAGCAACATATTAAAGAGCTATAATTCCTAAACCCTTACTCGAATTAGGATGTGTATGCTCTCAAATTAAAGCTAAGAGGCTACACTTTAAGGGTCCCGTTACACTAAGCGATCCCGACAACGATACGACCTGGTATGGATCGCTAGTACGTCGCTACATGATCACTAGTAAGTTGTCAAACAGGCAGATCTCTTCAATGACGCAGCAACGATACGGTGATCCGTATAACGACCTCGGCGGTCGTTGGGACCTTGTCACATAGCAGCTATTCTGACGACTCACGCCTGCGTCCCTGAGTTCTGCGTGACCAATGAGGTCGCTCATCGGCGTCAAACACACAAACACAGCAATGCATGCTAGCCAGTGGGACGCCAACGAGCAAAAAATGGCCTAGGACATTCGAGCACGATCAGCGATATCCAGCGGGGGGGGCCAGTTGCCGCTATGTGCCACACGTAGCAAGATTGCTGTTGCGTCACAAAATCGGTGACATTCCAGCGATCTCACTAACGATCTCGATAAGTGAGATGGGGCTTTTAGCCCAGGTTGATTACATAACTTTATCTTGAAATTGTTATGGTAAGCAGCTAAAATGCCAAAACTTATGTCACTGTCCAAATATTTCTGGACCTCACTTTATATATAAAGACTATTTAGGGGAGTCCCTGTCTTTAGCCTCACTTATGCTGTGTCTTAAGGTTACCATGTAATTTGGATGTCAGATTGAATTAATAAAGTGATTTATTTTTTCTATTGGCTTGCATATTTTTTATTACATTGGTGTTTTAAATAAAGTCATGACACATCGCTAGGGTATATTGCATTACTTAATGATTGGTTGGAGTCTCCTTTTTGGTTTGATATACACTGCAGCACTCCTGCCTACCTGGTTTGAGCAGGGAGTTGCAGCAAAGCCTCATTCACTCAAACGACCGGGTGATTGGGAACACTGCTGTGCAGTTGAAAATTATTGAAGAGGATACAGTCCTTCATTCTCAGGATCTGGTGACAGTACCAAAGTTCAAACATCCCCCAATCATATGCTAACGGCATATATGCCATAAAAGCTTCGAATACTTTTGTCAGAAAAGCACCACATTTTTCATCTAGTCTGACCTAACTATATATTATCATTTCCATTTTATTTTTATCCTTAGATAGATGTATTTTTCTTCCAGTCGTGTATCTGTATATAGATGCTATTCATTTTGGAGCTGTGAGTGTTATCATAGAGAATGTAGACACCCAGTACAAATGACTTTAGTCACTGACATTTCATATAATATTTAAAGAAAGAAAATAATTTGCTGTATGTCATACTGTACATTACTGTGCAAATTTATGAAAGCTGAAATGGTTAAGAAATATTTACAAATATGTAAATACATGATGAATATTGTATGTAATCACAAGATATAAGCACTTATCATCAAGGCTTCATTTCATTTGCTGAGTTCTTGATTCTCTATTCTGTTTTGCATACCAGATTTTTTTTTTTTGACTTGTAAAAATCTGAAGTTGCAAAAAGTTCAGAAATATATGAGTTAGTACAACTGCTTTTAAACATGCACACAAGAAAGTTTGCCCCGTCACCTATTAGGTTATGTTTCCACTTTCAGTATTGGCAGCCCTTTTTGACACAGCTACGTCCAAAGCGCTGCCGGCTTTTTTATGCGCAGTGATTCCGCATGTATTCATTGAACCATGTGGAATCACCGCATCCTATACATTGGACAGTGATATTTATCTTGCGGAGACAGAGCGTCTCCGCAAGATAAATAGACATGCTGCGGTCTAGAAAGACTAATCGCTTGTCCGGTTACGCAGGGAAGCCGCGGGTGTCGCTGCACGCATAGTGGAGACGGGATTTCATAAAATCTCCTCTACTATGCTGTAACATCTGGTTGTTGCGGAATGAATGCGGTGGCTGTACTCAGCATTGAGTCCGCAGCGTTTACTGGTACGGACTTCACCAGGAAGTCCGTGTTACTGTTCGGGTTCGGCTGCCCGAACACCGGGTGTTTGTCATGCTGTCATATGTATGACAGCTCAGCAAACACCGCTTCTGATTGGCAGTGAAATCATCCCCGCCGGTTAGAGAGCAGTGGTTCCCATGTGAGCGCTCAGCTGTGATCAGAGGTATAAAGTTTACCTCCGGTCACTGGTGTCAGCTGATGGGACTACCGCTCCCATCATCCAACACCTGCAGCCGATAACAGTGAGAGCAGGAGCGGCGGATAGGTGTATTCATTAACCAGGCCCTGTGCTGTAAATAAATAATTTAAAAAAGGCATGGGTTCCCCTGTATTTTTGATAACCAGCCAGGCAAAACTCACAGCTGGGGGCTGCAACCCTCAGCTTTCAGCTTCAGCAAGGCTGGTTATTAAGAATAGAGTGGTCACTACGCAGTGTTTTTTAATTGTTTAAATAAATAATTTAAAAAAATCAAAGTCGGGTATGCCACGATTTTTTGACAACCAGCCTTGCTAAAGCAGACAGCTGGGGGCTAGGAATTCTCAGGCTACAATTGGGGCCATGTAGAGAGAGAAGAGAAGAGTGCCAAGGACTGAGCCCTGAGGTTCCCCACCTGTGAGAGGAAAAGGAGATGAAGTGGAGCCAGCGAACAGAATACTGAAGGAGCGGGCCAAAAAATAGGAAGATAACTAGGAGAGAAAAGTGTCCTTAATGCCTAGTAAGTAGGAGATGGTGGTCAACAGTGTCAAAAGCTGCAGAAAGGTCGATAAGAATGAGCAGAGAGTGGTCACCATTACATTTTGCTGTCAGAAGGTCGGCCACTTTGATGAGTGCAGTTTCTGTCGAATGTAGGGGGCGGAAGCCAGACTGTGAAGGGTCTAGGAGGGAGTTAGTGGAGAGGTAATGGGTAAGGCGGGAGTAGATCAGGCACTCCAAGAGTTTAGAGATGAAGGGGAGATTGGAGACTGGTCTGTAGTTGTTTGTGCAGGATGGGTCGAGAGCAGGTTCCTTTAATAATGGAGTAATGATAGAGTGTTTGAAGGAGGAGGGGAAAATGCCCGAGGAGAGGGAGAGATTAAAGATTGTTAGGTGAGTTGTGGTAACTGGAGAGAGAGAGACTGGAGGAGATGTGAGGGAATGAGGTCAGAAGTGCATGTAGTCGGACGTGAAGAAGAAAGCTAGCCTGGAGCCCCCAGCTGTGAGTTTTGCCTGGCTGGTTATCAAAAATACAGGGGAACCCTTGCCGTTTTTTTTAATTATCTATTTACAGCGCAGGAGCGGCTGATGAATACTCCCATCCGCCACTCCTGCTCTCACTGTTTTTTAGTGGCTGCAGGTGTCGGATGATGGGAGCAGTAGTCTCATCAGCTGACACCAGTGAACGGAGGTAAATTTTATACCACCGATCACAGCTGAGTGCTAACGCTGTCTTTTGACATCGTGGGAACCGCGGCTCTCTGACCAGTAGGGATGATTTCACCACTGATCATAAGCGGTGTTTGTCGTGCTGTCATGCACATGACAGCATGGCAAACACTGGATGTACGGGCCCCCCATTCAAGTGAATGGGGTTCGGGTTAGGGTCTGGTACCCGAACCCAACCTTTCTGTAACTGCTCGGCCAAACCCACCGGACCCGAACATCCAGGTGTCCGCCCATCTCTAATCTGTGGTCCTTTTCCCTACTTTGATCAGTTTGTGTGAGCCTATCTGCAAGTAACATGGCATTCTCTGTAAGATGGAGATCTATACTAATAGACTTACGGTGCCTTGAAAAAAGTATTTATACCCTGTGACCTTTTCTACATGTTTTCAGGTTATACCCACAAACTTTTTTATTTGGATTTTATGTGATATACCAACACAAAGTTGCAAGTATATGTGAAGTTTAAAGAAATGATACATAGTTTTCTAATTATTTTAAAATATAATTGTGATGTGCATTTGCAATTACCCCCAAGTTAATACTTTGTAGGACCACTTTTGCTGAAGTTATTGCTGCAAGTCTTTTAGGGTATGTCTCTGCCTTCTTTGCATATCTAGAAGCTGACATTTTTCTCCATTCTTCTTTGCAAACTAGTTTTAGCTCAGTTTAATTAGATGGATAACGACTGTGAACAGCAATTTAAAAATGTACAAATATACTTTGATCTAAACCATTCCAATGTATCTCTGGCAGTATGGATAGAGTCATTGTCCTGCTAGAAGGTGAACCTATGCACCAGTCTCAAATCTTTTGCAGCCTCTACCAGGTTTTCCTCCAGGATTGCCCTGTACTTAGCACCATATATCTTCCTATCAATTGTGAGCAGCTGTCCCTGCTGAAGAAAAATAACCCCACAGCATGATTCTGCCACCACCATGTTTGAAGGTGGGGATGGTGTTTTCACGGTGATGTGCATTGATAGTTTTCTGTAACACATAGCGTTTTGTATTTAGGCCAAAAATGTTTACTTTGGTCTCATGTGACCAGAGCACCTTCTTCCTTCTTGCAAACTGCAGATGGGATTTCTTATGGATTGCTTTCAAAAATGGTTTTCTTCTTGCCACTCTTTCATAAATGCCAGATTTGTAGAGTATACAACTAATGGTTTTCTTGTGGACAGATTCTCCCACCTGAGCTGTGTATCTGTTAATCTCGTCCAGAGTGATCATTTGCCTCTTGGCTGCTTCTCTAATCATTTATCTCCTTTCCTTGAAGATCATTTTAGGTGGATGGCCACGTGTTGGTAGGTTTGCAGTTGTGTACGCTTTCCATTTTTGGATGATGGATTGAACAGTGCTTTGTGAGGTGTTCAGACTTTGGCCTATTCTTTTATAACCTAATCCTGCTTACTCTTCTCCACAACTTTATACCTGACTGTTCTGGTGTATATCTTGGGTTTCATGATGTTGTTCGATTCCTAATGTTCTCAAACTCAAGTTACTAATTGTGTGACTTCTGGAGGTAAATGGTCACTCAGGATTTTATTTAGGGGTATCTGTCTACAGGAGGCTGAGAACAAATGCACTTCACAATTTTCAGATTTATATTTGTTCTAATATTTAGAAAAGCATTCATCAATTCCTTTACACTTCACAAATACATGCTATTTTGTGTTAGGGTTGGCGGATTGCACTAAATAAAATATAAATAAAGTGCAATCACAACCCGGGGTCCACCGTGCAGAGATGTTACCTGCTGCTAGTGTGAACAATGACGGAACAAAACAACAGACAGATCTCATCAGCGATGCAGCAGCGGTCTGCGGTCGTAACTTACCTGTCAGATGCGGCGATGAAGACGTCCTCCCGCCCGTGTCCACGTGTCGCTCGTCGGCGCCAGCAGGAAGTGGCCAACGAGAAACGGCCCAGGACGCCGGTCGGAGGTAAGTATCACACATAGCGAAATTGCTAGCAATATCGCTACTGCATCACAAAATCAGTGACGCTTAAGGGGGTCAGGTTTTGGACGAAACTCCAACTTTTTTTGCCCTAGTCGGACCAATTTCATCTGAAACAAATTTTGTTTCATGAAACCCCATCCAACCAAAGTCGCTCAACTCTAGTCCTGACGCTACTGAACTTGTGCCTGACCGGCACCCTAAGCATGTAGCAGGCTAGAGACTCAGGCGTTGAGCCATGGTTACAAAACTGCATAGGTGTGCTACCTGCCTGCCAATGTGTACATCCTTAGAGCATAAACCTTCTCAAATAAAGTGAATAACCCCAGACAAAGAAATCCAAATGAATGGAAAATATGAAAATACTTTATTAAGCTCATTTGTTAAAAACAGGGAGAAAAAAATCCAGCAAACAGTAGTCATATATAGTACCATAAGAAATAGCGTTAACATAATGGATATAAGGGCCAACATTTGTGAAAATCAATTACACATAATCCTCATAATATTTAACATAAGGTGCAATAGCAGTAAACAGATAAATCTGAAATAAAGTGCATAGCAAATGTAAACAGGATTATCAATACCAGTGCTGAAGGGCCCAATGAATCTCCAGCTCCAACGCATGTTTCGCCTGTTGTGGCTTTCTCAAGGAGTGAAGTAACAATGAATTTGGGGAAGTATTTATATGTTACCCGGACCAATGAAAATAATGGTTCCTATATGCTTAATTAATTAATCTAGTCATCCAGAATAATAATAGGATCCCAGATTTAACATACCATGGCCTACTAAAGAGTAACACAATCAAACCAGAGAGAAAATATATATATTAAATAACAAATGGCACATCAATTCATGTAGCATGCCTCCCACAGTGGAAAGCACGCCGCTGCCGATATCGCCGGACCTGGAAGCAGCATCATATGCTACAACGTGAAGCACAGGCCGGATCGATATAACCGGAACCGGAAATGACGTTTCTCCATCCATGCGCTTCAAAGTGAAACGCAAGCTGCAGACGGCTCCCCCGAAACCATAACAACATCTCAACTTAGTATACAAGCTAATGAATTTAATAATAAGGCTAGATAGAATATGCCGCAACGATACCAGTGAGGAAAGATTAAGGAACATAAAAGTAGTACAAAATAGGGGAAGATAACATAGCAGCAGACAGGGACCGGAAATGACATATCACAACTAGAGTTGAGCGATACCGTCCGATACTTCAAAGTATCGTATCGGATGGTATCGGCCGATCTTTAAAAAAAGTATCGGTATCGCCGATTCCGATACCGGAAGTCCCATTCAAGTCTATGGGACTTCCGGTATCGGAATAAGAAAAACCCTTTCCTGCCCTTGTACAGCCTCTCTGGGGTCTGTACGGGCCTTTCGGGGGGCTGTGCCGGCCTGCCAGGGGGTCTGTGCAGGCTCCGGTGGTCTGTGCCGGCCTGCCGGGGGGCTGTGCCGGCCTGCCGGGGGGCTGTGCCGGCCTGCCGGGGGGCTGTGCCGGCCTGCCGGGGGGCTGTGCAGGCTCCGGGGGGCTGTGCCGGCCTGCCGGGGGGCTGTGCCGGCCTGCCGGTGGTCTGTGCAGGCTTCGGGGGTCTGTGCAGGCATCGTCCGATGGGACTACAAGTCCCATCGGGCGATGCCTGCTACCATGACAGTGATTGACACATTAGCCAATGATGGGACAGTAGTAGTCCCATCATCCGGCTAATGTGTTGAATGTAAAAAAAAAATAAAAATTACATGCTACATACATACAACATGCATACTACATACATGCTACATTCATACTACATACTACATACATGCTACATTCATACTACATACTACATACATGCTACATTCATACTACATATATACTACATGCAACATACATACTACATATATACTACATACATACTACATATATACTACATGCATGCTACATACATACTACATATATACTACATGCATGCTACATACATACTGCATGCTACATACATACTACATGCTACATACTACATATATACTACATGCATGCTACATACATACTACATGCTACATACATACTACATATATACTACATGCATGCTACATACATACTACATATATACTACATGCATGCTACATACATACTACATACATACTACATATATACTACATGCATGCTACATACATACTACATGCTACATACATACCACATACATACTACATACATGCTACATGCTACATATATACTACATATATACTACATGCATGCTACATACATACTACATGCTACATACATACTACATATATACTACATACATACTACATACATACTACATGCATGCTACATACATACCACATACATACTACATGCTACATACATACTACATACATACTACATGCTACATACATTCATACATATATACTACATGCATGCTACATACATACTACATACATACCACATATATACTACATACATACCACATATATACTACATACATACTACATACAATACATTCATACAATACATACATAGACATACAGTACATATAACATAGAGTAACATACTTACCAATACTTGTCACATTGTTCCCCGAAGCCATTGTCTTTTCCGGAATAAATATTAACATAACAAACCACAAAAATACTTACCCACGATCCGAAGCAGTCCACGAGTGTGTCCCACGACGATCTTGGGTAGAGAACGGCAGCATCAGCTGATGCTGCCGTTCTCTACGGGCTGCAGGAATCCAATGACGGAAGGTAGGTATCCTTCCGCACTGTATTCCTCCGCCACTTAAAAAAAAAAAAAGTCCCTAGTCTCACTTTATGCCATTGCTGTGTGGGAAATTCCCACACAGCAATGGCATAAAGTGAGACTAGGGACTTTTTTTTTTTAAGTGGCGGAGGAATACAGTGCGGAAGGATACCTACCTTCCGTCATTGGATTCCTGCAGCCCGTAGAGAACGGCAGCATCAGCTGATGCTGCCGTTCTCTACCCAAGATCGTCGTGGGACACACTCGTGGACTGCTTCGGATAGTGGGTGAGTATTTTTGTGGTTTGTTATGTTAATATTTATTCCGGAAAAGACAATGGCTTCGGGGAACAATGTGACAAGTATTGGTAAGTATGTTACTCTATGTTATATGTACTGTATGTCTATGTATGTATTGTATGAATGTATTGTATGTAGTATGTATGTAGTATATATGTGGTATGTATGTAGTATGTATGTAGTATATATGTGGTATGTATGTAGTATGTATGTAGCATGCATGTAGCATGCAGTATGTATGTAGCATGCATGTAGTATATATGTAGTATGTATGTAGCATGCATGTAGTATATATGTAGTATGTATGTAGCATGCATGTAGTATATATGTAGTATGTATGTAGCATGTAGTATGTATGTAGCATGCATGTAGTATATATGTAGTATGTATGTAGTATGTATGTGGTATGTATGTAGCATGTAGTATGTATGTAGCATGCATGTAGTATGTATGTAGCATGCATGTAGTATGTATATAGCATGCATGTAGTATGTATGTAGCATGCATGTAGTATGTATGTAGCATGCATGTATGTATGTAGTATGTAGTATATATGTAGTATGTATGTAGCATGTAGCATGTATGTAGTATGTATGTGGTATGTATGTAGCATGTAGTATGTATGTAGCATGCATGTAGTATATATGTAGTATGTATGTAGTATGTATGTGGTATGTATGTAGCATGTAGTATGTATGTAGCATGCATGTAGTATGTATGTAGCATGCATGTAGCATGCATGTAGCATGCATGTAGCATGCATGTAGTATGTATGTAGCATGCATGTAGTATGTATGTAGTATTTTTTTTTTTTTTTTTTTAACATTTAACACATTAGCCGGATGATGGGACTACTACTGTCCCATCATTGGCTAATGTGTCAATCACTGTCATGGTAGCAGGCATCGCCAGATGGGACTTGTAGTCCCATCGGACGATGCTTGCACAGACCCCCGGACATCAGCACAGCCCCCCGGCAGGCCGGCACAGCCCCCCGGCAGGCCGGTACAGACCCCCACAGGGTGCACAGACCACCGGCAGGCCGGCACAGCCCCCCGGCAGGCCGGTACAGACCCCCACAGGGTGCACAGACCACCGGCAGGCCGGCACAGCCCCCCGGCAGGCCGGTACAGACCCCGGGCAGTCCACACAGCCCCCCGGCAGGCCGGCACAGCCCCCCGGCAGGCCGGCAGAGACCCCCGGATGGCCCGAAATGACGGCGCATCATGATGCGCACACACCGCGCATCATGATGACGTCAGGCTGTCAATCAACTGAACTTCCGATTCCGATGCCGAATTCCGATATTGAAAAAATATCGGAAGTCGGTATCGGAATTCCGATACAGCAAGTATCGGCCGATACCCGATACTTGCGGTATCGGAATGCTCAACACTAATCACAACCTATGCATATACAAATAAGTACACAGATGAGCGGTGCCTGAAAAACAGGAATTTATATATAAGGCGTCCTACCCTAAGAACACAAATAAATAAGTACAGTACTACAGCCGGAAATAACATATCCTGGCAGATAATTAACATAAGTGCCTGTGTACACAGACTAAAAAACGCATAATTAACCCATATAATAGCTTCACAAAATTGCATAACAGTGGTATTACGCCGCTGGCCTGCAAATCGGAAGCAAAAGAGACCAGGTCGAGACTCATGAAATATAATATACAATTAAATATATACAATATATACAGGGCAAGGAATACATAAGAAATAGAATACATCAATGTGAATATATATAGACACATAATGTAAGTGAAATAATTAATACAATTATATAAATATATACACTAAAAACAAACAATAATATAGTAAATGTGAATAGTGTAGTGCAACACACGTGCGCTCGAGTGAACATTAGTGAATATAAGTAGTGATATTATAATTCATAAATAAAATATCATATAAAGAATAAAGTGCATAAGTGAAGTGACATGGAAGATGTATTCTTTTTCAAAAAATTATTTTTCAAAGAAATCCAAGGACCGGGTACAAGCTAAAAGCAAAAGAAAAAAGAAAGAAGAAAAACAAAATAAAAAAATATTAAAACAGATATTATAAAAATGCATTAAAAGATAATTGTTCATTGAGACCCTTAGGTGCAATCGTATCCAGTCTGAATATCCATTTGGCTTCTATTTGTGCAAGGCGTTTCTTGATATCCCCCCCTCTAGTGTTTAATGTGATGTGATCAATCCCCCTCACTTTTAGCAGAGAATCATTGCATTGATGAAATAATTTAAAATGCTTTGGCAATGTTTTGAGAGAATCAATGTCAGAGGCATCTTGTGCTGCTCTGATATCCAAGACATGTTCCCTTACTCTACGTCTGAATTCCCTTGACGTAAGACTGACATACTTCAAATTACAGGGGCAACTGGCACAATAAATAACTGCCGTAGTGGTACATGTTATATGGTAGAGTATTTTGAATGTTTGACTCTCATCAGCATTTGAGAAATCGTCACATCTCTCTATATTAGGGCATGCTATACATGATCCACACGGTCGACAACCCCATTTTGGGCCCCGTGATCCAAACACATTATCCTTTTTCTTTTTGTAGTGACTAAGTACTAAGATGTCACGAATGTTTTTTGATCTCCTATATGTGATAGCAAGCCTAGGCGGTAGATATTGTGACAAAATAGGGTCTATCTGTAGGATCTTCCAATGTTTGGTCAAAATCGTGCTAATTTCACGCCATTTACAATTAAAATTTTGAATGTAGCATACCTTATCAGAGGATTGTGCATCAGATCTACGTTTGTTTAGTGCCTTCAAACGGTCTGTTTTTTTCGCACGCCAATATCCACGTTTTATACATAAAGATGGATATCCACGTTCTTGGAATCTAACACTCAAGTCTCTACTCTGTTTTTCAAATAATTCCTCTTTTGAGCAAATGTGTCGCATCCGTAAAAATTGTCCCACAGGTATGCCATGAATAAGACTTCGCTGATGGGATGATGAAAAATGTAATAGACTGTTTGTCGAATTTGGCTTATGGAAAACATCAGTATATACAAAACCAGCATCATCAACTTGAAGCAAGACATACAGGAATTCAATATTTGATCTCCCCGCCTTATATGTCAAACGTAGATTAAGCTCGTTCTCATTCAGATGGCTCATAAAGGTGTGAAGCTCGTCCATGGAACCCTGCCAAATACACATAATATCATCAATGTATCACCCCCAGTATTGCACTCTATCAACTAATGGTGTGGAATCAGTCGTAAAAATATTTCTCTCCCACAGCCCCAGGAACAGATTTGCATATGAGGGCGCAAAGGCCAACCCCATAGCTGTACCCTGGAGCTGTAGGAAAAACTTATCTGAAAACATAAAAAAATTATGAGTGAGTACAAACTGGAGGAGATCCACAATGAACTCACAAAACTCACCATCTTCTTTGGACATCATCAAAAAATGCTTGACAGCAAAGAGGCCATCCTCATGTCTTACAGGGATGAAGAACATAATCAATCAACCTACAGATGGGTTCACTAAAACTGTTATTACCCGCCGCAATGGGGCGGCTTGGTGGACAAGATACATTCTTGTGTACCTTTGGGAGTATGTAAAAAGTCACAATGGTAGGACAATCCACAGTTAAATATTCCATCTGTTTTTGGCTAATAATCAAAGACTCAACAGCTCCTGTCAGTATAGTCTTCAACTGTGAACAAAAAGAGGTTAAGGGGTTAAAAGTAAGCCTCCTGTAACACTTGGTATCTTTTAATAATTTATACACCTCTTTCTCGTACATAGTACAAGGCCAAATCACTGTATTACCCCCCTTATTGGACGGTTTTATAACCACATCTGTTCTAGCAGAGAGTTCTTTAATGGCTCTTGTTTGGGCCAAGGTTAGATTATAGTCACTAGTACCAATAGGTATGTTCTTGAAATCAGAACTAACCAATTTCACAAACAAATCAATATTGGGATTCAAAACCAGAGGTGGAAATTTTTTTGATTTTGAAACCAATGACTAAAGCCCCCATCACACAAAGCGATCTCGCTGCTGAGTCACAAGTTTTGACACCAGCAAGATCGCTGTGTATGACACTGACCAGCGACCGGCCCCCCTGCCGGTTATCGCTGATCGTCCTGGAATGGCCAGGACATTTTTTTGATCGCTGGTCTCCCACTGGCCAGCACGCATCGCTGCATGTGGCAGGCGGGAGATCAGCGATCAGCGTGCTTGTAACTAAGGTAAACATCGTATTTCTATGCGGTGCGCAGCGCTTAGAAACCCGATGTGTACCTTAGTTACCAGCGCGCTGGTGCAGGGAGCTGGTAACCAAGGTACACATCGGGTTTCTAAGTGCCGCGCGCTGCTTAGAAACCCAATGTGTACCTTGGTACCAGCTCCCTGCACCAGCGCACTGGTAACTAAGGTACACAGTGGGTAACTAAGCGACGTGCGTCACTTGTTACCCTCATGTCGCTGATGCTGATCACTGGTGAAGCTGCCTGTTTGGCAGCTCTCCAGCGATCATGTAGCGACACACCAGCGATCCTGACAAGGTAATATCGTCGTCGGGATCGCTGGTGCGTCGCTATGTGTGACAGGGCCCTTAGGAAACTTACTTCTAGCTGATGGTCCTAGTTCCAAAAGTAACTCATTCAAGGTTTCCAATGCTTCCAATTCTTCTTCCGTATCAAAATTGTTGTCCACCTTATTATTTGACTTATGATGTAATTTTTTAAGAAGGAGTTTGCATGCAAAAAGATGAAAATCTTTCAGGGCTGAAAATAAGTCAAATTTAGCAGTTGGTGAAAAATTGAGTCCCAGTTCAAGGACCTCCCTTTGCTGAGATGTCAGATCGACATCTGATAAATTAATTACCTTATTGGATGGTAGGTCACTGGGGCCCGGAGCATCCTTCTTTCTCCTAGGAGATGTCTGTCCTGGAATGTTCTTACGTTTTCGTGTCCAATGTTATATGTTCTCCTAAAGCCAGAACTAGAAGATTCCATGGATGTAGATGAGGTCATAGATGCACTTCTCATCCTATTTTGTCATGGAGGGAGTTTCCATTTATACATCCTGTTATTCTCCATGTCAGATAAATCCCTAGTGTATTTTCTTGTTTTAACCTCCTTAATTTGTTTTTCCCAGGATAAATGTAGATTCTCCAGTTCCTTTTTAAAATTTTCCATCTCCCCTGGTGTAATCAATTTACTGAGATCTTTATTGAGTTCCTCGATCTCTTTTTCAAGTACAGCGAGAGACTGGTAATTATACTCAATAATCAAAGAAATAAATGAACGGGAGCAGGTGTTACAAATGTTCTCCCATGCTGATGAGAATTTCACATCATCTCTACCATATGAAGGAAATAATTGCAGCTGGAGCTGGAGATTCATTGGGCCCTTCATTACTGGTATCTATAATCCTGTTTACATTTGCTATGCACTTTATTTCAGATTTATCTGTTTACTGCTATTGCACCTTATGTTAAATATTATGAGGATTATGTGTAATTGATTTTCACAAATGATGGCCCTTATATCCATTATGTTAATGCTATTTCTTATGGTACTATATATGTCTACTGTTTGCTGGATTTTTTTCTCCCTGTTATTAACAAATAAGCTAAATAAAGTATTTTAATATTTTCCATTCATTTGGATTTCTTTGTCTGGGGTTATTCACTTTATTTGAGAAGGTTTAACAATTTGTATGGTGAATATCCAAATATGATATAGACTATTGAGTGGGTTGATCCCACTAAGTTGTTGGTATACATAGCCTTAGAGCAGGGGTGGGGAACCTCAGGCCCCAGGGCCATTTACGGCCCTCGATGACCTTTTATCAGGTCCCCGAGCAGATTCTCAGGGACCGCATTCTTGGGCAGGGAGCTGTATTTTGAATGCCACAATCTCATTAATTTCTTCTTGCTCTGTAGGGCATGCAATGAAAGATTAAGTAAAGAAACCAGTGCCAGAGTCAGCATGTACTTTGTGGGTGGAGTTTGTACGGCCCCCGAAGGATGGTATAAATATCCAAATGGCCCTTGGCAGAAAAAAGAATCCCCACCCCTGCCTTAGAGCATAGACAGACACACACAAACTTGCAGACAGAGTGGTAGAGTATCCTCCCACACACACCAAACATGAATGACACTAGCAACCCCACATGTGCCACTGAGAGCCTTTTATATGCTAGGCTCCACTTCAAACACTCATGCCCAGTCGGTCGAGGTGTCGCCCGTGGGCAAATCCAGAGCTGCCATCTCACCAGCGTCGCTGACGTCCGACCACAAATAGGAAGATGCCACATCATAGACATGCTCAGTAAAGTGATTTCTGAACTTAGACTCCAAAGCGCAAGGCTGCATCTGTATATCACTGGTTACCATATACTTGGCTGGAGAGCCAGCAGTAACCTTATGTATACCACGAGCCTGAGCAAGACGCTGGGACCGACGTCTTTGCTGAGCAGCCATCGCAGCGGGCGGACTTGAATGGGAGACCGCAGGAGCAGATAATGCTTGGGATCTATCCCGTGCAGCGGAAAAATAACAACTCCTAACAATTTGTGTTGGTATAACACATAAAATTCAAATTGAAAAAAACATTTATATTTGTGGGTGTAATGATAAAAAATGTGGAAAAGTTTACGGGGTGTAAGGCACTATATCTCTTATAGACCTAAGCCTAAGAGAGACTGGTATTTCAGCAGATTTGTTATAATACAATCATATAGGGATCGATCTACCCCTAAATATACAGTGCAAAAAATGAAACTCACAAGCACATTCTATCAAAGGGAAGTAAGTGTACAAGTTGAAGTTGCTGTGACTACATTGCTATAGTATACAAACAAATAAATACAACCGCAATCTATACGCTCTAATAAATATTAATATGACTTTTGAATGACATTGCTGCTATATAGCCAACTAACACTAAAAAGACCCTCCTTCTATTTACGACATATTTATTGAAACTTTATGTTAATTGTGAATAAATATGTTGCAAATAGTAGGAGGGCAACAACTAACAAGTATAATGTAAACAAGAGTTACCTATAACCGACTAACTGAAAAAAACCCTATTAAAATATAACTTTTATTAAGTACAAAAATAACAATCTAAAATTGCACAGATGTCCCCTATTATAAAGCCTAGTAAAAAACGGGCTATTGTATTGCTGGAAAGAGATAAGGTATAGCAGTCAAACTAAATCTACCCAGCTGAATCTGCCAATCCAATCATGTGGTCAGAAAAACCTGAATCATAGCAGTTAAAAACTGCACAATACTATTATAGCCCAAAAACCTCAAAAACGGAAAAAAGGGGAAATGGACATAAAGAAGATGTATAAAAATTGATAATACGTGCTATCACCTGATAACAATTGCACTCAGTTGATGTGAAGAAAATAGTAGGAGGGTCTTTTTTAGTGTTAGTTGGCAATTTTTGGGACCTTTTGTTCATCTGATTTAGTATTCTCATTACTACGATATAGACAATATTATGTTACAATATACATTTTAGTTCAAATCATGTTAGTCCATGAGGCAGTAACAAAGTGACATCTTTTTTTTCAGATGAACCTCCACTTAAGGTACCTTTTCTGTCAGGCAATCACATCTGAACACCGTTTTTCATAGCCTATTAAGCTATTGGGTTCAGCTAAAAAGACGGACACTTCCAGAATGGTCATTTTCATATTTTAGACTATATTTGCCTCCTTGAAGTCAATGGTGAAAATCTGAATTCCAATGTACAGGTATATAGACAGTGATAAAATCTGAGTAGCATGAATTCAGCCTAAATTGAGTTGTCTGCACTGGATCTTCTCTGTAAGGCTGGCGTCACATTAGAGAGAAGTACAGATGAGTGAGAGGCGTAAAAACATCACATTGCACTCGGATCAATGTTTCTCTATGGTGCAGCTCCCATCAGTCATATATTTCTCAGCCGTATTTAACGGGCTGAGAAAATTGCAGCATGCTGCCATTGTCAGCGTATTCCTCCAACAAAACGCCAATGCAAGTTTATGGGGGCATGAAAAATACAGATTACACACGGACCAGACGTGTGACTTGCGAGAAATACGCACCGGTGTCCTTTAACAAAAGCCGGCAATTAATTTTGCGATACAGTAAAATCACACTGACATGTTTAATAAAGAATAGAAAGAATAGATATATACACATAGAATATATATATATATATATATATATATATATATATATACATGTCATTGAGACACATATATATATTTACATTTCGTAGAGTTCTACGTAGCAGAATAGCCGCTAAATCAATTGAGGTTTCTGTAAAATTAATACAAAACTTGACATGAAATGATACATGGTTTACATACAGTAAACCATTTCATTTCATTTATTTTTATATGTCTATGACTAATAATTAGATTAGGGTTTGTGTGTAAAATTTGGGACATGTAGGTGTTAAATAAAGGGGTTAATTCGTTGAAAAAAAATTGTGTGGGCTCCCGCGATAATTTCACAACCAGAGAGGGAAAGCCAGAGAGTGAGGGCAGATATTAATAGCCTTAAGAGGGTCCATTGTTTTTGACCTCCCCCTGGCTGCAAAATTCTGCCCCCAGACACCCCAGAAATGGCGCATATATAGGCACATCTTTAAGATGCGCTTTTTCTGGCACTAAGCCTCTCTATTCCCATTAAACTGCAGTGGTGGATAATTGGTTAATAATAATGGGTTAATTTCAGCCTCACTGACTACCGCCGACATCAGTGAGGCTGCGCGGAGACCCCTGGCTGACCTGAAGTGAACTGATGAGCATGGGAAAAAGTTCAGAAACTTTCCCACGGTCATTAGTTCATCTCCGGTCAGCCGGGGAGGCTGTGCAGAGATGAAGTAATTAATTCTGCAGTAGTTTACAGTGGGGCCGGTCGCATTAGCACCGCTCCCCATTGTAAAACAGTTAACCCCTTCTGATGGATTGCAGCGGGGGACCTGACTGAGCAGCGGAGAGGTATGTATACAGTATTGTTGCTTTTTTATATTATTTTTTTTTACAGATCCATGGTTATTTTTTGGATTAGCAGATGAATAAATTTGGTCAAAAACTTAGTGTGTTTATTTCATTAAAAGAATTTTTAATTATTGTCTGTGTGCTCCATTATATATAAATTTTGCAAACCGGAGAGAAAATCTCGGCATACGGATATCATATGGATGTTTACATGCGCAAAAAACACAGCCATGCCTTGACAACGGATGACATACGGATCACTGTTCAGTGAACATTTCTGCGTAGTACGACTGTAAAATACTGTCTGAATTTTTATACGTTGTGTCTGACTCCAGCCTTAGATGCAAAGAGTGCTATATCACAAATGTAAATTGAAGGCCAGTAATGACCATAATGAGTCGAGGATTGTCAAATACCCTGAGCGTAGAAAATGAACTTTATTGGAAACCGCTTTAAAATAATTAGTCTACTGTTTAACATCATTTTTACAACTTTAATTTGTTTTTTTTCATTAATCTAACAAGCTGAGTAACAGCCCACGTCTAATCATATTTATGAGTAATGTCATGGTTTCTAGTCTTTACCTTAAACGTGAAAGAAAAAATTCTGTTTTTTTAATTGGAATCTTTCTACCTGTAATTTGATCATTCCTACATGGAAATTAAGTTATGCAATCTTATCTTTATGCTTCCTGCAGTCATTTAGGTTCCTACATTGTTAGCATGGACTGAAAATTAGCAGAATTCTGATTTTTAGCTTTATATGTTAAAGACCTCATGTCCCTGTATAATATAGGTACATTGAATATTTCATTTACGGTACATATAAAATAAAGTGAATGGTCTAAAATGTTGCTCCATAGGTTTTGGATGTAAAAGATGACTTTTGTCTGTAAGATTTCACATGTTTTACACAACGTTTCAAATACTGTTAGTTCTAAAATCTATAGTACTAAAATGGAACAATACAATATAAATTTTATATTGTGCTTGCTCTGTTGAAATGTTTATTTTTCCTTTTTCTGTACAATTAATTTGGACTATTGGATTAACATAGAATAAAGTAAAGGGCAAACATAAAAAAATAAATAAATAAAAAAGCGTAGGGTCAATCCTGACTTTGAAAGTGTAAAAATGACTATTAGGTAATTAAATTGCATTTGCTGGCATAGATGAGATTATTTTATATATCAGTAGTAATAATAAATGAGAAACATGTTTCTGATAGTTTCTAAATTAAAAAAACTATTTTAGAACCATTATATAACAATTTATACAATGATGTCAATGTGTTCAATTTTGTTTTCTTTTGTTAACAGATGCAAGAATGGCTTTGTTTGAACTGTCAGATGCAGAGAGCCCTTGGTATGGATATGGCTGGTCCACCTATGCCACAGCCAGGCAAGCAAAAACCTGCAGCACCTTCAGCAGGAGTATCAGTTTCTTCTCCAAAGAAAGAGTCCAATGTAGTGCCAGATAAATTAATGAAACAAGGTCTGAAAGCATCACCTATGGTTCAAAACCAGATATCTGCGCAGGACTCACCATCCAAGTCTAATCAGTCAGCAACAGAAAGCAGAACAGGTAAACCCACAATATTAGATAAATCGAAACCAATAGTACCTGAAAAGAAGCAGACAGTTGAACCGTCTCATACTGTATCTTTTCAACCTCAGACTAAACCTGATTATGCTCCAGAAACCAAAATAACTGATTCTTTAAAATCAGTGTTTCAACAATCTGCTAAAGAATTTAAACAGTTTGCATTACCTGGTCAGCATCAAATAATTGCTCAAGAAGTAGAGACATCACAGCTGAAAGAAGATTATTCAAAAAGTCCAAAAAAGATAATGCCAGCTAACCAGTTAGCTCAAAAGGAGGTGCTTCTGCCAATAAGTCCCAAGCCTAGTCCTTTGGACAAACCTGTCACTCAACAAGCATCACAACCTCCAGAACTTGTTAGCTCAAAGCCTAGCCTCTTTGAAAAACCTGGCACTTCACAGTCTTCTATCCCAGGGAGTCCAAAATCTAGCCCTGCTCATAAACCTGCAACTCCACAAGCAACACAGCTTTCTGGACCAGGGAGTCCAAAATCTAGCCCTGGCCATAAACCTGTACCTCCACAATCAACCCAACCTTCTGGACCAGGAAGTCCAAAACCTAGCCCTGCTCATAAACCTGTAGCTCCACAAGCAACACAGTCTTCTGGACCAGGAAGTCCCAAATCTAGCCCTGTCCATAAACCAGTAGCTCCACAATCAACACAATCTTCTGGATCAGGAAGTCCCAAATCTAGTCCTACTCATAAACCTGTAGCTCCACAAGCAGCACAGTCTTCTGGACCAGGAAGTCCAAAATCTAGCCCTGTCCATAAACCAGTAGCTCCACAATCAACCCAACCTTCTGGACCAGGAATTCCAAAACCTACCCCTGCTCATAAGCCTACTGGTTCACAATCAACACAGCTTTCTGGGACAGGAAGTCCAAAACCTAGTCCTGCTCATAAACCTGTAGCTCCACAATCAACGCAGTCTCCTGGCCCAGGCAGTCCAAAATTTAGCCCTTTTCATAAGTCGGCAGTTCCACAATCAACACAGCCTTTTGATCCAGGAAGTCCAAAATCTAGTCCTTCTCATAAACCTGTAGTTCCCCAATCAACACAGTCTTCTGGTCCAGGCAGTCCAAAATCTAGTCCTCTTCATAAACCTACAGGTCCACAAACCACACAGTCTTCTGCACCAGGAAGTCCAAAACCTAGTCCTCCTCACAAGCCGGTAGTTCCACCTCCCAATGCACCAGGAAGTCCAAAACCTAGTCCTCCTCAAAAGCCTGTCATTTCACAAACAACATCACAGCCTACTGTATCCACAAAGCCAAGTCCTCTTCCTAAACCTGGCAGTCCACAGTTAGCAGCACAACCTATTGCACAGCCTCCTAAATCACAAGAGCAGGCAAGACGTTTCAGTTTAAATCTGGGAAGTGTTACTGAAGCTCCAAAGATACAACCTACAACGCCACAAGAGACAGTGACTGGAAAGCTATTTGGGTTTGGTGCATCAATATTTAGCCAAGCCTCCAGTTTTATATCAACTGCAGCGCAACCAGGTACTCAAACACAAAGCACACAAGAAACAGCATCCAAGCAACCTGTACCTGCACCTGCACAAAAATTAGCTGATAATCAAAAGCCTACAAAAGAGCCTATGGTCCCACATTCACCCAAACTACCTGTGATAAACAAAGAAACACAGCCTGTACCTTCAAAAGTATCAGAGAAGCCAAAACTGAGTCCTTTGCGAAAAGATGTTGATGACAAAAAAATGCCAGAGAAAGCAACAAAGAAAGACATTCCAGAGTTAAACAAGACTGCAAAGATAGAGCCAGAAATTACTGAAAAAATCAAAGAAGCAAAAACACTATGTCCTCTTTGTAAAGCAGAACTAAACATTGGTTCAAAGGACCTTCCTAATTTTAATACATGCACAGAATGCAAGAATATGGTGTGCAATTTATGTGGATTTAACCCAACTCCACATCTGACTGAGGTAAGAAAGTAAACATTTTTTTTAGATATTGAGATTTTTTGGGTTTAGATAAGTTGGTGACTTTTTCTGAATCAGAATAAACCTTCCTAACTACAAATTATATATTTGATAGTACAACCACCACTGAAAAGTAATATTTAATATATCACCTATATTGCACTCAGTGCCACTTACTACTATTTAATTGCTGCTGCTTAATAACACATGAACAGTTGTAGCTCGGTTTTATATTTTTTTTCTTGTGCATGATGTTTTTACACTGATGTGATAGAAAACAAACAAGACATAACTATCACATGGATGCTCTAAGGACTGATATCAACCATACTGAGTGAATAGGACTAAGTGGAAACATGTTCCACCAACATGTTTCGACACATCACAGTAAATGTGGTAAAATTCTGATCTGCTGCATCAACTCCACTGTTCCTTCAACAATGATGTCCCTCACCATTCATGCCATATTGTACATGACAGAGTGACAGCAGCGGTCATGTGAAAAATGAGCGGGACATCATTGCAACAGGATCTGTGAGGTCCATTAATCTAATTGGAGGGGGATTGCATAGGACATTAATACTTATTTTAAGATTTTAACAAATTGCTGCTTTTTTGTGTTGTTTCTATCTAATTTATAATATCTGTTGTAAAAGGAGGAAAAAAAATATTCTTGGATACTTTGTTTTAATAAGTTTTAATAATATTGTGTGTATGCTTGCAACAGGTTCCAGATTTTACTCCTGCAGTGCCAGTTTGTTCATGCTCTCTGTGCAAGCTGATGAGATATACTGTATACTGTACATTGTTTTCTCCGCCACATTTATTCCGCAGACATCCGCTAGTACTACTTGTGCAGTTAGAATATTAGAATAGCAAGCAGATGTGGATAGCTGAGGCATGTAGCAACCGAAAACAAGAAGTTCTTTACAATGTAGCAATACACACTCTACATTTTCGGTGTTTTCAATAATTCCTTTTTATTAAGCAAAGCCAAATAAATTGCATTTATTTAAATGTGAACGATTCAAACTATTCCTCTGCATAACTGCAAAAATGTATTCAAATGTGGCACGTTTGCAGCAGATTTTTCCACGTGCTTTTGCATGCAGAGAATCTTCAGTTTTTAAGAGTACTGGATTAGAAGATTAAGCTTCAACAATTTAAACATTGGAGGAAATTTCTGTCATGAATTTTGCACTATAATTTATTTATTTTTTAAGTCACTGTGGATGTAAGCCTATGAAATTTGACTGGTGAAATTTGCAGCAAATCCACAACCAAATTTTCATGTACTCCATGCTGACTTCGCTGTAGATAAGCTTCATATATGCTGTGGAAAATCTACAAGTCTTCGATATCTGAAAGTACCCTTAAAGGGAACCTGCCACCAGCAAAAACGCTATTAATCTGCCGATATGGGCTTAATTTGCACGTTAATAGTGTTACTCACCTGCCGTAGCCAAAAACCACTTGAAGAAAATTAACTTTATTCTTCCCAACAGCATTCAGTTTCAGTCATGGGGGCAACACCGGCGCTGGTTTAGTCACCACTGAGTATATACAGAAAGGCAGTTGTAACCCCTTCCCTCGCATTAGTCAGGGCCGTGGTTACAGCTTCCATTTTGTATGCTCATAGCAGTGACTGAACTGGCACCACCCCCGTGACTGAAACCGAATGCTGTTGGGGAGAATAAATTTCATGATAGAGAGCTGAAATTTACATACAGTCATGACCAGAAGTGTTGGCACCCTTGAAGTTGTCCCAGAAAATGAAGTATGTCTCCCAGAAAATTATTGCAATTGCACATGTTTTGTTATATGCATGTTTACTTCCTTTGTGTGTATTGCAGCAACACAAAAAAAAAGAAATCAGAAAAAAGGCAGATTGGACATAATTTCACGTAAGATAATAAGACACTAAAAATGGTCCGGACAAAATTGTTGGCACCTTTTCAAAATTGTGAACAACTATGTTTCAGGAATGTGATGCTCATTCAAACTCACCCATGGCAAGAAGCAGGTGTGGACAATAAGAAAATCACACCTGAAACCAGATAAAAAGGGGAGACGTTGACTCAATCTTTGCATTGTGTGTCTGAGTGTATCACACTAGGCATGGAGACCAGAAAGAAGAGGAGAGAATTGTCTGAGGACTTGAGAACCAAAATTGTTGAAAAATATCTACAATCTCAAGGATACAAGTACATCTCCAGAGATCTTGAGTCCAGATCTAAAGCCCATTGAACACCTGTGTAGAGATCTTACATTTGCTATTAGGAGAAGGCATGCTTCAAATATGAGAGACCTGGAGTAGTTTACAAAAGAAGAGTGGTCCAAAATTCCAGTTAAGATGTGTAAGAAGTTTGTATTGATGGTTATAGGAAGCGATTGATTGCAGTTATTTATTCCAAAGGGTGTGCAACCAAATATTAACTTGAGGGTGCCAACAATTTTGTCTGGCCCCTTGGGGTTTCGTGTGAAATTATGTCCAGTTTGCCTTTTTCCCCTCAGTTTTTTTGTGCTGTTCTAATACACACAAAAGAAATAAACTTGTGTGATTGCAATAATTGTTTGGGAGAAATACATCATTTTCTGGAACAATTTCAATGGTGCAAACTTTCGACCATGACTGTATGTCTGCAGTATGCAGGGTAGTTTCATCATCTAGAACCTTGGTTTGAGATAATCATAATACAGTTTTACATGGTTTTGTTTGGGGAAGATTTTTTAGTGTAAGGGTACTGTCACAATTAGCGGTGCACCAGCGATCCCGACCAGCGATATGACGTGGTCAGGATCGCTGGTGCATTGCTAAGTGGTCGCTAGTGAGCTGCCACACAGGCAGATCTCACCAGCGACATAGCAGTGGTCGGGGGTCGTTAATTACCTGTCAGACGAGGCGATCCTGACGTCCTCCCGCCCGCATCCACGTGTCCCTCGTCGGCGCCACAGGAAGCCCAGCAGGAAGCTGACGAGGAGAAACGGTCCAGGACGTTCTCGCGCGATCAGTGATAACCAACGGGGGAGCGGTCGGAGGTAAGTATCACACATAGCGATATCGCTAGCAATATCGCTGCTACGTCACAAAAAACAGTGACATTATAGCGATATTGCTAGTGATATCGCTTAGTGTGACAGGCTCTTTATCCTGGCTATATGTCATCCTGTGCATTACCATCTGATTGCAGCCTGCAGGATTGCTGACAGGTTCACAAAGAAGCTATGGGACATTTGATTTCTTTATAGAGCTTCAATGCTCTGTAATCAGAAATGTATAACTATAATCAGAATTCACATTCTATGAATAAAGCGATGTGTCATTAGAGAGGAAGGTCATTTCTTCAAACTTGCAAGCTATCAATTATCTGATATAATTGGGCCAATAGAAGAGGACTTAACACCTAATTGTTTATACTGTAGAGGGTGCTGTTGTTAGGAGTCAGGTTCCTGCGTCTGCTCTGCTGGAATCCAGACCCTTACATTCTGCGGTCTCTTGCTCTTTATCTACCGCAGAGGAGATTGCCTTGCTGCAAATCTCTCCAGGGGCTAAGTCCCTCTGTCCTCCTACTGAGCATGCTTATGAGACGGTTTCCCATAGGAGATCGGGAGTCATGTGCTCAGGTCCTGCTCCAGATCTCATTGGTTCATCTCGGAGATCTGGAAGCTTTCGGAAGGTCCCGGCAGCTATAAAAAGCGTGCATGGCCGTTCCGCCATGAGCTAGTATAGACTATACTGCTATGTGTGAATGGTGATGGATGTATGATTCTGGTGACTGACTTATTATGAAACCCCTTCCCTCTGATATTACGCATGTGGTTAGGGAATTAGTTCAGTAGTCTGCGCCAGTTTGTGGCAAGCCTTAGGCCACTGTGCACACCGCACCTCTGCGCTAGAGTCCGATATAGCGCCTGCTTTGTAGCTGTGTCATCCAGTGGCCGCGCTGCAGTTGCAGCCCTTCTTGGCATTCGCAGTAGCGAAGCCGCACACACGGTAGGTCTAGACGGACACAGCCCCTCTGTCTTAGTTCCTGCTCCTGTGACCTTATACCGTGTGTGCATTTACCTGAGGCCTGTGACCCTAACAGGCTCAGCCTTTTTGTATGTTTTTGTTGCGGCACCTCTGTGTGTGAACAGAGCCCGATCTGCGCACTTTGGGTGAAGTTGAACCCGTGCGCATTATATCGCCATATTGCTCGTCTGCCAATACTCAGCAGCGGTTGTAACACCTACTGCACGGTGGACCCCGAGCGGTGAACGCGCTTTATTATTATTTTTATTTAGTGCGTTCCGACGTTCCTAACAGCTGTGGCCCGCACTTACCAGCTGGGGTGGTGATGGTTGAAGAACGAAGCAGCACCACCTGATTACCAGTGTAGCAGACAGCGGCTCCTGCTACAATCACAGTCAGCGCCCACATTGAACCTATATACAGCATCATGTACGCGGTGTAAAGCGGGGCTGGGAAGGGGAAGCAGTCACACTGAGCAGTGTATCGAATAATGGCTCCCGCTACAATAACCTGTGCAATTGGCTATAACTAGAGTGACGATGGCTACAAGTGGCTATTTGAAAAAACTGACTTATGCAATAATATTATTATCTATCCCCTCCCTTTATGCAATGATATTATAATTGCATTTTCCGTTCGATAGCCTAGATTTTCTAAGGGAACAGGTATTGGTTTTAGGAGCAAGAAATAACTAACAGGATCCAAATCAATGCAGATGTTGTCCATTAGCAACCTGATGATCACCAATATTAAAAACTTGAAGTCTGTCATCTGTAGCATTTGTTTATACACTAGATGCAGACACTATGGCAAGTATCCAGTTTAGGATGGATCTTTATTAAAGTGTTAGGCCTACTGTATGTATTTCATTGCCAGCTAAATCCACTAATGGGGTAGAAATGGAGTTTTAGCATGACTGATGACCATCATCACTTTCCATTGACATATTGTATATATGGATTACAGTACATATTACATAAAGTACGAAATATGATAGGGTCATTTTCTTATCAGTAGAAAGTAAAGTCTATAGATACAAAAAATTCTGTTTAAATCAATTACATTGCATTAGTTACTCTTATTTGAAACTGAGCCCAGTCATTGTACATTTATATAAATGCTCACTATAATTTAAGTAAACTTTGACTAAATCAAGAGTATAAGGAAATATAAAAAAAGTTGTAATATATCTTATCAGAGAACTCTACTTCTTACTCCACTTATTAGCCACTTCTTTTTCTCTACCTCCTGAACTCATTGTTCACACAGAAATACTGCTAAATCCCAATTGGTCAAGAATGACTTCCAGCCAGTGAAGTACAGCCAATAGTGGGCCACTATGGGGCTTGTGACTTGTAGGGGGCCTACATGGCCCCTCCCGCCCAACACTCCACTTTGATCTGAATTGGCATCCTGGACGCCGATATAATTGAAAACAATGATGGGACAGGGAGCCTTCAGGTTCTTTATCTATCATTCTCCCCCTGCATCTGAGCTGTGGCATGTCAGCGCAGCAGGTCTGTGCAGAGCTGTAGAACACACAATATTGAAGCCAGAACAGTGTGGAAATGAGCAGAGATGAGGTCTTCTTTTAATCAATGAGTACCTTGTGGGGGCCTGTTATATTATTTGTAGGGCTAAATGTGTATGTGTTTGTGGAGTGTGTTATTCTATATGGGAGCAATGTGGGGTGGGGCCCATTATATTATATAGAGAGCTATGTGGGGGCCATTATAATATTTGGAGGACTATGTGGGGCTGATAATACTATAAGAAGGCTATTTTGGGGTCATCATAATATTTGGAGGGCTATGTGTGGGGGTTTAGAATATTTGGATGCTTATGTGAAGGCCATAATAATATTTGGAGGGATATTTAAGGCCATTATACTATTTGCAGGGTTATATCTGGTCCATTTTATTGTTTGGTGGGCTGTATGTGGGCCATTATATTGTTTGGAGGGCTATGTGGAGGCCATCTGACTGTTAGCTTGGATATGGCTTCACTAGGAGGAAAATACTTTGTAGGGGCTGCATTGTTGTGCGATATGCTCTTCTGTGACCCTGTTTTTTTGTGAGGGGACCAATTAGGACTTCTGCTATGGGGCCCCAAAATTCCTATTTATTCTTCTGCTGCCAGCTCACAGACAGGTTGGAATACTGATGCCAATTGATGTCTATTGAAAGTGTAGTAAAAAAGAGAAATGAAAAGCAAAGTGAAAGAAAGAGGCTCAGACATGCACAAACGCAATCTGCTGTTGCCTTCTAATAAATTATTTAGCTCTCTGTTCTAGATGGTACAGTGCTCAGTACTGCTGCTTCTGATGGTGTGCAGTAATGCCTCTTGTCTATGTGTGCAGTGTATGGGAAGCTTAGCCTCGACAATCTAGCTCACAGGCAACTGAAAATTAGAGAGAGACCTGCAAAGGGGAAAACTGCAGAAGAATGCAATATAGAAATCATGGAATGGCCATAAATGTTAATTAAGAAATAAATAATTATAAATTCCTCATGAAGTCTTTTGGGTATCATCTCTCCTTGTAGAGAGTGCCATGTTGGCAGAAAAAGACTCAGAGGCCGTGCAATTTTTCTCTGCTTATTTAACCCCTTTACTCCCAAGGGTGGTTTGCACGTTCATGACCGGGCCAATTTAACAATTCTGACCACTTTCCCTTTATGAGGTAAAAATTCGGGAACACTTCCATGGATCCTGGTGATTCTGACATTGCTTTTCTCATGACATATGGTAATTCATGATAGTGGTTAAATCTCTTTGCTATGTCTTGCGTTTATTTGTGAAAAAACAGAAATTTGGCGAAAATTTTGAAAATTTTGCAATTTTCCAACTTTGAATATTTATGCCCTTAAATCACAGAGATATGGCACATAAAATAGTTAATAAGTAACATTTCCCACATGTCTACTTTACATCAGCACAATTTTGGAACCAAATTTTTTTTTGTTAGGAAGTTATAAGGGTTAAAAGTTGACCAGCAATTTATCATTTTTATAACACCATTTTTTTAAGGACCACATCACATTTGAAGTCACTTTGAGGGGTCTATATGATAGAAAATACCCAAAATTGACACCGTTCTAAAAACTGCACCCCTCAAGGTGCTCAAAACCAGATTCAAGAAGTTTATTAACCCTTCAGGTGCTTCACAAGAATATTTGAAATGTTTAAAAATAAAAATGAACATTTAACATTTTTTCACAAAAAATTTACTTCAGATCCAATTTGTTTTATTTTACCAAGGGTAACAGGAGAAATTGGAACCCAAACGTTGCACAATTTGTCCTGAGTACGCCGATACCCCATTTATGCAGGTAAACCACTGTTTGGACACATTGCAAAGCATGGAAGGGAAGGAGCACCATTTGACTTTTCAGTGCAGAATTGGCTGGAATTGAGATTGGATGCCATGTCGCATTTGGAGAGCCCCTGATGTGCCTAAACAGTGGAAACCCCCCACAAGTGACACCATTTTGCAAAGTAGACCCCCTAAGGAACTTATCTAGATGTGTCGTGAGCACTTTGAACCCCCAAGTGCTTCACAGAAGTTTATAATGTAGAGCGGTAAAAATAAAAAATCATATTTTTCACAAAAATGATCTTTTCGCCCCCAATTTTTTATTTTGCCAAGGGTAACAGGAGAAATTGGACCCCAAAAGTTGTTGTGCAATTTGTCCTGAGTTTGCTGATACCCCTATACCCCTATATATGAGGGTAAACTACTGTTTAGGTGCATGGCAGAGCTCAGAAGGGAAGGAGCGTCGTTTGACTTTTCAATGCAAAATTGACTTGAATTGAGATGAGAAGCCATGTCGCGTTTGGAGAGCCCCTGATGTGCCAAAACAGTGGAAACCCCCAATTCTAACTCCAACCCTAACCCCAACACACCCCTAACCCTAATCCCAACCATAACCATAACCCTAACACAAACCTAACCCTAACACAAGCCTAACCCTTATCCCAACCCTATCCCTAATCCCAACCCTAGCCCTAATCCCAACCGTAAATGTAATCCTAACTTTAGCCCCAACCTTAACTTTAGCCCCAACCCTAACCCTAACTTTAGCCCCAACCCTCACCCTAACTTTATCCCTAACCCTAACTCTAACCCTAATGGGAAAATGGAAATAAATACATTTTTTTATTTTATTATTTTTCTCTCACTAAGGGGATGATAAAGGGGGGTTTGATTTACTATTTATAGTGGGTTTTTATAGTGGGTTTTTATGTTTGTCAGCTGTCACACACTAAAAGACTCTTTTTGTCGCAAAAAAATAGTTTTTGCATCACCACATTTTGAGACCTATAATTTTTCCATATTTTTACCCACAGAGTCATTTGAGGTCTTGTTTTTTTGCGGGACGAGTTGAGGTTTTTATTATTGCCATTTTCGGGTGCATGACATTTTTTGATCGCTTTTTATTCCAATTTTTGGGAGGCAGAATGAACAAAAACCAGCATTTCATGAATTTCTTTTGAGGGGGGTTTATACCGTTCGCCTTTGGTAAAATTGATGAAGCTGCTTTATTTTTCTGGTCAATATGATGACAGTGATACCACATTTATATAATTTTTTATGTTTTGTCACTTTTATACAATAAAAACTATTTCATATAAAAAATATTTATTTTTGCATCACTTTATTCTGAGAGCTATAACTTTTTTAATTTTCTGGTGATGGAGCTATAAGGTGGCTTGTTTTTTGCAGGACAAGATGACATTTTCAGCGGTAACATTTATTTATATCCATCGTTTTGATCGCGTGTTATTCCACTTTTTGTTCGGCGGTATGATAATAAAGCATTGGTTTTTTGCCTTTTTTTAATGGTGTTCACTAAAGGGGTTAACTAGTGGGACCGTTTTATAGGTCGGGTCATTACGGACGATGCTAAATATGTGTACTTTTATTGCTTAGATTTTTTTATTTAAATATTTATTTATTGATGGAATAAGTATTTTTTTTATTATTTTTTAAAAATATTTTTACAATTATTTAAACTTTTTTTATTTAATTCTTACTTTTCCACTGTGTCCCACTATGGGTCACTCATTTCATGCAGGTTGATCGCTTCTATAACATGCAGATCTGCATGATATAGAAGCTGTCAGCGCTGCATGCATTTTACGCTGACCTGAGAGACTTTCTGGTCATCACTGCGCATGACAGGAGGTCTCTCAGGTCTGGAGACACGGATGTCATCATGACGACATGTGGTCTCTATGGCAGTTATCAGGACCCCGCGTCATGACCATGTCCATGACCGCTCCGGGCACTTAGTGCTTGGTGTCAGCAATGACAATCAGCTGACACCCAGCCGCAATCAGCCTAGCTCCCCCCGAGAGCGCGGCTGATTGCATATGACGTTCTATCCCGTCCATGGGCAGTAAGTCCCAGGGCACACACATGGATGGGATAGTACGTCTAATGTCAAAAAGGGCTTAAAGCGAACCTGTAATGTCAAAAAACCTGCACTAACCTGCAGATATGGTGTTAATCTGTAGGCTAATAGTGTTATAACACCATATGGCCTCCACACTGAAAGCACAGCTGTCAGGAAAAAATGAACTTTTTCCTCCTGGCAGCCATTGTCTTTCAGTCATACCTGCACATCGAAGCTTCAAGCACTGACTGACAACTGGATCACTGCTGAGCCAGCGATCAATCAGTGCTGGGGCATCTCTACAGTCTCTACTGAGTCGTAATTGAAGCCTCTATGACTGAATCTGTCAGAAGAAATAAAGTTAGTTTCCTCCCGACAGCCGGACTTTTCCCATTTTCAGGCTCACTGTTGTCATGTGGCAGCCCATTATACTCTATAAAGAGCAAGCAGGAGGAAAGAGGAGCACAGTGAGGCAGAAGGAGGCATAGTAATATTGAGCTGAGCACTCTAACAAGTTTTTTTACCTCATCTCAGAGGTTGATTCACATGTAGACAGTTCAGTACTGCCATATAATTTCCTCCATGTTGCTGCCTGTCCACATGTGCTAAAAAAAGAATGAAGAGCGGGAATTGCTCTCTGAGTGCTGTGCTGTCTATAGCAGAGATTATAGCAGCTAGTGTCCTCCTACCAGCTCAGAGTGAATTTTAATTAAGAAATAGAGCTTGCAGAGGTAAAAAATGATGAAAATCCAGGATACGAGTCATGTAATAACTAGAGATAGAGTTATTTGTCATGTATGGACACGGCACAGTTTATTCTGAAAAGTTACTTGACAGTATGGTTACCCTTTAAAAATGTCCAATTCTTTTGAAAAAATGAAATAAGGTTATTGGAAGTCATAAAATAATCAAAATTTGTGTTATTCCTAATTTGACCACTTTACTTTTAGAATTACATGAAATGACAGGTGCAATTAAACCTCCTTTGGATGGCCATACTTTGCCTGAGCAGCAAAGTTCTATAGCTACTGTGTATTTGTAAAGGTGATGTTCTGTAGTTTGTTTTTTTTTTGCATAAATTCAGTTTGCATTCAGTCCCTACTGTTATTAATTGCTACCTACCATGACCTATATGTGTGCTTGTATATTACTTGAACTCGGCCAGGCATGACCTAGGATTTCTACATACTGTACATTCATGTTACTTATTGATTTTGCATGATTTGTAAGCTGCTGTGGACTTGGGGTAGCTCTTAGTTCATACTGTTATGAGATGTTATTTAAAACAAATCTTTATATTCCGTCTCCAGAGTAATCATCAATAGAATAGAAGAACAGCATCCAAACTTGAGTGAAGTAACAAATCTTCTTTTTATTCTACCAAATACAGTGCAATGTTTTGACAGTGCCAGTCATTATCAAGCTTGATAAAGACTGGTATTGTCGAAACGTTGCACTGTATTTGGCAGAGTAAAAAGATTTGTTACTTCACTCAAGTTTGGATGCTGTTCTTTTATTCTGTTGATGATCAATTTATCTAAGTGAGCTACTTGGATGTTTGGCGTTGCATCTGTATGTTTATGAGGACCTGGTTCCTGGAATTCTTTATAGAGTGGTGCCGTTAACTTTCTACTTTTTATCTCCAGATTAGTCCTAATCCAAAACTACCAATGACAAGCCTAGAGTTCTGTCCATGCTAATTCACGCCAGATACATTACCAAATATTTTACTTATTATAGTGCCCTGCAGGTTTTTCCACTGACTTCCGAAATCCATGACTATAAGTGGTAGTGCCAAGAATTCCTTGTGTAGTTGTGATAAGTACTGTATGTTGCTTTATTGAAAGAAGTTGACCTTATTTTGGAAATCATCCACTATTCATTATGTAGGGAATAACTTCCCAGTTGCTGAATCATTAATCGCGTGGGCTCTTAATGATCTTAAGGGGTATTTCACCCCATGTGAATGGAGTGGTGGTCAATAATACGCACACCTACACCATTCATTCTTAATAGAAGCGCTGTTGCGATCTCTAGTGGTTTCAATAAATGAATCGAGCAGATGTGTACATGATAACTTCCAAACTTGAGACAACCCTTTTAAATGTGAATGAGGTAAACTGATGTCCATTCACCTTCATTTCCAGGAGTAGATCTAAGACTTTCTAATGTTACTATCTAATGACATGTTACCATTGTGAATGCTACATTATACTGAAACAGAGTCAAATAAATTCTCAGAATTTGCAGTCTTGGCTTAAGTAAAAGTGATTGTTAGTAGCACAGTAATGGGATACTCTTAGCCTTTAGGGATGATCTTCTGTCATATATTGTTGGTCGTTCCCCAAGACATTTCCAGTTCCTACTGTACCGTCCTCTATTTTTGTCATAATAGAAAAGCATCATAAAGATGAAAGGAATTATTCTCGGTGGCAAGTAAGGTTAGCTCATATACCACTAAGGAATTCTTTTTCCTTAATTAGTCAACTATATCCCCGATGAGTTGATAGCTGACGGAGATCCGTAACCTCCTGGAATAAATATGAATCATAATATTGAAAATAATGAATCACTGCAAATAATTAAGCCCGAGCTGCACAGTCAGTAAGGAGATAGCATTAAATCTAGTTTAATGGAGAGGAAGTTAATGCTATATCAAATGCTATGAGTGATTTCAGAATAGATACAACCTCCAGGACAGAAGGGAGCAGGAAACCACAGATAATTATTACATGGCACTCAGCTCTATTACAGCTGTGCACTGAATCATGCAGACACGCATCGGATCTACACTAAGTGCAAGTCCTCTCGGATCTGTATTTCAACCCTAGATTTAATTACCTCAAGATTTGAGAAATATAAACATCTCAAAACCCTAAATGTACATTTAAGTAGAGTTTACTTGTGCTTTGAACAAATCAACATTTGCTGCTTATTTATGCTTCATATTGTGATTTATGACAACCATATTATTCTCCATTAAAAATGTATTAGAATATGCTATACCTCTAATGAACGCTAGCTGCATTCATAGACATAGAGTTTTTTCTCTGTGATTCATATAGACTCTTAACAGACCCAAAATCAAGACATGTTTCTTTATAGGCCATATTACTGCATTATTTTCCCCTATTAGAATCCTTTTAGGAACCTATCATGGAACTTAGCAAAAACATGCTGCACTGTTGTAACTTAGTTTCGACTTTGCTGTGTGCATGAGTCCTTCAAAATTAATACCCGTGAGTTGCTTTACTCATAAATTTTTACTGCAATCCTGTTCATATTAGACACTGTTCACATGTTCAAGTTTTTAATACATTAGATAGGGACTGCTTCAGTAGGGGTTACCTTAACGTGGTGGAGCAGCTTGGTGTACATTTTTTTGTGCAAAAAAAGTATGGACTAAATACCCTGTATTTGTTATCCAGCACTTGCTGATTACTGCCATTTTTTATTGCAGAGTATTTTTGCAAATCTGTCATTCTGTGTTTTCTTGTTGTGTCTGCATAAACTAATTGCAAGGGTAATGTTGACAAGAATTTACTCCCTAGTGGGCTGTTGAGCACTGCATTTGGCTTTTTCTGGCAGCTGCATAGTGAATGAATGGAGGTTGGAGGTCCAACCTGAAACACCATGTTGTAATGGTGAATAAAAGTTTCTTATCAGGAATAAAAATCCCCCAATCTGCTGATCAATACATGTTCCAGCAGTTGGAACCCAACTTATCATCTTACCTGTAGAAAGGTGGTAACTAGGGATGAGCGAACTTGAATGGTAAAGTTCAGGGTTCATACCGGACACCTAGTGGACGGTGCTGAATCCCGAACACAGACTTCTAAACAGACATCCATGTTACTGTTTGGGTTCGGCACCTGAATAAAGCTTGTTGAAAGGCTGCAGCACAGCCAGTCATCAAGCATTCAGGCTGTGGGCACTTCCGTCCCCATCACAGCCATGCCTAGTATTGGCATGGCTGTGATTGGTCAGCACACCACGTGGCTGAGACCGTCGGTGACGTCGGTAAGGTTACCGCCCGTCAAAGCAGCTGTTTTCCATGCTGACACACTGCAGCTCTGACTGGCGGTAAGTGGTAACGGCGGGTCAGAAACAGTGCCCGGTGTCGCAAACACTAGGAGTCCGGTACAAACCTTGAACTTAACCGAAAGATTTGCTCATCTGTAATGATAACTAGTTTTAAGTTGACAACCCTTTTAACTTCCATCAGCCTGTAGTTCCCCCTCAGACCCAAATATACTGGTTATATACAGGACAGCATTTCTGGCAGCACCACATCATTGGGTTAATAAATGTTTCTGTATTCTGTATTATGGCTCAGAGTCACAACAGGAACTTCCATAAAAGTTGGGATCTACCATAAAAGGAACACCTATAAAAGATACATGACAGTATGGATTTCATTAATATACACAGGGTTTTTGTGGATTTTGTAAAAATCTGGCAAGACAAATTATGTGTGAGCTCCTTATCCCAGTACTCATGCTGGAGAGAGCCTTGAAGCCAGTACAGTGTTATACCAATCCACACATCAGGAACCCCAGTCCACTGCCATAAGGCTCCTTCCCAGGGTGCATGAGCCATAATGCTCATTTATAGCTACCTAAAGATATGTAGTGGCAGCGAAAAAAAATCATTTTAGACCATTTTAAAATTTTTATTGGAAAATAATCTTTGAAGGTTTTCTGCAGTGATTTTACATATCATTTATGGCTTTAGGTTTAATGAGACTTTTGTACTTATTTGGAAATCTTGATCCAATGCAGCTTATAGCAAAATGCTTCACAATGTGCTCCGTAAAACACGTTGTCAATGTACTGTCAAATATTCCTTTTACAATTTCATAATTTATTCTTATAATAGTAGTTTGTGTTTGCCTAAGGTTGTCATTTTGTATGGAAAGGTTAAAGCAATTAGATAATCAGTACCTGCAGCATCTTTCCATCTTGCCAGTTGTTTGGTGTAGCATTTCAATGAGGCAGCATTAATAGTATTGCCAGATATTTCATAATGTTCAGATTGCTTGGGTTCTACTTTTGCTGTTGGCTCCTTATTCTGGGGTCTGGCGTGCCTGGCAGTCTGAATTTCCTCCCATGAGGAAGTGATCCTGGCGAAACACCATGTTTTCCGAGAGTGGTAAAAACACTTTAAGGCATAGATGCTGCACATTATGTATAGAACTTTAGGTGTATTGCTCCCTTGACAAAGAAGAGCAATCTATTAATAACCTCCTTGTCTGGGTGGAATTAAAGATTTCCAATAGTGCATACAAGCATTATCTGAATATAGGATACTATTATCGAATCACTCCCATTTGTAAATGTATGAAATTCCCTGAAGTCATATTGGCTATTATGCATGAGCAGCTAAGCAGCCTCCAAATAAGTTTTTATGACCTCAAGTGACTCAGACATTTTGGCTCCGATTTATCAAGGCTGGTGTGAGCACTGTTGGTCTTGATGAGAGGGTGTTTTGAAGTCATACGCCCCTGATTCATTGAGAGACACAGGCCTCTGAATGAATTTGGCACATCTGAAAAGTTGGCTGTGCCTCCACAAATCTTACCTCAGAGACTGGTGTAAGGAACACTGCAGCATGTCATGAATTAGATGACCTGTGGCATCCCGCCCTTGTCTTCTCATTTTGGTAGAGCCAGACAATCTGACATGAAAACACCAAAAGTTGCAAAACTTTTGCACAACCTCAGGTTGCACAAAAAAATTAGTGACTTATCAAAATGTTTTAACTCCAGATATCTGGTAAACAGACATTGATGAATTGGGACCATCTTCTTTCATTTAAAATTGATTACATTGCATAGTTTAAAAGGAACTTTTCAGCAAAGTTTTGGTCCAGAAACCATCAACAGGAGACTATTGGGTTCATAAATAAATACATACAGTTGTGCTCAAAAGTTTACATACCCCGGCAGAATTTTGGCTTTCTTGGCCTTTTTTCAGAGAATATGAATGATAACACCAAAACTTTTTTTATTGTCAAACTACTGTGTTTTCTTTTTTTAAATCATAATGATAACCCAAAACATCCAAATGACCCTAATCAAAAGTTCACATACCCCATGTTTTAATATCATGCATTGTGCCCTCTAACATCAATGACAGCTTGAAGTCTTTTGTGGTAGTTGTGGATGAAGTTCTTTATTTTCTCAGATGGTAAAGCTGCCCACTCTTCTTGGCAAAATGCCTCCAGTTCCTGTAAATTCCTGGGCTGTCTCACATGAACTGCACGCTTGAGATCTCCCCAGAGTGTCTGAATGATATTGAGGTCAGCAACTGGCCACTCCAGAACCTTCACTTTGTCCTGCTGTAGCCAATGACAGGTCAACTTGACCTTGTGTTCTGGATCCTTGTCATGTTGGAACATCCAAGTATGTCCCATGCACAGCTTCCGGGCTGCAAATTAGTCTCCAGTATTAGCTGATAATGTGCTGCATTTATCTTTCCTTCAACCTTGATCAAGTTTCCAGTGCCTTTGTAGCTCATACATCCTCAAAACATCAGCGATCCAGCTCCGTGCCTTACAGTAGGAATGATGTTCCTTTCATCATAGGCCTTGTTGACCTCTCTCCAAATGTAACGTGTTTGGTTATGGCCAAAAAGTTCAATTTTGATCTCATCACTTCTAATTACCTTGTTCCACAAGTTTTGAGGCTTTTCTCTGTGCCGTTTTGCTTATTGTAGGCAAGATACTTTGTGGCATTTGCTCTGTAATGGCTTTCTTCTGACGACTCGATCATGCAGCCCATTCTTCTTCAGTGCCCCCTTATTGTGCATCTTGAAGCAGCCACACCACTTGTTTTCAGAGAGTCCAGTATTTCAGCTGAAGTTATTTTGCTATTTGTGGGTTTTTCTTTGCATCCCAAACAATTTTCCTGGCAGTTGTGGACAAAATTTTTGTTGGTCAACATGACCGTTGTTTTGTTTTTGCAGAGCCCTTGATTTTCCATTTGTTAATCACAGTTTGAACACTCCTGACTGGCATTATCAATTCCTTGGATATCTTTTTATAGCCCTTTCCTGTTTTATACAGTTCAACTACCTTTTCCCGTAGATCCGTTGACAATTCTTTTACTTCCCCATGACTCAGAATCCAGAAACATCAGTGCCTGGAAGAAAGATGCAAGAGTCTGTCTGTATCCCAGAAATTCACTCAGCTTTCATGCACACACACTGATTACAAACAAACAGGTCACAGGTGAGGATGTTACCTTTAGTAGCCAGCCAAACCCATTTGTGTCAACTTCTGTGCATGTTATCAGGCAAAATCACCAGGGTATGTGAACTTTTGATCAGGGTCGTTTGGAGGTTTTGGGTTGTCATTATGATTTAAAAAGAAAAAACACAGTAGTTTGACAATAAAAGGTTTCACTCAACCACTAACCATGAGTGAAGAAAAAGTTTTTATGTTATCATTCATATTCTTTGAAAAATGGCCAAGAAAGCAAAAATTCTGCCTGGGTATGTAAACTTTTGAGCACAACTGTACCATGGTAGACATCCCCTCTTTGTTAGGATGGAGAAATTAAAGGGATTGTCCCATTATTTTATGTTGACGACCCATTCTTAGAATTGGTAATCAAAATAAGATTGATTGGGGTCCAAAACCTGTACTGATCAGCTGTTGTCATTTCAGACTGTGATGGCGAGATGTGAACAACGCACGGAGCTCGACACCACAGCTTTGTACACTGTCTAGTGGCGGCTACTGGATACTGCCGGTGTGCACCTATTGAAGAAAATAGGAGCTGATTTGCAGTAACTAGCAGCAACCACTAAACAGTATGCTTCTCTAAGAAAGTATTAATAATGGAAAATAATATTACTATAGTAAGCAATTAACACATTCGAGCTCCATCATTCTTATGAATATCACACACAATGAGAGTGACTCTTATTTCTGTAATTCACTGACAAGTGGTGAAAAACCAAATGTTTTCTTTAATGGAAGTCTTTATTGTAATAGTTTCACCATTTAAGGTGGCCCAAGCACATTCGTCATATATATATATATATATATATATATATATATTATGAATCTTCTGGGCATCACTTTGGAGTGTGTCCTACATGGTCAACAGCTTTCATTTTAGAAGTGTGGTTTGATTTGGTGCCCCATTGTACCTAATGTATTTAAATGATGCATTTTATTTAAATGAACTAAATTTGCATTTGAAAAGGATGTCATATATACTATTCTTTTGGTTTATAAGTGTGCCAATATGTGTCTAAACATATTGATGCATGTGAAAAATTTCACGATTCTTTAATGTTTATTTGTGAAAAGTGTTTGAAATGTTATTTAAAAGAACAGCTTTACTAAAATGCATTCGAGATCTCTTCAGGTCATCAAATGGTGTGCACTTTGGCTTGGAAGGTAATTTAATGTAACCAAATTGGAATTTGTGTTCCAAACATTGCTCAATTGCTTTTTTCAGCCTCCGAGAAAAGGTCTTTTCAACTGAAGATAAAAGTTGTGTGATATATTTTTGGAAATTGCAATCATTTAATGTAATACTAGTACAGTACAATGAGATGATGGGATTCCAAGCTTTCTGAACTGTAGAAAATCTGAGCAATACAATTCTGATTCTCTTTAGTGCATTTACATAATTGACCTACACTAATCCCCCTGATGTAACTAAACAGTCCAGCCGACAAGACATTGTTCAGATTAGGGTTGGTCAAGGCGAGCGTATTATCGGTCCGTGGTTGTCCCTGTGCTCCATGTTCTAAACACATAGACCCATTATAGCTTGTGTGTCAGTACACTTGGCCAATTTTCCATATGGACTGATGTTCTGCATGAAACTAAATTGAAGCCCACACTACTTTGGTCCGTTTTACAACCAGAATAATGCATTCATTGAAAGGCAGCTCTGGTACCAGTTTGCAATTTGGATGAGAACACGTTGCTAGCCATGTTTACAATTTGCAGTCACAACTGACCAGATTTTTAATACAGCCATCTGAACCAAGCCTTATTCTAATACAAATCCATGCATTGCTATGTACTGTACAGATGCTTTTCACAAAGTTAGAATATCATCAAAATGTTAATTTATTTCAGTTCTTCAATACAAAAAGTGAAACTCATATATTATATAGTCATTACAATCAGAGTGATCTATTTCAAGTGTTTATTTCTGTTAATGTTGATGATTATGTCTTAGGCTACTTTCATACTTGCGTTTTTTTGCGCTGCGCACCGTGCGCAGTGCAAACGCACATAAAAGATGCATCATGCGTTTTTGTGCATTTTTTGCGCTGACGTGCGCATGGCAATGCGCACGTCAGTGCACCCATTGACTATAATGGGTGGTTGGGTGAAAAAAACGCAACGCATTGCATGCGTTTTTGGGACAAGTCGGACGCACAAAAAATGCAACAGAATGCATTTTGTGCGCCCGATCGCACACTACAAAAAAACGCATGCGCATACAAACGCATGTGTATGCGCACCCATGTTAAGTATAGGAAAAAAAGCATGCATTTTTTTGAGCAAAAAAACACAAGTGTGAAACCAGCCTTACAGCCAATAAAAACTCAAGAGTCATTATCTCAGTAAATTAGAATACTTTATGACTCGTGATGAGCGAGTATACTCGTTGCTCGGGTTTTCCCGATCATGCTCGGGTGGTCTCCGAGTATTTTGTCGTGCTCGGAGATTTAGATTTTGTCATCTCAGCTGCATGATTTGCGACTTTTAGACAACTTGAATACATGTGTGGAATGCCTGTTTGTTAGGGAATTTCCACATGTGTTCAGCCTGTCTACAAGTCGCAAATCATGCAGCTGAGACGACGAAATCTAAATCTCCGAGCATGCCAAAATACTCGGAGACCACCCGAGCATGCTCGGGAAAACCCGAGAGACGAGTATACTCGCTCATCACTATTTATAACACAACCTTAAATAATGATTTTAAAATCCGAAATGTTGGCCTACTGAAATGTATGTTCAGGAAATGCACTCAATACTTGGTCAAGGCTCCTTTTGCATCAATTACTGCATTTTTGTGGTATAACTCTCTCAGTTAAGGGCATAAAAATGTAAAGTTTGAAAATTTCTAATTTTTTGTAAAATTTTTGATATTTTAATAAATATACACAACTCATATCGGCCAAAATTTACCACTAACATGAAGTACAATATGTCACAAAAAACAATTTCAGAATCAGCGGGCTCTGTTGAAGTGTTCCAGAGTCATTATCACATAAAGTGACACTGGTCAAATTTTAAAAATTTGTGTAAAAGCACCAAAACATAAAAAAACTATATAAATGGAGTTCGCTGTAATCATACTGAACCACAGTAACTCTGCTGTTTCATTACGGAGAATGGATCCCTCGGGGGTTTCATCTAAATTGCATCACTCACCCCTCAAAAGAACTACAGCAAATTCTGAGCTCCTAAACCCAAATGACCCCTCCTCCCTTCTGAGCCTCACAGTATACCTTAACCACATATAGAGCCCACATGTTTGGCATTTCTGAAGTGATGAGAGGCCGCCTAACTTACGGGTGCATAACGTACTGGTCATTATAAGGTACTGGTCACTACAACGTACTGGTCATTACAGCATACTGGTAACTACAATGGCAGTTTGCAATTTTCACTCGGCAACATTCATTGCTGCTTGTTTCTGGAAAACACCCATAGAGTCAACATCTTCACTATACCTGTAGATAAATTCCCAAAGTGGTATAATTTCCAAAATGGGGCCACTTGAGGGAGGGATTCTGCACTTCTAGCACTTAAGGGCTCTGTATACGGAGCCCACAAACTATTCTAGGAAAATCTGCGCTCCAGGAGGCAAATAGTGCGCCATCCCTCCTGAGTCTTCATAAGACTAAGCAGTACTGTATAGCCACATGTGGGGTATTGACACCTTCATTAGAAATTGTGAGACAAATTATGATGCCATTTTTACCCACTTCTTTTGTGAAAATGTAAAATCTGGATCTGAAACAAAATTTTGGTGGTAAAAATGTAATTATTTTTTCTTCATTGCCCAATGGTATAAAATTAAGAGGCGCACTCGTGGTGTCAGTAAGGATCACTTCACCCCTAGATGAATTTGTTGAGAGGTGTTGTTTTTAAAATGGGGTCACTAGTGGTGGTTTCTGCTGTTCTGGCAACTCATGGGTTCTCCCAGTGGGTCATGGCACCCGCAAACCATAACAGTAAAATTTCAACTATCTCGTATATTGCTCCTTCCCTTCTGAGCTTTTCACTGTGCCTGAAAAATATTTCCTGATTACATGTAGGGTATTGGCATGCTCAGGAGAAAAAATTCCTATCAGCGCTTAGAAAAATTGAAAACTTAGGGCTAAAACAACATTTTAGTGGCAAAAATTTAATTTTTTCTTTTTTTACCGCTCAATCGTATAAAATTCTGTGAGTTACAAGTGGTGTCAATATGATCACTGCACCCCTAGATGAATTTATTGGGGAGTGTAGTTTGTAAAATGAGTTCACATATGGGGGGTTTCTGTTGATCTGGCAACTCAGGGACTCTAAAAATGTGACATAGCACACACACTCAAACCATTCCAGCAAAATCTGAACTCCAATATGGCGCTTCTTCCCTTCTGAGCATTGCACTGTGCCTCAAAAGTGATATTCTCTGACATATGGGTAAGAACATGCTCAGAAGAAAGTGCACAACAAATTGCATGGTGCAATTTCTCCTGTTTCCCTTGTGAAAATGGAAAAATTGGTTCAAAAATAATATTTTTGTGGGAAAAATTTGATTTTTTTATTTTCATGGCTCAACATTATAAACTTTTGTGAAGCAACTGGGGGGTTTAGAGTTCTCACTGCAAATCTAAATACATTCATTGAGGGGCCTAGTTTCCAAAATGTCAGTTGTGGGGGGTTTCCATTGTTTAGGCATGTCAGGGGCTCTCCAGATGGGGCATGATGTCTGCTAATGATTCCAGCAAATTTTACATTCAAAAAGTCAAAGGATGTTTCTTTCCCTTCTGAGCTCTGCCATGCGCCAAAACAGTAGTTTTCTCCCACATATGAGGTATTGGGAGTTTTACTGTTTAGACACATCAGGGGCACTCCAAACATGATATGGCATCTGTTAATTGTTACAGTAAATTTTGCATTCAAGTCAAATTACACTCCTTCCCTTCCGAGCCTTGCCGTGTGTCCAAACTGTAGTGTTCCACCATATATGGGGTATTGGTGTATTCTGTAGAAATTGCCCAACAAATTGTATGATGCAACTTCTCCTGTTACCCTTATGAAAATGCTACATTTTGTGCTAAAACCATTTTTTGTGGAAAATGTGATTTTTTTTTTTTTTTTTTTTTTTTATTTTCCTGACTCAACGTTATAAACTTCTGTGAAGCACCTGGGGGTTCAGTGTGCTCACCATACATCTAGATAAGGACCCTGAGGGGTATAGTTTCCAAAATGTTGTTGCTTGTGGGGGATTTTTACTGTTTAGGCACATCAGGGACTCTCCAAACGTGACATGGTGTCCACTAATTGTTTTAGCAAATTTGCATTCAAAAACTCAAGTGGTGCTTCTTCACTTACGAGCTCTCTGCTGTGCACCGAAACAGTGGTTTTACCCCACATATGAGAATATCAGCAAGCTCTGGAGACGTTGCACAACAAAATTTGGGCACCATTGTTTGTGTTACCCTTATGAAGATTTAAAAAAATGGATCTAAATTAAATTTTTTTGTGAAAAAAAGTTAAATGTTAATTTTTTTCCCCCACATTCCAAAAGTTCCTATGAAGCACCTGAAGGGTTAATAAACTTCTTGAATGTGGTTTTGATCACCTTGAGGGGTTCCGTTTTTGAAATGGTGTCACTTTTGAGTGTTTTCTATCATATAAGCCCCTCAAAATCACTTAAAATGTGAGGTCTTGTAAATTTTGTTGGAAAAAAGAGAAATCACTGGACAACTTTTAACCCTTATAACTTCCTAAGAAAAATCAAATTGTGTCAAAAATTGTGCTGATGTAAAGTAGACATGTGGGAAATATTATTTATTAACTATTTTGTGTGACTTATCTCTCTGATTAAAGGGCATAAGAATTCAAAGTTTTAAAATTGCTAAATTTTCACTAAATTTCCATTTTTTCACTAATAAATTCAAGTCATATTGAAGAAATGTTACCACTATCATGAAGTACAATATATCACGAAAAAACAGTCCCAAAATCAGTGGGATCCACTGAAGCATAAATTGACACTCGTGAGAATTGTAAAAATTGGTCTGGTCATTAATGTGTAAACCACCTTGGGGGTAAAGGGGTTAACCCCTTTACCCCCAAGGGTGGTTTGCATGTTAATGACCAGGAAAATTTTTACATTTCTGACCACTGTCCCTTTATGAGGTAATAACTCTCGAACACTTCCATAGATCCTGGTGATTCTGAAATTGTTTTCTTGTGACATATTGTACTTCGTGATAGTGGTAAAATGTCTTTCATATGACTTGCATTTATTTGTGAATAAAAGCGGAAATTTGTTGAAAATTTTGAAAATGTTGCAATTTTCCAACTTTGATTTTTCATGCCCTTAAATCACAGATATATGTCACACAAAATACTTAATAAGTAACATTTCCCACATGACTACTTTACATCAGCACAATTTTGGAACCACATTTTAGAAGTTTATTAACCCTTCAGGTGCTTCACAGGAATTTTTGAAATGTTTAAAAATATGAACATTTAACTTTTATTCACAAAAAATTACTTCAGATCCAATTTGTTTTATTTTACCGTGGGTAACAGGAGAAATTGGACCCAAAAGTTGCTGTACAATTTGTCCTGAGTATGCCGATACCCTATAAATGCAGGTAAACCACTGTTTGGGTGCATGGCAGAGCTCGGAAGGGAAGGAGCGCCGTTTGACTTTTCAATGCAAAATTGGCTGGAATTGAGATCAGACACCATGTCACGTTTGGAGAGCCCCCGGTGTGCCTAAACAGTGGAATCCCCCCAATTCTAACTCCAACCCTAACCTCAACACACCCATAACCCTGATCCCAACCCTAATCATAACCACAAACCTAACCCTAACACATGCCTAACCCTAGTCCCAACCCTAAACCTAATCCCAACTGTAGCCCTAATCTTAAATTTAGCCCCAATCCTCAACTCGTCCCACAAAAAACAACTCGCCACTATTAACCGGCTTAATGTCACCTTTCAATAGCAAGGTAACATTAACCCATTATTATTAACTAGGGATGAGCGATATTGTCCAATATCGTATCGGAATTCCGATTTCCGATATTGGAATTTCCGATTTCCGATATCAATGCAAGTCAATGGGAGAAAAAATTCGGAATTACAAAATGACCACTACAGTGCTATATAATGGATAAAATGGAGGGGAAACACCTCAGTATAATGGGGGAAGGAGTTTGCAGAGGCAGAGGAGCAAAAAAAAAATAGCTAGAAAAATGCACAGAGCGAAAGCTGTAGCAGGAAAACTGGTCGCCGTCTTTTTAACAGCGGTGTTTTTTCTTTGGGTTAGGATTAGTTGGGGTAGGGTTACGGTTTATGGTTAGTAGGGTAAGGGTTAGGGTAAGAGTTAGGGGTTAGTGTTAGTAGGGTTAGTGGTTAGGGTTAGTTAGGGTTATGGTTAGGGTTAAAAGGGTTAGGGTAAGGGTTAGGGTTAGTTAGGGTTAGGGCTATGCTTATGGTTAGTAGGGTTAGGGGTTAGGGTTATTAGGGTTAGGGGTTATGGTTAGTAGGGTTAGGGGTTAGGGTTAGTAGGGTTAGGGTTAGGGGTTAGGATTAGTAGGGTTATGGTTAGGGGTTAGGATTAGTGGTTAGGGTTAGTTAGGGTTAGTGGTAAGGGTTAAGGGTTAGGGATAGTTAGGGTTAGGGTTAGAGGCTCAGAGGCTGAAGGATTATGGGATTTCCGATTTCCGTTGTGAAAAAATATCGGAATCGGTAATCGGAATTCCGATATCGCAAATATTGGGCCAATTTCCGATATTTCAATATCAGAAAGCTCATCCCTATTATTAACCCATGAGCCACCGCTAAAGGCAATGGGAATAGAGAGGCTAAGTGCCAGAAAAGGCGCATCTTATAGATGCGCCTTTTCTGGGGTGGCTGGGGGCAGATTTTTTTAGCCAGTGGGGGGTCAATAACAATGGTCCCTCTTTAGGCTATTAATATCTGCCCTCACTCATTGGCTTTCCCTTTGGCGGGGAAATTATCGCGGGAGCCCATGCAATTTTTTTCAACAAATTTACCCATTAATTTAACACCTACATGTCCAAAATTTTACACACATACCCTAATCTAATCATTAGTCAAAGACATATAAAAAACTAAATGAAATGAAATGGTTTACTGTAAGTAAACCATGTGTCATTTCATGTCGGGTTTTGTAATGATTTTACAGAAACCGGCAATTGATTTAGCGACTATTATGCTATGCAGAACTCTATGAAATATAAATCTATATACACTGCTCAAAAAAATAAAGGGAACACTCAAATAACACATTATAGATCTGAATGAATGAAATATTCTCATTGAATACTTTGTTATGTGCAAAGTTGAGTGTGCTGACAACAAAATCACACAAGAGTCTTCAATGGAAATCAAATTTATTAACCAATGGAGGCCTGGATTTGGAGTCACACACAAAATTGAAGTGGAATGTAATGTCCTTAAAACAAGTAAAAATGATGCTCAGTATTGTGTGTGGCCTCCACATTCCTGTATGACCTCCCTACTGTACAACGCCTGGGCATGCTCCTGATGAGGCGGCCGATGGTCTCCTGAGGGATCTCCTCCCAGACCTGGACTAAAGCATCCACAAACTCCTGGACAGTCTGTGTTGCAACTTGACATTGGTGGATGGAGCAAGACATGATGTCCCAGATGGGCTCAATCGCATTCAGGTCTGGGCAATGGGCGGACCAGTCCATACCTTCAATGAATTCATCTTGCAGGAACTGCTGACACTCCAGCCACATGAGGTCTGGCATTGTCCTGCATTAGGAGGAACCTAGGGCCAACCGCACCAGCATATGGTCTTACAATGGGTCTGAGGATCTCTTCTCGGTACCTAATGGTAGTCAAGCTACCTCTGGCGAGCACATGTAGGGCAGTGTGGCCCTCCAAAGAAATGTCACCCCACACCATTACTGACCCACTGCCAAACCGGTCATGCAGAAGAATGTTGCAGGCAGCAGATCGCTCTCCACCTCCATGGCATCTCCAGACTCTTTCACGTCTGTCACATGTGCTCAGTATTGTTGGGCTTTGAGCACAACCCCCATCTGTGGATGTCGGGCCCTCAGACCATCGTCATGGAGACAGGTTCTGTTTGTGCAGACCCATGCACATGTGTGGTGTGCTGGAGGTAATTTTGCATGGCTCTGGCAGTGCTCCTCCTGTTCCTCCTTGCACAACGGTGGAGGTAGAGGTCCTGCTTCTGGGTTGTTGCCCTCCTATGGCCCCCTCCCCTTCCTGGTGTACTGTCCTGTCTCCTGGTAGTGCCTCCAGCCTCTGGACACTACGCTGACAGACACAGCAAAACTTCTTGCCACAGCTCGCATTGCTGTGCCATCCTGGATGAGCTGCACCACCTGAGCCACTTGTGTGGGTTGTAGAGTCTGTCTCATGCTACCACGAGTGTGAAAGCACAACCAACAAGCAAAAATGACCAAAACATCAGCCAGAAAGCATTGGTACTGAGATGTGGTCTGTGGTCCCCACCTGCAGAACCACTCCTTTATTGAGGGTGTCTTAATAATTGCCAATAATTTCCATCTGTTGTCTATTCCATTTTCACAACAGCATGTGAAATTGATTGTCAATCAGTGTTGCTTCCTAAGGGTACCGTTACACTAAGCGATGCACCAGCGATCCCGACAATGATATGGATCGCTGGTGCATCGCTAAGTGGTCACTAGTGAGCTGCCACACAGGCAGATCTCACCAGCGACATAGCAGCGGTCGGGGGTGGCTACTTACCTGTCAGACGCTGCGATCCTGACGTCCTCCCGCCCGCGTCCACGCGTCGCTCGTCGGCGCCACAGGAAGCCCAGCAGGAAGCGCCCGACGAGAAATGGTCCAGGACGTTCTCGCGCGATCAGCGAAAACCAGCGGGGTAGCCGGTCATAGGTAAGTATCAGACATAGCGATATCGCTAGCGATATCGCTGCTGCGTCACAAAACCAGTGACGTTTCAGCGATATTGTTAGCGATCTCGCTGTGTGTAACGGGGGCTTAAGTGGACAGTTTGATTTCACAGAAACTTGATTTACTTGGAGTTATATTCTGTTGTTTAAGTGTTCCCTTTTATTTTTTTTAGCAGTGTGTATATATATAATGAAAGAAGAAGCGATCCAGCTGAGTGCTCTGGTGATTTATTGAATGCTGTTCAAACAACAGAACGTTGTTTACGCGTTTCTGGCTAGACGCCCTTAATCATAATGGTTATGATTAAGGGCATCTAGCCAGAAACGCGTAAACAACGTTCTGTTGTTTGAACAGCATTCAATAAATCACCAGAGCACTCAGCTGGATCGCTTCTTCTTTCATTATTGCTGTGCGGCCAGGGCAGGGCCGGATCCGAGTCTGAGGTGCGGTGAGGTCAGACGTGGGTGAGCTGGACTTCTATACAAGTGTATATATATGTGTCTCAATGACGTGTGTGTGTGTGTGTGTGTGTGTGTACTGTGTATATATATATATATATATATATATATATATACATATATATATATATATATATACAGTCATATGTAAAAGTTTGGGCACCCCTATTAATGTTAACCTTTTTTCTTTATAACAATTTTGGTTTTTGCAACAGGTATTTCAGTTTCATATATCTAATAACTGATGGACTCAGTTATATTTCTGGATTCAAATGAGGTTTATTGTACTAACAGAAAATGTGCAATCTGCATTTAAACAAAATTTGACAGGTGCAAAAGTATGGGCACCCTTATCATTTTCTTGATTTGAACACTCCTAACTACTTTTTACTGACTTTCTGAAGCACTAAATTAGTTTTGTAACCTCATTGAGCTTTGAACTTCATAGCCAGGTGTATCAAATCATGAGAAAAGGTATTTAAAGTGGCCACTTGCAAGTAGTTCTCCTATTTGATTCTCCTATGAAGAGTGGCATCATGGGCTCCTCAAAACAACTCTCAAATGATCTGAAAACCAAGATTATTCAACATAGCTTTTCAGGGGAAGGATACAAAAAGTTGTCTCAGAGATTTAACCTGTCAGTTTCCACTGTGAGGAATATAGTAAGGAAATGGAAGAACACAGGTACAGTTCTTGTAAAGCCCAGAAGTGGCAGGTCAAGAAAAATTTCAGAAAGGCAGAGAAGAAGAATGGTGAGAACAGTCAAGGACAATCCACAGACCACCTCCAAAGACCTGCAGCATCATCTTGCTGCAGATGGTGTCACTGTGCATCGGTCAACAAAACAGCGCACTTTGCACAAGGAGAAGCTGTATGGGAGAGTGATGCAAAAGAAGCTGTTTCTGCAAGCACGCCACAAACAGAGTCGCCTGAGGTATGCAAAAGCACATTTGGACAAGCCAGTTACATTTTGGAAGAAGGTCCTGTGGACTGATGAAACAAAGATTGAGTTGTTTGGTCATACAAAAAGGCGTAATGCATGCGCTGTATTGTTGACCGAAGCACAGTGACACCATCTGCAGCAAGATGATGCTGCAGGTCTTTGGAGGTGGTCTGTGGCTTGTCCTTGACTGTTCTCACCATTCTTCTTCTCTGCCTTTCTGATATTTTTCTTGGCCTGCCACTTCTGGGCTTAACAAGAACTGTACCTGTGTTCTTCCATTTCCTTACTATGTTCCTCACAGTGGAAACTGACTGGTTAAATCTCTGAGACAACTTTTTGTATCCTTCCCCTGAAAAGCTATGTTGAATAATCTTTGTTTTCAGATCATTTGAGAGTTGTTTTGAGGAGCCCATGATGCCACTCTTCATAGGAGAATCAAATAGGAGAACTACTTGCAAGTGGCCACTTTAAATACCTTTTCTCATGATTTGATACACCTGGCTATGAAGTTCAAAGCTCAATGAGGTTACAAAACCAATTTAGTGCTTCAGGAAGTCAGTAAAAAGTAGTTAGGAGTAGAGTTGAGCGAAACGGGTCGAACAATTTCAAAAGTCGCCGACTTTTGGCAAAGTCGGGTTTCATGAAACGAAACCCGACCCTAGGATGAGGTCGGCCACGAGGTCGGCGACTTACGCGCCAAAGTCGCGTTTCAAAAGTTTGTTTTGCGCTCTTTTTCAGCCAATCAGGATCCACGGACACTGTGAGCAACGTGATGACATAGGCAGGGGTCACCACCATCTTTCAGAAGGGCATGCAAGTGATTGGCTTGCTTTGGTGGGCGTCACAGGGGGTATAAAAGGGCGTGCACGCCGACCGCCATCTTACTTCTGCCGATCTCAGTATAGGGAGAGGTTGCTGATTCTGTAGGGAGAGCGTTAGGCAGGGAAGAAGACAAAAAAACTGCTTCTGCTGCTAGCGATTTGGCCTGCACAACACACCAGTCACTGTGTGTGCAGTGCAAGGGGAGGCTATATAGTGGTGTATCAGTGGTGTTGGTTGTTGGGCTGCCTTCTAAGGCTTCCTGACATTCCTGCATTGCTGTTTACCCACTGCTCCGCAAACTGCTTTTTTAAAAGCAATCCAATCTCCCTTATCCTCTAGTCACTTTTGTCACAGCTGTGCCATCGAGCCTGTCACATAGCGCTCAGATATTCATTGGGCCTCACACAATCCAAAAGTGTCCAGTGTCCAAAAGTGTGTGCAGAGATTCAAAATCTCCCTTATCCTCTAGTCACTTTGGTCACAGCTGTGCCATCGAGCCTGTCACATAGCGCTCAGATATTCATTGGGCCTCACACAATCCAAAAGTGTCCAGTGTCCAAAAGTGTGTGCAGAGATTCAAAATCTCCCTTATCCTCTAGTCACTTTGGTCACAGCTGTGCCATCGAGCCTGTGACATAGCGCTCAGATATCAGTGGGCCTCACACAATCCAAAAGTGTCCAGTGTCCAAAAGTGTGTGCAGAGATTCAAAATCTCCCTTATCCTCTAGTCACTTTGGTCACAGCTGTGCCATCGAGCCTGTCACATAGCGCTCAGATATCAGTGGGCCTCACACAATCCAAAAGTGTCCAGTGTCCACAAGTGTCTGCAGAAATTCAAAATCTCCCCTGTCCTATAGACACCTTGTACCTTGTTTTACATTACTATATAGTTTGTTGGATTTTGTCTACATTTCTACCAAAAATGAGGAAGGCTGGTGGAAGAGGCCGTGGAATTGGGCGGGGGTTGGCAGCTGGTAATGATGGTGTTGGTGGTGGATCTGATGGTAGTGGCAAGAGCAAAATAGGACCGAATGCAGGAGGTGTTGAGCCTGCGTCATCGTCTGGCTACATAAGGCCTCGAACGCTTAGTTTTCTAGGAGTTGGCAAACCGCTTTTAAAGCCAGAGCATCAGGAAAAAGTTTTGTCTTACATTGCTGACTCAGCCTCCAGCTCTATCGCCTCCTCTTCTTCAGTTGTAAAAAGTAAAAGCACTGAGTCGTCATTGGAGGCTCATGTTCATGAACCACACCTTTCCTTGTGTCCTTCACCCCAACCAAGATTGAAGGATGACGCAGGCCATACTACTGATTACTCCATGGAGCTGTTTTCACATACCATGCCTGGATTATCAAGTCAAATGGTGAATTACCCAGGCCAAGATGAATCTGACATGGAGTGCACTGATGCACAGCTGCTGATGGATGGTTCTGCTGGTACATTCACTCAGAGCACTACATTGTCTTCGCAGTGTACAGAGCCAGATTCTGACCCTGATGAGACTCAGGTGCCCCTTCCCGCACACTATACCACCATACACGGTGACACAGAGGAAGGTGCACATGACATAGAAGAGGAGGTGATGGATGACCCAGTTGTTGACCCAGATTGGCATCCATTGGGGGAAGAGGGTGCTGCTTCCAATAGCTCAGATGAGGAGCATCCACAGCAGACATCGACATCGCAACAGCTGTTATCTGGCAGGCCCGGAGCACTCCAAAGACAGGTTCCAAACATCAAAAGAGTTGCTGGACAGCTTGTCCAGAGGGTCAAAAGATCACAGCGTGCTAGGCCGCAAAATGTCTGCCAAAGTAGGAAGAGTGCAGTGTGGCACTTTTTTGACCAAAATCCTCATGATCATGCCAAGGTTATCTGTAAGAAGTGCGCAAAGACCTTTAGCCGAGGGAAAAATCTGAAAAATTTGAATACCAGTTGCATGCTTAGACATTTAACCAGCATGCACTTGCAAGCGTGGACACAACACCAAACCTCAAGTGCCACATGTGCAACTGATCACAACGAAGGTAGTCATCAACGCTACATTGTTTCCCCCACTGTAAGCCCACCGGTTAGCACAGCAGCAAATGTTGAGGTGTCATTGCAAGGCCACAGCAGTCAGGGAATCCCACTGTTATATCAACGAAAGACTGATTCTAGGCCATCAGAAAGAACACCAACTCCATCACCATCATCAACCCTCTCTCAGTCCGTCCTGTCCACCGCTACTTCCACCATATGCAGCTCTCAAGTCCAGCTCACCCTCCCAGACACTATGAGTAGGTCAAGAAAGTACTCAGTCTCTCATCCGCGTACACTGGGTTTGAACGCCCACATTGCCAAACTAATCTCGTTTGAGATGATGCCCTTTCGGTTGGTGGAAAGCACAGCTTTCCGCGAACTCATGGCCTATGCAGTACCACGCTATGACATACCCAGTTGCCACTTCTTCTCTTGCAATGCCATCCCAGCCCTCCACCATCATGTGAAAGACCGCATTGTCCATGCACTCAAGCAGTCAGTGAGCGGAAAGGTGCACCTCACAACTGATGCATGGTCCAGTCGGCATGGCCAGGGCCGTTACGTGTCCATCACTGCGCACTGGGTTAATGTGGTGGATGCAGGGTCCACAGGGGACAGCGGTGGTGGGACAGTGCTGCCTAGCCCACGGTATAGGAAACAGTTGGTTGTAGGCGTTCGACCCTCCTCCTCCTCCTCCAGAAGCGAAAGCTCGTCCACAGAGCGCAGTCGTACGAGCACTCCATCTGCAGCTGCCACTGTTGCACACGATGTGTCCCCCTATCGAGCAGCTAGTGGAAAGCGTCAGCAGGCTGTGTTGCAGATGATGTGTTTGGGCAACAGACACACCGCCGAGGTGCTGGCCGAGTACTTGAAGCGACAAACTGAGTCATGGCTGGGCAGTGTACATCTTGAGGCAGGCAAGGTAGTTAGTGATAACGGCTGTAATTTTGTGGCAGCCATAGCCCTTTCAAAACTCAGCCACATACCTTGCTTGGCTCATACCTTGAACCTGGTGGTGCAGTGCTTCCTCAAAAATTATCCGGAGTTAACAGCCCTGCTCCAGAAGGTGCGAAGACTGTGCGCGCACATCCGCCGGTCGCCTGTACACTCCGTTCGTATGCAGAAGCTGCAGCGATTGCTCCACCTTCCCAACCACCGCCTCATTATCGACATTGCAACAAGGTGGAACTCCACCCTGCACATGGTGGAGCGGCTGTGCGAGCAGAGGCAGGCCATAATGCATTTGTGGGAGGATACACGGCCAGGCACTTTGAGAGCAGACATGGAGTTGACAGGTGTGCAGTGGTCGAAGCTGAAAGACCTCTGTAAAGTCCTTCAGTGTTTTGAGGAATGCACACGGCTGGTAAGCGCAGACGACGCCATCCTAAGCATGAGCATCCCACTTATGCGTCTGCTCATGCAAACTTTGACGCACCTTAAGGAGCAGGCTTTCTGCAGCCAATGTTGATGAGGAGGAAGAGGAGGAGGGAATCCTTGATGACATTCAGCCATTGTCTGCTCAGGGACCTCTCCTGGACGAGGTGGAGGAAGAAGAGGAGGAGGAGGATGATGATGGGGATGATTACTTAGGGGAGGAGGATGCATCTCGTGGGGCAAGTGAAAATGTTGGCGTGGCAAGGTCTGGTACAGGGTTTGTGCGTGACTAGAGGGATGTGGATTTGCCAGAAAGTGCTCCTCCACCCAGCACTCGCAGTGCATCATTGACACCGGGAACATTGGCCCACATATCAGATTATGCCTTGCAGATCCTAAAAAGGGACCCCCGCATTGCCAAAATGATGAACGATGACGACTACTGGTTGGCCAGCATCCTGGATCCACGCTATAAAGGCAAATTACAAAACATCATGCCACAGGAGAACCTTGACCTAATATTGGCTAATAAACAAGCAACTCTGGTAAATCGGTTGCTTGAGGCATTCCCAGCACACAGCAGCGGTGATGGTTCTCACACGAGCCGTACGGGCCGGGGGCAGCTTGGCAGAGGTGTTCGTGGTGCACACAGCAGAAGTGGCGTTGGAGACAGGGGTTTCATGACAATGTTGTGGACTGATTTTTCAAATACCGCCCATACAACTGGTAATACTGCATCGATGGAAAGTGACAGGAGACAGCAGTTGTCAACTATGGTTACAAACTACTTTTCCTCCCATATCGATGTTCTCCCACACAGGTCATTCCCCTTTGACTATTGGGCCGCTAAACTGGACACCTGGCCTGAATTGGCCCAATATGCCTTACAGGAGCTTGCTTGCCCAGCTGCAAGTGTGCTATCGGAAAGAGTCTTCAGTGCAGCTGGATCAATCCTGACAGAAAAAAGGACCCGTCTGTCAACCCAAAATGTGGATGATCTAACCTTCATTAAAATGAACCATGCATGGGTTTCCAAGGATTTTGTCCCACCTTCCCCTGATGACACATAGGGTGACAGAAAAATGGCTTGCTTTGGTCCACCTCTTCCTGGGACTTCACCTATTTCGCCTTTTGCATCAGCTGAATGTCCAACATCAACATATGCCACTTTCTAAAACTCCCTAACTGTGCTGCCTCCCCCCCCATGGCCGGGGTCACCACCTAGCTCACGACACCGTGCGAGTGCCGTTGCCCTGGACAGGTGGGTAGGCCGACTCTTGGGCGCGGGCACTGGCACAGGGTCCCTCATAGTGCAATCAAGTGTCTCTGACGGTGGTGGTGCACACCCGCCGTCAGACACACCGCTGTACTATGAGGGGCCCAGTGCCAGTACCGACGCCCAAGAGTGGGCCCCCCTTGCTTGGGCAGTGCCCCAGCATTTGCAATCTTTACCTCTCCCTGCTCCTCCGCTGTGTAATCTGGGCCGTCAAATCCATACTGTGCCTGACACCGTCTGAGCCTGCCTCCTGATGTATAGACATATATTTTGAATGTGTACGCTATCCATACATGTTATCCGGGGATACGGTACCCTTTCTAACCTTTGTGCAATCACGTGCAATCCATACTGGGCCTAACACCGTCTGAGCCTGCCTCCTGAGACATATATTTTGAATGTGTACGCTATCCATACATGTTATCCGGGGATACGGTACCCTTTCTAACCTTTGTGCAATCACGTGCAATCCATACTGGGCCTAACACCGTCTGAGCCTGCCTCCTGAGACATATATTTTGAATGTGTACGCTATCCATACATGTTATCCGGGGATACAGTACCCTTTCTAACCTTTGTGCAATCACGTGCAGTCCATACTGGGCCTAACACCGTCTGAGCCTGCCTCCTGAGACATATATTTTGAATGTGTATGCTATCCATACATGTTATCCGGGGAAACGGTACCCTTTCTAACCTTTGTGCAATCACGTGCAATCCATACTGGGCCTAACACCGTCTGAGCCTGCCTCCTGATGTATAGACATATATTTTGAATGTGTACGCTATCCATACATGTTATCTGGGGATACGGTACCCTTTCTAACCTTTGTGCAATCCATACTGGGCCTAACACCGTCTGAGCCTGCCTCCTGAGACATATATTTTGAATGTGTACGCTATCCATACATGTTATCTGGGGATACGGTACCCTTTCTAACCTTTGTGCAATCACGTGCAATCCATACTGGGCCTAACACCGTCTGAGCCTTCCTCCTGAGACATATATTTTGAATGTGTATGCTATCCATACATGTTATCTGGGGATACGGTACCCTTTCTAACCTTTGTGCAATCATGTGCAATCCATACTGGGCCTAACACCGTCTGAGCCTGCCTCCTGAGACATATATTTTGAATGTGTACGCTATCCATACATGTTATCCGGGGATACGGTACCCTTTCTAACCTTTGTGCAATCACGTGCAATCCATACTGGGCCTAACACCGTCTGAGCCTGCCTCCTGATGTATAGACATATATTTTGAATGTGTACGCTATCCATACATGTTATCCGGGGATACGGTACCCTTTCTAACCTTTGTGCAATCACGTGCAATCCATACTGGGCCTAACACCGTCTGAGCCTGCCTCCTGAGACATATATTTTGAATGTGTACGCTATCCATACATGTTATCTGGGGATACGGTACCCTTTCTAAACTTTGTGCAATCACGTGCAATCCATACTGGGCCTAACACCGTCTGAGCCTGCCTCCTGAGACATGTATTTTGAATGTGTACGCTATCCATACATGTTATCCGGGGATACGGTACCCTTTCTAACCTTTGTGCAATCACGTGCAATCCATACTGGGCCTAACACCGTCTGAGCCTGCCTCCTGAGACATATATTTTGAATGTGTACGCTATCCATACATGTTATCCGGGGAAATGGTACCCTTTCTAACCTTTGTGCAATCCATACTGGGCCTAACACCGTCTGAGCCTGCCTCCTGATGTATAGACATATATTTTGAATGTGTACGCTATCCATACATGTTATCTGGGGATACGGTACCCTTTCTAACCTTTGTGCAATCACGTGCAATCCATACTGGGCCTAACACCGTCTGAGCCTGCCTCCTGAGACATATATTTTGAATGTGTACGCTATCCATACATGTTATCTGGGGATACGGTACCCTTTCTAACCTTTGTGCAATCACGTGCAATCCATACTGGGCCTAACACCATCTGAGCCTGCCTCCTGAGACATATATTTTGAATGTGTACGCTATCCATACATGTTATCTGGGGATACGGTACCCTTTCTAACCTTTGTGCAATCACGTGCAATCCATACTGGGCCTAACACCGTCTGAGCCTGCCTCCTGAGACATATATTTTGAATGTGTATGCTATCCATACATGTTATCTGGGGATACGGTACCCTTTCTAACCTTTGTGCAATCACGTGCAATCCATACTGGGCCTAACACCGTCTGAGCCTGCCTCCTGAGACATATATTTTGAATGTGTACGCTATCCATACATGTTATCCGGGGATACGGTACCCTTTCTAACCTTTGTGCAATCACGTGCAATCCATACTGGGCCTAACACCGTCTGAGCCTGCCTCCTGATGTATAGACATATATTTTGAATGTGTACGCTATCCATACATGTTATCCGGGGATACGGTACCCTTTCTAACCTTTGTGCAATCACGTGCAATCCATACTGGGCCTAACACCGTCTGAGCCTGCCTCCTGAGACATATATTTTGAATGTGTACGCTATCCATACATGTTATCTGGGGATACGGTACCCTTTCTAACCTTTGTGCAATCACGTGCAATCCATACTGGGCCTAACACCGTCTGAGCCTGCCTCCTGAGACATATATTTTGAATGTGTACGCTATCCATACATGTTATCTGGGGATACGGTACCCTTTCTAACCTTTGTGCAATCACGTGCAATCCATACTGGGCCTAACACCGTCTGAGCCTGCCTCCTGAGACATGTATTTTGAATGTGTACGCTACCCATACATGTTATCCGGGGATACGGTACCCTTTCTAACCTTTGTGCAATCACGTGCAATCCATACTGGGCCTAACACCGTCTGAGCCTGCCTCCTGAGACATATATTTTGAATGTGTACGCTATCCATACATGTTATCCGGGGAAACGGTACCCTTTCTAACCTTTGTGCAATCACGTGCAATCCATACTGGGCCTAACACCGTCTGAGCCTGCCTCCTGATGTATAGACATATATTTTGAATGTGTACGCTATCCATACATGTTATCTGGGGATACGGTACCCTTTCTAACCTTTGTGCAATCACGTGCAATCCATACTGGGCCTAACACCGTCTGAGCCTGCCTCCTGAGACATATATTTTGAATGTGTACGCTATCCATACATGTTATCCGGGGATACGGTACCCTTTCTAACCTTTGTGCAATCACGTGCAATCCATACTGGGCCTAACACCGTCTGAGCCTGCCTCCTGAGACATATATTTTGAATGTGTACGCTATCCATACATGTTATCTGGGGATACGGTACCCTTTCTAACCTTTGTGCAATCACGTGCAATCCATACTGGGCCTAACACCGTCTGAGCCTGCCTCCTGAGACATATATTTTGAATGTGTACGCTATCCATACATGTTATCCGGGGATACGGTACCCTTTCTAACCTTTGTGCAATCACGTGCAATCCATACTGGGCCTAACACCGTCTGAGCCTGCCTCCTGATGTATAGACATATATTTTGAATGTGTACGCTATCCATACATGTTATCCGGGGATACGGTACCCTTTCTAACCTTTGTGCAATCACGTGCAATCCATACTGGGCCTAACACCGTCTGAGCCTGCCTCCTGAGACATATATTTTGAATGTGTACGCTATCCATACATGTTATCCGGGGATACGGTACCCTTTCTCACCTTTGTGCAATCATGTGTAATCCATACTGGGCGTGAGAACGGCTGGCGAGCTGTTAAGCAAGCTACAGCACCTGTGGTTTGCACACGTAAGTTTTTCATTTTTTCAGGAATGACGGTTAGGCCTAATTCCGGAACTGCGGTTGACCTGCACTTACTGGGAAATCATTGTTCGCGGGTAATAATTGTAATCAGTGATCCCCATCACTAACGTTGTTCAGCGGGTTATCTGCACCTGTAAGCGACAAACGCTGGCCTTTTCAGTGTAGCGCACATGCAGCCATGGACATGTAAGGTCATGACACACCAGTTATTGGCCAATCTCATGTGCCAGAGCCTCACGTGTCCCTCTAGTAAGCCGGACTCGGACCGCGGGGCATGACGGAGTCTCGTTCGTTAACGGAATTAAGCTTGAAATGTGTGCATCTGTTCTGTAGCTGGCATGGTTGAGGTTTCCCAGGTGGAGTCGAATTTAACCGTAGGCTCCACTCCTGGTGGTGCCCTTCTGGACATTCCTTTAAGGTTCAGCTTTGCAACCATACTGCCCACATAAAACAAACACTTTGCCTTCATGAACGCTGTTTGGAGGGTCATGACTCGTGGGAATAACGGCTCCCAATCAGTTAACCTGCCAGAGAGATCCTTCGTTGCTCCCAAGCATGACATCACACTCCCTAGGAAGAAGGTAATGCCACTGTGGCGACCGTACTCCTGGGGGCGACACAAGTGCACTGATGCCCAGCCACTGCTCGATGAATCTGCTGGTACATTGACCCAGACCACTACATTCCCCTCGCACGCTACCCGGCCTGAATCTGACCCTGATGAAACTCAGGTTACCCTTCCCATATACAGTTCCATCTTACACGGTGACAAAGAGGAAGCTGCAGATGAAAGTGCAGATTCGGCCCACCCGCCATCAGACACACCACCGTACTATCAGGGGCCCTGTGCCAGTGCCGTCGCTGACGAGTGGGCCCCCCCTGCTTGCCCAGGATCACAGCACTTGCAAAGTTGAAATACTGTGCAGTGAGATGGAAGATGGGGACGACGAGGAGTCTAGACTAGTACAGGGATTCCCTAGCGAGGAGACTTATTTGATTGTTTTCAATGTTGGGACAGCAATTTTTGGGGAGCACTATACTCTGGAGAATGATAGATGGGGCCCACCATACACTGGAACATTCCAAAGGTGGACATCAGACACTGAAGCAGCATTTACAGGGCCCATTATACACTAGAGCATTAGAAATGGGGCCCATTATGTTTGGAGCATTATTTGGGCCCATAAGACAGTGGAGCTTCATCCATGGGGACCAACATATACTGTAGCATTATGTGGAGCTCATCATATACTGTTTCAAACATTATATGGGACCAATGATTCTGTATGGAGAAATAGATGGGCCTCGTCATGAGATGTAAAAAGTGAGGTATTTTTCATTGTACTATACCGCTATTTCTCTGCCGTATCGGAGCATGATGAGTTGTGGTATGTGTTAAAGGGGCGCTCTTTCGCCCAGGGCACATGAAAACCTGCAGCCAGCCCTCCCCCCCACAACTTTAGCCAAATAACCCCCATTTTTCAGTGCGTAACTTGTATTATGAAGTTAATTAAGGTTGACAAGCTTAAGTAAGAAGAATTGATGCTTTTGGCATTCAAATGGGCACTGTAGGTGTGTTTCCTGTCCTCCTCTCACTGCCGATTTTTATTCCCCATTCACTTACATTGGGTTTCGTGTTTCGGGACGACCCCGACTTTTCCCTATAATCGGACGATCTTGCTCGACCCGACTTTTGGAAAAGTCAGGTTTCACGAAACGAAACGCGACCCTAAAAAACCAAAAGTCGCTCAACTCTAGTTAGGAGTGTTCAAATCAAGAAAATGATAAGGGTGCCCATACTTTTGCACCGGTCAAATTTTGTTTAAATGCAGATTGCACATTTTCTGTTAGTACAATAAACCTCATTTGAATCAAGAAATATAACTGAGTCCATCAGTTATTAGATATATGAAACTGAAATACCTGTTGCAAAAACCAAAATTGTTATAAAGAAAAAAGCTTAACATTAATAGGGGTGCCCAAACTTTTACATATGACAGAATATATATATATATATATATATATATACAATGTGCCTATATCTATTCTTTCGTTTGTGTTTTAACCTGTCATTGGTATCCATTATATGTCCATTTTGCAAGCCGTCGAGAAAATGCAGTACGGATGTCATACAGATGCTTACATGCGCAAAAAACACATCCTAGCCTTGCCAGCAGATGACATATGGATCACTGTTCAGAGAACATTTCTGTGTATTACGATCGTAAAATATGGACCATATTTTTATATGTTGTGTCTGACTCCAGCCTAAGTGGTGGTATTTGCTCAAATACGAAACAACTCGTGACAGGTTCATTTTAAGTGCAGAATCAAAGCTTTTCTGTACTATGAAAAGTATTTTAAAATGATGGTTGAAATCTGCACCAAAAATGCATTTTATCAGAGGAAAAATGTATTAAAAAAATCATAAAAATGGCAATAACCAAAGAAGATTGCTATTGGAAGGTTTCGCGCAGACAGACACCTGCAAACAAAAACATGCAGTAATAGGAAGCAGAAAAAATACAGCATTTACACAGCCTTATATTTGTCAAAATGCCACTTACAAAAAACTCTAAAGCTAGTTTCACAAAGAACGCTAGAGCTCATATAATGAAGCTTATGTAAAAAAGATTTTTGAATGAATGAACAAAAAACTATCCATAGTTCCTAACCATTCTGATTATAGTGGGTCAGTCGCTTCCTGCCAGGGTAGAAAGAAAAGGTAAATGGGTGTGACTAGAGGATGTGGGTATGGCCAAACAGTTTCTGTGTTGGAGCTTTCTCTTCTGTAAAAGTTGGGCGGTATGTTGCAGCAAACAACTATAAGTCTATATCTTGTTGCTTCAGAAATAAAGAAGGATTGCACGTCAGAAAATATGTGCGGGAAACTCCATTAAAAGTGAATGTGATGTCAAGCACAAAACTATGAGTAATTGTGACTCACAAAGCATCTGCAGTCAGAACTACCACAATGACGTGTAATGTAAGAGCATTGTACTCGCCTTCGTAACATCGAAGCGTAAGCAGATATATAATTCATCAAGTTATACATAGTGTTGAGCATTCCGATACCGCAAGTATCGGGTATCGGCCGATACTTGCTGTATCGGAATTCCGATACCGACTTCCGATATTTTTTCAATATCGGAAGTCGGCATCGGAATCGGAAGTTCAAAGTTGATTGACAGCCTGACGTCATCATGATGCGCGGTGTGTGCGCATCATGATGCGCCGTCATTTCGGGCCTTCCGGGGGTCTCTGCCGGCCTGCCGGGGGGCTGTGTGGACTGCCCGGGGTCTGTACCGGCCTGCCGGGGGGCTGTGCCGGCCTGCCGGGGGGCTGTGTGGACTGCCCGGGGTCTGTACCGGCCTGCCGGGGGGCTGTGCCGGCCTGCCGGTGGTCTGTGCACCCTGTGGGGGTCTGTACCGGCCTGCCGGGGGACTGTGCCGGCCTGCCGGGGGGCTGTGCTGATGTCCGGGGGTTTGTGCAAGCATCGTCCGATGGGACTATAAGTCCCATCTGGCGATGCCTGCTACCATGACAGTGATTGACACATTAGCCAATGATGGGACAGTAGAAGTCCCATCATCCGGCTAATGTGTTAAATGTTAAAAAAAAAAAAAAAAAAAAAAAAATACTACATACATACTACATACATACTACATGCATGCTACATACATACTACATGCTACATACATACTACATATATACTACATGCATGCTACACACATACTACATGCTACATACATACTACAAATATACTACATGCATGCTACATACATACTACATGCTACATACATACTACATATATACTACATACATACTACATGCATGCTACATACATACTACATGCTACATACATACCACATACATACTACATACATACTACATGCATGCTACATACATACTACATGCTACATACATACTACATATATACTACATGCATGCTACATACATACTACATGCTACATACATACTACATATATACTACATGCATGCTACATACATACTGCATGCTACATGCATGCTACATACATACCACATATATACTACATACATACTACATACAATACATTCATACAATACATACATAGACATACAGTACATATAACATAGAGTAACATACTTACCAATACTTGTCACATTGTTCCCCTAAGCCATTGTCTTTTAAAGGAATAAATATTAACATAACAAACCACAAAAATACTCACCCACGATCCGAAGCAGTCCACGAGTGTGTCCCACGACGATCTTGGGTAGAGAACTGCAGCATCAGCTGATGCCGCCGTTCTCTACGGGCTGCAGGAATCCAATGATGGAAGGTAGGTATCCTTCCGCACTGTATTCCTCCGCCACTTAAAAAAAAAAAAAAAAAAGTCCCTAGTCTCACTTTATGCCATTGCTGCGTGGGAAATTCCCACACAGCAATGGCATAAAGTGAGACTAGGGACTTTTTTTTTTTTTAAGTGGCGGAGGAATACAGTGCGGAAGGATACCTACCTTCCGTCATTGGATTCCTGCAGCCCGTAGAGAACGGCGGCATCAGCTGATGCTGCAGTTCTCTACCCAAGATCGTCGTGGGACACACTCGTGGACTGCTTCGGATCGTGGGTGAGTATTTCTGTGGTTTGTTATGTTAATATTTATTCCTTTAAAAGACAATGGCTTCGGGGAACAATGTGACAAGTATTGGTAAGTATGTTACTCTATGTTATATGTACTGTATGTCTATGTATGTATTGTATGAATGTATTGTATGTAGTATGTATGTAGTGTATATGTGGTATGTATGTAGCATGTAGTATGTATGTAGCATGCATGTAGCATGCAGTATGTATGTAGCATGCATGTAGTATATATGTAGCATGTAGTATGTATGTAGCATGCATGTAGTATGTATGTAGCATGTATGTAGCATGCATGTAGTATGTATGTAGCATGTAGTATATATGTAGCATGTAGTATATATGTAGCATGTAGTATATATGTAGCATGTAGTATATATGTAGCATGCATGTAGTATGTATGTAGTATGTATGTATGTGGTATGTATGTAGCATGCATGTAGTATGTATGTAGTATATATGTGGTATGTATGTAGCATGTAGTATGTATGTAGCATGCAGTATGTATGTAGCATGCAGTATGTATGTAGCATGCATGTAGTATATATGTAGCATATATGTAGTATGTATGTAGCATGTAGTATATATGTGGTATGCATGTTGCATGCATGTAGTATATATGTAGTATGTATGTTGCATGTAGTATATATGTAGTATGCATGTTGCATGCATGTAGTATATATGTAGTATGTATGTTGCATGTAGTATATATGTAGTATGAATGTAGCATGTATGTAGTATGTAGTATGAATGTAGCATGTATGTAGCATGTAATTTTTATTTTTTTTTTTACATTCAACACATTAGCCGGATGATGGGACTACTACTGTCCCATCATTGGCTAATGTGTCAATCACTGTCATGGTAGCAGGCATCGCCCGATGGGACTTGTAGTCCCATCGCACGATGCCTGCACAGACCCCCGAAGCCTGCACAGCCCCCCGGCAGGCCGGCACAGCCCCCCGGCAGGCCGGCACAGCCCACCGGAGCCTGCACAGACCACCGGCAGGCCGGCACAGCCCCCCGGCAGGCCGGCACAGCCCACCGGAGCCTGCACAGCCCCCCGGCAGGCCGGCACAGCCCACCGGAGCCTGCACAGCCCCCCCGGCAGGCCGGCACAGCCCCCCCGGCAGGCCGGCACAGCCCCCCCGGCAGGCCGGCACAGCCCCCCGGCAGGCCGGCACAGACCACCGGAGCCTGCACAGACCCCCTGGCAGGCCGGCACAGCCCCCCGAAAGGCCCGTACAGACCCCAGAGAGACTGTACAAGGCAAAAACAGGGTTTTTCTTATTCCGATACCGGAAGTCCTATAGACTTGAATGGGACTTTCGGTATCGGAATCGGCGATACCGATACTTTTTTTTTTAAGATCGGCCGATCCATTCCGATCCGATACTTTGAAGTATCGGACGGTATCGCTCAACTCTAGTTATACAACGTAGTATGTGTCAGCACAACAGGCTGAAAACGGGGAGCTGACGTGAATAATAATAATAATAATAAATTTACATTTCAGAGGGGATTTGTACAGACAATAGACATTACAGCATAACAATAATCACATAGATTATAACAAATACCAAGAGGAATGAGGGCCCTGCTCGCAAACTTACAGTCTATGAGGAAACAGGTAGACACAAAACATGGGTGGTAACAGTTGCCCTGATTGTATGGACCAGCCATAATGTTAAGTGTGTAACAGTAGAGACACAGAGGGCTGATAGATGCATAATGCATATGGGAACATGATGCGGGGAACCTGGTTATGGTAAAACTTTTGGCTGTGCCACACAGGGATAGATTAGGTTAATGTGTTGAGGCGATAGGCCAGTCTGAATAAATGCGTTTTCAGGGCACGCTTAAAATTGTGGGGATTGGGAACTAATAGTATTGACCTGGGAAGTGCATTCCAAAGAATTGGCACAGCATGTGTAAAGTCTTGGAGACGGGAGTGGGAGGTTCTGATTATTGAGGATGCTAACCTCAGGTCTTCAGCAGAACAGAGGGCGCGGATAGGGTGGTATACTGAAACAAGGGAGGAGATGTAGGGTGGTGCTGAGCCATGGAGGGCTTTGTGGGTGAGGGTAATAAGTTTATACTGAATTCTGGAGTGGATGGGTAGCCAGTGTAATGACTGGCACAAGGTAGAGGCATCGGTGTAACGATTGGTGAGGAATATGATCCTGGCTGCAGCATTCAAGACAGATTGGAGAGGGGAGAGTTTGGTAAGAGGGAGACCGATTAGAAGAGAGTTACAATAGTCGAGACAAGAATGAATAAGAGAAACAGTAAGAGTTTTTGCTGAGTTAAATGTAAGAAAAGGTCGAATTCTAGAAATGTTTTTGAGGTGCAGATGACAAGAGTGAACCAGTGACTGAATGTGGGGGGCAAAGGAAAGCTTGGAGTCAAGTATGACCCCAAGACAGCGGGCATGTTGCTGGTGAGTAATAGTGGAACCACACACAGAAATGGCAATGTCGGGTATAGGTACATTAGTAGAGGGAGAAAACACAAAGAGTTCAGTCTTTGACAGGTTCAGTTTCAGATATAGTGAGGACATGATGGAAGACACAGCATTTAGACAATAGCCGGTGTTTTCTAGAAAGGCTAACGTGATGTCAGGAGAAGAAGCGTATAATTGGGTGTCATCAGCATAGAGATGGTACTGGAAACCAAATCTACTGATTGCTTGACCAATAGGGGCAGTGTACAAGGAGAAGAGGAGGGAGCCTGGAACCGATCCTTGAGGAACCCGAACAGTAAGGGGAAGGTGAGAGGAGGAGGAACCGGCAAAAGATACCGTAAAGGAGCGGTCAGAGAGATAGGAGGAGAACCAGGAGAGAATGGTGTCCTTGAGGCCAATGGAACGGAGCATAGTGAGGAGGAGCTGATGATCCACAGTGTTGAATGCTGCAGAGAGATCCAAGAGAATTAGCATGGAATAATGACCATTTGATTTAGCTGTTAGTAGATCATTAGAGACTTTAGTGAGGGCAGTTTGTTATGAATGAGTCACCGGAGGAGGAAAAAACAAAAATGCAAGCTAAGTCCAGAAAACCGGAGAGGTTGGTAGCTAGTGGATTGCAAACCCCTGATCCTATTCACAACAACTAACAGTAGCCGTGGAGCGTTCCTACGGTGGTCCTAGATGCCTCTTCACAGCCGGAGAACTAAATAAGCCAAAAGACAGAAAGTGGAAATCTAAACTGCCCCAGAGCAGACCCCAAAGCAATAGACAGCCCCCAACATGTATTGTCAGTGAAAACAGATGAAAACACAAACACAGACAGAAAGACAGGCAAAGCAAACGATGGGGCCCAACTAACTAGATAGGAAAGGACAGAAAAGATGCTGGCTGCAATCCGCAAAAACCCTACCAAAAATGTCCCAACACGTCTGATAGGAAAAACGGCCCTGAAGTCACTAGACTTCAAAATCCCTATATCAGCACTCCGATATATTCTGAAGACAGAGCAAAAGAGATTTAACCGATCAGGGACAAAAATGGAAATTCAGCAGAGCCCCAGCCGGGGCTGGCAGAACACAAAACTAAGCAAATCAGACAAAATCTCATGGAACAATAACAGAGCAAAACTTAGCTTTAGAAGACAGGAACTGAACTGGAGGCCAGAGCTCAGAGCAGAGAAATCACCAGCAACCCTACAGGGAGTTGGCCGCCTTATATCCACTCAGAGATTCCGGATGTCCAATCGCAATCTACCTGTTCAGGTGACAGGTTTCTCCCATCCAAATCAGTTTCACCACCTCCTTTCACCAGCAGAGGGAGTTCATCGGACATCAAAGGTGAACGAGAAAATGAGCTCACAACAGCAGTTTCAGTAGAGTGTAAAGAGCGGAAACCGGAATGGAGAGGGTCGAGAAGAGAGTTATCAAAGAGATAGCGGATAAGACGGGAGTGGACCAGGCGTTCCAGGAGTTTAGAGATGAAGGGAAGATTAGAGACAGGTCTATAGTTAGCGGCACAGTTTTGGTCGAGGGATGGTTTTTTAAGTAGTGGATGTATGATGGCATGCTTAAATGAGGAGGGAAAGATTCCAGAAGAGAGAGAGAGGTTAAATATTTTAGTTAGGTGAGGGGTGACAGCAGGGGAAAGGGACTGAAGGAGATGTGACGGAAATGGGTCACTGGTGCAAGTGGTTGGGTGAGAAGATGCAAGGAGCCTGCTTACTTCTTCTTCTGTGACTGGATCAAATCAGAGAGTGAGCTAGATGCAGTGGGGGAGGGAGGACAGTGCATGGTATGAGGTGATTGGGAGATAATTTCCTGTCGAATCTGGTCAATTTTTTCTTTGAAGTAATTGGCCAGATCGTCAGCACGGAGCTCCGTGGTTGGGGCCTGTACTCTTGGGTTGAGTAGAGAATGAAAAGTGTCAAAGAGACGTTTCGGGTTATTGGACAGTGAGGTGATGAGGGTGTTGAAAAAGGTTTGTTTGGAGAGGTGAAGGGCAGTGTTGTATGTTCTAAGCATAAACTTATAATGGATGAAATCTTCGTATGGATTGGATTTTCTCCACAGATGTTCGGCGCACCTGAATCAATGCAAAGTACTGTAGATGGGCGATATAGAGGGATCCTGAGAGCATGATCTCTGAATCGATAGTATGGAGTAAATGCAAATACCCTGAAAATAAGGTGGAACATTTTTTTACTATTTTTTCTAAATAAGTAAGCTCAATGAAATTGGATGGCAGAGAATTGTAATCAATTGGCCAATGTGGGAATTTATCATTGACACCATCTGGAAATATATTACTTTGAGGAAGATGTTATAAATGTTATTTATGAAAGTAGTTAATCACTTTGATTTCATGTGCTATTTCATCTAAGCTTATATACAGTATAGTTCAGGAAATTAATGTAGATACTAAGCCAAAGCAGAAGACAGATATACAATTGTGTACATTACAGAATCACCTCATATACTGTATTGCATATGTACAGTATTGTATATGTACAAATAGAAAAGCCTTCAAAATCTAAAGCAAATCACAAATCATTTTATTTTTATTATCACACGCCCAACTCACATTCAGTTTATGCCTCTAAATCTACTGTAAGATTTCTGTTAATGTCAGATACCAAATGTAATTGAAAGAGTACAGCTTGTTTCATGGAGGCAATCTGTAATCACGCATCAGGCCAGGCAAAGTGGTGGGCAAAAGAGGCAGCCACCTACTGTAGGTGGCAACTGCATTCCCCGATTAGGCCAGAGAGGCACATCACACATCACACTGCGCACAACCTTGACCTTTACTACTGCTTATCAAGCAAAAGTATTAGAAAAACAGTGCTGACTGTTGTTACTTTTCTGCATTTATTATCATTAGGAAACAAGTAAGTGAATTCTGAGGTTGTACGTCATTGGTGCATATGGGATTGGGGTAAAGGGGTTAAGCTTAGCACTTATTACAGTATTGTCGTTTGTCTGGGTTCGAACACTTGAGCTTGTGCTTTGTGGTCAGCTTCTCTGCTGAGCTACAGCAAATACACCTTATTCCCAGGTGTTTCATTTCTGTTATCCTTGCTTCAGTCTTTAGGGTAGCAGATGTTTCATTTGCTTATTTGTCTGCCCTATCACCATTTGGATGCAGCTTTATATACTTTCCCCCTGAGGGTATTTCCTGCTGATGATAGTCTCATTTGGATGTCTAGCCATACTGCTATAGTTTAAGCCAGTCAATGACAGACTAACTAAGGTTTATCTTTCTGCAGTTTATGTTCTTTACCCTCTACTTATCTTTTGTTTCTTTTTAGAACGTAGGCAGCTTATTCTCTAACAGTTCATACTTTATCCTTTATTTTGAATTTTGTGGTTTGTTTTGCTCAATCTAGGATCGCTTTGTATTGCAGAACACTTTCCTTCTGTAGGTAGTTTACTCTCTGCTCTGCCTTCCGGTTCTTCAGGAGAAATGTGAAGCACTCAATGACCTTTCAGGAAGCATAGGTCTGAATTGCCATTGTCTAGTCTGTGGTTATGGCTATCTTAGCTCACTTAGCTCACACATGAACCATTAAGCATTGAGTGGTCAGGATTTCGAGTCTGTACAGGACCTGGCAGAATCAGTTGGAATTTTAGGGTGTTACCGAGTGAGTTACTATACTATCATAACAGGTCTTTTGACTCCGTAACATGGCATTCTTGGGGATTGCTTTTCATTGGCTAGCCTTCTTTGTAAAACTGTGGCATGATGTTTTTATTGTGCACTTTGTCGTGGCAGTGGTTCTATTGTAGCAGTGAGACTTGGGAATGCTGAGCTGAGTCTTGTCGTTCCTGCTATGGTGAAACAACTAACTCTATTAGAGGCCACTGTATTTGGAACTAATATAGAATCAATGTATCCGACTTTTAGGGAGGCAACATTTGTAGGAATGTTATCGGGCACTTCAGTTGAAACATTGATCATCGTGTCATTGTCACTCTGACAGTCTTATCATGGCACACACACTTTTGTTGGCACTGTTAATGAAATTTATAGTGGCACTGTGGCTGTGGCAATTTTGGTGGGAATTATGGCTGCCAATTTTATAAATGCACTAGCTGAAGAGCCCGGCGTTGCCTGGGCATAGTAACCAACTGTGGTTAGTTATAACAAATTATAATAATTATTTTGCACATAAAAACCATGCATCTAATCCTATCCAGTGTGATACTGACTGCTGAGCCATGTATCTAATCCTATTCTGTGTGATACTGTCTGCTGAGCCGTGTATCTAATACTATTCTGTGTGATACTGTGTGCTGAGCTGCGTATCTAATCCTATCCTGTGTGATACTGTCTGCTGAGCCGTGTATCTATTCCTATCCTGTGTGATACTGACTGTTGAGCTGTGTATCTAATCCAATCCTATGTGATACTGACTGCTGAGCTGTGTATCTAATCCTATCCTGTGTGATACTGACTGCTGAGCCGCATATCTAATCCTATCCTGTGTGATACTGTCTGTTGAGCCGTGTATCTATTCCTATCCTGTGTGATACTGACTGCTGAGCTGTGTATCTAATCCTATCCTGTATGATACTGACTGCTGAGCCGTGTATCTAATCCTATCCTGTGTGATACTGGGCTCCCCCTGCAGTCTGTGTCAGAGGGTGGTCTGTGTTTGCACGGTAATCAATTGTGTTATTTCCAGCTTTACAGAAGGACGATAACACCATAGAAATGATAAGAATAATAGGCCTCAGTTACCACGACTGTCTACAAAGAAAACTGTTGCTGATAGCAACCAATCACAGCTCATTGTTCATCTTTTAAACAGCTCTGGGACAGTGTGGCGAGTTTTGAGTGGCGACTTTTGTGTTTTGACTTTTATGTGGCGAGGTTGGTGTATGTGTGGTGAAATGTGTGCTGAGGGTGGTATATGTGTTGAAGCACGTGGTAGTGTGTGGCAAATTTTGTGTGTGTTCATATCCCTGTGTGTGGTGAGTATCCCATGTCAGGGCCCCACCTTAGCAACTGTATGGTATATACTCTTTGGCGCCATAACTCTCATTCTTTAAGTCCCCCTTCTTCACATCTGGCAGCTGTCAATTTGCCTCCAACACTTTTCCTTTCACTTTTTCCCCATTATGTAGATAGGGGCAAAATTGTTTGGTGAATTGGAATGCGCAGGGTTAAAATTTCACCTCACAACATAGCCTATGACGCTCTCGGGGTCCAGATGTGTGATCGTGCCAAATTTTGTGGCTGTAGCTACAACTGTGCAGATGCCAATACATACATACACTTTTTCCCATTATGTAGATAAGGGCAAAATTGTTTGGTGAATTGGAACGTGCGGGGTTAAAATTTCACCTCACAACATAGCCTATGACGCTCTCGTGGTCCAGACGTGTGACTGTGCAAAATTTTGTGGCTGTAGCTTTGACGGTGCAGATGCCAATTACATACATACACTTTTTCCCCATTATGTACCTAGGGGCAAAATTGTTTGGTGAATTGGAACATGTGTTGTTAAAATTTCGCCTCACAACATAGCCTATGACGCTCTCGGGGTCCAGATGTGTGATCGTGCCAAATTTTGTGGCTGTAGCTACAACTGTGCAGATGCCAATACATACATACACTTTTTCCCATTATGTAGATAGGGGCAAAATTGTTTGGTGAATTGGAACGTGCGGGGTTAAAATTTCACCTCACAACATAGCCTATGACGCTCTCGTGGTCCAGACGTGTGACTGTGCAAAATTTTGTGGTTGTAGCTACGACGGTGCAGATGCCAATACATACATACACTTTTTCCCCCATTATGTACCTAGGGGCAAAATTGTTTGGTGAATTGGAACGCGTGCAGTGGTTTGGTCAATCCGTGGTTACTGCAGGTTGTAGGCTAGTCAGAAGAAGTAGGTCTTCAGGTTCTTTTTGAAGGTTTCCATGGTAGGCAAGAGTCTGATATGTTGTGGTAGAGAGTTTCTGAGTAGGGGTGATGCACAGGAGAAATCTTGTATGCCATTGTGGGAAGAGGAGATAAGAGGGGAGTTGAGAAGGAGATCTTGTGAGGATTGGAGGTTGCATGCAGGTAAGTACCGGGAGACGAGGTCACAGATGTATGGAGGACACAGGTTGTGGATGGCTTTGTATGCCATGGTTAGGGTTTTTAATTGAGTCTTTGTGTAATTGGAAGCCAGTGCAGGGATTGACAGAGGGGAGAGGCTGAGGAATAGAGGGGAGACAGGTGGATTAGTCGTACAGCAGAGTTTAGAATAGATTGGAGGGGTACAAGAGTGTTAGAGGGGAGGCCACAGAGCAGGAGGTTGCAGTAGTTGAAGCGGGAGATGATGAGGGCATGGACTAGGATTTTTGCAGAATCTTGGTTGAGAAATGTACGAATCCGGAAAATGTTTTTGAGTTGAAGTCGGCAGGAAGTGGAAAGGGCTTGGATATGTGGCTTGAAGGAGAGATCAGTGTCAAGGATTTCCCCCGAGGCAGCGACCTTGTGACACTGGGGAGAGTGGACAGCCATTTATTTAGTGCTTACTTATCACTGAGATCTCTTCTCCCGAGATCTCGTGCCGAGATCTCCATCTGCACATGCGCCGCTCCTAGCAGCCATTTTCCCGGAGTCCACCGCATTGGAAACCATGGAACTGTGGGGGCTGTGGCCTTTCACAAAATGTCAGCAGAGCCCCACAGCACAGGATACCACCCACAGCAGCGGACACCCGCAGCGGCGCACTGCACATCTGAACCTCCCCTTATCTCAGCCTGCGGCCTACAGCAACGCTCTACCCTTGCCTCCTCCAGCAGCGACCCTGGGACCCCACTTCACCGCAGCCACCACCTCCGGTAAGCAATAAGACGCATGGATTATAAGAAGCACCACTAATTTATTAAAACAAGTTTTTTTTCTATTTTTCTTCTCAAAATTTGGGGTGCATCTTATAATCAGGAGCGTCTTATAATCCGAAAAATACGGATATGTTTTTGTTTGCCTAAAATACAAAGGAAATATGTCATCTTTAACTTTAGGCCCTTTAGAGATCATTTCATCTTCAACGTGCCTAACTGTTCACAATGACAGTAATTTTGACCATGGGTGCCCAAATTTTTACTTGCCACTGTATTTCTAAAGGTGCTACTGTTATGAAATTTTCACATGATGTTGGTAACAACCCATCCAATCCACACAGGTAAAGAAATCAAACAATAGATATCCTTAAATCCATATCCATAAATAAGTTATGTGTAATTATGAGAAGTGATGCAGGGAAAAAGTACTGAACAAGTGAAGAAAGAGAGGTGCAAAAAGCCACGGAAAGTCATGAAACCAGCTGAAATCGTTTAGTAAATAGAAAGCAATCCTGCCACTTAGTGAAAAATAATCAGCTGGTTCAACTTATGAGCTATAAAACGGTGTCTCCTTACCAAGGTGCCACAAAAGAAACATCACATTATGCGTAAAACCTGTGAGCTGTCTCAAGACCTTCCCAGTTTTATTTTGATGGCATTGGATAGAGAAGAATTTAAACATTCCTGAAGGTTCCAGTGAGCACTGTTTGGGCCATAATCCGGAAGAGGAGAGAACGTCTTTTCACCATAAACCGGCCACGACCAAGATTTCAGACAGAGGAGTGAAAGGAATTATCAGAAGAAGAGTACAAAAGCCAAGGGGAACATGTGGAGAGCTACAGAAAGACCTGGAATCAGCAGGTACAATGGTTTCAAAGAAAACAATAAGAAATACACTTATTTGCAAGATTCCATTGCTGAACAAAAAGCATGTTCAAGCGCTTTTAAAGTTTGCTCAACAACATTTAGACCCGCAATATACTGAGAATATATAGGGAGAATATACCGTAATCTGTTCAGATGAGACCAAAATTTAACTCTTTGAATGCCATAATACACACCGTGTTTGGGGGCCAAAAGGCAATGCATACCACACCAAAAACACTATACCAACAGTGACCTTTTATACTTGGGAATATCATGATGTGGGGCTGTTTTTCCGCACAGATCACTAGCAAACTTCATATAATTGAAGGAAGGATGAATGGACAAATGTACCGAAACATACTTGAGAAAACTCTGCTGCCATCTACCAGGATGATGAAGATCAATCGAGTGGATATTTCAGCAAGACAATGACCCCAAACACACAGCCAAGGAAACTCTCAATTGTGTCAGAGAAAGGAAACAAAGTTGCTAGAAAAGCTCAGCCAATCACCTGACCTGAATCCAATAGAAAATTTATGGAAGGAACTAAAGCTCAGAGTTCATAGCGGGAGCTCATGCAATTTTCAGGGTTTGAAGAGTGTTTGTGTGGAAAATGGGCCAAGATCACACCTGAGCAATGCATGGGACTAGTTTCTCCATACAGGATGCATTTTGAAACTGTCATTACCAACAAAGGCTTTTGTATGAAATCTTAAATGAATTTCAGTAAGCGTGTTCAATACTTTTCTCTGTGTCATTTCCCATTATTACAATGAACTTAATTTATAGATATATATGGTTTGATTTCTTTACCTGTGTGGATTGGATGGGTTGTTACTGACATCTGTTGAGAATTTCATGTCAATAGTAATATATTTACTTCGGAAATTGGTGACGTGCTCAATACTTATTTCATCCACTGTACATACAACCTGCAAGATTTCAAAATTAGATTTAAATTTTTTCGCTTGTGTATTAATACACAAAATGATCTAGCCTTTGCCTTAATTACTACTTCTACATGGTTTCATGCTTTATTTCCCATATCTGAATTGCTTCTCTCCCATATGCTACAGCAGAACTGAGAATAATTTTTTAATGCTTATAAAAGTCCATTATTCGGCATTGCTTTGAATTTTTGTAGTATTCAGCTTTTCAGATTATAGCTGTTCTGACATACACTAATTCTAAGATAAGCGTACTGAAATGTTAATCTTTTCTATAATTATTCTTTTCTTATGCTCTCCACGGTAGTTAATGCTACAAATCCCAATGTATTTATAGGGTGTATTAGAGCTGCATATATTTCACAGTTGGTACATGCTCTGTCTTATATATGAAATACATGTAAACAAATATATATATACATATATATATATATGTATGTATATCTACATATGGTCACTACCGGTTATTGCAGTGTTTCCTAAACTCCAGTCCTCGCGGCCCCCTACCTCATCTGGATATCTTTAGTGTTTACAACCTTGTGATACTAAGGAAATCCTGAAAGCATTACTTGCTGGGGCCATGAGGACTGGAGTTTGGGAAACAATGATCTATAGCCCTTTGAAGGGTACATCACACAAAACATTGCTAAACTTCACTGCACACTTATTTCCAAGTGGTGTAACGTATGGCTATGAGATAAGTCAAATGAAAAGCACCTAGAGGTGTCTTGCAAGGTTCCTCCAAGCACTTACTAAATATTATTTATTTAACGTGAGTGCTGTCGCCTATCAGCATCCGTGTATTAGGCTTTGTGATTCTTCCCCTGCACGGGATGGATCCCAGGCGTTGTCTGCCTCTGCAGTCTCCCATTCTGGTACGGCCGCTGCAATGGCTGCTTGGCACTGACATCAGTCCCAGCATCTTGCTCAGACCTGTGCTATGCGGTTGGTTACTGCTGGCTTTCCAGCAAAGTCCTTAGTAACCAGTAATATTCAGGTGCAGCCTGACACTCTGGAGTCTAAGTCCAGAGATCACCGTACTAGGCATGTCTGTGATGTGGCGTCTTCCTGTTGGTGGTTGGACGTCAGCTGTCCTGGTGAGGTGGCGGCTCCGGATTGGTCCGTGGGCGATGTCAGCATGAGTGTTTGGGGGGGAGCTTGGGGTGTAAAAGGCTTCCAGCGACGCCCGCGGACGCGCTAGTATCATTCACATTATGTGTGTGTATGGGACATTGCATCAGTATGGTCTTTGCCAGCATGTGCTCAGGGTCGGTGGTAAGCCATTAGAATTCCGGTACCTCCAGAGAGGAGATTGTGTGGATTCAGGGCTGCCATCTAGCCATTATAATTCCGGCACCTCCGGTTGAGTGCATTTGCTGATTGTATGACCGCTGTTTGCCTTTCACCCCGTGAGCGGGCTACGTTTCCCTGTGAGGTTAATAGGGGTCGTATACCTCTTTACTTTGCACCTTGCTGTACCGTTCGGTGTAGGGGCAGCTCTATTTCTGTGTTCACCTCTCTGAGTAGGCATCATAGTTTTTTAATTAGCATTCAGTTCACATAGGGTGACTTTTAACCCCGTGTGTTCTTCAAGATCACTCGCCGCATGGTTCCACCATTACTCTCTTGCAGCAGGCATACATCTCTGCATGGTGGACTCCGGGTTGTGATCGCACTTTATTAGTTATTTTTATTTAGTGCGATCCGCCAACTCTAACACCGTGCTTCTGTCAGGATGGTCACCTGATCTGACAGAATTGGGAAGGCTGCAGCCAATCAGCGGGTGCTGCTGGGCTGCAGCGCTCCCATGACATAAATGTCACAAGATTACTAGGGGACCTAGGATGTTTGGTATGTGCTTTTTTAAATTTTATTTATCACATTGAAGACAATTGGCTATTTTCATACTTCGTTTTTACATAATATACTATGTTGTAACATAAACCAGTTACATCAGAAATTCCCTCCAGTTTATGTTGGTGGTAATATTGCAGGAGAAGGACACTGCTATAGACCCTGACAATATGCAGTATTGATGTCACTTTTCTTGATTGTATCCAATACATATCTATAAATTGCTGTATTTATGTTTATTTCTATCACATTGCAGCCTACATGATTCTTGTTTGTATCGTTGTCAATATGTGTTGCTTACTTAATAAATGAAGCCTAAAGGGAATCTGCCAGTAGGATCAACCCTCCTGAGTCGTCTATATGGACATGCAGGTTATAGGAAGCGGAATAAAATGAGATCTTGATATCTGCTATGTGGTGTCTTGTTCCAGAGAAATCCGCGTTTCTCTTAGTATGTAAGTGAGCTGTTAGGAACTATGGGCCAGACATAGATTTCCCTGAGAATCTGCCTCCAGAGATGTATTTATAAGGGGTCCAAATGATCATTTTCTAAAAAAACTTGCTCCTTAGACATTACCAAGATACATCACTGCATTTTTGCTCAGTAAATCCTCTACAGAAGGAAGCCTATATTTTATTCTTTTTTCATGAACCACAGTTTATAGAAGAAAATCTTCCGCTGTCCATAGCTTAGTAACAAATATAGTGTATTGTCTTGACTTTACTACTTATTATCTATGAAAAGTGTTCTCTACCAGCTGCACTCACTATGAAAGATTCTACGACATACTTGTCATCCATTATTCCCCATGGCAGCGGTTCGGCTGAATATACCATTTTGTGGGTAGTGATGGAGCTGAAAGCAGTCATCAATTCTATTATTTATTGTACTGGATACTGAATATGCTAGCCACCACAGCACAGATATACAGTGCATAAATGTAGCCATAGAGTGCTTTGAACACGTGTTCTGAGCTTTTTCTTGGCTTCTAAGCCCATCACAGGTTACAGCAGTTTACCCATCGAGCAACTGTTGATTCTGCCGCACTAGGGTGTGGCCCGTCTTAATTGTCTGTGGCCAAATTGGATCTTTGGTAGAGATTTTACGTGCACGGAGAAAAGAATACACAAGACAAGGTGTATCATGTCAGTATGATTCTTCTCTGTCTTTAATCCAAAGTGAGCAGCTTTTATACAGATATTGTGTTATCTCATTGTGTTACATCAACAGTGCATTTCCAAGGTACTGTTTACTGTTCCCATGTCGGTACACAATCACTATGTACATCTCTAAGATACCGTTTACTGCTCCCATGTGTTACACAATCACCGTGTACATTAGTATTGTTCTTTAGCCCGATCCACCCTAGTCCACCCAGTATTGTGGTTTTACATGAAGCCTAGGTGGGTCATACACAGAAATAATTCAGCAGAAAATCAGAAGTACCTTAAAGCAACATGATCCTAATATTCAGCAAAGCGTTTATATAGTGTTACAATTTTGATTCTTGTATATATTCATGTGCCATATATTCTCCCCTTAACAGTCCCTCCTTTGGAGATATGCAAAATCAAAATCCTAATCTCGTCGAACCTATCGATCTGTCCTCCCGGCCTACCTATCTCAACAATGCTGGAACCTAGCTAACTAATCTTCACCGTATATACGAGACGACCCATCTCTAGTAGATGGACCCCCTCCTAACGGACTTTGCACAGGAGGAAGTCAGATCCTGGACTTTCCCTCGTTGGTTTGCTTCAAGCAGGCATATTCCGGAGGTGGTGCTTGCATGTTTTCATTGGGACATCTTTCATACAGGGGATCTTCAAAATCGGCATGCATGGTCATCACTGTGGTTTCCATAGTTTTCATCATCATTTTCTTAAGGCATGGAACTATGCAGCATAGAATTAAAGAAAATATGATCAAAGGACATAAAATAACTTTTGCAAACTTAATAGGTCAATAATTGCCTATGACATCCCCAGTATATTTTATAAACCGTTGTTGATTATTGTATAAATAGTTTATCCGCTTTGCATTCTTATTTACGGGGATGGTGGGTTTAAACACAACTATTGTCTCGTTCTCGACTTTGAATTTGTCAGGTGCTCCCTGTGTGCCCCCACTGGTATCTATGCTTCTTAGCCAAAATTTACCTTTTGTGTCACCATTTTCCCTCCCAAGTTTAGTACTTGAGCCTAGTACATATAACCCTTGCTCATACTCTGAAGGGTTGTCAATAGTAAGGTACAGAACTATGCATCCCTCCTTGGGGCAGTGAGTGGCAGTGACAGGGAGTATTGAATCTGGAAGGCCACTCTGACCCTTAAAATGGGCTTTGGACAGGGTCATGCGACTTAATAGGCTTATTCCCCATTTGTCCCTTCGCTGTAGGGCCTGGGCTGGTTGATGTCTCTAGTCACTTTCACCAGTGTGCCACCCAACAAGAGACTAATCCTCCCAGTTTGAACCTTCCCCTATTTCAGCAGTAGTGACACAGATGAATTGTGTATTAAACCTTATATGAAACTGTGCCATGGGGCCTGGACATTCTTATTGTGAGACAGTAGTCAAATTGATATGTTACTCTTGGGGTGGAGACATTATACCAGAAAGTCTGTATGCCCTTCTCATGAGTGACTACCCCTTGGTGACTGACTACCCCTTGAGCTAGGAAAAGGATAAGTGCCAGATGGATGAAGAGTGGCACCCGCTACTGGACTCTGGATCCGGCATCTCCTTGCAGTGGGAAGCGAGGACCCATGGACTGCTGCAATAGTTGACAGGACTTGGAACAGGCTGTCATCTCTAGGTTCAAGGGTACGTCTGTTGAACCTCTTGGTGATGAGGACTCAGTCACCGGGCAGGATCTGGTGGGCTCCTATGTCCTCAGGATCTGGGATGGATGAAAAGACTCGAAAATGCATTTTATTATTATTATTATTATTATTATTTATTGTTATAGCGCCATTTATTCCATGGCGCTTTACATGTGAGGGGGTATACATAAAAAAAAGTACAATAATCTTAAACAATACAAGTCATAACTGGTACAGGAGGAGAGAGGACCCTGCCCGCGAGGGCTCACAATCTTCAAGGGATGGGTGATAATACAGTAGGCGAGGGTAGAGCTGGTCGTGCAGCGGTTTGGTCGATCGGTGGTTACTGCAGGTTATAGGCTTGTCGGAAGAGGTGGGTCTTCAGGCTCTTTTTGAAGGTTTCGATGGTAGGTGAGAGTCTGATATGTTGTGGTAGAGAGTTCCAGAGTAGGGGTGATGCGCGAGAGAAATCTTGTATGCGATTGTGGGAAGAGGAGATAAGAGGGGAGTAGAGAAGGAGATCTTGTGAGGATCGGAGGTTGCGTGCAGGAAAGTACCGGGAGACGAGGTCACAGATGTATGGAGGAGACAGGTTGTGGATGGCTTTGTATGTCATGGTTAGGGTTTTGTAATGGAGTCTCTGGGCAATTGGGAGCCAGTGAAGGGATTGACAGAGGGGAGAAGCTGGGGAATAGCGGGGGGACAGGTGGATTAGTCGGGCAGCAGAGTTTAGAATAGATTGGAGGGGTGCGAGAGTGTTTGAGGGGAGGCCGCAGAGCATGAGGTTGCAGTAGTCAAGGCGAGAGATGATGAGGGCATGGACTAGGGTTTTTGCAGATTCTTGGGTGAGGAATGAACGGATGCGTGAAATATTTTTGAGTTGAAGTCGGCAGGAAGTGGAAAGGGTTTGGATATGTGGTTTGAAGGAGAGATCAGCATCAAGGATTACTCCGAGGCAGCGAGCTTGTGGGACTGGGGAGAGTGGGCAGTCATTTACTGTAATTGATAGGTTCGTAGGGGGGGTCACGTGAGATGGGGGAAAGATGATGAATTCTGTTTTGTCCATGTTGAGTTTCAGATATCTAGTGGAGAAGAAGGGTGAAATAGTGGACAGACATTGAGGGATTTTAGTCACATGTTTTTAAACTTAGTCTACATATAGGCAATTATACTTGTGCGTGTATGTGACCCAAGGGAAAGACTAAACTCTTATGCTATGACTTCCCTGTTTCCTGTATAGCATCAAGTATGTAGAGTTTTGTTCGAGGCCTTAAATTTTCCTTGTTCATCCTTAGGCGTATTTCATCCTGTATAACTTCATCTTAGGTCCATTTCTTCTTTTCTTCCTTGGATACTTGTTTCTGGAGTGTTATTCCTTTTCCTCTGTTTCCGTGTCAACCGGTATTACTGCTGCTTCTTTTGCTGTTACTTCAGCTAGCCTGTTGCCCACTGCTTCCCTTGAAGTGTCTCCAGTGTGTGCATTTACTTTTACCACCGCAACTCTTCCTGGCATCAACAAGGACTCCATTAATTCTTGTATGGCTTTGTGGTGTCTGACCGGCGTTCTGTTAGCCGTGATGAAGTCTCTTTCCCTCCAGATTGATCTTGATAGCTTCATGTTGAGTGGACCTCTCGTATGCTTCTGTCAAGGCCCGCAGTCCTGCCTTTGGATGTAGGCAGTGGTTTTGCTGGCAGCAAGTTACTTCTGTGGCTACTGCTATACCAGTGTGCGAACGGCCTTCTTGGTCTGCATACCTTGGTCTATCCACAAAGAGCATCAGGTCAGGAAATCCAGGTGTTCTCTTGCCTCATGACAGCAAGACAATCGCGTTCAGCCATTTCAGAGTCGACTACCTCTTCCACTAATGTGTCAGAGATGTGGTTTTCATCCTCCATCTTCCTCCCCCCTTTGGCAGAGGTAGAAGAGTAGCTGGATTATGGACAGCACATCTGGAGATGGTGACGTTGTCCGGGAGCAGAGTAGGGCATTGCAGACAGGTGCTTTGGGCCAGGACCTTCAACTGGTGACCCATAAAAATATCAGAAGCTTTGTCCAGCACAGGTGGGTTGCAAACACGGTTCTCATGCAGGTTTGGACTTCACGAGTCACTTAGTCAAGTCTTGGAGAGTAGAAGCCAGGAGGCCATTGTCTTCCTCCGTGAAGCTGTGTTAGGACTCCATTTACATGGTCAGGCTTCTTCATGACAAACAGACAAAATAGTTCAGTATAGCCTGGCAGTCCTAGTGCTGTGAAAATGTGATTGCAATTTAGCATATAAAACGCATTGATGCCTTCTTGGAAAGTCTTGAAATAATTATAAAAAGGTTGCATGTGTAGAAGAGCAGTATTGGCTTCGCTGTCTTCAGTCAGGGGAAGAGGTCATCCATTTATATTGTAAAACGAAGTGGCTGTGGGATGTATCCTCTTCCAGGGCTCCAGGACCGTGGTCATGGCTCGGGTGAACATAGAGAGGCTATACTGTGCCCCTTGAGGCATCATAGTCCAAATATATTGCTGGCCCTCGTGTGAAAACAAACAGGTACTGGCTTGCAGCATGTAGAAATAAACTGAAGAAAGCATTGGCCAGGTCAATCACTGTGAACCATAGAAAAATAAATAGAATTGATTAAAAAAAAACATAGTGTGTGGGTTTGGTACCATAGATGTGTTCAGTACTATAACTTCATTGACAGCACACAAATCATGTATTATTCATAACTTCATAGAAATAATTGCAAATTATGAAATGGAGGGTGAATATTACAATTTCCTTGGTAGCAGGGCTACTGGCTTCGGCCCCACATTTACAAACTGGATTTTCAGCCTGCCAATATTGAGTCTGGGATCAGTGCCATTAGTTCAACGCCCACATGATCTACAGATGTGTCCGGTAAAAAAAGAAAAGACTACATACTTCTTCAGCAAGTAGATCAATATCCCTGATTACTCTTCTGATTGCATCAGGACCCACCAGGAATTTGAGAGGAGTATCCTCAACCTCTGTCTGGGTGAGAGATGTTGTTTCTCTACTGTATTTTTGTGTGTGGGGGGGGCGAGCTGTAAGAGAATACGTACTTTCATGGGTTGTGGACTCAGTATGCCAATACCCTATTAAAATCTGGAGCTCGGTATTGGTGGGTGTCAAGCTTCTTCCAACTTGGAACTAATTTGCATTTCAAATCTGAGATCCAGAAACTTTTTGTTACATCGGTGGAAGAAATTATCCACAGGTTCTCCTTTTCCCTGCATGATATCCTGGAGAATGGGGGTCTGGCAAGCTGTTTACTAGAGTATCTGTCTCCTGGTATTTCCAGGAGTCCTTGTGTGGAGTAGATTGTGTACAAAAGAATGAGCTTTGAGGCTTAAAAGATGATGATAATTATGTCCCCTCAACATATAACGATAAATACTGTAGATTATCAGTCTGAGCTATTTATTTCCTGTCTCCTCCTGTTCTGTTTAATTATATACCTCCATGTCATATTCATCTTTTTCTTCATTATTCTTTTCATAAACTACATTAATTAATAAAACTATAATGGATGCTGGACAGGATGTAGCACAAGACGTGCCGTCTATATAAATAGTTGGACAGAGGATAAGACTACTTGGATTGGTCATCTGACAGTAAGAACAAGTCTCACGATATTCTGCATTCTGCGTTTGACAGCTGGCACACGTCCAGTCATCGGGAATGTATATAGAAGTATAAATGAATGTAATGCAGATATTGCAACTGACATTTTCCTGTGTAAATATTTGTTTTGCACAAAATTCAGCAATCTTGTTATATTCCTCTCCTCATGCCCTTTTTTTTTTTTTTTTTTCCTAACTTCCTCTGCCATCTTATAAAATGCTTCAGGGTCCTGTAACACCTCATAATACCTGAGGCTGGGACGCTGCTCTCCACTCATTAACACATTCTTCTATCCCTTCTTATCTAATGCTCCTCCCCTCGTGATCGGAGGGTTTCTTAACGTACATTTTCTTTCTCATTCCACTATGGGTCATATCTGTCTTATAGATATTGACTGACTGCTCCCACCCATTCTATCATCTGAATTCTGAGTATATCTGAAAAACATATGTATGTGTGCGTCTTGAAACAAATTCTCACGGGGTTATGAACAGTTGGATATGTGACTGTAAAAGCTGTATGTACTCCTTATGTCTGAGTAAAGGGGTCTTCAGTGAACATAGTGATGTCTAGCTATCTTGAACACAGTAATATAGGGAATTAACCAACAACTAACACCAGAGTATTTCACAAATCTTGTGTATCCAGAAACTGCGTAGTATAAAAATACCTTATAAATTGTTAAAATTTCTGTTTCCTCAAAACTTTCGCTCTAAAACATTGCAAAGAAAACATCTCACAGAGAAATGTAGTGACATTAGTAAAACAATAACTAAAAAGTAACAATAGACCTCGGATCTCACAGAGATATCTGTACAAATCAAGCAATTACCATTCAAGTAATTCTCTTTCTACCTGAACAAATTTTTTAACAACTAACCTTATAATTATAGTATGCAGAACAAAACTAGTTTATCCAATTCTCTAATTTCACAACATATATATATGTATTCAAAATTTTTTAACCACATGCTAGTACGCCTCCTGCCGGCAAATCATACACACTACAAAAGACAAAAGACAATGAATTTAAAACTGGTACTGACATCAAATACTGTGAATCCTTGACACCAAAACAATTCACAATTTACCTATCCATATGCCAGCCTGATTTGTAGAGGTGAAAAATCTACACCTGGGCAAACCATACTTTTCAGGGAGAGAGCAATCACTCAGTCACATCAACACGGTAATTGAAATTACCCTTCCACCCATATAACTTATGAACCTATGCTGCAGCTAAAACACCATCACCTTAGCCAGATGATGTCCGGTGGGAAACCCGCAAGAAGTCACCAACCACTTAGAGGTTGGAAAATCACTCAGAGTAATCAAGCCCCTACTCCCACTTGCCAACTGGGAGAGACACAGTTCAGACTTCTGCGATCATCGGTCAAGCCGAGAGCAGGACCGGAACCAGAGTGACAGTGAATTTGCTCAGTACGTCTCCCTATCTATATATTTTTTTTTTTCCTTTTCAGGCTGGCTGAGGTAACAATCACGTATGCAAACAACCAAAACAGCAAAGCAGAGAGGCAAAGCAGATAAGGCAGACAATTAAACTTTTAGATTACCGTAATTATAAATATACTTGAAGGGTTACTGTGTGTATACTATAAAACAACTTATTACACTCTATATTTTATATCCTCAGGACTGAATACAGATAATGTAGCGTGATTGTTAAACACTTTGGATTCAGGAAATGCAGCTGAAATAGCAGTCTAACCAGTATGGCAGTATATTCAATATGAGAGCTGCGGACAGGTGTGTCTCAACAATGCATCAATCCTTCAAAACATAAAAACTATTATGAATGTATTCCTTATCCCTTTCACTGTTCTTTTGTTACCAAGGCAACTAGGGCTGGGCTTTTTGTCACTTTAGGTATAGTAAATAGTGGTAATCACCTATAAATAGGTGGTTGATTTTTCAGCAGAGGGGGGAAAAATTAGTAATCACCTCTTTCCTTAAAAATGTATATGCCATGTCATTCACGTCACCGGGCCCAGTTTATACTGTGGGCGTATGGCCGGACGTGATCACCTATATGTGTATATATATATACCTATAACTTCTTCGACCGTCTAAGGTCGGAACCAGGGTGATAACCCAGTGTGAACACCCCCTTTGTACTCTGCTCTGTTTTGTTTCTAGTAGCCCTAGTGCAGTATGAAATAGTTTTTATCAGATACTAGATGGATTCTAGATGCACCCTCTGAATTGGTTAGACCGGATAATACACACAGACAATTAAGGAATTATATACCTGACCGGGTCCGTAGGCTCAGGACTTTCAAACGTGGTCAGTTTAAGGGTTCAGAGAAGACAGCCAACTATCTCCTCCCAGCCGGATGTGAATACAGAAGGGTGGGAAGATGATATATTTTCTCACAAGGTCTCGAGCTGCAGCCTCGTCCTGCTGGAAAGACGTCCGTCCTGGGGGAGATTTTGTTGCGGCTGTGATCGTCTGGTATCGTCCTGAGCCCCACTGTTTGAGCGCCAACTGTTGATTCTGCTGCACTAGGGTGTGGCCCGTCTTAATTGTCTGTGGCCAAATTGGATCTTTGGTAGAGATTTTACGTGCACGGAGAAAAGAATACACAAGACAAGGTGTATCATGTCAGTATGATTCTTCTCTGTCTTTAATCCAAAGTGAGCAGCTTTTATACAGATATTGTGTTATCTCATTGTGTTACATCAACAGTGCATTTCCAAGGTACTGTTTACTGTTCCCATGTCGGTACACAATCACTATGTACATCTCTAAGTTACCGTTTACTGTTCCCATGTGTTACACAATCACCGTGTACATTAGTATTGTTCTTTAGCCCGATCCACCCTAGTCCACCCAGTATTGCGGTTTTACATGAAGCCTAGGTGGGTCATACACAGGAATAATTCAGCAGAAAATCAGAAGTATCTTAAAGCAACATGATCCTAATATTCAGCAAAGCGTTTATATAGTGTTACAATTTTGATTCTTGTATATATTCATGTGCCATATATTCTCCCCTTAACACAACAACTGTCCACATGACCAGTTAAAGAGATTCTGTCACCAGTTTTTTATTACACCATCTAAAAGCAGCATGATGTAAAATGGGGTTATCCGGATTCCAGTGATGTGTCGCTTATTGGGCTGCTTGCTACACTTTTGATAAAATCACCATTTTATCTGCTGCAGATGAACCGGTTCTAGAACTCTGCCCACACTACTGATTGACAGGTTTATGAGTACACTGTGTATAGGCATAAAGCTTCCAATCAATAGTGGAGGTGGGGTTATACAGAGCTCATGAATATGGAGGACTACATGCCTGCCTATTTACTAGGCCTCTAGTGATAATCTGCTGATAAAAAATGTGATTTTATCAAATCTACAGCAATCAGCCCAGTACGAGACACATCACTGGAATCTGGGTTTATATCTATGTATGTATGTACATTATGCTGCTCTCATTTCCCTTAAGCTCTCGACAACTTATAGTTTAACATGGCTGCTCTTTTTATTTGAATGAGTGCTAATACTTCTTTTCCAGTGCAAAACATGGGGTCATTGGCAATCTCTCATAAATTAATCACAGGGGATTATAGCAGTCAGACCTAAGTCCACATCCTTACAGGCCGAGAACCTGACGGAAAGAAAAGAAATAGTGATGTGCGAAAAGATATTGTATCGGAAAGTCAAAATGATCTTTGGGCATGCCATTGCTTAATCTTTTCTAGTGATGAGCGAGTATACTCGTTGCTTGTCCTCCGAGTATTTTGGCGTGCTCGGAGATTTATTTTTCGTTGCCGTAGCTGCATGATTTGTGGCTGCTAGACAGCCTGAATACATGTGAGGAATGCCTGTTTGTTAGGGAATCGCACGTATATTCAGGCTGTCCAGCAGCCATAAATCATGCAGCTGAGGCGACAGAAACTAAATCTCCGAGCACATCCAAATACTTGGAGGACACCTGAGCATGCTTGCGGAAACCCGAGCAACGAGTATACTCTCTCATCACTAATCTTTTCTGATTTTGTGATTTCTGGAGTATGCCGTGCCTCTGCTGCGTGTGTGTTGATCATTTGCTCTAAAGAGGATATCCAGGCTGCATAAAAAAATACATCATTAATAATTAATATATAGTATTCGAAGAAAAAACATACTCCTAATTGAATTAATTGCTCTAAAGACACCATTGCTGGCAACTGCATCCGGTGATTTTCTGGAGTGGTCAGTTGTCAATATTGCACATACGCGCATCAACTAATTTGCAGCGGGGGAGTTTAAACTGTGAGTACAGCAGTTTATTCATTAATTTCTTCCATGTGCAGATCAAATGATTTTTAAATGTCTGAATAACTGCTTTAAAGTACATTTTTACCACTTCTATATGAATATCTGGCTAATTAATTCAGCTTGCTTTTTTCAAAAGTTTAACATATTAGTAAAAAAGAATGCGATGTGTACCATCAACATTTATCCTGGATGTAGTGTATAAAAACAAGTTTTCATATGTCATTACTGCATTAATTGCCAGAATATGACACAATACTAGTATTGATCATTGGAGCCTCGTTATTTACACCCCAGGAAAAAGCCCTTCACTCTGTGTCCCAGTTACTGAAGCTGTAGGTAGACATGCCAAGGAAAGTATTCAAGATTCTAAAAACTCTAGTGCCTTTATTTGAGGTAGAAGGAGCTCAGTCCCGGTGAATAATAACCACATCCTGACAGTGTACATTAGAGTCAGATATAATATCTATTGGCAACCAGGGATGGACTGGGACTAAAATTCAGCCCTGGCATTTGAATGCACACAGGCCCATGCTGTACTCATCCCTGAGCCCCAGATGAGGATATCTATTACTAATATTATCCTGCCTCGAGAATATCAAGATGTACTGCAAGACCAATATTTCTAATAATACCAATAATACATCTATATGAGATAGAATAATAATAATACCGCAATAATAATGTTGCAATATAGCATTATGTATGGTCCAGCCCACCGCCACCTATATAGTATGATTGTCCACCACAGGCCCCATAAATAAAAATACTTATACTACCCTAATCCAGACTCCTCATCTTCCACAGCCTCTCTCTAGTCTTCAATCCTGTGTCATAGTGCAAACAGTGTCTCTGGCAGGCCGCAGATGGAAGCTTCCAGAGTAAGTGACAGAGCTGGTGGCTCTGTGATCCATGACGACTGTTAGTATCGGTGTCCTTACTGCCGATACTTCTCTGCAAGAGAAATTGACATATTGCGGTCTGGAGAGACGTGCCTCATGTCCGTTTTCACGGGTGAGTCTCTGGATGCTTAGTGGGCATGGGATTTTTTGAAATCCCATCCACTATATTGTAACGCCTGGACACTGCAGGTTGGACGGTGCACAAGTACGCAGAGTCCAACCGGCAGCATTTACTGATCGTGTGCACATACCCTTGTGTAGCAAATATAACAATTGTGACATTATTATCATTTCTTTGTGGTTACCCCGACCGGTAACGGAAATCTACACCATGCATTTATTTTAGTTCTAAAACTGTCTAAAAAGGGGTTAATGTTTAGCATTATATAATCTTTTATATGTAATCCAATCACTATTCCAAGGTATTTAAACTTTTATACCACTTGAATTTGTGTATCTGATATATTTATGTGGGAGAGGATCAACCAGTAACAAAGATGATTTTCTCCAGTTAATTGTCAAGCATGACCGGAGACCAAACTCCTTTATTTCCAACATTATTGGGCCTAGGGACGTTTCTATATTTCCCACATGCAGCAACATATTGTCATCACACAAACTTACTTTTTCCTCTATATTATTTCACCTGAAGCCAACAAAGTTCCATAAGTCCCCTAGTCGGCATTTCAACAGCTCTATTTGCAGAGCAAATAGGAAGGGCGACGGCAGGCAGCCCTGTTGTGTTCCCCTACCTAATGTGAATGGATTTGACAGGTGTCCATTATCTCGCAGCCTTGCCATTGGTGACCCGTACAGTACAGTGCTGTGCAAATTAATTGGGACAAAGCATTTTTTAAGTAAAATCGTAAGTTGGTTGCCAGTCAGTGATTCAAACCAGTTTTAACTGCTTTGAACAGGAACTCCCACCTGTTCAAACAGTTAAAATTGGTTTGAATCACTGACTGGTGACCAACTTACGATTTTACTTAAATAATGTTTTGTCCCAATTAATTTGCACAGCACAGTAATTTGACCCAACTCATAAACCTCTGGCCCAGCCCCATTTTACTCAAGACCTCCCATAAATAATTCCACTTGATGCTGTTGAATGCTTTTGCAGCATCAAGTGACATTATTGCTGTGCTCCCTGTTTCTACACTACACATTTGCAAGTGAAAGTATGTGTCTAATACTAATGGCCGTGGACCTATTGAGAGTAAATCCTGTGTTTAGTCATCATGTATTAATTCCAAAATCACTTTATTAAGACTCATTGATAGTACTTTAGCAAATAATTTTACATCTACCGGAAGAAGATATATGGTCTACAAGAATCAGGGCATTCAGGATTTTTCCCATGTTTTAATAGCAAGACAATAATAGCTTCATTCATTGAGGCAGGCAAGCTTCCAACTGTTACTGCTCCCTCCAGCACCTTTAGTAGTTTAGGAAGCAGAATCTCCCTGTATTCCTTATAAAATTCTCCCGGTAGACCATCAGACCCTGAGGGCTTTTCATTCTGGACTTTACCCAGAGGCTCCTCCAACTCTTCCACCATCAGCGGTTGATCTAGACTCTCACTAGCTTCTGCTGATAATTTAGGAAGCTTAGTCCCCTCCAAATATGTTATTATATCCTCCTCTCATCCCACAGATCTAGTGGTGTATACATCTCCATAATATTGACTTAACACTGATAAAATATCTGAGCGGCTAATAGCAGTGTAAATTTCTCTGAGAGCTCCCTCCTGTATCAAACCCACATCTGCAAGCTTGCGATCTGGCTCTCTCTCCCTCAGCTGCCTCTGAGGAAGATACACTATTACATCCTGTTGCATCTGCGTCATGTCTTCCTCACCATCCGAACCCTTTGTTTCCTGAACTGCTGTGTAAGGTGAGCGGGGAAGACGACCACCAACCCGCAAATCTCCCAAGTTTAGCCACCGCGTTCTCCCCCATCTGGACTCCGTTGTGAGGAGGCGCCATCTTGGATACCGCGCTATTGCTGTCCTTCTCTTTTTGAGCCTCACTGCACGTCAGCCCCGCCGCCAGTCTTCACCGGACTTTACTCCTTCTGCATCAGACAACTTCCCACTGGTCTGGGGTCAGCTTTGCATGCTGTATTCTGGGCTGATAGTGGTATATTGCCAGGATGATGGATGGGAGACCAGCTCTACAGGTCCATCTCTCATGTCTGTCAGCACACACCCTCATCAAAAACTTTTAAGAACAGTTTGTCATCAATAAATGACTGTACAAACCAAGAAACCTGTAGGGGACATAGCCCTAATAAAAATCATATTTTTAGCGTCCAAATCTATTTCCAGAAATCATCCTTTATTGCTATATGCTAATGAGGGTACCCAGTGCACCCTTGGTGTTGCAGGCAGTTCTCTGTACCTTCCAATCTATTTGTTTTCCATCTATCTCCAATTTCCTAAAGTCCCTATAAAGCCAAAATCATCAATCAAAGAAGAGATTTGCAGAAATAGATGGAAAATAAGCCCATGCACTGACCTGCTCGGCCACACCAAGGGTACACAGGGTATCTCAGAATATTTGATTAATGACTGATTTCTGGCAAATGAGGCGAGTGTTGGACACTATAGTTATGGTTTTCTTTAATGCTTAGTCACCTGCAAGCTCCTGTGCTTTGTTTGAACAGTCATTTTGTGCTGAAAGACTCCCCTAACTCTTACATGATAGTGAAGCGTTCACACTGAGCATGAGCCACTTTTCTGTCTTTTATTGAAATAAAACAGTCACAAGTTTTGGCTATTTATAGGTTGGACATATGTTACCCGATAACTTGTTTTGTTAGGTGTGCATTATGTATGTGCCAATTATTCGCAGCTACTTGGAGGTATCATTCAGTTTTTACATCTTGTTCTTAGTCTGCCATATTAATGATGGGCTGAGTAAGGTTTTCATGTGTAAAAAAAATGATTGCAGTATTGTGACACAACGTGTGACACATCCCCAGATTGCTTGGGTTTTAGAGAGAATTTATTTTTATGGCAAGTAATTAGTGACTGGGAGAAAGGAGAGGTGTATTCAGCAAGCATTCACAGATGAGACCTGACAGCTAACACTTATTACACCTAGGTGTCAAGCTGATTAGTGTTCTGTACTTCCTGGCATTCTCAGAAGGCTCAAATCTTTCACAAACATTAATTGCATTCAGACTGAGCCACTCGCTTTTTTGTATCCAACAATATCAAGTTTTGTAGAAAATGTTCTTGGTTATAGAAAATGTTCTGTTTTAAATTTGGGGTCCAAAATATTGACAAACCCAAGACTGTTGGAAGGATTGTACAAAAACTCCTCCATGTCAGGTCTTCAGTTTTACATTGTATAGTACACATTCGTACAATGCCCAGTGCCACCTTATTCATTGCATGTAAATACGATGACAAAGTCTCTGGCAAAGTACTAGAGGAGAGATATGTTTCACAGAGGCTATTAGCTTCAGTGATTTGAAACCCATAAGTTTGCTCCAGCACACTAAATTTTGAGAGGGGTTAATCAGCCATTTTAAGGGCTTGAATTTTTTGGACAACCATAAAGCAGGTGGGAAGTTGTCCACCTTATCGCAACCCCAGAGTGTGGTCTGGAGTTTAAATAGTCAGCCTTCTTAGCCATTGGGTGCTCAGTGTGTCTGGAGAGGCTATTTCCAGAGAAGTGTTCATGTTGGTCCTAAACTGAACCATGTGTTTTTGCTAACCCTGAGCGGGCAGATCCCCACATACGTATGGACTGTGATAAACCATTTTTTTGTTTACCTGTTCTGCCCAAAGAGCCATGTTTATTTTTACTTCACCATGGTTTATGCCTCATGTACATAATAAACCAGTGAATAACTTAAAGAGATAGTGTTTTAGTGTCTACACTACCGTTCAAAAGTTTGGGGTCACCCAGACAATATTGTGTTTACCATGAAAACTCATGCTTTTATTAATCAAATGAGTTGCCAAATGAATTTATAATCTAGTCCAGATATTGACAAGGTTCAAAAAAAGATTTTTATTTGAAATAATAATTTTCTCCTTCAAACTTTGCTTTCGTCAAAGAATGTTCCCTTTGCACCTTTGCAGCAATTACAGCATTGCAGATCTTTGGCATTCTAGCAGTTAATTTGCTGAGGTAATCTGGAGAAATTTTACCCCATGCTTCCAGAAGCCCCTCCCACAAGTTGGTTTGGATTGATGGGCACTTTTTGCATACCATACGGTCAAGCTGCTCCCACAACAGCTCAATGGGGTTGATATCTGGTGACTGCGCTGGCCACTCCATTACAGATAGAATACCAGCTCCCTTCTTCCCTAAATCAATAAAGTGTATCGTATCATAAATGCATAATTTGGAGGTGTGCTTTGGGTCATTGTCCTGTTGTAGGATGAAATTGGCTTCAATCAAGCGCTGTCCACAGGGTATGGCATGGCGTTGCAAAATGGAATTATTCAGAAATAATTTTACTTTTTACAAATCTCCCACTTTACCAGCGCCAAAACTACCCCAGACCATCACATTACCTCCACCATGCTTGACAGATGGAGTCATGCACTCTTCTAGCATCTTTTCAGTTGTTCTGCATCTCACAAATGTTTTTCTCTGTGATCCAAACACCTCAAACTTGGATTCGTCTCTCCATAACACTTTTTTCCAATCTTCCTCTGTCCAATGTCTGTGTTCTTTTGCCCATATTAATCTATTCCTTTTATTAGCCAGTCTCAGATATGGCTTTTTCTTTGCCACTCTGCCCTGAAGGCCAGCATCCCGGAGTCGCCTCTTCATTGTAGATGTTGACACTGTCGTTTTGTGTGTACTATTTAATGAAGCTGCCAGTTGAGGATCTGTGAGGCATCGATTTCTCAAGCTACAGACTCTAATGTGCTTGTCTTGTTGCTCAGTTGTGCAGTGGGGCCTCTCACTTCTCTTTCTACTCTGGTTAGAGCCCGTTTGTGTTCTCCTCTGAAGGGAGTAGTACACACCGTTGTAGGAAATCTTCAGTTTCTTGACAATTTCTCACATGGAATAGCCTTCATATCTAAGAACAAGAACAGACTGTCCAGTTTCACATGAAAGTTTTTTTTTTCTGGCCATTTTGAGAATTTAATGGAACCAACAAATTTAATGCTTGAGATTCTCAACTAGCTCAAAGGAAGGTCAGGTGTCATGAACTCATTTTCTGCTCCACCAGTTGAGAGTTCCCCTTCCGTTCTTCCTCTGGTGGTGACAGGAGGTAGTGCGGTTGGTTTAAGTGGTAGTGATCTGCCACCTGATGAGGAAGATAACGATTGGATCTCTGGAATATCAGACTAGATATAAGACAGCCGATGCCCTATCCTGGTGCTGGTGATTCAGTCTGCTTCTCAGGTCCTGGACTTCAGCTCTCTTCCAGTCTTCTCAAGTTAAGTTTGTTTTTTGCTAATGTTCACACTTGCGCTTGTTGGTCAATTCAGTTTGTTGTGTAATCAGCCTGCCCCTGCTGGGGCTATGCTGAAATGCCACTCCTATTAATCAGTATTTACCAATCTGCTTTTTGTCCCTTATTAGATTGGCCTCTTTTTTGCTCTGTCTCAGAATATTTCAGAGTACTGATATAGGTTTAGAAGTCTAGTGACTTCAGGGTTAATTTTGCTATCAGAAGTGTTGGACAATATTTTTGTAGGTTGTTTTTGGCAGATTGCAGACAGTGTCTTTCCTTTTCTGTCCTTTTTAGTTAGCCGGGCCCCATCGTTTGCTCAGCCTATTTTCCTGCCTTTGTTTGTATTTTCATCTTGTTTCACCATCAATACATGTGGGGGGCTGTCATTCCTTTGGGGTCTGCTCTGGGGCAGTTAGTTTTCCTCTTTTCCTGCTTTAGGCTTATGTAGTTCTCCGGTTGTGACGAGGCGTCTAGGAGCAACGTAGGAACGCTCCACGACTGCTGCTAGTTGTGCGGTTAAGATCAGGGATCTGCAATCTGCATAGTTACCAACTTCTCTGGTTTTCTGAGACTTAGCTTGTTGTCTTGTTTTTCCTCCTCGGTTTCCCATTCATAACAGAATCACCAGCCATACCGCAGATTCTAAGGTACTCAAAAGCAGGAAAGAATTGTTAAAGAAAGAAAAAAAAAAAGTGTCAGAATTTTTTTTTTTTTTAATGTATTTTTTCCTCTTTTTCTCTGGGGACGTAGGAGGATTTTTTTCCTAATGGAGATTGAGCAACTGTCTGATCGTGTGAAGCAGTTTTCTGCTGAAGTACAGGGAATTTCCACCTACCTTAGTCAGTCACATGCTGCTGAACCCAAGATTCCTACTCCTGATGTGTTTTCTGGGGATCGGTCTAAATTTCAGAATTTTAAGGATAATTGTAAATTATTTCTTGCGTTGAAGCCTAACTCATCGGGGAGCTCTGTGCAGCAGGTTAAAATTGTCATCTCCTTGCTGCGCAGCGATCCCCAAGATTGGGCTTTTTCTCTGACACCTGAAAATCCTATTCTGACTAATGTGGATGCATTTTTTCAGGCCTTGGGGTTGTTGTATGATGAACCTAATACCGTTGATCAAGCTGAGAGAACCCTGTTGGCATTAAACCAGGGTCAGGATCCTGCAGAGTTGTACTGTCAAAAATTCCAAAAGTGGGCGGTCCTTACTACATGGAATGATAGTGCATTGGCAGCTCTCTTTCGGAAAGGTTTGTCAGAGACCGTAAAAGATGTTATGGTGGGATTTCCTGTTCCCTCTGGTCTGGATGGCTCTATGTCATTAGCCATTCAAGTTGATCGGTGTTTACGTGAACGAAAAACTACACGGGAGGCGCTGCAACATTTTGAACAAATGTCTGAACCTATGCAATGTGATGGGGTTTTGTCTAGGGCGCAACGTCGGGAGTTTAGAACGCGTAATAAGCTGTGTTTTTTCTGTGGAGACGCCTCTCATACTATTTCTGTCTGCCCTAAACGAGAGAAACGTTTTGCACACACATTTGCTGTGGGCAGTATACAACCTAAGTTCCTTTTGGCAATTACTCTGATCTGCTCCTTGTCTACATTTTCCACTAAGGCTTTTGTGGATTCAGGAGCAGCTCTGAATCTGATGGATTTGGACTTTGCTAAACGTTGTGGTTTGTCCATGATGCCTCTGCAGACGCCCATTCCTTTGAGGGGTATTGATGCCACTCCTTTGGCGGACAATAAACCTCAGTTTTGGACCCAGGTGATAATGCGAGTTGCCCAGACCACCAAGAAAATTGTAAATTTTTGGTGCTGCATAATTTGCATGATACTATTGTTCTGGGGTTCCCCTGGTTGCAAACTCATAACCCAGTTTTGGATTGGAAATCTGTGTCTGTGGTGAGTTGGGGTTGTCAGTGTGTTCTTAGGGACTCTCCTGTTTTCTCCACCTCTCCTCAGTCTCATGATATTCCTGATTATCTGGCTGATTTCTCTGATGTTTTTAGTGAGAGTAAGTCTGCGTCTTTGCCTCCTCATAGGAGTTATGACTGTGCAATTGAGTTGATGCCTGGGTGTAAATTTCCCAAGGGTCGGCGTTTCAACTTATCTATACCCGAACATGATGCTATGCGATCCTATATTAAGGAGTCGCTGGAGAAGGGTCATATTAGACCATCCTCGTCACCATTAGGCGCTGGTTTTTTTTGTGGCCAAGAAAGATGGTTCATTAAGACCGTGTATTGATTATCGATCCCTTAACAAGATGACGGTTAAATATCAGTACCCGTTACCTCTGATGTCTGATTTATTCTCCAGAGTTAAGAGTGCCTGCTGGTTTACTAAGCTTGACCTCAGGGGGCGTATAATCTTATTCGCATCAAGTACGGGGATGAATGGAAGACGGCGTTTAATACTCCGGAGGGACATTTTGAGTTCCTGGTGATGCCTTTTGGGCTCTCTAATGCCCCTTCTGTCTTCCAGTCCTTTATGAATGATATTTTCCGAGACTTTGTGGATAGGTTTTTGATCATCTATCTGGATGATATTTTGATCTTTTCTAGTGATTGGGATTCCCATGTGGAACATGTCCGGACTGTGTTCCGGATTTTGAGGGAGAATTCCCTGTCTGTTAAGGATCGAAGTGCCTCTTTGGTGTACAGAGGATTTCATTTTTGGGATTTACCTTGTTTCCATCGACAATTGAAATGGACCCGGCCAAGCTACAGGCCATTTATGATTGGGTTCAGCCTACTTCTTTGAAGGCTCTCCAGAAGTTTTTGGGTTTTTCTAATTTCTATCGTAAATTTTTAGGTAATTTTTCTAGTATTGTCAAACCACTGACTGATCTGACCAAGAAGGGAGCTGATGTGCTGAATTGGTCTCCTGAGGCTGTCTCAGCATTTCAGGAGCTTAAGCGGAGATTTACTTCAGTTCCAGTTTTGCGGCAACCTGATGTCTCACTTCCATTTCAAGTGGAGGTGGACGCTTCTGAGATTGGTGCAGGAGCTGTGTTGTCCCAAAAAGACCCTGTGACTTCTAAGATGAATCCCTGTGCCTTCTTTTCTCGTAAGTTTTCCCCATCTGAACGCAACTATGATGTGGGGAATCGGGAATTGTTGGCCATGAAATGGGCATTTGAGGAGTGGAGACATTGGTTGGAGGGAGCTAGACATCAATTTGTGGTCCTCACCGATCACAAGAATCTGATTTATCTGGAGTCGGCCAAACGCTTGAATCCTTGACAGGCTGGATGGACCTTGTTTTTCACACGTTTTAATTTTGTGGTCTCTTTTCTTTCGGGCGCTGAGAATGTTAAGGCAGACGCCCTTTCTAGGAGTTTCTTTGCTGATTCTCTTAATGTGACCGAGCCTACTACTATCCTAGGTGAGGGGGTAGTTCTTTCTGCCATTTCGCCCGATTTGAGACGCGCCCTGGAGGAATTTCAGGAGGATAAACCTGAGCGTTGCCCTATGGGAAGATTGCATGTTCCTGACCAGTGGAGAAAGAGAGTGATATCTGAAGTCCATTGCTCCGCATTGGCTGGTCATCCGGAAATTCTTGGTACCAGAGATTTGGTGAATCGGTCGTTTTGGTGGCCTGCCTTATCTCGTGATGTCAGGAATTTTGTACAGTCCTGTGGGACTTGTTCTCGGTCTAAACCCTGTTCTCGTTCTAGTGGGTTGCTGATGCCCCTGCCGGTGCCCAAGAGGCCATGGACCCATATCGCAATGGATTTTATTTCTGATCTTCCTGTCTCTCAGAGAATGACTGTTATCTGGGTGATTTGTGATAGATTTTCGAAGATGGTCCATCTTGTACCACTCCCAAAGTTGTCATCTTCCGCTGAGTTGGTGCCCTTGTTTTTACAACAGGTGGTTCGGTTACACAGGATTCCTGAGAACATTGTGTCCGATAGAGGGGTCCAGTTTGTTTCCAGATTCTGGAAAGCCTTTTGTTCCAATCTGGTAATTCAGTTATCCTTCTCAGCGATTCATCCCCAGACCAATGGGCAGACTGAGAGAACAAACCAGACCCTGGAGTCTTATTTAAGATGTTTTATATCTGCTCATCAAGATGATTGGGTCTCATTTTTGCCCTTGGCCGAATTTGTGCTGAACAATAGAGCTAGTTCTGCCACTCTGATGTCACCCTTTTTCTGTAATTTTGGGTTTCATCCTCAATTCTCTTCAGGGCAAGTGGAATCTTCATCCTGCCCAGGTGTGGACACTGTGGTTGTGAGAATGCAGCAGATATGGGACCAAGTGGTGGATAAGTTGTCACTCTCTCAGGAAAAGGCCCAGTGTTTTTCCAAACGGCATAGGACCATTGGTCCCCGGTTTAAAGTGGGTGATATGGTTTGGCTGTCGTCTAAGAATATTTCTATGAAGGTTGCATCTCCTAAATTTAAGCCAAGATTTATTGGACCTTATAAGATTTTGGAGATTCTTAATCCTGTTTCTTTTCGATTGGCTCTTCCAGTTACGTTCAAAATCCATAACGTATTTCACAAGTCACTGTTGAAGAGGTTTGTTGAGCCAGTAGTTCCTGTGGCGGCACCTCTTCATCCTGTATTGGTTAAAGGCAATGTGGAATATGAGGTAGAGAAAATATTGAATTCTCATTTGGTTAGACGGAGACTCCAGTATTTGGTCAAATGGAAGGGTTATGGCCAGGAGGATAATTCTTGGGTCTCTGCCTCTGATATTCATGCCAATAAATTGGTTCGTGCTTTTCACCGGGCCCATCCTGATCGGCCTGGTGGCATGGATGAGGGTCCGGTGACCCTTCCTCAAGGTGGGGTACTGTCATGAAATCATTTTATGCTCCACCAGGTGAGAGTTCCCCTTCCGTTCTCCCTCTGGTGGTGACAGGAGGTAGTGCGGTTGGTTTAAGTGGTAGTGATCTGCCACCTGATGAGGAAGACAATGATTGGATTTCTGGAATATCAGACTGGATCTAAGACAGCCGACGCCCTATCCGGGTGCTGGTGATTCAGTCTGCTTCTCAGGTCCTGGACTTCAGCTCTCTTCCAGTCTTCTCAAGTTAAGTTTGTTTTTTTGCTAATGTTCACACTTGCGCTTGTTGGTCAATTCAGTTTGTTGTGTAATCAGCCTGCCCCTGCTGGGGGTATGCTGAAATTCCACTCCTATTAATCAGTATTTGCCAATCTGCTTTTTGTCCCTTATTAGATTGGCCTCTTTTTTGCTCTGTCTCAGAATATTTCAGAGTGCTGATATAGGTTTAGAAGTCTAGTGACTTCAGGGTTAATTTTGCTATCAGAAGTGTTGGACAATATTTTTGTAGGTTGTTTTTGGCAGATTGCAGACAGTGTCTTTCCTTTTCTGTCCTTTTTAGTTAGCCGGGTCCCATCGTTTGCTCAGCCTATTTTCCTGCCTTTGTTTGTATTTTCATCTTGTTTCACCGTCAATACATGTGGGGGGCTGTCATTCCTTTGGGGTCTGCTCTGGGGCAGTTAGTTTTCCTCTTTTCCTGCTTTAGGCTTATGTAGTTCTCTGGTTGTGACGAGGCATCTAGGACCAACTTAGGAATGCTCCACGACTGCTGCTAGTTGTGCAGTTAAGATCAGGGATCTGCAATCTGCATAGTTACCAACTTTTCTGGTTTTCTGAGACTTAGCTTGTTGTCTTGTTTTACCTCCTCGGTTTCCCATTCATAACAGTCAGGTTTATAGCTTCTCTAATCAGCCAAACTGTTTTTAGCTGTACTAACATACTTGCTCAAGGGTTTTCAAGGGTTTTATAACCATCCATTAGCCTTCTTACACAGTTAGCAAACACAAAGTACCATAAAAACACTGGAGTGATGGTTGCTGGAAATGGGCCTCTATACACCTATGAAGATATTGCATTACAAACCAGACGTTTTCAGGTAAAATAGTCAATTACCACATTAACAATGTATAGAGTGCATTTCTGAATAATAAGAAAGAAATTTTGGCGAGTCCCAAAAATAGATAAAATCCTCAAATTTATTTCAAATATTTTAAAAGATCATATAGGTTGGGGATACATTTCAACGCGTTTCTGGCAAGAGCCCTTATTCACTGAAATACAGATTGCTTATGATACATGGTATAAAAGCAAATGGTAACCAACCGCTGATCAATGAACACACAAGTTAGCAATCAATCACATTTTGAGAATAATTTGCATAATCAGCAAGCTGGATCCCAAGAGAAAAAAAAAAAAACCTGCATAATCATAATCAAACCACCGGAATTTAATATAGATAAAAAGTGTCATTTCTATAATTCATACCATTGGGACATTTTGTGTCGAGTTTGATGATCCAAAATAGTTCTCTTAGGAGATGTTTTTCTTCCACTCACTGCCTCTAATAGGATTATTCACTCTTTCTATCCCATAGAATGAAAAATTAGTTAATTCCCCCTTATGTCTCTCTACAAAGTGTTTACATGCTCCTCAAGAGCATATATTTTTATTTTTGATGTTAGTAACATGTTCTGCCATCCTTTTCTTTAATTTACGTATTGTGCAGCCAATGTAATTCATTTTACATTCTTTGCAAAATATGCAATATACAACATGGTTTGTGTTACAATTAATGAATCTTTTGATATCATTGGCTGCAACAATCTTTTGCGTTTGCAGTGTATATTGACACATAGTGCATTTGGAAGATGATGGTATAAATGGTACTCCATATAGTTGCCAATTTCAGGAAATAAAAAATATTGTACATAGATATGTCCCTATATTATTCCAAGATCGGGACTTATATAAAATCCTGGAAAATGGATTAGTGTGTGTGCCGAGAAAAGGGAGATCAATAGGTGCTACTCTTTCTCCAAGTCTATACATGCCTCCAAAAAGTGATAAAAAAAAAACTTGGCTAAGCTGCAAAGGTTTTTTTAAATGTGCATGTCCCAAATGCACTATGTGTCAATATACACATTTCTCATGGGATCTAGCTTGCTGATTATGCAAATTATTCTCAAAATGTGATTGATTGCTAACTTGTGTGTTCATTGATCAACAGTTGTTTACCATTTGTTTTTTTACCATGTATCATAAGGAATCTGTATCTCAGTGAATAAGGGCTTTTGCCAGAAACGCGTTGAGATGTATCCCCATCCTATATGATCTTTTAAAATATTTGAAATAAATTTGAGGATTTTATCTATTTTTGGGACTCGCCAAAATTTTTTTCTTATGATATGTCGCAAGTCACGACTATTGGCTGGAGACCCACTACATTGCAAGACGAACTGAATCATAATATAGGACACGGTGAGGCTATTTTTTTGTTTGCATTTCTGAATCATTTAATGTTAGTTTCATTGAAAAAACTGTGCTTTTCTTTTAAAAATAATAAAATTTCTAAGTTACCCTAAACTTTTGAATGGTAGTGTACCTCCATGTGCAGCTGAGTGAGCCGATCTACCGCCATACCTAACATAATCATTGAGTATTCAACATAATAATCCGACCCCATGAAACCTTTTAAAGTCAACTACTCCAGAATTCTTCTAGAGGGGTGAGCCTCTGAATAAGAAAATAAGTATACCAAGGAAATAATAGAATTTAAAACATATCACCAATAATTTGGAGACTAGATCAGGATGGTTATATCAAAGAGATGGTCTTTTTGAGAGATGTGGCAAGACTATTGGTAAATTGTGTTTTCTAGAGTGATAGGAGTATAGGGTGTTTGTATACAACATGATAGCCACTAGCATAGCATATGATGAATGTAAAAATCTGTCACATGGAATCTGGTCTAGACAGGAGAAGGTAAAGGTATTCTCAAAGATGGGTTTTGGAGTAGTTTAAAAAATGTTGTCTATCACACAATAGAGAGAGCAAATTTCTCTGAATTTCAGCCTAACACCTTTCTTATATAAATATTGTAAAGTGACAATTGTGAATACAGTTAACCAGTACATTTAGATTTTACCTTGTGAATTATTGTGGCTCAATGAAGAAGAAAGTAAAATTCCCATTTTTATTGTATTCAGTTTTTTAAAAGTAATATGCCAGCAAATGTATAATGTGCTTGCAGTATTCTAGCTACATAATTTGTTGCATTCCAGATCAGTTGAATCCACACAATTTCAAATTTTTCAATATAGACAGTGATACTGAAATGGGTACAGGTGTTTATTATTTTGCTTTATTTGGCATTTTTTTCTATCACTTTTAGTGATAGAAAACTTTTTGTTTGATTTGTTTGATTTTAGTAAAGAGTCTTTTCCTAATAAACCAATAAAAGTGATTTATAAAGGGATTTAAAAGGTTGTCCAGGTACAACATATTGATGACCTGTCTGTGGGATAGGCAATCAGTATCAGATGGGTGGGCAGAACACCTCCTATATAGTGGTAGTGGTCACTACACATTGAATTGAAATGCACTTTGCAATGTTTTTTGACATTTAGTAGCCACAAGTTATTAATGAGGGTGCCATATGTTTTACTTCCACTGATCTGATATTGATGACGTATCACTGGATAGGTAATCATTATATTGTGCCCAAACAACCCCTTTAAACTCCCACAAAGACAATCTTTGTGACGTTTGATAAAATTACAGATAAAATATATTTGGGAAGTTTCAGGCCAGGCAAATGTCCTGGCTCAAGTTACTAAATCCTAGCCAATGCACCCATGGTGATTGATGATTTTAGTGTACCGCTATATCATCATTTATGGCAAGTTGGAGCCACCAACCAGCACCAAACAGGAAGCCTTCTTAAGGGATGGGTACCTGGCTTGGAAACACCTACAATGCATTTGCAAGCTAACGTGAATACACATTAAAATATTATTTTCTCTGTAATTTACTCTGTATCTACAATGGTACAGTTGTAGTCGAAAGTGATGACACCCTTGAAATAACTGTAGTTTTGAATGAAAAATAGAAAAAAAATTGAAGTGTGCTGAAATGGTGAAAAAAATGCAATAATGCTGTTGTTTTTTGGCTTTTGATATTGAGTGGTAAAAATAACCTGGCAAAATGATTGGCCAGATCAGTGTGAATACTATTTAATGGTTAAAAAAGTCAGAATTTTGTAACAATTTTTTGGGGCTTTGTCTCGCCATTTTGTGAGACCCATAACATTTTTTTTATTTTGGTTGATAAAGTATGAGCTTGTATTTTGCTTGCTGAGACGCTTTTATTGATATCAGTTTGAGACACATAAGATGTTTTGATCACTTTTCAATGCATTTATATGTTTTTCTTTTAAAGGCATTTACTATGTGTCTTTGAATGTTCTCTTTTGATAGTTGTGACTTTTATGGATGTGGTGATGCCAAAAACTATTTTTTTTCCTTTCCCTATTTACAACAGGGCAAAAAGGGATGGTTAGAGTTATTTTTTTCTTTTATATTTTGTGAAACTTTTTTTATTTTTTACATTAATTTTTTAGTCCCCTTTATGGATGTGAACCCGATTGTACTATATACTGCTATACAACAGTATTGTTCTATATCGAAAAAATCATGGTCTCTTATGGAGTTCAGCCTGCGGCTGAAACTCAGAGAAGTACCTAGATGGCAGTACCCTTCAGTAGGCCCCCAGAAGCCATGATAACCCATCGGTGCCACATTGTCATGTGGGCTGATGGATGCCCTCACGCTGGCAATCATTCCTATTAAATGTCATTGTTAGACATAGATGAAGGTTCTGTAATATACAGCTCTGGCAAAAATTAAGAGACCACTGCACAGTTTTATAAAAATCAGCTTCTCTACATGTCTGACAGCTATTCCTTTCGAGTGTCAGTTGAATTCCAACCAGAGGACATCTCATCCTACTTAATGTCCTTCTGAATAGGTAATCACCTGAACCGAATCTTATTTAACTAAGGAAAGTATAAAAAACCTTGCTGTGGTGTTCACAATCCTCTTGCAAAAGGATAAGATGGATGGCAAAACAAGTGATACTAATATCCCAAAAGTAATAGAAATGAAAAAATAACTTTTAACCATGGCAAAGTAGTTGAAAACAAAAGTCTTGAGTGAGGAAAAGAAGGGCTCAATTCTGGCTTTACTAGCAGAGGGATACAGTGAGCGTCATGTTGCCTCCATCCTTAAAATTTCTAAGATGTTAGTCCATTACAACAAGGTCAAGCAGCAGACATTGGGGAGAACATAGATACAGACTGGCAGAGGGTAAAAACGACTCTCCACTGACTGGGATGACCGTCATCTTATTCGAAAGTCACTCAGCAACCTACAAAAGGCAAATGACAGCTGGGGTGAAGTGCAAGACAAGAACAGTTCAAAACAGGCTCCTAGAGGCAGGGCTCCAGTCATGCAAAGGTAGAAAAAAGCCTTTCATCAATGAGATGCAAAGGACAGCCAGACTGAAGCTTGCCAAAGACCATAAGGATTGGACCATAGAGGACTGGAGTAAAGTAATCTTCTCTGATGAGTCTAATTTTCAGCTTTGCCCAACACCTGGTCTTCTAATGGTTAGACAGAGACCTGTAGAGGTGTACAAGGCACAGTGTTTTGCACCCTCTGTGAAATTTGGTGGAGGATCGATGATCTGGGGATTCTTCAGCAAGGCTGGAATTGGGCAGGTTAATCTTTGCGAAGGACGTATGAATCAAGCCGCATACAAAAGGTTTGCAAGCACTGATTTGTTATTTTGACCATTTCTCATTTTCTGAAAATAAATACAAAATTTAGTGCTTGGAAATTCGAAGACATGTTGTCAGTAGTTTATAGAATAAAAGAGCAATTTTCATTTTACTCAAAAATATACCTATAAAGAGAAAAATCTTACAAACTGAAAATTTGGCAGTGGTCTCTTAATTTTTGCCAGAGCTGTTTATTATCCTGATGTGTGTGTAGGGAAGGTGACCTGACGGATGGACGGACTTGTCAGAATAGAGAAAGGAAGGTTTGCACAGTTTAGACAGGTGTCAGTTATTACAGTGGGGAAACAGCTAGGAAAGTGTAGTGGATGTTCAGTACCTTGGGTTGACCATTAGAGGGCAGGGAGGAGTGTGAGCATAGGACTTGACATCAGCTTAGGGCTCAAGAAACCGTTGGTCATGGGGGCGGAGTCAGAGGGAACCAGAAAAGTTATAAATTTGACAGGAGGGTTCCAGAAAGTTCCAGTCCCCAGTGGGAGCTCAAGTAACAGGAAGACTGCGACAGTTTTTTGCACTGTGAGGAAAACCAAACCAGGAGGACTGAGAAGAGAGGAAGTCAGGGGGGTGGTCCTGACACAAGGTACCGCAATATAGACAAGGCACAGAGGTGAAGCACACCGTATTAAGGAAGACGACTGACCAGTAAAATTGCTGTTGGTTTACGGGCCTAAGGCGGCCACAGTGACGGACCTGTCAGGAGCGTCAATAAGTGAAGAAGGGACGGTGCGTACATGTACATCCCTGGTGTGATAGTATGGTGTGCATAACGGGCCCTAGAAACGGAGAGCGGTGAAGAGAAGTGAAGTGCGGTGTACTTCTGAGGCTGTCAGGCGGATGGAGAGTGAATAAACTTGGACCTGTTGTACCCGACACTTGCCTCCATCGTGTCTCTGTTACGTCTCTGCATGGTAAGAGAGGGACCACCACCCAGTCCGGCCCACCAACCCTACATGTTCATACAAAGTTTTGTTGAGGGGCAACTCAAAATGATGAATTTACATCTAGAAAAGTATCAGCTAAATCAATGGAATATTATGTAAAGCTTATTCGACATGTAGGCTACATTAACAGTTATAAATCAATGATAATTTCTGCTTTTCTGCAGTTTGTGTTATATACACATTTCATTCTGATGTGTACTAAGCAGGTTTTTTTTTTAGCTTTTTATCACTACAGTCAATGCCACTAAGTGTGGATTATCTGCTCCAATTTTGGAAGTGTGATATCTTTGTAATTACACTACCCTTATACTCTATATGTTTAATAAGACTCGGCCTATGTTCCGCCACATCCCTGTTTGTATTTCTTAACTATTTTTTCTTCATTTTTAAAACTCACATTTACGGGGTGCAGAGGCGAAGTACCTGACAAGCTATATATATATATATATATATATATATATATATATATATATATCTGAGTGTATGTATGTGTGTGTTTATGTATCAAGCCTCGGCCACTCCACCTAGCTCAGCCCACTCCAGATAGCCACACTCACTCCACACGCAAAGCCCATCCACATAACCCACGTTGTTAGTGCACATGGGCGGAGACACATTCACCTCGAAAGCCACCCTGCAAAACTCTCCGCCTGCGATGTCCCAGCCGCTTCAAGCTACAATCAGGGCCGCCGCCTTCAGAGTATCAGTGCGCGGCATGCACAGGCCACATATAGATTCGTAGTGTCTAGAATGGAGTTGCTCCTGTGAGGCATGACGTCAAGGGAAAGGGAGGAGTCTCATGGATTACACTGCTATGCTCAAAATAGGAAGTTGCTGTGTGGTGCTGCAGAAGAAGTAGGCGGTGTATACAATACGCTTTATTGCAATTAGTGCAATTTCTCTTGGGATCAAGTGTTTCCAATTGTATATGGAAGAGGAGTGTGAGGTGTTGCCATAGGAGGAAGCTATAAAGGAGAAAAGCTGTTCTGCAGAAAAATGCTGTGTATAGAGGAGGAGCGTGAGGTGCAGTAGGAGGCTGTGTAAAAAGAAGGAGCATGAGGTGCAGAAGCAATAAGGCCCCTTAACTGCCACCATTTAAAAGTTGTATCGGCAGAATTTAAGGGACTAATATTGTGTTCAAAAAAAATTTTGCATCAACAAAATGGCTCTGGTTGTGTTCCATGTACCAGTGCGGGAGCGTTGCTATGCTCAACAGCAACAATTTTTTTTTTCTTGTGCACGTTCCCATACTGGTCCTCAGAACATAGTGGGCAGCACGTGGCAGATTGAGAGCATTGCTTGCCGATAGATGCTATTGCACATGCGCCAGCACCATTTCGTTGAAGCAAAATTATTTTTAGTGCAATTTCTCTTAGGATCAAATGTTTTTATGTGCAATATAATCATTATAATTTGTTATAACTAACCACAGTTAGTTACTATGTGTCTGGGCAACCCTGGGCTCTTCACCTAGTAAACTATAAAATTAACAATCCCTCCATTCTTGAGGACAGAGAGGATTTTAATGAGGTAAATAGCAAAGATGCTTGTTTCTACAAGCTCTTTGCAATTTATTTATTTTAATAAGATGAGACAACTCCTTTAATACAAAAAAATCACATTTTGGCATAATTTACAGTAATGACATTTATCAGTTACATCATGCTCAATATTTTTGAGTCAGAAGCAACGTAAAGGATTAGAAATGATATTCAAACAGTTGCAAAAATTCATGATTTGCTATAACGCTTATTATCCATTTACTCCCACAGCAGATCTCCAGTATCACAGGAAATGATTATGCCATCGGAGCAGCAGCACCACCTGTCAGGCACAACAACTGATGCTCCAGATATGTGGGAATAATCTCAGTGTAAACAATGGGATGTGTTTCTTTGCCAGTTTCCATGCAGTACTTTTTAAAAAGCCAGATGAAAGCAACAATGCATTCTCGGCCATATATGAAACTAGTCTTAAAATGTTCTAACTTTATAGTAGACATTGGAAAAGTTTTGCTTTCTATGATTCAACAAACATGGGTTAAAGCAGACAATACCCATAAACATTTACAATTATGATTTAATTGGTGGACATGAGGCAAAGGAATAAGTAATCCATTGCGCCCGTGTTGTATAGATGCAGGTATATTTGCCATTTTAACACATTTCCTTATCATATATTTATTATATGTTTGCTCATTACCAAACATATAAAAACACACATTGCAGAAAAGGAAAAATAATAAAAGAGAACATGTTAAAACATATTAGACTAGATAAAGCATCATAATAGTATGTCACATAGGAAAACCTAGTATATAGTCATGACCAAAGGTTTTGAGACAGATACAAATTTAGTTTTTACAAAGTTTGCTACCTAAATTTTATAGTGATAGTTTGCATTATTTCTACATTGTTATGAAGCGTGAGCAGGTAAATTATAAACGTATATCAACATTTATCAGATCACTAAGAACTGAAAAGATGGAAGTTCAATTGCTATGAAGAAGCCTTAAGGCCTCCCAAAAGAGTCCAGCAAGTGCCAGGATTCAGCTATGGTATCTGTTCAATATAAGTGCAGAGCTTGCTCAGAAATGGCAGCAGGCAGGTGTCAGTGCATCTGCCCATACAGTAAGTCAAAGGCTTTTGAGCCCAGTGTCATGCCAACAGTAAAGATTTTTCATGTGTGGGGTTACTTTTTATCAGAGTGGGCTCACTCACAATTTTTTCTAAGAACACTGCCATGAATAAAGAATTAGATCTAGACATCCTCCAAGAGCAATTTCTCTCAACCATAACAGGAGTAATTTGGTGATGAACAATGCCTTTTCCAGCATGATGGAGCACCATGTTACAAAGCAAATATGATAACTAAGTGAACAAAGCATTGAAACTATGGTCAGTAAAAAGCACAAATCTCAATACCCTGTAAATATTGAGACTTTATATAAACTTGCTGTATTTGTCAATGAAAAGTTTAAAAACTATGGAAACACTTAGAATTGTACTTCAGCAGTCATAGAAACACCTGACTAAAGGATCTAAAGCAACTGAAACAGAAAACTTCGTGCAAACCAGTATTTGTGTCAGTCTCAAAAATTTTGGCCACATGTGTATACTGCTATAATTCTAAACAGATGTAAATCTATTGCCCTGCCATAGCGAGGGTTTCCAGCAAAGTGACACATACCAAAGATGCAGCCCATGCAGCTGTTATGGGACACTTAAAAATAGAGGAGGAGCAGCCCTGATTGGCCTTTTATAGGGACCTGCGCTATCTCCCCACTGCAGACTAATGGCCCTTTTACATTTAGCGATGCACCAGCGATCCGACCCGGTCAGGATCGCTGGTGCATCGCTAAATGATCGCTAGTGAGCTTTCATACAGAAAGATCTCACAGCGATGCAGCAGCGATGCAGCGCACGATACTTACCATTCACACACAGCGATCCTGCGTCCTCCCGCCCGTCGTCACAGCAGGAAGCGCCCGACGAGAAATGGAGCCGGACATTCTCGCGCGATCAGCGATGGACAGCGGGGGAGCCGGTCGCTGGTAAGTATCACACATAGCGATATCACTAGCAATATCGCTATAACGTCACAAAACCAGTGACGTTTTAGCGATATTGCTAGCGATATCGCTTAGTGTAAAACCCCCTTAACTCCATTATTAGTTACATTGTTAATAAGAAATGGAAAGATCATGCAAAGAGCATGTAGGGGAAAACAAAAAAGCCACTGTCATTTTTGTCTAAAATGAGGGACTCACTTTGTTCTCACCTTCGATATTTTACCGTTATATATGTCATAGTGCTGAGTTACAGTATATGGTTCCTACTTATTTAGGGATAATATAAATATATTGACATCTTCATCAAAATTGTAGCAACTGAGCAGGAAGAACATCAAATATTTACTTTTTGAACATATGCAGGACAGCACTTGTAAATCATTAAACTACGCTTGTTTTTCATTTTTATTACATTACTTTACAATTTTGTAAAAATTATTCTCCTTCCTAGCAGCCGGCATATGTCTTCCTCATATCATCAAGTTATATCATTCTCACACAAGTCTGTCATTCCCTTTCTGATACCAAAGCACAGCTTGTTAAATTGTACAAGTATATCAATATACGGTAGATTGGTGGCTGATATTTCTGTAAGAATCATTGCAGACGACTTCTTTATTATTTCCTAGGCTCCGTGAGTTCGGATCAATAGAAGAAGATCCTAGTCGCGGGTGTTAATGGAAAATTTTCTCAAGCGGGTTTTAAAGTTACTTTTTACCGATTTTAAATATGTTAAGGAACAAGAAGCATCTTCATTGAACTATTCATTTTACAGTTCTTCTGTGCTTTGTCGCCTTTGATTTGCAGCTATATCCTTCTACTAAAAGCTGATGTCAGTGCTTTATAATCCATCATCCAATCCACATCATCGCACTTATGTATTTGTTACAGTGGACAAATTATTCTCCTAAATCATCTAAATCATACAGTATGCTGACCTAGTTTGCTATGCCATTGTTTAAGAAATGTTAATTATTTTTATGTCACATAATAATAAATTATAATAATCCTCCCAGTGTAATATTGGCAGGGGTTTGCAAGTGAGACATAATTAATCTAAAAAAAACTTGTATCAGCTTACCATTAGTAGGAGAAATGCAACGTATTAATGATGTGAGCGATGCACCGAAACACCAGGTATCCTCACGCAACAATGGAAATTGAGGGTCCGTAATCCATCACTACAAAAATAATCAAGAAGATGATCTTTAATAAACAATTGGATTTGGTATGTCTATGACCAAGGATTCATAGTGCTCCGAAATGCGTTAGCTTACATATAATATTTTGGGCACTAGATCTTTTATTCTACTGTATTTTCTGGAGAGAATTTTTTTTATTAAAGATCGTCTTTTTAACTATTTTTGTTGTGCTGGATTACATTCCTTCTATCTCCATAACTAATATAACACTGTAATGGTGTGCACCATAAAATATACAACGTTTGGGTTGTGCTGTTGATTTTAGAGATAAATATATACATATAGGTGTAGTATAAAGATAAATGTAGGTATTCTTCAACAGCAAAGTATGATGAAAATGAAGAGCTATCACATGAATCCAAATGCACGTGAAGCCACAACGTTATTGTCCTCAGTTATCTGCTGAATCCTCCATTCTTGCGGAGATCTTTGCACATCAGGTGCCGGCATTTTAAAAAAATAAAAACTAAGTCATCTATCCTTTTTTTTTTTGCTTTCCTAGAAAATGGAGGCAATAGTCATGTACAACCAAAAATGTTACGGACGGATTGAGTAACCAATGTGGACCAAGTTTAACCTTAAAGCTTAAAAGTAATATATGTCTGAAAAGGTACAAATACAGTATGTCATTAAAGTCAAGGTGCACTTTTGACCAATCACTGGACAGCAATAAAAGAAGAAAGAAATGTGAAATGTGCGCCAAATAAAAGAAAATGACTCCCATTTTCATACCAATTCAGTGCAGTTCGATGCGGGCTTCATTTGTTGCCCTACACACATCCAAATGATAGTGAAGTTCTTGCCACACACGGGTAAGGATGTCTGGTGTAACAGAGTGAATAACGTCTGTGATTCTGTGTTTTAAGTGATTAATGTTGTTAATACGTTCAATGTACACATATTGCTTCACATAACCCCTAAAGTAAAAGTCTATGGGCGTCAGATCCGGGGATCATGGTGGCCATGGCTTGACAGAACCCCTTCCTATCCACCGCCAAGGGAATGTTCTATCCAGTAAACTCACGAACAATGGTGGCGTAGTGTGGAGGAGCGCCGTCCTGTTGAAAGATGACACCTTATGGAAATTGTGGCACTGCATACAATTCCAACATGTCAAGATACGTGTTTACCGTCACAGACGGCTCCATGAAAAAAAATGGGCCTATCACCTTATCATGCATCAGGCCACACCACACGTTCACTTTAGGAGTGTTATGTTCGTACTCAACATAGGTATGAGGATGTTCAGCAGCCCATATTCAGACTTTATGGCGATGAACATGTCCACAGATATGGAAGGTCACCTCATTGCTAAACACAATCTTCTGCAAAAATCTTGTATCATTGTCGATCTCATGAAACATACTGTAGCAAACATGCATCATTTGGGTCTATCTGCCGGTTTGATAGTGTGCAACAGCCGCAATTTGTACCCCGTAAAACAGAGATGTTTCTTTAGCACCTTATGAACTGTAGTCTTGCTCAGGTGTAATTGTCGAGCACACGCACGCACGCACAGATTTTTTAGGGCTCCTTAGGTAGCTATCCCATATAGCCTCTACAGACTCGTCACTGACTGATGGCCTACCAGAACGGGGTTTCTCCACCAAACTGCCGGTTTCCTTCAACTGCTTATCTCACCGAGTAATGTTATTCTTATGTGGTGGCGCTTCGCTATAAATGCGCCGATATTCACGTAGCACTTTGGTCACAGATTCAAATTTAGCGAGCCACAGAACACACTAAACTTTCCTCTTTACCATCCACATCTCGACTGACATGGAAAACCACACTGCTGGCATAAGCTTGTGGTTGCATGATGTCACAGACCTGGCAGTGTATTAATCAGAGTTCAGTTTATCAGGGGTTAATCTGACTGGGGGCTCAGCAACAGCTTAAATGAGTTTGTGCTGTTTGATTGGTTCTTGTTCCCACCCGCCCTCCCTGACTTTCATGGACTTTGTTATTGTATACTGTATACTTTCCTGTGACTGGTCAAAAGTGCACCATGACTTTACGGACACACTGCATATGGAAATCATGGGGCTCCATATTAAAAGTCTAATTTGTCCCTCCCAGTGAGTCACACCATGTAAGAGCAGTCACGCAATAGATTGGCCAGAAACGTTAGAAGACTTTGCTGTCCAGATCTTCTCTTTGCCTGCAGCTGAATCTGCTGATGTTTCTGGCCCAAAGAAATGCTGAGGCACAGGTGTCGGGACCAGACTTACGGAAATCAGTGGACGTGGGATGGGACCATTCAGTATCTGGAACACTAGCAGCTTCTTAATCTGCCTCCTTTGGAGGTACGCCACTGGAAAATGGGCACAGTAGAAATATTTAGACTTAGATTAAAGTGTTGATATATTCATCTATTTTTATATCATAGAGATTGACCAAAAACATTTATAAACTGATGGTTATGGATGGGTGGCATATAGTGATGAGCGAACCTGCTCGGATGAAGTGTTATCTCAGTATGCTCAGTGATAACGAGTGTCTTCGGTGTGCTCAAATAATATATTTGAGTCCCCGCGCCTGCAGGTTATCCGTGCTTGTCTCACACTGTTGAACAGTAACGAGACATGCAGGTGTGGAGACTCACATATTTTTCGAGCACACTTGGCAAGCACTTCAGAATCCTCAGATAACACTTTATCTGAGCACGGTCACTCATCACTGGATGCCATTCATCCATAAAGGATATAAATTATCAAATCCTTGATACTAACTTAATCCGTTTTCTGGAACTTTTAGCTGCCCTAAAATCAATCTTACTAAATCTTCCTATTGGCTTTGTGCACACAAAGTATTTTTCATGCAGATTCTACTGTGGAAACTACCTCATCCGATAGAAAAAAGTACTCAAAAAAACAATTTTAAAAATTAAGACATATAAACTTTATTTAGAGACATGCATAAAAACAGTTTAAAAGACAGAGTCTTAAAAAAGTGGGAAACCACAAAAGTGGCACCATTACCCACAATCATAGCCATAAGGAGGCTGCACACAATATAAACTTCCAGCAAACTTCCCCACTTTTCAGTTTTTGAATTTCCACAAAAATTTAAAATAACCAATAAATTTCGTTCAGCTTCACAATTGTGTCCCACTTGTTGTTGATTCTTCACCAAAAATTTACATTTGGTATCTTTATGTTTGATGCATGATATGTGGGAAAAGGTTGAAAAGTTCCAGGGGGCCGAATACTTTCGCAATGCACTGTTTATAGATATACATATCTATATCTTTCTATATATATATATATAGCTATCTATCTATCTAGTAAGGTTGCAGCTGGACAGGTCATGAACAGGAGATATGTGTCAATGAGGTGGTTGGCCTTGGTGAAACCTGGAAGAAAAGGAAAAGAAGGCACTGACGCCAATATTGCTGAAAGTGTTTCATTCTAAAGGGCCTGTATCTTGGGTCCGGGTTTAGGAACGGCCAGAAGAGTTGGGTGGGGATCTTTGTTCCCATATCTCCATTGCATTTCTTGAACAGCTATTTAAGGCAGCAAGGTGGAGAGACCTATAGTTTGCTGAACATTGTACTGACAGTAAGGCTAAGTGCACACGTAGCAGAAAATTTCTGGTGAAAAACCTGACTCCCTTCCCAGAAACTGCGTGTTTTTTTCTGCGCGTTTTCCGCTCGTTTTCTGTGCGGTTTTTGTGCAAAAAATGTGCGTTTTTTATGCGTTTTTTTCCCACGCGTTTTCAAGACGCATAGAAAAAGCCAGAAACGCGGAAAAATCCACGAAATTAATGAGCATGCTGCGTTTTTTACCGCAAAGCGTTTTTTTCACGGTAAAAAACACATCAGTATGCACAAAAAGTGCAAAATGCATAGAAATGAACGGCAAGCTTATTTTTAGCGGTTTTATTGGAAAATCCGCTAAAAATACCGCTAAAAAAACGCTGTGTGTGAACACAGCCTAAGACTGTTTTTGTTTCTTTGCTAACTTTGATAAAGGCTGTTTTCTGTTCATTTGCTGGAGGTTTATATACTTCCGGTTTGACATAAAGACTTTGTGCCTGTGTGTATCACCGCCAGAAAGTGAGGATCCCTACAATATCTGTACAGATAGTTCCTCTCACACTACTATCATCTCATGGTTCATTCATAAAAAAAGCCCAGAGCGCAAAGCTCGATCCGTTTTAAAAGTTTTGACTGCTTTGTCTTTCTGTCAGACAACACTGACGTTTTTAGCTCAGTTATTTACTAATCGCTAGTTTTATACATGAATTATATATCTTAAACTGCTGTAACATATAAATTGGCAACATGTTTTATTTTCTATAAAATAAGCGTGTCATTTTTACCCTTAAAATTATGATAATTTGCAGGAATGTCCTACATTTTATTTAGACTCCAGGGAGTTATTTCCACAGTTCAAAGTAGATGAATATTACATAAATACAGCGCATGAATCCAGAATCAGGTTGTTACTAACTGTGTAATGGCCCCAAGGACGTCTTCACTAGGGTACATATAATGAATTAATAATCAGCTGACACACATCAATAAGAATTGGCAGAGTGGATTACACTTTTATGTGTAGTTATGTAACATCCCTCTGACTTTAATAGATTATGTTTGTAGTTATTAAATAAAAGTTTTATGTAAAACTGTAAAAAAAAATTAGACATTTTTTTTAAAGCATAGTTCAAGACTTATGATAATGGTTCCAATTTTTTTGCTGGGATAGCAAGAAAAATGCTTTAGAATATTGAGGGAAAAAATAGCAATTGATAAATATAGGAATGAACTAATACAATGAGGTATAAAGTGATTTGCTCCTTAAACCTACAGTAGCAATACATATTGTAGTATAGCTTTGAGCACTGCAGGTAGTTGGGTGGAAGTTTGGACATCGCTAGTGGTGAGTTCTTTCCTGACATTATCCTAACTTATCACCAATATGAGCATTGAAGTTTAGTGTGAGGTGCACTGGTTAATGGTAAGCCACTTTTTAAGGGAATTTATCACCAAAATTCCAGTGATGTGTCATTTACTGAGCTGGATGCTGTAATTTTGATAAAATCACTGATTTATCTCTTGAATGCTGAGCTCTGTGTAACCCCACCCACATCCCTGATTGGCAGCTCTCTGTGTACACTGTGCGTAAGTGGAAAGCTGCCAATCAGTGGTGTAGGTGGGATTATACAGAGATCATGAATATGGAGGTCTACAAGGCACCACGTTTAGTAATCCTCTATTGACAATCTCTTGCTGAAAAAACAGTGATTTTACAAAACTATGCAAGCAGCTGAGTAAGTGACACATCGCTGGAATCAAGGTCTCTGTCTCTACATCTTTTTCCTCTCACGCTATGTGGCAAAAACCTGGTGACAGACTGTTAAGCGCCGGGATTCTTCCACTGCGTGGGATAGATCCCAAGAACTGTCTGGTGCTTTGGTCTCCCATTCAGGCCCAGCTGCTGGGATTGTTGCACTGCTTCGTAGTGTCCATGTGGTTGCTGCTGGCTCTCCAGCTAAGTCTACGGTAACCAGTAGTCCAGAGATCACCTTACTGAGCATGTCCGTGATGTGGCGCCTTCTCATTGGTGCTTGGACTCTGACTGCTCTGGTGATGTGGAAGCTCCAGATTGGCCCATGTTCGGCACCCTGTCCGACTGGTCGTGAGTGTTTGGGGTGGAGCCTAGCGCATAAAAGGCTTCCAGCGGTGCATGTGGGTGGGCTAGCATCATTTGTGTTTTGGTGGATACGCTACCGCTCTGTCTGTTTTCTTTTGTGTGGTTAGCACTGGTTAGCTTCAGATAGTTAGTGTAGATTTTGCCTTTTCGCTTGACTTAGCACCTGTCTCGGCCACGTGTGCAGTTAGCACAGGTCAGTTGCAAACTCAACCCTCGTGCTTATTCCCTGCAGGTTTAACAGGGTATTACATGTTTGTTATTTTTCAGTTTTGCTCAGTGGTTAGCTGAATTTGGTACTTATATTTGTTAGTGCCACTCGGTAGTTAGCTGAGCTTGGTGTTATAGAATCATAGAATCATAGAATCGTAGAGTTGGAAGGGACCTCCTGGGCCATCTGGTCCAACCCCCTGCTCAAAGCAGGATTCGCTAAATCATCCCAGTCAGATGTCTGTCCAGCCTCTGTTTGAAGACTTCCATTGAAGGAGAACTCACCACTTCTCGTGGCAGCCTGTTCCACTCATTGATCACTCTAACTGTCAAAAAGTTTTTTCTAATATCTAATCTGTGTCTCCTCCCATTCAGTTTCATCCCATTGCTTCTAGTCTTTCCTTGTGCAAATGAGAATAAAGTTGATCCTTCTACAATGTGACAGCCCTTTAGATATTTGTAGACAGCTATTAAGTCTCCTCTCAGTCTTCTCTTTTGCAAACTAAACATTCCCAAATCCTGCAACCTTTCCTCATAAGACAGGGTTTGCAGACCGGTCACCATTCTGGTCGCTCTTTTCTGAACTTGCTCCAGTTTGTTGATGTCTTTTTTAAAATGTGGTGCCCAAAACTGGACACAATATTCCAGATGAGGTCTGACCAAAGAGGAGTAGAGGGAAATAATGACTTCACGTGATCTAGACTGTATGCTTCTGTTAATACATCCTAGAATTGCATTTGCCTTTTTTGCTGCTGCATCACACTGTTGACTCATATTCAGTCTGTGATCTATTAGTATACCCAAGTCTTTTTCACATGTGCTGTCACTTAGCCCTATTCCTCCCATTCTATATATGCTTTTTCCATTTTTATTGCCCAGATGTAGTACTTTGCATTTCTCCCTGTTAAAAACCATTCTGTTAGTTGCTGCCCACTTCTCCAGTTTATTTAAATCTTTTTGAATCCTCTCTCTCTCTTCTCTAGTATTAGCTATCCCTCCTAGCTTTGTGTCATCAGCAAATTTAATCAGTTTACCCTCAATTCCTTCATCTAAATCGTTGATAAAGATGTTGAACAATACAGGGCCCAGGACAGAGCCCTGTGGTACCCCACTTGAGACATTCTTCCAACTGGATGTGCAGCCATTTACGACCACTCTTTGGGTCCGATCACTAAGCCAGTTATGAATCCACCTAACAGTTGCCTTGTCCATTCCATACTTAATCATTTTTTCAATAAGGATTGTATGAGAGACTTTGTCAAATGCTTTGCTGAAGTCAAGATATACTATATCTACAGCATTTCCTTGATCCACCCAATCAGTGATACCGTCATAGAAGGAAATTAAGTTAGTCTGACATGACTTATTAGTTACAAACCCATGCTGACTCTGTTTAATCACTTCATTCTTATCCAGGTATTGACATACATGTTGTTTAATAATTTGTTCAAAGATCTTTCCTGGTATAGAAGTCAGACTCACTGGCCTATAGTTACCTGGGTCCACCTTCTTCCCCTTTTTTAAGATAGGAACAACATTTGCTCTTCTCCAGTCTTCTGGCACTTCTCCTGTTCTCCAAGAATTTTCAAAGATTATAGAGAGGGGTTCAAAAATTTCTTCTGCTATCTCCTTCAGCACTCTGGGGTGTAATTCATCTGGACCTGGAGACTTGAATTCATTTAGGCTAGCTAAGTGTTTCCTCACTATCTTTCTGTTTATAGATATCCTGGATTCTTCTATTCCCTTAATAGGACAGTGAATAACAGTTGATGTTACATTTCCTTTCTGAGAGAAAACAGATGCAAAATAGGAATTTAAAAGTTCAGCCTTCTCAACATCCTGTCTTACCATTTCATCATTTTCATCCTGTAAAAATCCTATAGCATCTTTGACTTTTCTTTTACTTTTGACATATCCCCAAAATCCTTTATTATTGCTTTTGACATCTCTTGCAAGCCTCAATTCATTTTCAGCTTTAGCTAATCTGATTTGTGCCCTGCAGGTTCTGCAGACAGCATTATATTCTTCTTTAGATATGCCTCCCTCTTTCCATTTTATAAACATTTTTTTCTTCCTTTTTAGCATGTGCTTAAGTTCTGTGTTCATCCATCCTGGTTTCCTTAACTGCTTCCTATTCTTCCCTCTTTTCGGAATTGTTAACAACTGTGCTTTGAGAATTTCATTTTTCAAGATTTCCCATCCTTCCTGGACATTTTTGTCTTTAAGGATATCCAGCCATTGGATCCCTCCAATTCTCTTTCTGAATCCCTTAAAATCTGCCTTTCTGAAATCTAACCTTGACGTCTGAGTCTTCACAGGTCTTCCGCCTCTAGTTATCCAAAATTCTAAAATAGCATAGCATGGTCGCTACCTCCTAGGGTCCCAGCCACTTTTACCTCCTCAACCATTTCCTCCCTGTTTATAAGGATTAGATTCATATTTTCTGTGCCTCTTGGTGGTTAGCTGAGTTTGGTACTTATATTTTTTGAGCTGCTCGGTGATTAGTGGAGCTTGGTACTTATATTTTCTTTGCATCTCATTGGTTAGCTGAGTTTTGTACTTATATTTTCTGTGCCTCTCGGTGGTTAGGTGAGCTTGGTACTTATATTTTCTGTGCCTATCGGTGGTTAGCTGAGTTTGGTACTTATATTTTCTGAGCCGCTCGATGATTAGTGGAGCTTGGTACTTATATTTTCTGTGCCTCTCGGTGGTTAGCTGAGTTTGGTACTTATATTTTCTGAGCCGCTCGATGATTAGTGGAGCTTGGTACTTATATTTTCTGTGCCTCTCGGTGGTTAGCTGAGCTTGGTACTTATATTTTCTGTATCTCTCGGTGGTTATCTGAGCTTGGTACTTATATTTTTTGTGCCTCTTGGTGGTTAGCTGAGCTTGGTGTTTATATTTTTTGGTGCCACTCGGTGGTTAGCTGAGCTTGGTACTTACATGTTCTGTGCCTCTCGGTAGTTAGCTGAGCTTGGTATTTATATTTTCGGTGCCTCTTGGTGGTTAGCAGAGTTTGGTGTTTACATTTTTTGGTGCCACTCGGTGGTTGGCCGAGCTTGGTACTTATATTTTCTGTGCCTCTCATTGGTTAGCTGAGCTTGGTATTTATATTTTCTGTGCCTCTCGGTAGTTAGCTGAGTTTGGTACTTATATTTTCTGAGCCGCTCGATGATTAGTGGAGTTTGGTACTTATATTTTCTGTGCCTCTTGGTGGTTATCTGAGTTTGATTCTTATATTTTTTGTGCCTCTTGGTGGTTAGCTGAGCTTGGTGTTTATATTTTTTGGTGCCACTCGGTGGTTAGCTGAGTTTGGTGTTTATATTTTTTGGCGCCACTCGGTGGTTAGCTGAACTTGGTACTTACATGTTCTGTGCCTCTCGGTGGTTAGCTGAGCTTGGTATTTATATTTTCTATGCCTCTTGGTGGTTAGCTGAGCTTGGTGTTTATATTTTTTGTTGCCAATCGGTGGTTAGCTGAGTTTGGTGTTTATATTTTTTTGGTGCCACTCGGTGGTTGGCCAAGCTTGGTACTTATATTTTCTTTGCCTCTCATTGGTTAGCTGGGCTTGGTATTTATCTTTTATGTGCCTCTCGGTAGTTAGCTGAGTATGGTACTTATATTTTTTAGTGCCGCTCGGTGGTTAGTTGAGCTTGGTATTTATATTTTCTTTGCCTCTCATTGGTTAGCTGAGCTTGGTACTCTGTGTCCCGTTCGCTCTGTGTGGTTTTAGCGCAGTTTGTTCGCTATTTTTTTTTATCTGTCATTTGTTCACACTAGCAGCAGTTATACATCTCTGCATGGTGGACCCCAGGTTGCGATTGCACTTTATAATTTATTTTAACTTAGTGCAGTCTGCCAACCCTAACACAGACTTCCTTTAACAGGGGTGAAGGAAGTATGATCTAGACAAATCACATTATGCTACTTCTCTAGCATTGTTTTTTTTTTAAAGTTTTTTTCTAAAAATGTCTTACGGTATTTATTTTCTTAAAATCAGATATAATCCTCCCTGTCTTCTAGTGTAGACTTTTATTTACGTAGAAATGAACACCACACAATACCTACTGCACAATGAAAAATTGAAGAATTCAGTGGAGCAAAGTAATAGAAATTACATGTCAAATGTTTCACAAAACAAATGAATGTGCTTACTATACAGTACACCCTACACCTCACCCTACATGACCCTTGACACACCCACATTTAATTTTCTGGAAAAATAAGAAAAAAACATTCTGCAAAATCTGTCTATACTGTGCTGTATAGTATCACATTTGTCATACAATTTATTTTTGCAAAAATAAAATAATACAGGAATAAGCCTGTGAAAAGGCAAAAACAAATTCAGCCTCACAGCTAAATATTAACTGCTGTTTCTCTTTCTATATACTATTTATTATACATTGAATTGTGTAGCAGATTTGCATGCAAGGTTATTAACAGTAAGAACAATGTAGCTGATTAGTTACTTGCGTTTGCAAATGAATAATGCTGTAATTCCGTACTAAAATATGGGCCATTTACCATACATTCATTCACTTCTCATAGGCTGTGCTAACAGGATGTTAACAATTTTCAAATCTGAGATATTTTCTTCAAATGTTTTAATTTTCACGTGCAAAAATTTTATGCAGGTGAGAAAAAATTCTACAAATTAAGAATGTTTTGAAAAATAGTGTTATTTTAATTATTATTTTACTTTATTTTATCAAGTAAGAAAAGGCAAAGTGAATGAACAAGAGAAATCTAAATCAAATCAATATTCGGTGTGACCACACTTTGCCTTCAAAACAGCTTTATTCTGTGTGCCCACGTAGCGATTTTTAAGCGTTTTTGCCCCGATTTTCGGTGCGAAAACGCAGCGAAAACGTTTAAAAATCGTGTACAGAACGCCCCCCATGCATTCCTATGGCATTCCGCACATGCTGTGCTAATGCTGCGCTTTTTTCCGTGGCGGAATTGCATCGCGGAAAAAATCGCAGCATGCTCATTCTTTTGTGCGGAATCGCAAAGAATTGCCACGATTCCGCACCCATAGGAATGCATGAGAATCACTTACTTCCCGCATGTGGCTATACCCACCATGCGGGAAGATAAGCGTCTCATGTGCGGTTGGTACCCACGGTGTAGAGGAGAGGAGACTGTCCTCCAGGCCCTGGGTACAATACCCCTGTAAAAAAAGAATAAAAAATTAAAAATCGGGGTATATTTACCTTCCGGCGTCCCGTGCTGCATTCCCGGCCTAAGCGTTCCCAGTAATGCCTTGCGGCACGGTCCAGTGATGACGTAGTCTCGCGTGACTCTAGCGGTCTCGCGAGATCGCTATAGCAATGCGAGACTACGTCATCACAGGTCTCGCAAGGCATTACTGGGAACGCTGTGGCCCGGGAATGCAGCGCGGGACGCCGGAAGGTAAATATACACCGATTTTTTTATTTTTTTTTAGCATTTTAACATTCTATCTTTTACTATTGATGCCGCATAGGCGGCCTCAATAGTAAAAACCTGGTCACACTTGTCAAACACTATGTTTGATGAGTGTGACCAACCTGTCAATCACTTTCCAAGCGATGCTTCAAATCGCTTGGAAAGTGCTTGAATATTGCACACGAAAATCGCGGCAAAATCGCGATCATAATCGCGGTAAAAACGCGCAAATTCTGAGAAGGAGTCTGGTGTTTGGTGTGCGTTTTAACACGCACCGTGGGCACATAGCCTTAATTCTTCTAGGTACACTTGCACAAGATCGGGGATATTGTAGATTGTAGTCAGACTTATGAGGAACCACTTTTGCAAAACAGGTGATAGTAATCATCATTTTCATATGTAGGGTTCCACATTGTCATTATATGAAACTGAAACAACTGTGTAGGAGGAGTAAAGCCAAGCTCTTCTTCAAACGTTAGAAGATAGTTTAATACCATAGGTCATACAACATGACAAGACTGAGTGCACCAACAAGACAGAAGGTACGACGGGCATTCTTTAACCCCTTTCTGACATCGGGCGTAATAGTACACCAATGTTGGACTCCCCCTGTTTGATGTGGGCTCCGACGCTAAGCCCGCACCTTCGTGGACAACTGACAGCAGATATATACAGCTGGCATGTGGCTATAACAGCTATGGGTGGAATCATGATCCACTTGCGGGTGTTATCTAGTTAAATGCCGCTGTCAATCTCTGACAGCAGCATTTAACTCACGCTTCCGGCAAGCGTGCCAGAAATCCCGACCATCGGTGACTCCCGTCACATGATCGTGGGTCACCGATGGGTTGGCATGACAACCAGAGGTCCCCAGCAGACCTCTATGGTTGTCATAGCCAGATTGCTATGAGCGCCAATCAGTGCTCTCAGTGATCTGTTCATCGACTGTATGAAGCAGAGCCGATCAAACAACTGCAGCTTCTAGTCTCCCATGGAGACTATTGAAGTATGCAAAGAGTAAAAGAAAGTTTTTAAAATTATAAAAAAATATGTAAAAGTTCAAATCACCCCATTCAAAATAACACAATAAAAAAACAAATATACATATATTTGATATCGCCACATGCAGAATTGCTTGATCTATCAATATATAAAAGAATTAACGCGATCGCTAACTGGCGTACCGAGAAAAAAGTCAATACGCCAGAATTGTTTTTCTTGGTCACCACAATATTGCATTAAAATGCAATAACAGGCGATCAAAAGATTGTATCTGTACCAAAATCATTAAAAATCTCAGCTCGGCACGCAAAAAATCGCCCTCACGCAACCCGAGATCATGAAAAATGGAGATGCTACGAGTATCAGAAAATGGCGCTTTTTTAACAAACTTTAGAATTGTTTTAACTATTTAAATAAAAAAGAACCTAGACATGTTTGGTGTCTGTGAACTGATAATGACCTGAAGAATCATAATAACAGGTCAGTTTTAGCATTTAGATAGCATGGTAAAAAAAGACCCTCAAAAAAACAACTGTGGGATTGCACTTTTTTTGCAATTTCATTGCACTTGGAATTTTTTTCTAACTTTCCAGTACACAATATGTTAAAACTAATGGAGTCGTAGAAAAGTACAACTCGTTCCGCAGAAAATAATCCCTCACATGGCCATTTTGACCAAAAAATAAAAAAGTTATGGCTTTTTGAAGAAGGGAAGCAAAAAACTAAAATGCATAAACGGAAAAGAGCCAGGGAGTTAAGGGATTAAAGGGAACCCGTCAGCAGGTCACCACAGTTCAGCCCAACTGGGAACGGAGCCTCAGTGACCTGACATAACCTCTATGTTGTTACCACTGGTCTCTGAGGCTGCGCTCACAGCAGTTCAGTCACTAGTGGTTATCAGCCTGGACGGTCGCATCTTGACACCGTTCAGGTTCAAAACTGTTTATCCCCCAGACATGGATTACGGCATAGGACAGAACAATGGACAGTTATGGTATATTGTTCTTTTTTCATTTTACTTTTATTACAGGAGATTGAGGGCATTGCTGGATTTAGTCATTTTAAATAAAAATGTAAAACTGTGTTTAGTCTTATTTCAAATAAAGGACTTTATTCTGGCTGTCTTTATTTACCATACAACTATAAGATTAGTAATGGATAGGTGTATTATAGACGATTCTCCATTAATAAGCCCTGGGCTTGATGTGACCTGACAATACAAAGGGGATATCAACCCCCCCAACTATCACCCCACTTGCCACCGCTACAGGGCAAGTGGGAAGAGCAGGGCAAAGCGCCAGAATTTGCACATCTAATAGATGCGCCTTTTCTGGGCAGCTGGGGGCTGCTATTGTTAGGCTAGATGGCAATATCTATGACCCCTTACCAGCCTGAGAATACCAGCCCCCCGCTGTCTGCTTTAGCAAGATTGGTTGTCAAAAATGGGGGGGACCCTATGCCATTTTTGTAATTATTTAATTAAAAAAACAGCGTGGGGACCCCTCTATTCTTGATAACTAGCCTTGCTGAAGCTGACAGCTGAGGGTTGCAGCCTCCAGCTGTGAATTTTGTCTGACTGGTTATCAAAACTACAGGTGAACCCACGCTGTTTTGTTTTTTTATTTACAGCGCAGGAGTGGCTAATGAATACTCCCATCCACTGCTCCTGCTCTCACTGTAATTAGTGATAGCAGGTATCACATGATGGGATCATTAGTCCCATCAGCGGACACCAGTAACCTGAGGTAAGCTTTATACCTCCGATCAAAGTTGCCCTCTCATACTGTCTTTTGACAGCGTGGGAACCGTGGCTTTCTGACAGGCACGGATGATTTCACCACCATCTAAAAAAATGAATACTCTATCTTGGCAAAATACAGTATATTTTAAAAGACATTGGTGTATGTATAAAACAACAAGATGATATGTTAATTCATTGTGTGGCTTGTCCAGAGGGTCACAAGAAAAAACACCCTTATATTGGGCGCACGGAGTCAATTAGGAGATTTTTTGCACAATCACCCCTGTATAACTGCCTACTACAGCGAAACATTTGCGTAGTTGTTTTACATGTAGTATTACATAGTACCATCCAAATAAATGGTTGTCCATTTAAGACATGGATGGCTTGAGCTTAACTGGAGCTGAAAAACAGGGTACTCCATCTATGATACTCATAAAAAGAGGACATAAAGTTAGAGGTTTAAGCACTTAGATTTGGTTTGTTTCAGGATTTGACTTTCAATTATTTTGGACAACTTATCCAAAAATTACAAAGTTTTTACAGATACATTGGAATAGCATGATGATTCATTAGGATTATAAGTGGTAGATTTCTACAGCCAAGATTACTGATATCACAACAACGGTTGTATTATTTACGTGAAATGTAAAAAAAAAATCAGACACATTCATTTTTATTTTGTGTGAGAGGGAAAAAGTGCCCTATTTTTAAGGATTAAAGACAATCATTTGGAGACAATTTGGTAGATTAAAGACAATTTTGGAACGTCTGACAACCATGCATGCTTCTTTATTATATAGGTGTGTAAGCACAGCTTTTTACTTACGCCCTTTTACTATGGTTTGTGCAAGTTTTAACTCAACAAACCGTCTAGTCCTTGTTTAAAAGCATAAATGTTTATTTAATAGCTTATTCCATTATATGCTGTTACATAAGATGCAGATTAGCGGAATCTCTAGCTCCGGGAGGATATAAAATTCAATGTGGTTGTCACTGGAGCCTGTAAATAAACTACCAGTATATACCATCATATGCAGTTATGTACAGATTGAACACAGACATATTGTCTGCAGGGAGCCCTCGGGGAATCTGTTTTCTGACCTCCTCTATTTAAAAGTAGTTTTTTAATTGTATCAGAATGTAACTGTATTAAAATGATCCCTTGGTTTTAAATAAAAATTGAACATTAACTGGGGAATGTATGGTTCTGATTCCCTTATTTTCATTAATGCCGTTATGGGAGATCAGGTCCTTGTGCTATACATTCCTCAGATAATGTTACATTTTTATGTAAAGCCAAAGGCTCGAAACATGTATAAAGCAATTTCCAAATACATGAGCTCATAGTTTTCTTAAATCAGAGGTAAACTTTTAATAAATTATGGTTAGTATTGTAATTTGATAGTTTGATAAGATTCATTTAGAGCGTCACATGTCACCACACCACATCCACAGTGGTGATAGAGCTTCACATGTCCCCACATCACACCCAAAGTGGTGATAGAGCATCACATGTATCTGCATTACTTCTGACATAGGAAAACTGTGAGGTATAGTGATGGGCAGTCCGGCTCACCCCCCCAATCCTGGTATGCGTGGTCACCTCACCCCCAATCCTGGTATGCATGCTCACCTCACCCCCTCAATCATGGTATTCATGGTCCCCTCACCCCCCAATCCTGGTATGCATGGTCCCCCCTCATCCCTATCATAGGATATATGGTCCCCTCATCCCCAATCCTTGTATACATGGCACCCCTTACCTACCAATTCTGGTATGCATGGTACCCCTCACCCCCTATGCTGGTATGCATGGTCCTCTCACCCCTAATCCTGGTATGCATGGTCCTCTAACCACCCTATCCAGGTATGCATGGCGCCACAACCCGCCCTCTACTGACTTCACGGTGAATACCCAATGGTTAATCTTTTGTGCCGTGATGTGAGAAGAGGGTGGGTTGTTGGGCCGGAATTGGCATATTCCTCTCTGGCGCCATTTTCTTGAAGACACACTGCAGTGTGTCTTCCACAGAATGGCGCCGGAAAGCGCAGACTGCGCATGCACCGATTCCGGCCCAACAACCCCCCCTCTCCTGTCATCACCGCCAGACGCAAGACCCCGTGGCAACACCGAATCGTTAAGGTGCTGGAGATCGTGGTATACGTTCAGTGCTTATGCATACCGCAATCTCCTGGGGGAGTGCATCTTCCGCGATCTCGTGGGGGTTGCATAACTCTGTCTGGAGCCAGACTGCACAGGTACATAGCACTTGCGCAGTCTATAAAGGCTTTGGACAGAGTGATGCTTAGAGTGTTATATTATACATATACCCCGGACCTGTCCACAGAGTTTCTCTGCCTCGGATTTATATTATTACTTTCCCACTGTAGAGCAGCAGGAACTACAGAAAATAATGAGAGGGATAAGATGGCTGTCAGTACCTGACCTCAGTGCCTCTGCTCTGCTCATAATGCAGCTGCCGGACATCCACTGTTATGTCATACAGTGACAGTTTGTGTGACTGCACATTGCGATCTGTCACAGATCATGTGTGCACTCACTACACTGAGCAGCCAATCACAGTACAGCTATGTGGTCATGTGGGAGGAGCCCAGTCGCAAGTCAAAGCCTTGCCAGTCACTCCCCACTTGTACTCACTGCTCTAAGTCTCCTCCTCAGCTCCTCCCAACCCCCAGCCAGGCAGGAAGAAGCAACACAAACAGCAGGGGGAAAAAAAAAATTTGGCTCAGCTCCCAGTGGTGAGCCGACTCCCATCGGTCACATGAAAGAGCCAGCTCTTTGTCTCAGTTCATTCACGAACGACACATCACTAGTGAGGTAAAGAGTAGCGATGAGGGGCGTGGCTATGTAGGCGAGGAGAGAGGATGCATGCTGAGGGAGCTCCTGTATATCCTGCCTTATCCTGCACCAGATCTTCTTACTGTGACATCTCTGGCGATATCTGGGACCCCCTGGACATCGGGACCCCCCTGGGCCCCTGCAGAAGGACATAGAGTGGCTCTTGTGTGCTGGTCGCCGGAGGGACTGGAGTGAGCGGTGGGGCCTGCACGAGGCGGCGGCCATCTTAGACGCGAGCTCTATCAGTGAGAGCTGCGGCGTCCAGCCTTCACCGCTGCAGCGCTGCCGGGCAGTGGCCTATATCCAGAAAACTTAGGGGATATGAGGTGAGTGCCCTGGAAAATTGGGCCCCTCATTCCCCCCTTTCACTAATCAATCCACTTGCCTGTTGGCGCCATTACTGTGGGGACTTCTGCTCCCCTCACCGCTGCTGTCCTTGTGGGGCTGCCTGCTTCTACTCTTCCCTGGTCACAAGTGGCTTCATCAATACTGCAACACATACTGTGTCTATTGATCTGTGTGATCCCCCCTCCAGCGCGGGGGCTGCTCTTGGGACATAATTATTTAACATTGCCCTGCAGTGCTTACAACTGGAGGGGAAATCCTCCGGGGCATATATCTCTGGTTATCCTGCTGTGCCACATCAATAATGGCCATGAATCGGTCTAAAGGATCAGCAGCGGCAGAAAAGCTAAAATAGTTTGTCAGATCCGACCCCTCTGAAAGTGCACGGTCTCTTAGAAATAATCCTCCACAAGCTCAGTGCAAAAATCGTCCCCCTGGGGGTGAGAAAGAGAGTGAGCATGAGGAACTGACTCTCAAACAGGCATCTGAACAACTGATGCAGGCCATTTCCCTGACCAAAATATCCCTGACTGATAAAATAGAGGATGTTTACAATGAGGTGGGGCGACTTCGGCAAGACTTGCAAGCCATGAGAGGATGCATTACTGAAGTAGAGACAAGAGTGTCCCAGGTGGAAGACACCATTACGCCTATGGAGGCCAAATTAATCAAGGTGGCAGGCTCTGTGAACGCCTGGAGGCAGAAGGCAGATGATCTGGAGAACAGAATGTGCCGGAATAATATCTATATCATTGGTCTGCCGGAACGCTTGGAAGGTCAGCACCCTGAGCAATTTCTGGAGGGCTGGCTCAAAACCTCTTTGGGAGATGAATTCTCTCCAGTATTCGCCGTCGAGAGAGCTCACAGGGTTCCTACAAAACCCTTTCCTCTGGGAGCCCCACCCAGACCCTTCCTGGCACGTCTCCTCAACTGTAAGGATAGAGACACCATTCTGCGCCTCGCACGGCAAAAAAGTCCCATCAAGTTCGACAATGCTATGATCTCGATTTTCCCGGATTTCTCCATGGAACTCCAGAAACAGCGGGCACAATTCATCGAAATCAAGAAGCGGCTCAGAGAGAGGAACATCATGTATTCGATGATCTATCCGGCCCGACTTCGAGTTGTCCACGGGGGCTCCTCTGTGTTTTTCACGGATCCGGCGGAGGCGACTGAGCGGCTGCGGTCCCATAAGGGATCCCCTGTGAAGGAATCCTAATGTATTTACTGCTAACTCATATCCTTCTATTGAAGATCTAATTGGAGCCTTCCTGGCGGGTGAACAGTTACCAACAAAACCGGACACTGAGCTCAGTGATGGTATCCCCTTGTTTAGTTTTTGATGGGAGCATGGGAATTTGCTCTTATACTGTTAGTTTTTTATTCTGTTTTCATTTTTCCTTATTTGTTTTTTATTTGTCAAAAGTGTTAGCTCTTGTTGTTACCTAGGTAGCAATCGCGGCCAGTGCCAGTTCTATTATCTGTGTGATATCTCTGAATCTTCCTTGAACACTATCCTGCATTATATCCAAATGGGTGAGAATGGGGTCTGAATTAATATGTATGACCTGGAATCTGAGAGGTATAAGGACCCCTCGGAAGAAAATTAAGGTGTTCTCACAAAATAGGCAATACCGCCCTCACATTGTGACTTTGGTTGAGACACACCTGACTAGAGATACAGTTTGGTGTGTTCAAAAGCCGTGGGTACAATGGTCTATTCATACATTTCATACCAGTTATTCAAGGGTAGTTTCACTATTAATACATAAGGATGTTAGGTGGGAAACTAGGGAGGGCCAAAAAGATCATGAGTGGCGTTTTGTGTTTATATATGCACTAATCAACTCTAGGAAATATGTAGTGATATGTATTTATAACCCCACTCCGGCCAATGTGTTAATTCTCCAAAAGGCATTGAGTTTCGCCCTGAATTATCCAGATGCAGATGTCATTTGCATGGGTGATTTTAACTTGGTCATGAATAACCATCCAGACAAATTAAGACTGGGTGATGGTATACAGAGTGGGGCTTCACTGCCGGCTACATCCCAATTGTCACAATTTATGGAAGGTAGTGAGTGGCTGGATCTTTGGAGACTGCGTCATCCTGAGATGAGAGAATATACTTGCCATTCATCCACTAAGCGTTCCTTGTCTCGCATAGATTATATCTTTGGATCCAGCAGTCTGGCAATGTGGGTGGATAGTATTGTAGAAAAAATAAAGACGCGCACTCGTGCTGTCGGAGGAGGTGCTGACTGAACGTGGATATACCACAGGTAAAGGTCAACGGGTAGACAGTCGCACTCAAAATTGAATGTCACTCGCAACACCGCAGATCCCTGCCGCTCTCTTGCCACAGCCCTTACTTTGGGACTCTGAAAAATTGTCCTCTTTCCATATACCTTGACACTCCTATTGAGTATGGTTTGAGAAAGACCTAGGTATAGGTCGAAACGTAACCGTGTAATACTCATGTTTGGAATCTGATCTCTGTTTGCGGTGTTTTTTCACTTTTCTTGATTTATTGAAAAAAATAAATAAATAAATAAATAAAAATCATAATAATTCCTTTAATGACTCTGATGCAAGTGACATTCAATTTTGAGTGCGACTGTCTACCCGTTGACCTTTACCGGTGGATAGTATTGAGCATGGCAGTAGGGGGATTTCGGATCATAGTCCGGTTATTCTTAAGCTTAAATATGGATAGTTGAATAGCAGGATAACATGGAAATTGAACCCTTTCTGGTTAAAACTGGTGAAAGCGCCCGACAGAACGATCAGTCAGTTGCATTGCTTCATCTCGTCCCACCCTGAACCCTGGAATATTAATTTATTATGGGATACCCTTAAGGCATATCTCAGGAGATCTCTGTCCGCTACGATCTATTATATTAAGCGAGTGACGTCAAAAGAGGATGATGAGGTGGAGCAACGTTTAAAAGATACAGAGGCTGCTTACATATCTGATCAGACTAGGGTAATAGGGTGGAATGGTTGACCGCTCAAAGGTTATACACACAGCACATTGACACCAAATCCAAGCGTAAATTATTCTTTGCCCTACAATCCTACTTTGAGCTGGGAAATTAGGCGAGTAAATTTCTAGCCTATTTGGTACATCAGCATAATGCGACAAATACAATATTACAGATCCGTCACTCGGATGGCACTTTAGTATCCTCAACTGAAGAAATATTGGGCTGTTTGCATGATTATTATAATTCATTGTATAACCAAGACTGATTTTTATAGCCGGGGGTGTCTAGACTACCTGTCTGATATAGCGTTCCCCATACTAAATTCTTCACAGTGGGCCTTTATGGATGCTGAGTTCACCTTAGAGGAGATAGAAGATGCTATGAAGGATATGGCCTCTGGGAAGGCCCCTGGACCGGATGGGTTTCCTATTGAGCTGTACAGGAAATACCAAGAGATATTAGGGCCACTTTTACTGTCAGTGATTCGTGGGATTTGGGAGGGGGGATCTATGCCAGAATTCCTTTTATGAAGCTAATATAATAGCGCTTAAAAAGGAGGGGAAGGACCCTTTAGACTGCGGATCTTATCGACCCATATCGTTATTAAACGTGGACTATAAGATCTTTACAAAGATCTTGGCTACCAGGTTGAATTCAATTATATTAGAACTTATACACCTTGACCAAACTGGCTTTATGCCCGGCAAGAGCACGTCCATTAATATTAGAAGAGTTCAGTCGGTGGTCCAATATAGTTCCCTTGGGCCAGACAACAAATGGGCATTGGCATCGTTGGATGCAGCTAAGGCTTTTGACTCCCTTGAATGGCCCTTCCTTCATGCATGTTTACAGACATATGGATTCAGGGATAGATTTTTAAAATGGATTAGTAAACTTTATATGAAGCCCAGAGCCCGGGTCATTGTAAATAGTTCCATATCTGAGCCCTTTTCACTACACAGGGGAACCCGCCAGGGGTGTCCCCTGTCCCCGGCACATTTTGCTCTTGCAATCGAAGCACTGGCAATACGCATAAGATCCTCCCCTAGTATTGTGGGCATAGAAATAGCGGATAGGATAGATACCATAGGTTTATATGCTGATGACATGGTGATATTTATGGACAGAGCGGAAGAAACACTGACAAGAGTGATCACCACTATAAATAAATTCAGTAAATATTCTAGCTTGTATATAAATTGGGAGAGGTCTGCTCTGATGCCTCTCTCCTTTGCCCCAATGACACAACTTGAGACCCTCTCCTCATTGCCAATCGTATCCAATTTTAAGTATCTAGATGTCCATATTTCTAAAGGCAGTACACTTGACTTGCAACTTAACATACACCCACTACTGGAGATGATCAAGGTCAAGTTTACTATTTGGAGTAAACTCCGGCTGTCAGTGGCCGGGCGTATTAACTTATTTAAAATGATACTACTTCCTAAACTCAGTTACTCTCTTCAACATAGTGCCGTGGTGGTGCCCAGATCCTTTTTTGCGAACTTGAATTCCCAAATTACATCCTTTATATGGGGGAAGACCAGACCCAAAACTCAGGCTGTCCACTCTGCAGAGACCTAAAAAGGGGGGGGGGGCAGCATTACCAGACCTTTTTTCTGTATTATCTGGCTGGGCAGGCCAGAGCTATAAGTGTGTGGATGCCAGGAGGTCACCTACCTAATTCTGAACATCATTTGCTTCATGCCGCTGGGATTTTTGGAACTGGAGAAAATAAATGTTCCTCGTATGTTACCCTTACTTCGCCTGGCACGAACAGTATGGAAACAGATTAAAAGGATGATTGGATTTAGAGATATCATAGCTGAGATGCCTCTGTGGAATAATGGTTATCTTCCGGCATTACTTGAACACCCATCTACCGAATTCTGGATTCAATATAATGTTTATACGATAGGTGATCTACATGACCACGGAACTCTGATACCTTTTGAACAACTACAGGTTGCATGCAATGTCCCGAGATCCAAGTTCTTTCGTTATCTACAGTTAAGGTCAGCCTTTCAGTCACACATGAGATCAGTAGGTATAGGCAATGCTATCTGGTCTCTGCCCTTGATAGGAATTCTTAAGTCACAGGGCCCCCAGGGTCTTATCTCCTCTCTGTATACATACATGCTATCAGTGTTGTCAGAGTCTGCCATAGATTTGGTTAAGGGGAAATGGGAAAGGCTCATCCCTAATGTACAGGGAGAGGAGTGGGAGGAAATCTTGGAGTCTCCGATCAAGGTATCTCAGTCTGTTAATAATTGGATGATACAATTATATATTATTAATCAATCATATTTGACTCCAACTCGGCTCTTTAAGATGGGCCAATACCAATCTTCGGAATGTTTAAGATGCCATTCTTTGGATGCAGACTTTATCCACATGATCTGGCAGTGTCCTATTATTGCACAATATTGGAAGGAGGTGACATCATTATTAACATCCCTGGTGCAAGTCCCCGTTCCCCTTGAGCCACTTGTTTGTTTATTTGGGGTATGGGATGAGGAGACATGGGATCAATATACTGGGATCTTCTTGCAGGAGATGCTGTTTATGGCACGAAAGGTACTGGCACTGCAGTGGATGGGAGGTTAATTTCCCTCTCTTGGGTACTGGATCAATTTAGTGAACTCTATCATCTCGTATGTATCAAAATAGAGGATGCCCGGGTAAATTTGAGATTTGGGAGAGATAGAACTCCTCTCACCTCACCTTGTAGATTGGAGGTATCGCATAATAGATGGTTAAATATGGGTACTAGGCTGCAAAATAGTTGTTTTTTGTAGATATAGGTTTAGTTTAAAAGTTAGTTTTTACCACTTGAGCAATAACATAAAGACCAGTATGCTATAACTGACATTGCTTTATTCTGTAATACGACTGGTATGCATAGTGTGTTTTGTATTTTATGTCATATGGAACATGTATATTCTGTACAATATTTTATATACCATGTACAAGTCTGGTCATTGCATACCCTGTTTGTGGCTTAATAAACGAATTTAAAAAAAAAAGAGTAGAGATGGGCAGACATCTAGATGTTTGGGTCCAGCGGCTTCGGACAACCAGTTAAAAAAAGTTTACGTTCGGGTACCAGAACAGTACCTGGACCCCAGTCAAGCTTGGGCCCAGATGGGCCCAGTGAAGCTTATTATTGAGGATCACACCAAGGTACTTATAGGTGTCGACTATCTCAATGTCATTTCCCTGAATGTTCACCACTACTGGTGGATTTTTTCCCTTGCGAAAGTCCACCACCAATTCCTTGGTCTTCCCGGAATTAATCCTAAGGTGGTTCCTCTGACACCACTCCACAAAAGTTTGGTTAGTATCTCTGTACTCTCTTTCATCTCCTCCTGTGATGAGGCCTACTATTGCAGAGTCATCAGAATACTTCTGCAAGTAGCAGCTAGATGAGTTGCACTTAAAATCCGCAGTGTACAGTGTGAAGAGAAAAGGGGCAAGAACTGTACCTTGAGGTGCCCCTGTATTGCAGATCACCGTGTCTGACACACTGTCCCGAACCTTTACAAACTGAGGTCAGTTCGTGAGGTAGTTAAGGATCCAGGTGGAGAGTTGGAGGTCCACGCCAACAAGGCCCAGCTTATCTCTCAGTAGACTTGGCTGTATGGTATTAAAAACACTAGAGAAATCGAAGAACATTATTCTCACAGTGTTCCCAGGTTTCTCCAGGTGAGAGAGAGTCCTATCTAGAAGGTGGATTATGGCATCATCCACACCAATGCCCGGCCTGTAGGCAAACTGGAGAGGGTCCATATCCGAGCTCACTAGAGAATGGAGACGTGTGAGAACCAATCTCTCTAGTACCTTCATCAGGTGTGATGTCAATGCTACAGGTCTATAGTCATTAAGGTCTTTCGGATAAACCAGTTAGAACGCTGTTTGTCACTGTGGACTACACTAAACCAGGCAGCATCCAGTTTGTTGCTGCGGGCTACAGTAAACTAGGCAGCACCCTGTTTATCACTGTGGGGTACACTTAACCAGGCAGCACCCTGGTTGAGGCTGTGGCCTACACTAAACTGGGCAGCACCCTGTTTGAGGCTGTGGCTTACACTATACTAGGCAGCACCCTGGCAGTTTGTCACTGTGGGCCACACTAAACCAGTTAGCACGCTGTTTGTCGCTGTGGGCTACACTAAAATAGGCAGCACCCTGTTTGTCACTGTGGGCTACACTAAAATAGGCAGCACCCTGTTTGTCGCTGTGGGGTACACTAAACTAGGCAGAGCCTTATTTGTCGCTCTAGCTTCTGTCATCAGTGTGAGAGTAAGCGCTGTAAAACCAATGACTGAAGATGGATACGAGACAACAGGACAAGGATACTGCGCCTGAAGCACAGACTTTGGCTGGTCTGTACTTTGGGTTATAAGCAAACACATGTTACAGAGTGATTTAGAAAAATTACTATTCTGCACCATAATTGTTTTCTTGTGAAAGTGGAGGTACAATTTAACTCCATTACTGTGCGAAAGATAGCTGGGGATTTCATACCCTATTAAGAACAAAAACAACAAAATGATAAGTAGATGTTAATATTTGCCAGCTAGGTGCTCAGTTTACACTTAGCTCATCGTATTCATTTTTAATTTGTATTTATCTTAGTTTTCAGTATTTTTCCATATTTTTTATGCCATAGATTTTATTTATATTTCTATATTTGAATAGTGCTACTTTGAACTGTGCACGTCTTGCATTTTGTCTTTTCATATTATTCTATACTGTTTATTGTGACCGAACTACAAATAGCTTTATGAGCAAAAAGTAAACACAAGAAAGCTGCTAAGAATTCTACTGAATGATGTGAAATCCATTTACATTCTCATTTTGCTTGAGCCAGCCATTCTAAACAATTCCCATGCATACCGTAATTATCAACTCATCATATATACATTTCTGCAGGTTTCTAAAAGAAAAGACTTTGCATAATGGATGGCACAGGGAGGCTAGTTAGTAATCTCTTCAGTTCATCCCCTTCAATATTGTATTCCTTTTCTATGAATAAATGGTTTTCACATTACAGATGATAGCTTTTGTATACATTGCCAAGTGATGCTATCCCTCCAAATACTTTCAGCCTATGCAATTACACGGTATTGTCTTATTTTAAAGCTGGCGGAGTTTGTTACTATGTGAATATTAGGAGCATGAAAAAGATATGCTTTGGCTCTCAAAACCAACTTACCAGCTGCATTCTCCATGGGTGTACTGTTGTGACCATATTGAGCTTGCTTTCAGTGAGTGCAGCAAAACTTCTTGGCACGAACTTGCATATAATTTTCCAAATGATCAAGTTAAAAAATATTTTATATACATATTAACAGATGCAGTAGCTGTTGCTGAATGCCCATGAATACATATAGTATTTTAAACACTTTTTAGTTAAGTGTAATTACATAGTAGACCAGGATTTGGAGACAGTACTGAAAGGGAACCTGTCAAGTTGAAGCTAGTATCCAACCTCCAGGCAGTATGTTATATGGCAGGAGAATCCATGTAGCTCGAAGTAGATTCAGTATAAGTTTTCGTTGAGTTCTCTAAACAAGGGGTCCCCAACCTGTTGATCGTAAGCTACATGTGGCTCGTGGGCCTATAATTTGTGTCTTGCGGCTGTCTGCGAACTTGATGCAGTAGTACCTGGTCTAAAAAACAGCTATGAAGAGCAGGACTCCAGATAGTTAATTATGTGAGTAGTATAGCACAGAAGAGCAGAGCAGATCTGGATGCATATATACTGGCCTTGAGGGTTTATAAATAATTTAACTATGGTACGCTGGAGACAGGATGATACTACTTGTCCGGGAAGGTGCTATTGATGGTTGGAGCTTGCGGATGTCAGTTTTACCATGCTGGCTATCAAAAAAAGAACAGAACCAGCATAATTTTTTAAAAATGTATTTATATCCCAGGCACCGGCTGATGAATACTCCCATCAGCGGCACCTACTTTCGCTGTTATCAGCGACAGCAGGTATAGACTGATGGGAGTAGTACTCCCATCATCCGACGCCTCTGTGACCATCGGTATACTTTTTAATGCCAGTCACAGCTGCTGGCTCACACTGTCATCTGACAGCGTTGGAACCACAGCTCTCTAACTGAAGGTAATGATCTTACCTCTGATTAGAGGTAGTGTTTGTTGTGCTGTTATGCAGATGACAGTGTAGCAAACTACGGATGTTTGGACCCTCATTTATCTGAATGGGGTTTGTGTACTGTTCTGGTACCCAAACCAAACATCCAGTGGTTTGTCCATCACTAGTAATGGGGGCTCTGGTTGAAACTTCTGTGAGGGGACAGGAGCTGGTTGTGGATTACAAACGTCTCTTAGAGCTGAATGTTGCTCACAATTTCAGAAAGGTGGGGACCTATAATTGGGCGGATCTATTTACAGGATGTCCCGTCCAGCATCCAGTCTACTGACCTGGCCGATGGACCATAGTACCACTAGTCAATTAAGTAAAATAAATTATTAATATTTCTTTTTTTATAACATTCTCACTTTGTGGCATTTTTTCCATACCTGCAGAAAGAAGCTTGCCATCGTCATCATATCACTTGCCAACCTGATTGTCAGTCACACTTTGGCTTTCCTTTGTGTATATTATACTTAATTACCTGCAGTCTAGTCTACTTTGTGCTTCTAATAAAACATTTGTGTTTGTGTATGACAAAAGGCACTCATGAATTATCACTGTTCAAATTAATTGTACACCACTACATGAATTACCGAGTCAAAATTCTCCACCCTCACATTTAGAATTGCTGTCATATATTCCTTCATTCAGACGTCATTAACTCTATATAGTAAGTGTAGGTGTGACAGCGGTGAGACCTGCTTCCAGTTGAGGGCGATCAGACACCTAGCCACCGTGAGAATGTGTAATAGCAATGTAGCTGACTTTTTCCCCATCCCTTTAGGAGTAAGATTTAACAGGTATATGGTCAGATCCAGCCCCACTTCAGCAAAAAGAACCTTAGAAATCAACAAACTCACTCCTCTAAAAACTCTCAATCCCTGGATACGACCAGAAGATATGATACAGCATGCCCATTTCGGAGCCGCAACGCCAACACACGTTTGATATTGATGGGTTCAGTCTGTGAAGGAGATCAGGAGTGTGATACCAGAACATTAATATCTTATACTGGTTTTCTTTGTAAAGGGTGCAAATACAGGGTGGGCCATTTATATGGATACACCTAAATAAAATGGGAATGGTTGGTGATATCAACTTCCTGTTTGTGGCACATTAGTATATGGGAGGGGGGAAACTTTTCAAGATGGGTGGTGACCATGGCAACCATTTTGAAGTTTGCCATTTTAGATCCAACTTTATTTTTTTCAATGGGAAGAAGGTCATGTGACACATCAAACTTATTGAGAATTTCACAAGAAAAACAATTGTGTGCTTGTTTTAGTGTATCTTTATTATTTCAAGAGTTATTTACAAGTTTATGACTACTTATAAAATGTGTTCAAAGTGCTGCCCATTGTGTTGGATTGTCAATGCAACCCTCTTCTCCCACTCTTGACACACTGATAGCAACACCACAGAATAAATTCCAACACAGGCTTTCAGTATCCATTGTTTCAGATGCTGCACATCATGTATCTTCACAGCATAGACAATTGCCTTCAGATAACCCCAAAGATAAAAGTCTAAGGGGGTCAGATTGGGAGACCTTGGTGGCCATTCAGCTGGCCCACGATGACCAATCCACTTTCCAGGAAACTGATCATGTAGGAATGCTGAGACCTGACACCCATAATTGATGATATGGTGTTGTATATGAGGTACAAAGATAGTGGGGTCATTCTTGATCAATGGAAACCTCAATGCCACTGGATATCTGAAATTGCTACATGATGATGTGTTGCCCTCTTTATGCACTGAAGATGGCACATTCCTTGAGTTTTTCCAGCAAGATGGTGCACCACCACATTATGGGTGTCAGGTCTGAGCATTCCTACAAGGAATCTGACCCTCTTACACAAGCATTTCTTCTGCAGTGTCACTATCATTGTGTCAAGAGTGGGAGAGGAGGGTTGCATTGACAATCCAACACAATGGGCAGCACTTTGAACACATTTTATAGGTGGTCATAAACTTGCAAATAACTCATGAAAAAATAAAGCTACATTAAAACCAAGCACACCATTGTTTTTCTTGTGAAATTCTCAAAAAGTATGATATGTCACATGACACTCTTCCCATTGGAAAAAATAAAGTTGGATCCAAAATGGCCAACTTCAAAATGGCTGCCATGGTCACCACCCATCTTGAAAAGTTTACCCCCTCCCATATGCTAATGTGCCATTAACAGGAGTTGATATCATCAACCATTCCTATTTTATTTGAGTGTATCCATATAAATGGCCCACCCTGTAGATGACTTAGCTGCATTTTCCCAGATGATTTGCCAGGTTTGGGGTGAGAGTTCTTTTCCAGAATAGACTCCCATTTTTACATGTAGGAGTGTATTAGTTGACAACCATCTTGGGGAGAACACAGGATTTTATATATTTCTGATATTAAACCTTTGGTCGACGACCTTCTCTTGCATATCCTCTCAAAATCCGACAGTGGAGACTTCCGAAGAGCCATAAAAGGAAAAGGCAAATGTTTAATCTGCAAGTACTGATAGAATTCTTTATTAGTAATAGAAAACTTAGACTTGACATCATCGAATGTAAGAAGGTCCAGCGTATCCCTGTCTACCATATCTGCAAATCTAAACAAGCCTGCAGAGAACCAAGGATGAGCCATTGCGTGATCAAGACTGCTTGGGAGCAGGGGTTGTAATATGAATGAGATCATAGGCGAATTAGAAGAGGCTAAACCAAACCTCCTTATACAGGAGAACCAGATCTCCATCTTGAATCAAATGGGACCCAATTGGGGCTCCGGAGTTGCTGGAGGACGGGTGGTGTGCGGCTGATCGCGGCCGAGTGCCAGCTGATTCTCACAGCTGACACCTGGCACTAAGTGCCGGGAGCGGTCACAGACTGTTCCCAGCACTTTAACCACCAATCGCAGCATTCCAGGAGCAGGCAGAGGGCTGACAGCGTGACACGGGGTCCTGATCGCTGCCGTGGAAACCTGACGTCGTCATGACGACATCCGGGTTACCAGAGCTAAGAAACTTCCGGTCATGCGCAGTGCATGATCAGGAAGTCTCTCAGGTCAGTGTGCAGTAAGTGCAGCGCTGACCGCTTCTATAGCATGCAGATGCTGCTTCATCTGCATGCTATAGAAGTGATCAGCCTGCAAAAAATGACTGTAAAAGTGTAAAAGTTAATATAAAGTAAAAAAAAGTTTTTAAATAATTGTAAAATGATAAAAAATACATACTAATAATAAAAAATCAATATTTATTCTATCACTAAATAAATATTTGAATGAAAATAAAATGTAAAACTGTCCCACTAGTTAACCCCTTTAGTGAACACCATAAAAAAACAAGGCAAAAAACAATGCTTTATCATCATACCACCGAACAAAACGTGGAATGACGCAATCAAAAAGACGGATATAAATAAACATGGTACCACTAAAAATGTCATCTTGTCCCACAAAGACAAGCCTCCATACAGCTCCATCACCGGAAAAATAAGTTATAGCTCTCAGAATAAAGCGATGCAAAAATAATTATTTTTTATATAAAATATTTTTTATTGTATAAAAGCGCTAAAACATAAAAAAATATAAATGAGGTATTGCTGTAATCGTACTAAATGAAGAACCAAAACTACCGTGTGATGTACACGAACCACAGATAAATAATTGTGTAAATATAAATGAAGAAAATCCAAGGAATATATTGAAGAGAATAATGTTTATTATTATAAATTCAAGCACAATACACAACAATATAAAAAACAAAATAAAATGATTAAAAGATGTGGCACAAAAAACACCTCAATATATTGGTAATAGCATACTTGGATGTATTTACCACTGCAGAAAAGGATTTTTTAATGATAAGGGACAAAATTATGTGATGATCCCCAATGGAACAGCAGAGAAAATATATATATGTATATATATATATATATATATATATATATATATCAGTATATGTGTATAAAAATAAATAAAAAAATAAAGTGAAAAAAAAAAAATGTTAATGTGAAGAAATTACACAATAAAAAATGTCAAGTGTGAAACACTGAGTGACAATTGTGATAATATATATGCTTTTAATATGTGTAAAGGAAAATAATATAATAAAATTGTGAAAAATATATGTAATATAATAAACTGCTGAAATAGTTGGGTAAACAAATTTTGTTTATGTATATTTTCTCTGCTGTTCCATTGGGGATCATCACATAATTTTGTCCCTTATCATTAAAAAATCCTTTTCTGCAGTGGTAAATACATCCAAGTATGCTATTACCAATATATTGAGGTGTTTTTTGTGCCACATCTTTTAATCATTTTATTTTGTTTTTTATATTGTTGTGTATTGTGCTTGAATTTATAATAATAAACATTATTCTCTTCAATATATTCCTTGGATTTTCTTCATTTATATTTACACAATTATTTATCTGTGGTTCGTGTACATCACACGGTAGTTTTGGTTCTTCATTTAGTACGATTACAGCAATACCTCATTTATATTTTTTTATGTTTTAGCGCTTTTATACAATAAAAAATATTTTATATAAAAAATAATTATTTTTGCATCGCTTTATTCTGAGAGCTATAACTTATTTTTCCGGTGATGGAGCTGTATGGAGGCTTGTCTTTGTGGGAACACATTGCTAATTTATTATAGATTTTTATAGTTTCGATTTTTATTATATATTGCTGGTGTGTTCCTTTACGTCTTCTGTAATCGTACTAACCTGAAGAATAAAACTGCTTTATCAATTTTACCCCATGCGGAATGATATTAATGCCCCCTCCCCCCAAAAAGAAATTCATGAATTGCTGGTTTTTGTTTATTTTGCCTCCCAAAAATCTGAATAAAAAGCAATCTAAAAATGTCATGTGTCCGAAAATGGTACCAATAAAAATGTCAACTTGTCCCTCAAAAAACAAGACCTCTCAAGACTCTGTGGGCCAAAATATGGACAAATGAAAGCTCTCAAAATGTGGTGATGCAAAAATTATTTTTACAACAAAAAGCGTCTTTTAGTGTGTGATAGCAGAAAAACACAAAATCCCGCTATAACGCCTCTTTCACACGTCCTGATATTTCCGGTACTTGAGATGTCAGTGTCCTTGTGTGTAATACTTGTGGCACACTTGTGGCATGCGTGTTCTGCATCAGTACCACAAGGGCGGGTGACAGCATTACAGTAAGCGCTGTTCTCCGGCGCCGGGTGCTGAACACGGGTCTCATCATTCTCCCCTGCTCTGCTGGTGATTGGCACAAGCAGGGGAGAATGATGAGAGCCGGCGACGGGGAACAGCGGTTACTATAACGCCTCATCCCCGACGCCAATGCATGTCACATCGATGACATCCATGTGTGTTATGTGTATGCACATGTGCTGGATGTTTTGTGGCCCGTGCTGACATGGTAAAATGGACATGGCAGCGTGTCCTTGGAAACACACTGACATGTGCATAGACCCATTCACTTAAATAGGCAAATGGTGCTCCGTTCCTCCAGGGTCTCCACACATGGCTAAAAAGCACTGTACAGGCATATATGAGGTATTGCCACGCTCAGTAGAAATTGGGGGACAAATTTTGTTGCCATTTTTACCCACTTCTTGTGTGAAAATGTGTAATCTTTGACTTAAACAAAATTTTGGTGGTAAAAATGTAGTATTTTTCACTTTATAAGACGCTCCGGATTGTAAGACGCACCCCAACATTTGAGGATAAAAATAGGAAAAAAATCTTTTTTTTAATAAAATGGTGGTGTTTCTTATAATCCATGCATTTTATTGCTTACCAGGGATCGTGGCTGCGGTGAATCGGGGTCCCAGGGTAGCTTCTGAAGGAGGCAGGAGTGGGGTGATGCTGCAGGCTGCAAGCTGGGATGACGGGGTGTCTGATGTGCAGTGAGCTGTGGGTGTCCCCAGCTCTGTTGCCCGGGGTGTGCGGCTCAGATGCCTGGGGTGTGCGGCTCTGCTGCCCGGGATATGCGACTCTGCTACCCGGGGTGTGCGGTGCTGCTTCCCGGGGTGTGCGTCGCTGCTGCCTGGGGTGTCCCTGGCGATGCTGTGGGTGTCCCCGGCGATGCTGCCTGGGATGTGTGGCTCTGCTCGAGGTGTCCGGTGCTGCGGGGGGCTCTGCCGACATTTTTTGAAAGTCCTTAGCCCCGTACAGTTCTTCCAGTGTTTCCTCTGTGCGGTGGACTCTGGGAATATGGTCGCTGGGGGGGGCAGCGCATGCGCAGATGGAGATCTTGGCATCAAGATCTCGGGAGATGACATCTCAGTACTGAAATCTCATCTCTCGAGATCTTGGTCCCGAGATCACCATCTGCACATGCGCCACCCCCGGCGGCGGGCATATTCCCAGAATCCATCGCTCAGGGAAAAGTGGAAGTGCCAGGGCTCTGGCCTGTGGCAAAATGTTGGCAGAGCCCCGCGCAAGCACCAGACACACACACAGAACCGCTGGGCACCAAAGGGTCCTGCAGCACCAGCCAGCAACAGCCGGGCACCCAAAGACACCCGGATACCCCCTCATCCCAGCCTGCAGCCTAGACCAATGGTACCGGTAAGTCATGTGCGCTTTGTAAGATGCATAACCATTTTCCCCCCAAATTATGGGGGAAAACAATGCGTCTTGCAAAGCGAAAAATACGGTATTTTGTCTTCACTGCTCAATGGTATAAAATTCTGTGACACATCTATGGTGTCAATATGATCGCTGCACCCTTAGATGAATTCATTGAGAGGTGTAGTTCATAAAATGGGGTCAATTATGGGGGGTTGTGCTGTTTTGGCACCTCATGGGCTCTCCCAGTGGGTCATGGCACCTGCAAACTATAGCAGTAAAATCTGGCGCTCCTTCCCTTCTGAGCTCTGCCGTGTGCCCAAACAGTGGTTTAACCCCACATATGGGGTATCAGGAAAAATTGCACAGTAACTCTTGGGGTCCAATTTCTTCTGTTACCCTTGAGAAAATAAAAAATTGGGGGTAAAAAGATCATTTTGTGGAAAAAATATTTTTTATTTTTACCTCTCTACGTTATAAACTTCTGTGAAGCACTTGGGGGTTCAAAGTGCTCACTACACATCTAGGTAAGTTCCATAGGGGGTCTAGTTTCCAAAATGGTGTCACTTGGGGGGTTTCCACTGTTTAAGCACACTAGGGGCTCTCCAAACGCGACATAGCGTCCGATCATAATTCCAGCCAATTTTGCGTTGAAAAAGTCAAATGGTGCTCCTTCCCTTCCAAGCTCTGCCTTGCACCCAAACAGTGGTTTACCCCCACATATGGGATATCAGCATACTCAGAGCAAATTGCACAACAACTTTTGTGGTCCAATTTCTCCTCTTACTCTTGGAAAAATGAAAAATTGGGGGCGAAAAGATCATTCTTATGGAAAAAATATTATTTTTTATTTTTACGGCTCTACGTTGTAAACTTCTGTGAAGCACTTGGGGGCTCAAAGTGCTCACCACACATCTAGATAAGTTCATTAGGGGGTCTACTTTTCAAAATGGTGTCACATGTGGGGAGTTTCCACTGTTTAGACACATCAGGTGCTCTCCAAACGCGATATGGCGTCCGATCTCAAGTCCAGACAATTTTGCATTGAAAAGTAAAAGGGCGCTCCTTCTCTTCCGAGCTCTGCGCCCAAATAGTGGTTCAACTGTATTTATGGGGTATCAGCGAACTCAGGAGAAATTGAACAATTTATGTGGTCCAATTTCTCCTGTTACCCTTGGTAAAATAAAAAGATTGGATCTGAAGTAAATTTTTTGTGAAAAAAAGTTAAATGTTCATTTTTTTTAAACATTCCAAAAATTCCTGTGAAGCACCTGAAGGGTTAATAAACTTCTTGAATGTGGTTTTGAGCACCTTCAGGGGTGTAGTTTTTAGAATGGTGTCACTTTTGTGTATTTTCTATCATATAGACTCCTCAAAGTGACTTCAAATGTGATGTGGTCCCTAAAAAAATGGTGTTGTAAAAAGGAGAAATCGCTGTTTAATTTTTAATCCTTATAACTTCCTAACAAAAAAAATTTGGTTCCAAAATTGTGCTGATGTAAAGTAGACATATGGGAAATGTTACTTATTAAGTGTTTGATGTGACATATCTCTGTGATTTAAGGGCATAAAAATTCAAAGTTGGAAAATTGCAAAATTTTCAAAATTTTTGGCAAATATCTATTTTTTTCCACAAATAAACACAAGTAATATCAAAGAAATGTTACCACTATCATGAAGTACAATATGTCACAAGAAAACTTTGTTAGAATCACCGGAATCTATTTAAGCATCCCAGAGTTATTGCCACATAAAGGGACAGTCGTCAGAATTGTAAAAATTGGCCTGGACATTAACATGCAAACCACCCTTGGGGGTAAAGGGGTTAAACAATGCACAGTTTTGACTTTTTAATTCAGGAGAAATAAAAGTTACATTTGATACTCACATTTCTTTTCCTTTTCGAATTGGACTTCTGATCAGACAGCATTTTCAACTTTACATTAAAACCTACTTTCTCCCACTGTGTGAGTTATGCTGTGAATCCTATCCTACCTTAAGGTACTGTCACACTTAGCGATGTAGCAGCGATCCCGACCAGCGATATGACGCGGTCAGGATTGCTGGTACATCGCTAAGTGGTCGCTAGTGAGCTGCCACACAGGCAGATCTCACTAGCGACATCGCTGGGGACGGGGATCGCTACTTACCTGTCACACCAGGCGATCCTGCGTCCTCCCGCCCGGCTCCACGCGTCGCTCGACGTCACAGCAGGAAACGCCACAGGAAGCTGATGACGAGAAACAGTCCTGAACGTTCTCGTGCGATCAGCGATAACCAGCGGGGGAGCCGGTCGCTGGTAAGTATCAGACACAGAGATATCGCTAGCAATATCGCTATAACGTCACTAGTTATAGTGATATTGCTAGCGATATCTCTTAGTGTGACATGCCCTTTAGTGCAGCATTACACAGGCTGAGTAATTATAGGATTGACAACATTGACTCAAGTTGAGAAAGTGTGTCACCAAATTCTGATTCCCACTATTGCAATACAGCTGCCTCTGTAATATTTAGTGATAGAAATAGCAACAAAAAGAAGTAAGAGGCTGACACACAGAATTTATTGCTGGAGCAGTTGACAAACCTTACTTTTGGTTAGCGTTTGTTTCTATCCACCAATTTGATCAATTTAAAGCACCACTCCAGCGTTTTTTTATTGCATTGCTGGAGTGGTGCTTTAATTATAAGCCCCCTGTCTCATACTCACCTGCCACCGCCGCCTTCATCATTTTCCATCTTCGGTTTCCGGCGAATCCAGCATCTCCAGTATTTCATGGAGCTACGGGGAGGTCACTTTTCAATACAAGTCTATGAAAGTCTTGTTATGGTTTTCATAGACTTACCTTCAGCTTTTTTTTACCTAACTTCTGACTTTCATACAGTCAGACGTTATGGACACAAGATGGAGCGACGGGACTGAAGTCAGTAAAAGGTGAAGCCACCGGAAGGTGAGTATAAGAAAGGAGGCAGGGGGCTTACATTTAATTAAAGAGCCACTCCAGCACTGAAAAAGAATGCTGGCGTGGTGCTTTAAAGCCAGCATATACCTAAAAATTAAAGTAAGCAGATTGATGTCAATCACACTGAAGGATCTGTCTGTACTCATCTTCACAGTGGTGGGTGCAGCAGTAGATATTGATTCCTATTACAGTACAACTGATATCCTCTTATAAAGTCCTCTAGTTACTAAGACTATATGTTGGTGGCATTTTTATCAACAAAAATCCTTTATCGCTATCACCTCTTTTCCACCATATTAAACAGACTTCCAGCATGAGCCAGACTGATGCTCCTATCTGTTCCAACTGTCACGGTCACGTGTGTCTGGACGCAGCGAGTACCGCAAGGCGAACCCATGACACGCGTGACACTGGATACACCGCCTCCAGTGGGGCGAATTTAAATAATAAAATGTGCAGCTGGATACATCGCCTCCAACTGGCGAATTTAGATATTACACGTATATATAAAGTAGTCTGGAAACCCCGCCTCCAGTAAGGTGAATTTAAATAATAAAGGGGAACCTGGGTAACATTAACAATGGTGGGCCCTACACTAGGGAATAGGGAAGTGGAGACCTCCTGAACTGCCCTGAGCCAGTGTCCCTGCACTCCTAACGTTCCCTATGCCGGTTCCGCACCGGGCGACGCACAGGAACCTAAAAACCCTAGCTCGCCCTGAACCTAAACCCTCACTAGGGAATTGGTCGGTGCGGAAACTAATCCCACCACTGCACTAAACACACATGAGGGAAAATGACAATACAGGGGAAACACAACTTAGCTTTGCTCTGTTGCGTACGCTCCTAGCAACAGAGCCCACCACCTGTGTGCATCTTCTCCTCCACCCGGATCCATCACCATAACTGGATCCTTCACGATAGTGCAGCCTTGGAGCAGAGTCCACCGCCAATTGCAGAAGTCCAGTAACAGAGTCCCAAAGATGAGTTCAGCTCCTGCCCAAAAAGTCAAGCATGCTTGAGTCCAGCTCTCAGCAACCAAGTCCCGCATGCTGAGTGCAACTCTCTCCATAGTCGCCACTCCACCAAGCCATGCAAGCACTTCCTGCCGACACCATAAACTGTGACTCCACCATGCCATGCCAGCCCTTCTTGCAGACCACATAGATGCCACTCGTCCCCTCTGGCTGGGCTGTGCAGGACTCATGTTCAGCGCCTTCATCACCCAGGCTTGCTTCCCAAATGGCGAACACCCAATATCACCAACAGTCATCAAACACACCTTAACTCTTTTATAGAGCCTCACATCTGATTTATAATTATGTGCACTAAACCAAAGAAACTAAAGTGCACTACCACTCCCCACCACCGGGGCAACTTAGAATGAACGACACCACGTGTAATAATTCTAATGGCCACCGGGGGCAATCACATCACTTTGGCACCTAGCCAAAAGAAAAGAAGTTCACTTATCCATTTAATCTGTCAGATCCACCTTGGATCATGACTAGTGTTGAGCATTCCGATACCGCAAGTATCGGGTATCGGCCGATACTTGCTGTATCGGAATTCCGATACCGACTTCCGATATTTTTTCAATATCGGAATTCGGCATCGGAATCGGAAGTTCAGTTGATTGACGGCCTGACGTCATCATGATGCGCGGTGTGTGCGCATCATGATGCGCCGTCATTTCGGGCCTTCCGGGGGTCTCTGCCGGCCTGCCGGGGGGCTGTGCCGGCCTGCCGGGGGGCTGTGTGGACTGCCCGGGGTCTCTGCCGGCCTGCCGGGGGGCTGTGCCGGCCTGCCGGTGGTCTGTGCACCCTGTGGGGGTCTGTACCGGCCTGCCGGGGGGCTGTGCCGGCCTGCCGGGGGGCTGTGCTGATGTCCGGGGGTCTGTGCAAGCATCGTCCGATGGGACTACAAGTCCCATCGGGCGATGCCTGCTACCATGACAGTGATTGACACATTAGCCAATGATGGGACAGTAGTAGTCCCATCATCCGGCTAATGTGTTAAATGTTAAAAAAAAAAAAAAAAAAAAATACTACATACATACTACATGCATGCTACATACATACTACATGCTACATACATACTACATATATACTACATACATACTACATACATGCTACATACATACTACATGCATGCTACATACATACTACATGCTACATACATACTACATGCATGCTACATACATACTACATATATACTACATACATACTACATACATGCTACATACATACTGCATGCTACATACATACTACATACATACTACATGCATGCTACATACATACTACATATATACTACATGCATGCTACATACATACTACATGCTACATACATACTACATATATACTACATACATACTACATACATGCTACATACATACTGCATGCTACATACATACTACATACATACTACATACATACTACATGCATGCTACATACATACTACATGCATGCTACATACATACTACATGCATACTACATGCATGCTACATACATACTACATGCTACATACATACCACATACATACTACATACATACTACATACTACATATATACTACATGCATGCTACATACATACTACATGCTACATACATACCACATACATACTACATACATACTACATACTACATATATACTACATGCATGCTACATACATACTACATGCTACATACATACCACATACATACTACATACATACTACATGCTACATACATACTACATATATACTACATGCATGCTACATACATACTACATGCTACATACATACCACATACATACTACATACATGCTACATATATACTACATGCATGCTACATACATACTACATATATACTACATGCATGCTACATACATACTACATGCTACATGCATGCTACATACATACTACATACATACTACATGCTACATACATACCACATATATACTACATACATACAATACATTCATACAATACATACATAGACATACAGTACATATAACATAGAGTAACATACTTACCAATACTTGTCACATTGTTCCCCGAAGCCATTGTCTTTCCGGAATAAATATTAACATAACAAACCACAAAAATACTCACCCACGATCCGAAGCAGTCCACGAGTGTGTCCCACGACGATCTTGGGTAGAGAACTGCAGCATCAGATGATGCTGCCGTTCTCTACGGGCTGCAGGAATCCAATGACGGAAGGTAGGTATCCTTCCGCACTGTATTCCTCCGCCACTTAAAAAAAAAAAAAGTCCCTAGTCTCACTTTATGCCATTGCTGCGTGGGAATTTCCCACACAGCAATGGCATAAAGTGAGACTAGGGACTTTTTTTTTTTTTAAGTGGCGGAGGAATACAGTGCGGAAGGATACCTACCTTCCGTCATTGGATTCCTGCAGCCCGTAGAGAACGGCAGCATCATCTGATGCTGCCGTTCTCTACCCAAGATCGTCGTGGGACACACTCGTGGACTGCTTCGGATCGTGGGTGAGTATTTTTGTGGTTTGTTATGTTAATATTTATTCCGGAAAGACAATGGCTTCGGGGAACAATGTGACAAGTATTGGTAAGTATGTTACTCTATGTTATATGTACTGTATGTCTATGTATGTATTGTATGAATGTATTGTATGTATGTAGTATATATGTAGTATGTATGTAGCATGTAGTATGTATGTAGTATGTATGTAGCATGCATGTAGCATGCAGTATGTATGTAGCATGCATGTAGTATATATGTAGTATGTATGTAGCATGCATGTAGTATATATGTGTTATGTATGTAGCATGTAGCATGCATGTAGCATGCATGTAGTATGTATGTAGTATATATGTGGTATGTATGTAGCATGCAGTATGTATGTAGCATGCATGTAGTATATATGTAGTATGTATGTTGCATGTAGTATGAATGTAGCATGTATGTAGTATGTAGTATGAATGTAGCATGTATGTAGTATGCATGTTGTATGTATGTAGCATGTAATTTTTTTTTTTTTTTTTTTTTTTTACATTTAACACATTAGCCGGATGATGGGACTACTACTGTCCCATCATTGGCTAATGTGTCAATCACTGTCATGGTAGCAGGCATCGCCCGATGGGACTTGTAGTCCCATCGGACGATGCCTGCACAGACCCCCGGAGCCTGCACAGACCACCGGCAGGCCGGCACAGCCCCCCGGCAGGCCGGCACAGCCCCCCGGCAGGCCGGCACAGCCCCCCGGAGCCTGCACAGCCCCCCGGCAGGCCGGCACAGCCCCCCGGCAGGCCGGCACAGCCCCCCGGAGCCTGCACAGACCACCGGCAGGCCGGCACAGACCACCGGAGCCTGCACAGACCCCCTGGCAGGCCGGCACAGCCCCCCGAAAGGCCCGTACAGACCCCAGAGAGGCTGTACAAGGGCAGGAAAGGGTTTTTCTTATTCCGATACCGGAAGTCCCATAGACTTGAATGGGACTTCCGGTATCGGAATCGGCGATACCGATACTTTTTTTAAAGATCGGCCGATACCATCCGATACGATACTTTGAAGTATCGGACGGTATCGCTCAACTCTAATCATGACACCAACATGCAAGAACTTGGGTTTTGAGTTCTGTGCAATGCATAACAGTAACCTAGCAGGGCACAACAATGTCATAGCCAAAGTAACCATAATTATCAAATCCAAAGTATGCATAACACAGAACACGAAAAGAATAACTCAGGATGTAGCATGGAATCTAACAGACAAGAAGTAATAAGAAACCATGTCAACAAATTTTCACTGAATTTCTAAAATTGCAAATTAAAGTGAAGACTCATTGTCAGAGCAATTCCATCATGAGCACGCCAAGTTAGAAATGGCAGAATAGGATGGGCCTGAAGACGAATATACATTTTTCCTGAATTAAGTAGTCAGGTAGGTTTTTGTTAGTTGCCAAACGAACGAGAAGAACTTCCATATACATCAACAGAATAGAAATCGAAAAGTTAGAGAGACAAAAGCAGTACATTTACGGCTTATTTGCTGTCTCTATTGACTCCCTGTTAGTTGCCTATTCTTAGCCTAACAATAGAATTTCTTCTAGCTATCCACTGCTCTATACATCAGTTTTGAAGGGATTTTTCCAATCAACGTGTTGACGTGTCAGGAAACAGTGATTGTGCCGTAGACCTGGTTAGTTTCAATAGGCTTACTGTTGAAATGAATGGCAATTTGGGAAGTAAAAGGGAAATGCACATGTAGACAATTCACCATCATTCTGTCTTGAATAATTTTTCACCTCGCAAAATATACTTGTCATTGCACATTATTAGTGTCCATGACTTCTTCCTGGAACTTTTATTTTTTAATATGGACCTAAAAACTTACAGGCAGGTAGTTTCAAAAAGAGGCAATGACCTGACTGTTCAACCAGGTGCAGTCACCAACTGCTTCTGCAAGCGATTCAGCTACTCCACATCAACAGAGCAGAGAGGATGAGAAGCCGCTGCTCTGCCGACATGACATCAGCGGAAGCTGCTATATCACTGTCAGCAGTGGTTGGTGACTGCTCTATGCTTACAGAAACCGTCGCCGGGCAAAGCAGGCAGGTAGTTAGCAACCTCCTGCCTATTAGTTCTTCCGATAATAGTCCTGGATAACCTCTTTAACTAGTAAAGCTTTCTTATCAAATGGTACATCTATGCTTGGTGCAAATGAAGTCCATTTGTTTAAAGAGTGACCGCTTGTTTAATTTTTTTTTCATAAAATAAGAAACTTTCTAATCCAAATTATTATCTAGATTTGCTTCTCCTATTGAACTAATTATTCATTCTCAAAATATTTATTCTCAAAATTCTCAATTCACAGGTAAAATCTGACTGCTGTGAATACAGATTTCCCATTACTGAGATAAGAGATGACCGTTAGTGCTCAGAACGTTCTATGGAAATCTCCAACTGACATTTCAGGGGAACTTCTAGCACCAGCGCTATTAAAAAGTTGCTGAACTTCATATGTAATATTAATTTATACAATACAAATTTAATCAACTATTACTCTTTAACCTCTTACTGCCATCGGACGGTATATTATGTCCGATGGCAGTATCCCCCGCTTTGAAGTGGGCTCTGGCTATGAGCCCACCTCAAAGCCGGGACATGTCAGCTATTTTCAACAGCTGACATGTTCCCGCAATAGCTGCGGGTGGAATCACAATCCGCCCTTGGCTATTAACTAGCTAAATGCCACTGTCAAACACAGACAGCGGCATTTAACAAGTGCTTCTGGCCATTTGGCCAGAAATACGCTCGCCGGTGACTCACGTCTTGGGATCGCGGGTCACCGGTGTGTCGGCATGACAACCAAAGTTCTCATTGAGACCTCTATGGTTGTTGATGACGGATTGCTATGAATGCCACCCGGTGGTCGGCGCTCATAGCAAGTCTGTATTTCTGCTGCATAGAGGCGATCTGAGCATCTCCTCTATGTAGCAGAGCCGATTGGGCTATGGCAGCTTCTAACCTCCCATGGAGGCTATTAATGAATGCCAAAAGTTAATGAAAAATAGTTTTTACAAATATAAAAAAATATAAAAGTTCAAATCACCCCCCTTTCGCCCCATTCAAAATAAAAAAAAAAAAAAAATCACACATACACATATTTGGTATCACTGCTTACAGAATCGCCCAATCTATCAATAAAAAAAGGATTAACCTGATCACTAAACGGCATAGCGGGAAAAAACATCAAAACGCCAGAATTAAGTTTTTTTGGTCGCCGCAACATTGCATTAAAATGCAATAACGGGCTATCAAAAGATTGTATCTGCAACAAAATGGTATCAATAAAAAAAGGTCGGCATGCAAAAAATAAGTCCTCACCCAACCCAAGATCATGAAAATCGGAGATGCTACGGGTCTCGGAAAATAACACAATTTTTTTTAACTACTCTTGGAATTTTTTTTCACCACTTAAATAAAAAAGAAACTAGACATATTTGGTGTCTATGAACACATAATGACCTGGAGAATAATAATGGCAGGTCAGTTTTAGCATTTAGTAAACCTAGCAAAAAAGCCAAACAAAAAACAAGTGTGGGATTGCACTTTTTTGTAATTTCATCACACTTGGAATTTTTTTCTGTTTTCTAGACAAAAACATGGTAAAACTAATGATGTCATTCAAAAGTACAACTTGTCCTTCAAAAGATAAGCCCTCACATGGACATATTGATGGAAAAATAAAAAAGTTATGGCTCTGGGAAGAAGGGGAGTGAAAAACAAAAATGCAAAACCGAAAAAAGCTCCGGTCATGAAGGGGCTAAATATCCATTTTTTAACAGTATTCTTAGTTATTGATTTTATTGATGCTTGTATTATTTGCATTATTTATTTCAAATATGATAACATCAAAGCTTATGTAATGAGAACATTAAACAAGGAGCGCAAAATGTGTGAAACCTAGTGATTAAGTGGATTATCAAACAGGGGTCAAGTGGCCACTCACTCAGTTCACGCTTGAAGGGATGATCCCTGAGGACCATTGGAGACTGCCGTGCACCGCCGCTGCTCGCCAGCACTTCCGGGTTCTGGTCACGTGATTAGGGAACAGGATATGCATCACCGCAGATCCTTAAGCTGGGAAGTGTGGATCCAGCATTGCCCGGACACCGCAGGTCCTTAAGCTTCTCAATGGGATTGACTATGCTCGTAGCTGCTCCTGCCGCAAACCCTCAGGAGGAGGGATATGGAATGATGAAGGAGAAAAAGTTGTAGTGGTCTGCGGAGCGCTGAAATAAAGGGCATGTCACACTAAGCGATATCGCTAGCAATATCGCTATAACTTGTGACATTATAGCGATATTGCTAGCGATATCGCTGTGTGTGATACTTACCTACGACCCGCTCCCCCGCTGGTTATCACTGATCACGCGAGAACGTCCTGGACTGTTTCTCGTCGTCAGCTTCCTGTGGCGCTTCCTGCTGTGACGACGAGCGACGCGTGGAGCCGGGCCGGAGGACGCAGGATCGCCTGGTGTGACGGGTAAGTAGCGACCCCCGTCCCCAGCGATGTCGCTAGTGAGATCTGCCTGTGTGGCAGCTCACTAGCGACCACTTAGCGATGTACCAGCGATCCTGACAGCATCATATCGCTGGTCGGGATCGCTGGTACATCGCTAAGTGTGACAGTACCTTAGGGATAGGGACAGCAATCTGGTTAACAAACCTTTATTAACCCTTCAATCTCCACATCGCGTTTCAATAGCATAACACTATCTTCATCAGGTGGTACAATGGTTTGTACTACCTGATGAAGATAGTGTTATGTTATCGAAAAAACAACTTTTTCTCCTTCAACATCAAAGCTTAAACATTCACACTTTTTACTATTACAATCAGCATGTAGTAGATAGAAGGAAGGGTCCCAGAATGCTTGTCAAAGATTGACCTGCCTTAACTTGAGATTAGCTGTGCAAGCTGTTTAGGTGGCGTGCTTTAGAAGTTAGGTAAGCAAAGACTGACAGATCAAAAGCTTAACTGTTTTACATTCTGCAAATAATACATCTGATATGTTGCTTCTTGTATTTTTATAACAATGCATATAAAAAGACAAAGTATATACGTACAATGTAAACTTTTATCCAAATCTATGCTCTGATCTGCATAATTACTGTTTCTGTAGGTATTTATGGTGTTCATTTAAATGAATAAAAAAGCATAATGATTTATTTGGGTTTCCATCTGGCTTTCCACTAAGAATAGCTTACTGATGGATCCCTTTAATGTGTTTCTCCAAGAACACAAAAAAAAGTAAATCACTAAAGCAAAAGTAATTATAAATAAACTCCAAAATACTTTTAATTAACAAATCACACTTTTGCCTAGAGAAGTAAAATCACTATGAAAATAAAATTGTTGCAGACATTTTACAGAAATCTGTGTTACTAGGACAAGTAACTTTGAGTATGTGAAGTAGGAAGCTCCACTGTTGTGAAATGGAGACAACCTTTATCATGTTCTGTGAAGTTATCTATAGTTCACGGCAGCCACTCAGCATTCAGAAAGACAGTATGAATAGCACTGGTCTCTTTTTACTTCAGCACCACTACTATCAGCAGCCTCTTCTTACCTCACTGACCCTGGTATATCAAGTGTTAGATCAGAAAGATATAGTGGACAGCAGTATGAGCAGCCTCTTTTACCTCACTGACCTTGGTATATCAAGTATTAGATCAGAAAGATATGGTAGACAGCAGTGTGAGCAGGCTCTTCTTACCTCAGCACCCCAGTATCTCCAGTATTAAATCTGAAAGACAGGGTGGACACCAATGGGAGTAGTCTCTTTTTACTGCAGAACCACTGTTAGCTCAAATATTATATCAGAAAGACATGGTGGCCAGCAGTGTGAGTAGCCTCTTCTTACCTTACTACCCTCAGTTTCTCCAGTATTAGATCAATTTGACAGGTTGGACAGCAGTGTGAGCAGCCCTTTCTTACATCAGCATCCCTAGCATTTCATTTATTATCTCAGTCAGCAGTGTGAGCAGCTTTTTCATACCCCAGCACTTCTGGCATCTCCAGTCTTAGATCAGACATGTGGACAACAGTGTGAGCAACCTCTTCTTACTTCAGTATTTCTAGTATCTCCAGTACTAGATTAGATATGTGGTGGACAGCCTTTTAGCTCAGCACTGCTTGTATTTCTAGCATTAGATCATACAGATATGGTTTGAAGCAGTGTGAGTAGCTTATTCTTACACCAGCTTCCCTAGCATCTCCAGTATTACATCAGATAAAAATGATGGACAGCAGTGTGAGCAGCCTCTTCTTACTTCAGACCCTGGTATCTACAGAATTAGATCAGACAGACATGATGGACAACAGCGTGAGCAGCCTTTTCTTATCTCAGCACATCTGCTATCTCCAGTATTAGATCAGACAGACATGATGGACAGAAGTGTGAGCAGCCTCTTCTTACCTCAGACCCCTGGTATCTCCATAATTATATCAAACAGATGTGGACTGCAGTGTGAGCGGTAATGTCTTAGCTCAGCAGCCCTGGTATTTCCAGTATTACATATTCAATAAGATTTTATTATCCTCTGCATCAACTGAGGAGACGGAGCTTTCTACTGCATGTACTCACAGGTACCTAGGATAGGTTTCTGTTAGTGTAACAACATGGCCACCATTTTAATTCTATAATGAGTACATCCCTGGACAAAACAAGTGTGCTTTGCTAATTAAAATGATTTAGGAGTTTATTGAAAATTATGTTTCCATGCCTTTTAATGGCTAAGAAGTTGAATATAATCCTTACATGATGCAGTAGTGTAAAACACAAAATCTTTGGACTCTAGAGTAGTGAAAATACTGTGTGTTTTCTGAATAATTCTGGGTTTGGTGAATGCCAGAATAACTTTAGCTACTTTACTGGATTATACTAACTGTAAAGGTAGGTGGAAATTAGAGAACACTACAATACTATGGGGTTGTTTTACAAGGGTTGGCTTAAGCTCCCTAAATTTTACGGTTTAGAAAAGCCCCTTTTCTATTCCAGCAAGTTTGTGTCTAAGTGCATAAAGGAAGATCCATAAATGCAAGGTTGGGAGAGTTTTGTGAATCAGACCCTCTCATCCAAGATCAGTATCTAACTTCACCAATGCTGACCTGGATAAATGGGCAAAAATCCCAACAGAAATACCAAAAAATGACAAAATCTTGTAGACAACTGTCACAGGCAAGTGGAAACTATTATAATGCGATGTGGGAACCAACTCTTTATTAATTTCTATGTATTTAGAATTGGATGTCAGATTTTTCTGTAGGAATAATATTTAAGTGTCCCAGTGTCTACATAGTGTATATTGAATAAGTTGCCAATATTATACTGTATGTTTGATTCGCTTCTTGTAAGTTATAAAGGTACATAATATAAAGAGAAATGATTCCAAACATACATTGATATATTTATTGAAAGGTGTGTAGAAATTCCCTATTAGATAGAAGCATGAATTAATGAATTCAGTGAGTGAGTCTAAGAAGTTATAAAAATAGAATTTTTTGATAGACGCCCATTCAGAGAACAGCATGGCCGACATCTGTTGCGTGACTGCTAACTAACAAAAATACCCTGCATATAAAATCTGAAATATCACTGTAGCTCTTGACAGTTGTCCTATTTCCATCAAAGCAAATGCCTTAAAAATTTGTAGATATCAGTTACAAACGGCATGATAGGATGCATTTTGTGCATTACTACTTACTTCATTTACTGTATTTCCCCCTAAATATTAAGAGCAAAAAAATGTATCTCCACATATAATTTGTTTTATTCTGTGCAGCCTTTTTAACAATGAGATCGGAATTAGATCGACATGACTTCTTAGGATACTTGATCCTTCCTTCCTGAGACTTCATCTGTTGGAGAGCGTCATGAGAGCCTTATACACTTAAAATGGTCAGACGGTCCTGTCGTAATTGGCAAGTCCTCATTATATTGCTAAATGTGTATGTAAGGCTAGTTTCACACTAGCGTTTCTGCCGTCTGCGCACGGCTGCCGATAAGCCCCGCCCCCTGCCGCGTCCCCTCCTGACATCACCGCCTATTATCGCACATGGCCGCATGCGATCTGCGCACCCTAGCTTTAATATTGGGTGCGCAGACTGTGCGCTGCCCTGCGCTAGTAGGATTTTTGAGTGCGCTGCGCACTTTTGTAGGTGCGCCGGTGTGCGCCGAACGTAGCATGTTGCATTTTGGTGCACTCGGCGCACCTTCAAAAGTGCGCAGCGCACTCAAAAATCCTACTAGCGCATGGTCAGCTCATGGTCTGCGCACCCTATATTAAAGCTAGGGTGCGCAGATCGCATGCGGCCATGTGCGATAATAGGCGGTGATGTCAGGAGGGGGTGCGGCAGGGGGGAGGGCTTATCGGCGGCCGTGCGCAGACGGCAGAAACGCTAGTGTGAAACTAGCCTAAGCCTTAGCATTGTTCATGTAATGTATATTTAAGGAATTTTGATTATTGACGTCTTTGATGTCACGTAGCAACTGGGAGACTAGGGTTCTCTATTTGGCCCTGCACTAGATATAGCATGGTGTATAATTTTAAAGGTTAATTCACAACATTCCCACAGGATAGGTGATATCTTTTTGATTGGTGATGGACTGACTGCTGGAACCCCCGGACCTCTACTGAAAGCAGGGCCCTGAAAAGCCCCATCAGAATGTTTGTTTATTCTCTGTGGAGCTACTGAGGAAACTCCAGTAGAGCACTCCATTTTTTCCAACAGTCTCATAGAGAATGAATGGAACAATGATGAGCATGGCAGACCACTATTCCATTCCAGTGGGGCTTATCAAAACTCAGTTCTCGGGATTAGCTAAGGGTCAACTAGGCATGAAGTTTTCATGGATTTGCTCTCTCTAATAAGAGTGTCAGGGCAGGTTATGCTGCAAGATCCCACATTAACTGAAATATGTCACGTGATTTTGCTGTCTTTTCTCTTCAGACAGCTACCGAAAAGCACAAAGCCAAATGTACATAGTATCATTGGCAGGGGAAATGCAATAGAAGGCTGAAAACATGATGATGATGATGATGTGCTGTCCCACATTGTGTATCTAAGAAAAGTAGACAAGCAGGACCATATGATATCTGTTCATTAGACACCAGGGTCGTAACTACCACGGTCGCAGCAGTCGCCACTGCGACCGGGCCCGGGGGGGGGAGTCAGGGGCCCAGCAGGTCAGATCATATGTCCCAACCATCCTGATTCTCGTGGGACAGTCCTGTTTTTGACCCCCCACCCACATCTCGCCCGAGAGTCTATTTTTCCTGCACTGCACTGAGCCACAATCATCACCCTCCTGCAGAGACCCAACACAGCCCCCCACAGCCTGCAATGACATTGCTAGGCAGTTCTCTAATGTGCGCACAGGACCTGTGATGAGGTCACAGGAGGGGAGGAGTCAGGGGTCACATGATCAGGGGCCTCTGTCCGAGGCCCCTGATCATGTGACCCCTGACTCCTCCCCTCCTGTGACCTCATCACAGGTCCGGTGCACACAGCCCTCGGTGTATGCAGGACTCTGCTGTGCTGGTTGTCATGGTGCTGGATGAGGGTAGGGTAAGTTTATGTGTGGGGTCAGGAGGGGTATACAGTGTGGATGCAGCAGAGCTGTGTGTACAATTGTGGACAGAGCGGAGCTGTGTGTGTACAATTTTTGATGGAGCGGAGCCGTGTGTGTACGAGGTGTACAGAGTGGAGCCGTGTGTGTACGGGGTGTGCGGAGTCGAGCCGTTTGTGTATGAGGTGTGCGGAGCTGAGCCGTTTCTGTACGAGATGTACGAAGCTGAGCCGTGTGTGTACGAGGTGTGCAGAGCCGAGCCGCGTGTGTACGATGTGTGCGGAGTGGAGCCGCATGTGTATGAGGTGTACGGAGCATAGCCGCATGTGTACAAGGTGTGCGGAGCCGAGCCACGTGTGTATGAGGTGTACGGAGCGGAGCCACATGTGTACGAGGTGTATGGAGCGTAGCCACGTGTGGACGAGGTGGGTGGAGCGGAGCCGCGTGTGTACGAGGTGGACGGAGCGGAGGTGTGCATGTATTTTTGTGCATGTATATTGGCATGGGGGCCCCACTTGAAAGTTCGCATCGGAGCCCAAAACTTTGTAGTTACGCCACTGTTAGACACTACATGTATACAGAGGAACCACACGCTTGAATGGTATATTTAATATAGACCCCTGTTTGCATAATTAGTGTTGATTTATATGGACACTATAGTGTTAACCAGTAACACTTTTTACAGAGTTCTACCTGTCAGCACAATGCACTTGCACTTTTCTAAGCAGACTTTAATTGTAAATTTACATGTGTTCTGACTGTTTGTCCTTTTTGTGGCTGTGTCTCTAATTTAGTCGAGTTCACCACTACCATCCTTGTCTTTTTACAGCTTCTTATTTTGAATCACATTATTATTTCAATAAAATTTAGTATCTTTATGGATTTGTATGAGCTGTGCTTTTTTTCTCATTGGATTTTTCATGCTTGTACGTTGGCTCTCTTAGCTATCTGTGCACCCCTGTTTACTTTTTATCTGTGGGTGCTGGTCTGGTACATTGGTTTACAGCTCCAGCCTTAGTGGTGCCAGGTACATGCTGCTGAGACAACATTTGTTAATGGTTCCCTCTGGCCGGCAATGAGCTATATGTGGTATGTTGGCTGTGCATTAAATGAATCAAAGTGGCTTGCATTGGATGATAGTTTGATAAATGTATTGCATCTTTAGGTACTTTTGTTTATGTTATGCCTATCTGAGGCCACAGACTCAAAAAGGCTACCCAGACAGACTTGGCACAAGCCACTCCATCTGGCAGATTGCAGAGAAACCTGGACACCCTTTAACCCCTATACAAGATCTGGTCTTCCAATGGGGTTCATTAGATTGCTGCCATGGAAGGACTGCCATCTGGCAGTGCGAACCAGAGGCAGGAATGGGCATCAAGCAGTGTCAAAGTCGTGTCAAGAGCAAATCAGAAGGCAAGTGGGTAGTTAGAACATGGGAAAAACAAAACAGATCACAAGAGGCAAGTCAGAGCTAACTCAGAGAGCCTATGTTCCTAGCTGAATCCAAACTAATAATTGGCAGCTTGAGTTAGCTGGGGTTGATATAGAAGGGAGCTCCACCCATTGCTCCCAGCAGAGAGCTAATTACCTACCAGCTCACTTTAGCAAAACACAAGTGAATAACATAGGGAAAACTAGTCTTAGCAATCTGAAATGTAAACACCCACACACTACCGGCATCCTGTAGTAACTATAGTGTTACTACTGTGCTGCCTAGCAGCCAGGGCAGGGTTTACAATCACGTGTTCAGACATGGATATGATAGTTTAACTTTATTACACCTCTTAAGGGGGTTTTACACTAAGCAATATCGCTAGCAATATCGCTAAAACGTCACTGGTTTTGTGACGTTATAGCGATATTGCTAGCGATATCGCTATGTGTGATACTTACCTAGAATCATAGAATCATAGAATCGTAGAGTTGGAAGGGACCTCCTGGGCCATCTGGTCCAACCCCCTGCTCAAAGCAGGATTCGCTAAATCATCCCAGTCAGATGTCTGTCCAGCCTCTGTTTGAAGACTTCCATTGAAGGAGAACTCACCACTTCTCGTGGCAGCCTGTTCCACTCATTGATCACTCTAACTGTCAAAAAGTTTTTTCTAATATCTAATCTGTGTCTCTTCCCATTCAGTTTCATCCCATTGCTTCTAGTCTTTCCTTGTGCAAATGAGAATAAAGTTGATCCTTCTACAATGTGACAGCCCTTTAGATATTTGTATTAAGCTATTAAGTCTCCTCTCAGTCTTCTCTTTTGCAAACTAAACATTCCCAAATCCTGCAACCTTTCCTCATAAGACAGGGTTTGCAGACCGGTCACCATTCTGGTCACTCTTTTCTGAGCTTGCTCCAGTTTGTTGATGTCTTTTTTAAAATGTGGTGCCCAAAACTGGACACAATATTCCAGATGAGGTCTGACCAAAGAGGAGTAGAGAGAAATAATGACTTCACGTGATCTAGACTGTATGCTTCTGTTAATACGTCCTAGAATTGCATTTGCCTTTTTTGCTGCTGCATCACACTGTTGACTCATATTCAGTCTGTGATCTATTAGTATACCCAAGTCTTTTTCACATGTGCTGTCACTTAGCCCTATTCCTCCCATTCTATATATGCTTTTTTCATTTTTATTGCCTCCGACCTCCGACCGGCTCCCCCCGCTGTCCATCGCTGATCGCGCGAGAATGTCCGGCTCCATTTCTCGTCGTCTGCTTCCTGCTGGGCTTCCTGCTGTGTGAGACGAGCGACGCTGGACGCGGGCGGAAGGACGCAGGATCGCTGTGTGTGAATGGTAAGTATCGTGCGCTGCGTCGCTGCTGCATCGCTGTGAGATCTTTCTGTATGAAAGCTCACTAGCGATCATTTAGCGATGCACCAGCGATCCTGACCGGGTCGGATCGCTGGTTGGATTGCTGGTGCATCGCTAAATGTAAAAGGGCCTTTAGTTAGCTTGCTGCTTTCTTAAGGTACTGTCACACTTAGCGATGTACCAGCGATATGACGCGGTCAGGATCGCTGGTACATCGCTAAGTGGTCGCTAGTGAGCTGCCACACAGGCATATCTCACCAGCGACATCGCTGGCGACGGGGGACGCTACTTACCTGTCACACTAGGCGATCCTGACGTCCTCCTGCCCGGCTCCACGCTCGTCGCTCGTCTCTCCACAGGAAGTGCCGCAGGAAGCTGAAGATGAGAAACAGTCCAGGATGTTCTCGCGCGATCAGCGATAACCAGCAGGGGAGCCGGTCGGAGGTAAGTATCAGACACAGCGATATCGCTAGCAATATCGCTATAACGTCACAAGTTATAGCGATATTGCTAGCGATATCGCTTAGTGTGACAGGCCCTTTAAGCATTCCCCTTCAAGAATAAACTGCAAAAAGTGTCTAAAGTAACTAATAGATTTACCACACAACATGCATGATGGCTCAGAGTGATGGCTCAATTTAAACAGAACCTGAAATCACAAAATTGCCTTTTAAGCTAATCCCAAACTCTTGCAGGCAATTACATGATAATTACTATTATGTTTGCAGCTAAACTATATGTGTATGGGTTTTTGCTCTACTTTTTAAATAAAAAACTTGCCATCTATCAGTGAAAAACCAATACACAGAGTCATTGGGTGGTAAAATATACTGGCCGAGTCACCGAGTCATGATTTGAAAAAACATCCTTTCCCTCAGAATGCCTATGGCGTAGAGAGCTTGGTGAGGCTGAGATGTATACTGCTTGACTCGTTGTGCATGACGGAGCTTTCTGATGCCGGCCTGTGCTCTGGATTTTTGGCGCCAGCGCTGAAATCACCTGACTGGAGCTATGAAAAGAAAAAACTTTTTTCAAACCATGACTTGGTGATTCGGCCAGTATACTGTACTAGCCCAGTAACGGTTTTCCACTTACAGAAATAAGTTTTTACTTTATAATTATAGCAAAACGGCTACTCACACAGTGTTGCTACAAACAGCATTGTAATTACCTGCAGTTGCTTGGGATTAGTTTTATGCGCAATTTTCTGATGTCAAGTTCCCTTTAACTCAAAATTCTGGTGTATTTTGAATGATAATCTTGCCCCCATACTTTTTCTTATTGAATTATTTTGCGATAATAATAGCAGATAGCAGAAGAAACGCTATCCAAATTTTTATCAACAGATTTCGATCATTTGAAAGTTAAGCAGCAGAATTTGCTGGTGATAGTATGGGTTAAGCATTTCTGTGTAAATTTAAATATATATGTATTATTCATGGCAGGTCTACCATGCTATTGTTAGGAATATTGTGTGATGCTCCTGCAACAATTTGTTCCTAGCAAATAGGTTGTCTGGTTTTGCATTTTATGACCTGGAAAATTGAAGTAGACAGCACAATGAAAAATAGAGTTGGATGTGCTTTTGCAACTGCAAAAATTGTTACATCAACTGTGTCAACAATAGTGTACTTCTGCTGGAAAACTCTAAAGAAAATCATTATTTACATTATTATTACCATCACATTCTTATTAAATAACGTTATATTTATTTCTCGTGATAATGTCAAATGAATCACTACTCACATCTCATGACTTGTTTCTGTAAATAAAGAAAAAAAACTAAAAATAGGTAAAAAAATGTCATTGCATAGTTTGACCAAGTGTTTTCAGATATTCCTAATCCTATATGTATTTCACTTTTACTCACATGACTTTAGTGGTATAAAACTGTGATAAGTTAATCATGTACTATAATTTGAAGATTTCCTTACAGCCCTTTAACACCCTCACATATGCACAAAATTTGTGTTTAAATTTTCTATACCTGGAGAAAAAAAACAATGAAAACCATGTTTTCTCATACATTATGGAAAAGAATGGATCATTGGTGTTCAGTGAGGCTCCACACAGAAAAGTACGTGAAATCCAAATGTAGAATAGCACTTGAGCAATCGGTATTTTAATTGACAGCTCATCCATCCAATTGGAAAATGGGAGGTGCTGAGCTTCCTTCAGGTGTTCCCTTTTCCATGTGATTACCCAGCTGCTTAGCAAAGCTGTCTGTCCCAGATCTCTTTGAGATGTTGCCTTTTCTCTGTGGTTTGCCTTGTATTCCTATGCTCTGTTTGTTAATCTATTGCTGCCTTATCTTGGACCTCATTCTTATGATCTGTTTGCCTAGCCCCTTTCTTCTGATCTGCTATCTTCCTGGTGTTCTGACCTCGGACCATGACCTATCTCTGCATTTGTCTTTCCCCTTTAGTTTACTATGTGCTCTCTTGGTATGTGACCATGGGACGTTTGATTACCCTGCCTCATGGTCTGTCCCTGAGTAGTGACTAGCAAAATATTCATACCGTGCATTTCGGCTCTCAATACATAAGCCGTTCAACACATTGTGCATTTTTTTCTATTGAATGTGGAGCTACAAGTGGTCTATCATTTTCCATTGCGTTTTGCTTAGACTAGGGGGCAAGTTGAGATGGACAATTCTGTTCAGACTATAGTGGCTTGAAGCATTAGGAATCTGTACAGTCAAATTGGTATTTCACCTACAATGGTGTTCTCCTCACTGATTGCACAATGCAAAATAGTTGTGCAGCACGCCTTGCTACCTACATGTCCACCTCTTGGTGGTAGATATTACACTTAGATAGCCCTTTCTCTCCTGCACTCTTGTTGCATTTTCACATATATCTAACCTAATCGCATTTTCTCATACAGAAGGCATTTTGCTGCACTATCATTAGGAGCAGACAAATGTCTCACCAACATTTAGCACTGGTGAGAAATTAGTCTGTGTTTGAGACCAAAATAAATGTCAACAATGTAGGCTGTTCATCCAAAAACAAGATTAAAATGACACTTGGGTTATGTTGAACACTTTCATGCGTATACTTTGAGTTTCTTAATAAATTAATGTTTGTCATTATATAACTGTCATATCCCGCTGCGTGGTCCATATTTAGTGATACATTATATATAAATTTTGCCCCCGCCATTTGCTGGTATGAATGTACGAGGCGGAGGCGTGAAGGACTTTTGCTTCTTCAAGTTTTATATGCTTTTGTGAGAGTTGTGCTTTCTCCACTTCTGAACAAGATGAATAGTTATATAACTAGATTATGGCCCGATGCTATCGCATCGGGAGGATGCGACAGCATCACACCTCTTGCCATGTTAACCCTCAACACACACACTCCTCAACACACACTCCTCTCACCTTTCACCATCTCCACTCACTCTTTCACTCCACATACGACCCCTTCTCTCACTCCGTCTCTCATACTCACGCCGTCATCGCCGCTGCTTCACGATCCCCGACATCTTCTTCCGCCGGCTCCATCCTGGATCCAGACGTTGTCCACGCCGGCGACATGTTCTTGCGGCGACGCCATCTTGAGTATCGTGAAATCCCGCGATAGTCAAGATAGCGTAGCCAGAAGAACATGTCGCCGGCGTGGACGACTTCGGGATCCAAAATGGCGTCGGCGAAATCTCGCGAGTTTTCGCCGACGCCATTTTGGATCCCGACGTCGTCCTCGCCGGCGACATGTTCTTGCGGCGACGCCATCTTGACTATCGCGGGATTTCGCCGATCCAAAATGGCGTCGCCGCAAGAACATGTCGCCGGCGTGGACGACATCGGGATCCAAAATGGCGTCGGCGTAATCTCGCGAGATTTCGCCGACGCCATCTTTTTGGATCCCGAGTCGTCCACGCCAGCGACATGTTCTTGCAGCGACGCCATCTTGAATCTCGTGGGATTTCACGAAATCCAAGATGGCGTCGCCGCAAGAACATGTCGGCGGCCTGGAGAACGTCTGGATCCAGGATCGCGGCGGCGGAGGAAGATGTCGGGGCAGCGACGATGACGGTGTGAGTATGAGAAACGGAGTGAGAGAAAGGAACGTATGTGGAGTGAAAGAGTGAGTGGACGTGAGTGGAGGTGAAAGGTGAGAGGAGTGTGTGTTGAGGCGGTGTGGTGTGTTGAGGGTTAACATGTGCGTGTGTGTGGTGACGTCACCGGTTACAACTGGACGGAAGTTGTTACAACCGGAAGCTGCTTAGGGCATTTATTATTATAGATGATGAGGAAGAAGCCGTCTGTTGTTGGCGGTGATGGCATGTAGAGGCTTCTTCAGCCAATGTAATAGATTTAGAGTTAGGGGATTCGTGTGTGAGACGACGGCGTTTATAAGCCTTAATCTTGTCAAGTCGATGCTGTTTTTCCTCAGGAGTCTCATTAGCACGGCTTTGTTTTTGTCGTAGTGCTAAAGCTGCTTTCCTTTCACTGGCATTGGCATACTGTGCATCGGTATTGAATGGTGGTATTGATAGGGCAGAAACAGATTGCTGATTAGTTATGTCAGTGAACGGCATATGGGTTGAAGTGTAGCAGTAAATTGTTCCACATGCTGATGTGGAAGCATCCTGTTGTGAGTCTAATAATAATCATGAGGAAGAGGCCGTCTGTTGTCGGCGGTGACGGCGTGCAGAGGCTTCTTCAGCCAATCTTATGGATTTAGAGTTAGGGAAATCGTGTGTGAGGCGACGGCGTTTATAAGCCTTAATCTTGTCAAGGCGATGGTGTTTTTCCTCAGGAGTCTCATTAGCACGGCGTTGTTTTTGTCGTAGTGCTAAAGCTGCTTTCCTTTCACTGGCATTGGCATACTTTTTGTTATGACTCATGTTGGCACAGGTAAAGGAGTCTATTTGGCAGTTATCTGGCAGTGAAGAAGGCGTCCTGGAGTATTGTAGAGTAAACAGATACTAATTGACCCTGTAATTGCCCAGCAGTAGTTATGAAGTGGTAGTGGCAAATTGGCCCTGTAGTTAGACACCGGCAGAGGAGCAAGGCAGCAGTAGTTATGGCGGTAGAGGCAAATTGGCCCTGTAATTAGACACCGGCAGAGGAGCAAGGCAGCAGTAGTTATGGCGGTAGAGGCAAATTGGCCCTGTAATTAGACACCGGCAGAGGAGCAAGGCAGCAGTAGTTATGGCGGTATTGGCAAATTGGCCCTGTAATTAGACACCAGCAGAGGAGCAATGCAGCAGTAGTTATGGCGGTAGAGGCAAATTGGCCCTGTAATTAGACACCGGCAGAGGAGCAAGGCAGCAGTAGTTATGGCGGTAGAGGCAAATTGGCCCTGTAATTAGACACCGGCAGAGGAGCAAGGCAGCAGTAGTTATGGCGATAGAGGCAAATTGGCCCTATAATTAGACACTGGCAGAGGACAAAGGCAGCAGTAGTTATGGCGGTATAGGCAAATTGGTCCTGTAATTAGACACCGGCAGAGGAGCAAGGCAGCAGTAGTTATGGCGGTACAGGCAAATTGGCCCTGTAATTAGACACCGGCAGTAAACAGGCATCGGACCATGGCAGCAGTAGTTATGGTGGTACAGGCAATGCCAAGCGTCCGCACAGCAAGTCGGCGTGAGGTAAATGACGCAATTTCACGAATGCAAGATGGCGTCGGCGAAATCTCGCGAGATTTCGCCGACGTCGTTAACACCTCTTGCCATGTTAACCCTCAATACACCACACCGCCTCAACACACACTCCTCTCACCTTTCACCTCCACTCATGTCCACTCACTCTTTCACTCCACATATGTTCCTTTCTCTCACTCCGTTTCTCATACTCACACCGTCATCGTCGCTGCCCCGACATCTTCCTCCGCCGCCGCGATCCAGGATCCAGACGTTCTCCAGGCCGCCGACATGTTCTTGCGGGACCCCATCTGGGGTTTCGTGAAATCCCGCGATATTCAAGATAGCGTCGCCGCAACAACATGTCGCTGGCGTGGACGACATCGGGATCCAAAAAGATGGCGTCGGCGAAATCTCGCGAGATTACGCCGACGCCATTTTGGATCCCGATGTCGCCCACGCCAGCGACATATTCTTGCGGGACGCCATCTTGGATGTCATGAAGTCCCGCGATATTCAAGATGGCGTCGCCACAACAACATGTCGCTGGCATGGGCGACATCGGGATCCAAAATGGCGTCGGCGTAATCTCGCGAGATTTCGCCGACGCCATCTTTTTGGATCCTGATGTCGTCCATGCCAGCGACATATTGTTGCGGCGACGCCATCTTGAATCTCGCGGGACTTCACGACATCCAAGATGGCGTCCCGCAAGAACATGTCGGCAGCCTGGAGAACGTCTGGATCCTGGATCGCGGCGGCGGAGGAAGATGTCGGGGCAGCGACGATGACGGTGTGAGTATGAGAAACGGAGTGAGAGAAAGGAACGTATGTGGAGTGAAAGAGTGAGTGGACATGAGTGGAGGTGAAAGGTGAGAGGAGTGTGTGTTGAGGCGGTGTGGTGTGTTGAGTGTTAACATGTGCGTGTGTGTGGTGACGTCACCGGTTACAACTGGACGGAAGTTGTTACAACCGGAAGCTGGTTAGGGCATTTATTATTATAGATAATTTGGCTGACAGCCAAAGAATAATAGTATAAGAACACATACTTCTGTATGAGGAGCTATTGTCTTGCTTTCTCTCTCCCATACTACTTATACATTAGCCTTTGTTCGACCAGCTGCATGAAATCCTAAAGTTAGGTGTAAGGGCCCCGTCACACATAGCGACTCACCAGCGATCCCGACAACGATATCAACGTGTCCGGATCGCTGGTGATTCGCTACATGATCGCTGGTTAGCTGTCAATCAGACAGCTTCACCAGCGATCAGCACCAGCGACGTCGAGCGCGCGGCATCGCTGTGTATTTTAGTTACCAGCGCGCTGATGCAGGGAGCTGGTAACTAAGGTACACATCGGTTTTCTAAGGGGCATGCGTCACTTAGAAACCCGATGTGTACCTTGGTTACCAGCTCCCTGAATCAGCGTGCTGGTAACTAAGGTACACATCAGGTTTCTAAGCACCGCCCAGTGATTAACCCTGCATTTACCGCCATACTCATCCGGCCTCCGCTCCCACGCCGCAGCCTCCACCCGACGGCCGCGGCGGTCACCTGAGATGGGCTCACGGCCGATGCCCTCCCTGCATGATATGCGCATGCGCCATAGGCCGCGGCCGCGCCTCCTTCCTGATTCTTATGCTCCGGTTGTGCCCTGACCCGGAATACCTTTGGACCAATGGCTGACCAGACGAGGCTATATCAGGCCACTTCACCCTGAGGGAGGCGCCTCATCCATGTGTTTCCTAGCACTCTGGCCTCGCTTCATCGTGTGCTCTCTGCTTCTGCTGTTCCGTTCTCGGTTGCTCTCTGCAGCAGCCTCTCAGTCCTGCTACCCGTGTTCCTTGTTCTCTTCCGCAGTTCTGCCTCCTGGTTTCCTGTCATCCTACTCCAGTCCTGCCTTCAGCGTTCCTGCCGTCCTACTCCAGTCCTGTCTCCTGTGTTCCTGCCATTCTACTCCAGTCCTGTCTCCAGTGTTCCTGCCGTCCTACTCCAGTCCTGTTTCCAGTGTTCCTACTCCTGTCATTCCTTCTCGTTCCAGTCTTCTGTCTCACTTCTTTCCGGCCTCCTGGTTCCAGTTTTGTTCTGTCATTCTTTACTCCAGTCTCACAGTCTTACTCCGGTCCATCTGAGCCGCCCCTCTCGGTACCGGCTACCGTGGTACTCGAACCCCTGGGCCTGCTCCTAACGGTCCCTGTATAGGGGTTGGCTCCACCTGGCAGCTCGCCCGAGGCCCCTCAGTGCCACGGTCCAGAGGGTCCACTCCCGGGGTTTCCTGCTCCAGACCACCCACGCTAACAGTACGATCAGGCCATGGACTCCACCGGTACTAGGGCTGCTACCCAGAAAGAATTGCTATTCCTATGGGAGAATCAGGGTCGCATTATGTCAGTCAAGAAGTTAATGGACACCCGTTTGTAGCCTTAGACATGGCCGATCCTGGAAATGCCACTCAGCTGGCCAGTCTCCAACAGGAGCTGGGTCTGCAGCAAGATACTCAAGCCCACATTTTGTCCTACATGGCCTCCTTTGACAGTCGCCTGTCGGCCCTCCAGGCAGCCACTGCAGTGCCGACTCCTCCTCCCGCGTCTACCGCTCTCCCGACGCCCCACCTCGGCAAACCGCCTTGTTTCACTGGGGATCCCAAGCTCTGTAGGGGGTTCTTAAATCAGTGTAGCCTCCACTTTGAATGGCTGCCGCAGCAATATCCCTTGGATCGGGCCAAAGTGGCCTTCATCATGTCCCATCTGGAGGGAGAGGCCCTGTCTTGGGTAAACCCGCTCTGGGAACGTGACGACCCGGTCGTCTCGAGTGTTCCAGTTTACCTGGATACGTTTCGTAAGGTTTTCGATGAGCCGGGTCGGTTAGCTTCTCTCACTGAGTCACTCTTTAACTTACACCAGGGCTCTCTCACAGTCTGACAGTACGCTATTCGCTTTCGCACTATCTCCTCCGAGCTCAGCTGGAATTTGGTGGGGGCATTCTGGCACGGTCTTTCTAGTAGAATAAAGGATGAACTCGCAGGTCAAGATACCCCGTTCACCTTAGAGGACCTTATCTTGCTGGCTACCCGAATTGACCTGCGCTTCCTGGAGCGTGCTCAGGAGTCAGCGAGAGACAGGCGGTCCACCAGGTCAGTTTCTCCTTTCACCCGATCTGCCAGCTCCCGTGCGGCCGGTTCCTCTTCCCTCTCTTCGGGTGAGCCCATGCAGATAGACCGTCTCAGGTTGGCCGAGTTGCGTCAGAGAGAGACAGGCACAAGGTCTGTGCCTCTATTGCGATGATCCGTCACACTATCTCCGCACCTGTCCTAAGAGACAGGGAAACGACGCCACCTAGGTCAGGTAAGAGAGGCCTCCCTAGGTAATGATGATTCCTCTCAACCCCTTACAATTTCTGTGCTTTTGGTTTCAGGAGGGAGACGTGGTTCCGAGGTGGCCTACGTGGATTCGGGCTCAGCGGGAAACTTCATTCGGCCAGAAGAAGTGGACAAATACCAAATTCCTGTAGTCACTCTATCTAACCCAATTCAGATTTCCACCGTGGATGGCAAACCGCTACAGGTGACCGTCACCTTGGTCACGGAAGAGGTGGAGTTGCAAGTCGGAGCCTTACATCGAGAGAAGATAGCCTTTTACGTTTTGCCTAAGCTCTCTCACGCCATTCTACTTGGTCTCCCATGGTTAAGGACTCATCAGCCTGTTCTCGACTGGTCTTCTGGGGAGATACTCCACAGGGGGCACCCATGCCAAGCTCGCTATCTGACTCCTGTCTGTCTGGCGGTCGCTCCTCGGTCTCCTCCAGACCTTTCGGGTCTCCCTCCAGCCTACAGCTCTTTCGCCGATGTGTTTGATAAGAAGGAGGCAGAGGTCCTTCCTCCTCACTGGCCGTTCGACTGCCCAATTGAGCTCCCTCCCAGGGGCAGAATTTACCCTCTGTCTCCCGCAGAGACTACCGCCATGTCTGAGTATGTCCGAGAGAACCTCGCCAAAGGCTTTATACGGAAGTCCTCCTTGCCCGCAGGAGCTGGGTTCTTCGTCAAAAAGAAGGACGGAGCTTTCCGGCCGTACATTGACTATAGGAGCTTGAATGAAATTACCATCAAGAACAGGTACGCTCTTCCACTCATTCCGGAGTTGTTTGACCATCTCCATCCAAGCTGGACCTCAGAGGAGCCTATAATCTGGTCTGTATCCATGCAGGTGATGAGTGGAAGACCGCTTTCAACACTCGAGATGGTCATTACGAGTACCTCGTCATGCCCTTTGGTCTCTGCAATGCTCTTGCGGTGTTTCAGGAGTTCGTCAATGAGATCTTCCGGGATCTCTTGTACTCCTGTGTGGTCGTGTACTTAGATGACATCCTCGTCTTCTCGCCGGACCTCCCGTCCCACAGAAAGAGTGTCCGCCTGGTGCTTCAGCGTCTTCGGGAGAACCGCCTGTATGCGAAGATGGAGAAATGTCTCTTCGAACAGACCTCTCTGCCGTTTCTGGGTTACATTATCTCCGACACTGGTCTAAGGATGGATCCCGAGAAGTTGTCTGCCATCCTCAAATGGCCTTGCCCCGTCGGATTAAAGGCAATACAACGACTCCTCGGATTCGCCAACTATTACCGGCAATTTGTCTCCCACTTCTCCACGATCACAAGACCCATTTCTGCGCTCACCCATAAAGGGTCTACTCTCAAGGATTGGTCTCCTGAGGCAGAAGAGGCCTTTCTGACCCTAAAACGGGCTTTCTCCATAGCTCCAGTCCTGCATCGCCCTAGGAGCGATCGACCTTTTGTGCTCGAGGTGGACGCTTCCTCGACGGGGGCCGGGGCGATACTGTCCCAGAGAACCGCCTCCGGTCACCTGCACCCTTGTGGCTTCTTCTCGAAGGCCATTTCTCCATCTGAGCGTAACTACTCGATCAGTGACCGGGAACTTTTGGCCATCAAGTTGGCCTTGGAGGAATGGAGCCACCTCCTGGAAGGAGCTGTCCATCCTTTTGTCATCTTCTCGGACCACAAGAATCTGGCCTATCTCCAGTCTGCCCAAAGACTAAACCCTTGCCAGGCCAGATGGTCCTTGTTTTTCGCTCGATTTGATTTCGAGCTCCGTTTCCGTCCTAGCAACAAGAATTCCAAAGCCAACGCCCTGTCCAGGGTCTTCCAGCCACACGAATCCATGGATGAACCTTCACATATCATTAATCCCACTAGGTTCATCACCATGGCTCCAATGAACTGGCTTACTCCCCCACCTGGCAAGACGCTTGTGCCAGAGAATCTCAAGCGAAAGTTCCTTCTATGGGGGCACTCCTCCAAACTGGCCGGCCATGCTGGAACTAAGAAGACCCTTGACCTTATCACGTGTCACTACTGGTGGCCCACGCTTTGCCAAGATGTACTTGACTTTGTGGCTTCTTGTCCATCCTGTGCTAAAAACAAAGTGCCATGGAGACCCCCGTCCAGCTTGTTGCTTCCGTTGCCCGTCCCTACGGTTCCTTGGGAAAACATCGCCATGGATTTCATCACCGACCTACCCTGCTCTTTGGGCTGCACAGTCATCCTGGTGGTAGTGGATCGTTTTTCCAAGATGGCTCACTTCGTCCCTCTGCCCGGTCTTCCCTTAGCGCCGGAGCTGGCCAAAATCTTCATTCATCAAATCTTCCGACTTCACGGACTACCTCGACGCATTGTGTCTGACCGAGGGGTTCAGTTTGCCTCCAAGTTCTGGCGTTCGCTTTGTATGCTCATGAACATTAACCTCGAATTCTCCTCGGCCTATCATCCTCAGTCCAACGGACAGGTAGAGCGTACCAACCAGACGCTTACGGGGTACTTACGTCACTTCTCCAACACCCACCAGAACGATTGGGTCAACTTGCTCCCCTGGGCAGAGTTCGCTTATAACAACCATGCTTGTGAGAGTCTTCGGCCAAGTCTCCATTTTTCATTGTTTTTGGCAGACATCCTGGTGTTCCTTTTCCGGTAACTCCTGCCTCCGAGGTACCCGCGGCCAACGCCATGTCCTCTGAATTTTCTAAGATTTGGGCTGAGACCAACACATTACTCAAGAGATCCGCTGATCAGATGAAGAATTATGCAGACAAAAAGAGGTTGTATCCTCCACCGTATCGTGTTGGGGACAAGGCCTGGCTCTCCTCCAAATTCATCCGATTGAAACGGCCCTCGTACAAATTGGGCCGATGCTACATCGGTCCGTTTGAAGTTCTGGGACGTATTAACGAAGTCGCCTACAAATTGAGGTTGCCTGCTTCACTCCGGATCCCGAACACCTTTCACGTCTCTCTTCTGAAGCCTTTGGTGCTGAATCGTTTCCATTCCTCGCTTGATCCTGGTCCTCAGCCGGTGGGTGCCGATGATGTTTTTGAAGTGCAGGACATTCTCGCTGTGAAGAGGGTTAGAGGTAGGACTTTCTTTCTTGATGATTGGAAGAGCTTTGGTCCTGAGGAGAGATCCTGGGAGCCTCGGGAGAATATCAATGCTCCCCGTATCCTCAAGAGGTTTCTTTCTAACCTCCGGGGGGGCGGCTTGGGGGGGTACTGTTACACCGCTCCGCCATACTCACCCGGCCTCCGCTCCCACGCCGCAGCCTCTCTCCACCCGACGGCCGCGTCGGTCACCTGAGACGGGCTCACGACTGATGCCCTCCCTGCATGCTAGGCGCATGCGCCATAGGCCGCGGCAGCGCCTCCTTCCTGCTTCTTATGCTCCGGTTGTGCCCTGACCCGGAAGTACCTTTGGACCAATGGCTGACCAGACGGGGCCATATCAGGCCGCTTGCCCCTGAGGGAGGTGCCTGATCGTTGTGTTTCCTAGCACTCTGGCCTCACTTCATTGTGTGCTCTCTGCTTCTGCAGTTCCGTTCTCGGCAGCCTCTCAGTCCTGCTACCCGTGTTCCTTGTTTTCTTCCGCAGATCTGCCTCCTGTGTTCCTGTCGTCCTGCTCCAGTCCTGTCTCCAGTGTTCCTGCCGTCCTACTCCAGTCCTGTCTCCAGTGTTCCTGCTGTCCTACTCCAGTCCTGCCTTCAGCGTTCCTGCCGTCCTACTCCAGTCCTGTCTCCAATGTTCCTGCCGTCCTACTCCAGTCCTGCCTTCAGCGTTCCTGCCGTCCTACTCCAGTCCTGTCTCCAGTGTTCCTACTCCTGTCATTCCTTCTCGTTCCAGTCTTCTGTCTCACTTCTTTCCGGCCTCCTGGCACCAGTCTTGTTCTGTCATTCTTTACTCCAGTCTCAGTCTTCCTCCGGTCCATCCTGAACCCCTGCTCCTAACGGTCCCTGTATGGGGGTTGGTTCCACCTGGCAGCTCGCCCGGGGCCCCTCGGTGCCACAGTCCAGAGGTTCCACTCCCGGGGTTTCCTGCTCCAGACCACCCACGCTAACAGCTGGTCTCCCGCCTGTCACACGCAGCAATGCGTGCTGGCCAGTGGGAGACCAGCGACCAAAAAAATGTCCAGGGCTTTCCATCAACGATCAGTGATAACGGCAGGGGGGTCGGTCGCTGATAGGTGTCACACCCAGCGATCTCGCTGGTGAGATCGCTGTTGCGTCACAAAACTTGTGACTCAGCAGCGATCTTGCTACCGAGATCGCTATGTGTGACGGGGCCTTAACTTTCATGCCAACCTCAGATACATACACCCAGAATAGTGACCTATATGGAGTTGTTTGAAACGTTTTTATACTGGAAAGCTAGAGTCAGTGATTTTTTTTTCTAACTGTACTGTATGTTTTCAGGCTTAATTATTTTTGTACACTGTAAATCGGCCATACAGCATTCAATAATGTGTTTGTTTCTGCATACAGATTCACCAAAGGACATTGTACATTCTCATATATATATTTATTCGCATTTATAATGTCACAGCCTGAATTATATGCTGTAAAACTGAAACTTGTCATCTGGATATTAGACCCCGAACTAAGGGGATATGTATAGAGGCCATTTCACGTTTATTAAAAGGAACCTGTCACCATAAAAATCGCTATCAACCTGTACTGTTAATAGCGTTATTGACCTGCCCGGTGCCCGCAATTACCCGAAAGCTACAGGTAGAAAGTGAACCTTATTCTCCCAGCAGCTTTCCAGACTCAGTCACGGGGGCGGCACCGGGGTGGGTTCAGTCATCGTTCTGGGAAAGCAGAGAGGCGGCTGTATTCGCACCCCCAGTCCTGGCTGACAGCCGGTCACAATTTACCTCAATATTCGGCTAAGTGCGGGCATCGGGCAGGTTAATATCACTATTAACATGCAGAGTAACCCCATATCTGCAGGTTAATAGCGTTTTGTATTTAATTCAGAAATTGAAAAGAAATCCTGCCTTGAATTTTGAATCACAAGTGCAGAGGTCGGACACTGCACGGCCATCTCTCTTTTCTCCCTTCCTATTCCCCCATCCACCACCGGCCTCCTGTTTCTGACGGACAGGTCACTCTTTTCTCAGTGATATGCCTTCCTTGCCTGAGATTCTGCGCAAGAGCCATGATTGCCCGTGTTCTCACTTTATGTGCAGTAAGTTCCTGATAATGTCATGAAAGCCAGACTCTCGTTTGGCAGGTGCTCCACCCCCTGTAATGAGAAAAACATTGGCAATGTCAGCATTTACACAGAACCTTGGGCAGGAGATAACATGTTGCCAGAATTGTTACTCCAGTCAGTGACTGGAGTAAGATTTGTGGCATAAAGCACAACACAGCTCGTGGTGAATTAGAATAGTGGATGTAGTCATCTCCTATCCTGCCCTACCTTTCTGGTGAAACTGACTGAAACTGTTAAAAAATTGGCAAAAGTCACAAAAGCGTATTATACCAGATTTGTGGAGTAAACACTTTGATGAATTGGAGCTTTAGTGCGTGCTTTGTTGTTACTTATAATTCTAGATACTGCTAAATTTGATAGTTATTAGGCATTATGTAGATAGCTTTATTCTACAGAGTGAACATCCCAGTGATAGTGGTCTAAGGGAGTACAGTCAAGTGACAAATTCCCTTTAGGGTCACAGAGAATTGACTAGATTGCATGCAATTGTAGCAAACACTCAGCTGTGTGGTACGTTCAGACAGGTTTCTGGCCTCTGGATGTACACAGCAATTGTCCTAGAACTCGAAAATAGCGAGGCAATAAAACATTATATTGTATGCTTATTATTAGGCCTTATTTGCATTGGATAATGTGCAATATTCCCTGATAATGCAGAGGTCAGCAGATATGCTAGGGTTAATCTACATACATGCTTGGTTAACATTATCACTAAAAGTGTTACAGACAACCATCATCCACATTATTAAAATTGTAAGTGAAGGATGGGTCTTTCCAGCACATGGCGCATTGCCCAGAATACTGTAACAAAACATTTAACAATATTAAACGTGACAGAACTCTCCGCCAGTTACCATAGAAACCACAACCAGAAGACAGAGCCGCACCAAGTGCGCGATGTACGGACCGGAAATCATAAACTGCTAATTGAATCAAGCAAATCACTACACTAACACACATTTCCAATATTTGCTCATTTAGGGGCTGAGTGCGGAGAGTTATAGATTTAATTAGCTAATACACAACTAAGAAATATAAAAGATTAATAAAAACACCATAGACAGGAAAATGATTCATGTGTTTTCAAGACAATTAAAGTGTAATGCCTAAAAAAAATACATTTATAGCATAAAGGATAATGTGCTGATTTCTGGGAGTCCAATCGCTGAGACCCCAGTGATCCCAAGACTGCAGCCATATTCTGAATGGGCTTGGCCTCCGCTTCATTCATTGTTTATGAGGCAATAACTAAGCTTTTTTTGTAGTCACATAGACAATGAATTGAGAAGAGTTTAAAGGGGTGTTCCGAAGTCCATAGTGATTTTCATCCTAAATCCCTATCTATACAGTGCCATAATCTAAATTATTTTCTAATAATCTTGAATTAAAAATTCCCTACGCTTCCCTAACTTCACTATCTAACTGTTTTTCTAATTTTTTCCCTTTTTGATGACACTTGAGACTTAAACTAAGTGTCATCAGTAGGTAGAGGCTGTGGTCACTACCACAACCTCTGCCTCCTCCTTGAAACAAAGCAGCATCAGTGATTCTCGTTTCGGGCACTGGGCTAGTCCCTGCACGCTATACACTGTGCGATGTGTGCCGACTCAGATTAGCAGTAATGAACCAGCAACAGTGCACATTGCCAGAGTAGCTGGCATGCAGAGACCAGCTCCACTCCTTCAAATGAAGTCACTGGTCTTTGCACATCAGGTGTTGTAACAACGTACTCCGGTGCCAGCTCATTACTGCTGATCTGAGTCAACAACAGAGTGCGCGCTGTCATTGTGCACATCACACAGTGCACATTGAGCAGGGACTAGCTTAGTCCCTGAAACAAGCATATTTGATGCTTTGATTGAAGGAGGTGGCAGTGGATGCGCAAGTGACCATTGGCTCTGCCCACTGATCACTCTTTCTTTGATTATCCCAGCATTCACTGGGATTCTCAAATGAAGAGTCATCAAAAAGGAAGTGAAAAGTAAAATAGAAAAGCAGTTACATAGAGTAGTTAGGGAAGGAGAGCAAACTTTTAATTCAAGTATGTTAGAAAATAGTTTAGATTATGGCTCTAAACAGTTAGGGATTTAGAATGAAAATGACTTTGGACTTCGGCCAACCCCTTTAAAGGGTTTGTCCGATCCAAAATGATAAGACTGCAGTCACTCTGTGTGACTGAAGAATTGTGAATCCCCTCAGTGTGTGCACTATACGCTGCAGAGATTCGCCGGTTTCTGAGCCGGGACCAGAGGGTAAGTGATGCATCCATCCAGTGGGCATGGCCATCCAGTGAGTGCAGCCTTGCTCAGTAAAAGTGTATGGGGCAAGGCTGCTCTCATGAGTAAGGCTATAGCCAGGGGTATGTATAACTCAATCATACCCTCCGATCCCGATTCAGAAACTGGCAAAATCCCTGCAGCGCACACTGTGTGCAATGGGAGGATTCATAAGTCTGCAGTCACACAGAGACACTGCAGCATTATCATTTTGAACTGGACAATCCCTTTAAACATGCTCTGTTCTGAATGGGGCTACAGAACCTTGATCTGGGGGCTTCAGAGTTGGGATTTTGGATTGTTAGAGATCCCAGTAGACATACCTCCAGCAAAAATGTATCACCTATCCCATGTATATGGGATAACTTGATCTTTTATTCTCCTCTTGAGACAGCATTCTGTTTAATTGGATTATTGTTAAAGGGAACCTATCAGGTAATTAATGCTGCCCATACTGTTGCAGCCTTAAGAGACCTCGTTCACATAGAGATAGAGACCTGTCAGTCACCTAGAGCAGCGCTGGGATTAGCTAGCTGTGTTTGAAGCCAGACTTCTCTGTTCTCTGGCTATAGGCCCTGGCTGGATCCTCAAAGTATATTTTATATGTGTCACCAAAGCTGTTCTAGGAATAATATACTTGTCGCTGCCAGTTTCCCTTTAAGGCAGTCAAAGTGCTGGGGTGAGGTTGTTCACAGTGCTGTGAATGGTGACTTTGGCCATGCCGGCACGCCTTTGTACCAGTAAGTACCGTATTTTTCAGACTGTAAGACGCACTTTTCCCCAAAAAAATTGGGAGGAAAATGGGGGGTGCAAGTCCTAACGCAGGCTTACCGGGGGGTTGTGGCAGTGGTGCAGCAGCATCCCTTCCTCAGGGAACCAGCGGCGGCAGAAGTGTGGCGAAGCTGAAGCTCAGTGTCGGCGGTGAGCAGTGCGGAGTGCATCATTGGTTTCCCTGTGGCCATCTTCCTGAAGCCGTGAGCCGCCGGAAGCCATGCATGCGCAGACTGAGATCTCGGCTGACCTCTCTCGCTCAATTTTCCTGAGCCTATGGGCTTCAGAAAAATGGCCACCGGAAGCCGTGTGTGCGCAGATTGAGATCTCTGCAGCCCTCAGCTTCAGGAAATCTTATAATCCGAAAAATACAATAGGTGACACCCAGGAGGAATGAAGTTCATTTTCTCTTGAGTGCCACATTTTCAGTAGGGCGCATGGGCTCCTTTCTAATGCTTTTCACCTGCAGATTAACCCTACATCTGCAAGATAATACCATTATCCGGCATGAAAGGTTCCCTTTAATACCGTAGAAACACCAATAAGGCTACTTTCACACATCAGTTTTTTGCCGTCAGGCAGGATCCGGCTATTTTTAGAAAAAACGGATCCGGCATAAATTTTGGAGAACTGTAGAAACGGATCCGTTTTTTGCTGGATCCGTCTAGCAGGTTATATCTGTTCCTGGGGGCTGGCCAATTGGATCTGAGCATGCGCAGACTTAAAAAAACCGGATCCGGTGGCTGGATCCGTCTTTTTCTGGATCCGGCGCATTCCGGCGCCCATAGACTTTCATTGTAGCAAAAAGCTGGAAGCGCCGGATCCGGCGCTTCCGGCTTTTTCGCCGGAGACAAAAAAACGTTACAGTAGCCGTTTTTTCCAGACGCCGGAATGAGACAAGTTGCCGGATCCGGCAAAAAACGGATGAAACGCAATGCCATCCGGCACGATCCGGCGCTAATGCAAGTCAATGGGGAAAAACTGGATCCGGCATTGCATTTTGCCGGATCCGGTTTTACAAAAAAAAGCCGGATCGCGCCTGAAGGCAAAAAACTGATGTGTGAAAGAGGCCTAAGAAGCACCACAAACATCAGTCCTATTTTTATTGGATACTTGGTGTGAACAGATACAGGACAAATAAATAGCATAACATTCTAACTATATACTAAGTATAAAAATAATAATACCAATAAAAAGGAGACAAATATGTAGTCGGAGAAAAGAAAATACATAAAAACTGGAGGACAGCAAATTATAAAATATTTATCCAATATGTAAAATTCTTTAACGCCTTATGGATAAATAATCACCTAGTAAGGGTGAGCCACTGCAGTAACCTACCTAACTGCAAAGTAAGGGCTCGTTCAGACGTCCGATTTTTGGGTACAAGTGAATGCGTGATTTTCATGGATAGCACTAGCACCTATGGTGGTCTATGGGGCGATTCACATCCATAATTTTTCGTAGATCGACAGATCCTAGGAAAATTGTAGAGAAATGTCCAATTTTGATCTGGGGGTAAAAATCAGAATTATTAGAATAATCGGTCCGTTTTTATCATATATGGAAAAATCGGATGTCTGAATGAGCCCTAATACTGATAGTATATGAAAAAAATATATCAAGAGATAAGCAGATGTAGATAGTTAATTATTACCACAGTTGTTTAAAAAGTGCATGACCAGTTAAAGAGTTCTAGTAGGAAATGGCTGAGAACCAGAAGCAACAGACACCCAACATGTTTAGAAAGACAGGATTCATCCAGAGAAAACCCTGACAAATGTCATTCCAAAAAAATGTTTGCTGTAGGCATCTCAAGGCATTGGTCTTGAAAAAAATTACAATTTATTTTCTAACCAAAATTTGCAGCAGTGAAATCAGTTGCACGTTAAAAGTTATTGGGCCTCTTCATCATCAAAAACTTCTGAAAAATGTAAAATGAATCAACATTTTTTAAAGGGAATCTGTCACCAGGTTTTTGCTACCCCATCTGAGAGCAGAAATCCTGATTCCAGTGATGTATCATTTACTGGGCTGCTTGCTGCAGTTTTCTCTGATGAGCTCTGTATAACCCAAGCCACACCACTGTACACTGTGCATAGGAAAAAGCTGCCAATCATTGGAGGGGCGGGTTACAGAGTTCATGAATATGGCAGACTGCATGGCCGCTGATAAAACAGTGATTTTAAGAAAACTAAACCAATCAGACCAGCAAGTGACACATCACTGGATTCAGGGTCTCTGCCCTAACATTATGCTGCTCTCAGATTAGGTAGCAGATTCACTTTAAGTATAATGCAGCTACATGGAAGTGTTAATGTATTTCGTAGTGATGAGAAAGCTAAAAATAACTGTATATTCTACATTAAGTCTTCCAGCATACATTTCCTTGCACACATAGAGCTGTATGGTTATTTTCTCAATGCATTGTGTAACAGGAGAATCGTTTACATCAAAAATACAAAAGATTCATCCCTAAATGCCATCTTTTATTTCTGCCATTTCCTTTGAAGAAGTTAAGAACTGTCTGAAATGTTTAGACTGATTTGCTTTTCATTTGCTTCCACTTCAAAGTGGCTCCTTCAATAGTTGGGTTTTCTGTGATTCTATTTATCTGGCAGCAAATTTCTGTTGTTAAGTGCTATAAAATAAAAAGTACAAATGTATTTTTCTTCCAAGGTTTAATAACTTGTCTGTATTTGTTTGCATTATTTTGGTGATCCTTTGGAAGCGTTCAGCTTGGTGAAACATTCAGGCTTCAGATTTTACAGTAATTCCTTTTTATAGTAATCGGATTACAGACTAAACTACCGTATTTATTCTCATGAAAAAATGAGTTCATTAGGGCCAAACTCTGTTTGCTAATTAGTGATGATCGAGCACTGAAATGTTCGAGTGCTTGGTAGTTGAATCGTGCAGGTTAGATGTTCGGACCCACTTGATTCGAGTACCAAGTAAAATGGAAGTAAATTGGAATCTCAGGCATATTTCTAGCAGACACTTCCCGTAGGACTGGGGGGCCTGGAAAGTCACTGAAATGGATGGAAACAGTGCTCAGCTATGTTACCCAGTCAATCAGATGTAAATTAATGTGAATAATCACTGCTCCCCACGCCCTCCTCTTGGCGCCTGTTAAGTTTTTTACTATTGCTGACCAGGCGCCGAGAGGTGGGCATGGGGAGCACTGATTATTCATTTTAAATTAACATCTGATTAACTGGGCAGCGTATGTCTCTCACTTCTCCAGTGCTAGCAAAAGAAATAAAGAAGAAATAGTGTACCCCCCGCTCCTATTTTGAATATTCAGCTAAGTGGAACAGACTGCTTGGGCTAATATTATTAGGCTGGAATTGGCCAGTTAACCATGGACCTTCCCCAGCCTGATCATATCAGCTCACAGCTGTCTGCTTTGCCTTTGCTGGTTGTAAAAAATGGGGGGTCCTAAAAAATTATGCGGGTCCCTCCCTATTTTTGATAACTAGCAAAGACATAGCAGACAGCTCTGAGCTGAGCTGATATTACTAGGCTGGGAAAGTCCATAGATATCTAGCCCTTCTCAGCCTATTAATATCTTCCCAGCATATGAATATTTCCTCAGGTAGTTATTAAAAATGGGGAGAACCCCACATTGTTTTTTTAATTGATTTATTTCTTCTGTCAGCATGTGAAACGCACGCTGTTCAGTTAATCAGATGTAAATTAAAAATGAATATTCACTGCTCCCCATGCCCACCTCTGCACCAGGTCAGTGATAGTATAAATGTGAATGTGTTTGTTTATAGCCGTAAATTATATGTTGACCTAAATGCAGCAGTTGCCACTGCACATTTAGTATGATATACAGCAGGTTATAGCAGCCTACATTTGTCAGATATGTGTAATGCTAAGAGGCAGCGACTGATCTCAAAGCTTTGATCAGTGCAGCTTTAGGTTACTCATCGACACGCCATACAATCCCAACCAACGAGTACAGAGCTCCAGGATCACACTTACGAAATTACTGCTAGATAGCTGTGATAGTGCTGCCTACATATCTAAATCTAGACTTTCTGGAGTCCTCTTTATATTGGATGAACCTTTGCACATTGGCAAACTTACATATTGAACAGGGGATCTACATTCAGAGATGCAACTGTACGCAGTGGCTAGTACTAAAGCTGTTGCAACTCAGGTCGGCCTTTGCGCTAAACTCTCCTTAATGGAGTAGGAAGGACCTGGATGCGCTAACCTTCACTTGTCATCTTCGTTCTCTACCGCTGTTAACTCACCACCAAATTATTACGTGTGCGAGCATACTTTCTGAAAAACAGCAGTAGCTTACCGGGCAGGTGGGAACCCTATTCCCTGTGCAGCTGAACCTCCTATTAATGCTAATGGCTACCTACTGTAAAAAATAAGTAATTAAAGGGGTTGTCCAGTCTAAAATGAAAAGTCTGCTATCACTCAAAACCAGGACTGGGTGATAAATACAGAAGTGGTGTTGTGTTTCTATTATACTGTTCCTCTGATTGTTCCACTCCTGGTTTTGGCTTACAAATACTGATGTAAAATACTGACCGTATAATGAATGTGTGAGCGTGGCCTTAGACTGGCATACACAGTATATTGTAGCTTGATACTATTACAAGTTGTGGAATCTCAGTGAAGGGAGTTCCGACATCACATGCAGATTGCCGTTTAGGAAGGGATTTCCCTAGGCAAAAGCTGAGATTCTGAATTTATCACATCATATAACATTTTGAATAAAAAGATGCACATCAATAATAACTGACCTATATTAGGCATACGAAATATCACAAATGTTCGTTGTATAGGAATCTTCTCTTTACAATGCTGGCAACAGTCTAATAATAGGAAACCTGATGACGTTTTCCCTTTAAAGGGACTCTATCACTTCCAAAACTGGATTGCGTGTGCACGCTCTCCTAGCCTCCTGCAGTGTCTGTGCAGATTTGCTAGGCCAAGGATGCAATTCTGCCCCAGCTCGGTCTGGGCAAGTAATCACTAGGAATCAACATAATGGGAAGAGCAGCATGGCGAAAGAGGGGTATACAATTTTTGAATAAAATGAAAACACCTTTTTACAAAAAGCTAAGCAACTAAAAGCAACCCTACATGGATGATTTTAACAGAGGCTAAATCCCCTATATGACTATATAAGTAGTTTAAAAAGGAACTGTACTTTCAACAAACTTTACATGAATGAAAAGTACATATATATATATAATATATTAGCTAAAATATATATTATATAGAATATATATTTATTATAATATACAGGTGCTTCTCACAAAATAAGAATATCATCCAAAAGTTTCTTTATTTCAGTTCTTCAATACAAAAATGAAACTCATATATTATATAGAGTCAGTACAAACAGAGTGATCTATTTCAAGTGTTTATTTCTGTTAATGTTGATGATTATGGCTTACAGCCAATGAAAACCCAAAAGATTATCTCAGTAAATTAGAATACTTTATAATGCCAGCTTGAAAAATGATTTTAAAATCCGAAATGTTGGCCCACTGAAATGTATGTTCAGTAAATGCACTCAATACTTGGTCGGGGCTCCTTTTGCATCAATTACTGCATCAATGCGGTGTGGCATGGAGGTGATCAGCCTGTGGCACTGCTGAGGTGTTATGGAAGCCCAGGTTGCTTTAATAGCAGCCTTCAGCTCGTCTGCATTGTTGGGTCTGATGTGTCTCAACTTCCTCTTGACAATAACCCATAGATTCTCTATGAGGTTAAGATCAGGTGAGTTTGCTGGCCAATCACGCACAGTGATACTTTTGTTTTTATACCAGGAATTGGTACTTTTTCATTCTCCATCCTGGAGAATGAAATTTCCATCGCCAAAAAGCTTGTCGGCAGAGGGAAGCATAAAGTAAGTGCTCTAAAATTTCCTTGTAGATGTCTGCGCTGACTTTGGTCTTGATAAAGCACCGTAGACCTACACCAGCAGATGACATGGCTCCCCAAACCATCACTGATTGTGGAAACTTCACACTAGATCTCAAGCAGCTTGGATTGTGTGCCTCTCTACACTTCCGCCAGACTCTGGGACCTTGATTTCCAAATGAAATACAAAATGTACTTTCATTTGAAAACAACAATTTGGACCACAGAGCAACAGTCCAGTTTTTTTTCTCCTTGACCCAGGGAAGATGCTTTTTGCATTGATTAGTCATGAGTGGCTTGATACAAGGAATGTGACACTTGTAGCCCATGCCCTGGATACGTCTGTGTGTGGTGGCTCTTGAAGCAATGAATCCAGCAGCAGTCCACTCCTGGTGAATCTCACCCAAATTTTTGAATGGCCTTTTCTAATCAATCTTTTCAAGGCTGCAGTTATCCCAGTTGCTTGTGCACCTTTTTCTACCACAAATTTTCCTTTCACTGGACTTTCCATTAATATGCTTGGATAAAGCACTCTGTGAAGAGCCAGCTTTTGTTGCAATGACCTTTTGTGGCTTACGCTCCTTGTGGATTGTGTCAATGACTGCCTTCTGGACATCTGTCAAGTCAACAGTCTTCCCCATGATGGTGGAGCCTACTGAAACAGACTAAGGGACCTGTTTAAATGCTTAGGAAGCCTTAGCAGGTGTTTTTTGTTAATTACTGTATATACTTGAGTATAAGCCGAGATTTTCAGCCCATTTTTTAAGGCTGAAAGTGCTTCTCTCGGCTTATACTCGAGTCATATACGCCAAGGGTGGGCAGGGGAGGGGATCGCGGCTGTCACATATACTCACCCCCCCCCCGGCACGGTCTTTTTTGTTAATTATTCTAATTTACTGAGATAATGCCAGTTGAGTTTCATTGGCTGTGAGCCATAATCATCAACACTAACAGAAATAAACACTTGAAATAGATCACTCTGTTTGTAATGACTATATGACATGTAATGACAATACTTTTTTACTTTTTGTATTGAAGACCTGAAATAAATTAACTTTTTGATGATATTCTAATTTTGTGAGAAGTACCTGTCTATTATATGATTATATATCTATAAATGTGTGTATTAACTGTTACAGTTACTTATATAGTATAGACAAATATAATTAAAATTACTTTAAATAACAGGTAAAAAATAATAGCAAAATAAGTTTTTGTTTTTTTTTCTAAATACATTGTTTGATGACCAACTTTAAAAAGGTATTCCCATCTACAAGGTCCTATCTCAATATGTAGTAGGTGTCATAATAATAATATTAGCAAATATCTCCAGTTAGAAATGTACAGTAGTATAGTTCTTCTGATTCACTATGTTGATTACCCAATGGGCACGACATTGTTGTAGCTTAGGTATTCATGTCTATGACTAGAGAAGAGCAAATTTGTTCGGCTTTTGTCTCCAAATCAGATTTTGATATATTCCGGCCATATTCGGATGCTATTCATGCCGAATGTTTGTCTTATGATCGGTTCCAAACATATTCGCTAATTTTTACTCCCATTGACTCTAATGACGTTCGGCTGTGTTCGACGAATATTGCAAAAACAATATTCGAGTCCGATCTTATTCGGAACCGAATCCGAACAAATTTGCTCATCTCTAGCTAAGACCACTCATATAGTGACAATTATTTAGCTGTTAGTGGTTTTAACTTGAGTTGAGCGAATTTTTCAAAATTTGGTTCCGTTTTCGATTGGTGGCGAATATTATTTTTGCAATATTCACCGAACACAGCTGAATGTCATTGGTGGCAATGGGAGTAGAATTACCAAATATGTTTGGAACCAATAATTAAACATAAATTTGGCACGAATAGGGAACCAATATGGTACAAATATGGCAAATTCAGATTTGGTGTCTGATTCCGAACATATTCGCTCAACTCTAGTCGTAACCATAGTTAATGTACCTAAGCTACTGCAATGCCCTGCAGGGACATAGAGAATCAGAAGAACTATACTACATTTCTGATTGGAGTTATTTGCTAATATTATTATTATTACATCTACTACATATTGGGATAGGATCTTGGAGATGGGAATTCCTCTTTAACATTTGATCATCTATGATATTGTCATAGTTAAAAATTGTCAATTATGAATATTATTATATATCAAAAATACCTAGATGCTTTAAGTATATTCATTATTGGGGCTATTTTTAATTCTATACACTGCATATACTACATAAATTTAAAACAAATTCTGCTTGCTCAACTGGAAAAATACATTTTCCTCTGTAGGCATGGATGGTTGACAGATTTTTGTAGTCGTATGTTTTGCTTTTCATTGGACATATGCTATGCACCCAGGGGCATAAAGGCTTAGATTAGATAAAGCAATACAAAATCATCCTTAGATCAAGTTGATGGTTTGTATTTGTATGGTAATGTGCACTCTGCTGATTGTGTTATATTCTCATAAAATGTATTTGCAGAGCTTTTAGAAAACCTTGTAATACGTTACCTAAAATTATCATGTTGTAATACTTAATGGTTTACCGCCATTTGGTTATAATGTCTCACTGTAATTATTTCATGAGAAGGAATCTAATATTGGAAAGAAAATAAAAACAAAAATAATGTTGAAAAAATAGTAAATCACCATTGTAAAAAAGAGAGACAATCTGGACTGTTATGTTTGCTATCTGTGAATTCATCATTTTTATATCACATAATTGCTATCGCCAGTGACATTATCTACTCAAGTTATTTGATTGTATCAGATTCAAGTTTGTTCACTTGCGCAAGACTTTGAGAAAAGCTCATGGCCCTGATTCATAAGTTTTCTCCATAAACTGGGAGCATAAGTGGCGGTCAGCTGGGAAGGGGCATGAGTGAGTGTGGTTAACAATTTCGCAAAAAATGATGCCACAAAAGCGGCCTGAATTATTTATGACAGAAATTTTCTCCAGACTGGAGTACATAACGTGTGGTGGTGCTTGGCCACTGAAAGACGTGCCAAATTTATTTAGAGGCTCGCGGCTAGAATTTGCCGCATCTTACACACGCACACTCTTGAGTGTGGGCTCATGTTCAGAAAGTTTCTATTTTCAGGATGTGATATTTTGCTTTTTTTACTTGACTGAAGTAAAGGAGTCTTAACCCCTTTACACAATATCATGTACATACGTGATTGCTGGGGGGATCACATGTGGCGAGAGCTCAGGAACAGTACTCCCTGCACACGTAGAAGATACCGGCTATTTGGGCATCTGTCTTTTACAGATGTGGTCGAAGGTGAACTCCGATCACAACTGTTAGCAATTTAAATGCTACGGTCATTGTCTGAAAGTAGCAGTTAAATGGAAGGCGTGTCTCTGCTAGCTATAACTGGATCCAGTCGGTGCCCTGTAACACAATCATAGTGCTCCGATAGGTTACCATTACATTGTCTGGTATGGTGAAGGTCTACTTCTCCACCATCTTGGTACTCCTCTGAAGTTTAACTACATGCAGAACTTCAAAGGAGAAGGTACCGTTACGCTAAGCAAAGCACTAGCGATCCCGACAACAATACGACATGGTAAGGATCGCTGGTGCGTCACTAAATGGTCGCTAGTAAGCTGTCAAACAGACAGATCTACTCAGTGATGCAGCAACAATCCGGTAATCCTATAGCGACCTCGGCAGTCGTTGATACCTTGTCACACAGCAGCTATTCTGACGACTCCCGCCTGCGTCCTTGAGTCCTGCGTCGCCAACATGTTCGCTCGTCGGCGTCAAACACAGCGATGCATGCTGGCCAGTGAGACGCCAATGATCAGAAAATGGCCTGGGACATTCAAGCACGATCAGCATTATGCAGCGGGGGGGCGGTCACCGCTATGTGTCACATGTAGCGAGATCGCGGCGAGATCGCTGTTGCGTCACAAAATCGGTGACGCACCAGCAATCTCACTAATGATCTCGTTATGTGAGACGGGGCCTAGACTCGGATTTTGTGCAATCATATGTGATCATATGATTGCAGGTTTAAGGCCCCTAAGGGGATAAAAAATAAATTAAAATTAAATAAATGAATTAAAAAAATATAAAACTTAAAATCTCCCACCTTTTCCACCTATTGAAAATAAATAAATTTAAAATATCATTAAATCATAAACATCTGGTATTTCTGCTTTCATAAAAGTTCGATTTATCAAAATATAAACTTACTATGATCAGTAAATGGGGTAACAAGAAATAAAAAATCAAAGCAGCAGAATAAGAAGATAAATCAAAATGTCAAATAGTCCCCAAAATGGTATTAATAAATACATCAGCTCCCCCTGCAATAAAACAAGCACTCATATAGCTAAATTGATGGGAAAATAATAATGTACGGGTCTCATAAAATAGCAACACATATCAAATTTTTTTTACAAATATCAGCATTTTTTTCTTCATTTAAATTAAAAAAATCTATACAAGTTTGCTATTGTCATAATCGTTCTGACATAAATAATCATTATTCAGAATAATTTTTATGACAAAATGTAGCAGAAAAAACAAAACCCCCAAACCCAGGACAGAATTACATTTTTTCCCACAATTTAACGGTACATCATTTTTTTTTTCAAATTTTTCAATACATTTTATTTTAAACAAATACTGTTGGTCAAAGCTACAACTCATCCTGCAAAAAATCCAGCCTTTATATGGCTGGCATGGTTAGTGGCAGAGAATGAAGCAATAACATGTGTATATGAAGAAACAATTGCTCTATTGCATCACATGCATAAAGAGACTCGTTTGCATTAGAATCCTATGTGGATGGTTTCTCTAGCTGTGAATTTACAAACAGATTTTTGACTAATCAGACACATTTCAATATCTGAAAGATTATTTTTATCCCTCTCTAACAGTGGCATGTACAAGTTTGGGCACCCCATGTCAAAATTACTGTTATTGTGTACAGTTAAAGGGAACCTGTCAGCAGAATTTTGCTAAGTAAACTACAGGCATTGTCAGGTTGACAGTATTAAACTGATTAAAATGATACCTGTGGGAAGATCTTTCCTTGGTTTCTCTGGCTTAGAGCAGGAAGATAAGACTCTGCATGCAGTCCCGCCCCGGAGCATGAGCATCTCATTAATTGAAAACTTCTAACACTGATTACACAAGAACCACAAGGTGGATTTCTTCATCCCAGATATCATTTAATCAGTTTAACACTGCCAACCTGACAATGCCTGTAGTTTACTTAGCAAAATCCTTATGACAAGTTCGCTTTAAACAAGTGAAAGATGAAATTATCTCTGAAAGGTCTTTAGTTAAAGATGACACATTTGCTATGTATTTTAGGCAAAAAATAATAATATTTATATTTTTTTCATCTCTTAAAAATTACAAAGAGGAAAATGGGTCAATTCAAAAGTTTGAGCTCCCTTGGAGATTTGTGTACTCAGATAACTTTGACCAACTACATGGTGAGACACAGCCATTACACAGTACACAGCAGGGACACATTTATAAGATTATCTCAGCACCGGAACATTTTATTATTCCAAGATCTGTTGATTAAAGTATACTTTTGGGAAAAAGTAGGAAAACCCCTTAAAAGCTGGCCATAGACATTAGATGGCTGTCAACCAAAGTATTGTTTGGCCGATATCCATCTCAGCCAGCCCTTTCATGCACAGGTGTGATCGTTTGACTGAGCACTCCTGTGTTCTCCATGAGAATGCCGTCAGTTGACATGCCAGCTGTCAGTTTAATTATGTTAACCCTTTTCTGACATGGCTGTTTTCTGTTTTTGCTTTTTTGTTTTTTCTTCTTCCAAGAACCATAACTTTTTTATTTTTCTGTCGATACCCATATGAGACCTTGTTTTTTGAGGGGTGAGTTGTACTTTTGAATGACACCATTCATTTTAACATGTGATTCTAATGGTCAGTATGATTACGAAGATACCAAACATTTCGCTTGTCTCACCATTTTCCAAGACCCGTAACTTTTCAATATTTGGTCTATGGGGCTGTGTAAGAGCATGTTTTTATTTGTGTTTTGATCTGGTGCTCTTATTGATACCATTTTTGGGTAGATACAATGCTCTTATTGCATTTTTTTACATTGTTGCTACAGCTGAAAACTGCAATTCTGGTATTTAGAGTTTTATTCTCATTACGCCTTTTATAAATCAGATTAATTAATTTTATATTTTGATAGATCAGATTTTTACTGATGTAACAATGACCCACATATATTTTTTATTTCTTTATTTTTAATGGTTGAAAAGAGAGGTGATTAGTACTTTTACATTTATTTTTTAAGATTTTTAAAAACATTGTTACTTGTTAGTTCTTTTAGGGAACTTGGACCTGCAATCATCTAATTGCTTGTGCTATATAAAGCAATACCACAGTATTGCTGTATACAGAAAGCATAATGGTTTCCTTTAAACATTAGCAAGGAGCTTTCAGCATGCTTGGCAGCACTACCAAGTCTTCCATATGGTCCAGTCTCACCAGTCAACAGTTTAGATCAGTATTCCCCAACTCCAGTCATCAAGAGCCTCCAACAGGTCATGTTTTCAGGATTTCATTAGTATTGCCCAGGTGATGGAATTATTACCTGTGCAGGTACTGCAATTATCACCTGGGCCATACTAAGAAAATCCTGAAAATGTAAACCATTGGTGGCTCTTGAGGACTGGAGTTGAGAAACACTGGTCTAGATTAATTCTCACCCTGATCCTCCTTCCTCCCACCATATGAGTCCCAGGAGACTAGGGATCCACACTAAGACACTCCAAGGCGCTCTTTACAACATAATTTCTTGATTGAGGTCCTTTACCCTGCATGTTCCAAAAGGGACAAGAGCATATGCTGTTTAGTGATGCACAAAACTTAGAACAGCCATGGCCACAAGAAGATGACAGTTGGGAACGGCAAATTTTGCTTAAGGAGGAAGATAATGATTGCCAGTTGCCGATAAGTCTGCTTGTCAAGTCACCAGGAGGACCAGGGTGCGACAGTGGAAGATGAGGTGGCCAACCTGGGAATCTGGCATGCCAAGCAAGGCCAGCAGTTGTGATAGGGGGGTATTGGCAGCACCCAAAAAGACAGGAAAAGGCGCTGGTGTGACCAGGGGGACAAGGCGGGCAACTGTTCCATAGAGCACCAACACTCCTGAATTCATCTGTCAAAGAGTTAGGTGTTCCCAAGTCTGGTAATTTTTAAAGAGAGTTCTGTGACAAATAAATAGTCATTTGCAACCTGTGCCATGACAAGATCAGCAGGGGCCTGACCACCAAGAACCGAACCACCAGCAGCATGATCAGGTATATGTTATCTAAGTACCCACATCGCTGGTCCGAACCAATTGTGGTGGTGCCATATGGTGATACCACTGCCTCTTCACCTGTTTTAGGTGCTTCCCAATCCCATGTCCATAACACTAGCACAGATGCCTCCCGTCCTGCACCTATTGTTGCACATTCTGACTTACCATTATCAGGTAATTTCAAATCCTTGTCTGAGCACAGCATTCAGCTATCAGCCCTAGCTATCCCTTGCTGTACTCCTGAATCTGCCCTTATCTGTCCCCTCCCACTCCCAGAGAAGAGGGAAGAAATAGTGTATGTATATACACAAACCAAACAAGCAAGGAAGGACATACATGGATAACTGAATACAGTATAGCAATCATACAAATATGCACTCACAGACAACAAAGGGTAGCACCAGGTAGAAAAGGTAGGGAAACTAAATAGGAGAGGACAGGGGATTGCACACAACTGAAACACCTAGCAATAGTCACAGAAAACTCTCCAAAAACGCCTCTACTGAACACCAAATCCTCCACTCCTTCACCAGGCAGTTCAAGACTTAACACTGGCAATCCAGATTGCCAGAGTTGAGAAAATATAAGAGAGAAGTGGCTGATACTGCACAACTGAGCCACACAGGAAGCTACATATAATGCAAGCTGAACAGTTTAACCCCTGCACTGCTGAAAGAACCTGCACTACTTAATAAGAAGGAGAAGTGCTTCTATTCAGGAAGAACTCAGCTGCTGTAGTCTTCTGGCTTCTCTCTGTCACAGCAAACTTGTGACACAAATGCTAAACAGACACACATTTCCAGGCTGCTTGTTGCTTTTTTAGCTTGTTGAGGATTTCCGCTGAGTCATGGTGGCAGCTGTCCTTTGGTACTTTGTCCCCAACTGCCACTTTTTCTCCCAGTTTTGCATCCCTGACTTGTACCAGCACATGTCAGTAACATCACCCGTGTCCTTACCAACGCGGTTACTGGGATTTTCCACTTAACGACTGACACATGAACAAGCGCTTTTGGCCAAGGATGCTACATGCCCTCCAGTTGTTGCCTTCAAGTGTGTATGAGTGACCCTTCTTACAATGTTTTCCTAACTTTTCACTTTGTGAAAAGCCTTTATGAATGTAGGTGTACAGCAAGTACACTTTAAAAATATTTGACTGAGTCCTACCAGTTGTTGCCTTTCAGGGGTTTATGGTTGACCCTCCTTATATTTTTTTCCTGGCTTTTCACTTTCTGCAAAGCCTTTATGAGTGTAGAAGTATATAAATTACACTTTCAAAATATTTACATTCCAAATTTATTTCTGGATTCAATTACCGTATTTTTCGCTTTATAAGACGCTCCGGATTATAAGACGCACCCCAAATTTTGAGGAGAAAAATGGGAAAAAAACTTTATTTTTAATAAAATGGTGGTGCATCTTATAATCCATGCGTCTTATTGCTTTCCAGGGGTGGTGATGGAGGAGGCCGGAGTGGAACATTGCTGCTGGGATGAGGGGGTGTTTTGATGTGCAGCGTGCCGCTGCCGGTGTCTGTTACTGCCGCCGCCCTCTGTCCCCTGATGCTTGCCACCACCGCCACGCTCTGTCCCCCGGTGCCTGCTTGCCACCACCGCCGCACTCTGTCCCCCAGTGCTTGCCACCACCGCCACGCTGTCCCCCGGTGCCTGCTTGCCACCACCGCCGCGCTCTCCCCCGGTTCTTACCGCCACCACCGCGCTCTGTCCCCCCGGTGTTTGCCGCCATCGCCGCGCTCTGTCCCGTTCTGAGGGTACTTGCCGCGGCACTCTGTGCCCTGATGCTGCCGCTGCGCTGTCCGCCACCGCCGCGCTCCTGTCCCCCGGTGGTTTCTTCCGCCCCACCGCCGCCGCCGCGCTCTGTCCCATTCAGCATGGGGGGGTCTCTGTCGCTCCATGCCTGCTTTCTTCCTGGAAAATGGCCGCCGCGCATGCGCAGACGGACATCTCGGCACTGAAATCTCGGGAGATGCACGGGTGAGCACCCAAGTTTCCCTGAGCAGGTACATTTTGATGCCAAAAATAACCCCTGTGCATTACGTACTACAAATGCACAGCTGTGCCGATCCTATTCCTCTTAACTAGTGTTTCCCATGGACAGATTTTGGTTGACTCATAGGCATGTCTCCATGAAAATCAGACGACTGAATGAGACCTTGTATAGTTTGAATATTTTTCCATTATTGTGCAGTCATCCTCTGTGATCATGTTGCAGGATAATCTTTAAGGATATTCTTTATTTTTTCATCCGAAATAAGAAAAATGGTATTCCTGAAAGATTCTGTCTTGAATTCTGTGCATGTCTTTTTTGCTGTACTGTGCAGAGGGAGTTTTTTGCTAGAATGAATCTTCATCTTTTAGTGCACGAAAAAGAACAACTATAGCTGAAGGCTTAGAAACAGACAGCATAAAGTAGTTGCTGGCAGAGTTGCTTAATTTCACATTAAGAAGTTTTGAGTGTAAAATGAGCTGAATTAAACACCATAATTTACATCTCAGAAAATGTGTAAAAATATTTAATGAAAATATCTATGATTCATTACATCTGAATTGTACTAATAATATAATGATATTGTCCCAAAAAGTGTGTAATGACCCTCACTGCACTCTCGGGGAAACTGTTGTGTGTGAACAAAGTTATCTTCAAATCCTTCATTAAAACATTGAATAAAAACATTTTCTGCATTGTGTGTTTTGCAGTTTTTTTTTATATTTTTTATATCCATATTCCAATATAAAAGTACCCAAAAGTTAAATAAAATATCCCCCCTGATTAGGAAACCATCACTGAGTCCTGAGGCATCTGAGGAAGGGGTGTGTCTCCGAAAAGTTGCATCGAGATGGCGTGTTGTGCTACCTCCATCTCCATTTTTCTCCAATACCATGTTTGGAAGGGATGAAAATCTTCTATAGGACTCAGTCATTGTTGCCTAATCACAGTGAAATTTTGTTTTCTGTTTCTTGACTTCACAATATGTTTTTTATTGTCATATGGCTATAAAAGATATTGAGGAAAAATGTTTTCCACCTTGTGTGTTTTTGCTGTTTTTGAAGGTTTAATGATAATGGACATAGAAAATAATAATATTCTTGTATTTCATTTTAAATAAAATATAGCCAGCATTGAATACAGATTTCATCTAATATTTAGCTAGAAGCAATAGCAACTCAGTAATAGTGTACTTATCCATATTTTAATTTATTCCACATCTCTGTACAGCTCATCAGTGTACTGGATCACCATAGACTATAATGGGCATATGACCTATCTGTGAAAAACATGCCTAAAAATCATATGTGAAAAAGAGACAATTTAATGGGGCCTTATATTCATATTAGCTTATTCTGTGTCTGTTTTGTGTTATGTTTTGACAGTTTATTTAGCTATAAATATATTTAAAAGTTGTTGCTGTTTTTTAAATTTGTTGGCTTTTATTTTGCTAAATATGTAGTTCATTAGTTCATCTGGTTTGGTTGTAGTTTATATTTTCCTTTATGCCACCCAATTAATGATTAATAGACGCAACTTTTTTGCTAATTTTTATCAGCTGCATTTCATAAATGTGGCAAAAAATACCTCTTCCATTCATTTGGCCTACATGAATCATATTCACACTTCAGTACGTGATGTGAACAGTCATTTTTTTAATTTTAAATACTTAAAAATCAACCAGTTTATATCATTATTTTCTTTAATAACTGTGAAAAAACATTAAATATATGTTTAAATGTCATATACAAGATTAAGACCTTACTCCACTTTGGTCATGGTGTTTTAAAATTTGTAACCCATTTTCTTCAAATCTTGTGAGTACAATCCCTGGTTATCGTATATATTCTTTCTTACCTTCGGTCTTCACCGAATAGAAAAGGAGAGAAAAAAAATAATTTTGTGATCCTCTTTTGGGAGTTGTTCATGCTGTATGTGTCTATATGTGACTATTCAGTAGTTGTGATGTGATCTACAGAAATCACCAATCACCATTTTGGCTCATAATCGTATTTCTTATGAGACGAATGTGTCAATTAACTCAGTTTAAATATAGTCTTGTTTACTGTAGAAATATGATAACATATGAGTATTAATTTAATTGATGTTGAAGTATTTCTTTGAATTTTTATATTAGTCTTAATTTTTTTTATCTCTATAGGGTCATATTATTATACAATACTGACATTCATCCTCCAAATGTGAAAAAACAGAACATACTTTACCTTAACCCCTTAACACCCAGAAGTATTTTCATTTTTGCTTTTTTGTTTTTTGCTCCCCTTCCTTCCAGAGCCACAACTTTTTTTCTTTGGCAATATGGCTATGTGAGGGCTTGTTTTTTGTGGGACGAGTTGTACTTTTGAACGCCACCATTAGTTTTAACATATTGTATACTGGAAAATGGGAAAAAAAATTCCAAGTGCAGTGAAATTGCAAAAAAGTGCAATCCCACAGTTGTTGTTTTTTTTTCCATGTTCAATAAATGCTAAAAGTGACCTGCCATTATGATTCTCCAGGTCATTACGAGTTCATAGACCCCAAACATGACTAGGTTCTTTTTATCTAAGTGGTAAAAAAAAATTCCAAAGTTTGTTTAAAAAAAAATTCCGCTTTGTTCTTATACCTATAGCGTCTCCATTTTTCGTTATCTTGGGTTGGGTGAGCACTTATTTTCTGAGCGCTGAGCAAACCTTCTTAAAGATACCTTTGTGATGCAGTTAAAATCTTTTGATCCCCCATTATTGCATTTTAATGCAATGTTGTGGCGACCAAACAACGTAATTCTGGAGTTTAAACTTTTTTTTCTCACTATGACGTTTAGCAATCGGGTTAATTATTTTTTTATATTGATAGATCGCGCAATTCTGAATGCAGCAATACCAAATATGTGTTTTTTTATTGTTTTTTTAATGGGGCAAAAGGAGCATGATTTGAACTTTTATATTTTTTTATTTTTTAATATTTTTGAAAACATTTTTTTTACTTTTGATATGCTTCAATAGTCTCCATGAGAGACTAAAAGCTGCCAGAACCCGATCACCTCTGCTACATACAGCCGATGAGCAGATCGACTGTATGTAGCAGAATTGCTGACTTGTTATGAGCGCCGACCACTGGGTGGAGCTTATGGCAATCCGGCAGTGACAACCATAGAGGTCTGTTGGAGACCTCCGGTTGTCATGCCAACCCATCGGCGACTCGCGGTCATGTGACACGGGCGCCGATGGGCAGGTGTGCTTGCCGGAAGCGTGTGTTAAATGCCGCTGTCAAAGTTTGATAGCGGCATTTATCTAGTTAACAAAGACATACATAACAAAGACAGTTGCAAAGACATACTGATAGGGAATGTAGATTGTGAGCCCCATCGGGGACAGTGATGATAATGTGTGCAAACTGTAAAGCGCTGCAGAATATGTTAGCGCTATATAAAAATAAAAGATTATTATTAGTTAACAGCCATGGGTGGATCACGATTCCAGGCACATTTTAGCTGTCCAAAATATGTAGGCTTACTATCTTGGAAAAGGGTTAAATGAAACATAAAAATGAATATAGTTTTGTGGGAAAAACATTTTAAAGGCAGAGCAAAGTGGCTGGAGCTCCCAAAGAGAGCTATACTCTCTTTGTTCTGTTCTGGATAGGCCATCAAAGTAACATAGTAAGGCCGAAAAAAGACATTAGTCCATCCAGTTCAGCCTATAAAATTCTGTCAGAATAAATCCCCAGATCTACGTCCTTCTAAAGAACCTAGCAATAACTGTAAGATACAATATTGTTACGCTCCAGGAAGACATCCTGGCCTCTGTTGAACCCTTCGACTGAGTTCGCCATCACCACCTCCTCAGGCAGGGAATTCCAGATTCTCACTGCCCTAACAGTAAAGAATCCTCTTCTATGTTGTTGGAAAAACCTTTTCTCCTCCAGATGCATAGAATGCCCCCTTGTGACCATCACCTTCCTTGGTATAAACAGATCCTCAGAGAGATATTTGTATTATCCCCTTATATACTTATACATGGTTATTAGATCGCCCCTCAGTCATCTTTTTTCTAGACTAAATAATCCTAATTTTGCTAATCTCTCTGGGTATTGTAGTTCCCCCATCCCCTTTATTAATTTTGTTGCCCTCCTTTGTACCCGCTCTAGTTCCATTATATCCTTCCTGAGCACCGGTGCCCAAAACTGTACACAGTACTCCATGTGCAGTCTAACCAGGGATTTGTGCAGAGGCAGTATAATGCTCTCATCATGTGTATCCAGACCTCTTTTAATGCACCCCATGATCCTGTTTGCCTTGGCAGCCGCTGCCTGGCACTGGCTGCTCCAGGTAAGTTTATCATTAACTAGGATCCCCAAGTCCTTCTCCATGTCAGATTTACCCAGTGGTTTACCGTTCAGTGTGTAATGGTGATATTGATTCCTTCTTCCCATGTGTATAACCTTACATTTATCATTGTTAAACTGCATCTGCCACGTTTCGGCCTAAGTTCCCAACTTATCCAGATCCATCTGTAGCAGAATACAATCTTCTCTTGTATTGACTGCTTTACATAGTTTTGTATCATCTGCAAATATCGATATTTTACTGCGCAAACCTTCTACCAGATCGTTAATAAATATGTTGAAGAGAATAGGTCCCAACACCGACCCCTGCGGTACCCCACAGGTCACAGCAACCCAGTTAGAGAATATACCATTTATAACCACCCTCTGCTTTTTATCACTAAGCCAGTTACTTACCCATTCACACACATTTTCCCCCAGACCCAGCATTCTCGTTTTATGTACCAACCTCTTGTGTGGCACGGTATCAAACGCTTTGGAAAAATCAAGATATACCACATCCAATGACTCACCTTGGTCCAGTCTATAGCTTACCTCTTCATAAAAACTGATTAGATTGGTTTGACAGGAGCGATTCCTCATAAACCCATGCTGATATGGCGTATTCTTGGAAAACCTATAAACAGTTTTTCTAAAAAGAGATTAAAATAGATCTTACACAGGACTTAATGGGTTATCAGAGACTTATTGATGGCTTTTTCCTAGGAGAGGCCAGCAATATTAAATTCTGCGCCTGCCCCAATAGTCTTTACCAGGCGCAGCGCCATACTTTTAATATCAGCTGTGTCTGACATTACTGATTAGCCTCATTCATTTGCTGTAGTGAATTGTACTTCCAGTCACAGATGCTACTAAAAGTATAGTACTGTTCCTTGGAACCAATGGGGAAGATGCACCTCTCACCATGCGTCTAAAGTACCCTGCCGAACAAATATTGCTGACTCATCCTAAGAATCCAAAGTCATCAATTTTAAAGTCCCAACTAACCTCTTTAAGGCCGCAGTCAGACAGCTGTATAACATGGATGATGATCACATCACAATGCTTGGACTGGCCAGTGGCTTTCCTGATCTGAGAGGGACATGTAAAGTATTTATATGCAGCTATCATGCTTGGGTCAGGAGAGCCGCTGGCCAGTCCGTACACTGCAATGCACTGCGCACAATCTCACTGCGCCGTAACAAAAAGAAATGGGTTAGTTAAAGCAACCAAAAGCTATAAAAAATGCCATTCTTTTTAAAAAAATTAGATTAATACAGTGTATAATTATTTGTACTATTATTGTAGAACCATTTATAAACCACAGGTGTTTTATTGTTCATGGTCTAAAATTGTAAAACCTATCCATAGCATTGAATATGAAAGTTCACTGGAAGAATAATTGAAAAAATACTGACCTTTAAAATATGAAATAATGTTGCAATTATCCATGTTATTAATACCAAGAAGCCTTTCAACCTGAACAGTTCCGGAACAAAGTGTAGCATAAATTAGCTTTTACATTGAATTTTTGTTGTCGGAAAAGTACATTTATGCCCTCAGAGTTGATGCTATTACTGATGCTCTATTTAAATAGAACATACTTGGTACTGTATACTATTATTTTTTCACTTCTATTTCACTTATCACTTTTAACTAATATATTTATCATAAAAATATAGTGATTTAAAAGCACACATTATATGGATTTTTTTTTGCTGCCACCAATCAATGTCAAAGTTCAGCACAGAAACAGTTTGAAAAAGGGTCAATCCTCTAATTCCAGCAAGAAAATGACAAAAGAAAGCCACTGCCACAATGCCATATATTCACAAACAGGAAAAGGATGGAGTATATCTTCCACTCACCACCATTTTAGGCTACACTGCACTGACTGGCCCGGCACCTCTCCTGACCTGAGCATGACAGAATGATGGATTACTATGCAGCTGTCAAGCTCAGGTCAGGAGAGCAGACAGCCAGGACAAGGTTTACGATGCGATTCTCGCAATACGGTAGTGTGTCTTTGCCCTAAGCCTAAACAATCTAACGATAGAGCAAATTTATCAACAGCATGAGCAACAAAATCAGTGAATTTTAAGACTGTTTAGTTTAAGCTTGGACCACCATGCCGCCTGATTAGGAGTAGTCTTGAAAGCTTGCTATTTGTTATCTCCCTTTAGTGTTCAGTTGCACTATTTTTTATCCATTGGATTTCTTTTTTTACATACTTGAAATAAACTTGTAGACTTTACTTTCACTGTTGGTCTGCATCACACAAGAGATCACACATGAGATCAATATTGTATGCAGATAGACAATTTATGAGTGATACAGTCTATAGAGACTATATTCCTAATGAATATTAACCCCTTTACCACCCAAACCTGTTTTCAACTACATGACCAAGCCAAATTTTACAATTCTGCCCACTGTTTCTTTATGTGGTAATAACTCTGGTACATTTCAATGGATCCCACTGATACCGAGACTGTTTTTTTGTGATATCTTGTACTTCTCAAAATAGAAGAAAGAACCAGGCATATAAAGCGCACACCCAGGCAATAAGAATATATGTACAAATATATATAAGTTTTATTGGAAGACAAGAAAAACTCACAATAAAACCGATTAAAAGGCAAAATACACACCCCTATTTGTCCCAAATACGCCTCACAACAAATATATCCCAAAAATACATAGATTAACTTGTATGTACATAATACTGTATAAGAGAGTGACCCGCTGAACCCCAGATCTGGGAGTCCCCAGAAAACCAATTACGCACAGACATTCACTCCACTCATTTGCTGTGAGGTGTATTTGGTATTTGGGACAAATAGGGGTGTGTATTTAGCCTTTTAAATGTTTTATTGTGAGTTTTTCTTGTCTTCCAATAAAATCTATATATATTTGTACATATATTCTTATTGCCTGGGTGTGCGCCTTACATGCCTGGTTCTTTCCTCTTTTTTGATTATTACCTTCTACTGTGCATTGTGCAGCACCCCTTACTCATTGTTGAATTGGTTACTCCTATGCCCGTCAGTGGTGCTCCCTACTTCCTTTTTTCCAGATATATTGTACTTCATGACAATGGTAAAATTTCTTTGGTATGACTTATTTGTGGGAAAAAGGGAAATTTGTGGAAAATGTTGCAATTTTCAAATTTTTAATTTTTGTGCCCTTAAATAATAAAGTTACGGTATGTCACAAAACAGTTAATAAATAACATTTCCCACATGACTGCTTTACATCAGCACAAATTTTGTTACGGCAATACACCATATGTGGTCGAAAACAACTTTTAAGGCACAGTGGAAAACTTAGTAGGGAATAAGCGCCATATTGGAGTTCAGATTTTGATGCACAGGTTTGAAGGTGCCATGTCATATTGGCAGAGTCCCTGAGGTCCAAGAACAGCAGAAACCCCCATAGGAGACCCCATTTTACAAACTACACATTTCAATGAATTCATGTAGGGGTGCAGTGATCATATTGACACCACAGGTGGGTCACATAATTTTATACAATTGGGCAGTGAAGAAAAAAATTACATTTTTACCTCCAAAATTTTGTTTTAGCCCAGATTTTACATTTTCACACTGTGAAATAGGTAAAAATGCTACCAAAATTTGTCTCACAGTTTTTGCTGAGTGTATAAATACTTCATATGTGGCTGTACAGTACTGCTTAGCCTTACGGCAAAACTCGGGAGGGACAGAGCACTATCTGCCCACTGGAGCACAGATTTTCCTAGAATAGTTTGCGGACTCCATATACAGAGCCCCTAAGTGCTAGAAGAGCAGAATCCCCCTTTAATTGACTCAATTTTGGAATTTGGAATTTGTCTATAGGTGTAGTGATGATTTTGACTCCATGTGTATTTTCCAGAAACAAATAGCAGTGGATGTTGCTGAGTGAAAATTGCAAACTGCTGTTGTAGTGACGAGAACATTGTAATGACCAGTACTTTGTAGTGACCAGTACTTTGTTGTGCCTGTACATTGTGCCTAGCTCATGCTTCTGGAGACACACTTGTAAATTAGGAGGCTGTCATCACTACAGAAATGCCAAACATGTGGATGCTAAATATGCTTTAGGCACACTGGAGCTAAGAAGGGAATGGGCATTTGGAATTGGGAGCATAGAATTAGCTGAATTTATTTTTTGGGGGTGAGGAGCCATTTCACTTTTCCAAAGCCTGTGTGCTACCAGTAACGTGGAAGCCCCCTATATTTCCATTGACAGCTGATGGACCTGAGTGGGGACTTGCTTTTTTTGGGGATTGATTTGAAGCTTTTGTTAGGAACATTTTACATAACATTTGGGATCACATTTATCCGGCGCTCTATGCTGAGCACTTATATCAGGGTTTCCATCTAAGTCTCTAAGTGATGTAATTCAAATAAGACCCCTGAGGGATCCATTCACTATAATGAGGCAGCAGAGTTTCTCTGGACTCCGTTTGGCCTCTGTTCAGCGGTGTCTTTCTTTTCAGAAGTGCAAAAAACTGTGGCAGACCGCTTTTTTGCATAAAAAGACAGACCATGCTGGATCACAGGTCCTATGGCATCCACAGTGCCTCCATCTGCCTCATTATAAGAAATCTTCCTTCGGGTGATCCATCTGAATCACATATTTCTGTGATTTACATTGAAGTTTCGGTATAAGCATTCAGTGCAGATAAATATGGGCTGAGCCTTATTGGGATCTTTCGGAGGTAGAATGAAAAAATCAACAGCAGGTGAAGAATTGGTTTTATTTATTTTTTACACTGTTTTTTGTGATAAATATAAATGATTAGACAACTTTATTCTTCAGGTCGCTGCAATTAAAGCAATACCAGATTTATAGCTTTTTTTATGTTTGGCTGCTGTTACACACTAAGAGACACTTTTTTTGCAAAAAAAACTATTTTTGCATCGCCATAATTTGAGAGCTTTAATAGTCATGTGATGCCTTATTTTTTTCGCGTTAAGTTGACGTTTTTATTGGTACTATTTTCGTGCAAATTTCTTTTTTCTCGCTTTCTATTTCGATTATTGGAAGGCAAAGTGAACAAAATCCAACAATTCAAGAATTATTATTTTTTTTAATTTTTTTTTTAATGCTGTTCCGCATGTGGTAAAATTGATAAGGCAGATTTATTCTTCGGGTCTGTATAATTACAGCGATACCTCATTTCTACAGATTTTTTTGTGTTTTGGTGCTTTTATGCAGTAAAAACTTTTTTTATAGAAAAATAATTATTTTTGCATTACTTTATTCTGAGAGCTATAAGTTATATTTTTCTGCTGATAGAGCTGTGTGGTGAGTTGTTTTTTTGTGGGACAATATGACTTTGTCAGCTGTCAGAATTAGCTGACAAGCGGCGGCAATTGCGCGCACATAGCACTAAATCGCCAGGATGTATCCATACATATCCAAGATCAGTAAGTACGTACCGACCTGGATGTATGGATACGTCCAAGGTCATAAATGGGTTAAAGTGGCAGAGAAAAATAATAGTAAAAAATGAAAGCAACACAATTCAAAATATGACAATAACTCTTGTGTTTTCTTTTTCCAAAACAACGATAGCAGGTCAATTGTGTTACAAAAATAATTGGTGCTTGAGCATATAGTGATCTGTATCATTATTGTAGGAATTTTAAATAGAAAATGACATGATTCTGAATAATCAGATGTGCATATCCTTATTAAAGTTTTGGCATTGTTTCCATAATAGAAGACAAACCCGAATTCATATTCTACATGCATCTGTACTGCAAAATAAGGAATAAAAAGAACAAAGAAATACAAGGTCAGGTTCTTAAATTAACCTGGTCAGAAATAGCCATTTTTCTCAGTTGTACGTACATAAAAAATATTTCAGTCAGCTCATGTTCACATATCTTGACAGACGCATCCAAGGGTGATGCCATGGTATCAATAGGTCATATAACTCAGTGCCTGTCAGAGTACAGAAAAATTGTGAGTAGATCTAGGGTTAGTATTCAATTATTTAAGAATAAAATGTTATATATTCTGTTTTTGAAAGAAAGAAATATATAAAACCAATAATGAAAATGTTAATTAAATATTTGTTATTATAGTTTGGTATATCAGTCTTCCCTTTCTTAGACATTGCCTCTTAATTTCTTGGCTGCTACTATTTTTTTTTACTTTAAATATTTTTATTTTATACATTGATATGGAAACAGAAAATTCAAATTCCATTCCATAATAACAATAAAAAGGTTGACGGTTGTTAAAGGGAACTTGTCAGAAGTTTTGGACGATATAAGAAATGGCCAGGGCTTATCTACAGCATTTTATATTGCTGTAGATAAGCTCCTGATCTGACCTGAAAGATAAGAAAAATAAGTTTTATTATACTCACCTGGAGGGCAGTCCGGTCCGATGGGTGTAGCAGGTCTCCCATCTTCTCATGACCGCCACCCTCCTGCTTTCTTCATGGCTCCCCGGCATCTCACTCCTGCGCAGGCGTATTTATCTGCCCTGTTGCAGGCAGACCAAAGTACTGCAGTGCGCAAGTGCCGGGAAAGGTCAGAGAGGCCCAGCGCCTGCGCACTGCAGTACTTTGCCCTGCCCTCAACAGGGCAGATAAGAACACCTGCGCAGGAGCGTGATGCCAGTGAGCCTGTGAGACAAGCAGGAAGGCTGCATCGCAAGAAGATGGGAGGCGCCGAACCTGGACCTGTGACACCCACCGGACTGGACCGCCCCCCGGCTGAGTATAATAAAAGTTATTTTTCTTCTCTTGCAGGTCAGATTGGGGGCTTATCTACAGCATTATAGAATGCTGTAGTTCAGACCTGAATGGCTGCGGCCGCATCCTATATCGAACAAACCTGGTGACATGTTCCCTTTTAATATAAAGTTATCAAAAAAATTTCTTTAAACCAGATTGATGATGTATTAATATAAGCTTTAACATGAACCAAATAATTATGTGTGTGCTAGAGGAAAGTAAGGAAGAAAGGTGTGCAGAAAGACAAAGAATTGGGAGGAAAATGAGGTGGGGGTGGAGTAAAAATACAAACAAAACCACAACTTATTAAAACCAGTACTTCAGAGGAGAGACCTCTTCTATCACAGTATCGTATTTTAAGTATTATTTTTTGACAACTAGATGCCAAGTCATTCCTCTCACTGAATAATATCCAACTTGTCCATTGGTAATGAAAAGCTTTGGGTGTTTGTTTTCATGTTCAATCACGTTTTTCGTTATATTGGTAATCTCTTCCACCCATTCGCCCAAAGTAGGAGTTTTTGTGGATTTCCAGTGGTAGGAATAATTGACTTAACATCTGTTAGAACATGCCTAAAGATTTCTTTCTTTGCCTTTGAGATTGAATCCGGAGTAATGGAAAGTAGGCCTATTTGGATGTGACTGCTACCAGTGAGGTTATTGTACAGGGAGCAAATTAAATTCCATAACCCATAAACCAATGCGCACTCCCATCATATGTGTAGACGATCCAATGTAGGATAAAGGGACAATTGTACCATCTAGATAGAATTTTATAGTTTTTCTCCTGAGCACGGCAAGTAATAAGTAATTTGTGGGAGTATATAAATGCTTTTTGTCACTCCTCCTCTAAAACTTGACTGCCTAATTCCCTCTTCCAAGCCCCAGTAAAGGGTAGAAGGTCATTGCAGGTGTCCTTTGTGTTGCTTTGTATATACATGATAGAAGTTTATTACATGGACCTACTTGAATGATTAAGGCTTCAAACAGCATGATTTCATCCTTAAGGGTACCGTTACACTTAGCGATGCACCAGCGATCCCAACAATGATATGGATTGCTGGTGCATCGCTAAGTCATCGTTAGTGAGCTGCCACACAGGCAGATCTCACCAGCGACATAGCAGGGGTCGGGGGTCGCTACTTACCTGTCAGACGCGGCGATCCTGACATCCTCCCGCCCGCATCCACGCGTCGCTCGTTGGCGCCACAGGAAGCCCAGCAGGAAGCGCCCGTTGAGAAATGGTCCAGGACATTCTCGCACGATCAGCAATGAGCAGCGGGGGAGCCGGTCGGAGGTAAGTATCAGACATAGCGATATCGCTAGCAATATCGCTGCTACGTCACAAAATCGGTGACGTTACAGCGATATTGCTAGAGATATCGCTATGTGTAACGGGGGCTTTATTCAAGTCTGACCTTAGCTGGAAATATGCCAGCCAAGATAGATGTCTATCTCAACAAGCATCACCAAGTTTTGTACAGTAAGGAAGAGACCGATCCAATGAGAAGGTGTCTCAATCTAACCCCAGCAGATCTGTCGCAGATAAGAAATGATTCCTCTCTTGAAGCAGGGGGTAAATTTTGGTTGTCAAAACAATGGCATTAATGGACCCAACCTACGTGATATAGATTATGAGATTAAGACTTGTTCCCATGTTTGCAAAAAGTGTTGAGTGAGCATTGGTAATTGTTTAGTTTGTTCATGTATTTTGTCAATCTAAGGTAGAGTTGTGAGTGTCCATGGAGAGAAGTCCCATCCATTTTCAGCCATTGCTTATGCTCCACAGACCTGAACCAGTTCACTGCTCTCAAAAGAATCACAGACTGATGGTAATTTTTTTTAGATTGGCAGACTATTATCCCCTATATTCTTGGGATGACTTAATATTTTAAAACATAAACCTCAGCATTCCCCATACAAACTTGCTAACAGCCTTCTTGAGACAGGAAAAAAAGGTATGAAGAATGCAGACAGGAACCATCTTGAAAATAGATAAAGAAGTTTTGGCAAAATGTCTATTTTGATCACATTAATATGACCAAACCAAGACAAGTGTTTCAGGATGCTGCTAATAAAGGAAGTTTCTGTTTGGTCCTTAATGGTAGCATTCTGGCTGGGGAAACTGTGAAGAATTTCCATACTTACTCCTATTTTCATATACTGTATTAGCATGGTAGCTTGTGTGATTATGGCATATACAGTTAGGTCCATATATATTTGGACAGAGACAACATTTGTCTAATTTTGGTTCTAGACATTACCACAATGATTTTTAAACAAAACAATTCAGATGCAGTTGAAGTTCAGACTTTCAGCTTTCATTTGAGGGTTTCCACATTAAAATTGGATGAAGGGTTTAGGAGTTTCAGCTCCTTAACATGTGCCATGCTGTTTTTAAAGGGACCAAAAGTAATTGGACAGATTAAATAATTGTAAATAAAATGTTCATTTCTAGTACTTGGTTGAAAACCCTTTGCTGGCAATGACTGCCTGAAGTCTTGAACTCATGGACATCACCAGACACTGTGTTTCCTCCTTTTTGATGCTCTAACAGGCCTTCACTGCGGTGGTTTTCATTTGCTGTTTGTTTGTGGGCCTTTCTGTCTGAAGTTTAGTCTTTAACAGGTTTCTTTCTCAGGATGTACCAAACTGTAGATTTTGCCACTCCTAATGTTGTAGCAATTTCTCGGATGGGTTTTTTCTGTTTTTGCAGCTTAAGGATGGCTTGTTTCACCTGCATGGAGAGCTCCTTTGACCGCAAGTTTCCTTCACAGCAAAACCTTCCAAATGCAAGCACCACACCTCAAATCAACTCCAAGCCTTTTATCTGCTTAATTGAGAATGACATAACGAAGGGATTGCCCACACCTGTCCATGAAATAGCCTTGGAGTCAATTGTCCAATTACTTGTGGTTCCTTTCAAAACAGGGTGGCACAGGTTAAGGAGCTGAAACTCCTAAACCCTTCATCCAATTTTAATGTGGATACCCTCAAATGAAAGCTGAAAGTCTGAACTTCAACTGCATTTGAATTGTTTTGTTTAACCCCTTAACCCCCAAGGGTGGTTTGCATGTTCATGACCAGGCCAATTTTTACAATTCTGACCACTGTCCCTTTATGAGGTAATAACTCTGAAACGCTTGCATGGATGCTGGTGATTCTGACACTGTTTTCTCGTGACATATTGTACTTCATGTTAGTGGTAAAATTTCATTCAAATAATGTGCTTATTTGTGAATAAAATGGAAATTTGGTGAAAATTTTGAAAATTTCACAATTTTCCAACTTTGAATTTTTATGCCCTTAAATCACAAAGCTATGGCACACAAAAAAATTAATAAATAACATTTCCCACATGTTTACTTTACATCAGGATAATTGTGGAACTAAAATTTTTTTTGTTAGGAATTTAAAAGGGTTCAAATTTGACCAGCGATTTCTCATTTTTGCAACACCATTTTATTTTTAGGGACCACATCACAGTTGAAGTCACTTTGAGGGGTCTATGTGATAGAAAATACCCAAAAGTGACACCATTCTAAAAACTGCACCACTCAAGGTGCTCAAAACCACATTCAAGAAGCTTATTAACCCTTCAGGTGCTTCACAGGAATTTTTTGAATGTTTAAAATGAACATTTAACTTTTTTTCACAAAAAAATTATTTCAGGTCCAATTTTTTTATTTTACCAAGAGTAACAAGAGAAATTGGAGTGCTAAAGTTATTGTGCAATTTCTCCTGAGTACGCTGATACCTGATATGTGGGGGAAACCACTGTTTCGGTGCATGGCAGATCTCAGAAGGGAAGGAGCGCCGTTTGAGTTTTTCAATGCAAAATTGGCTGGAATTCAGATCGGACGCCATGTCACGTTTGGCGAGCCCCTGATGTACCTAAACAGTGGAAACCCCGCACAAGTAACCCCATTTTGGAAACTAGACCCCCCAAGGAACTTATCTAGATATGTGGTGAGAACTTTGAACCCACAAGGGCTTCACAGAAGTTTATAACGTACAGCCATACAATTAAAAAATCATACTTTCTCCACAAAAATGATCTTTTCACCCCCAATTTTTATTTTCCCAAGGGTAACAGAACCCTAAAAGTTATTATGCAATTTGTCCTGAGTATGCTGATACCCCATATGTGGGTGTAAATGACTATTTGGGAGCATGGCAGAGCTCGGAAGGGAAGCAGCGCCATTTGACTTTTTTGGCTGGAATTGAGATCGGACACCATGATGCGTTTGGAAAGCCCCTGAAGTGCCAAAACAGTGGAAACCCCCCCACAAATGACACCATATTGGAAATTATACCCCCCAAGGAACTTATCTAGTTGTGTGGTGAGAACATTAAAGCCCCAAGGGCTTCACAGAAGTTTATAACGTACAGCCGTACAATTAAAAAATCATACTTTTTCCACAAAAATGATCTTTTCACCCTATATTTTTATTTTTCCAAAGATAACAGGACCCCAAAAGTTATTGTGCAATTTGTCATGAGTATGCTGATACCCCATATATAGGGGTAAACCACTATTTGGGTGCATGGCAGACCTCGGAAGGGAAGCAGTGCCATTTGACTTTTTTGGCTGGAATTGGGATTGGACGCCATGCTGCGTTTAGAAAGCCCCTGATGTGCCTAAACAGTGGAAACCCCCCACAAATGACACCATTTTGGAAACTAGACCCCCCAAGGAACTTATCTAGATGTGTGGTGAGCACTTTGAACCCCCAAGGGCTTCACAGAAGTTTATAATGCCCGGACATGAAAATAAAAAAATCATATTTTTTTCCACAAACTTGATCAATTAGTCCCCAATTTTTTTATTTTCCCAATGGTAGCAGGAGTAATTGGATCCCAAAATTTGATGTCCAATTTGTCCTGAGTACACTGATACCCCATATGTGGGAGAAAACTACTGTATGGGCACACGTCAGGGCTTGGAAGGGAAGTAGAGGCGTTTTGGAAAGCAGATTTTGATGGAATGGTCTGCGGGTGTCATATTGCCTTTGGAGAGCCCCTGATTTACCTAAACAGTGTAAACCCCCACAAGTAACCCCTTTTTGGAAACTAGACCCCCTAAGGAACTTATCTAGATGTGTGGTGAGCACTTTGAACCCCCCAGTGCTTCACAGAAGTTTATAATGCCCACAAACATGATCTTTTAGTCTGCAATTTTTTTATTTTCCCAAGGGTAACAGGAGAAATTGGACCCCAAAAGTTGTTGTCCAATTTGTCCTGAGTACGCTGATACCCCATATGTGGCAGAAAACTACTGTATGGCACGCGTCGGGGCTCGGAAGGGAAGTAGTGATGTTTTGGAATACAGACTTTGATGGAATGGTCTGCGGGTGTCATGTCACGATTGGAGAGCCTCTGATGTGCCTAAACTGTTTTCAACTCCCCACAAGTGACCCCATTTTGGAAGCTAGACCCCCCACGGAACTTATCTAGATGTGTGGTGAGCACTTTGAATCCCCAAGTGCTTCACAGAAGTTTATAACGCCCAGGCGTGAAAATAAAAAAATCATATTTTTTTCCACAAAAATTATATTTTTGTCCCTAATTTTTTATTTTCATAAGGCTAACAGGAGACATTGGACCCCAAAAGTTGTTTTGCAATTTGTCCTGAGTAGGCTGATACCCCATATGTGGGGGTAAAACACTGTTTGGGCGCATGGCAGAGCTTGGAAGTGAAGGAGCACCATTTGACTTTTTCAACTCAGAATTGGCTCGAATTGAGATCAGATGCCATGTTGCATTTGGAGAGCACCTGATGTGCCCAAACAGTGGAAACCCCCAATTCTAACTCCAACCCTAACCCCAACACACCCCTAACCCTAATCTCAGCCCTAACCCTAGCCCTAACCCTAATGGGAAAATGGAAATAAATAAATTTTTTTAATGTTATTATTTTTCCCTAACTAAGTGGGTGATAAAGGGGGGTTTGATTTACTATATATGGCGGGTTTTTATGTTTGGCAGCTGTCATACGCTAAAAGACGCTTTTTATTGTAAAAATAGTTTTTGCATCACCACATTTTGAGAGCTATAATTTTTCCGTATTTTGATCCACCGAGTCATTTGAGGTCTTATTTTTTGCGGGACGAGTTGACGTTTTTATTGGTACCATTTTCGGGCACGTGACATTTTTTAATCGCTTTTATTCCGATTTTTTTGGACACAGAATGAACAAAAACCAGCATTTCAAGAATTTCTTTTGGGGGGTGCGTTTACACCGTTCCGTGTATTGTAAAATTGATAAGGCGGTTTTATTCCGCGGGTCAGTACGGTTATAGCGATACCTCATTTATGTCTTTTTTTATGTTTTGGCCCTTTTATGCAATGAAAACAATTTTATATAAAAAATAATTATTTTGCATCGCTTTATTCTGCGAGCTATAACTTTTTTATTTTTTTCGCTGATGACGCTGTATGGTGGCTCATTTTTTGCGGGACAAGATGACATTTTCATCGGTACCATGGTTATTTATATCCGTCTTTTTGATCGCGCGTTATTGCACTTTTTGTTCGGCGGTATAATGATAAAGCTTTATTTTTTGCTACGTTTTTTATTTTTATTTTTCAGGGGTTCAATAAAGGGGTTAACTAATGGGACAGTTTTATAGGGTGGCTCGTTACGGATGCGGCGATACTATATATGTTTACTTTTATTGTTTTGCTTTTTTTATTTCCAAAAAATGAATTTATTAGGGAATATTTTTTAATTTCAATTTATTTAGCGATTTTTTATAAATTATTTTTACACTTTTTTTTAACTTTATTACAATGTCCCAGTGGGGACATAACTGTCATGTGACAGAATGCTGATCTGTCACATCACAAATCACTGTGACAGATCAGCGATCTGTCACAGGCACTGCAGAAGGCTTCCTTGTGCCTGCACTTTGCAGGCACAGAGGAAGCCAGCTCCCTGCAGGCCCCCGAAGGTCCCCGCCACCATTTTGGATCCGGGGACCTGCAGGGAAGGAGACCCCCACAGCAGCGCTGCACATTGAGCTGCTGAGGGGGTCGCAGGGAAGCACGGAGGGCGCCCCTCACTCCCGATGCTTCCCTAAACCCCCGCTACACTGCGATTGTGTTTGATTGCAGTGTGCCAGGGGTTAACGTGTCGGGGGCGGTCCGTGACCGACCCTGACACATAGTGCCGGCTGTCAGCTGTGATAATCAGCTGACACCCGGCCGCGATCAGCAGCACTCTCTAAGTGAGCAACGCTGATCGCTATGACGTACTATCCCGTCCATGGGCATAGGGGCCCGGGTCCCATGGACGGCATAGTATGTCAGATGGCAGAGAGGGGTTAAAATTCATTGTGGTAATGTCTAGAACCAAAATTAGAAAAATGTCTCTGTCCAAATATATATGGACCTAACTGTATGGTCTACCTTTATGTACTTCCACTGTAGAGATATCAGGGTAAGTACATTTGAATAAGATTCCCACTATCTTTCCACACTTTACACTACATCACTTCATGAATGATGGTTTGAAAGCTAGAGCTACATAATTTCAAATGACCCTGGACCCATATGTCACATCTCATGCTGTTGTGCCACCTGACACATAGTAATGTACAGTCATGGCCAAAAGTATTGACACCCCTGCAATTCTGTCAGATAATATTCAGTTTCTTCCTGAAAATGATTGCAAACACAAATTCTTTGGTATTATTATCTTCATTTAATTTGTCTTAAATGAAAAAACACAAAAGAGAATGAAGCAAAAAGCAAAACATTGATCATTTCACACAAAACTCCAAAAATGGGCCAGACAAAAGTATTGGCACCCTCAGCCTAATACTTGGTTGCACAACCTTTAGCCAAAATAACTGCGTCCAACCGCTTCCGGTAACCATCAATGAGTTTCTTACAATGCTCTGCTGGAATTTTAGACCATTCTTCTTTGGCAAACTACTCCAGGTCCCTGATATTTGAAGTGTGCCTTCTCCAAACTGCCATTTTTAGATCTCTCCACAGGTGTTCTATGGGATTCAGGTCTGGACTCATTGCTGGCCACCTTAGAAGTCTCCAGTGCTTTCTCTCAAACCATTTTCTAGTGCTTTTTGAAGTGTGTTTTGGGTTATTGTCCTGCTGGAACACCCATGACCTCTGAGGTAGACCCAGCTTTCTCACACTGAGCCCTAAATTATGCTGCAAAATTTGTTGGTAGTCTCCTGTCTTCATAATGCCATGCACACGGTCAAGCAGTCCAGTGCCAGAGGCAGCAAAGCAACCCCAAAACATCAGGGAACCTCCGCCATGTTTGACTGTAGGGACCATGTACTTTTCTTTGAATGCCTCTTTTTTCTCCTGTAAACTCTATGTTGATGCTTTTGCCCTAAAAGCTCTACTTTTGTCTCATCTGACCAGAGAACATTCTTCCAAAATGTTTTAGGCTTTTTCAGGTAAGTTTTGGCAAACTCCAGCCTGGCTTTTTTATGTCTCGGGGTAAGAAGTGGGGTCTTCCTGGGTCTCCTACCATACAGTCCCTTTTAATTCAGATGCCGACGGATAGTACGGGTTGACACTGTTGTACCCTCGGACTGCAGGGCAGCTTGAACTTGTTTGGATGTTAGTGGAGGTTCTTTATCCAACATCTGCACAATCTTGCGTTGAAATCTCTTGTCAATTTTTCTTTTCCGGCCACATCTAGGGAGGTTAGCCACAGTGCCATGGGCTTTAAACTTCTTGATGACACTGTGCACGGTAGACACAGGAACATTCAGGTCTTTGGAGATGGACTTGTAGCCTTGAGATTGCTCATGCTTCCTCACAATTTGGTTTCTCAAATCCTCAGACAGTTCTTTGGTCTTCTTTCTTTTCTCCATGCTCAATGTGGTACACACAAGGACACAGGACAGAGGTTGAATCAACTTTAATCTATGTCAACTGGCTGCAAGTGTGATTTAGTTATTGCCAACACCTGTTAGGTGCCACAGGTAAGTTATAGGTGCTGTTAATTACACAAATTAGAGAAGCATCACATGATTTTTCGAACAGTGCCAATACTTTTGTCCACCCTCTTTTTTATGTTCGGTGTGGAATAATATCCAATTTGGCTTTAGGACAATTCTTTTTGTGTTTTTTCATTTAAGACAAATTAAATGAAGATAATAATAGCAAAGAATTTGTGTTTGCAATCATTTTCAGGAAGAAACTGAGTATTATCTGACAGAATTGCAGGGGTGTCAATACTTTTGGCCATGACTGTAATCACTGTAACGGTAGAAACTAAAGTAGTATGGCAAAGTGATAGGCAAATATGTTCTAGTATATGAGTTCAGGAGACTAGGCATGAAGGAAAAAGCATTTTCTGGAAGACACTGGGGAAGACTTATCAATAGCATTGTGTAGCAAACTATAATAGAATTAAAATCATAATATAATGCACAAAAACATAATATTATTGCCTAAATATTAATATTGATAATTCCATCATAAATATTTTTTTTTTATCTACAGGCTGCAGTATGGCTATGCTTAAATTGCCAAACACAAAGAGCCTTCTTGGGAAGTCTTGGGGATTTAGACAAGATGCCACAACCATTAGGACTATCTCCTAAGTCTTCACCAAAACATCATATTCTTGCAGACCAACCACAAAAACCATCAACTGACTCAATACCTAGTGTAAAATTAAATGAAAAACCAATGGATCAAGTATTAAAAAAAGAAATGGCTAAACATCCAGAAGGAAAACTTGGACAGGTTGAAAATGTTGTTGATGAAGAAAAGAAAGATATCAAGCCAATAGACATTAAGCCACTAGTGATGAAAGAAGATACAGTGTTAGTGACCCCTGTAATAGCACAGGTACTGCCCATTAAAGAACATAAGCAAGATGCTGTACAGGACACTGCACTAGTAACTGCAGAATATTTACAGTCTGAAGGAAAAATGATGCCAAAGCACGATTTGATGATTGACCTTTCAGCTACTGCTTTGAGGGATATTGATGGCGAAACATGTGATGAGAGAATTAAACCTGAAGCAAGCCAACTCATAGATCATGAAACTGGAAAAGAAAAGACTGTAAGTAGTAATTGCTATATAAATCAACTACCATTGTGTTAAAATCAATTGACAGAAATACTGGTCACCTACTATATTGTCGAGTACTTATCACCAATCTGGGGCTGCCCTTTTTATTTAATAAAAGACTTAGCAGACTCAGATAGAAGGTATTTAGAAATATCACCAATTAACAAAACCTCTCTGAAAGATCAGAAAGATCCCTAATGTCCCATTGAAAGCTTTTCGTAAAACATTCCAAACTTTTGGGTGGTGGGATCACAGCATGCAGAACAGGATCTCACAACTTTCCTGGTCTATCCTAAAATGATAGAGAGAGATCTTGTGAGACCTTGATCTTTGCTCTAACCAAGCATAGTTTACTAAGCAGATACCGACTGGTAACATCATTAAGGCCCTGTCACACTAAGCGAGATCGCAAGCGATATCGCTTAAGCGTCACCGATTTTGTGACGCAGCAGTGATATTGCTAGCGATATCGCTACATGTGATACTTACCTCCGACCGGCTCCCCCGCTGTCTATCGCTGATCGCGCAAAATCATCCAGGGCCGTTTCTCGTCAGCCACTTCCTGCTGGGCTTCCTGCTGGCGCCGACGAGCGACGCGTGGACGCAGGCTGGAAGACGTCTTCATCGCTGCGTCTGACAGGTAAGTAACAACCGCCGACCGCTGCTGCGTCGCTGTGACATCTGCCTGTTTGGCAGCTCACTAGCGACCATTTAGCGATGCACCAGCGATCCTGACCGGGTCGTATCATGGTCGGGATCGCTGGTGCATCGCTAAATGTGACGGTACCTTTAGAACAGCTATCAGTAACAAGTTAGTAAAGTACACAGCAGCACTCGGTAAGTGCAGAAAGAGGGATCTCATGAGTTCTCCCTCTTTCACTATGAGAGCAGCCTTGGAGGGTCATTGGATCCCGCTCTGCATGCCGAGTTCCCACAACCTGGAAATTCAGGCCTAACTTTTGCTGAATAGTCAGGCCCTTTTGTGGGACATTAGGGGCCCTTCTCAATACTTTTTTTAATTGGTGATATTTCTGGGGCTGCCCACTCTTTTATTAAATAAAAAGTGTTGCCCCAGATTGATGTTCCGTAATCTTTAAGACTGCTTATCATTTCTGTTCACATCTGAAATAATTTTAATACTTACTGCAAGTAATTTATTGTCTATATACTGCATATACTAGATCCATTAATACCCCTGAAGAAGCTATGTATAGTGGTGAAATATGTTGAGAGGATTTTGTGCCAGTTTGTTGTAATTAATGTGCAGCTTATTATGTGATTTTCTTACACTCTGTCCAGGAAGAGTAATAAGAAATTTTTGGAACTGCTAATAAAAATCAGTGTAATATAGATGAAAAAAAAACTAATATTAATAATAGTAGTCAAAGATAGTATTGCCTAAAAGAATTACCGTACACACCAACTACAAGTGAAAAAAATATAGATATGTCACAGGAAAAAAAAAGCACTAAGAAGCCATATTTATGGAGCTTAATGGATAGTAAAATTTAGCTGAGGGCAGAAATAATGTACTCATGGCTCAATGTTTCAATAATGTGCTAAAATGCAACAAAAAATAATACAGCAAAGTACATTTTATCACGCAAATAATTAACTGTGTGGCCCCAATTCATCAAGACAAGCTATTTTCTTGCCGATCTTGATGATAGGGCAGCGTGGAGTCAGATGCCCATGATTCATGAAGAGGTGCATGCCTCTATATGAATAAGGAGCATCTGACAATTGGCGTGCTCATCTGTGTGCCACGCCAGAAATATTACTCCAGTCCACTGGAGTGAGATTTCTGGCATAGAGAACACCACAGCTCATCATGAATTAGACAATCAGTAGTGTCAGGCCCCCACCATACCCATTCCCACCCCAGCTCAACCTATTTTGGTAGAGTTGGAAGAACTTGAAGTAAAAACATTAAAAGTCAAAACATTTGGGCACAACTCCAGCTGACGACAAAAGATAGAAATGAGAATTTGCACAATATTAATGTTTGCGCGCTCTCATCTCCCTCTCCTGGGGTGTGGATAAGAGGAGCATATACACTGACATTGTGCATGTTCTCATTTAGTTGTTAACTAATACCCCCTAGGGGAATAGGGGCTCTACTTTAGGGATTTAAAAAAACAGACTTTTATTGTTAATAATTTAACAATTATTATACTATTTAGATATAAGTATTAAACCCTAACTAGCTAGAAACTATTTCTTATTGTGTAATGTTCACTTTGGGTGTAAATCTCCCTAGTTGTAACATGGCAAAGCCATTATAAAGTTCACTGTTTGGTGTGACGGCTCATTATAGCCTCAATTCCTGGATGACGTCTATCTTGGTGAAACATGTTTGGAATGCTATGAACTACCTTTTATGAACTACCTTTTAATTGCCTATGCGGCTATATATTTAGGAGAATACAGTGCCTTGCGAAAGTATTTGGCTCCCTGGAACTTTTCAACCTTTTCCCACATATCATGCTTCAAACATGATGATACCAAATGTAAATTTTTGGTGAAGAATCAACAACAAGTGGGACACAATTGTGAAGTTGAACGAAATTTATTGGTTATTTTAAATTTTTGTGGAAATTCAAAAACTGAAAAGTGGAGTGTGCAATATTATTCGGCCCCTTTAACTTAATACTTTGTTGCGCCACCTTTTGCTGCGATTACAGCTGCAAGTTGCTTGGGGTATGTCTCCATAAGTTGTGTACATCGAGAGACTGAAATTCTTGCCCATTCTTCCTTGGCAAACAGCTCGAGCTCAGTGAGGTTGGATGGAGATAGTTTGTGAACAGCAGTTTTCAGCTCTTTCCACAGATTCTCGATTGGATTCAGGTCTGGACTTTGACTTGGTCATCCTAACACCTGGATACGTTTATTTGTGAACCATTCCACTGTAGATTTTGCTTTATGTTTTGGATCATTGTCTTGTTGGAAGACAAATCTCCGTCCCAGTCTCAGATCTTTTGCAGACTCCAATAGGTTTTCTTCAAGAATGGTCCTGTATTTGGCTCCATCCATCTTCCCATCAATTTTAACCATCTTCACTGTTCCTGCTGAAGAAAAGCAGGCCCAAACCATGATGCTGCTACCACCATGTTTGACAGTGGTGTGTTCAGGGTGATGAGCTCTGTTGCTTTTATGTCAAACATATCGTTTGGCATTGTTGCCAAAATGTTCGATTTTGGTTTCATCTGACCAGAGCACCTTCTTCCACATGTTTGGTTTGTCTCCCGGGTGGCTTGTTGCAAACTTTAAACAATACTTTTTATGGATATCTTTGAGACATGGCTTTCTTCTTGCCACTGTTCCATAAAGGCCAGACTTGTACAGTGTACGACTGATTGTTGTCCTATGGACAGACTGTCCCACCTCAGCTGTAAATCTCTGCAGTTCATCCAGAGTGATTATGGGCCTCTTGGCTGCATCACTAATCAGATCAGTCTTCTCCTTGTTTGAGATGAAAGTTTAGAGGGACGGCTGCGTCTTGGTAGATTTGCAGTGGTATGATACTCCTTCCATTTCAATATGATCGCTTGCACAGTGCTCCTTGGGATGTTTAAAGTTTTGGAAATCATTTTGTATCCAAATCTGGCTTTAAACTTCTCCACAGCAGTATCACGGACATGCCTGTTGTGTTCCTTGGTCTTCATGATGCTCTCTGTGTATCAAACAGAATCCTGAGTCTATCATAAAGCAGGTGCATTTATATGAAGACTTGATTACACACAGGTGGATTATATTTATCATCATTAATCATTTAGGACAACATTGGATCATTCAGAGATCCACAATGAACTTCTGGAGTGAGTTTGCTGCACTGAAAGTAAAGGGGCCGAATAATATTGCACGCCCCACTTTTCAGTTCCACAAAAATTTAAAATAACCAATAAATTTCATTCAGCTTCACAATTGTGTCCCACTTGTTGTTGACTCTTCACCAAAAATTTACATTTGGTATCTTTATGTTTGAAGCACGATATATGGGAAAAGGTTGAAAAGTTCTAGGGGGCCGAATACTTTCTCAAGGCACTGTATACTTAGCTCAGTACCTTGTACTACTAGTTCATGGACTGCAGCCATGTTAAAGCTATGGAGATTTATACCTATTGTGAATATTACACAATAAGAAATAGTTTCTAACTAGTAAGGGTTTAGTACTTAGCGGCACTAAAAGAAAACGCACTTGCAAGAAGACTTCACTGCTCTCAAAAAAGCAACTCTCACATTCATGTTGGCCCTCTCCTTTGCTAAACAAGACTACTTCAACACCCTCGTATCCCCTTTATCCCAAAGCCCCAAACAGCTATTCAACACCATTACTTCCTCTCCCACCCACCGCCGCATATTTCAAAAATAAGATTGACCAAACAAGACAAGTCTTTACTGCACAACTACCACAACCCCTATATATAACAGACCACTGCCCCTTCCCTATAACCTTCCTCCCTACCATCACTGAAGGAGAATTTTCTCATCTCCTCTCCAATTTCCACTTTACCACTTGTGCATTTTACCCCATGCCATCCCATCCCTAACCCATCTCTTCAACTTATTGTTAACTTCTGGTACTTTTCCTTCTGTTTTCAAAGATACCACAATTACACCTATCCTAAAGAAACCATCCCTGACCTGATCTCTACATCCAGCCTTTGTCCATAATCACTGCACCTGTTCACCTCCAAACCTCTTGGACAGTATGTTAATGAAATTTCCTCTCACATTGCATCTAACTCACTCTTTGACGACCTACAGTCTGGCTTCCATCCTCACCACTCCACCAAAACTGCCCTGACCAAAATTACTAATGAGTTACCATCAAAGCTAACAGACCATTCTCTATACTTCCCCTTCCTCCTTCTAGACCTGTTCTCTGCCTTCAACACAGTTGGCCACTCCCTCCTACTACAAATTCTCTTTTCCCTTGACATCAAGGACGTTGCCTGCTCCTGTATCTCCTCATCACTTTCTAACTGCACATTTAGTGTCTCCTATGCCAAAACTACCTCCTCTAACTGTTGGTGTCCCTCAAGGCTCTGTTCTGGTACCCCTAATTTTCTCAAATCTATACCTTTGGCCTAGGACTCCTCATAGAATCATAGAATCATAGAATTGTAGAGTTGGAAGGGACCTCCTGGGCCATCTGGTCCAACCCCCTGCTCAAAGCAGGATTCGCTAAATCATCCCAGTCAGATGTCTGTCCAGCCTCTGTTTGAAGACTTCCATTGAAGGAGAACTCACCACTTCTCGTGGCAGCCTGTTCCACTCATTGATCACTCTAACTGTCAAAAAGTTTTTTCTAATATCTAATCTGTGTCTCCTCCCAATCAGTTTCATCCCATTGCTTCTAGTCTTTCCTTGTGCAAATGAGAATAAAGTTGATCCTTCTACAATGTGACAGCCCTTTAGATATTTGTAGACAGCTATTAAGTCTCCTCTAAGTCTTCTCTTTTGCAAACTAAACATTCCCAAATCCTGCAACCTTTCCTCATAAGACAGGGTTTGCAGACCGGTCACCATTCTGGTCGCTCTTTTCTGAACTTGCTCCAGTTTGTTGATGTCTTTTTTAAAATGTGATGCCCAAAACTGGACACAATATTCCAGATGAGGTCTGACCAAAGAGGAGTACAGGGAAATAATGACTTCACGTGATCTAGACTGTATGCTTCTGTTAATACATTCTAGAATTGCATTTGCCTTTTTTGCTGCTGCATCACACTGTTGACGCATATTCAGTCTGTGATCTATTAGTATACCCAAGTCTTTTTCACATGTGCTGTCACTTAGCCCTATTCCTCCCATTCTGTATATGCTTTTTTCATTTTTATTGCCCAGATGTAGTACTTTGCATTTCTCCCTGTTAAAAACCATTCTGTTAGTTGCTGCCCACTTCTCCAGTTTATTTATATCTTTTTGAATCCTCTCTCTCTCTTCTCTAGTATTAGCTATCCCTCCTAGCTTTGTGTCATCAGCAAATTTAATCAGTTTACCCTCAATTCCTTCATCTAAATCGTTGATAAAGATGTTGAACAATACAGGGCCCAGTACAGAGCCCTGTGGTACCCCACTTGAGACATTCTTCCAACTGGATGTGCAGCCATTTATGACCACTCTTTTGGTCCGATCACTAAGCCAGTTATGAATCAACCTAACAGTTGCCTTGTCCATTCCATACTTAGTCATTTTTTCAATAAGGATTGTATGAGAGACTTTGTCAAATGCTTTGCTGAAGTCAAGATATACTATATCTACAGCATTTCCTTGATCCACCCAATCAGTGATTCCGTCATAGAAGGAAATTAAGTTAGTCTGACATGACTTATTAGTTACAAACCCATGCTGACTCTGTTTAATCACTTCATTCTTATCCAGGTACTGACATACATGTTGTTTAATAATTTGTTCAAAGATCCCATGGCTTCCCTTCTCACTGATATACTGATGACATTCAGATCTACCTCTCTGGCCCAGATGTCACCTCTCTGCTGTCCAGAATCCAGAGTGTCTACCAGCCATATCCTCCTTCTTCTTCTCTTGCCTCCAAAAACTCAATGTAGACACCCCCCACACAATATATTTATCACAATTAACTACACCACCCTTTCTGCAGTACCAGAGATCTGCTGCCTCGGAGTTGACCTCAACTCTGCCCTGTTCTCTTGCCACCATCTGCCGCCTCCAACTTAAAAATATTTCCAAAATCCATTATTTTCTTAACCCTGAATCTTCTAAAATGTTAATACATGCCCTCATCATGTCCTGCCTCAGCTACTGCAATATCCTACTCTGTGGCCTCCCTGCTAACACTCTTGTACCTCTCCAGTCCTTCATTAACTCTACTGCCCAATTAATCCACCTCCCTCCATGCTACTCCTCTGCTTCCCCCTTTGCAAATCCCTTTAATGGCTCCCAATTCCCCAACATATCCAATTCAAACTGCTAACACTGACCTAAAAAGCCATCCATAAATCTATCTCCTCCTTAAATCTCCAAAGTAATCTCCTGATATCTTTCAACACACAACCTCCGATCCTGCCAAGACCGCCTTCTTTCCTCCACATTCATAGGTTCCTCACCCTATTGCCTCCAAGACTTCTCCTGAGTGACCCACATCCTCTGGAATCCTGTATTTCAGCACACTTGACTATCTGCCACAATCGGAACCTTCAGGGGGAACTTGAAAACCCACCTCTTCAGGAATACTTTCACTTTTCAACCTTCAATGACCCTTCTGTCACCTCACCACCACCAAAGCTGCCGCATCCCTCTGCCATACTGTCTATATTTCTATAGAACACATAAGGTAAAATCTACAGTACCAGTATGATTTTTACAGTTAAGTTTTCTGTATGACGATCTAAATAGTTCAATTTAATATTTGGAGGATGACAGACTCCCTTTAATGATATGCAAATGATAAAAAATGAAAGCAAAATTTTCAATGCTTCTTGATTTATTTATTATGGCGTATGAGTGCTAGTGCGCAGCAATACACCCACGCACTCACTTTGCCATTATATCAAATAAGTTATTTTATGTTTGGCTGAGGTATTGCCTGCCAGGGTGAATAAACTTTATCATGCAAGTCACCAAGAAGACCTCTTCACAAAATTTCCAATGTGGTCACCAGATCAACCTCTGACTATCATTGCATCCAAGGCAAAATTTGGACTAATCAGTAAAGAGAGTAGACCTGCATTCCAGCCTCCATTGCTGTCTTCCTGTGTACCATCTTTGAGAGATGTAGCACAAAGTCAATTAAGCACCTGTAGCTGGATGTCTGACAATGTAACCCAATGTCATACAAACTCCTTCTGATGGTTTGTGTAAAGACTGTCTAATTAATTGGGATTGGTATGTGACACTCAATATCACTTTTAGTGCAGAATGGATCATTGCACACCATTCTTCTAATTAGATGACAAATCCATATAGAGGTTTGCCTTTGTGCACGTCTTGCTTTTATTCCAGTTCATCATTGTTCTCCCAACCATTGGGACATGCCACATTAAACAGTGATGACGTCTCAGCCTACAAGCTTTGCAATCTGCTGGAGTAATAAACAAATGTCTCTAAATTCAAGGTTTCCGCCCCTCTCTGTTTTTTTACAAGTAACAATTACTAGCACGTTAATGAACACAAAGCATAGCAGAATCATCTCACAAGACTTGATCTTAATTTTGAGATTTTATTTGGACAAACAAGTTTGCTTTCAAATTTGATAATTTGCAGATATTAGAGACAACTGCTACTTCCTCAATTTGCGTAACCTTATGACTTGTCATTCTTGATGTCGCAATTTCAATGTTTCAATTGTGCTTTGCCACAATTCTGTCTCTGACCTCCTTGGCCAGTTCCTTTGACCTCATGATTCTCATTTGGTCTAACATTCAATGAGCTGTGAGGTCTTAAGGTACTGTCACACTTAGCGATGTACCAGCGATCCCGACCAGCGATATGACGCAGTCAGAATCGTTGGTACATTGCTAAATGGTCGCTAGTGAGCTGCCACACAGGCAGATGTCACCAGCGACATAGCTGGGGACGGGGGTTGCTACTTACTTGTCACACTAGGCGATCCTGCGTCCTCCCACCCGGCTCCAAGTTCATCGCTCGTTTCTCCACAGGAGGCGCCGAAGGAAGCTGACGACGAGAAACAGTCCTGGACGTTCTCGCATGATCAGCGATTACCAGCGGGGGAGCGGGTCGTAGGTAAGTATCACACACAGCGATATTGCTAGCAATATCGCTATAACGTCACAAGTTATAGCGATATTGCTAGCGATATCGCTTAGTGTGACAGTACCTTTATATAGACAGGTGTGTGCCTTTCCAAATCAAGTCCTATCAGTTTAATTAAACACACCTGGACTCCAATGGAGGCGGAGAACATACAAACTCCTTGCAGATTTTATCAGCAAATACTATAGGCAAATATGCAATCATCAGATTGGAAGCTGCGCATGGGATGTACTTAGATGTTCCAACATGACAATGATCCAAAACACAAGCCAAGTCGACGTGTCATTGGCTATAGAAGAACAAAGTGAAGGATCTGGAGTGGCCATCTAGTCTCCTGAGCTCAAGCACGCAGTTCATGCTAAACAGCCCAAGAATTTACAGTAACTGGAGGCTTTTTACCAAGACGAGTGGGCAGCTTTAGCATCTGAGAAAATAAAGAACCTCATCCACAACTACCACAAAAGACTTAAAGCTGTCATTGATGTTGGGGGGCAATACAAGGTATTAAGAAATGGGATATGCAAACTTTTGATCAGGGTCATTTGGCTTTCTTCTGGCGACTCAACCATGCAGCTCATTTTTCTTCAAGTGCCTCCTTATTGTGCATCTTGAAACAGCCACACTGCTACTTTTCAGAGAGTCCAGTTTTTCAGCTGATGTTATTTGTGGGTTTTTATTTGCATCCCAAACAATTTTCCTGGCATTTGTCACAGGTCACAGGTGAGGATATTACCTTTAGTAGCCATTCAAACCCATTTGTGTCAACTTCTGTGCATGTTATCAGGCCAAAATCACCAGGGTATGCAAACTATCGGGTCATTTGGATGTTTTGGGTTGTAATTATGATTTAAATCAAGAAAACACAGTAGTTTGACAGTAAATGGCTTCACCCAACCACTAACCATGATTGGAGAAAAAGTTTTAGTGTTATCATTCATATTCTCTGGAAAAAAGGCGAAGACAGCAAAAATTCTGACAGGGTATGTAAACTTTTGAGCACAACTTTATAAGAAACAGGCTTAACAAAGATTGCATTGTATGTTAGGAAAGCATATAATTCCACAGAGATCCAAGCTTCAGAGCATGGTAGCTCTGTAGAAACTGTTTGGGTACAAAATACAATGAGATAAGAACAGAAAAGGCACTATTGTAGGGGTTTACTATAGACCACCTTGACAGACAGAAGATATGGATGAACTCTTTTTACATCAGATGTCTTCTCAAAAAAGTACTACATAGTGATCATGGGAGATTTTAACTAATGAGATTTATGCTGGAAATCTTTCTCAGGCAAAAGTAATGGGTTCAGAAAATTGTTATCTTCTCCCGCTGACAACGTTATCTTTCAAAAGGTAGAATAGAGAACAAAAAGATCTGCCATTCTGTTCCTAATTCTTAGCAACATGGAGGAAATGGTTGAGGAACTAAAGGTGGCAGGAAATTTAGGATGCAGCATTCATGCTATCCTTAAATTTTGGATTACAAGAGGAGGAAGACATGTGATGACTTTAAGGGTGTGTGCACACGTTGTGGATTCTGCTGCGGAATTTTCAGCACAGATTTGTCTAAATCCGCAGGTCAAATAACCTGCCGTTAACCTGCAGATTTTCTGCGGATTTGCCTGCGGTTTGACTCCTGTCATGGAACAGGTGCCAAACCGCTGCAGAATCTGCACAAAGAAGTGACATGCTGCAGATTTAAAACCGCAGCAAATCCGCACGGAAAATTCCGCACTGCGGATTTCATTTTACATTGCTTTTAATGGTACTGTACACCGCAGGACCAAATTCCCTGCGGAACCGCAGCAGAATCCGCAGCGTGTGCGCACACCCTAAGGTTGAACTTCAGAAAGCAGATTTTAATGGACTTGGAAAGAGGGTAGGAAAGGTCAAATGGCTGGATGTTCTAAAAGACAGAAGTGTCCAAGATGGATGGAAGATTTTGCAAAATGAAATTCTCACTTGACTATCGTTAACAATCGATGGATGAACAAAGAACTTAAACACTTGCTAAAAAGGAAAAAAATAGATTTACATAAGATGGAAAGAGGGGGGCATATTTAAAGAAGAATATAATGCTGTCTGCAGGGAATGCAGGGCAAACGTTAGAAGACCTAAAACCAGTAAAGAAGTAAGGTTTGAAAGGGAGACCAATAGCATTAAGATAGGTCTTTGGGGGCATATCAAAAGCAAAATAAAAGTCAAAGATGATACAGGAATTTTACAGGATGAAAAGGGTGAAATGGTAAAAAATGATGTTGAGAAGGCCGAACTTTTAAATTCCTATTTTGCATCTGTATTCTCTAAGAGAGCAAATGTAACATCAGCTGATCTACACTGTGTTAATGAAGGAATAAAATAATCAAGACTATCTATAAACTGAGAGATGGTGAGGGAACACTTAGCTAATTTCTATGAATTTAAGTATCCTGGTCCAGATGAATTACATCCTATGATACTAAAAGAGATAGCAGAGGAAATTGCAGAAACACTAGCCAGATTCTTTGAAAATTTCTGGAGATCAGAAGTCCCAGAAGATTGAAAAAGGGCAAATGTTGTTACTATCTTCAAAAAAGGATAGAAGAGAGAACCAGGAAATTACAGGTTACTGAGCCTTACTTCTATACCAGGAAAGATCTTTGAACAAATTAGTAAACAGTATGTATGTAAGTACTTGGATAAGAACACAGTAAAGGTGCTGTCACACTAAGCGATATCGCTAGCAATATCACTATAACTTGTGACGTTATAGCGATATTGCTAGCGATATCGCTGTGTCTGATACTTACCTACGACTGGCTCCCCCGCTGGTTATCACTGATCGCGCGAGAACGTTCAGGACTGTTTCTCGTCGTCAGCTTCCTGCGGCGCTTCCTGCTGTGACGACGAGCGACGCATGGAGCCGGGCGGGAGGACGCAGGATCGCATGGTGTGACAGGTAAGTAGCAACCCCCGTCCCCAGCGATGTCGCTGGTGAGATCTGCCTGTGTGGCAGCTCAGTAGCGACCACTTAGCGATGCACCAGCAATCCTGACCGCGTCATATCGCTGGTCGGGATCGCTGGTACATCGCTAAGTGTGACAGTACCTTAATTAGCCAGAGCCAGTATGGGTTTGTAGCAGACAAGTCATGCCAGTCTAACTGAATTTCCTTCTATGATGGAATCACTGACTGGGTGAGTCAAGGAAATGTGGTAGATATAGTATATCCCCACTTCAGCAAAGCATTTGATAAAGTGTCTTATACTATCCTTATTGAAAAAATGACCAAGTATGGGATTGACAAAGTGGGTTCATAACTGGCTCAGTGATCATACTCAAAGAGTGGTAATAAATAGTTGCACATCCAATTGTAAGAGCGTTTCAAGTGGAGTACCACAAGGTTCTGTCTTGGCCTCAGTCTTGTTCAACATTTTTGTAAATGATATAGATAAGAGAACTGAATGTAAACTAATCAAATTTGCAGATAATGCAAAGCTAGGAGGATAGCTGAAACCAGAGAAGACAGATTTGGTCCCAGAGTTATTTTTATGCACCACTGTTAGGTCCGTGCTGACTCGGTTAGAACCTCCACAAGGTCCAAAGCCATAGAAAATCCAAAATTCCGAGGCACCAGAGAAAATAGGGATAAAACACAACCTTTATTCCATCCTTAAAAATCACATTGTGAAATACAATTGAGGTAGACAAGTAAAGCAACATTTTGGCCCCAAAGGGCCTTTTTTTAAGCCAGAAGTGCAATTGAAAATTATAGCCATATATTGCAGAGTACTCGACTGTGTTTTTTTTTATACATCAGAGGAGATGGGCTCCACCTCTTTCTCCTATTCCAAGCCTCTCCATGCTGTCATGACAACCATCTACTCACAAAAACAAACAAAGCATTGAAACAATTTAAAAACAAGTCCACTCACAAAATACATAATTGCTGTCTTGAAAAAAATGGAAGTATGTTAATACCAACGTGCCAATACTTTGGAAAGCAAGCTCTCATAATAATAACACATAAATACATGATATAAGTCACATTTAATTACATCCACTGCATTGAACAGGAGTTAGACACAATAACCCTGGAAGTCTCTTCCAACTCTAACATTATATAATCTGTTTTAAGGCCAGGTTCACATAGCGTTAATGCAGTCCATTCAACACATGCATTAAACCGACTGCGTTAATGCTACTCTCATATTCTGATCGCGTTCAGCGATTGCGCTAGCGCAGATACTCCATCTGCTCTAGCAGTACCAAACCCTCAAACGCTGCTGACCGCATCCGAGGGTCCGTCACAGAATGACGGCACATCGCTAACGCATGCTGCTTATGACATGCCTAAGCGATGCGCTCTGTAATGGAAGTGTATGGCAGCGTTAATGGATGCGTTACATCGCGTTAATGCCGCGGTGTAACGCAATCCGTTAAATGGACTGCCAAAACGCTATGTGAACCTGGCCTAACATTGCTCTGTGGCATGTGTACAGTAAATTCAAAACATCCTTGAAATAGCTGGGTAAATAACTATGTAGAAGTTGGTAACCTATGACAACCATGATGGAGAGCATGTGAGAGTTTGTTACATTTGATGTAATTTGCAACAAACTTACATTTTTTTCAGTGGTATCGCTTTGAAGTAGTGATAGTTATATGTTTGAGTAAGTGAATTGATGTCTGCTTGGGTCCCAATGTTGGAGTAAAATTACATATTACACTGAGGAGCAAAAGAGTAACAATATTTTAAAGTTTTGACTTTCAGGCTATATAGCTCACCATCCACTACTGCTTCAACCGTGAGACTACCTTTATTTATAGCCAATCATCTTGGCTATCACCTACATAAATTTGACTTGCAACTATTTAGCATATGATTAGTTATGCAGATTATTGTCATGTCACTGCATTATTACAGTTTTTCTCATGCTGGAAAAATCTTTTTTCTTTCTGTATACTACAAATTACAACCTGTTCCCATATTACCTAAGAAGTCAATGTGTGATTAGGTTGACTCTCAAACGAAACATCACTGGTTCAAATCAAGGAGCAGCAATAGAGACTTCCCAAGAAAAGAGAAACAGCATCATCCAGCTCATCGATATCGGTCTCTGAGCCAAGAATATTTCCCAAACTGCATTATGAGTGCCATGACAGTTGGAAAAATACAAAATGAGGTCCATCAATCCATTTAAAAGCGAATCGTCACAAGTCTCATCACAAGGTTTATCAGTACTGGCGTGACAAACTTGGCAGTGGAGATGTTTCTTATGCTTTGCAATAGTGAGATCACAGACGTCCATTCAAACACCATGCAATGCACATTACACAAATCTGAAATGGTAGCCTGAAAAAAGGTCACAAAGCCTCGACTTCAATATCATCATAAGAAGTATAGGCTCGAGTTTGCAAAAAAGTAGGAAAACTGAACATTAGAATACTGAAAACATATGATTTGTAGAGATGAGATGAAAGTCAATTGACTACGCTCTAGTGGGTGCAAATGAATCTGAAAGAACCAAGGGAAAAAGGGGCTAATGGATTGAGAAAATGAAGAAACTTTCAAGTTCGGTGGAGGGAGCCTCATGATATAGTTTTGTTTCCCAGCCAAAGGCGTTGGATACTTGACCAGGATTGACGGTGGTGTCAGAGTTGAGCTGTATGTGAGTATCCTACAAGAATAGTTACTTCGCACATTCGAGTACTATGGGTATGAAAGGACAACATATTGTTCCAGCAGGACAACGACCCGATGCGTGCATTGAGATTGACAAAGAAATGTTTCAATGACAATGAAGTAGAGGTGCTGAATTCCCAACTTTGGGAACATGTAAAAGAAAAGGGAATCAGATTTCAGTCGAGACATGCTTGAATCTGATCAAGAGCATGCCCAGAAAAATTCAGGAATGTTGAAAGTCAAAGGTGGATTTACAAAATATTAACAAAATAATGCAAATTAAAACTTATGTTTTTAGGAGCAAAACAGTAACAATGAAATGACATAATAAAAATCTGCATTAGTATGTATACATTAGATAAGAAGGTTGTCTATAAAATGATGATATTCTCACATCATGAAGAGAGATATTGAAAAGAACCCTTTAAGTTTAAAGTAGAAAGATGATTAATATTCTTATATTTCCAATTGTCTGAACTGTTGGGTCCCTTATTTTGAAGATCAGTGGAAAGCTTTACTGATCAGATATGCTGAGGCTATATTCCAAGTCATGCCTCTTGTGGCGCTTCTGCATGCAGAACTTGTGGCTGCACAGATGGTAGTTGAGAGGAAGAACATATTGATTTGTTTATGCTTCACTGCCTTGTGTGTATTTAGATAAGCTGTATTTATGGTGCATTATAATGTTCTGATAATTTCTATGAGCAGCAAGTGACATTTAGTTTATGAGCAAGTACATGTAATCATATTATAGTGATTCCAGCATCTAGGATGAGTCGTCTTTTTCTAGCATCTACAATATACTATGTAGTTGAATACGACTTGTATCAACTTTATATTTGCTCACATTTTGGTGTAGGTAAAGTGTATCAGTCTGGGATGTGTGCTGCTAATAGAACAGCATCGTCTAGACTTGATACAATTAGAGTAATGCGTTACCTGTGGTTATCTCTATCTTTAGCCTTTTGATATCACCAAGATTAAACAATATGTACAGTAGTATAATTTTTATTCAATTAAACGGACCACAAAACTGCATTGATGAGGAATATTTTCTGCATTCTTATACTCTTCCACATTTTTACTAATTATTGTTAACTCACTGTGCCAAAGGTATGTACCAAAAAGCATAGGACGGAAAAGTCAGTTGGCACTAATTGTCTAGATCCTAACCTTGGCAATATCTCTGAGCACTGAACATCATGTACTTCTGGGCATTCCAGGGAGGTTGCAGTTCTGAAATATGACTACACTGGAGGATAATGGGCTCCTGGGCACTTCATGTTTAAAGGCAACCTGTCAGCAGGATTGTGCATAGTAACCTACATCTACAGGTTGGCGCCATTATACTGTATAAAATAATACCTTGGTTGATGAAATCCATCTATACTAATGTATGTATTTGAAATAAAGCATGTCACTTAATCAAAATGGCGTCACCTGGGGCACCTGTTCACTCTCTCTTATTGGTTAGTGCCTATTATCTTCCTGTGTTTCAAAGAAAAAAAATCACCATCAATATGGCGCCATCGGGTGTGCCTGCACATTAGCATCTATCGCATCCCAATAGATGCTACTGCACAAGTGCCGCATCCGGATCCTTGTTGCTGCAGCTAAAAAAATGTGTACTACAACAAAATTTCGCCGACGGTGGCGCTTGTGCAGTGGCATCTCTCGGTACGATATAGATGCTACTGCACAAATCCCTCCACCGACTCGTTTTTGCTGCAGTCAAAAAAAAAAATTTACACTACAACAAAATGGTGCCAGAGGCGGCACATGCGCAGTATTAGCTGTCGCGTACCAAGAGATGCTACTGCGCAAGCACCGCCGCTGGCACTATTTTATTGTAGAGTACATTTTTTTGGCTGTAGCAGCAAGGAGACAGTGGCGGCGCTTGCGTAGTAGCATCTATCAGAACACTCTAGATGCTAATTTGCAGGCGAACCCAACAGCACCAAATTGATGATGATTTTTTTTCTTTGAAACACAGGAAGATAATAGGCACTAACTGATAAGAGAAAGTGAGCAGGTGCCGCTATTTTGATTAAGTGACATGCTTTTTTTCAAATATATACATTGGTATATTCATTTTGCAAACTGGGGGCAGGTCACTGAGGGAGCAGTGACCTGTCAGCAGTCTGCATTATGAATACCTAGTCAAAGCACCACGAGAATCTCATTAACACAAAACTGAAAATAAACATTAAGAAACAACAACAAGACGGATTTCATGAACCAAGGAATCATTTTAATCAGTATAACGGCACCGACCTGACACTGTGTGTAGGTAACTGCACAATCCTGCTGACTGGTTCCCTTTAACAATTAGCAATTAATGTGCATCCTTTTTTTCTCAACACATTTTTTGCAACCCTATTGACTTTTTTTCAGCAAAAACTTTTGATCTTAGCAATTTCAAGTGTGCTTTATTTGTCTGTAAGAATTATTGTTCTCAGTGGGACAAACAAAATAATAATCTTGTAGTTATAATACCTTTTAATGGCTAACAAAAGTAAAATAAGTGATGTTGCAAAGCAAGCTTAGGAGACTACTTAGGTCTCTTCCTCAGGTATAGTATAACAAAGAATCTGAAGAAATCCAAATATATACACAAAAAGAGCAGAGGCATTGCATAATAAATGGTCATTAAGACAATGAACAAACTGAGCTCAGAAAGTGAATCCTTAATTAGCTTACACAAGTGGTGTGAAAGTTTTATTGTCCCAATATCCATGTCAGATCAGAGACCTAATTAGCAATTAATGTGCATCCTTTTTTTCTCAAAACATTTTTTGCAACCCTATTGACTTTTTTTCAGCAAAAACTTTTGATCTTAGCAATTTCAAGTGTGCTTTATTTGTCTGTAAGAATTATTGTTCTCAGTGGGACAAACAAAATAATAATCTTGTAGTTATAATTAGAGTTGAGCGACTTTTGTTTTTTTAGGGTCGCATTTCGTTTCGTGAAACCCGACTTTTCCAAAAGTCGGGTCGAGCAAGATCGTCCGATTATAGGGAAAAGTCGGGGTCGTCCCGAAACACGAAACCCAATGTAAGTCAATGGGGAATAAAAGTCGGCAGTGAGAGGAGGACAGGAAACACACCTACAGTGCCCATTTGAATGCCAAAAGCATCAATTCTTCTTTCTTAAGCTTGTCAACCTTAATTAACTTCATAATACAAGTTACGCACTGAAAAATGGGGGTTATTTGGCTACAAACTGTGGGGGGGAGGGCTGGCTCCAGGTTTTCATGTGCCCTGGGCGAAAGAGCGCCCCTTTAACACATACCACAACTCATCATGCTCCGATACGGCAGAGAAATAGTGGTATAGTCCAATGAAAAATACCTCACTTTTTACATCTCATGACGAGGCCCATCTATTTCTCCATACAGAATCATTGGTCCCATATAATGTTTGAAACAGTATATGATGAGCTCCACATAATACTACAGTATATGTTGGTCCCCATGGATGAAGCTCCACTGTCTTATGGGCCCAAATAATGCTCCAAACATAATGGGCCCCATTTCTAATGCTCTAGTGTATAATGGGCCCTGTAAATGCTGCTCCAGTGTCTGATGTCCACCTTTGGAATGTTCCAGTGTATGGTGGGCCCCATCTATCATTCTCCAGAGTATAGTGCTCCCCAAAAATTGCTGTCCCAACATTGAAAACAATCAAATAAGTCTCCTCGCTAGGGAATCCCTGTACTTGTCTGGACAGGTGCTGTAGCTTGCTTAACAGCTCGCCAGCCGTTCTCACGCCCAGTATGGATTACACGTGATTGCACAAAGGTGAGAGAGGGTACCGTATCCCCAGATAACATGTATGGATAGCGTACACATTCAAAATATATGTCTCAGGAGGCAGGCTCAGACGGTGTTAGGCCCAGTATGGATTGCACGTGATTGCACAAAGGTTAGAAAGGGTACCGTATCACCGGATAACATGTATGGATAGCGTACACATTCAAAATATATGTCTATACAGCATGAGGCAGGCTCAGACGGTGTTAGGCCCAGTATGGATTGCACGTGATTGCACAAAGGTTAGAAAGGGTACCGTATCCCCAGATAACATGTATGGATAGCGTACACATTCAAAATATATGTCTCAGGAGGCAGGCTCAGACGGTGTTAGGCCAGTATGGATTGCACGTGATTGCACAAAGGTTAGAAAGGGTACCGTATCCCCCGGATAACATGTATGGATAGCGTACACATTCAAAATATATGTCTATACAGTATGAGGCAGGCTCAGACAGTGTTAGGCCCAGTATGGATTGCACGTGATTGCACAAAGGTTAGAAAGGGTACCGTATCACCGGATAACATGTATGGATAGCGGACACATTCAAAATATATGTCTATACAGCATGAGGCAGGCTCAGACGGTGTTAGGCCCAGTATGGATTGCACGTGATTGCACAAAGGTTAGAAAGGGTACCGTATCACCGGATAACATGTATGGATAGCGTACACATTCAAAATATATGTCTATACAGCATGAGGCAGGCTCAGACGGTGTTAGGCCCAGTATGGATTGCACGTGATTGCACAAAGGTTAGAAAGGGTACCGTATCACCGGATAACATGTATGGATAGCGTACACATTCAAAATATATGTCTATACAGCATGAGGCAGGCTCAGACGGTGTTAGGCCCAGTATGGATTGCACGTGATTGCACAAAGGTTAGAAAGGGTACCGTATCCCCGGATAACATGTTTGGATAGTGTACACATTCAAAATATATGTCTATACATCAGGAGGCAGGCTCAGACGGTGTCAGGCACAGTATGGATTTGACAGCCCAGATTACACAGCAGAAGAGCAGGGAGAGGTAAAGATTGCAAATGCTGGGGCCCTGCCCAAGCAAGGGGGGCCCACTCGTGGGCGTCGGTACTGGCACTGGGCCCCTCATAGTACAGCGGTGTGTCTGGCGGCGGGTGTGCACCACCACTGTCAGAGACACTTGATTGCACTATGAGGGACCCAGTGCCAGTGCCCGCGCCCAAGAGTCGGCCTACCCACCTGTCCAGGGCAACGGCACTCGCACGGTGTCGTGCGCTAGGTGGTGACCCCGGCCATGGGTGGGGAGGCAGCACAGTTAGGGAGTTTTAGAAAGTGGCATATGTTGATGTTGGACATTCAGCTGATGCAAAAGGCGAAATAGGTGAAGTATCAGGAAGAGGTGGACCAAAGCAAGCCATTTTTCTGTCACCCTATGTGTCATTAGGGGAAGGTGGGACAAAATCCTTGGAAACCCATGCATGGTTCATTTTAATGAAGGTTAGATCATCCACATTTTGGGTTGACAGACGGGTCCTTTTTTCTGTCAGGATTGATCCAGCTGCACTGAAGACTCTTTCCGATAGCACACTTGCAGCTGGGCAAGCGAGCTCCTGTAAGGCATATTGGGCCAATTCAGGCCAGGTGTCCAGTTTAGTGGCCCAATAGTCAAAGGGGAATGACCTGTGTGGGAGAACATCGATATGGGAGGAAAAGTAGTTTGTAACCATAGTTGACAACTGCTGTCTCCTGTCACTTTCCATCGATGCAGTATTACCAGTTGTGTGAGCGGTATTTGAAAAATCAGTCCACAACATTGTCATGAAACCCCTGTCTCCAACGCCACTTCTGCTGTGTGCACCACGAACACCTCTGCCAAGCTGCCCCCGGCCCGTACGGCTCGTGTGAGAACCATCACTGCTGCTGTGTGCTGGGAATGCCTCAAGCAACCGATTTACCAGAGTTGCTTGTTTATTAGCCAATATTAGGTCAAGGTTCTCCTGTGGCATGATGTTTTGTAATTTGCCTTTATAGCGTGGATCCAGGATGCTGGCCAACCAGTAGTCGTCATCGTTCATCATTTTGGCAATGCGGGGGTCCCTTTTTAGGATCCGCAAGGCATAATCTGACATGTGGGCCAATGTTCCCAGTGTCAATGATGCACTGCGAGTGCTGGGTGGAGGAGCACTTTCTGGCAAATCCACATCCCTCCAGTCACGCACAAACCCTGTACCAGACCTTGCCACGCCAACATTTTCACTTGCCCCACGAGATGCATCCTCCTCCCCTAAGTAATCATCCCCATCATCATCCTCCTCCTCCTCTTCTTCCTCCACCTCGTCCAGGAGAGGTCCCTGAGCAGACAATGGCTGAATGTCATCAAGGATTCCCTCCTCCTCTTCCTCCTCATCAACATTGGCTGCAGACGCCTGCTCCTTAAGGTGCGTCAAAGTTTGCATGAGCAGACGCATAAGTGGGATGCTCATGCTTAGGATGGCGTCGTCTGCGCTTACCAGCCGTGTGCATTCCTCAAAACACTGAAGGACTTTACAAAGGTCTTTCAGCTTCGACCACTGCACACCTGTCAACTCCATGTCTGCTCTCAAAGTGCCTGGCCGTGTATCCTCCCACAAATGCATTATGGCCTGCCTCTGCTCGCACAGCCGCTCCACCATGTGCAGGGTGGAGTTCCACCTTGTTGCAATGTCGTTAATGAGGCGGTGGTTGGGAAGGTGGAGCAATCGCTGCAGCTTCTGCATACGAACGGAGTGTACAGGCGACCGGCGGATGTGCGCGCACAGTCCTCGCACCTTATGGAGCAGGGCTGTTAACTCCGGATAATTTTTGAGGAAGCACTGCACCACCAGGTTCAAGGTGTGAGCCAAGCAAGGTATGTGGCTGAGTTTTGAAAGGGCTATGGCTGCCACAAAATTACGGCCGTTATCACTAACTACCTTGCCTGCCTCAAGATGTACACTGCCCAGCCATGACTCAGTTTGTCGCTTCAAGTACTCGGCCAGCACCTCGGCGGTGTGTCTGTCGCCCAAACACATCATCTGCAACACAGCCTGCTGACGCTTTCCACTAGCTGCTCGATAGGGGGGACACTTCGTGTGCAACAGTGGCAGCTGCAGATGGAGTGCTCGTACGACTGCGCTCTGTGGACGAGCTTTCGCTTCTGGAGGAGGAGGAGGAGGAGGAGGAGGGTCGAACGCCTACAGCCAACTGTTTCCTATACCGTGGGCTAGGCAGCACTGTCCCACCACCGCTGTCCCCTGTGGACCCTGCATCCACCACATTAACCCAGTGCGCAGTGATGGACACGTAACGGCCCTGGCCATGCCGACTGGACCATGCATCAGTTGTGAGGTGCACCTTTCCGCTCACTGACTGCTTGAGTGCATGGACAATGCGGTTTTTCACATGATGGTGGAGGGCTGGGATGGCTTTGCGAGAGAAGAAGTGGTGACTGGGTAGGTCATAGCGTGGTACTGCATAGGCCATGAGTTCGCGGAAAGCTGTGCTTTCCACCAACCGAAAGGGCATCATCTCAAACGAGATTAGTTTGGCAATGTGGGCGTTCAAACCCAGTGTACGCGGATGAGAGACTGAGTACTTTCTTGACCTACTCATAGTGTCTGGGAGGGTGAGCTGGACTTGAGAGCTGCATATGGTGGAAGTAGCGGTGGACAGGGCGGACTGAGAGAGGGTTGATGATGGTGATGGAGTTGGTGTTCTTTCTGATGGCCTAGAATCAGTCTTTCGTTGATATAACAGTGGGATTCCCTGACTGCTGTGGTCTTGCAATGACACCTCAACATTTGCTGCTGTGCTAACCGGTGGGCTTACAGTGGGGGAAACAATGTAGCGTTGCTGACTACCTTCGTTGTGATCAGTTGCACATGTGGCACTTGAGGTTTGGTGTTGTGTCCACGCTTGCAAGTGCATGCTGGTTAAATGTCTAAGCATGCAACTGGTATTCAAATTTTTCAGATTTTTCCCTCGGCTAAAGGTCTTTGCGCACTTCTTACAGATAACCTTGGCCTGATCATGAGGATTTTGTTCAAAAAAGTGCCACACTGCACTCTTCCTACTTTGGCAGACATTTTGCGGCCTAGCACGCTGTGATCTTTTGACCCTCTGGACAAGCTGTCCAGCAACTCTTTTGATGTTTGGAACCTGTCTTTGGAGTGCTCCGGGCCTGCCAGATAACAGCTGTTGCGATGTCGATGTCTGCTGTGGATGCTCCTCATCTGAGCTATTGGAAGCAGCACCCTCTTCCCCCAATGGATGCCAATCTGGGTCAACAACTGGGTCATCCATCACCTCCTCTTCTATGTCATGTGCACCTTCCTCTGTGTCACCGTGTATGGTGGTATAGTGTGCGGGAAGGGGCACCTGAGTCTCATCAGGGTCAGAATCTGTCTCTGTACACTGCGAGGACAATGTAGTGCTCTGAGTGAATGTACCAGCAGAATCATCCATCAGCGGCTGTGCATCAGTGCACTCCATGTCAGATTCATCTTGGCCTGGGTAATTCACCATTTGACTTGATAATCCAGGCATGGTATGTGAAAACAGCTCCATGGAGTAATCAGTAGTATGGCCTGCGTCATCCTTCAATCTTGGTTGTGGTGAAGGACACAAGGAAAGGTGTGGTTCATGAACATGAGCCTCCAATGACGACTCAGTGCTTTTACTTTTTACAACTGAAGAAGAGGAGGCGATAGAGCTGGAGGCTGAGTCAGCAATGTAAGACAAAACTTTTTCCTGATGCTCTGGCTTTAAAAGCGGTTTGCCAACTCCTAGAAAACTAAGCGTTCGAGGCCTTATGTAGCCAGACGATGACGCAGGGTCAGCACCTCCTGCATTCGGTCCTATTTTGCTCTTGCCACTACCATCAGATCCTCCACCAACACCATCATTACCAGCTGCCAACCCCCGCCCAATTCCACGGCCTCTTCCACCAGCCTTCCTCATTTTTGGTAGAAATGTAGACAAAATCCAACAAACTATATAGTAATGTAAAACAAGGTACAAGGTGTCTATAGGACAGGGGAGATTTTGAATATCTGCACACACTTTTGGACACTGGACACTTTTGGATTGTGTGAGGCCCACTGATATCTGAGCGCTATGTGACAGGCTCGATGGCACTGCTGTGACAAAAGTGACTAGAGGATAAGGGAGATTTTGAATATCTGCACACACTTTTGGACACTGGACACTTTTGGATTGTGTGAGGCCCACTGATATCTCAGCGCTATGTGACAGGCTCGATGGCACTGCTGTGACAAAAGTGACTAGAGGATAAGGGAGATTTTGAATATCTGCACACACTTTTGGACACTGGACACTTTTGGATTGTGTGAGGCCCACTGATATCTCAGCGCTATGTGACAGGCTCGATGGCACTGCTGTGACCTAAGTGACTAGAGGATAAGGGAGATTTTGAATATCTGCACACACTTTTGGACACTGGACACTTTTGGATTGTGTGAGGCCCACTGATATCTCAGCGCTATGTGACAGGCTCGATGGCACTGCTGTGACAAAAGTGACTAGAGGATAAGGGAGATTTTGAATATCTGCACACACTTTTGGACACTGGACACTTTTGGATTGTGTGAGGCCCACTGATATCTCAGCGCTATGTGACAGGCTCGATGGCACTGCTGTGACAAAAGTGACTAGAGGATAAGGGAGATTTTGAATATCTGCACACACTTTTGGACACTGGACACTTTTGGATTGTGTGAGGCCCACTGTTATCTCAGCGCTATGTGACAGGCTCGATGGCACTGCTGTGACCTAAGTGACTAGAGGATAAGGGAGATTTTGAATATCTGCACACACTTTTGGACACTGGACACTTTTGGATTGTGTGAGGCCCACTGTTATCTCAGCGCTATGTGACAGGCTCGATGGCACTGCTGTGACAAAAGTGACTAGAGGATAAGGGAGATTTTGAATATCTGCACACACTTTTGGACACTGGACACTTTTGGATTGTGTGAGGCCCAATGAATATCTGAGCGCTATGTGACAGGCTCGATGGCACAGCTGTGACCAAAGTGACTAGAGGATAAGGGAGATTGGATTGCTTTTAAAAAAGCAGTTTGCGGAGCAGTGGGTAAACAGCAATGCCAGCCTGTCAGGAAGCCTTAAAAGGCAGCCCAACAACCAACACCACTGATACTCCACTATATAGCCTCCCCTTGCACTGCACACACAGTGACTGGTGTGTTGTGCAGGCCAAATTGCTATCAGCAGCAGAAGCAGTTTTTTTTTCTTCTCAGCAGGACAAAAAAAAAAAATTGGGATTGCTTAAGCAGTTTGAGGCCCAATGAATATCTGAGCGCTATGTGACAGGCTCGATGGCGCACCTGTGACCAAAGTGACTAGAGGATAAGGGAGATTGGATTGCTTTTAAAAAAGCAGTTTGCGGAGCAGTGGGTAAACAGCAATGCCAGCCTGTCAGGAAGCCTTAGAAGGCAGCCCAACAACCAACACCACTGATACACCACTATATAGCCTCCCCTTGCACTGCACACACAGTGACTGGTGTGTTGTGCAGGCCAAATCGCTAGCAGCAGAAGCAGTTTTTTTGTCTTCTTCCCTGCCTAACGCTCTCCCTACAGAATCAGCAGCAACCTCTCCCTATGCTAAGATCGGCAAAAGTAAGATGGCGGTCGGCGTGCACGCCCTTTTATACCCCCTGTGACGCCCACCAAATCAAGCCAATCACTTGCATGCCCTTCTGAAAGATGGTGGTGACCCGTGCCTATGTCATCACGTTGCCCACAGTGTCCGTGGATCCTGATTGGCTGAAAAAGAGCGCAAAACAAACTTTTGAAACGCGACTTTGGCGCGTAAGTCGCCGACCTCGTGGCCGACCTCATCCTAGGGTCGGGTTTCGTTTCATGAAACCCGACTTTGCCAAAAGTCGGCGACTTTTGAATTTTTTCGACCCGTTTCGCTCAACTCTAGTTATAATACCTTTCAATGGCTAACAAAAGTAAAATAAGTGATGTTGCAAAGCAAGCTTTCGAGACTACTTAGGTCTCTTCCTCAGGTATAGTATAACAAAGAATCTGAAGAAATCCAAATATATACACAAAAAGATCAGAGACATTGCATAATCAATGGTCATTAAAACAATGAACAAACTGAGCTCAGAAAGTGAATCCTTAATTAGCTTACATAAGTGGTGTGAAAGTTTTATTGTCCCAACATCCATGTCAGATCAGAGAGCTAATGCCCTCACTATCTCTTTAGCAGATTTCTCACATTTTGGACCATTTTGGACAAACATATTGACTCATTTAAACATTTGGTGCATTGCACAATACTGGATAAACAGAGAAAGGAAACATCTAATATCAGTGTGCAGAAGAGAAGGGCAATTCATAGCTTGAGGAACAACAAACAGCTCACCATTAAGCCTGTGAATAAAGGTGGTACCATTTTCCTCCTGAGTACAATGAACTACGTTAAAGAAGCACATAGACAGCTGACATATATACAGTTCCACAGCAAATTGGATGACCCAACTCCAAAATTTCTGAGCAAGTTGAAAAGAGTCATCTGTTATGAATGAGTCACCGAGGAGGAAAAACAAAAACAAGCTAAGCCACAGAAAACCAGAGAGGTTGGTAACTAAGCGGATTGCAGACCCCTGATCCTATCCACACAACTAGCAGTAGCCGTGGAGCGTACCTACGATGATCCTAAACGCCTCGTCACAGCCGGAGAACTAAATAAGCGTAAAGCAAGAAAAGGGGAAATCTAAACTGCCCCAGAGCAGACCCCCAAAGCAATAGACAGCCCCCAAACATGTATTGTCGGTGAGACAAGATGAAAACACAAACACAGATAGAAAAATAGGCTGAGCAAATGATGGGGCCCAAACTAACTAGAAAGGACAGGAAAGGAAAGATGCTGTCTGCAATCACACAAAAAGCCCTGCCAAAAAATGTCCAACATTTTCTCATAACAAAAACCCTGAAGTCGCTAGACTTCAATTCCCTATATCAGCTCTCTGGTATATTCTGAAGACAGAGCAAAAATAGACCAATCTGATCAGGGACAAAAAGCAAACTGGCATAAACAGAGACATAAGAATGGAAATTCAGCACAGCCCCAGCAGGGGCTGGCTGACCACAAAAACTGAGTAAACCAGACCAAATCTCATGTGAAAAAATAGCAGAGCACACTTAGCTTGAGAATGCAGGAACAGAACTGGAAACCAGAACCTCAGAGCAGGAAAATCACCAGCACAAAATTAGGGAGTCGGCTGTCTTTAATCCAGTCAGAGACTCCTGATGTCCACTCACAGTCCTCCTCCTCAGGTGGCAGGTCTCTGCCATTTAGATCAGCTTCATTACCTACTGTCACCACTAGAGGGAGCTCGGATTGAGAACTCACGACTCCTCTGTCAACATAGCCAGCTCCACCACCCTCACCAGAAGCCAGAGGTAAACCAGAAAATGAGTTCACAACAGTCATCAGAGGCCTGTGTACAGGTTCCATAAATCTTCTGTGCTTTATAACTAAGAATCCAAGGATACAAAATTTCTATATTCTTCCGAAGACATAAGCCAGGCAACCCAAGGAGACCAATCATCTCAGGGGTAAGAACACTCACTAAATAAATCTCAGAATGGGTAGAGAATGTGCTTAAACTGAATCTAAGAAAAACATCTAGCTTTCTACAGAGTGTCCTTAAACTGCTGGTAAGAAAATCAATTGGCTATCTACAGAACACTACGGATATATAAAAAGAAACTATCTACAATGGGTCCACTACACAAGGGTGCCATCTATCTGTCTGCCAAATGTTTCGGAATCCTACTGGAATCCCATCTGAGTCTGTATCAAAACTCACCAAATTTATCCTTATGCATAACTTTTTCTGTTTCAGTGAGGAGATATATCTACAATGCACCGAAACTGCTATGGGCAACAAAATGGCACCCTAATATGCCAACCTTTTCATGGATAAAACCTGCAAAAGACAAAGTGAGCAAAAACCCTGCTGTAACTAAATAAGTAAAAGCAAAAGTATGCACTTTTGCTTTTACTTATTTAGTTACAGCAGGGTTTTTGCTTACTTTGTCTTTTGCAGGTTTTATGTTTTATGGCCATTGTCAACATGCATTTATATGCTGCATGTGTATCAACTCAAACCACGCTCAATTTTTGGTGTTTTTTCTTTTCATTGATAAGCTGGGAAATGACTTTTTAGCCTCCTGCTTTATCAAATTCTTGGCCTAATACCGTTACATCGATGATATCTTATTAATCTGGAGTTAGTCTGAAAAAGAATTTATAAAATTCCATGAAAAATTCCATACCTTTTATCCCACTATAAAGTTTTCATTACACCACTCAAATACAGAAATCAATTTTCTGAATTCCACCATAAAAATTTTAAATTATTCAATCTTGACATAGGGGTATCAGAAACCAATTGACCAGCCCACATAGCTTAGATGGGACAGCTTCCATGAACATTTAAACCCATTTTAAAAATATATTTTTAAGCCAAGACTACCATCCCACCACTATTGATGATCATATCATTAGAGCCATAAAGATCCCTAGAAGTGAACTACTTCAATATGGATAAAAAAGGAAAATAACTTAACCTTTGGTGGTGACCTACAACCCATGGCTTGAATTGCGTGAGAAAAACTGCAAAAAATCTTCACCATATCTTACAAAAAGATAACCGGCTAAAAATAATATTCAAAGACCCTCCTGTTATGATTGAGTCACCGTAGGAGGCAGACACAAAAATAGAAGCTACGTCCAGAAAACCAGAGAAGTTGGCAACTATCAGATTGCAGACCCCTGAACCTATCAACACAACTAGCAGTAGCCGTGGGGGGTTCCTACGATGCCCTAGACCCCTTGATCACAGCCGGAGCGCTAAATACCCTAAAGACAGAAAAGGAAATCTAAACTGCCCCAGAGCAGACCCCAAAGTAAAAGGCAGCCCCCAACATATAATGACGGTGAAGCAAGATGAAAAAACACTCACACAGATAGAAAGATAGGCTGAGCAAACGATGGGGCCCAAGCTAGCTAAACAGAACAGGAAAGGAAGGTTGCTGTCTGCAATCTGCCAAAACCCTATCAAAGACATAAGCCAACAAGCTGATATGAAAAAGACCCTGAAGCAGCTAGGCTTCAAAAACTAAATCAGCACTCAGGTATTTTCAGAAGACAGAGCTAAAGGAATTCAGCACACCCCAGCAGGGAATGGCAGAAATCCAGAAAAACAAAGCAAAACAAAGTCTAAGCACAAATGCAAGAAGCCGAGCAGAAAACTTAGCTTTAGAGGAGCAGGAATTCAGACTGGTCTCCAAGGATCCCACAGAGAAATCACCCACAGGGCAGAAGGGCGTCAGCAGCCTTATATCCAGTCAGTAACTCCACTCAGCCAGTCATCATCATCAGACTCAGGTGTTTGATAATCAGGCTCACTACCTTTCTTTACCAGAAGAGGGAGTTCCTCGGGCCTCAGTAGTGAAGGGGAAAATGAACTCACAACACCCTCCCTTGCTATGCTGCAGAAAACCTCCAAATTTAAAATATATTTCAATCAGAAGCTCAATGCCCTCTAATACTCCAAGAGGAACTTATCCATGCAATGTGAAGAGTTGCAAAGCTTGCACTCATGTAATAACCACAGACCAGATGTATGTATCTGCAATGCACAGCAGGGCTACAAGATTCCTGGGGCATTGATATGTTCCACTTCCAATGTGGTGTACTTAATTCTGTGCTTTATTTGTCCTACTGAGGGTCTCTATATTGGAGAAACAAGACAGAAACTGAGATAAAGTATGAGATCTCATTGCCACACAATTACTAATGAAAAGTAAATCTATCCTTGGCCATTCATTTCTGTGTTCCAGGACTCAACATAAACAATATGAAAGTTGTTATATTAACCCCTTCGGGCCAGAGCCCATTTTCCTTTTTGCGTTTCTGTTTTTAGCTACACTTCTTCCCAGATCCATAATTTTTTTTCCCATCAATATGGCCATGTGAGGGCTTGTTATTTGCGGAATGAGTTGTACTTTTGAGCGACGCTATTGGTTTTACCATAGTTTGTACTCAAATACGGGAAAAAAATTCCAAGTGCGGTGAAATTGCAAAAAAGTGCAATCCCACACTTGTTTTTTGTTTTATTTTTGTTTTGTTTTGTTTCATAATGTTCACTGAATGCTAAAACTGACCTGCCATTATGATTATTCAGGTCATTATGAGTTCATAGACACCAAACATGTCTAGATTCCTTTTTATTTATGTGGTGAAAAAAAAATTCCAAACTTTGTTAAAAAAAATTGCACCATTTTTCCATACCTGCAGCATCTCCATTTTTCGTGATCTCGGATCGGGTGAGGGATTATTTTTTGTGTGCCAAGCTAATATTTTGAATGATACTTTTTTGGTGCAGAAATGACCTTTTGATCGCCAGTTATTGCATTTTAATGCAATGTTGCGGCGACCAAAAAAATGTAATTTTGGCATTTTGACGTTTTTCTCGCTACGCCGTGTAGCTTTTAGGTTAATCTTTTTTAATTGATAGATGGGTCAATTCTAAACACAGTGATGCCAAATATGTCTATGTTTGATTTTCTTTTTTTGAATGTTGCGAAAGGGGGTTATATGAGCTTATGTTTTTTTATTTTTTTAATATTATTAAAAACTCTTTTTTTACTTTTAGCATGCTTCAATAGTCTCCATGGGAGACTAGAAGCTGCCATAACCCAATCGCCTCTGCCACATATAGGCGATGATCAGCCACCATTGGGTTGCGCTCCCAGCAAGCCAGCAGTGACAGCCATAGAGGTCTCCAGGAGACCTCCGGTTGTCATGCCAACCCTAGAGGTGACCCCCGATCATGGGGGTCACTGGTGGGTGGATTACCGGCCCGATCGCCAGAAGCGCAAGTTAAATGCTGCTGTCAGAGTTTGACAGTGGCATTTGATGGTTAATAGCTGCTGGTGGATCGCAATTTCTCTCGCGGCTATTCTGGGCAATGTCAGCTGTTCAAAACAGCTAACATGTCAATGGAAAGATGTGGGCTCACTGCTGGAGCCCACATCAAAGGAAGAGAAGCGACATGTGCCATACTAGTACGGCGCATGTTGCAAAAGGGTTAAAAGGCAACTTCAAATCACAAAAATACTGAAGGATCTGAGAATAAAAATTTGATTTTGCTTTGGTATCCTCCATACTGGACTTAATCTGGCACAAGGATTTATGATTTACTACAAAATCTGAGAAATCTGCTCCAGAGACAGTGAGGGCATCAGGTCTCTGATTTTACATAGATATTGGGAGAATAAACTTTCACACCACTTATCTAAGGCTAGGTTCTCATTTGCGTATGGAGGAGCTGCAGCCGTCTGCGGATTTCTTCCGTGAAGCTCCGCCCATGGCTGCACCTCCTCCGGTCAGCTCCGCCTGTGGCTGCATACTTCTGCATGCAGCCTGCGTACCCTATCTTTAACATTGGGTATTCAGGTCGTGCGGATGTATGCTGATGCCTCCGTATGCATCGTTTTGACTATGCGGTGCCCGCATAAAATTCCAACATGATGCATTCTACGTGGGTCACCGCACCGTCAAAACGATGCAAGCGGCGGCATCTGCATTCTGCGGCCAGGCCTGTTTACCCACTGTTAAAGATAGGGTATGCAGGCTGCATAAAGCCGCATGCAGAAATAGGTGGTGTGACCGGAGGAGGCGCGGCAGGGGGCGGGGCTTCATGGAGGAAGTCCGCAGCCCTCCATCCGCAAATATGAAACCAGCCTTAGCCATGCATTTGTCATTTTCACAAGAGGTAATAGGAGAAAAGGAACACCATAATTTATTACTTAGCTTCTCCTGGACTTTGCAATATCCTGTGTGTAGACAAATATTTCTGTATGGGCATACAGCAGGGCTTAGAATAGAAGAAGAGCTATTTATGAAGTACAAATTTGTCTGAAATAGATTACAAATGTTATGTTGTACTTGAAGAGCCCCTCGGGTGTTAAAACAGGAAACACTCACTACATGTGATCCCACTTTGGAAACTAGACCCCTCAAGGAATACATTTATAGGTGCCGTGAACATTTGGAATCAACAGGTGCTTCCTAGAATTTTATAACGTTGGACTGTGAAAGCAAAAACATTACGTATTTTTTTCCAGTAAAATGTTGCCGTAGTCTGAAGTTTTTTTAACAAGGAGTAGTAGGAGAAAATGAACATCACAGTTTGCTAAGCAATTTCTCTCGAATGCGGTGATATCCCATATGTTCTCGAAAACTAATGTATGGGGACACAGCAGAGCTTTGAAGAGAAGGTACACTATTTGATTTTCACAACATAGGCTGGAATAGATTATGGACACCACATTACATTTGCTGAGACCCTGAAGTGCCAAAAAAACTCCCAAAATTAATCACATTTTGGAAATAAAACCCCTCAAGGAATTGATCTAGGGATGTAGTAAGTATTTTTAACCCACAGGTGCTTCACAGAATTTTATTAGATTGAGCCATAGACTGAAAGTTATTTTTTCCCACTAAAATGCGGCAATATAAATATAAATTTGTTATGCAATTTCTACTGAACATGGCTATACTACACATGTGATTTTACGCTACTGTTTAAGAAGAAGGCCTGTTTTAAGTGAAACCTCGCCATTTAACATTTGGAATGCAGATCTTGTTTGAATAGATTTTGTGTGCCATTAGCAGAGCCCTTCAGATACCAGATTAGCAAAAATTCATGTGACCCAATCTTGGAAACTACACAGCTCCATCCTGGAGTGTAGTAAATATTTTGAGCCCACAGGTGCCTCATAGAGGGTTATAACATTAGGCTGTGAAACTAAAACAAAATTACCAGTAACATTTTATATTAGCTGCAACTTTTTCATTTTCTCAAGGGATAATTGGAGAACATGGACCCCACAATTGCAAATCAAATTGTACTATATTGTATTTGGGTGGGAACCATGCCACTTTTCCACAGCCTTTGAGCTATCTGTGGTGTGAAAAATCCCTATTTTTCTGTTGACAGATGATGGACGTTAGTGGGGGTTTAATTGTTTTTAGGAACAGTTGGGAGATTTTTATTGGTAGTATTTTGGTGTACATAACATTTTTTGATCACTTTAAGGCCAGGTTCACATTTATTCTATACTTTATGCTGACCACTTACATCTATACTCTATGCTGACCACTTACCATTTACAACACCAAGAAGGACAAGTTGTAACGTTTTGCAAATTTCTTGAAGTAGCAGGTGTCGCAGTATCTTCAAGTGATCAAATTTTCAAGCACCTAACTTCAAAATATACCATAGGAGAAGGGCATAAAAACTGAGATTGGAAACATATTTTATTCAGATCAAGTCTTGTGGAAGATTGTGTCATATTTTCCGCTCGTCAATATGTCAGCTGTTAACACCTGTCGCAAACTGAGAACAGAATTCTTGAACTTTGCCTCATTGGTTTATCACACCAGCAGATCGCTAGGCACAGAGGCCAAAATAGTGTTGTTCAGTATTGCGTGTCCCAGTGGTTGGAAGAACGACATCAAGCTGGAATGACAGCAAGACATGCAGAGGCGGACCTCCGCATGATTTGATTATCAGATTAGAAGATTAGGTGTGGTGATCCATTGTATACTACTAGTGAAATTGAATATCACATATCATGGAGTCAAACAGTGTCTACACAAACCATCAAAAAGCATTTGCCCTACATTAATCTACAGTCCTGACATACATTTACAGGTGTCCCATTGATCTCACACCACCACTTTCAAATGCAATCATGGTGCAGAACAATGTGGCAATTGAGGCTGGAAAAAAGGTCTATCCTCTTGAACGATGAGACAGCCTGTTGTCTGGGATGCAATGATAGTTGAAAATTGGTCTGGAGAGCACATTGGCAATACCATGAAGAGTGCTTCACGAGGGAATGTCACACCAGTCCTACTCATAGTACTTTCGTATAGGGGTTGAAATGTATAGGGGGTGGAATGTACAGTAAATGGAATTCTTTAGTCTTTATTCCAGGTTCACTAGCAACTAGCAATTCAGTGGTACTAAGCCATTGCTCTAAAGTGTCCCAGGAGCTGTTTTCCAAATTGATAACGCCAGGTTGCGTGTCATTTATGTTACTGTGAGCAGCCTGCATGACCACCACATATTACTATGGCTTGCAGTGGACTCTGGGCTTGGCTACCATCATACACATCTGGAACATCATTGGTGGGCAATTACAAAAGGAGCTGCCAGCAGAAGGTCTGTATGATTTCTTTGGCCAAGGGTATTCAACATCGCAGAAAGCTCCTCAGATGGCAATTAAAAACTTCATTACAGCATGCCAATCTGTGTAAGTGCCTGTATGGTTTTACTCAATTCTAAATAAATCAAGAAGTTTTGATAATTTTAGTTTCCATTTTTGAATCATTTTTATATACAGTGCCTTGCAAAAGTATTCGCCCCCCCCTGGAACTTTTCAACTTTTCCCCACATATCATGCTTCAAACATAAAGATACCAAATGTAAATTTTTGGTGAAGAATCGACAACAAGTGGGACACAATTATGAAGTTGATTGAAATTTATTGCTTATTTAAAATTTTTTTTGGAATTTCAAAAACTGAAAAGTGGGGCGTGCAATATTATTTGGCCCCTTTACTTTCAGTGCAGCAAACTCACTCCAGAAGTTCATTGTGGATCTCTAAATGATCCAATGTTGTCCTAAATTACTAATGATGATAAATATAATCCACCTGTGTGTAATCAAGTCTCCGTATAAATGCACCTGCTCAGTGATAGTCTCAGGGTTCTGTTTGGTGCACAGAGAGCATCATGAAGACCAAGGAACACAACAGGCAGGTCCGTGACACTGTTGTGGAGAAGTTTAAAACCGGATTTGGATACAAAATGATTTCCAAAACTTTAAACATCCCAAGGAGCACTGTGCAAGCGATCATATTGAAATGGAAGGTGTATCATACCACTGCAAATCTACCAAGACCTGGCTGTCCCGCTAAACTTTCATCTCAAACAAGGAGAAGACTGATCAGAGATGCATCCAAGAGGCCCATGATCACTCTGGATGAACTGCAGAGATCTACAGCTGAGGTGGGACAGTCTGTCTATAGGACAACAATCAGTCATACACTGCACAAATCTGGCCTTTATGGAAGAGTGGCAAGAAGAAAGCCATTTCTCAAAGATATCCATAAAAAGTGTCATTTAAAGTTTGCAACAAGCCACCTGGGAGACACACCAAACATGTGGAAGAAGGTGCTCTGGTCAGATGAAGCCAAAATCGAACTTTTTGGCAACAATGCCAAACGATATGTTTGGCGTAAAGGCAACACAGCTCATCACACCATCCCCACTTTCAAACATGGTGGTGGCAGCATCATGGTTTGGGCTTGCTTTTCTTCAGCAGGGACAGGGAAGATGGTTAAAATTGATGGGAAGATGGATGGAGCCAAAGACAGGACCATTCTTGAAGAAAACCTGTTGGAGTCTGCAAAATACCTGAGACTGGGACGGAGATTTGTCTTCTAACAAGACAATGATCCCACACATAAAGCAAAATTTACAATGGAATGGTTCACAAATAAACATATCCAGGTGGTAGCATGGCCAAGTCAAAGTCCAGACCTGAATCCAATCGATAATCTGTGAAAAGAGCTAAAAACTGCTGTTCACAAACAATCTCCATCAAACCTCACTGAGCTCGAGCTGTTTGCCAAGGAAGAATGGGCAAGAATTTCAGTCTCTTGATGTACAAAACAGATAGAGACATACCCCAAGCGACTTGGAGCTGTGATTGCAGAAAAGGGTGGCGCAACAAAGTATTATGTTAAAGGGGCCGAATAATATTGCACGCCCCACTTTTCAGTTTTTGAATTTCCACAAAAATTTAAAATAACCAATAAATTTCGTTTAACTTCACAATTGTGTCCCACTTGTTGTTGTTTCTTCACCAAAAATTTACATTTGGTATCTTTATGTTTGAAGCATGATATGTGGGAAAAGGTTGAAAAGTTCCAGGGGGCCGAATACTTTCGCAAGGCACTCTAATTAATATGTCTATTGATAATGTTATTTCAATAATTCGTTAATCTTTCTTTCTTGGTGTTGCAACTTCAATATTAAAAGAACCTGACAGCAGCTTCGGCATGCCCCAAGCAGTGACCATTCATTTATTGCTCTCTTTACACCCTTTCTAACAAATCCAGCAACACATTGAAAACAGGTCAGTACTAGGTATCGATTAGGTTTATGAACCATACGTACATTCCAGCTTCAAATGGGAGCAGAATAAAATAGTTTATATTGGTGCTGTTCAAATCCCTGGAAAGAGAAATACAGTATATACAAATCTGTGCTGGATGAAAAAGAAGTTTTACGAAAACTATTACTGAAAAATGGCAAAAATTTTTGTTTCATCAATGAGAACTGTCCCTAACTTGCTTCATTTGACTGAAGCCTTTTTCATTGTCATATTGCTGCATATGCCAAAAAACCATTTTATGCTAATTAGTGGATGACTAGTCGCAGCTGACATTGTTTTCCGTAAACTAGTCAGCCCACTAACCATGTTATCATGACCCTGTTGGAGTGAAAAGCATGGTTTACAAGAATGATGGCTCTTAGTAAATATCTGCCTCCATGACAATGTGCAATTAGCCAGTTGTATGCATCTCAGCTTCATTTGACCACTGCGCATGTCCAAGGAGGCAGCAGTGACGTGGGACACAGCCAGCTGTGAGATTCACAGAGCCAGAGATAACAATAAAAAAGCTTGCTAGAAACGGTATTAAGATAGCTATAAAAACATGGTGGTTGTTTGAGGGGCCTAAGGAAGTATTTAGGTTCTTATTAAGGAGTGTATAAGCTAAAAGTAGCCAAAATTGGGCAATTTTGTCTATATTGCATAACCTTCATTTGAAAATCTTACATCATCATTCACAGTGATTGATTCTGTCAAAAATATAATCTTCCCGGGGGCGTGGCTAACCGCCGAAGGAGCAGGACATGTGGATTAGAGCTCCTCTCACCCTATCTATAATTTGGCTAATCCTCAGCCCCTTATATCCCATCCACTTTTATCTGAGGCTGCGGTAGCCTGAAGGAGACCCGCGGGGTGATTCCTGTCCTTTGCAGCAGCACTTGGACCCATGAAACGAGGCGGGCGCCTGCGGCCTGCCTGTGAGCCTGAGACCCGCTGGAGGTGCACTGGGCCAGACACTGACTTCAGAGCCTGGGGACTCCCCTCCCGTGCCAGGAGTGCTGGGGCGGAGGACAACGGACATCTGCCCCACTTCGCCCGCTGGCTGGACTACGGGGGGACTTTGTGTGGAGCCGCTTGGTGAGACCGGGAGGAAGCACGGCGGTGCCCGCAGCCTGCACTTCTGGTGAGACAATGGCCTGGGAAGGACGGCTAGACGATAGCGCTGACAGCAAGAGGCGTGACCATAAACCTGAGAAGGTAACAAAAGAGGGGGCACCAGAGATCCCGGTACCCGGGGGCGGACATCTCATTGGGGGACAAGGGAGCACATGGGAATATTCTGGACTGGGAGCACACTGCAGGAGACATACCACGGCTCCCTGACAGGACCTATTTCGTTGTAACAGTGGTCGTGTGGAACTGCTATATCACGAACTCTGACTAACTCCCAGGATTAGGGGACTACTCCTTGATTTATTTTCAGCTGACCAGAGGAAGTAAAAACCTATGTGCCAGGGTGCTATACTCATTGCTTCCTCATGGTTCTTATAAAGGAGTGGGACTCCACCTGCTGACCATTAGGTGCTACTGCACGAACTTTGTGCCCTCAGCTCCCTGTATAGCAGAAACCAAATATATCTAATACCCAAGTGGTGACCACGGCTCCATGGTATATATATATATATATATATATATATATATATACGAGCATAAATACAGAGCTGTACAAGTCCAAATCAGAGGCAAACAGATGCATAGTTGTGGACATCACAATTTATCCCATAACCTGAATTAATTTAACATGGAGGGCATGGGCGGCCCTGATGGACTATGATTGTGGTGCACTAGGTCCGCCGCCACGGGCACAAACACGCACTCAAATGAATAATTAACCTCCATGATTTGAAACGCAGCACATGGGAGGTTTATAGGCGATGCGTCCCAAAAAATCCACTGCATCAGAAGTCAATACTCCATCGATCACACACTTATTGTCCCAGAGGGCTGAATCGACAAGCCAAGCCATGTCGGCACCACAATCGACTTCATCAAGTTCTAGAAGTCCCTCTCAGAAGTCCCAACATATTGACCTGATCTGCTCTACAAACATGATTCCTATGACAATGGAGGACCTACTGACCACCATTCAGAAGACGTTCAGCGCTGAACTCTCAACTGCGGTAGATAATTTTACCCAACAAATCCAAGATATTGCCCAAAGAACCAATGATCTAGAGAAAACAATGGATGATACTGCTGACGCCATTGAATCCAACAGAGAACAACTAAAGGAGCAAGACGCTAGAGTTGAATTCCTAGAGCTTAACTGTGAAGACTTGGAAAACCGCTCGCGAAGGGCTAATATTAGAATTAAGGGACTACCAGAAAGCAATACTAACTTAATGAAGGTTGCCTTGGGTCTCTTTGGTGCTCTCCTGCCTCAGGCAGACCCTGCTACCTTACGAATAACCAGACTTCATAGAGCATTGAGGGGACCCAAACCGGACGCCTCGCCTAGGGACATTATCCTTAAAAATGCATTACGAAGAATCTAGGGATCTGATCTTGGCTGCAGCTCGTAAAATGCAAAAACTACCAGGGGTCCCAGATACTGTTTCCTTGTTTCCAGACATATGCCCAGCAACCTTGCTGAGGAGAAGAGCTATGAAAGATGTGACAATGGCTCTAATCAAGGAGAATATTAAATATAGAAGAGGATTCCCACATGCATTAACCCCTTCCCGACCAATGACGCCACATAGGCGTCTTGAAAACTTGTGCCAATCTGACCAGTGACGCCTATGTGGCGTCATGACTTTAAAGCCCCCATGCGGGTCGGGTGACCTAGATCACTGAAAGGTCACCCTACCCGCAGATACAGGGGGATTTGTTCTTCACCATAGGGGGCGTGGCTTCGCCCGCACATGACTACGATCACTCTGATTGGCTGTTAAAAGTGAAACAGCCAATCAGAGCGATAGTAATATTTTATCAATGAAAATTGATGAAATATTACAATCCAGCCAAGTCCGACGCTGCTGTAGCATTGGACATGGCTGGTGACAGCGATCTGACCCCCCACACCCATTAACGGGGGCGATCTGCCCCCCGCCACTGTCATCACCTCCCCCCGCCTTCCCTCCGCTCCCCCGGCTTCCGATGGCCCCTCCTCCCACCCCCCGGTACTCACCGAGTGCCGTTATGGCTCCCAGTGTCCCGCGGTCCTGGACCATGGGCGTCGCCATATTGGAAAATGGCGGGAGCATGCGCAGTGCGCCCGCCGGCTCCAATTTCCATTCATTCATTTTGATCACTGTGATAAACTCTCACAGTGATCAAAATAGAATGAAATGTAAATAAACCCCCCCGTTTGTCACCCCCATAGGCAGGATCAACTAATAAAATAAAGAAATTATTTTTATTTTTCCATTAGGGTTAGGGTTAAGGTTGGAAAGAGGGTTAGGGTAAGGGTTGGAAAGAGGGTTAGGGTTGGTAAGAGGGTTAGGGTTAGGGTTGGAAAGAGGGTTAGAGTTGGAAAGAGGGTTAGGGTTGAAAAGAGGGTTAGGGTTGGAATTAGGGTTAGGGTTGGAGTTAGGGTTAGAATTAGGGTTAGGGTTGGAATTAGGGTTAGGGTTGGAATTAGGGTTAGGCTTGTGGTTAGGGTTATGGTTAAGGTTGGGATTAGGGTTAGGGGTGTGTTTGGGTTAGGGTTATGGTTAAGGTTGGGATTAGGGTTAGGGCTGTGGTTAGGGGTGTGTTGGGGTTAGGGTTGAAGTTAGAATTGTGGGGTTGTTAGGGTTGAAGTTAAAATTGAGGGGTTTCCACTGTATAGGCACATCAGGGGGTCTCCAAACGTGACATGGTGCAACCATTGATTCCAGCCAATTTTGCGTTCAAAAAGTTAAATGGTGCTCACTCCCTTCCAAGCCCCGACGTGTGCCCAAACAGTGGTTTACCCCAGCATATGGGGTATCCGCGTACTCAGGAAAAATTGCTCAACAACTTTGGGGGTCTAATTTCTCCTGGTACCCTTGGGAAAATAAAAAATTGGGGGCTAAAAAAATATTTTTGTGGAAAAATTTTTTTTTTTTTAAATTTTCACGTGTTTTCACGTTAAATTTTCACACGTTATAAACTTCTGTGAAGCACTTGGGGGTTCAAAGTGCTCTCCAGGCATCTAGATAAGTTCCTTGGGAGGTCTAGTTTCCAAAATGGGGTCATGTTATGAGCTCATTTTCTGCTCCACCAGCTGGGAGTTCTCCTTCCACTCTCCCTCTGGTAGTGACAGGAGATAGTGAGGTTAGTTTAATTGGTAATGGTCTGCCACCTGACGAGGAGGATATTGATTGGATCTCTGGAGGATCAGAATGGATATAAGACAGCTGATGCCCTATCCTAGTCCTGGTGATTCAGTCTGTTTCTCAGGTCTTGGGCTTCAGCTCTGCTCCAGTCATCTCAAGTTAAGTTTCTTTTTTGCTAATGTTCACACTTGCTCTTGTTGGTCAACTCAGTTTTTGTGTGGTCAGCCAGCCCGGCTGGGCTGTGCTGAATTTCCACTCTTATTTATCTGTATTTGCCAATTTGCCTTTTTGTCCTTTATTAGATTGGCCTCTTTTTGCTCTGTCTCAGAATATTCCAGAGTGCTGATATAGTGGGAGAAGTCTAGTGACTTCAGGGTTAATTATGTTATCAGAAGCATTGGACATTATTTTTGGTAGGGTTTTTTGGCAGATTGCAGACAGTATCTTTCCTTTCCGGTCCTTTCAAGTTAGTTTGGCTCCATCATTTGCTCAGCCTATTTTTCTGCCTTTGTTTGTGTTTTCATCTTGCTTCACCGTCAATACATGTGGGGGGCTGTCTTTCCTTTGGGGTCTGCTTTGGGGAGTTAGTTTTCCTCTTTTCTTTCTTTAGGCTTATTTAGCTCTCCGGTTGTGACGAGGCGTCCAGGACCACCGTAGGCACACTCCATGCTTCTAGTTGTGTGTTAAGATCAGGGCTCTGCAGTCTGCATAGTTACCAACCTCTCTGGTTTTCTGAGACTTAGCATTGTGTTGCTTTTTTCCTCCTCGGTGACCCATTCATAACAGGGTCACTTGTGGGGGGTTTCTATTGTTTAGGCACATCAGGGGCTCTGCAAACGTAACGACGACCGCATACCATTCCATCAAAGTCTGCATTTCAAAATGTCACTACTTCCATTCCGAGCCCTTACGTGTGCCCAAACAATGGTTCCCCCCATATATGGGGCACCAGCGTACTCAGGACAAACTGTACAACAACTTTTGGGGTCCAATTTATCCTGCTACCCTTGTGAAAATAAAAAATTGCTGGCTGAAAATCATTTTTTTGAGGAAAAAAAATTATTTTTTATTTTCACGACTCTGCGTTATAAACTTCTGTGATGCGCTTGGGGGTTCAAGGTGCTCACCACACATCTAGATAAGTTCCTTGGGGCGCCTAGTTTCCAAAAAGGGGTCACTTGTGGGGGAGTTCCACAGTTTAGGTACATCAGGGGCTCTTCAAATGTAACATGATGCCCGCAGACCATTCCATCAAAGTCAGCATTTCATAATGTCATTACTTCCCTTCCGAGCCCCGACGTGTACCCAAACAGTGGTCCCCACCCACATATGGGGTACCAGCGTACTCAGGACAAACTGGAAAACAACTTTTGGGGTCTAATTTATCCTGGTACCCTTGTGAAAATAAAAATTTGCGCACTAAATATAATTTTTTGAGGAAAAAAAATAATTTTTAATTTCACGACTCTGCGTTATAAACTTTTGAGAAGCACTTGGGGGTTCACAGTGCTCACTATGCATCTAGATAAGTTCCTTAGGGGGTCTAGTTTCCAAAATGGGGTCATTTGTGGGGGAGCTCCATTGTTTAGGCACACAGGGGCTCTCCAAACACGACATGGTGTCCGCTAACGATTAGAAGTAATTTGCATTTCAAAAAGTCAAATGGCGCTCCTTCCCTTCTGAGCCCTGCCATGTGCCCAAACAGTGGTTCCCCCCACATATGGGGTACCAGCGTACTCAGGACAAACTGGACAACAAAATTTGTGGTCCAATTTCTCCTGTTAGCCTTGTGAAAATTAAAAATAGCAGGCTAAAAATCATTTTTGAGGAAAAAAAAATATTTTTTATTTTCACTGCTCTGTGTTATAAACTTTTGTGAAGCACTTGGGGGTTCAAAGTGCTCACTACACATCTAGATAAGTTCCTTAGGGGGTCTAGTTTTCAAAATGGGGTCACTTGTGGGGGAGCTCCAATCTTTAGGTGCACAGAGGCTCTCCAAACGCGACATGGTGTCCGATAACGATTGGAGCTAATTTTCCATTCAAAAAGTCAAATAGTGCTCCTTCCCTTCCGGACCCTGCCGTGCGCTCAATCAGTGGTTTATGACCACATATGAGGTATTGGTGTACTCAGGAGAAATTGCTAAACAAATTTTAGGATCCATTTTATCCTGTTGCACATGTGAAAATGAAAAAACTGAGGCTAAAAGAAAATTTTTGTAAAAAAAGTACTTTTTTTTATTACAGATCAATTTGTGAAGCACCTGGGGGTTCAAAGTGATCACTATGCATCTAGATAAGTTCCTTGGGGGGTCTAGTTTCCAAAATGGGGTCACTTGTGGAGGAGCTCCAATGTTTATGCACACAGGGCTCTACAAACGCGACATGGCAACCGCTAAATATTCCAGCATATTTTCCATTCAAAATGTCAAATGGCGCTCCTTCCCTTCTAAGCCCTGCCGTGCACCCAAACAGTGGTTTACGACCACATATGAGGTATCGGTGTATTCAGGAGAAATTGCCCAACAAATTTTAGGATCCATTTTATCCTGTTGCCCATGTGAAAATGAAAAAATTGATGCTAAAAGAAAATTTTTGTTGGAAAAATTAAAATGTCCATTTTTTCTTTCCATGTTGCTTTAGTTTCTGTGAAACACCTGAAGTGTTAATAATCTTATTGACTGTAGTTTTGAGTAGCATGAGGGGTGCAGTTTTTAGAATGGTGTCGCTTTTGGGTATTTTCTGCCATATAGACCCCTCAAAGTGACTTCAAATGTGAGGTGGTCCCTAAAAAAAAAGGTTTTGTAAATTTTATTGTAAAAATGAGAAATCGCTGGTCAAATTTAACCCTTATAACTTCCTAACAAAAAAATATTTTGTTTCCAAAATTGTGCTGATGTAAAGTAGACATGTGGGAAATGTTATTTAGTAACTATTTTGTGTCGCATAACTCTCTGGTTTAACAGAATAAAAATTCTGATTTTTTCACAAATAAACACAAAAATAATCGACCTAAATTTACCACTAACATGAAGCCCAATATGTCACAAAAAACAATCTCGGAATCGCTAGGATGTGTTGAAGCGTTCCAGAGTTATTACCTCATAAAGGGGCACTGGTCAGAATTGCAAAAAATGGGCTGGTCATTAAGGTCAAAATAGGCTTGGTCATGAAGGGGTTAATCTTCTCACACGGTAACACCGTCTACTCACCAAAAATTAATAAGAAGGCAAAAGGGCGCTAGAAAAAGTGGGAATCCCCATGCTGGACCCGGGAGCAGCACCGCAGATACAAGGACCCCGTAGAGACTGGACTGAAGTCTGCTGTGCAAGGCCCAACAGGCTACAGAATAATACTTGGTTCGCCACCCGAGGCCTTTGTCGAAGCTTGTGTTGCGTTTCATCCAAAGATCAGTTAAAGACGCTGTTCAGATGTTGCTCCCACTTTCCATTCTCTTTAGAGAGTCCTAAGATATGTAGTTTTCTCTTTGTATTGGAGTGCTGTGCCCTTGGAGTAATCATGCCACTCCACCTCGGGATATTGCTGTCCCAGGTCCTACTAATATTGGACCGACACGCTTTACCCCACATACTGGTTATTGGTTGTAACCGTTTCCTACTTTGTTGTATTTTCCCTTTTACCCTTGCTGTTTTCCCTTACCCTGTAAGGCTGGTTTCACATTTGCGTTATTTTTTCGCGGTATTTTAGCGCTAAATAGCGCATGCGTTTTTTTTTCCTATACTTTGCATGGGATGCGCTTATGTGCGCATACACATGCGTTTGTACGCGTTTTACCGCGCATGCGTTTTTTTGCGGTATGCGCTCGGGTGCACAAAATGCAACCTGTTGCATTTTTTGAGCATCCGACTTGCCTCAAAAAAACGCATGCGCGCGCAATGCATTTTTTTACAGCAAGACACCCATTATAATTCTATGGTGAGCATATGTGCGCATTGGCATGCTTATGTATGCGTTTTTTTGCACATGCGTTTTTTTTTTTACCATTAGTTTAGACAATGGAATTTAGGGGTTTGGGTTAGAGTTAGGGTTAGTTAAGGGGGTTTAGGGTTTGGGTTAGGGTTAAGTATGGTTTGGTTAAGGGTTAGGGTCAGGGTTAGGGTTAGGGTTAGGGTTAGGGTCAGGGTTAGGGTTAGGGTTAGGGTTAGGATCAGGGTATGGTTTGGTTAAGGGTTAGGGTTAGGGTCAGGGTCAGGGTTAGGGTTAGGGTTAGGGTCAGGGTTAGGGTCAGGGTCAGGGTTAGGGTTAGGATCAGGGTATGGTTTGGTTAAGGGTTAGGGTCACGGTTAGGGTTAGGGTTAGGGTCAGGGTTAGGGTTAGGGTTAGGGTCAGGGTTAGGTTTAGGGTTAGTTAGGGTTTAGGGTTTGGGTTAGGGTTAAGTATGGTTTGGTTAAGGGTTAGGGTCAGGGTTAGGGTTAGGGTTAGGGTCAGGGTTAGGGTTAGCAAAGTCATGGTTTGGGTTAGTGTGAGTGGCCACCTAATGTTGGAAAAAACCGCAAACGCGGTAAAAACGCACTAAAAATGCATACAAACGCATAAAAACGCTGCGTTTTTTTCATGCATGCTCATAAAAATGCTTGAAAAAAACGCAGCAGTTGTATGCTTTTGTATGCGTTTTTTCAATGCGTTTTTTTGTGGGAAAAACGCGCTGCAAAAAAAAAGCAAGTGTGAAACTAGCCTAACAGTGCTGAAGAGATTTGAAGGTTTAGACGATTTGATAGGTGATGCAGAACAACACACTGCACATTTTGTCACTATGGGGGATTTAATCATATGTGTATCAGAACTTCCCCACACAATTTAAATGTTTAAAACACTATCACACAATGTTAGGGGATTCAACTCCCTGATAAAAAGGAAGCGTGCGTTTATTCATTATCAAAAACATTCCCCTGATGTGATATTTTTACAGGAGACTCAGTTTTCTAACACTTCATCCTCCAGATTCTTCCATAGGCTCTATTCAAGATTCTTTTTAGCTTCACAGGATAAAAAAAACAGAGGAGTCGCCATTCTTTTTCACAATTCTTTTCCGTTTATACAGGAGGGCATAATTAGAGACACAGAAGGCAGATATATAATTCTCTGGGGCAAGGTGCAGGAAAAATGAGTCTGCCTAGTCAGCTGTTACGCACCCCAACCTTACAAATGAAGACCATTAAATCAATTGCAATAACACTAAACCCCATCCAATATGATAATATTATTTGGGGGAGCGAGAGACTTGATAGCTCCAATAATAAGAGATCTGACATGCCACAGATGGAAAAAACTGTGCTTAAAGATATTTTCCAGGCCCACCATTTAGTGGATTCATGGAGGGAAAATCACCGACAAACAAGAGGTTATACCTACTTCTCTAGAGTCCACCGATAGTATTCCAGAATAGATTGGATTCTTACTAACTCAGAGAATATACCTTCACTGCTGTACTCCAGACACATCCCCTCTTCATTGTCCGACCATGATGGTTTGCTTTCTGTGTTTAAATTTGAAATTGTAACCTCGAGATTATATAAATGGAGGCTGAATAAATTCTTACTATCGGACCCCCAGACGAGATCACTAGATTAATGTGAACTTAAAACCTTTTTTCTTTCAAACACCACCCCTGACGTCTTTGTTGGTAACGTTTGGATGGCCCACAAAAAATACATCACAGGCATTCTAATTAGGCTCGCCTCCCAAAAAATGAGAGACCGTCTCCGAGAACAAGTATCACTCGAATATGAGCTTCTTAATCGCCAACCAATCATGCCCCTCACTATACCTAACTAAACGAATATGCGATGTAAAACTGCAACTGAACACCTTATTAACTACCTGTACTGAAAGGGCAATACGGTGGACACAAGCGACATTTTACAAGTTTTCCAATAAAATGGATCGAATGCTTGCAAGAAAATTGAAACAAACAGAGAGATTAAACTCAGTCTTTGCTATAAAAGACGATCAGTCCCATACTACGTTTAACCCGAACAGAATCTACAAGACATTCCAAAATTATTATCAAAAGTTATACACTGACAATGGGAACTTCTCATTGCCCAAACTAGATGACTTCCTATCCAACATACCCCTACCTTCTTTAACTTCGACTTGCGCTGCGTCACTGCACTCTCCTATTTCAGAGGAAGAAATAACTTCCACTATCAAACACCTAAAAGCCGGAAAGGCTCCAGGCCGTGATGGGTTAACTGCGCTATACTATAAATAATTTTCTGCAGTACTGTCTAAACATATCCAAGCATACTGTATAGCATGTTAAGAGGCCAACCAATGCCATCAGAATTCTATACTGCACATATTACAGTTATTCCAAAGCAGCAGAGGGACCCTCTACTTACCAAGAATGATAGACCTATCTCTCTATTAAATCTAGACCTTAAAATATTCTCGGCCATCATTGCAAATAGGATCAATAAATGTTTACCCAGTCTTATTCACAAAGACCAGGTCGGATTTATCCCAACTAGACAGGCCCTGGACAATATTCGTAGAAATTTAAATCGTATCCATAACGCTAATAAACAAAAATCCCCCCTGATTCTGTTAGCCCTAGATATACAGTAGAAAAGGCTTTTGATACCGTAATATGTTCCACATACTGTATAAAATGGGGTTTTCACAGCAATTAATAAACTCACTTAAGCTCTTCTATAATAACCCGATGGCTTATTTGAAACTACCTTCGACTACCCCCGAACCAATAATTATTAGCAGAGGAACCAGACAGGGGTGCCGTCTGTCCCCGGCCCTGTTTGCTATGGTGATGGAGCCATTGGCTCAAAAGATCCGTTTACATCCCGACATAGTGGGCCAAAGATGGGCAAACAAGAATTCAAGGTCAATCTCTTCGCCGACGACCTCCTCCTAACCTTAAAAAACCCTCATGTATCGCTACCCAATCTTAAATGAACACTTAACCATTTTGAGGAGATATCTGGACTCAAGGTTAACATGAATAAATCAGAGATTATGTTTTTGAATACCCCACCAACGGAGCAAGCATCTATATTAAATAATTTTCATTTCCGTCATGCAAAACAACATATCACCTACTTAGGGATTAAACTTTCAATGTCTAAATCCACCCTATTTAAGTATAACTACGCTCCTCTCCTTCATAAGTTACCACAAACTCTTACTCCACCCCATCCCTTAACTTTTTGGGAAGGATTCATTCAGTGAATCCGGTTATACTACCTCAATTTCTATATTTATTCCGATCCCTTCCTATCCCGATACCTTAAATGACATTTAAAATGATAAATTCATATATGCTGCGGTTTATTTGGAATAATAAAAAACCTTGCATTTCTCAGAATACCTTGTTTAGACACAAAAGACATGGCGGACTCTCGCTACCGAATTTTGCTCTTTATTATAAGGCGGCCCAAATCGCCCAACTGGCAGCGGTGAATGCTGAACAACAGGCACCCACCTGGCTATCAATAGAAAACTCGCACATAGCACCTTACTCTTTAGAAAGCTTGATGTGGGCTACAGGTCCTCTGCCAAAAGATTTAGATATGACCTCGCCATACACCTCCCATTCGCTACGGGTATGGAGAACCAACAGATTCCAATTTGCATTGCTGTCCCAACCTTCCCCTCTTTTGAATTTGTTCAACAACCCCATGTTTGCACCGGGAGTAGCGTCAAGAAATCACACATGGTGGAAACAAAACAATTTAACCAGGCTACAAAATCTATCAACCCACTTTAAGCTAATGTCAAAACATAATTTCATTACAAAGTATCAGGTACCAGGGTCTGAATTTTTTAGATTAGAACAAATTTTTCATTTTCTACAAAAATTAACTGTAAACTTATTGGACCCTAAACCTACATCCTACGAATTAAAATGCTTATATGACCCATTGGGAAATGGTCTTATATCACATCTCTACTCTGTATTTCAACAACCTGGGGAATGTCTGAAAATGAAGGTCATGGAACAATGGGAGCAAGACTTACAAATCTCCCTTACACCTCAAAGATGGTACAAATGTTATGAAAATATAGTAAAAGGTAGTAACCAAGTATCACTCACTGAAACGTCCCTTAACCCCTTCACCCCCAAGGGTGGTTTGCACGTTCATGAGCGGGCCAATTTTTACAATTCTGACCACTGTCCCTTTATGAGGTCATAACTCTGGAACGCTTCCATGGATCCCGGTGATTCTGACAATGTTTTCTCATGACATGTTGTACTTCATAAAAGTGGTAAAATTTCATTCAAATAACTTGCGTTTATTTGTGAAAAAAATGCAAATTTGGCGAAAGTTTTGAAAATTTCGCAATTTTCCAAATTTGAATTTTTATGCCCTTAAATCACAGAGATACGGCACACAAAAAACTTGATAAGTAACATTTCCCACATGTTTACTTTACATCAGCAGAATTTTGGAACCAAAATTTTTTTTTGTTAGGAAGTTATAAGGGTTAAAAATTGACCATTTTTGCGACACCATTTTATTTTTACGGACCACATCACATTTGAAGCCACTTTGAGGGGTCTATATGATAGAAAATACCCAAAAGTGACACCATTCTAAAAACTGCACCCCTTAAGGTGCTCAAAACCACATTCAAGAATTTTTTTAACCCTCTAGGTGCGTCACAGGAATTTTTTGAATATTTAAAAAAAAAATGAACATCTAACTTTTTTTCACAAAAAAATACTTCAGGTTCAATTTTTTTTATTTTACCAAGGGTAACAGGAGAAATTGGACTGCAAAAGTTATTGTGCAATTTGTCCTGAGTACACTGATACCTGATATGTGGGGGGGAACCACTGTTTTGACGCATGGCAGAGCTCAGAAGGGAAGTAGCGCCGTTTGACTTTTTCAATGCAAAATTGGCTGGAATTCAGATCAGACGCCATGTCACGTTTGGAGAGCCCCTGATGTACCTAAACAGTGGAAACCCCCCACAAGTGACCCCATTTTGGAAACTAGACCCCCCCAAGGAACTTATCTAGATATGTGGTAAGAACTTTGAACCCACAAGGGCTTCACAGAAGTTTATAACGTACATCGGTACAATTAAAAAATCATATTTTTTCCACAAAAATGCTCTTTTCACCTGCAATTTTTATTTTCCCAAGGGTAACAGGACCCTAAACGATATTGTGCAATTTGTCCTGAGTACACTGATATCCCACATGTGGGGGTACACCACTATTTGAGCGCATGGCAGAGCTCGGAAGGGAAGCAGCACCATTTGACGTTTTTGGCTGGAATTGAGATCGGACGCCATGTCGCAATTGGAAAACCCCTGATGTACCAAAACAGTGGAAACCCCCCACAAATGACACCATTTTGGAAATTAGACCCCATAAGGAACTTATCTAGATATGTGGTGAGAACTTTGAACCCATAAGGGCTTCACAGAAGTTTATAACGTACAGCGGTACAATTAAAAAATCATATTGTTTCCACAAAAATGATCTTTTCACCCCCCAATTTTTATTTTCCCAAGGGTAACAGGACCCTAAAAGTTATTGTGCAATTTGTCCTGAGTACGCTGATACCCCACATGTGGGGGTAAACCACTATTTGGGCACATGGCAGAGCTCGGAAGGGAAGCAGCGCCATTTGACGTTTTTGGCTGGAATTGAGATCGGACACCATGTCACGATTGGAAAACCCCTGATGTACCAAAACAGTGGAAACCCCCCACAATTACACCATTTTGGAAACTAGACCCCCCAAGGAACTTATATAGATGTGTGGTGAGAACTTTGAACCCCCAAGGGCTTCACAGAAGTTTATAACATACAGCCGTACAATTAAAAAATCATATTTTTTCAACAAAAATGATCTTTTCACCCTCAATTCTTATTTTTCCAAGGATAACTGGACCCTAAAAGTTATTGTGCAATTTGTCCTGAGTATGCTGATACCCCACATGTGGGGGTAAACAACTATTTGGGTGCATGGCAGAGCTCGGAAGAGAAGCAGCGTCATTTGACGTTTTTTATTTTCCCAAGGGTAACAGGAGAAATTGAACCCCAAAAGTTGTTGTCCAATTTGTCCTGAGTTCGCTGACACCCCATATGTGGGAGACAAATACTGTATGGGCACACGTCGGGGCTCGGAAGGGAAGTAGTGACGTTTTGGAATGCAGACTTTGATGGAATGGTCTGCGGGTGTCATGTTGCCTTTGGAGAGCCCCTAATGTACCTAAACAGTGGAAACCCCCCACAAATGACCCCATTTTGGAAACTAGACCCCCTAAGGAACTTATCTAGATGTGTGGTGAGCACTTTGAACCCCCAAGGGTTTCACAGAAGTTTATAATGCCTGGGCATGAAAATAAAAAAATCGTATTGTTTCCACAAACATGATCAATTAGTCCCCAATTTTTTTATTTTCCCAAGGGTAACAGGAGAAATTGAACCCCAAAAGTTGTTGTCCAATTTGTCCTGAGTACGCTGACACCCCATATGTGGGAGAAAACTACTGTATGGACACACGTCGGGGCTCGGAAGGGAAGTAGTGATGTTTTGGAATGCAGACTTTGATGGAATGGTCTGCGGGTGTCATGTCGCGTTTGGAGAGCCCCTGATGTACCTAAACTATTGAAACTCCCCACAAGTGTCCCCATTTTGGACACTAGACCCCCCACGGAACTTATCTAGATGTGTGGTGAGCACTTTGAACCCCCAAGTGCTTCACAGAAGTTTATAACGCCCGGGGGTGAAAATAAAAAAATCGTTTTTTCCACAAAAATGATATTTTTGCCCCCAATTTTTCATTTTCCTAAGGGTAACAGGAGAAATTTGACCCCAAAAGTTGTTTTGCAATTTGTCCTGAGTAGGCTGATACCCTACATGTGGGGGTAAAACACTGTTTGGGCGCATGGCAGAGCTTGGAAGGGAAGGAGCACCATTTGACTTTTTCAACTCAGAATTGGCTCGAATTGAGATCAGACGCCATGTTGCATTTGGAGAGCACCTGATGTGCCCAAACAGTGGAAACCCCCAATTCTAACTCCAACCCTAACCCCAACACACCCCTAACCCTAATCTCAGGCCTAACCCTAGCCCTAACCCTAACCCTAGCCCTAACCCTAGCCCTAACCTTAACCCTAGCCCTGGCCCTAACCCTAGCCCTAACCCTAATGGGAAAATGGAAACAAATACATTTTCTTTTGATTTTAATATTTTTCCCTAACTAAGGGGGTGATAACGGGGGGGTTTGATTTACTATTTATAGCGGGTTTTTATGTTTGGCAGCTGTCATACGCTAAAAGACGCTTTTTATTGTAAAAATAGTTTTTGCATCACCACATATTGAGAGCTATAATTTTTCCGTATTTTGATTCACCGAGTCATGTGAGGTCTTATTTTTTGCGGGACGAGTTGACGTTTTTACTGGTACCATTTTCGGGCACGTGACTTTTTTGATCGTTTTTTATTCCGATTTTTGGGACGCAGAATGAACAAAAACTAGCGTTTCATGAATTTCTCTTGGGGGGTGCGTTCATACCATTCCGCGTGCGGTAAAATTGATAAAGCGGTTTTATTCTTCGGGTCAGTACGGTTACAACGATACTTCATTTAGGTCTTTTTTTATGTTTTGTCGGTTTTATGCAATGAAAACTATTTTATATATAAAAGAATTATTTTTGCATCGCTTTATTCTGCAAGCTATAACTTTTTTATTTTTTTGCTGATGACACTGTGTTGCAGCTTGTTTTTTGCGGGACAAGATGACGTTTTCAGGAGTACCATGGATATTTATATGCATCTTTTTGATCGCACGTTATTGCACTTTTTGTTTGTTGGTATGATAATAAATCATTATTTTTTGCTTCGTTTTTATTTTTATTTTTTAAGGGGTTCGCTAAAGGGGTTAACTAATGGGACAGTTTTATAGGGCAGGTCGTTATGGACGCGGCGATACCTAATATGTGTACTTTTATTGTTTTTTTTTTTATTTCCAAAAAATGGATTTTTGGGGGGAAATTTTTATTTTTTTTTTCAAATTTGTTTGCCGATTTTTTAAAAATTATTTTAACACTTTTTTTTTTTAACTTTATTACATAGTCCCAGGTGGGACATCACTGTCCTGGACAGATCGCTGATCTGTCACATCACAGATCACAGTGACAGATCAGCGATCTGTCACAGGCACTGCTGCAGACTTCCTCATGCCTGTGCTTTGCAGGCACTGAGGAATTCAGCTCCCTGCAGGTCCCCGAAGGCCCCCGTCGCCATCTTGGATTTGGGGGCCTGCAGGGAAGGAGCCCCCCGCAGCAGCGCTGCACATTGCGCTGCCGTGGGGGACTCAGGGAAGCATGGAGGGAGCCCCCTCCCTGCCGATGCTTCCCTTTAACCCCCGGTACACCACGATCATGTTTGATCACGGTGTGCAGGGGGTTAATGTGACACATTGTCCCTTGTGTCAGCTGTGATAATCAGCTGACACCCGGCCGCGATCAGCGGCGCTAACCTCATGGGCGCCGCTGATCGCACTAGACGTACTATCCCGTCCATGGGCATAGGGGCCCGGGTCCCATGGACGGGATAGTACGTCTGATGTCAGAAAGGGGTTAAATTGTTTCATAGAATACATTATGTCTCTAGTTTCCTACATAATGTTTACCACACGGTTCCCGGCAACTGTTTTAGGGGTTGCGCTGTCAGTGGGGATACACTCCACACATGGTGGACATGCCCCATAGTGAAATCCCTCTGGAAAGACATCATAAAACTTATCAATGCTACCCTAAATAAGAAGCTAACGCCGACAATATTACTCCTAGGGGATAGACCAATTCATGCCAATAACAAAACGTGCCGTCTTATTGATTTTATCACCATGGCAGCTAGGAACCACATAGCCAGTAAATGGAAAACTAGCACATTGTCAATATTACAGTTGAAGAAATGAGTTGACCTAATGATGCTGTATGAAAAAATAGAAGCCATCAGACTCTTTCGAAGCCTTTAGGGATATCTGGCAACCCTGGATTCAAGCACAAAATAGCGATTATCTCCCTAGAGTGATATCCTTATCTGTGTAATATATAAAAATAGTTACCGCCACTGATAAACATAAAGCCTGAATAAAACTTCCATTAATCCGCATTGACTCAGTTCCCAATAACAGCACTCACTGTTTACTCCCCCCTCCTCTCCCCTCCCCTCCAACCCTAATTTAGTAGTGTTAAGAATGTTGTTCTACAGTTTTATTAAGGTTAGAATATGACAAGGAAGATACTGTATACTTTTCCATTTATTCTTTCACACACACCCCTGCGAGGGGATTTCTATGCTTTGATATTAATGTCTTTCATGTTAAAAGATACTTATGTTTTTCAATAAAATCGTTGAAACTAAAAATATAATCTTCCCGGATAAGACTTTGGCTGTGGCTATGGTACTTTTTTTTACTGACTCTTTTATCAGATTTATCTTTTATATTGCTGGATGCGATCTTTTAAACAATATATCCCATGGACATTGTATCAGCTTGGTAATTATCATACATATTGCAAGGGGGCTGTTAAACACTTAGTGGATGGGAGATAAACCTGGAGTAATGATTTAGTACATATAGGACTAAAAGGGTTTATTTGGCCATGACAGGTTGATTATGAGCAGCTGAAGAGTTGGGAGAGAGGACTGCTCTCCAAGTCTCCACCCATGGGTGTGGTTCACTTTGTAAATTAAGACCTATTTGTTTCACAGATGGCTGTGTGTATGGAGGTGTGCAGAAATAAATAGTAGTGGTTCCTGTGATATGTGAGATCCTTCCCAAGTAAGTTATATTGTTACATTTGGTGTTGGAAGCGCAGATAGCAGCCCCAGGGAAGATGTATGGCTGCTACAAAAGAACTGCTGTCTTGGGTGAAGGCAGAAATAAGCCAGGGAGCATGGAGTACCTGACTACATACCTTGTGCAAGCCCAGCAGCAACAGCTACAGCAGCACCAGCAACATCTGCAGCAGCAACATTAACTCCTGGCACAGCTAGAGACAAATAAGCTGTTTATGCCACAGCCCCAGCAACAGAACCGACAACAGCAGCATATTGAATTACTCACTGAGGCAGTTCATGGCACAGCGGTAGCTCAGACTCCAATGTCAGCTGATGATTTTTCTATCTGGATGGTGTTGAAGAGAACTTTGCAGAAAATGATCCCGGGTATATGATATAGAGGCCTTTTTAACTGTTTTTGAAAGGGGCTCTGAAAGGGAGAAGCTCCAAACAGACCTGTTGGTGGAAGTTCTGGCACCATACTTAACTGGAAAGCCACAAAAGGTCGACTATGATTTAGCCTTACAGGACAAGGAAGAATATGAAAATTGAAAATGGAAATTTTGGCGAGTTTGGGTGTGACAATGTCTGTCAGGGCACAGCAGCTCTACCGCTGGGCACATCACCTTGACAAACCTCACTCCCAAATGTTTTATCTGCACCTCATCCAAAAGTGATTGCAGCCAGACTTCCCTACTCTGGTTCAGATGATAGAGCGAGTTGTAATGGACTGGTTCATGCACTCCCTTATGAGCCCAATGCAGACTTGGGTTGTCCATGGAGATTCCTGGAACCCTGATGACTTGGTATGACTAGTCGACAGGTATTAGGGGGTCGATGGTTCCTTGGGGAGGCAGCCCACGGCATACTGTGAGTCCCATATGGGGGCAGAAAAAAGGGGTTGGGGTGTCCAAAGTCCAAGGGGACAGTGGAGGTCATGCCAAGGGTGTCATCAGGAGACAGGAGACATAGTCTGTTGGAGATGTCATGGCCCAGGTCCCATAGCTGCCCCTTGGCCAGTGTTCATTCTACACATAACCGACCTGCAATGTGGAATATCCACCCGGAGAGGGACCCCAGGCTTGTCCTGTAAAAGTTAATGATCTGCAAATGAATGGACTACTAGATTCAGGGAGTTTCGTGACCCTCGTGAAGGCCAGACTACCTCTCCACTTGATCCCTGAGAAGAAGGTGGGTGTCAGCTGCAATTACAGGGATGCTGAAGACTATCCGGTCGCCAGTGTGGTCCTTGAGATGACCCGAGGAACTGAGTCCCATGAGATCGATGTGGTCCAGGATTTTTTATACTCAACTATCATAAGCCGGGACTTTGTGTTGTTTGGGGTCTTGTGGGAGAGGGCGGAGACCTTGACGGCACAGATAAGAGATGGGTTGTGTCATGATCTGAAGTGATCTGACAGTTTTAAATCACTGGGTGAACTTTTTTTACTTTGGAAAGTTCCAAGGTGTCTTGACTGTCCCCGGTGGTGGTTTTGATATTGCACTTTAGGTTTTGTGCACTTAATCATGTATCAGGTGTTACACCCTATAAAGGTGTGCTAGAGGTGTGCAATCACTGCCTGTGATATTGTGAGTTTGTGTTCACTCTGTTTTTGGAGAGCCTGGATGAAGGATGGAGCTGGTGAGGAGTCCTGCGCAGCTTAGCCAGGGGGGATGTGTTTCAGCTATGGTGTCTGGACGAAGGGCTGGCATGGCGTGGTGGAGTCGCAGTGATGGTGTCAGCGGGAAGTGTCTGCATGGGCTGGTGGAGTGGCGACTATGGAGAGTGGCACTCACCATGTGGGACTTGGCCGCTGAGCTGGACTCAAGCATGCTCGACTTCGTGTCAGCAGCTGAACTCATCCTTGGGACTCTGGTTCTAAGCAGCTGCAACTGGTGTTGGACTCTGCTCCAAGGTTGCACTAAGGTGAAGGATCCTGTTATGGTGATGGATCCGGGTGGAGGAGAAGATGCACTCAGGTGGAGGGCTCTGTTGCTGGGAGCGCACGCAACAGAGCAAAGCTAAGTGGTGTTTCCCCTGTATTGTCTCTTTCCTCATGTGTTATTAGTGCAGTGGTGGGATTAGTCTCCGCACCGACCCATTCCCTAGTGAGGGTTTAGGTTCAGGGTGAGCAAGGGCGTTGAGGTACGCGTGCGGCGCCCGGTGCGAAACCGGCATAGGGAACGTTAGGAGTGCAGGGACACTTCTCAGGGGAGCTCAGGAGGTCTCCAATTCCCTTTTCCCTATTGCAGGGCCCACCATTGTTAAAGTTTCCCAGGTTCCCCCTTTATTATTTAAATGCGCCTTACTGGAGGCGGGGTTTCCAGATTTATTGTATAATGTGTAATACCTAAATTCGCCAGGTGGAGGCGGCGTATCCACCTGCACGTTTTTATTATTTAAATGCGCCCCACTGGAGGCGGTGTATCCAGGGTCACGTGTGTTATGGGTTCGCCTTGCGGCATCATCTGTGTCCTGACACACGTGATCATGACAGGTTGGCCCTAAAAAAGTCTCACCACCATTAGAGTCTTGATAGCTTTCTATTCTGTGTACTGAAGAGAGATGAAGGGGTAGTATTTCATAAGGCCGAGTCTGACATTTCTGAGATAAGGGTTACCAGAAAAATTTTTGGGTTCATCCAAAATAGGGACCTAACTCTAAAAGACGCATTCAATAATGTAACTGTTATTAAATGGCATAGCACAGGAGCCGGGGGCTGACACCAGATTTCCTTATTTTATGATGAATGGAGTCTTATTGTTCTGCGTTAATAAGGTCTGTAAAAAAATAGTGGAGTAATGGTTGTACCAGGACCCTATAGATGGAGGGTGTTCGACATGGCCCATTCACATGTCTTGGGTGACCATCTGGGAGTCGACAAAACCCAATAATGGGTCAGATGGAGGTTTTATTCACCCAGGTTTCACTGAGAAATCCTAAGGTATTGCAAGTCCTGTCTCACCTGCCAGTTAACCACTCCCTTTTCTCACTTCCAAAATCCCCTCATGCCACTACCCATCAAGGCATGGCAAGAAAGGGACCTGTTGAAACCCCATGTTTACAAGGGATGAACATTGAAGATGTCACAATAGCCAAGGTGCTTTCAAAAGTCCCAAAACAGCAATGTCGAGAATTGCTGCAGCAGAACTGGAACCTGTTCTAAAATTTGCTGGAGTGTATAGATGTTATGGAACCAAATTCCAGAGGCCCACCGAGTACTTATCTCCAAGGAAGAGAAGCATATCCTGAATATCGGAGTCATTGAGGAATCTAAGAGCAGGTGGTCCAACCTGATTGTCCTTGTTCAAAACCCGATGAAGAATGAAAATTCTGTACTAATTATTGGAAGCTGAACGATGTCTCCAAGTTCAACACATATCCATTGCCCCATGTTAAAGAACTGGTCGAGATGCTTGAGCTGGCAAAGTACATAACCACTTTGGATCCAACAAAGGGATATTGGCAAATCCCCATATCACAAGATGCCAAGGAGAAAATGGCTTTCTCTATGCACAACAGTTGCTTCCAATATGTGGATGCCGTTTGGACTGCAGAGAGCTCCGGTCACCTTCCAGCGGTCCATACACCGGATCCTCGCACCCCGTAATAATTACGCTGTGGTATGCCTAGATAATATCATATTCTTCAGTCCAGATTGGGTAAGTCATCTGGAAAAAGTCCAGGTGATATTTGATGCTCTCAGAAAGATGAGGTTCTCTATAAATCCAAACAAATGTGCCATGGGGAAAGAGGAGGCCAGGTACCTTGGATAGGTAATAGGTAGAGGTGAAATCAAATCAAACCCCAGATCAATATAGTGGATGCAATCCAGAACTGGGCAAAACCACTCTCAATAAAGCAAGTTAGGGCCTTTCTGGGAATCGTAGGGTACTACTTGCCATGGTGTTCGCACCCCTGACCGACCTCCTTAAGGGGACAAATCAGTCATGGCCAAATGGACATCAGAGGTGGAGACACCCTTTCAAGAATTGAAAGTAGCTCTGTGTAAGCAGCCAGTCCTGATTGCCCCCAACTTTAAGAAGAAATTTGTACTCCAAACGGACGCCTCTGAAGTTGGATTAGGAGTGGTCTTTTCTCAGGAGATACATGGAGAGGAGCATCATGTTCTTTACCTGAGTAGGAAACTGTTGCCATGTAAGAAAAATTATTCCACTGTAGAAGAGGAATGCCTGGCCATAAAATGAGCAGTGCCAAATTGCACTACTATCTCTTAGGATAAGAATTTATTTTTACCTATGCTTTTATGAGGTCATTTTGCAGCAAGTTACATGATGTATTAACCCCTTTCTGCCATATGACGTGCTATCCCGTCCATGTGCCCTGGGGCTTAATTCCCAGGGACGGGATAGTACGTCATAGCGATCAGAGGCGCTCACGTGGTGAGCGTCGCTGATCGCTGCCGGGTGTCAGCTGATTATCACAGCTGACATCCGGCACTATGTGTCAGGGGCGGTAACAGACCACCCCTGACACGTTAACCCCTGGCACACTGCGATCAAACACGGTCGCAGTGTACCAGGGATATAGGGAAGCATCGGCGGGGAGGGGGTTCCCTCCGTGCTTCCCTGAGACCCCCACAGCAGCGCAATGAGCAGCGCTGCTGCAGGGGTCTCCTTCGCTGCAGGTCCCCGGATCCAAAATGGTGGCGGGGACCTTCGAGGGCCTGCAGGGAGCTGGCTTCCACATGCCTGCAAAGCGCCGGCATGAGGAAGCCTTCTGCGATCTGTCACATGACAGTTATGTCCCCTGAGACATTGTAATAAAGTTAAAAAAAGTGTAAAAATAATTTATAAAAAATTGCTAAATAAATAAAAAAAAAATATTCCCTAATAAATTCATTTTTTGGAAATAAAAAAAAAATAAATAAAAGTACACATATTTGGTATCACCGCGTCCGTAACAACCCACCCTATAACACTGTCACACTGGTTAACCCCTTTATTGAACCCCTTAAAAAATAAAAATAAAAAACGAAGCAAAACATAAAGCTTTATCATCATACCGCCGAACAAAAAGTGCAATAACGCGCGATCAACAAGACGGATACAAATAACCATGGTAGCGCTGAAAATGTCATCTTGTCCCTCAAAATACGAGCTGTCACACAGTGTCATTAGCGAAAAAATAAAAAAGTTATAGTTCGCAGAATAAAGCGGTGCAAAAATAATTATTTTTTATATAAAATTGTTTTCATTGAAGAAAAGTGCCAAAACATAAAAAAATAACATAAATGAGGTATTGCTGTAACCGTACTGACCCAAAGAATAAAACCACCTTATCAATTTTACCGCACGAGGAATGGTGTAAACGCACCCCCCAAAAGAAATTCTTGAAATGCTGGTTTTTGTTCATTCTGCGTCCAAAAAATCGGAATAAAAAGCGATCAAAAAAGTCACGTGCCCGAATATGGTACCATTAAAAACGTCAACTCGTCCCGCAAGAAATAAGACCTCACATGACTCGGTGGGTCAAAATACGGAAAAATTATAGCTCTCAAAATGTGGTGATGCAAAAACTATTTTTACAATAAAAAGTGTCTTTTAGCGTATGACAACTGTCAAAAATAAAAACCCGCCATAAATAGTAAATCAAACCCCCCTCTATCACCCCCTTAGTTAGGGAAAAATAATAAAATTAAAGAAATGTATTTATTTCCATTTTCCCAATAGAGTTAGGGTTATGGGTGGGTTGGGGTTAGGGTTGGAGTTAGAATGGGGGGTTTCCACATCAGGTGCTCTCCAAATGCAACATGGCGTCTGATCTCAATTCCAGCCAATTCTGCATTGAAAAAGTCAAATGGTGCTCCTCCCCTTCCAAGCTCTGCCATGTGCCCAAACAGTGTTTTACCCCCACATATGGGGTATCAGCCTACTCAGGACAAATTGCGAAACAACTTTTGGGGTCCAATGTCTCCAGTTACCCTTATGAAAATAAAAAATTGGGGACAAAAATATCATTTTTGTGGAAAAAAATATGATTTTTTTATTTTCACGCCTGGGCATTATAAACTTCTGTGAAGCACTGGGGGGTTCAAAGTGGTCACCACACATCTAGATAAGTTCCTTAAGGGGTCTAGTTTCCAAAATGGGGTCACTTGTGGGGGGTTTCCACTGTTTAGGCACATCAGAGGCTCTCCAAAGGCAACATGACACCCGCAGACCATTCCATCAAAGTCTGCATTCCAAAACATCACTACTTCGCTTCCGAGCCCCGACGTGTGCCCATACAGTAGTTTTCTCCCACATATGGGGTATCAGCGTACTCAGGACAAATTGGACAACAACTTTTGGGGTCCAATTTCTCCTGTTACCCTTGGGAAAATAAAAAAATAGGGACCAAAAGATCATGTTTGTGGAGAAAATATGATTTTTTTATTTTCACGCCCGGGCATTATAAACTTCTGTGAAGCACTTGGGGGTTCAAAGTGCTCACCACACATCTAGATAAATTCCTTTGGGGTGTAGTTTCCAAAATGGTGTCAATTGTGGGGGTTTCCACTGTTTAGGCACATCAGGGGCTTTCCAAACGCGGCATGGCGTCCAATCCCTATTCCAGCCAAAAAAGTCAAATGGCGCTGCTTCCCTTCTGAGCTCTGCCATGCGCCCAAATAGTGGTTTACCCCCACATCTGGGGTATCAGCGTACTCAGGACAAATTGCACAATAACTTTTGGGGTCTTGATACCCTTGGAAAAATAAAAATTGAGGGTGAAAAGATCATTTTTGTGAAAATATATGATTTTTTAATTGTACGGCTGCATGTTATAGACTTCTGTGAAGCCCTTGGGGGTTCAAAGTTCTCACCACACATCTAGATAAGTCCCTTAGGGGTCTAGTTTCCAAAATGGTGTCATTTGTGGGGGGTTTCCACTGTTTTGGTACATCAGGGGATTTCCAAACGCGACATGGTGTCCGATCTCAATTCCAGCCAAAAAAGTCAAATGGCGCTGCTTCCCTTCCGAGCTCTGCCTTGCGCCCAAATAGTTGTTTACACCCACATATGTGGTATCAGCATACTCAGGAGGCTATAGGAGGAGGGGCTATAGCTTCCTCAAAAGAGCGTGGTGTTGGATGTGGGCTTCTTTTCCATGGGCCACTTGCAAGTGGGAATCTGCATTAAGCTTTAATTGCATACATAAGGATTAGGTACACTTTTTAAAAGTGTCAATAGCAGCATAAAATAGCAAAAAGTAGCAAGTTCATGCATCAAGGTTTGATACTTATCTAAAGTGAATCTGTCAGCAGGTTTTTGCTATGTAATCTGAGAGCACCATAATGTAGGAGCAGAGATGCTGATTACAGTAATGTGTTTCTTACTGGGCTGTGTCTTGCTGTTCATATACAATCAGTGTTTTATCACCAGGAGATTATCAACTGGCCTGGTGCATCTTAGTCCAACCCCATCCTCTGCACTGATTAGGAGCTCTCTGTCATTATACAATGCACACAGAAAGCAGAGGTGTCAATGGGATTATACACAGATTAGCAACTGAGCTCTGCTAGATCTGCATAAGAGAAAACTGTGACTACTACCCAGTAAACAAAGTAAATCAGAGTCTATGTCCCTACCTCAGTCTTCTGTCAGATTACATAATAAAAACCTGGTGACAGATTCCCTTTAAGATAATAAACTGGTACAATGATAATTTCAATGTTCAGTACTGATAATGGTGTTTTCATCCTCCCAATAACAAAAAGTGCAGAATATAAACCTGTAAAGGTTGTGAGAGGTGTCTGATCTTGTGTTTATAATTTTATAAGGCAGAATAATATGACTCTGCACCCTCAATATTCTGCATATGCCTGCCTCTCTTCGTCAAAGAATGGTTGTCAAAAATCCCCTTATTAGCGTGACCTCAGGTTTTCGCCCTGAAATTTCATAGAAATTTCATTGCATTGAACCATGAAATCAATGTAAATACTTATGTCCCAAAAAAATGAGAAAGGTATTCAAGGACTGATACCGTTATTGGCTAAACAGAGAAATTATATTTGCAAGCTTTCAGGGCTCAGGCCGCCCCTTCATCAGGCTACATTACAAGTGAATTGCAGCCTGATGAAGGGGCCGCCTGAGCCCTGAAAGCTTGCAAATATAATTTCTCTCGTTAGTCAAAAAAGGTATCACTCCTTGAATACCGTTCTCATTTTTTTGGGACATAAGTATTTACATCAATTTTTCTGGCTAACTCGGTACCACAATATTATATTGTATTGTACAACCATGAAATCAAAAACTTTTTCATCTTTTTACTATACACTTCACTTCTGGAAGGAACAAATTAAGCTCTATGCACAGATTTCTTCATTGAGTCAATTTTTTAGCTCTCATACAAGTAGAATCCAGAATTTAAACTTCCAGTTAATTTGCAAACTATCACTTGGTACTGGTAATCTCATTAGACTTTTCTGGAGATGGTTTTGACGTTCAGGTGCGGAGAAGCAGGTGTGTTGTTTAGGAGTTATAGTAATATACAGCGGCAACCAAAAGTTTAGCATTTTTTTAAAGTGTGATTACTTCTGTCTGGTTGTTGTGATGCCATTATCCTGGTAATGAATTGAAAGTGCATGAAGTTGTTATCATGCAAGACCTTAATTTGAAGCAAAATGCTTTAGAATATATGGTATGGTCATGTAATTAAAGAACACTGACTGCCAAAAGTTTTGCATATATTATTTATTGATCACAGCATAGGGAGTAGTTCATTGTTTACAATGCCATAACTTAGTATTTTGTAGCTTAACGTTGTGCTTTAATTACTGCACCACACCAACAGGGAATTGAAGACTCTAGGATATTCAAGACATTCTGAGGGATCTTGCTCTATTCCATTTGCAAATCTGAAAACAATTCATCTTCATTGCTATGAGTACGGGCCCCAACTCATCACCCTAACTCATCCCAAAGGTACTCTATAGGGTTTAAATCAGGTGATTGGCTTGGCTGCTGCAACAGGTGAACATTTTTCTTTGCTAACCAATTTTTTACTAAATTGGATGTGTGCTTAGGATAATTTTCTTGCTGGAATTTCCAGCCCCTGCCTACTTTAGTTTTACCATGTGGCAGCATTACATTCTTCAGTATTTCTTAGTACATGGTAGCATTCAATTTTCCATCAATTCTATGCAGAGGACCAATGGCAGATGCAGAAAAGCAGCCTCAAACCATGACATTGCCACCACCATGTTTTACTGTAGGTGTTTTCTACCTTACATCATTCTGTTTTCCAATTGAGCGGTATATGTAGTGCTTGCCATCACTACTATACATATTGAACTTGGATTCATCCAACCGCAACACCTTACACCAATCTGTCTCTTTCCACTGGCTGTGTTTTTTGGCAAACTCAAGTCGGATCTTCCGGTTCTTTGCAGAGATGAAAGGCTTCTTGACTGGAGCTCCTGCATTCAACTCTACTGCTCTAAGCTCTCGCACCACAGTTTGGTTACTCACTTTGACCCCATATTCTTCATTCATTTCGTGTGAAATCTGTACAGCACTTTTATGAACATCAGATACTGACTTTTTCTTAATAATGTGATCAACATTGACATTTTCCTTGATTGTCCACATCTAAGTTGAGAGCAGTTGAATTCCAGAGCTACCTCTTTTTGGCTTTTGCCTGACTTCACTCTCAGAATAATAAGCTTCCTGACATCTGGTGATAAATTTGGCTTTGTCTTTGCCATGTTTTACCCAGAAAACACACAACCAAAAAAATATAAAAATTTTAGGCAAATTTAACTACTGATGACAAAATATGTGAAACATTTGGCCTAGCAAATGTTGAAAACTAACACATAAAGGGATAAAACAATGTCAAACACAATTTTCATCCTTATAGCTGACAACTATTTGCTTCCGGTTTACTAAAATCTCCAGGAAAATCACATCACAACAACCAAACAGAAGTAATCACTTTTGAAAAAAATGCAAAACTTTTGGTTTCTACTGTATTACATTATATTAGATGTAAGTAGGTCAATAGATTGCAGAAACAGAACAAGTTAACATTTTGAAAGATTTAAGATAGAGAAAGGATATATATGATTAACTTTATCCATTTAAGTATGTCACTTAATATATGTCAATTCTGATGCTAGTTTCCAAGATGAATTTGTGAAGTTACATCAGTTATCTCAGTATGGCTGTGTCTCTTACTATTTTCAGATATGATGATAAGTATAAGAGGTAGAGTAAATCCCACCATAGATATTAGATCGCCATACGATTAGAACACCAATCATTTGGTTAGGCGACAGCCATCTCAGCTAGTTCTCCCATACAAGTAATGCTCAGTTTACCGAACGTTTCTGTGTTCTCTATGAGAGATCCACCATCTGGCACCGACCTATCTTTGGTGAGCAGAGGGATCAGGAGTCTGATAATTTTATATTGTTCGAAACATCTAAAATTCTTGTTTTCTATATGTTTCTATTTTTTTTTTGTTTACTATAAGCAACACAAGTATGCAATTAAAAACTTGTTTATTTTTTAGAAGATACATAGCCTTCCATGATCTTTTTTCAAGTGTTGCACATTGCATAGCAATCATTTTCAAATGATGTCTTATCACCTTAAGACAGTATGACACACATGTTTGTCATGGAATGCCTTAAATTAAGGAACCATGTTTTAACTAATGGCATTCCATGACAGCCATGCTCACTATGTAACCCTTTAGATGGTGCAGACAATGGCAAGCACATCATTTAAGTGGTTGATTGCTTTGTTGAACAGAGGCTTACTAGGTCCTGCCAAAAGCTTCGTCTAATAGACTACCTGTCACTAGTATTATAATAGGAAGTTGTGTTGCACTGTACAACACTGATAAATATTTATTTTTTAAAGTATTATAACAGGTAGCTATGCTCCACTATTCAACATAAGTACTATAATAGCACATTAGTTATTTAAATAAAAAACTAAAAAATAATTTTTAAAGTGATTTTATTGTGTAATACTACTAAAACACAAAATACGCTAAATTGGGCATGAAAGTACTGACCAACATACTAACATTAACTGTCCCCTATGATAAATGTCAAAGAAAAAAACTGTCCTAAAATTTTTATTGTTTTTATCCTGCTTCCCCAAAAATAGAATGCAAAGTAATAAAATAAATTATCATATACCCATAAGTTGTTATCTAGGAATAATATGGCCTTTAGATTGCCTTTTGTGCTTTCGGTTATCTATTGTTCTAAGAGAAAATAAGTAATATGTTTTTTGCCTTTTACAAATGTTTCTTAGTTCAAGAACAATTTTTTTCTTTTGTTTTGTAGGAGAAGGAAGATGACAAATCTGATACTTCAAATTCTCAGCAGCAAAAAAGCCCACAAGGGCTAAGTGATACAGGCTATTCATCAGATGGTATATCTGGTTCTCTTGGAGAAATTCCAAGTCTAATACCAAGTGATGAAAAAGATTTGATTAAGGAAGCAACAAAAAAAGACTCTCTTTCACAGGAAATCAGTCCTTCTAGTCCTTCAGATTTAGCAAAGTTAGAAAGTACAGTTTTATCAATCTTAGAAGCCCAAACAAGTGTTCTCGCTGATGAAAAGTTAAGGAAAGGTAATGATTTGTATGGGAAATATGCTGGACAGACTCAAGATAGAAGTAGGACTAAGATATTGCCAATTACACCAGAATCATACAGTTCAGAGGAAGAACTTGAAGATATTCAGGAAGAGGAAGAAGAGACACTAGAGAATGGGAAAAAGGGGTTACCATCCAGAAAATTTCAAAAGGAGGGTATAAGCAAAGCAAAAGATGTAACTGTACGCAAAAGACAAGATTCAATAGATGACAGTAGTGAAAGTGAAAATTCACCAATTCCACAAAGAAAAAGGAGAACTAGCAATGGGTCATCAAGCAGTGATGATTTTAAACATGATGATAGTCAGGGATCAGGAGATGATGAAGATTTTATCCGTAAACAGATTATTGAAATGAGTGCAGATGAGGATGCATCTGGCTCTGAAGATGAAGAGTTTATTAGAACAAAATTAAAGGAAATAAGTGCTAGTGAAAGTAAGAAAAGAGAAACTAAAACAAAACCAATACAAACAAAGTGCAAGAGATTAACTAAAAAAAGTAGTGCAAGCTACGATGATGATGGAATTAGACGTCACTCATGGCATGATGATGATGAAGAGGATGAAGATGAGGAAACATTTGATGAAAGCCCAGAGCCAAAATTTAGAGAAACTAAAAGTCAAGAAAATGAAGAGCTTTCATTAAGTGCTGGTGGAGGTCTCAGAAGATTTAAAACTATTGAACTAAATAGCACAATGTCTAATACTTACACTGAAGAGACTAGCAAACCTTCAACCAAATTATATTATGATGAGGAACCAGAGTTGGAGATGGAAAGCTTAACAGATTCTCCAGAAGACAGGTCACGTGAAGAAAGATCATCAAGTCTCCATGCTTCTAGTTTTACCCCAGGTACCTCGCCAACTTCCGTTTCCTCCTTGGATGAAGATAGTGACAGCAGCCCAAGTCACAAAAAGATATCAGGAGAAAGCAAACAGCAAAGGAAAGCAAGGCATCGATCTCATGGGCCAGTTCTTCCCACGATTGAAGACTCTTCTGAAGAGGAAGAATTGAGAGAAGAAGAAGAACTTTTGAAAGAGCAGGAAAAGCAAAGAGAATTGGAGCAGCAACAGCAACAAAGAAAAAGTTCTAGTAAAAAATCGAAAAAAGACAAAGATGAACTTCGAGCACAGAGAAGGAGAGAGAGACCAAAGACACCTCCAAGCAATTTATCTCCTATTGAAGATGCTTCTCCAACAGAGGAATTGCGTCAAGCAGCTGAAATGGAAGAACTTCATAGATCTTCATGTTCAGAGTATTCACCTAGTATTGAGTCAGAACCAGAAGGGTTTGAAATTAATCCTGAAAAAATATTAGAAGTTCAAAAGGTTTATAAGTTACCTACATCAGTATCATTATATTCTCCTACCGAGGTGACTACTAATGTTGCTTTAGCAGAGAACACAAATGGACAGCAAACTCTAAAGAGTGCAGAGGAAGCTTATGAAGATATTTTATGTAAAGCAAAATTATATCACAGTGACAAGGAAAAAGAAGAAGTTTTCGAAAAAGAACCTTTATATGGAGGGATGTTAATTGAAGATTATATCTATGAATCCTTAGTTGAAGAGAATTATGATGAAGGTTTGGATGCCAATATAATAGGTAGCCAGCATCACATATTTGACCAACTACAAGAAGTAAAAAACAATTCAGCTGGTGACATTAACACTAATACTGCTCCGACTATTGCTAGTGCAGACAGACAGAGCTTCAAAACTGAAACATTTCATTCTATGCTGCCTCAAGAAGACATTGTTTCAAGTTCTTACATTGTTCCAGAAAGCCATGAAATAATTATTTTAGATAACACAGATGACAGGCAATGCCATGAAGATGCTACTGGTTTTTATGAAATTATCACTAGTCAGGACATGCAGCTAACACCAGGGTCCAGTCCCACTCAACATAGAAATGAGTTTAACATAAAAACTGAGCTTACATCTTCTATGAATGTAAATTTATATAAAACTGAAAATATGATACTAACTGCTTCAGTGGACTCATCCTCTCTTAATTCAATGTCTATTCCTGACGTTAAAATAACTCAGCACTTCACTGCAGAAGAACCTGAAGACGACGTGGTTGCTGATTATAATGTAGAAAAAGCCTCTGATTATTGTATTTCCGAAAACACTGAAGTTTCCATGGATGGCCAATATAGTGCAAATGCATCTTGTAATGACGATGGTGATTTAAAATCTGGTTATTCTATATCACAAAGCGACACACAGCTTAGTCAGATGTCAGCACCCAGTACCACCACTGATATATGCAGTACAGATCATGTAATAATTTCAGTACCGGATGTTGCACAATCTACAAGTGCTCAAACTGGACCACTTTCTTTTGTGTGTGCAATGGCAACAGAAAGTACTGGTAATGTACCATCAGAAGATAAAACTAAAGAACATCCAAAGGATGTATCAAGTGTTGTTACTGGGTTTCTCATTAATCATGAGCAACCAATGACCACTGTATGCATAGTATCAACAAAACCCACTGTGACTTCTACAGCAGTTACACATGCAACAACTGCTGCCCTAAATTTGCAATCAGTCATATCACCAGCTCCATCAGTCACATCCAAGGTAATGTCATTCTTTAAAACTTCTGATTCCACTGATCCTGTAATAGTTCAAACTTCTGTTTCTCCTCGACTCCCTCCTCCACCACCACCACCACCACCACCACCATTACCTCCAGCAGCAACCCCAAAACCAGGATTGAGCTCAAAAAAGAGGCCAGCACCTAAAATTCCAACAGCAAAAGCAAAGCCTACCCCAGTAGAATACAAAAGTGGAGGAGTTCAAGAAGGTTCACCATTAAAAACCAGTTCAACGCCTACAACCAGACCTCATGCACCACCTCCACCTGTCCCTCCAAAGCCATCTTCTATTCCAGCTGGATTGATATTCAGTCATAGGACAATTGAAAGCTCAAAACCTCAGAAAGAAACAAAACCTGTGGCTTGTGAATCCGCAGTAGCTATGCAAAAAAGAATAGACGCACAACACAAACCTCAAGCACATTCTATAGCTACTAGTATGACTTTAAACTTGGTTTCATCTGCAGATCACCAATTACCTTCTCCATCATCACCTCTTTCTCCACATTCTAATAAATCATCACCAAGATTAGCCAAACTATCTCAAGAAACATATGTTGTCATAACTTTGCCATCAGAGCCTGGTACCCCAACTGAAAGTGATTCAATTTACACTACAACATGTTGGCCTTTACAGACAACTGTGCATGAGCAAGTTCCACAAATAACACAAACAGTGTTTTCCAACACACCTCTCAGTATAAGTAAAAAAGTGACAGCAAACCAAGCGTCAGATAATCTGCACAGTTTATCACAAATAACAGTGGAAGAGGCCAAAACTACTGTTTCTTTACCTCAAAGCACCGACTCTGAATTCACTTGCATTCCAAATGTATTTCCAACTGAAAGAACAGTATCAGCTCAATCTCAGTTAAAGCTAGTTGGGAAACCTACTGAATCTAATGATATAATAGACTTACGCACCTTGAACAAGATGGATTATAAAGTTAAGGATTTTGAAGTTGACAGTTGCATGGATCTCTCTTCCACAACAGAAGTAAAACGACTGTCTTCTGCATTTAGTTCTATGAATCGACCAATAAGTGCTGTCCAACCTGCTATAGTAAACCTTAGTACTGCATCTCCAGTAGTTTCTTCTATGTTACTAGTCACTGAATCCATTACAGTAATGACATGCTCAACAACTGTAAGTTATGCATCAAGTTTGGAGAGTCTCGTTGACTTAGGAAATTCAATGAAGGAACCACTAAAACTGACAACTTCCAAACAATATGAAGACGAAAATTCAACATATGCGGTGGATGTAGAAGTGCCAATTAACTTATCTCTGGGTATCCCAGCACACTTAATAGCTGCATCAACAACAAAACCTTTCCAAGTTACCTCTGGTAGTCTAACAAATGGATCTACTGATATCTCTACCTCTCAGGAATCAGTAGACAGTGGAGTGGTGGATCTTAGCACAACAAAATTTCTTAGAACAATGGTAACCGTGGATGATGCAGCATCCACACTTGTCACTGCAATAATAGAAGATGATAAGCCCGTGGACTTAACTGCAGGTAGGAGAGCTGTCTGTTGTGATGTGGTATACAAATTGCCATTTGGAAGAAGTTGCATTTCACAACAACCATCCACTACTTTACCTGAAGATCGTTTTGGATATAGAGATGACCATTATCAATATGACCGATCAGGCATTTCAGGTTTTAGGGGTATTGGTGGTATGAAACCTTCTATGTCTGATACAAATTTAGCTGAAGCAGGACTCTTTTTGTACAAAAGCAAAAATACTTTTGATTACCCAGTTGGAATAGCTGATGGCATTGCTGTAGACCTGACATCTGGGAAAATAACTACAGGTCAGTATGACGTGCCAGCAAATCTTTCTTTAAAATGTGATTATGGTGTTCCTCATCTCATTTCTGGGTAACATTTTTTAATTTATTTTAATTTATTTTTATCATTTTTGGCACATTGTGGCAAAGTATTTTGGAGTACTGGATGTATTTTCATTTCTTTTTTAATTATTATTTGTATGTTTTGCTCACGGGTTCATGCATGTGCCTGCATGTTCCAAATTTAATTTTGCTTCATGTTCAAATAATTATTAAACTGGAGATTTGCATGCAATTTTACCCATGTATTTCATCAAGATTGGATGGGTCACAAAGCCACCAAACATCATTGTTTTTAGGAAATGGACTATAACTGTACCCCTATAATTTCAGGTGAGGCTTTGGATTACCAAACCAAGACTACAGGTTCTTACCCAGAAACACGACAAGTCATTTCCGGCCTTGGTATAAGTGCTCCCCAATATTCGCAAGCCCGTATGACTGCTTCTATAGTTCCACCATATGGTATGGGAAGTGTCCTAAGGTCATCTAATGGAGTTGTTTATTCATCAGTTACCAGTCCAATTCCATCAACGTTTGCAATCACTACACAACCTGGTTCTATCTTTAGTACAACTGCAAAAGATTTATCGACTTTCACTACTACTAACACTGTTACTTCACTTTCAAGTTTAAACCAGACTCAACCAATACCAAGAACATATAGCATTATAACATCTGCAATGGAAGATGTAACCGATGTAATGTCTGTGATTGACACTAGTTTGCAATCCTTTCCTTTGGATGTTGCAGGAAGTACACAAGGTGACCTAGATTCCATTTTGACATTAGAATCAGAAACTTTCTCTGAAATGACTGAAGATGAATCATCTTTTATTATACCAGCTGATGATGGTAAGCAACAGAACCTACATTTGCAGCGGGAGCTTCTAGAGCTGGAAAAGCTCAAACAGCAGAGATTAGCTGAAGAGCTTGAATGGGAACGTCAGGAAATTCAAAGATTCAGAGAACAAGAAACTTTAATGGTTCAGAAAAAGCTTGAAGAATTACAGTCAATGAAACAACATTTGCTGTATCAACAGGAAGAAGAAAGACAAGCTCAGTTCATGATGAGGCAGGAAACGATGGCTCAACAACAGCTACATCTTGAGCAAATCCAGCAACTTCAACAGCAGCTTCATCAGCAGCTAGAGGAACAAAAAATACGACAAATGTACCAGTATGGTTATGACTCTGAAAATGTGCCACCTCAAACATCTTCGGAACAAGTGATTATAGAAGGCCAATATTCTGCACCAGAGGATGGACAATTCTGGACTGGTGATCATACTGCCACTTCATCATCAGCGGTTGCAGGCATTGACATAGCACCAGGTGATGCATGGTATGCTGTACAGTCAGATGGTGTTACCCAATATATTTCTAGACCAGGGATATTAAATTCAGTTTCAGAATTGTCTCTAAAAGACATGGATCTTAATGATGAACGGCAGCTTAAAAAAAGAAGCTCCATGCCTCGATTATGTGGTATGTATGATGAAATAGATGGAAGTATGCAAGATGACCCCAGATCATACAAACTAATTGTTGACAGTGGAGTCCAAACTGATGATGAGGATGGAAATGATAATAGATTTACTGGCAGAAGAAGAAGATCTAAAAAAGGTGTGGATACAAGTGTTCAGACGGATGATGAAGATCAAGATGAGTGGGATATTCCCACAAGATCGAGAAGAAGGTCACGTGCAGGAAAATATAGTGATGGAAGCAGTGATGCTGATAAATCTAGACAATTTTCCAAAGTATCTAATATGGCTGTGCAAACTGTAGCGGAAATTTCAGTACAAACTGAACCACTGGGAACAATAAGGACACCTTCAATACGAGCAAAAGTTGATTCAAAAGTTGAAATAATTAAACATATTTCTGCCCCAGAAAAGAGTTACAAAGGAGAAAGCTTGGGTTGTCAAACAGAAACTGATTCTGATGTACAAAGTCCACCATATCTAAATGATCTATCACAAAAGGATAAACGACGTCCAACACCTTTAGAAATAGGTTATTCATCTCATCTACGGGCTGAATCATCACTGCAGGTTGCACCTTCTCCTCCTAAGTCTCCTAAAGTTCTTTATTCTCCAATTTCACCAGTTTCCCCTGGCAAAGTGATAGAATCTGCTTTTGTTCCATATGATAAGACAGTGGTAGATGACATTGGCACTCACAAAAGTCATGCTGATATTGTACAGATTCCTCCATCAAGTCCAAAATCTCCAAAGGTCATGCAACGCTCAATGTCAGATCCTAAACCCTTAAGTCCAACAGCAGAAGACATGGCTAGAACACAGTTCCAGTACTCGGATGGATATTCAGTAAGAACTCATTCATATTTTCTAATTTTGTTTGCATGTATTTGATTAATATAGCTTGTTGTATATCATGTTGTACATATAATGACTGAATACCTGATGACGAGTAAACTGTTGCACTATTTTGCACATGCTACTCTTCCAGACCTCTTCATCTATTGCATAAGATTAACATCCTACCTCACAGTCTGCATCTCATTGAAAATCATAACTTCTGTTTAGAATATCAGCACTCCTCCTTTTATAGAACAGCCAGCTCTGCTGTACTTCCCTTCCCTCCACACTGTGTCCTGTGCTCAAATTGTAATTGGTTTGTAGTGAGTTCACACTGTCAGTGTGTTTCACATATATGAATTTCAAAAAAGGCGGGTTTCTTTTGTATGAGACATAATGACAACACTGATCTCACTGCAGAGCAATTACAAGTTGCTTGAACACAGAAGACTTAAGTGTGATTACTGACTCATCTCTGGACATGCATTGTGGTGGTAGGGCAGTACATCAGAAGTGACTACTATGAAAGGAGTAGAACTGATAGAACGGTTTGTGATGTGACCTAGCTAGTACTCACCTGTGTTGCTCCCTCCCCACAATGACTCATGCAGGAGGTTAGACCAGGAAATTAGGGTGGTCTGACATTATACATCTCACAGATTGAGAAACCTGCTCAACAGCTATTGTGGGGGTGTTATTCTTTCCTTTGAGGGTTCCTGTCTACTTATGATTGCTCAGCATCATACAGAGGGAAGAAGTGTACACCATAATTGCCAACCTCTGTAAATTTACAGACTGTCCGTAAAAACCCGGTGTGTTAGGCTACTTTCACACATCAGGTTTTCGGCGTCAGGCGCGATCCGGCGTCGTGCCGGAACGCCGGATCCGGCAAATGTTTAGTAATACCGGATGTGACGGATCCGGTTTTCTGCCGGATCCGTCTTTTTCTTGACAGACAAAACCGGATCCGTTTCATCCGGTTCATCCGTTTTTCTATCCGTTTTTCGACGGATTACGCCGGATCCGGTTTTTAAAATTGACCCTTGTGGCCTTCCGAACGGGATTGGCTACTGGAAAACTATATATAGAGTGTTCCTACAGCCCTTCTTTGACAGGTTGTCGAGGAGAAAGTGCAGGTTGGAGAGAAGAGCAAGTTACTGGCGAAGATGGATGTTGTCATTGGAAATATTTTGAAGAATTTGGCTGATTTTATAGCGGAGGCGAATCGTTTGAGGGTGATTGTTCTGGAGAAGGAGAGAGCGAGACAGCAGCGCATCAGGCATCGTAGACGACGTTTGTGGATCCACCCCATCACAGCCAAGAGAATGACGCGTGGGGTCTATTCTACACTCTGCATGGACCTTCGACGAAACCCGGATAAATTTTTTGGATATGTTAGGATGAAAATGGAGAATTTTGATTACTTGGTGGAGCGCATTGCACACCTCATAAGAAAAGCGGACACCTATTGCCGCTTCTCTGTTTCACCCGCAGAGCGTCTGATGGTGACTTTAAGGTAAGCCACATTTATTGGATGTGATCGCATCAGAGCACACTTTCACTGCAATCTTGTTGGTGGTAGTTTGTATCTCCAAGTGTTATAGCTCAGTTTTGGTATGTAATGCTGTGATTTAAAACTAATTTATTGTTTTTTAATTCCCCACAGATTTCTTGCAACTGGAGAATCCCTTTCGTCACTGCATTTCCAGTACAGACTCGGGATTTCCACCATATCTGGAATTGTGACGTACACATGCCGTGCACTGTGGGACTCCTTAGCTGAAGAGTTTTTACCAGAGCCCACAACAGAGAGGTGGATTGAAATTGCTGACAAGTTTCAACAGATATGTCAGTTTCCCAACTGCTTGGACGCTGTGGACGGGAAACATATCCGCATTGTAAAGCCAGCTGGATCGGGATCGGAATATTTCAATTACAAGAAATATTTTTCAATTGTCCTCATGGCCATCGCTGACGCGGAATACAAATTTATTGCGGTTGATATTGGGGCCTATGGCTGCTCCAATGACTCTCAAGTTTTCAAACTGTCTGCCATGGGGCGTAAACTGTATGGAAACACCTTCCAGTTCCCACCACCTAGACCGCTGCCGCAAACATCTGGTCCACCTATGCCATTTGTCTGTGTAGGGGATGAAGCCTTCCAGCTGTCAGAACACCTTTTGAAACCGTACTCTAGCAGAAGATTGACAAGACCAAAACGCATTTTTAATTACCGCCTCACAAGAGCAAGAAGAATGGTTGAATGTACCTTTGGTATTCTGACAGCCAAATGGCGGGTCCTATTGACTGCGATCAACCTCAAGACAGAAAATGTGGACGAGGTGATCAAAGCGTGCGTGGTACTCCACAATTTTGTTATCTGCAAGGAACCCATTTCCATTGAGGACACCTCTGAAGAAACCACCTTGCAAGATTACCATGACATTACCACTAGAAGTTCTGTGACGGTTTCAGTAATGAGGGACAATTTTGCACTATACTTTATGTCACCTCAAGGCAGAGTACACTGGCAGGATGACAGAGTGTGAAAGATTTGTGCCCTAACCAAACTTGTGTACCTTCTGTACCAACAGTATATACCTTTGCCAACCAAAGTTGGCTATCTTGTCATGGTCTCTATTTTTAGCTTTAGGCCACAGGTGTGTACCTGGTTGTGTTTTATGCAAAGTATTTCACCTTTTAACAAAAGTTGTGTACATTGTTAGGAAATCACCAACAATAAACACAACTTTTTAGGTGAAATACTTTGCTTCAAACACAACCAGGAACACAACTGTGGCAAAAAGCTAAAATTTACCCACAGTTATATACCTAGTTTTGAATACCATTTCACCTTTTAAATACCCTGTATTTAACCTTTTTCGCCGCATAAAGAAATGACAGACAACCAGTGTAAAATAATTTAACTTTTATTGAAAAATGTTTTTTTTAGTAAACTTTTTTAAAATTTTAGTAAACTTGTTTAATAAAGCTTTGAAACCATAAAACTGGTCATTTTTATTTAAATACACACATTATAAATCTGTGTAGTGTGTGGTGGAAATACTGCTGGAGGGGCTGCGGGACACTTCGACACTGGGAGTGTGGAGAGAGGACTGGGATCGTGGTGGGGAAGGAACAGTTAGAGGTGAAGGTGTGGAAAAAACTACAGAATGGGTGGACATGTGGGAAGCAGAAGAGGTGGTGGGTGGTGGAGTGGAGGGTTGGGCAGGGACTGTAGGAGCAGATGATGTTGATGGCAAGTTGTATGGGGAAGGAGTTTGGTACGGGGCAGGTTGCTGGAAGTGGGGAGATGTCTGGTATGGGGCAGGTTGTTGGAAGTGGGGAGATGTCTGGTACGGGGCAGGTTGCTCGAAGTGGGGAGATGTCTGGTACGGGGCAGGTTGCTGGAAGTGGGGAGATGTCTGGTACTGGGGAGGTTGCTGGTACTGGGGAGTTTGCAGGTACTGGGGAGGTTGCTGGTACTGGGGAGGTTGCTGGTACTGGGGAGGTTGCTGGTACTGGGGAGGTTGCTGGTGCTGGGGAGGTTGCTGGTGCTGGGGAGGTTGCTGGTGCTGGGGAGGTGGATGGTATGTAATAGGAGGGGGAGGATGGAAAGTGGCTGGAGGGGGTGTAGATGTAATAGGAGGGGGAGGATGGAAAGTGGCTGGAGGGGGTGTAGATGTAATAGGAGGGGGAGGATGGAAAGTGGCTGGAGGGGGTGCAGGTGGAGGAACTACTGTGGTGGGAGGAGGAGGTTGGGAGGTAACTTGCTGGAGAGCAGCGTGGCATGAATGCATTACATGCATCTGCTGGGCAGGAGAGAGCGTTTCCATGCGCTCCACAACAGACCTGAAAAAGGTGTGGTTTGGCGAAGATCTTGCTTCTGAATGCATGGTTTGCAGAAGTGTCTTCACCTCCAGAATGCTGGAGTTGATCTGCTGATAGCCTGCGGAGATTTGCTCTGACAAGACTTTTAGACAGTTCTGGAAAGATGCATTCAGATGCAAGAACTCTGGCGCATAAGTCTTTTCCTGACCCCTCTGCCGCTGCCGCCCAGTACCCGCAGGTGTACTAGAGGTGGCAGGGGCAGAAGGGTGGGGTAAAGGGAAAGCGATCTCCTCACCAGCAGCTTCATGTAATGTAGGCGGCCACGATGCTCCTGTGCTGGTGGATGGGACAGATGGGTCGAATGTGTGGGAAGGCTGGGAAGGTGCAGATGTACCGGGGAGGTCGAAGTGTCCCTCGGTTCCGGTCTCCTCAGGGATCGCCTCAGAAGGGTCCAATCGTGCAGACTCCCGAGTGCTGCTCACCGTGCTGTGCAATAAAGAGAAAAAAAAACAATTAAAATAGTGACATGGTATGGCCCTGGCTGAAAAAAAAAAGTTACATCTAAACATTTTTTTGTCACATGTGGTGTGTAATATTTACCTTCTGGTGAGCATTGTCTCCCGGAGGAACGACAGGGCTCGTGCGTACTTGTACTTGCTCCTGCGTCCTCCAGATCCACTCGTGGCCCGCATCTCTTTATTGAACTCCTTCTTGAAACGATCCCTCACAGACCGCCACCGCTTCACAATTCTCTCCCCTGAAACGAGAAAGGACAAAGTGGTTAGTATACAACATCAGTGTTTCCCAAACTCCAGTCCTCATGGTCCCCAGGGGTCATGTTTTCAGGATTTCCAAAGTAAATAGAAATCCTGAACACATGATCCGTGGGGACCACGAGGACTGGAGTTCGGGAAACACTGGTTTAAATCAAGCAACCGGTACTGTATATACTTACGCTCTTTAATCTGGGCCCGAGCTTCGAGGTCCTCCCAGCGGTCCACAAGGAGCGAGCAGATTTCCTCCCAGAGTCGTCGGGTAACGATCAGGTCAGCGTGGCGGCGGTCAGCCATATTCCAGAGCGGCTCCCTTTCTCTGATGAGATCGATGAGGCAGTCCACATCAATCCCTCCATCCTCACCGTCAGAGTCGGGAGCACGCTGTGAAGGCTGTTAAAGAAAAAGACAAAAATAACATAATTAGCCTCCACAAAAGAAATGAAATAAAAAGTGCAAAAAAAAACAAAGCAAAAATATTTATACTTACACGCTGGTGACCGCCGGGTTGCTGTCGCCGACGACCCTGGGAGGCACTGCGAGGACCTCTTGGCCGAGCACCAGATTGGGAAGACTAGAGAAGAAAACAAAAAATGTTATGTCTTTGGATGTAGGCATTTGTTTGCTGTGTGTGGTCTGCAGAACATTGTTTTCTATGTGTTGTGTGTAGTGTGATGTTGTGTTTCTGCGTTTGATGCAAAAAACTTACCAATTGTGAGCCCACTCCAAGTGTCTGTCCACCCCTTCCTTCTTCTTCTGGGAGCTCCTCTTCATCTTGTGATTCCTGTTTTGAAATAAAAGGCAATGAATACACATATATTACAGAGATGATGGATTTTGGAAATAAAAACTTACCGTCAAACGCTGACGATGCGAGGGAGGGCTCCCAGAAGATGATGTGCTGTCTTCCTGGTGGCCACACTCCATGCCTGTGGGTGGTGTTCCAGCTGCTGCCATTGCTGCTGCTGCTGCATCTATTGGGTGGCTGTTGAATAAAGAGAAACAAAGGGCCAATGAATATCTTGATATTCAATAGCCCTAGTTTGGAGGAATGGGGGATTTGATAATTACCGTCTCTCATCTGCTGCTGGCCTCCCCTCCTCAGCATGTTCCATTTGCTGCTCCATTTGGGGTGGTGGTGGTGCTGATGGTGCTGCAGTGGTCTCCTGGATCTGACACGGAACCTGTCATCGTCATGTGCTATATAAGGCTACCTTCCCCTATGGGAGGGGCCTGATTATTGTTATTGTCGTGCTTCCTGGCTGGGACGTCTGTGTCTCTGCCAGGCTGTTCGCTGTACTCAGGTCCTCTGTTCTGCCTTGTGTTCTTGGTGCTCCAGGGCACCTTTTCTGAACTTCCATTTCGCACTGTCTTTGCTCAGTCATGCCCTCTGGCATCCACTCGGATCTTGTGCTCTGTCTCTTGCTCCGCTGTGCCTCCGGGCACTCTCTCTGTTCCTAAACTCTAATACTCCTCCTGGCACGACTGCCACTCTAACAATTCTGTACTCTGTCGTGCTCCTTGCACGCGTCTTGCTTGGTATACTTCCGGACGTGTTACTTGCCATACGTGCTCACGTGTACCTGTCTCGCACTATCCTGTAGTTAGCACACTTCCGTGTACACACCTGGTGTTCCTAGTATCCAGTACCATCCCTCAGTCATACCCACCCGTGTCTCCTGTGAGCCGTCCCTCTCTGTACCGGCTACCGTGATACTCGAACCCCTGGGCCTGCTCCTAACGGTCCCTGTATAGAGGTCGGTTCCATCTGGCAGCTCACCCAGGGCCCTTCGGTGCCACAGCCCAGAGGGTCCACTCCTGGAGTTTCCAGCTCCAGACCATCCACTCTAACAGTATAATCAGGCCATGGACCCCGCTGGTACTACGGCTTCCGTCCAAAAGGAGCTGTCATTCCTCCGGGAAAACCAGACTAGAATTATGTTATTTCTCAAATCCATGGAGTCCTGTTTATCTGCCTTACAGTCCTCTGAGCCTGGGAATGCTGCCCAGTTGGCCAGTCTCCAGCAGGAACTCGCGCAGCAACGCAACTCCCAGGCCCAGATCCTCAACTATATGTCATCGGTAGATAATCAGCTCCTATCTATACAATCCGTTTCTGCCCAGGCCATGGTTCCTCTCTCACTACTGCACTTATGTAAGCCACCTCGGTATGGCGGTGACCCTGTGTTGTGTCGCGGGTTTTTGAATCAGTGTCGTTTGCATTTTGAGTTTTTGCCGCAGCATTACCCCACCGATCGTGCTAAAATAGCATTTATAGTTTCTCACTTAGAGGGGAAGGCCCTTGCATGGGTTAATCCCATTTGGGAGCGGGATGACCCACTCGTCTCTCAGCTTTCCATCTTTTTGGACACCTTCCGTAAGGTGTTCGATGAGCCGGGTCGCCTCGCTTCCACCACCGAGTCACTGTTTAATCTCTGTCAAGGTACTCTAACAGTTGGACAATACGCAATATGTTTTCGCACCTTGTCCTCCGAACTTGGTTGGAATAATGATGCCCTCATTGGGGCCTTTTGGCGTGGTCTGTCCAGCTAGATCGAAGACGAACTGGCGGGCTGAGATACTCCTACCATTTTAGAGGACCTCATGTCTCTCGCGACACACATTGATTTGCGCTACCAGGAGCGCACCCGCGAGTCAGCCAGAGAGAGAGGGGCCTCCCGCCTCTTCTCCTCCACGCACAGTTCTTCCCATCCGTTACCCGAGTTATCTGCAGTAGATACGGTACCTGAGCCTATGCAGGTGGATCGTCTCCAGTTAGCTCAACGGCGTCGTGTGAAGAGGCAGGCACAAGGTCTCTGTTTCTATTGTGGGGATGCCTCCCACTTCCTACGCTCATGTCCCAAGAGGCCGGGGAAGTTTCTCCACCTGGGACTGGTAAGCGAGCTCTCCTCTGGTGTATGTGATTCCTCTTTACCCCTTACTGTGCCTGTGTCCCTGAATTTTGGTTCCGAGAGTTGCACTGTGAAGGCTATTGTGGACTCTGGTGCAGTGGGTAACTTTATTAGTCTTGAGGCAGTTAAGAAGTTTCAGATTCCTGTCAGATCCTTGGAGACTCCTAGGTCGGTAGTTCGGGTCGATGGTAAGCCCTTGCAGGACACCGTTAACCAGGTCACTGAGGAAGTAGAGTTGCAGATTGGCACATGTCAACGGGAGCGAATCTCCTTCCACGTTTTGCCGACTTCGGCTCATACCCTTCTTCTTGGTCTTCCTTGGTTGCGAACTCACGGGCCGACCCTGGACTGGCAATCTGGTGATATACTCTGTTGGGGACCGTCCTGTCAAAAAAGTTGCCTGCTGTCCATTCATCCGAAGAACCCTGCTTGCTCGTCTTTGGCGGTTACAGGTCCGCTGTCCGTTAGCCGGTCTGGGACATGTGACATTGTTGAGAAGGGGGCTGAGAGTCAGTCTCCACATCTGTCAAGCAACCGGTCTGTGATGTGTGACATTGTCGAGAAGGGGGCTGAGAGTCAGTCTCCACATCTGTCAAGCAACCGGTCTGTGACGTGTGACATTGTCGAGAAGGGGGTTGAGAGTCAGTCTCCACATCTATCAAGCAACCGGTCTGTGACGTGTGACATTGTCGAGAAGGGGGCTGAGAGTCAGTCTCCACATCTATCAAGCAACCGGTCTGTGACGTGTGACATTGTCGAGAAGGGGGCTGAGAGTCAGTCTCCACATCTGTCAAGCAACCGGTCTGTGACATGTGACATTGTCGAGAAGGGGGCTGAAAGTCAGTCTCCACATCTATCAAGCAACCGGTCTGTGACGTGTGACATTGTCAAGAAGGGGGCTGAGAGTCAGTCTCCACATCTATCAAGCAACCGGTCTGTGACGTGTGACATTGTCGAGAAGGGGGCTGAGAGTCAGTCTCCACATCTGTCAAGCAACCGGTCTGTGACGTGTGACATTGTCGAGAAGAGGGCTGAGAGTCAGTCTCCACATCTGTCAAGCAACCGGTCTGTGACGTGTGACATTGTCGAGAAGGGGGCTGAGAGTCAGTCTCCACATCTATCAAGCAACCGGTCTGTGTCGTGAGACATTGTCGAGATGGGGGTTGAGAGAGTCTCCACATCTATCAAGCAACTGGTCTGTGATGTGTGACATTGTCGAGAAGGGGGCTGAGAGTTAGTCTCCACATCTATTATGCAACCGGTCTGTGACATGTGACATTGTCGAGAAGGGGGCTGAGAGTCAGTCTCCACATCTATCAAGCAACCGGTCTGTGACGTGTGACATTGTCGAGAAGGGGGCTGAGAGTCAGTCTCCACATCTGTCAAGCAACCGGTCTGTGACGTGTGACATTGTCGAGAAGGGGGCTGAGAGTCAGTCTCCACATCTGTCAAGCAACCGGTCTGTGACGTGTGACATTGTCGAGAAGGGGGCTGAGAGTCAGTCTCCACATCTATCAAGCAACCAGTCTGTGACGTGTGACATTGTCGAGAAGGGGGTTGAGAGTCAGTCTCCACATCTATCAAGCAACCGGTCTGTGACGTGTGACATTGTCGAGAAGGGGGCTGAGAGTCAGTCTCCACATCTATCAAGCAACCGGTCTGTGACATGTGACATTGTCGAGAAGGGGGCTGAGAGTCAGTCTCCACATCTATCAAGCAACCGGTCTGTGACGTGTGACATTGTCGAGAAGGGGGCTGAGAGTCAGTCTCCACATCTATCAAGCAACCGGTCTGTGATGTGTGACATTGTCGAGAAGGGGGCTGAGAGTCAGTCTCCACATCTGTCAAGCAACCGGTCTGTGACGTGTGACATTGTCGAGAAGTGGGAGGAGAGTCAGTCTCCACATCTGGCAAGTAACCGGTCCAAGGTAATTACCGTGGATTCCGTCAATTTGACATCCCAGCGCCCGGGGGAGACCTTTGTGTCTAAAGGTAACTGTAAAGGTGTGTTATCCTGGGGACATTCTTCTCCGGTTGCCGGCCATGTTGGTGTCAAGAGGACACTCTCCCGTTTATCCCACTACTACTGGTGGCTGTCTATTGCTCAGGATGTCAAAGACTTTGTGGCTGCTTGTCCGTCCTGTGCCAAGAAGGAAGTTCCCAAGCAACCATCCTCCGACAGCTTGCCTCTTAGGGCTGATAACCGCACCATCACTTCGCCCCCCAGGCATCTCGGTGTGCCTCTACCGGTTCGACCTGTCTCAGGCTAACCTGCCCCCGACTCTCTGTCCGTGGAGTTCTCCAGGGTATGGCAGTAGACCAAATTTTCTCGTATTGAGACTCTGGATCTGATTGGTCCTCATGCAGTTAGGAAGTGTCTGGATCCCGCTCCTAGTGTCAAGGTGCTATTTTCAAGTTCTGGAAAGAGGGGGCATAAAGGAGGGGGTACTGTTATGCCACGCTCACCAGGAGGCGGGGCTTCGGTACTCCTCGCTAAGGTACCATGCGCTACCATGCATTAGCCCATATACTTCTATGCACAGCAAACGGGTCCGTTCGCTGTGCATTACTGCCAACGCACCCAAAAACGCTGCATGCAGTGTTTGAAGGTGCGTCATGAATCAACGCATACTTGTGCTACATGCTGATTTTGGCATGCGTTAGGATGCGCTACATTCATTGCGGGCAATGGCGGCATAGTCCCGTGCCCATATACCCGTCAAACATATGCTCCATCCCATAGTCCAGTGCCCATATACCCATCACACATCCTCCATCCCATAGTCCCGTGCCCATATACATATCCGCCATCCCATAGTCCTGTGCCCATATACCCATCATACATATCCTCCATCCCATAGTCCACTGTCCATATGCCCATCACACATCCTCCATCCCATAGTCCCATGCCCATATACATATCTGCCATCCCATAGTCCCGTGCCCATATACCCATCATACATATCCTCCATCCCATAGTCCCGTGCCCATATACTCATCACACATCCTCCATTCCATAGTCAACCATTATGACATCATAATGAGTGTCGGCAGGGCTTGCAACCTTTGATGACATCAGCGTCGCCATGGCAACCATTGTGACATCATAATGAGGGGCGGGGCTTGATACACACACACTGCTTCCCCAGTATGCAAATAGGGGCATTTTGACATCACAATGAGGGGCGGGGCTTGACGCGCACACACTTTTTCCCCCAGTATGTAGATAGGGGCAAAAATTTTTGGTGAATTGGAACGCGCTGGGTTAAAATATCGCCTCACAACATAGCTTAGGACGCTCTCGGGGTCCAGACATGTGACTGCCAAATTTTGTGGCTGTAGCTGCGACGGTGCGGATGCCTATCCCGGACATACAAACATACACACACACACACACACACACACACACACATACATACATACATACATACATACACACTTTGAGCTTTATATATTAGATTATATAAAAATGTCACTAAGAGAAATATTGGATTCTGCTGTTTTGTAACTACTTCATTTCTGCAGCACCTACATTTAAGGGATATTTCATGTTATTAAATTGCTTTAGTTTGGTAGACAGCATGAAAATAGGCAAGTTTGCTATTGATTTGCTTTTTCTATCTGCTTCAATTTTTCTGCTATGATAGCTTTTATCTTATAGTGTACAGTTTATTGCCAAACAGATCAATCACCTGAGCTTAGCAGAGTATGCACAGTAGTTGCATTGTAGGCTGAAGAGTTATTTTCTGAGAAACTAGCTACCTGTCTCCAGCCCATTAATTACTAAACAGCAGTTATCTGCTCTCCAGCCTCCCTCTCCCAGTCAGCTCCTGACCTGTCATCAGTCTTGCAAAATCACAATTCACCATCCCTTCACTATTGACAGCTTCCAGAGCAGTTTTCCGAATCACAGATCTCACTTTCTTGATCCGAATACTTGCTCAAAGACCCTGTTATTTCTATATTTAAATAACGTACTCAGAAGAAGCAATGACATACCTGAGTATGTCATATTAGCAGGACGAAGTTATTGACCAGAACTGTCACTCAAGGATGAGTGCCTACCACCCCAGAAACAACAAAGTGAAACTCTGTGCAGCAGTGTGCTGCAGAACACAGTTGAGAGTAACCCTTTAAAGGGGTTTTCCAGGCTTACAATAGGTTTCTGCAGTCACTGCAGTTTCCAAGGTATTTAAAGAACTTGTGAATGCATCAGCTTGGTATTCTTTGCTATGACATTATTCAGACTTGTTTTATGTATTTTTTTAATTCATGGAATAATTATTGAAACTAGTATTTTGTTATGTCCCATGATGAGTTGTTGGAATTTGTAAGGACACATATTTGGAGCTTACTCATTTGAATGCCAGATTATGGAACTATACCGAGGTAGATGGAATACTTTATATCATACAAATAAATTACAGACTTTATGTATGTCAGTTTGTAAACTTGATATCGATCATGATGTCAGAATAATTCATATAAAGTAGGTATCACATAAACAAATTGTTTTGTAAGAGAAACAAACTAATTTGTGTCCATTTTTCTTAATGTACAGTGCCTTGCGGAAGGTTTCGGCTCCCTGGAACTTTTCAACCTTTTCCCACATATCATGCTTCAAACATAAAGATACCAAATGTAAATTTTTGGTGAAGAATCAACAACAAGTGGGACACTATTGAGAAGTTGAATGACATTTATTTTTTTATTTTAAATTTTTGTGGAAATGCTAAAACTGAAAAGTGGGGCGTGCAATATTATTCGACCCTTTTACTTTCAGTGCAGCAAACTCACTCTAGAAGTTCATTGTGGATCTCTGAATGATCCAATGTTGTCCTAAATTACTAATGATGATAAATATAATCCACCTGTGTGTAATCAAGTCTCCATATAAATGCACCTGCTCTGTGATAGTCTCAGGGTTCTGTTTGAAGCACAGAGAGCATCTTGAACACCTAGGAACACAACAAGCAGGTCTGTGATACTGTTGTGGAGAAGTTTAAAGCCAGATTTGGATGCAAAATGATTTCCGAAACTTTAAACATCCCAAGGAGCACTGTGCAAGAGATCATATTGAAATGGAAGAAGTATCATACCACTGCAAATCTACCAAGACCTGGCCGTCCCTCTAAACGTTCATCTCAAACAAGGAGAAGATTGATCAGAGATACAGCCAAGAGGCCCATGATCACTCTGGATGAACTGCAGAGATCTACAGCTGAGGTGGGAAAGTCTGTCCATAGGACAACAATCAGTCGTACACTGCACAAATCTGGCCTTTATGGAAGAGTGGCAAGAAGAAAGCCATTTCTCAAAGATATCCATAAAAAGTGTTGTTTAAAGTTGGCAACAAGCCACTTGGGAGACACACCAAACATGGGGAAGAAGGTGCTCTGGTCAGATGAAGCCAAAATCAAACTTTTTGGCAAGAATGCCAAGCGATATGTTTGGTGCAAAGGCAACACAGCTCATCACCCTGAACACATCATTCCCACTGTCAAACGTGGTGGTGGCAGCGTCATGGTTTTGGCCTGCTTTTCTTCAGCAGGGACAGGGAAGAAGGTTAAAATTGATGGGAAGATGGATGGAGCCAAATACAGGACCATTCTTAAAGAAAACCTGTTTGAGTCTGCAAAAGACCTGAGACTGGGACGGAGATTTGTCTTCCAACAAGACAATGATCCCAAACATAAAGCAAAATCTACAATGGAATGGTTCACAAATAAACGTATCCAGGTGTTAGAATGGCCAAGTCAAAGTCCAGACCTGAATCCAATCGAGAATCTGTGAAAAGAGCTGAAAACTGCTGTTCACAAGCGATCTCCATCAAACCTCACTGAGCTCGAGCTGTTTGCCAAGGAAGAATGGGCAAGAATTTCAGTCTCTCGATGTACAAACTGATTGAGACATACCCCAAGTGACTTGCAGCTGTAATCGCATCAAAAGGTGGCGCAACAAAGTAATAAATTAAAGGGGCCAAATAATATTGCACGCCCCACTTTTCAGTTTTTGCACTTCCATAAAAATTTTAAATAACCAGTACATTTCGTTCAACTTCACAATTGTGTCCCACTTGTTGATTCTTCACCAAAAAATTAAATTTGGTATCTTTATGTTTGAAGCATGATATGTGGGAAAAGTTTGAAAAGTTCCAGGGAGCTGAATACTTTCGCAAGGCACTGTAAATCGATTGTAACCTCTTCCGTTTTAAAATAAATTTCTTGGGATATGTTTACAATCGTACAGTTTTCCAACTAAGCATAGAAAACTGCTGCATTACAGAAAGCTATACTGTCTGTAAAATGCTTTGGCTTTTCAGAGAAGATATAAACTGAAAAATGAGCCGTACATAAAAAAGTGAAGTCTGGGCATAGGGAGAGGAGCCTACATTCCTACTGTCTTTGTCTTCTTCCCTTCTGTTTTGGTTAAATTGACAGGTTTCTCCCCATATGTAATTAGTGATAGAACTGTCAATCAAGCCCAGCTGGAAGGATCTGCTCATTGTACACCTTTCTCTATGCTTGTCTCACTTTACAAGCTTTGTTCTTTCTGAAATCTTAAAGTATTTCATACTAAACATGGTTTTCTGTCATTTGGAAGCCTGTCTGGATTTCTTGCTTCCTACGGTTCAGGCAGCATGAAATGGCTGACAAATTCCTTTTAACATATGTTTGTATTGCTGCTCCTGTAGACTTCTGTACGGGAGGCTTCAGACAAAAATATGACTCTTGGAGTCATACTACAAGTCTACAGCACTAGAAAGGTTTAATCTGACATCGAACACCTGGAAGCATGGGTTGTTTGTTGTTACCAAGACTTTCATATGGTGGTATTGATAAATTACTACTCTTGTTGAGGATTGCTTCCATTTTTCTTCTAAAAGGGCCCAAATATGGTCTTTTTTTTATAAACCACATATAATTCTAATCTTCCATACTGATGTCTGGGTCTCTCTGTGGTCTCTTCTTCTCTAAAGATTGGAATATTGTTTTCGGCTGTTGCCAATGATTGACTGCATGATCACTTGTTGACACAGCTGCTGTAGTGACCAGGGTTGCCAACTTTGTTTAATATTTTTTTCTGGACAGCTTCTCAAAAACTCATGGACATACAACTTTTTTTTAAGGACACATTAGTTACCCATAATAAATCATTAAGATTATAAGTGATACAAGCGATAAATCCTATATGAATACATTACCAGCATTCACTGTGTACTGTAAATGGGTGATAAATACAGTAATTAAAATCTGTTCACATCTCTCCATCCTCAAAAAAGATTGTGTACACGTGAAATTTTTCTTTTATAGACAGTGAATAAAAGTGCCATAGTTTTACGGATGGCCCAGGAATTTCTGGATGGTTGGCAACTCTGGCCGTGATGTCATAACTGCTGGACATGACTTCTGAAGTCAAACCCAGAGCACAATTGCTCCCATGACATCTAAGTGGTCAGACAGAGATGGCTAGTCCCCTCTGACAATCATAGTACTTTTATGTCATTGCCTGTGGGTTGTCATCAGGCTTGGACTGGCCCACAGAAGACCAGGAGAATCCTCCGGTGGACCCCTATGCAGGAGTGGGTCATCACCCTCTTATATGACCAGTGCTTGGCACAATATACTTGAATCACTATGTACAAATAAAGGCACCATCTTTTTCATTTAACAATCTACCCAGTTTGTTGATAAATACATTTGCCATTGAGGATAATTCACATTTGAATGTAGCTAAAAAGTGGGGCCCTGGAGTTGGTTACAGGTGGGCCCTTGGCACCCCAGTCCAATACTGGTTGTCATGTCAGCTTTGGGCCATCTGAAAAACCAGTAACTGACAAGTTTACTTGGCAATATAATAATATACTACACATATAAGTATTCAAAACCTACAAAAGACAAAATGAGAAAAACCTTACTGTAATTAAATAAATGAAAAGCAAAAGTGCATTTAAGTAATACAGAGTTTTTAGTAATACTGTACTTGATCAAATATAGCATAAAAGCTGTCCCACCATCGACAAGGTGACTCTGTGGTCTGGGCAGTCCTACACTGTCTAGTATTTAAAACCTTATGTGTCAAAGTTGACGTCAGTGTGTGAATAAGGACAGACAAGAGGACCGGGTCACAACCAATGGACACCAGTCAGGGGAAGCCTTTAAATACAATTTCCAGCTCATGAGAGGGAGGCCACAACCCGGCTTGCACAGAATGCAAAAATACAAAGTGCAGTGTATTGTACGAGCAATTAAGTGATCTTAAGTCCCCTTAGAGGACTTAAAAAATGTAACATATGTAGATTTATATTTCTGGCATGCAAACTTTGCAGACATATGCCAAATTTATTAGAAGGCATGAACATCTAAACTTAGAACTGTTAGATTTAAGATTGACAAGAGATGTCAGTTTTAATACATTTTCTCCACTGCCTAGTTTATCAACTTTTAAAAGTCCTAATCTGGCCAAAGACACAACTAAGTGAAAATTTAAATGCATACCACTAAACAATGTATGATATTAAATAAAATGAATTTGATAGAGGAACTTGTTTTAAACCCTTTCTGTCTTTCGTCTGCATGCAAACTTTAAGGCGCAGGGAAGCTTTGTTCTCATGGTGATTTTTTGTCTATTTCTTAGTCATCCCCAGCAGGAAAACATTTTTCTTTTTAAAAGGAATCAGTCAGTAGGATCAGCAAAAATAAGATCAAGGAATTAGATTTGGCATTTTCAGTAAAAATGGGCGGTGAGTGTAATGCTACAATAGAAAACTACCACAAATTAAAAACATACTGTCCTGCTCAGCAAAAAAATATATAGAGGCACTCACCATATAAATTCAACATTTGGTTTACAATAATGGTTGCACCTTGCAAGTTACCAATCTGCCTGTATATTTTAACACATTAAAATAAAGCAATCTTTTACTTCAAATGGTGAGTGTCACTATATGTTTTTTACATTCAGATATGTCAGTAGGATCAACTCTTCTAAGCCTTCTATATGGGCATGTAGGACATAGAGAGATAAATAAAATGATACCTTCATATCAGCGATCTGATGTTTTATTCCAGAGAAATCCATGTATTTCTTACATGTTAATGAGCTGCTCCAAGCTATGGGTCGGACATTGATCTGCATGAGTATCTGCCTATGGGGATTATTATAAATAGAAGGGGAGTTACGAATGTGATGTGTAATGGCTGCTCTCTGCTCTCCTGATCTCACTGCAGAGCTGTGTGTGGTTATACCTAACACATCTGCAGGTTCCTCTCTGCTTCCATCTCACAGGCAGACAGGGCTGCAATAGTGTTGTGATTAGTGTTGAGCATTCCGATACTGCAAATATCGGGTATCGGCCGATATTCGCTGTATCGGAATTCCGATACCAAGTACCGATATTTTTTCAATATCGGATATCGGAATCGGAAGTTCCCATAATGCAAAGAGCCACTGCTGTGGCTCTGATTGGCTGCCAAAATGACGTCATCATGATGCGCGGTCTGTGTGCATCATGATGCGCCGTCAGTTCGGGCCTCCCGGGGGGTCTGTGCCGACTGCCCGGGGGTCTGTACCGGCCTGCCGGGGGTCTGTGCCGACTGCCTGGGGGTCTGTGCGGACTGCCGGGGGGCTGTGCCGGCCTGCCAGTGGTCTGTACCGACTGTCCGGGGGTCTGTGCAGGCTGCGGGGGTCTGTACCGGCCTGCCGGGGGGCTGTGCCAGCCTGCCGGTGGTCTGTACTGACTGTCCGGGGGTCTGAGCGGACTGCTGGGGGTCTGTACCGGCCTGCCGGGGGGCTGTGCCGGCCTGCCGGGGGTCTGTGCCGACTGTCCGGGGGGCTGTGCAGGCTGCGGGGGTCTGTGCAGGCATCGTCCGATAGGGCTACAAGTCAGGGCTTGAATGTATGGCAAAAGCTGCATGGGAAATTTCTCACACAGCAATGCCATAAAATGAGACTAGGGACTTTTTTTTTTTTACAGTGGCGGAGGAATACAGGGCGGAAGGATACCTACCTCCCGACATTGGTTTCCTGGAGCCCGTAGAGAACGGTAGCATCAGCTGATGCTGCTGTTCTCCATGCAAGATCATCGTGGGACACTCATGGACTTCAGCGGATCAGGGGTAAGTATATTGGTGGTTTGTTATTTTAATATTTATTCCATAGATGACAATGGCTTCGGGGATCAAAGTGACAAGTGATGGTGAGTATGTACTCTATGTTATATGTACTGTATGTCTATATGTAAGTATTGTATGAATGTATTGTATTTAGTATATATGTATGTTGCATGCATGTAGTATATATGTAGTATATATGTAGTATGCATGTTGCATGCATGTGGTATATATGTAGTATGTATGTTGCATGCATGTGGTTTATATGTAGTATGCATGTAGTATATATGTTGTATATATGTAGTATGCATGGTGCATGCAGGTAGTATATATGTAGTATATATGTATGTTGCATGCATGTAGTATATATGTGGTATATATGTAGTATGCATGTTGCATGCATGTGGTGTATATGTAGTATGTATGTTGCATGCATGTAGTATATGTGTAGTATGCATGTTGCATGTAGTAGATATGTATGTTGCATGTAGTATGCATGTTGCATGCATGTAATATATATGTTGTATGTATGTTGCATGCATGTAGTATATATGTGGTATATATGTAGTATGCATGTTGCATGCATGTAGTATATATGTAGCATGTATGTATGTTGCATGCATGTAGTATATGTGTAGTATGTATGTTGCAAGTAGTATATATGTATGTTGCATGCATATAGTATATATGTGGGATATAAGTAGTATGTATGTTGCATGTAGTATATATGTATGCTGCATGCATGTAGTATATATGTGGTATATATGTAGTATGTATGCTGCATGCATGTAGTATATATGTAGTATGTATGTTGCATGCATGTAGTATATATGTGGTACATATGTAGTATGTATGTTGCATGCATGTAGTATATATGTGGTATGTATGTTGCATGCATGTAGTATATATGTGGTATATATGTAGTATGCATGTTGCATGCATGTGGTATAAATGTAGTATGTATGTATCATGCATGTAGTATATATGTAGTATGCATGTTGCATGTAGTATATATGTATGTTGCCTGCATGTAGTATATATGTAGTATGCATGTTGCATGCATGTAGTATATATGTTGTATGTATGTTGCATGCATGTAGTATATATGTAGTATGTATGTAGCATGTATGTAGTATATATGTAGCATGTAGTATGTATGTAGTATGCATGTAGCATGTATGTAGTATATATGTAGTATGTATGTAGTATGTATTTTTTTTACATTCAACACATAGGCCGGATGATGGGACTACTACTGTTGCATGCATGTGGTATATATGTAGTATGTATGTATGTTGCATGCATGTAGTATATATGCAGTATGCATGTTGCATGTAGTATATATGTAGTATATATGTATGTTGCATGCATGTAGTATATATGTGGTATATATGTAGTATGCATGTTGCATGCATGTAGTATATATGTTGTATACATGTATGTTGCATGCATGTGGTATATATGTAGTATGTATGTAGTATGTATGTTGCATGCATGTAGTATATATGTAGTATGTATGTTGCATGTAGTATATATGTATGTTACATGCATGTAGTATGTATGTTGCATGTAGTATATATGTTGTATATATGCATTTTGTATGTATGCATGTTGCATGCATGAAGTATATATGTAGTATGCATGTTGCATGTAGTATATATGTATGTTGCATGTAGTATATATGTAGTATGCATGTTGCATGCATGTGGTATATATGTAGTATGTATGTTGCATGCATGTGGTATATATGTAGTATGCATGTAGTATATATGTTGTATATATGTAGTATGCATGTTGCATGCATGTAGTATATATGTGGTATATATGTAGTATGCATGTTGCATGCATGTGGTATATATGTAGTATGTATGTATGTTGCATGCATGTAGTATATATGTAGTATGCATGTTGCATGTAGTATATGTGGTATATATGTAGTATGCATGTAGTATATATGTTGTATATATGTATGTTGCATGCATGTAGTATATATGTAGTATGTATGTTGCATGTAGTATATATGTAGTATATATGTATGTTACATGCATGTAGTATATATGTAGTATGTATGTTGCATGTAGTATATATGTCGTATATATGCATGTTGCTTGCATGTAGTATATATGTTGTATGTATGTTGCATGCATGTAGTATATATAGTATGCATGTGGTATATATGTGGTATATATGTAGTATGTATGTTGCATGCATGTAGTATATATGTAGTATGTATGTAGTATGTATGTAGCATGTAGTATGTATGTAGTATATATGTAGTATGTATGCAGTATGTATTTTTTTTTTGTACATTCAACACATTAGCCGGATGATGGGACTACTACTGTCCCATCATTGGCTAATGTGTCAATCACCGTCATGGTAGCAGGCATCGCCCGATGGGACTTGTAGTCTCATCGGACGATCCTGCACAGACCCCTGCAGCCTGCACAGACCCCCGGACATTCGGTAGAGACCACCGGCAGGCCGGCACAGCCCCCCGGCAGGCCGGTACAGACCCCCGCAGCCTGCACAGACCCCCGGACAGTCGGTACAGACCACCGGCAGGCCGGCACAGCCCCCCGGCAGGCTGGTACAGACCCCCGCAGCCTGCACAGACCCCCGGACAGTCGGTACAGACCACCGGCAGGCCGGCACAGCCCCCCGGCAGGCCGGTACAGACCCCCGGCAGTCCGCACAGACCCCCGGGCAGTCGGCACAGACCCCCGGAAGGTCCGTACACCCCCGAGAGGCTGTACATGGACAGAAAAGGGTTTTTCTTATTCCGATACCGGAAGTCCCATAGACTTGAATGGGACTTCCGGTATCGGAATCGGCGATACCCGATACTTTTTTCGTATCGGGCCGATACCATCCGATCCGATATTTTAGGGTATCGGATGGTATCGCTCAACACTAGTTGTGATAGAACAGAGGTTACCATAGTTCAGTTCTACTGTTCTGTGTTAGCTTAATGTCTCACACTGGTAACTCCTTCTTTTATGTAAAATAAACTCTGGAACCAGATTCTCAAGGCGATGAGTGTCCGGCCCATAGCTCTTAACATTCATTTAGTTATAAGAAAAACGTGGATTTCTCTGGAATAAGACATCAGAATCAACATATCAATTTATTATTTCATCCAGCTTTCTCTGATCTTGATGCTGATATAGACGGCTTAGGAGGCATGATCCTACTGACAGATTCCCTTTAAGGTATTTTTTTCAATTATACATATTTGTACTATGAAATAATCCTCCCAAGTGCAGTGGGGCCAAATATGTGCATATTGTGTAACATATAACATTGATATAGTGATTTACGTTTGGGCAGCAAAAACTTAGTGTTGATAGAATCTGTTTAATAAATTGTGAAAATGCTACAGCTGTTCTGGCTTTTTAGTCTACATAAATTTATGACATGGCAACTATTGCTCTCAAACTCAAAAGAAGTTATGCAGGTACTTTACTCTGTAAAAGTAAAACCCCATATTCTTTTACCTGGTACTCACCATAACTGAAGATAATCCATCAATAAAAGATGAAGGATGTTGAGCGAGACATATTTTCAATTTGTGACTAGTGATGAGTGAGTATGCTCGTTACTCGAGATTTCCGAGAATGCTCTGGTGTTCTCCGAGTAGTTTGGGCGTACTCAGAGATATAGTTTGTGTCACCGTAGCTGCATGATTTGCGGCTGCTTGACAGCCTGAATACATGTGGGGATTTCCTAACAAACAGGCAATCCTCACATGCATTCAGGCTGTCTAGCAGCCGCAAATCATGCAGCTGCGGCGACACAAACTAAATCTTCGAGCACGCCCAAACTACTCAGAGAACACCTGAGCATGCTTGGAAATCTCGAGTAATGAGCAACCTCGTTCATCACTATTTGTGACCATTAGTGTGTTTAATAACCTGTAATAAAAAAAGGAAAACAATCTTGGGTGCTAACGCGCATAGACACACATGCTTTAATTTGATGTCTGGAAGTGACCTAGCCTATTTAGCCTGTGTAATACATGTGATCTAAGGATGAGAGGGCATGATGGAGTCAGATGCTCCTAATTCAAGAAGAAGCACGCACCTTTTAATGAATAAGGAATGTACAACAAATGGCGTGCTCCTCCATACATCACACAACACATCTTATTCTATTTCCTGACTGCAGTAAGATTTCTGGTGTAAATAATGCCATAGCTTATCATAAATTAGATGATTCGTGGTTTCATGCTCCACCAACGCAACCCCGTCCCACCCCTTCTCCACTAATTTTAAAGTTGCAAGGAGAAACAGGTACAAAAATGCCAGAAGTCCACAAATTTGTGAGCAACTCAAAGCTGTGCAAAAATATTGTGAATATTTTCAAAGCAATTTACACCACGATTCTGGTGAAATTGCTTTGATGAATCAGCTTAAATGAGTCTACAGTAATTACATAAACAGCATACTGTTTATTAGTCATTGATAAAATCTACTTACTGCAAAATAGAATTATGAATATTGTTTGTTTTTCTTTTGCAATATTTTGAACTAATTTACATTTGTCTTTAATTTTTGGGGATGTAGCAAAGAATTGGCAAAGTAACAAATGATATTGGCTACAATTACTAAGATAAATGTGCCAGAATTGTGGCTCAGTTTGCTCCCAGATAATGTTGTACATGCTTTTATACATATCAAAGCATTTATGTCAGTATTTTGGTGTTACAAGATAAAAATCATAACTTTTGTGCTCAAAAATTTGCAACTATTAGCCATATTACATTGCTCTTAAAGTGAACCTGTCACCCTCCCAGGCGTTTTTAACTAAAAGAGCCACCTTGCGCAGCACTAATGCTGCATTCTGTCAAGGTGGCTCTTATAGTTAGGGTCCCTTCCACCTCTGAAAGAATCTTTTTATAGCTTGTCACTCATACCTCTAGTTTGTCCAGGGGGCAGGTCTTTCCCCCTAGACACAGATGCCTCTCCGCCATCAAACATTTCCTCCATTTTTCTGGGCGCCACCTCCTCAGCGTTCAGTTATTTACCTGGTGCCTGCGCTGTAATCTTGTTTCTTGGGCATGCGCAGTTAGTGCTGCCCGTCCACTGACATCACATGATGGCTGCCTTCTCGTGCCTGCATGGACACGCGGCCCGAGATCCCGCCCCACAGTGTGAATAAATCAGAAGAGACTGCGGGGCGGGATCTCAGACTGGGCGTCCACGCAGGCGTGAGAAGGAAGACATCATGTGATGTCAGTGGACAGGCAGCGTTAACTGCGCATGCCCAAGAAACAAGATTACAGCGCAGGCACTGGGTAAATAACTGAACGCTGAGGAGGTGGCGCTCAGAAGAATGGAGGAAATGATTGATGGCTGAGAGGCGTCTGTGTCCGGGAGGAAAGACCTGCCCCCCGGACAAACTAGAGGTATGAGTGACAAATTATAAAAAAGATTCTTTCAGCGGTGGAAAGGACCCCAACTAAAATAGCCATCTGGACAGAATGCAGCATTAGTGCTGCACAAGGTGGATCTTTTAGTTAAAAATGCCTGGGGGGGTGACAGGTTCCCTTTAAGGGTTTTTGAAAGAATATATTAAACATTGGGGCATATTTATCAAGCTAAATGCATCAAAATTGTAGACTGAGTAAAAAATATGTGCCTTGTGCAACAAGGAGGCGGGGCCACAATGAAAATGGGCGGTGACCTACTGACAAAATGGGATATTGTGGGATAAATTTCTGGCACAAAGTAAGCTAATCAATGGTGGTAAAGGTGGTTTATGGTGAAGGCAAGCATTCGTGAACAAGCATTCTAAAAAATGTTCATTTTATGGTTATCTAGCAGTGTAAATAGGCTGCTGATCAAATGAGGCATGAGAAAAATGCTCATTGACTGGGGGAGAAGATCTTTTGTACAGTGCAAAAAATTATGAAAATAGGCATTTAAACGACTGCCGATTGGTGAAGGTTTACCGATCAGTGCTTCCAATTGATCCACTTAAACAGATCCTAACACTAGACAGTATGAAGATGTGCCAGATTTATCAAACAGTTTGAACTCTAGTCTAAATTGGTACTGTCTAGGAACCTACAGTATTGATAGTACACCACATTAGGAGATACTTTTAATAATATGCAAAAAAAAGGCAGCACAACCACAAACAAAGCTGATTCCCCTTATAATGAATGCTCCATATACTTGTATGGCTCTGTATATCATTAGTTTGTAATCAATAGATTTATTTGCCTTTGTTTTGAGTGTTACCTACAGACACAGAATATATATATATATATGCACAGAATGTATTTATTAAGGATTAAGTTGTATATTTATCTCTTTCCTTTTCACTTATTTTTGCATCATAGACTAAAACTATGCAAAATGGTACTCAAAAGAAGGTTAAAAGAACCCTTCCAAACCCTCCACCAGAAGAAGCTGTCAGTGGTTTACAGTCTACGTATAGCACAGTCGGATCTGTTTCTCGTAGAAGAATTTGTAGGAACACAACAATGGCTAGAGCCAAAATTCTTCAGGATATTGATAGAGAATTAGATCTTGTTGAAAGAGAATCTTCCAAACTGCGTAAAAAACAAGCTGAGTTAGATGAAGAAGAGAAAGAAATTGATGCAAAACTGAGATATCTAGAAATGGGAATCAACAGAAGAAAAGAGGCTTTACTGAAAGAGAGGGAAAAGAGAGAAAGAGCTTATCTACAAGGTGTTGCTGAAGAGCGTGATTATATGTCAGATAGTGAAGTCAGTAATACAAGGCCAACTAGAATTGAAAACGACCTTGGATTAGACAGGCCACAAGCTACTGCACAAACAGAATACAGTCCTTATTTGCCACCACAGACTCAAACAGAAACTCCATTTGCACCACAGACAAGCCCTTACACACAATACCAATATCAAACCCCTACTTTGCTTACTCAAGCTCCAACACAATTTCCTCAACAATCCCTTTATCAACAACCTTTATACCTTCAGCAAGTTTCATCATACCAAACCCAACCAACTTTTCAAGCTGTTCCAACTATGTCTTATACTCCTCAACCACAGTCCACGCAAAGTCAGCAATCTTCTTATCAACACACTTCACAGCTATTATTATTGCAGCAAAAAGCAAGGCAAAGTGCTTTAGATTTAGATGCTAAAATAGCATCACATTACGACGTTATAAGAAACCAACCTCTTATAATTGCTCCTGTTTCCACTGATAGCAGCTACTCTGTTTCTCATCTTGGCAGTAAATATAGCACTTTGGACTTACGACTAGGCTTAGATGAAAAAAGTAGCATGGCAAGTAGTCCAATGTCTAGCATATCTGCAGATTCTTTTTATGCTGATCTAGAACATCATGCTTCTAGAAATTATGTTCTAATTGATGACATTGGGGAACTTACTAAAGGTTCAGGTTCCATGAGCTCTGCATTTGGACTTCATGAAAAAGAGCTTTCCAAAACTGACCGTCTACTTCGAACTGTAGATTCTCGACGAACTCCTGAGGTAACAGATTTTTTATCCCCTATTTCAACTTCTACTAGGCTACATACATATGGGAAAGGAGATGAAGACTCAATGGAAGATCCTTATGAGCTAAAACTTCTCAAGCATCAAATAAAACAAGAATTTCGTAGAGGTACAGAGACTTTGGATCCTCTAGCTAGCTTTTCACCTTATTATCATTCAGATAGTCTGTACAGACACTTTCCTAAAAGTGAAAAATATAGCATTAGCAGACTCACACTAGAAAAACAGGCTGCTAAACAGCTACCACCTGCAATACTGTATCAAAAACAACCTAAGCATAAAAAATCTTTAATAGACCAAAAAATTTCTAAGTTTTCTCCAATTCAGGAAAACAGAGATCTAGAACCTGACTATTCCACCTATCTTTCTTCTAGTACATCGTCAATTCCAAGTATCTCCTCAAAGGTAAGACTACTGCAGGACGATATCACATATGGCTTGCGGAAAAATATCACAGATCAGCAGAAATTTTTGGGTCCTGCTTTAGCACAAAGCCTTGGGACAACTCTTAATACAAATCTCAGAACTGCAATTCAGGATGAAGTCGATAAACCCTATGTTAGTGGGAATCGATCACGGCCTTCATCCAGACCATCATCTGTTTATGGTCTAGATTTGTCTATGAAAAGAGACTTATCTAGTTCATCTTTAAGACAGAAAGCTGAGTCAGAAGCATTAGAAGGGACATTCAGCCACGCAGCACCTTCAGGAAGAACAAAACCATCAAGTCTTCCTATTAGTCAAAGTAGGGGAAGGATTCCAATAGTAGCACAGAATTCGGAAGAAGAAAGTCCATTAAGTCCTGTTGGCCAACCAATGGGAATGGCAAGAGCTGCAGCTGGACCTTTACCACCAATATCTGCAGACACCAGGGATCAGTTTGGATCTAGTCACTCTTTGCCTGAGGTACAACAGCACATGAGGGAAGAATCCAGAACTCGTGGCTATGATCGAGACATTGCATTCATCATGGATGACTTTCATGCCATGTCTGATAGTGAAGGTAACCAGGAAATTAGAATTCTTTACCACTGCCACAACACAAACCTTCATTTCTTTGCATGCTATTAATGTATCGTGTGACTTAAACATTTTCTCTGTTTTGTGGATTCTAAGTGTTCTTTCTTTATGTAATTCTTTTCTACCTGGATTTATTTAAACATATGCTTTTGTTTTGCTTCCATGTTCCTTTTGTTCTCATTGCTTTTGTTCTTCTTTGTAAATGTGCATAAAACATACTCTCATTGTAATGTGTGTACCATAGGAAAAAACAATGCCTCAATTGTTCCCTAATCTTATATACATATCTGCATTTTGAAATAGTTTAAAAATGATTGAGTATTTAAAAAAAGTAAGATTTTTTTTCAAAATTGTCAAAGCATTTAATCAATTTATTTTTGTAAAATTGAATCGAAGTTAAAAACAAAAAAGCTGTTGATTTTCAAGTGTACTACTCTGTTGTTAATATGGTTATACTAACATAATTCCATACAAATCTGTACTAGAATTTATAATCATTATGCATTTTGATATATACTTTATTTAAGGACTATAAGACAACTAACAATGGAATTATAAACTCCTTGCTGCTGTCAGCACCTGCAATAGTCTGCTTTGCAACCTGCTTTAGCAAGCTCTTAGCAGCAGCAAGGAGATATAACGACAGAGCTATTGCGGGTGCTTTGGAATCTGAAATATTTATTTCTTTATTGAATACATAGACTTTTCTTTGTAACGGTTTGTGAAATATGTGCGATGCATTCATTTCTGTGCTTTTTTTTGTGTAATAAATGTATGTGTGCTATTAATTAAATATGTGCATGCATTTCTTTAATTGCTTATGACTATTGAAAAGAAATAGATCGCATGACGTGACTGCATGGAAATGTTGTCAGCAGTATTTTGGTTTATACAATAATATTTTGTTATAAATTTAAAATTTATAAAATATTGCTATACAATGGACTTTATAAGTATGCAAGAAAATGTTATCATGGTCAAACTGAAAAATTGCAATTCAAATTTCAAATTTCAATTTGAGGGTTAGTATAAGTTGGGTAACTGGGTAATTAGACAGAAAAAATAAGTGGACAGTTTAATTGATATAATAGAGGTGTTAAAAATATTAAGAAGAAAACAATGTAAAGTAAAGAACCATTACACATACTGAAGACATGTTTCAAAGATTCAAATCTTACAATTATTGAATTGTTAATTACAGTAAGATTAATATTTTAGACATTTTGACATATGAAGAAATGCCATAACTCTCTGAAAGGCACAGATCCCTGGGATATCCAACATTCACGAAAGTTGTTCTGTGGTAACGGCCAGGTGGAGTGGTAGTTCCCTGTGCATAGCCTAACATTGAAAACTGTGGGAGTTATGAAAAGAGCAGATCAAGTGGGAGTTCTCATTAAATAGAATCTGACAGGAAGTTTTTGCTATATAATCTGAGGGTAGCATAAGGTAGGAGCTGAGCCATTGATTTCAGTGATGTGTCACTTATTAAGCTGTGTGCTGTTATTTTAATACAAGCCTTTTATCTGCAGGAGACTATCCCTGCCCGGACTACTGCCCACATGAAACGTGGTCCAACCACTCCTCCAACACTGATTAGCAGATTGCTATCAGTATACAATGTACACAGAAAGGTGTGCTGTGTTGGATAGCTTTTGGAGCTCTGCTATGTATAAGGCTCTGATTGTATCACAATTGCTGCACCAAGTAAACTAAGTGATGCATCATTGGAATCATGATCTCTTTTCTTACATTATGCTGCTCTCTGATGTGTAATTACTATAAAGAACATACTGTATTTACAAAGCAAAAATATAAAAACATATTTATAAAATATTAAAAAACGTAGCTACAAATGTTTCCATGTTTGAGGTTTAGTGGAAAATACAAAAAAAAACTCAAAAATAATCATTCATTTGAACCAAAATGTGTTTTTATAGCACCTGTATTGACCACTTTGGGTTAAATATCCTATAAGGCTATTGTTATATAATCCCAAAAAGATATTTAGCCTACAGTGTTTAGAATGTTTGCTTTTCCATGGAGAAAATATGTGTTATGAAAATCTAAGAACAATTTTCAAAATAAACTTTTCATATATTTTTTTATTTAGCATATAAATTGTGTTGTAGCTAAACCCTTTGGCTTAGAAAATGTACCGTATACAATTCATGTTTCTAGATTCAAGGTCAAGAACTTATACAGAAGGGCATTTTGTACCCATCTATACCTGTAAGTATGCCAGATGTTAGTGGGGCCCACACAGTTGTACCAAATGCACCTTGAAGCATATGAATATATGGTACTACAATTTTGATTATTTAGATCCATGAAGGTATGTGTTTCTCCTTTAGAACACAATATGTTGAATAAGGATACAATATGCCCATCTGAATGAGCCCTTATATGCAGTTGCAATCCAAAATTTTCAACCCCCATTGCAAATTGGGTTTAATGTCAACATTTGAAAGCTGTTGCTGTTTGCAATAAACCAATGAAACAAGAACAAGTGTGGTCTCAAGTGAGTGGTCGAAAAAGTTATAAGTGGAGATAATTGCCCTGCATAAACAAAGAAAGGATGGCTTCCATCTACAGACCATAATGTCTGGACTAATCACAGGTTTCCTGAAACAAATTAATAGTGTCATAGATCTCATAAACTGTATGAAAGCAATCTAAAGAACCCAAAAAGATAGCAAAGACAAGACATTTTCATAGAGATACAATTCAAAGCATAGTTGTCAAGTTCAACTTAAAGGAAAAGTAGCTACACAGCCTGGCAGAAAAAGGGAAGATGTCACCAGCTGTCATCAGCATCTTGAGGAGGGAGGTAGTGAAAACCATTGAGTGACTGCAAAACATCAGCAGCAACATTTGATGGCAGCAGGCACAGAGGTTTCAGTTTGAACAGTAAGACGTATAATAAATTGTGAAGGTCCCCATGCCTAAAATGCGCATTTATGCTTACGCAAAAGCACAACAAAAGTAATCTCTAATATGCACAAATACATATAATAAAGCCACAGGGGTTTGTTTTGGCATTTTATTCTTTGGTGCAATGAAGTAAAAGTGAAATTTATAAGACCGTAGGTCAACTTTATGTTCTCAGGAAGAAAAATAAGTATACATTGACAAGAACACCATGCTTACAGTGAAGCATAGTGGAGGCTCGGTGATGCTATGCAGCTTCTTTGCTTCCTCTAGCACTGAAAACCTACAGTACGTGGAGTTCAAATTGGATTCAATCAAGCATCAGGAAATCCTAGGAGAAAATATCAAGCTTTCTTTGAGGGAGTTGAAGATTGAGTACAGTTGGACTGTCCAAATGACAATCATCCCTGGCATGCCTCAAGATCCACCAAAGCTTAGTTTCAGAGGACATCCAGAAAGAGAATTTACAGGCCATCAGTCACGCGACTTGAATCCCATAGAAAATCTTTGATGGGATTTCAAGGAGATAGTTGGTGCAAGCAAACCTTAGAATATTTGTGAACTAAGAGGGCATTGCCCATTAAGAATAAATAAGATTTCTCAGGAACACCAGCAAAAACTTGGTCCTGGCTATTCATCACTTTTGCAGTAGATAAAAAAAACAAAGGCTGCTCAACTAAACACTGAATGTATGTGTCATGAAAACACTGCATTTTGAGACTGCAGTAATCAGTAAAATTGCCACTACAACCCCAACTCCCTCCCAAAAAATTAAATTTTATAACTGTGAAGTAAGCAAGAATACAATAATGTGGAAATCTCTGCTTGCCGTATTTTATTCACAGTGGAACATAGAACACAGATCAGAAGTGGAAAGTTACACATTTTCCAATTTCATTAAAAAATGACTTATGGAGAAATCGATGGCAACAATAAATCTAAAAACAGTTGACAGGTCAATGTCTACCATTGTGCTACGTCACTTATTCTTTTTAAACACCTGGAAAGTGAGGAGTGTTGGATTTTTAGGAGAGAAATTTTGTCCCATTTTGTTTGATTAGGATTTCAGTTGATCATGTTGTGATGGATGCAGTGGTTTAGCATTGTCTTGTTGGAATATGCAATGACTTCCCTGAAATAGACGTGGTCTGGATGGGAACATATGTTGTTCTCTATATAATGCTCAGCATTGATTGTGCTTTCATGATGTGTAAGATATCAATACTATAAAGACTAATACAACTCCATACTGTCAAAGATACAGGCTTTAGAATTGTGCACTGGTAATAAGCTGGATAGTCTCTCTTTTTGAGTCCGCAGAACTCGGAGTCTGTGGTTTCCATAATGAATTCCAAATTTTAATCCATCTGACCGCAGGACAGGTTTCCATTTTGCCTCATTCCATTTTTAAATTTGATTTGGCTTATGGAAGACAGCAGTGTATCTGTATTGTGTTGATATATGGCTTCTTCTATACGGCAAACTGTGTTCACAGACCATGATTTCTAGAAGTTGATGACAAGCATTGTTTGGTCTTGTCTGAATCTCTGAATCTTTTGATGATATGTACTGTAGATGGTGGGATATTGAAATTCTTTTAAATTTTACGTTGAGGAACATTTTTCAAAAATTGTTCCTCAATTTTTAGACACAGTTCAGAGATTAGTGAACCTTTGACCATCTTTGCTTTTGAGAAACTCTGCCTCTCTAATGTGCTCATTTTATACACAGTCATGTACCTTAGCTGAAAATTGGCCCTACAGCTGTTTTTCAGTAGTTATTCGCAGTACAAGAAGATATTAACTTTGGAGTACAAAATACAACAAATTGACAGAAAGGGACCCCAATGAACTATATTAAAAAATAACTTGTGATATATAAATAGCAATAGAGTCTTCAGCACGTAGGGTGGATCCCCTCTGGATGTGGTGCATATCATCATAACAAGCTAAGTAGTCTTTTCTAACATGCATATGTACTCCTGATGAACCTCATGCAAGAGGGAAAACACGTTGAGTTTATTCCTTTATATACATGCTCTGTGGGCTTTGTGGATGCATTATTATGAGAGGAGCTCTTCATTGAATTTGTTATGTTTGCATTGGCTCCAATAATGGAGACATGATTTGGGGGAGCTGTGCGGGGATAAACTTGGGGGGTTTTCTCCAGTGTATCATAAACAGCATGTTTGGATATTTGTTAAATATATTTCATCTGTATAGTATCATGAACCACATGCTTTCCACTGATGAGCTCTAGTGATAACGTCCTATACTTAATCCGAATCCAAGGTCCATATGTGCCAATGATGTTACATCTAAGCATTCTAGTACCTTACATGTTATAGAAGTTTATTATAACTATCCTTCCAGGGCCATTCTTTGGGATAGCTGTTGAGGAGTGGGGGCCCCAATCTATCATTTGATCAAATTGGGTGCCAACCTTCGCTGACAGACAGGGTCAGGACAGGGATAACTTGGCCATTAACCCCCTGTGTGCAAGATATTTTACCCCTGTGTCATCCCTCTCCCTGTTTTTGATTGATGATTCTAGTTGTATCTTTATCATTGAATACACTTTTTTTGTCATCAGTTTTTCATCCCCTCCATACATGGTTTTCAAGGGTTAGAAGGGATAGCTGACAGTGAGCGGGGGCGCCAATGGTGCAGAAATAGGGTTCCAACCTCGGCTGGTAGGTAGGGCGCATTTAGCACTAGAGTAGGGCCAGGCAATTCCCTTGGCCTTTTCAATCTAGTATCTTTTTATATTTGGTGATGTTATGGGTTGTTGTGCTCCACTTAGTAATTTTAGATTTATTAATACAAGTAACTTTTGATATAGTTCATTGGGGTCCCTTTCTGTGAATTGTTTTTCATTAGTACCAGCCATTCGTTAACACTGTCTCAACATTTGTAAGATATAAGAGTAAATTTCTTCAAATGAAATGGAAAAATGTCTAACTTTCACCTTGTAATGTGTTCTATGTCCTGTTGTGAATAAAATATCGCTGTAATAGGTTTTAAAATCATTACATTCCTTTTTTCTTTACATTTTGCACAGTGTCCCAACTGTTTGGTAATTGGGGTCGTAGTTGTGTTGAGGCATTTAAATTGTTCTTGTTTGATTGGTTTATTGCAAACAGTAGAAAAGTTTTGGACATTTTTGCTAATAAACATAATTTGCAATCAGGCGTACATAGCTTTAAGTGCAACTGTACTTCTCATTGTAGAGTCACAACTTTTGTTTTATTCAGACCCATGCAACGAGAAGCACATTTAACTACATTTACCATGAAAAGTACTACTCATTGCACAGGTCTGAAAAAGACAAAGTTGTCTTTCTACAATGAGAACAATGAGAAGTATATATATATATATATAATATATACTGTATATCTCAGTATATATATATGTATATATATATATATATATATATATAATGTAGCTTATTGCAGAAATCTTTTCAGCCTCTGTGTATTCCCCTTTTACTGCTTTTGTCTCTCTCAGAGGTCTGTTTGCCCTGTTATAAGATCTCTGGATTCCTACCATTAACGTCTCTAACAATGCAGCTAAAAATGTGATGTGAGATGTCTGTTGGTAAATGAATGTTTTTTCTGTTTGTTTTGGGTAACCTACAGAAAATTCCTTTAATGATGGTAGGAGTCGTCTGTTGCCAGTCTCGTAGAGTTTGTGTACTGTATGTCTTTGTATTGCATGTTGGTTTTGTTCTTTAATAAGAACTTACTGGATTATACTGACTATTGAAATATTGTTTATATTTATAAAGGGAAACTCCACTAATGATAGCTTTGAGTTAATTATTTAAGATAGAATTATGAAGTAAAATACTTTTTTTACCTTTATAAGGAATGAACATTGTTACTGACGTAACCTAATACAGTAGTGATATAAAAAAAAATATATATAAAATGTTATTGGTTTATTTGTAATAATTGTCAAATTCCCTACAGGAATGTTGATCATAAATTAAAATATAAATATAATAAAGCCCCTATTTAAATTTGTATGCATTTGCAAAATATGTACATTTGATAAGGCAGATTAAAATTCCGTATCTTATAGAGGACAAAACTAAAGTGTATGACAATGCAAATGAAATGAATGATGCAACAAAAGTCCCATAACGTACATCATTAGATTGTATTTCACCTCATTTGTTCGTAGTGGTTTGCACTTCAAAGTGATATCCACCAAAAGGTCTGTATTTTCAATGTACATTTTGCTGTGTGAAAAACATGAAATACTGGTCCATTCGTGGTAAGGCATTTTAATCATTAACTAACTCTTAAAATGTCCAAATTAACTTTGTGGTACTGGCATTTCAATTTAGGATATGGTCTCTAAAATAGTTACAGTACTTAGATTTTAATGTATAGAGTCGTGAGATAGTACTTTCTTTATCTTACCAAAACTTTTGTTTGAAGCTTTGAAACACACAAAAAAAGGAAATCTGTATTTTATCCTTTTTTTAAAGTATATTAAAAGCATAAACCATAATATTGAGCATATTCTTATTTTATTGCATGGCAAACTTACAAAATATCATTTTTAAAAGGGTGCTTTTCAGTATAACTGTTTATTATATTAAACGCATACCCATCATTATAAAATTCAGTATATAGTGTAAAGGTTTAGTAGTTTTTACAGTGTGAATCGCGTGACTTCATACTGTGTGTCATGAAGGATAGATACTATATATACTAAATAAAACATTGATTATTAGAAATCATCTGCACACTTCACCATGTACAGAAATAGCAGATGCCAACATGATAGATGCTGTGCTGCTTGGTGTTCTGCATTACTACCAGAATTTTCCACTGTCAGTCCAATATGGATAAAAAAATTGTCCAAACGACAGTAGTAGAGTAGCATATCCTATTGTAACAGATATACTGTTATATTATTCATTCTATCGGTTTTCAAGCTAATGCCACATTACAGTACTATGGGTACTATGCAGCTTAATGAGTCCGGCGCATCTCAATAGGGGTGTGCTCCTCTACTTTCATTTCACCACAAGTCTTATTCCAGTCATGGACTGGAGAAAGATTTGTGCATGAAGAATGCCACTACTTGTCATGAATTTGATAAGCGGGGGTTGCCACACCCCTGATTTACCACTTTCTTGGAGCTTGGCAAAAATAGTAAGAATGCCAAAGTTTGGAACATTTTTCTGCAGCTTCATGTTGTGCCAAAATTTTGTAAGCTTTTTACACCAGAATTCTGGTATAAAAGCTTTGATAAATCGAGCTCTATTGGTTGGGTCTTGTTGGGAATACAACCACTATTATACCATGTCAGAACTCCAATACAAATAAATGTTAATTTTGACCACCTCTCCACTGACAGCAGCACATGCTTAAACCAATCTTGTACACATTTGTGCCATAAATATACAAGATAAACTAAGGGTTGATTCTTTTCTGCAGTTAGGCATTTAGTGTCACAAAGAGTTAACTATGAGTGTAGATTGAGAAAGAAAAGGACTCCAGGAAATGAATCACACAAAGTGATGAACATAGATTAAAAAAAATATATAATGAATCATGGAAGTGACTAAAAGACTGAAACATATGCAACATGCAGTTTTTATTCTAGAGAGTTGCACGACATTGCTGATTAATACAGTGCCTTGAAAAAATATTCATACCATGTGAACTTTTCGACATTTTTCATGTCACACCCATTATCTTAAATGTATTTTGTTGGGATTTTATATGATATATCAACATAAAAGAACAAGTATTTGTGAAGTGTAAAGGAAATGATACATGGTTTTCTAAATATTTTAAAAAAATAAAAATCTGAAAATTATGATTTACATTTGTATTCAGCCCCTGTAGTCTGATACTCTTAAATAATATAATTCTGCACATCACCCTGAAAACACCATTCTCGCTGTCAAACATGGTGTCAGCAACATCATGCTGTGGTGATTCTTATTTTAGCAGGGACAGGGAAGCTGGTCAGAGTTGATGGGAAGATGGATATAAATTAATATAGGACAAGCCTGGAGAAATATATCTTAGAGGCTGCAAAAGACTTCAGCCTGGGGCATAGGTTCACTTTCCAGCAGGACAACAACCCTAAACATACTGTCAGAGCTACAATGAAATGGTTTAGATCAAAGCATATTCATTTGTTTTAATAACCCAGTCAAAGTCCAGACCTAAATCTTATTGAGAGTTTTTTGACAAAACTTAAAAATTGCTGTTTCCAGACTTCCTATGCAATTTCACTGAGCTAGAGCTAGTTTACAAAAATGAATGAACCAAAATGTTAGCCTCTAGATGTGCAAAGCTGGTAGAAACGTACCCAAAAGTCTTGCAGCAGTAATTGCGACAAAAAGTGGTCACGCAAATTATTGACTTGGGGCTGAACACAAACCCAAATCACAATTTTCAGATTTATATGTTTAAAATATTTAGAAAACCATGTATTATTTACCTTACACTTCAGAAACATTTGCTAGTTTGTGTTGGGGTATGACATAAAATCCCAATACACTACATTTAAGTTTGTGGGTGTAATGTGGAAAACATCACTGGGTATGAAAACTTTTTCAAGGCACTTTATATCTTCAGTGTAACTCAATTAGACCTGCTGCTCCTTCAAGTTTCAGGTTATAGGAAGTATTTGCTTCTTTTTTTGTTTTTCTTTTAAACCATGTAATATAATTTATATATAGGCAATGTCATGACTATGTTGTCGTGTGTCCCAGAACCAGGGACTCCTTCCCTGTCCCTAATGCTTGTGGGTGCCCTAGCTCATGCTGCTCCCTGGATTACTTCTGATAGTGGAGATGCCAGAGCCACGTACTTTGCCTTAGCTCCTAAATCCACCCTCAGTCTGTACCCTTCCCCACCCAGGGAAGAGGGGAGTAGAAGTGTACTGTAGAACACCCACCAGACTAACAAGGTAGTACAAACAGGGGTAACAAAAAATACCAAACATTCAAATATCCTCACACATATAACCGAGGAATGCTCCAGGGAGTGGAGGATGGGGGTTAAACCAAAGTAGGATAAGAAAGGGAATTATCACTCACTCAAAACCTAGCAACATTCACAGATAAATCCATCACATGCTTTTCTCCAATAATAACCTCTAACAACCTCCAGCCATGCAGCATAAGCTACTCTGACAATGAGTGCTTGCCAGGGCCTAGTTTATATAGGAGATGGGAGTGGCTAACAGTGCACAGTTGAGAGCCTAAATGGTCCAGGAGCGCTCAACAGAGCAGAAAAACCCCTGCACTGCCAATATAGATTTACAACATTTAATAAGAAGGTGAAGTGCATCTAATCAGTGCTGGAGTAGGAGAAATCATGCGCTGCAGTATTCTGGCTCCTCTCTGTTGCAGGAAACCCATGACAGGTAGTCAGTAGAGAGTATGGTGATAAAACATATTCTAGTGTAAGTAGATAGACACATTTAATATGGAAACATTGATTTTCTCTCAAATGTATTAGTTGAATGTTAATGCTTTGGAATAATCAATTCCTCATTTTCAGTAATTTCTAATAAATATATCAGAAAGGTTTTTTATTATACATTTTATGTCTTCAATTGATATGAACTAGTTATCTAGTAAATAAAATATTTAATTTAAAATGGACTAATATAACTGTACAAGATTTTTATTTATATTAGCTGATTAGAAAACCCTCTACCATAGCATTCTTCCCTGAGATATGAAAACAGTGGTATTTTTTCTTTTATTGATGTTTATGTGCCAGGTGACAATATTTTTGGGAACGTCATATCTACTTCATGTTTAGTTCATTTCAATCTTCACAAATTACTGTCTACATGAGGTCACCTATCACTGCACCCAATAAAAATGATTAGGAAATGTTCAGTTCCATTACACTAATGGCATGGCAATTAGTTTATCAAAATTCAGTGAACTAACTTATTTTTGCTTTGCGATTGAACATTTAGCTGCCGATCTGCTTGCCTTTATGTGTACTTCTGTTCTTGACCTAAGCTGCATGGTTGGCCTTTGCATGACTGCCTCACAGTAGTCTTTTTCTTCTCCCATTTCCCTAAAATGCTTGAAAGAGAAAAATTAATATTACATTGATTTCCAAAGCCTATCATCTTCGGCGTGAAGAAACAGATTGGTTTGACAAGCCTAGAGAATCCCGACTGGAAAATGGACATGGAATTGAGAGAAAACTACCCGATAAATTATCACACACCCGACCAGCTCATCCACAGGAACAAGTAAGATGTTGGAAAAGCTGACAGCTGCTCATTTACACTCTGAATGTTCTCCATACTAGCATAGAGCTATTGGCCAAGATTTTAGATGCCCCAATATATTGACACCTCATAAAACTGTAGTCACAGCTTCTAAAAGATCCTACAAGTTATTATCTACAAGCCATTTTTGCAAGAATTAGCACAGTATATTCTAGGGTGGTAAATAGAGTTGATGCAAAGTTTTTGCGTGTCACATTTCATCAGCCACGACAGTGATCTGTGGCTGCACAACAGGAGAAAGAGTTGTTGAATTTGTTATGTTAATTAACCGGAATGTTGCAAATTCACTTGTGTGTCAAGCTGCAATGAGAAAACTCTTAAAAAGAAGTTTTTCGGTTGACTCCAGGTTTTGGTTATACTCCCTCTCCCATCCATTGACCTCAGACAACTTTCATGTCTGATGAAATAAAACTTGCAAATCGATCCACAGCAACTATAGTGGTTGCAAAAAAAGATGAAATGGAAGTGAAACTTCTTAATTGACCCCTAAAAGCAAGCCACATTAGATGGCTGTTGGCCAATCCATCATTAAGCTCTCAGCCATGTCCCTTGACTGGCACATACACAGAACCACTGGAGCGCTTCGGTGTCAGACACATATGGTAATGGTTAATCTCCGGAGAAAATTAAAGAATTAACCACTAAAGCTCAACAGGCCAGATCCTTCTCTACCCCAATATCATCTGTTGGGAGAGACAGGAGCACCCATACTCATTTGACTGGTTCGGTCCACTTTAGTCTAATAAATAATTTTTTGTATTTATGTCCTATATTTAGTTTTTGTAGAAATAGTCCTGTCAATCCCATGCCTTAAATTCAAGTCTCTGTGTTCCAAATTAACTGGGATTTTGTAAACATGAACTCTAAAGTGCGAGATAAATGGAGTAATAAACAATCTGAGCTTATTAATTTTTCATATATTAGTTTAGTATTCTAAAAATTCTGTTTATTTTTAAGATTTGCTCTAGTACTTTTATAGTGATTATTCTAAGTAGTCATGATATATTAACTGACTGACTACTGTTACCTGAGAACCTTCATGCAAGATGAAATACTTGACCCCAACAGTGTACTGTATGTGATATAGTATCTCACCACCAAGTGACTTGGTACATATATGTACTTACAAAAGCATTGTGTCAATCAGTTATTCAGTTTTCTTTGTTATACTCCCATTTCTTATTTTCACTTTTTACACAATAGATGAATGGAAAGCCTATTCACTATCCGTTTCCTCATACGAGAATTAAACTGCTGAGGGATCCAAAGGATCATACTGTATCAGGTACATTTTAAATAAAAAGTTAAAACAGTAGTAAATAATTACAGCCCTACTTACCTTGCACTGTGTAGACTGTACGGTACCATCACTACTGTCTGTAAAGTCCTTGTAATTTTGTCATTGATGGCGGTTTAATAGTTGGAAAACTAAAATTACGAAAGAGCAATTAACTTCCCTGTATCATTCTGACAATAGGTAAAATCTATGTGTAGGTTTATTTCTGAATACTATTACCACTTTATACTATATAAGACGGTTGTTATTATTCACTAACAAATTTCACCTACAGTAGAATGTGTTTTACATGCTGTGGTCTTTGTACTTATCTCCTATGTTTTGAGTATTGGAGAGATCCAATTAGAATTAATATGTCACATATTCAAAAAACATGGGCCAAATTTTAGGGTCAAAATAGAGTGGTAAACAAATGTCAGCTATGCTGTTGTGCTTAAAAATATAAAAAACGGCCTAATATGTGTAGAGAGATGCAACAAATGTATCATATCTCTTGTGTAATATTTATAAACTTTATGCAACTTGCAGTATTTTTGCTGCTCACCTTTTTCAATATTTTTAAAGGGAGTCTGTCAGCACAAAACCAGTGCAGGCGCTCAGTGCACCATTGGTGTGGCCAAACACTTAAGTGCACCTTCCTACCTACTTGTTTTCCCACTATCGCCACTCCCTCTTCTTTTATTGACAGATCTGGCTTTATAGAGTCATAAAAGGGTGGAGCTGAAAGGAAAACAAGCAGGTGGGAAGGTACACTTAAATGTTTGACCATGCAAAGGGTGCACCGAGCGCCTGTACTTGGTTGGAACTGCCTTTACGTGCTGACAGTCTCCCTTTAAGTAGGTCGCACACTGTTGCGGCACTACTTGTTCCCTGGTTCACCTCTTGTCTCTTGTCTTTGTTTACGCATCTCCAAAAATAAAATATTGTCTTGATACGTGACCTCTCCAGTCAATAACTGGCCACAACAGAGGCTGACCACCAACAACCGTTATTCATATCATTGCACAATTGGTTCTATTATTTGATGCCATATTCTACTATTAAAAGAAAACATATATGAGGCTGGAAATTTCCTTTACGTTATTAGGAGCAATTCTTCTTAACTGTACAGTATTGGATATGTTTTAGGGATATATTTAATGATAAAGTCTGCGTAGTAGTTTGTTAAAGATTTAAATAATACCAATTTATTTAATGCAGGGTTATCTAAGGAAGCATCTTGGTATAATGTACAATCTAGGTTTTGACCTTTATTCTCGGCAGTAATGAACACGTACAAGTTATTTCTTTGACATTTACACGCAGGTCTAAATAGGAAGAAACACCTGGTGATTGTAGGAATATGAATATTTAAAATGTGTTTTGATGTTCTGTTCCCTACCAAGGTATAATCCTTAGTGAATATATTCAGCACCTGTTACTTTGTGACAGCAACATAAATAATTAGTTTGCCCAATTAGTATTATAGCCACAGCACTATGAAGACATGCAATATAATAATTCATATGACAACTGTGTCATATGACAATTTTGATCTTTTGTCATTACATATGAGTGTTTTCCCTTTTCTAAGCTTTAAGAAGAACCTAGGATCACAAATTGAACATCCTTTTTTGCTGACAAGCTAGTGCCCCGCAAAATAAATATCTTTCTAAACGTGATTAATTTAAAATTAAAAAAGTCTTACCACCAATAGAGGACCAGACTCTGCTGAGTTAAGTCTAAGCTTCCAGGTTTGTCCGATACTGGTATGATCAGCGCCTTCCCAAAAATCACCATTGCATCATATGGCGTCAAGACGCAACAAGAATGTTGACTTTAAAATAGATGCGATGATTTTGGGAGGACATGTGGCAATGCATTTGCGGTCACTCCCCACTAAAGTCAATGGGAGATATGAGAATAGTCAAGTGAACTAACTGATAGGGTCAAGGTGACTTAAAAGTTGTTTGTTATTGGACATATATTATGTTTGCCGGCTATGGTGAATTCAGCATAAATTCAGTTTCTTTGTTTAATCAATAGGAAATGGATTTGGAATGCGAATTGTTGGTGGGAAAGAGATTCCTGGAAGTCAAGGAGAGATTGGAGCTTACATTGCCAAGATTTTCCCTGGCGGGAGTGCTGAGCAGACAGGCAGACTCACTGAAGGTAAGAAATATTGGGAGGATAGTGAAATTGATCTATGGTATTATTTTTATTTAACTGTTTTATGATATACTTGGTGATTTTTTTTTAGATCTGCAGAGAGGGTACTGTTGAATACTGTATTTTAGTTTTAGACAGTACCTTTTATGCAGACAAACTCTAATACATGGGATATTATAGTTCTAGACCAGCGGTCTTCAACGTTCCTGACCTTGAGAGCCACATTGGGGTCAAGAGCTAGATCCAGCTCCCACCCCCTCACAGTATTGACACCCCATTAACCAGTACAATGATGGCCAAAGCTTTTCCACAGAAATCACGCTGAGGCTATATACCAAGATCCCAGAGTTCGAACTTTACCCTTCTTCTCACATCAAGCACTCTCACCACACTTTTGACAGGTTGCGTCATCCTGTCTCCAGGTTACCATACTTAGTTAATCTTTCCAACCCCAAGGTCAGTATATGCACATCTAGAACTGCTCTTCTGTGCAGGACTAATTGCAAAAGTCATCTGAAAATCTGTTCTTCAGAGCTGTTTGCTAGATTTGGCGCAAACAACTATGAAGAATAGATCAATTGAAGAACACCAAGGACCCGTGAGCCACATGTGGCCCCGAGCCACTTTCCCGAGTCCCTGTTCTGGACAATACCTTGTAAGCAGCTAATACATTAGTGATCTATAGCTTTTGCTAATACCTTGTCTTGCAGATTTCTATTCTTTTCCTTTATCTATTTTATCCTTAAATACTTTTGTCATTTTAAAGCTATCAACATTGCCTAGTTAATTAATGATGAGAAATAGATTATTGCAATGCAGCCAACTTAAGCAAGTGTCGGCAATATATGGAGATGAAGAACATGTCCATGCAAAACTTGTAATTGATTTTTGAGGGCTATAATTTATCTCGATTTCTATTTTAGGTCACTCTTATGTGTAGAAGAAAATAAGTCTAGGACTCTGCTTCCTCATATGAGCTGTAATGTTTATGTTGTTCTGTTTTGTATAGTGATATAATATCCCAAAAGTCATCCTCCTTTTCTTATACGGCTCTTATGGCAGGCGATATTGAGGAAATGGGCATGTTTGCTCAAATCTATTATTTATTCTCTTTTCTATTTAGCCTTAAAATCTGGATAAATTATTTAAATGGCTTGCTTTTAAATTTTGATTTCTTTTTTTATAGTTTAATGCTCACTTGCAAGAAAGGCTGTAGAATCTGTGATTTGCGTGAATGAAGGAATCGAGTATGACTCATTACCTCCTGACATTTCTACTTGTTTGGTAGCATTCATTGCTCACTTCAAAAATAATAATAGAGCTTGAAATGCATGTCAAGCGTTACTAAAATAATTTAATTAGATCACAGCCTGATTTCATATCCAAGCCTCCTGTGTTCATGTTTGAGGGCTTAGTTTTTGTGTAAGATCTTGTAGTCAATTAATTGGTGTTGCAAAATGGGATAGATTAAAATAACTTCTGTCTAATAATAGACATTATCAGTGTATGAAAAGATAAACTATTTATTAAAAATTGGGAATGTGAGCAGAATTTGATCATTTGCAAGTATATTATGGTCAAGTCCAAGTCTATCTCTGGATCCTTTAGTACAATGTTGCCCATTACACCAAAATTTGTAATTTAGTCATGCAAATTAGGCTCACAAGTTCACTCTTGGTGGTTATATCACTGAATTTGCAGTCCTCAGTTCTCTTTGCTTCTCCTTGCTGGCTCCACACTTTACCTCTTGATTGACAGGGGAAAGCAGAGGTGATGTCACGGAGCAGAGCCTCTGTCTCCGCTATGGCTGCACTGGTAGAAGAAGTAAAGAGCCAAAGGATGGCATATGCACCAATTCATGTGGGGCAAGAGACCAAGATACTGTACATAAATGTCAAGAAGGTATGACTAGCTGAATATGGCATAGTTATATGATGTAGAAGAAATCAACTACAAGGGATGCCATCAGAAAATCATATTTCATTTTATTATGGTCTTAGCATATAGCTCCGATATATATAATGGCCAATGCTTTGGTCATCTGTGGACCTTGGCCATGTTCTGTCTGTGTCAGGAAGCTTACCCTGCAGTACTGACCATAAGAATCTGAGTGGATATACAGTGGGGAAAAAAAGCATTTAGTCAGTCAGCAATAGTGCAAGTTCCACCACTTAAAAAGATGAGAGGCGTCTGTAATTTACATCATAGGTAGACCTCAACTATGGGAGACAAACTGAGAAAAAAAAATCCAGAAAATCACATTGTCTGTTTTTTTTTCATTTTATTTGCATATTATGGTGGAAAATAAGTATTTGGTCAGAAACAAAATTTCATCTCAATACTTTGTGATATATCCTTTGTTGGCAATGACAGAGGTCAAACGTTTTCTGTAAGTCTTCACAAGGTTGCCACACACTGTTGTTGGTATGTTGGCCCATTCCTCCATGCAGATCTCCTCTAGAGCAGTGATGTTTTTGGCTTTTCGCTTGGCAACACGGACTTTCAACTCCCTCCAAAGGTTTTCTATAGGGTTGAGATCTGGAGACTGGCTAGGCCACTCCAGGACCTTGAAATGCTTCTTACGAAGCCACTCCTTCGTTGCCCTGGCGGTGTGCTTTGGATCATTGTCATGTTGAAAGACCCAGCCACGTTTCATCTTCAATGCCCTTGCTGATGGAAGGAGGTTTGCACTCAAAATCTCACGATACATGGCCCCATTCATTCTTTCATGTACCTGGATCAGTCGTCCTGGCCTCTTTGCAGAGAAACAGCCCCAAAGCATGATGTTTCCACCACCATGCTTTACAGTAGGTATGGTGTTTGATGGATGCAACTCAGTATTCTTTTTCCTCCAAACACGACAAGTTGTGTTTCTAACAGTTCCAGTTTGGTTTCATCAGACCATAGGACATTCTCCCAAAACTCCTCTGGATCATCCAAATGCTCTCTAGCAAACTACAGACGGGCCTGGACATGTACAGGCTTAAGCAGTGGGACACGTCTGGCACTGCAGGATCTGAGTCCATGGTGGCGTAGTGTGTTACTTATGGTAGGCCTTGTTACATTGGTCCCAGCTCTCTGCAGTTCATTCACTAGGTCCCCCCGCGTGGTTCTGGGATTTTTGCTCACCGTTCTTGTGATCATTCTGACCCCACGGGGTGGGATTTTGCGTGGAGCACCAGATCGAGGGAGATTATCAGTGGTCTTGTATGTCTTCCATTTTCTAATTATTGCTCCCACAGTTGATTTCTTCACTCCAAGCTGGTTGGCTATTGCAGATTCAGTCTTCCCAGCCTGGTGCAGGGCTACAATTTTGTTTCTGGTGTCCTTTGACAGCTCTTTGGTCTTCACCATAGTGGAGTTTGGAGTCAGACTGTTTGAGGGTGTGCACAGGTGTCTTTTTATACTGATAACAAGTTTAAACAGATTCCATTACTACAGGTAATGAGTGGAGGAAAGAGGAGACTCTTAAAGAAGAAGTTACAGGTCTGTGAGAGCCAGAAATCTTGATTGCTTGTTTCTGACCAAATACTTATTTTCCACCATAATATGCAAATAAAATGAAAAAAAAGCAGACAATGTGATTTTCTGGATTTTTTTTTCTCAGTTTGTCTCCCATAGTTGAGGTCTACCTATGATGTAAATTACAGACGCCTCTCATCTTTTTAAGTGGTGGAACTTGCACTATTGCAGACTGACTAAATACTTTTTTTCCCCACTGTATATCATGTGGCAGACTTATCATAGCCCACCATTGTGTGCTTCATGGCTTACTTATACTCTTTATTGTATAGAGCCTACAACTTGTGGCTTGAGAATATAAATTCACACACTTTAAAGTTACAGAAAAATCTCTAGTTGATGATCAGATCAGAGGATACTGGCGATGTTGGTACTGAGCAGCAGGTATACAAGAGATTCAAACAACTGAGTTCCTTTAAGAGGACTTTTCACAATTTTTGATCTTATGAGCTGCTTATTCCTGAACATAATAACAGGAATGTATATAAAAATGTTTTGTTTTTTTCTCTACTTCATTGTGGAGAAACAGGGCAGCAAAATTACTAGCATCAATTATCTTATTATTCAATTGGGCATTTCATTTCTTTCATCTCTGTGAAAGAAACTTTCAACCCATTATAACATTGTCCAATCATAAAAAGTCATAAGGAGGAAAAGTAAACACCCACAGTTCTGACTGAAATTAAATGCCCACAAAGAAGGTCAGAACTGTGCCAGTGTGGGCTAGTATGTCTGCCATCCTGAACTTCTCCCGCAATGCACCTCACTCTGTTGCTGCTGTCTTCCTCCTCTCCCAGTGCCTAAATAATAGGAAGTGTCGGGAGGGAGGCATTTTCAGCATGATCGCATTGGACTTTATCTGTCTCATTCAATCTTGTGTCATCTTAACTCCTTCCCAGCACTTTCTGATATTAAAGGGCTGGGAAAGGAGGCAGACAGCAGCATCAGAGTTAGGAACATCACTGAGAAGCTGAGGACAGTATATTTACTATGGGCAAGCATTACTGTTAGTGCAGTTAGAGAGACATTGTCAGTGCAGTCAAGTAAGGCAGTAAGTCTCACATGACCACACTAGCACAGTTCTGACCTCCTCTATTTCTCTTTGAGCATTTCATTTCGGTTACAAATGTGGGCATCTACTTTTTCTTCCGTTGACAGTGCGTATTTATGATTGGACAGGGTAATGGTTGGTTGACAGTATACGCCCACAGAGGTGAAAGAAATTATATTCTCAGTTGAAGAATATTGGTGCCAGTAATTTCAATGCCCTGTATTTTTTCAAACCCTTTTAAAAAATGAAAAAGAAAGAAAAAAAAACATTTTTATCCATACTTTCTGCTACAATATGTAAAGTTTATAAGGTTGTGAATGGTCCTCTTTAACACCAACACTATCTTCTAACAGGACAATAGGAGTCATTATCTTCTAATGGAATACAGCTGAGAAAATATTATTTATTTTAGATTCTATTATCTATTATTAGCTTTATGTTAGATGAATATATGACAAAGAAGGACCTTTTCTTCTTTGTTTGTACTGAGCTTCACTTAGTGTTTCCTTCACTTGTGGAAAAGTTAGTGAAGTTGCTATAATTTGGATCGACAGTGACCAAAGTTAGTGGCACTATACCACACACTAAATAGGGGAGCTTTACTGTATACATAAATAATATGCTACACTGTACATACACTGTAAATAATACTGCTATACTTAACACATTAAAAGATCCTTCCATCGTACTGTATACCATTGACATAGGCTCTAAGTGTGGTGTGAACATAACCCAACTCAATATATTCATTATGGTTTCACAAATAAAACATTTTTCAAGGTCATATTGACTTATATTTATAGAACAGCAGCAATAATGAATAATTTCTAACTATTTTTTAGTGGCAAGTTTATTCTATTTTTTTAAGTTACTTAGATTTTATATTTTCAGAGAACATAAAGCAGAGGGTGGATTTGATTAACATTTTCCAACAGCCTTTATTGCTTTCAGCAGCTTGTTTGCTACATACAGATGCTCTTTGTGGCTTGTTTGCATTATGCAAAGTAATTTTATTGAAATAGTCATCACTGGTTGGACATAAACTGAGAATTTTTTATGACTTATTCAACAAACAAGAAATTGTAGACATGATCAATAAGACATAAACAGTTTTATGTCAACTTATATTCTGAGTACAAGTGGCAGAATGCAGGCCCAGTAATAATTAGTCTGGTTTGCTACTGACTTTGCCTGGTGTGATTAAACCCTACAATTTATTATTCCAATTTAAAGGCAGTTACATGAAATTCTAAAAACTTTTACCGGGCCTGGTTTTATACTATTTATCTGGCATCATAATTTTCATTCCTAAAAATGCTGTTCTAAAGTGGTTGTTCTCACTTGTCACCATTGGGAGTGCACCGGTACTCTTCATCCCAGCTTCCTGTTTGCCGGTGCACTTCGAGGCTTGACAGTTCAGATCAGTGCGGTTAGTCTGAACTGTACGCTCTCCGACATTGCAGCAGCATACTAGAAGAGCAGGGACACTGAAGCTGGCATGGATTCTGTGTGACAGCAAGGTATCCACCTGTAAATCAGTGCTTACAGTGCAATGACTGGTAACCTATATAATGATGAGCATTAACATCATTAAGATTAAATATCATTTTGTTCTTGAGAATAGAGAGGATTTTTAAGAGGACTAAAATTGCCCAGTTGAGGCTTGTTTTTACTTGCATTTTGCAATTTTAACCCTTATTGATGTTGAGACAACACCTTTAATAATATTTAATAATTACAACTAAGTGATTATCCATTTCTGCCGTATCTAACTGCCAGCTTTGGGATTCTATTCTTGGCTTGCAGGCACTCTCAGCTTATCTGGTGAGTTTTCATATGGCTGACAAGATGAATTGTTGTCATCACTCAACCCTTGTCTACAAAATGACAATGTCTGCAGGACAAAAGCGTCTTTTACCATAACTGCATTTTGTACATTACACCTTATAGAGACCCCTAACCTCTGCTCATCATTTATTTTCCATCCAACTATATTAATTCAGTAGGTAGTTTAAGTATCACTTTTCCGAGAGGTGATATATAAAATAAGATATTTATTTAACCCCTTAACCACCGATACACCTTTTAATGGCACAAGTTAAGCAGTTTTATTCCTCAGCACCGCTTTTTAACAGCACTGAGAACTAAATGAATAGTGCCCCCCAGCGTCAGAAAATCGATGGGGTTTCAGCTACCGGTGGTAGCTGAGACCCTGGAGAACATGAAAGGGCCGTTTTATCTCATTCCACGATCACGTGATCGCCGTTATTCAAGATCCGAGACCTGACGATCGGCACCTTGCAACAGCAGGAATTATTCCTATTGGTTCCTGACTTTAAATCACTGTGATAGACCCATCACAGTGATCAAAATCCTAATAATTGTCATCCCCCAGTCAGATAATTTTTTTTTCTTTTATAATTTTTCTTTTTTTCCTACTTTTTATTAAAAAAAAATAATAAAAAATTACTACTGTTACATTATTTTTAGTAGTGCTACATTAGGTTATTTTTTTTTTAAATAATATAATGGCCGACAAAATGTTCACCGCAGAGCAGGCATACCACCTGCTTTGCTCCGGAAGTTCTGGGAGTAAAACAAAATCTGCTTATGACGCAGAACAGTTTTCCTCCATGAGTTCCCACAGCCCACTGGTGGTGGTATCATTCATCACTGCTGAATCGTCAAAGGCAGGACCAAGTTCTGCAGTCTCCCTTCCATTGTGGTATCTCCACAATGCATTTTCCCCTCAAATTCCCCCTATTTCAGCAACCCATGGAATAAAATTAGATGTCACCAATTTTACCCCTTTTGAATTTTTTCTAATTTTTGTTACCCCAGAAGTCCTACAATTAATTCCCCACCAAAGCAATATATAGGCCTTACAATACATTACCCAAAAACCTACATCCTTTCATTCCCGTTCATTGATCCCCACAAATGTCCCTGAAATAAAAAAAATCCTTATGGATATAGTTTCCAAAATGGGGTTAATTGTGCGGTATATTGCTGTTTAGGCACCCTAGGTGTCCTGCAAATGCGACATGGTGCCCATCTTCTCTTTCAGACAAATTTGTGTTCCAAAATTAAAATATTGCTCCTTCCGCTCCGATCCATGCCATTTGTCCAAACAGAACTTTTTGAGTACATGTAGGGTATCGCCGCACTCGTTAGAAAGTCGGTAACAAATTATATGGTGATTCCTATAGGTCCAGAACAATCTTTAAATCGTTAGACACTTCATGTACAATATATCAACACTGTCAACCGCGGTTATATAGCTGCCAGATCAGAAGAGATTCCAACTAAAGTAATGTATTGAAATATACATTTATTAATGGCAAGCAATAAAAAATATATATAAAAGAGGGATAAAAGACAGGGCAAAAAACCTCCAAAAAGGGAGAGAGGGAAACACAATAATAGGTAAAGCAAATAATGATTAAATGAATAATTAAATAAATAAGGGACCAAAATGCCAAGATAGTTAGTTAACCCATTAGAGCAAATATATTATGTACCAAAATCAATATGGATAAAGAAAACTATATGTATTATGCTGGTATAGAATATAAGAATAATATCTAGTATACAAAAATTGGATTTTATACCAAACGTACACAATATACAAAAAATGCAAAAGAAAGTGCAATGTGCATATAAAGTGTTGCTAGTGGGAGCATAAAAGCAGTTTCTTAATATGAGGTAAAAGTTGGCAAGAGAATTCTCAACAAAAAGAGTGCTAGGGTTAATTCAATATATTATCCAGGCAAGATGCTTAGGGGATTAAAACCCTCTTTCAAATACCCCTTACCTCAGTGAATAAAAGCAAATATTACCCTAATACTAGAGATGAGTGACTTTGCCTTTTTTAGGGTCGAGTCGGATTTCATGAAACCCGACTTTCTCAAAAGTCGAGTCGAACGAAATCGGCCAACTATCGGGGAAAGTCGAAGGTCCGACTGAAACACGAAACCCAATGCAAGTCAATGGGGAAGCAAAGTCGGCAGGGAGTGGAGGACAGGAAACACATCTACATGCCGGACCGCTTTTTTAAAGTGTGCGAAAACTCTCTTTCTCCCTGGACGCTACACATGTCATCTCGTTGCCCACAGTGTACGTCCTTGCTCAGTGGCTGAAAAAAGTCACGTGCAAGCATTCTGGGAAATCCGACTTTGGTGCTCGTTTTGCTGACCGCATGGCTGACTTCACGCTGTGGTCGGGTTTCGGTCGGCGAAACCCGACTTTGCCATAATTCGGCGACTTATGAATCTGGCCGACCTGTTTCGCTCAACTCTACCTAATACTAGTATACATCTGTTGAATGTGCTGGAAAATGGTGCCATTACCAAAAAAGAAGAAGGTGCAGCAGTCTATCCAGCTGGGTGAAAAAGGTAAGTGCCAGCAAGGTCCAGGTGTTGGTCTGTGCCTCCCCCACGCCCGACGGGCACTGTTTCACTGCTCGCTTCTTCCGGGGGCATGTATGGTACAAATTATATGGTGCACTTTTTGATGTTATCTCTTGCAAAAGTGAAAAAATTGGGGCTATAGCAAGATTTTAGAGGTAAAATTTAAATGTATTTTTTAATTCCACTTTGCTTTAATTACTGTGTAGCACCTGAAAAGTTAAAATATTTCCTGACAACAGTTTTGAAGTATTTGAGGGTTTTGAAAATGATATCACTTTTTCTGAGTTTCCAGTTTATAGGCCCTGCAAAGTCCATTTAAATCTGAGTAGGTCCCTAAAGAAACAGGTTTTGTAATTTTGCTGAAAAAATCATAAATTTTGCTAAACTTTTAACCCCTCTAACATCCTAACAAGAAAACAATTATGTTTAAATAATGATGCAGATGTACAGCAGACATATGGGAAATGTTATTTATTAATTATTTTGTGTGGACTCGATGATACCAAATATGTGTCCTTTTTACCTATTTATGGGTATATTTTTTCACTTTTTTATTATTTTGTGATTTATTTTAAATATTTTCTGATTTCTTTTTCCTTTTTTTATTTACCCTGAGGACCATCGGACCCACCGATTGGGCTGGAGAGGGGATCCCCTCCCTCCTCCAACCTTATAAATATTGCGATAGATATTAATCACATCTTTTAGGGTGTTAAACAGATGGGGTGGTGCTCCTGTGCCACACACGATTGCCATGACAAACTCCTACCTGACCGTGAAGTATAGGTACGTCAAATGTCATGAAGGGGTTAATCACCACTTACAGTTTTCTGCTAATTAGATTTCAGTGCACAGGGGCTGGACTGTGCACTGGGTCTTCTTCTCCCTGTCTCTAAATCCCCAGCCTCTCCATATGCCTTCGATCTTTGAATGACAGGTCACTGCTGAGATTTCAAACAGAGGAGGCAGGTTATTCAAAGATTGGAGGAAGGCGTAGGGGTCAGGGAATCAATAGACAAAGAAGCTTAGGTGAGCACCATGAAAAATAACTCTTATAGAAAAAGTGCACAGCAAAAGGTGTATAAAAGTATCATATGCAAAAAAGGAAAAACAAAAGAGATGCACCCACTTAAAAGTTCTGGCACATCCAAGAATTATATTTTTGTTATACGATCAAAATATTGGACAATAAGGAAAAATCTCACTAAAAAGCATTTAAAATAGCAAAAGAAGATCAAGACAATTCCATTTAAGCATATATTACAGCTAAAACATGGAAATAAGTTTAAAATCCCTAAAGGTGGACTAATAAACAAGTAAATCCCCAAACTCATATAAAACATCCCAAAATACAGGATGATTGATTGGCTACTTTACCCAGAAAAATAGCTGTAAATTCTAAAAGAGATGGTTGATCGCAATGCAATTTGGACTGTACATACTTTTGTTTCTGTGAGGTGAGAGTGCAATGAACCTCAGCAATAGCAACAAGAAGCATCCTTGTTCCCTGTGGTATCTCTGACTTGTTGCCTTGCCTGTTGTCTCCACTACAAGATAAAATGCATGCCTTTCTGCGCGGCGGTACTTGATGTGTGGTGCTTGGATTTCACTCCTGAATTCCTTCTTCATTTTTTAACTATGTACAGTACAGATTTAGTTTGAGGAGTGTTTTTACAGTGTGAAATCTTTTCGGAAAACTTAAAGTCCTTAAAGAGGTGCCAAAGTGAGTTTCTAAAGAAGTTTGGAGGTCGAAATCCACCATCCAATCTGTGCATTCTATCATTGGTGAATAAGCTGGTACCTACAGGAACATTTCTGGATAAGCATGATGGAGGACGTTCAAAAATGACTGAGGAAAGAATTTAAGGTGTGAAACAGCGAGTTCAGGCATCTCCACTTAAGTTGTTGCACAGGCTTTCCCAGTAGAGAGGCTTGTCATATTCACATATCAACGAGCGGTCAAAAAAGGTTGTGTTACAGAGTCACAGTTGTTCTGGAATTGAAAGGGACAAATCAAGAGAAAAGAATTTGTTATTGTCAGATTTTTTTCCTTTGGGGCTGTCTGAATTGTCGGGTCTATAGCAACAAGCAACAAGCCACGAAAATTACAAGCACTCTGAGAGAACATACAGCGAGAAATTCAGGCTATGACCCCAGATGTCCTGCATACTTTCAACAATATGGAACTGCGCATGCTGGCATGCTTGGTTTCGAACAGTGGACATTTTCAGCACCTGCTTTAAAACATCAGTTTCTCATGAACCAATGTATGTACAGTCCAAATTTCAGTTCACTAGATAGTCTCTTTAAGAAGTTACATCAATTTTTCCAAAGTAGTGAGTGAATCACCCAGTATATAGCATGAAATAATCATAAAATATATACAAATGCCTGTGGAATACTGGTAAAGATCATATAAAAGGGGGGACTAAACGAGAGTCCAACATCATATCGCTGGTATTGGCCAGCTTCCTCGGGAGAATCACAGACAGGAAGGAGAAGGCACCGTGCACAGTCCGGCCCTTGTGCACCGAAATATAATTACCAGAAAACTACAAATGGTGATTAAAGAGGAACCACAAAGTGGATTTCTTCACCAAAGGTATCAATTTAATCAACATTACTGCGCCATTACAGCTATGTCTTTACATTACAAAATCATGCCGACAGGTTTTCTTTAAATGGCAGTGAAAACTTTGGGTCAAGACTATTTTATTTGCCAGTTGTACACTACAGCCGAGATATTGGTTTTCCATTTTCAAAATATAGAACAGGTGGAAAAAAGGGTATGGTCAAGCCTGAAAAAGTGTATGTCAGCAGAGTTTTCTCTATGGTCCAAATGTCATGTTGGTACAGTTTGTAGATACCTTTTACATGCCCTGATGTTTGTCAGGGAGAAAATGAACTTCTGTCACCACCCTGTTTCACAGTCTATGAGTCATCTGGGCAGTGCTGCGGCGGTATTCACACCCACTGTTCCTTGATTGATAACCTGCATGACACATTCGCAAATCCGATCAGGACGTGGATCACCGAACAGTGGGTGGGATAATTCAGACATTGATAATGGCCATAAGTCACAGTTTTCTCCAGTATTTCAGGTTTTTGGATATTGCTTGTCTTACGTTTTATGATTTTGTACAACATTTTAACCAAATGTATATGCTTGAACACCCATTTTATTTCTGTTTTAAATGTTTGTGCGGTGAGTGCGACAGGTTCATATAATGATATCAATCTGTTATTTTTGGATTTTGTTATGCCACAGCACAGGATTACCGCAAAACATGTACGAAGATCCATTTTAGTTTTTGTAAGTGATGACTGTACCATTTTGCAGTGGACATTCCTTGTGTGCCGTCCTCCAATATTTCAGCTTGCTGTGTGAAAAATGAGAATGTGAGATTACTTCTTAAAGCAGCGCATAAAACTATTTCAGACTAAAATATTTTTTGGCAAAATTCTACCTATACAAAATGTATTATGGTATTTCTTTACTCAGTAAAGTGAAATATGCCCTTTGTACTTTCCACCCAATAGTATCCATTCACATACATCTTAATTTTAAACAACACCATAATGTTATGTTTGACGCTTCCATTTTTGAGAAATTCATCTTCATTTTACGAGAGAGAACGCTACTTTAAGAATTCACATTCATTGAAATATTCTCCGGATACACTATATCATGGTGCACTATGAAATTTGTGGTTTGTATGATTCTACATTACTAGAATTAAACTAATCCGCGACATGGCATCCACCAAAATGTACACACTTTTCTTTTCCACACTCATGGAAAAATCCCTGCTCTGAGCAGATGGACATAGGCATGACACAAATTGTTTTTGTTTTAATCACTAAATAGAAAAAAAATGTTTTAGTATACTTGTTAAATCAGAATATTTAGAGCATACATTTGGAATAATAAATGATTATTAAGATAAGTGTAATTTGGCTTTTACCCAAAGTTAAAGCCCTGTGCTGTCCCCCAAACTCTCAATTTTTAATACTTCCAAAGCAGGTCTTGACAACACCACTTGGTAGCTATTCATGCTGCGCTGAAGGTTGTCGACAGACCACTCGTGGACTATAGAGTATGTTCACACATTGTGAATTTGCATCATTTTTTAATGCAAATTAAAAGCTGCTTTTTACAGTTTTTGTTTACTAGCAAAAGCTATAAGATTTTTACAGCATTTTTTCACCATAGAAAACAATGAGAAAGTGTAAAAACGCTGAAAATAACCCAACCAATGCGTTTTTTGCTGCTTTTATGGTGAAAGAAACTATGGTAACATTATTAAACATGTACTGTAAATAAATGACACATATAATCTGCATCAGAAAAAAAGCAGCAAAACCTGCTTTTTGTAAGCAGCGTTTTTACTGCCAAGAAAGCAGATTTTGGCTGCAGACAAAAAGCAGCACAAAAGCAACATGTGAGCATAGCCTTAAAGGGAGTCTGTCACCAGGTTTTTGTCACCCAGTCTGAGAGCAGTATAATGTAGAGACAGATAACCTGATTCCAGTGCTGTCACTTATTGGGCTGTCTGCTATAGGCTTGATAAAATCATTGTTTTAGTAGAAAGAGATTATCACTAGAAGACTAGTAAACCTGCAGCTTTCTACCTATGCACAGTATACACAGAAAGCTGCTATCCAGTTGTGTGGGCGTATTTACAGAGCTGGTAGATCTGCATAAGATAAAACAGAGATTTTATCAAAACTGAAGCAAGGAGCCTAGTAAGTGATACATCCCTGGAATCAGGATCTCTGCCCGTACATTATACTGCTCTCATATGTGGTAGTAAAAACCTAGTGATAGATTGCCTTTAAGTAATGCTCTGTTATATCTTCCATTGATAAAGAATACATAAAATATTTTCTGAATCATTTTCATTAGTTTGTATTGTTCCTGATATAGCCTAATTATTCAAGTTAATACAGTGGGGGAAAAAGTATTTAGTCAGCCACCAATTGTGCAAGTTCTCCCACTTAAAACTCAACCCCATAGAAAACCTTTGGAGGGATTGCCCAGCGACGTGCCCAAAACATCACTGCTCTTGAGGAGATCTGCATGGAGGAATGGGCCAACATACCACAAACAGTGTTGCCAACCTTATGAAGACTTACAGAAAATGTTTGACCTCTGTCATTGCAAACAAAGGATATCTAACAAAATATTAAGATAAACTTTTGTTAATGACCAAAATATCATGCTGCTGCAATGCAGGGAGGTGCAGGCTCCACAAGATGGCAGTAGAGTGGGACTGTACCTAAACAGCTGGCCTGCAGTGCAGCAGCAAGACTACCACAGGTGGCAGTAGAATAGTCAAATAAGCCGGGTCAAATCCTAGACTGTAGCGCAGTACAAAAGGAAAAAGCAAACTCATGGTCAGAGACAATCCAGGGAATCAGCAATGGTAGGAAGCAGATAAGACAAAAGACAGAAGCAGATAAGGATGCAAGCCAAGTCAAAACCAGGGAGTCAGCGCACTAAAGGGAAACACTGAGTCAGGACAGGAACAGGGGAAAATAGACACACGGGTTCAGAGAGCAAGCATAGCAGGACCAATCAGAACAATCAGAGTCAACTACATCAGCCATAGGCAAAAACTGTAACTGACAATGCCTGCAGGGAGCAGCGGTGATAAATAGCAAACCTGAACCCAGACTGAAGCTTAGAAAGGTTAACCCCTACATGACCAGACCAGGAAAAAGGAAAAACAGGACTCAAACCCCGGTCTGGGTCATGACAGTAACCTCCTCTCAAGGGGGGCCACCGGACCCCCAGGTTTCCTAGGATACCACGCATGAAATGCCCGAACCAATCGATCGGCATGAACTGATTGTGTTGGGACCCAGGATTGATCCTCAGGACCGTAGCCCCTCCAATGGACCAAATACTGAGGACCATGCGCGAATCCACAAACCATTCCACCTCATACTCCATCTGCCCATCCACAGAAACCAGAGGCGGAGGGGATGAAGACCCATGAGAGGAAGGTACAAATGAATTCAAGAGAGATTTATGGAACACATTAGGGATCCGATGTGACGAAGGTAGACGTAGGTGAAAGGCAACTCGTTGACAACCTCAGCAACCTCATAAGGACCTATAAATCAGGGACCTAGCTTAGCGGAAGGAACTTTCAGCCGAGTGTTCTTGGTAGACAACCATACTTTATCTCCCACCAGGAATATGGGTCCTGTAGATCGTCACTTATCCGCAAACAGTTTATGTTTGCCCTGAGCTTCCCAAATATTCCTCTGGACCTCTCTCCAAACCTTCCTCAGCCACTGAATGACCATATCAGCTCCAGGACACCCCGAGTCCATCCTGTAAAACTCATCAAAATGGGGGTGAAAGCCATAATTACAAAAGAACAGAGAGGTGCCCGTGGACTAATTGATACGATTAGTAAAGGCAAACTCAGCCACTGGCAACAAAGAACACCAATCATCTTGCTGGGACGTGGCAAGACACCGCAAATTTTGTTCAAGAGATTGGTCCTCTCCGTCTGACCATTGGTTTCGGGATGATAGGCCGAAGAGAAGGCCAAAGTAATACCAAACCTTTTTACAAACAGCCCTCCAGATTTTGGACACAAATTGTACCCCCCTATCTGAAACCACATTCAATGGCACACCATGCAATCACACCACATGCTCAACAAATAACCTAGAAAGTGTTTCAGCATTAGGCAGTCCTGCCAAAGATACAAAATGTGCCTGTTTACAGAATCTATCCATCATCACACAGACCACAGTTCTGCCATTGGAAGGAGGGAGATTAGTGATAAAGTCCATGGACAAATGAGTCCAAGGTCTATCCGGAATTGGCAATGGCACCAATTCCCTGGCCGGCCTGTTATGAAAGCTTTTAGCACGGGCACAATTATCACAGCAAGACACAAACATGGCAACATTAGAAGCCATAGAGGACCACCAAAACAGCCTAGCAATAGCTCTACGAGTGGCCGAGATACCAGGATGCCCACTAAGAGCAGAATCATGGAACTCCTTGAGCACCCTCAACCGGTACTGAACAGGGACAAAGAGCTTGTTGTCAGGCAATGACAGAGGAGCAAGAGACTGAACCTCACAAATCTCCTGCTCCAATTCTGAGGAAACCACTGCCATGACCATCCTGTGCTGAAAAATGGAGTAAGGAGGTTCAGGAGTTGATATCGGATCCAAGCTGCGAGACAAGGCATCCGCCTTGACATTCTTGGAAACAGGCCTAAAAATTATTGAAAATTTAGCGTGAAAAACAAAGCAACCACCTAGCCGGTCTGGGAGTCAAACGTTTGGCTGACTCAATATAAGACAGTTTCTTGTGGTCCGTAATCATCGTGATCTGATGAACAGCCCCCTCCAAAAAGTGCCTCCATTCTTCAAAGGCCAACTTAATAGCTAAAAGCTCCCGATTCCCAACATCATATTTCCTCTCAGCAGGATAACTTTTTTTGAGAAGAAGGCACAGGGCCTCAAGTTAGACAAAGTGGCGGGTCCTTGGTACAACACTGCCCCCACTCCTACCTCCGATGCGTCCACCTCTATGATAAACGGTTTAGACGTATCAGGCTGGACCAAAACAGGGGCAGACATAAATCATTTCTTTAATAAAGCAAACGCCTCCACAGCCGGAGCCGACCAGTTTTTGAGATCAGCCCCATTATGAGTCAAATCAGTGAGGGGTTTGACCACCTGTGAAAACAACTTAATGAATTTCCTATAATAGTTTGCAAACCCCAAAAAATGTTGATGACCCTTTAAGTCTCTGGGTTGCATCCAATCCACAATGTCCCGTACCATCCCAGGGTCCATACAAAACCCCTTGTCAGACAGAATGAACCCCAGAAAGGACAATTCTTGGACAAAAAAAGTGCATTTTTCAGGTTTGGCAAAGAGTGAGTTCTCCCGTCACCTCTGGAGGACCGCACGTAGATGATCCATGTGAACTTGTTTGTCAGATAAGAACACGAGGATATCATCTAAATACACCACCATAAAACGCCCATTAAAATCAGAAAATACATGGTTAATAAAATTCTGAAAAACAGCTGGCACATTGGTGAGACAAAAGGGCATAACCAAATTCTCAAATAACCCTTCAGAAGTGAGAAATGCCGTTTTCCACTCATCCCCTTCCCGAATACGGATTAAATTATATGCTCCCCTGAGGTCCAATTACAGGCCTCTCTCATCTTTTTAAGTGGGAGAACTTGCACAATTGGTGGCTGACTAAATACTTTTTTCCCCACTGTATACAATAAGTCCATTTTCGCTGTTTATAGAAAAAAAGGTTCAGATTTTTTTCTCCCCTGTAAAAGCACTTGTTCCGGTATTTTACACTCTCTTTGAAAGCAATTTTCTTTTCTAATCCTAAGCAATGCCTTTGAGTTTGGGAGCGAGATCAGAGGTTTTACACTGGACAAAATGAAAATTTATATCTTTTGTTTAGCGTTACACTTTAAGTAAGAAAATAATAAACAGGTTAGAAAACTATCTCTAATTCATTGTACAATGCAACAATATTGTGGTTATGTAAACATACTTTGATCTTTTAGGGCACGCTGAATAGAGTTAATTTGCATACCAACAAACCGTGTTTTAAGATTCACAGTTTGCAATATGTGCACACTTAAAGGCAATCTCTGGGAATGAAAAAAATAAATAAAAAAAATGTTATAATTTAATCTCTAAATACACTTAATTAACAAATCACACTCATTTTGTTTGGGGAGGTAAAATGACTAGTGACTAGTCAATCGACGAAAACCTGTTTAAGAATATTAAGAAGATGTTCTCGAATTTAAAAGTTATCCTCTATCTAAGTGATAGAGGGTAATTTTCTGATCACTGGAGGGTCAAATGCCGTAGCCCCAGTAAACCCATGAACTCGGACTCTGAAGAGCCCCAACTGAATTGAGCTGAAGTCGATCATGCAGGTACTGCTCCATTCATTCTTATTCAGAGCCCCGAACATTGCCGATTGTAGTGCTTGGCTGATCTTCGGCACTCATTTTAGGAAAAATGGAGAGGCATTGTACATGATCGCCCTCTGAGCAACAGTTCTTGGGATAGATGGTGTCCATGGCTGTCGGACCCCCAGCAATTGGAAAAGTATTTGCTATTCTTTGGTTAGGAGATAACTTTCATACTTGAGAACAGCCCTTTAATAGGACAGGTGCATGTGAGCATGTGCAAAAGAAACCTTCATGCCCCTCTTCATTTCTAAAAAGAATCTGATATAATGCTGGAGATAGCAGGGGCTCTGGAGCTTGAAAGAGGCCACTCACACTTCTCTCTACATTGATATACTTGATTCTTAACCACTGCTGTGTCCTGGATTAAACTTCACAATACGAGATGTAGGATGCCTCCAGGTCTCAGCAGCGGAACTTCACAAGTTCCCAGACACCTGTACTATTATTCTAGTATAGACTTCTGCTAGTGTAACAAGATGACTGTAGTGATTTCTTCCCTAGTCAAAATAAATGGATTTGGAGATTAAGGAAATGTAAGCATTTTTTGATAGTCATTTTTTTATATACTGTATCTATTTTTTTCTATACCTGGAAAACTCCTTAAACCAAATTGATTAGACTTATGGAACATAAGGATAACATGGTAGCATAAGACTGACAACTTTTTTGTGCTGTTAAGTTCTATAAATTATGTAAATTATGTGGATTATCTTTCCAGGAATGCTGGTATTAGAATGGAACGGTTTTCAATTAACAGCAAAGACATATGAAGAAGTTCAGAGTATCATTAGTCAGACAAGTGGAGAAGCAGACATTTGTATAAGACTGTGAGTTTCCCTTACATTCCTATTTTCACTATTTTCTATGTATTACAGTATATTATATTACTAATGATATCTGTGCAAAACTATTCTTTACACAATTATTAGTGAATCTTATCAGGCCAATATGTAGTTACTACATAATCTTCATATTCTATACGGGGTTGGAGAATGTTTTTTCTGCCAAGGGCCATTTGAATATTTATACCATCCTTCGGGGGCTGTACAAATTGCTCTCTAGCTCCACCTACAAGGTATGTCCGGATGCTGGCATTGGTGTTAGGACGTAATCTTTCATTGCACGTGCTTCAGCACTCAGTATTGAACGCTGTGTGTGTATGATCACAGTGCAAGAAGAAATTAATGGGCCAGTGGCCGTCAAAATACAGCTGCCGGCCCAAGCACTGCAGTCTTTGGTAATCTGCCTCGTGACCAGATAAAAGGTCATAAAGGGTGGCCCACGGACCTGAGGTTCCAAACTCCTGCTCTAACATCTTCTTTTGACTCAGAATTACCCAATACTTGTAGGTTGCAAGTCATTTTCAAAACATTACCAAGCATTTACAGGAGTCTGTCTGCACAAAATGACTGTCCAAACCAAGCACATCACCATGTAGGAGAAATAGCCCTAATAAAAATTTTACCTTTAGTGTCCAAATCAATTACTGCATTTGCCTGAAATTACTCTTTGTTCAAATACACTATAGAGGCGCATGGTGCACCCTGGGTATGGCCGAGCAGTTCACAGCATCTTCCTCAACTACTTGTTTCTTATATATTGCTGTCATCCTCTGACTACTGTAAAGTCAGAGCTGTCAATCAATAACGAGGCATGTGGAGATAGATGCAAAGCTATTAGCTGGGAAGGTGCAATGAGCTGCTTAGCCTCGTCAAGGGTGCACTGAGCACCTCATTATCCTATGTGAACAAAGAACCAATTCTGGGGAAATCCGCAACAGATTTGGACACTAATTTTTATTAGGCTATGACACCTACAGGGGCTATCATGGGGTTAAACAGTCCTTTTCACTGATATACTCCGTTTAAGCCACAATTAGTACAGTATATACAGTATTTAAGTAAATATATATATACTTTATATATACTGTATATATATATAAAAGGTGTCTTCAGTTCTTGTGACTTTAAACCTAACGGGAACCAGTGATATATTTTTTATGAGTACTAACCCAAATATAAATTGGTATAAATGCTTTTTACAATGACCTTCTGCATTACATGCCTGCAAAATCACTCCTTCTATAAATCCTGAAGCTAAAATCTATTGTGAAATCATGTTTTTTGAGAAAACAGCTTCAATAACAAAGTGCAGTATGATACTTGCATTCACAAGTGGCAAATTTTTGGTCAGATTTGAGATCGTGCTACAAATTTTAAAATGATATGTATCAGAGTGGCTATTGATTTTGGTCATATATATATATATCATCTGCAAATTTTCAGTAAAATTTATTTAGCTTTCACTGCTGATTTCAGGTATCTTTCATCTGAACTCACAGTATTAACTTCCTTCTTATGTATACATGTGTGTTAGTGTGTTAGATATAAGACACTGAGTTGGTGTGAAGATGGTTTTACACCGCATCTAACATGCACAGTTCAAGTGGTGTCCAGACCGGCATCTGACGTCCTGCCCTATGAGGCTGTAGAGCTTAAGTCAGGGGACACATGGCATGTTTGGACATCATGGTCCCAATACCAACTCTATATTTATGAAACTGACCATATAGTTTGTTTTACCCAAAATGAATTACAATACGGTTCATTTGTGTGCCAATCCATAGCACAAGGGCTCACCGAGAGTCTGTACTTGGTTTGAACAGTCATGCTGTGCTGACAGTCACTTTAAAATTGCACAAGCCGTTGACCAATGTCAAGTCAGTTGCTGAATTCCACTTTTTGTGTGGTGATATCCCGGTGATGTGTTAGCCGAGCCAAGGTAACCTTTGCTAGATCTGTATATTTAAACTACAATGTTTAATTCCAATTGCCACACTTCTTCTATTCCCCATGTTAGATACTTCCACTCTCATTATTTGCCTCTTTTTCTTGTTTTCATTTTCCTTTCAGGGATATTAGCATGTTATCGAATTCTGCAACTCCACAGAATTTAGAGCTGCATGACCCAGGAAAGGCTGGTAAGAAATATAGAGGAAAAACGAATAAAGTAATTGTTCGTTAGTGAAGTTGTTCAGCAAACCACAAATTGAAACATTTATTTAAAACCAAAAGAAAAAAGTCTTCTCCTTCTCTAGGGACAGCTTCACTCTTGTTTATAGTCTGTGTCTGACATTACAGCTCATCCTTATTCGCTTGGACAATGCTTAACTCAAATTTTAAAAAAGCCGGTGGACAAAAGTCTTCGTTTTTGGAAAAGAAGCATATCTTTTCTAGCCTTATCCAATTGCTTCATTTTCATGTGTGCCAATTATTTGAGTGTTCTTTATGCCGTTATGTCTCATTACAGTAGAGAAAACAAAGTCCCCTGGAGTGGATCCTAAACAACTAGCAGCTGAACTCCAGAAGGTTTCCCAGCAGCAGACGCCTTCTGTTGTCTCTTCTGCAATGGAGAAAGGCTCATATATCCATTCAGGAACGACATCGGCAGCCTCCAGTGCAGTGCCCAGTCCTGGACAACCTGGCTCTCCTTCTGTAAGCAAGAAAAGGCACAGCAGCAAGGTAACTCCAAGATGGTGGTTGGATGGATGAGAAATGTTGGATTAGAAGTAGGTGTGAGGACTGCATAGAACATGCTAGCTTGTAGTCCAACTATGGGAAAGAAACGCTATAAAACAAATTGTACAAATCACTGACTGTTCTAAACTTGATTTTATGGCAGGTTTAATTTGGTTGGATGGCAAGATTACTAATTATAAGAATCACTAGATTTGGATTGAATGTGCAGTCAGAATATAGGAAATGGATGGTTTTCTATAATGTAAACTGGAAAAATGTCCAGGCCTGATCTTTAGAATACTTCATTATGCCCAATTATATTTAAGAATATATTTCACATATTTGGAAGTAGTATAGTATATTCTGTAAATGGTTGTCACTGCTTCTTTTTTCAGTACCATCTGCTATTAAATTGGATGTCCAGGCTTATAATATTCATGACTTATTCTTAGGGTCCCTAGGATCATCTATATCAGATCAGGGATAGTCCTCAACGCTGTACCCCAGCAGATCAACTGTTTTCGATCTCAAATTACTGAATCTAGAAATGGAATGTAGCTGTAACTGCACAGCTCTGTTCATTGTGTAGTGGCCGTGGCTGACAACTGCAAGGCACAATAGTATAGTGCCTATTCTTTGTGTAGTTTGGCCTTCATATAAATTTGTATATGAACATTTATCGCATCCATGCAGCATTGCAAGTCACAACATGCAACAATCTTTCATTTTCAAATGTAGTTTATATAGTTAATCTCCTGTACAGTATATGGGTAGTATGGGTAATGAGGCCTTGGATTGCCTGTTATCTGGTATAGTGCTTCACATCTAGAACAGCAGGTATGAACGCAAATATAGGGGTACAAACAGAAACTCTAAGATGGTATTGTAGTATCAAAGGCTGAGAAATTCCTGAATACCATCCACGCCGCTGTACAAATGACAGTCCAGGCAAGTTCAGGATAAAAAATCGGTGGTTTTAATCTACAACTCCACCTGCAGAGCTGCACACTAGGTACAATATGGTTTTGTTATACACATGTTTATTTCCTTTGTGTATATTGGTTCAACACAACAAAACACAGGAAAAAAAGGCAAATTGGACATAATTTCACACAAAACCCAAAAAATTGTATGGACAAAATTGTTGGCACCTTTGTATAATTGTGGGTAAGCAACTTTGTTTCAAGCATGTGATGCTCATTCAGTCTCACCTGTGGCAAGTAAAAGGTGTGGGAAATATGAAAATCACACCTGAAACCAGATAAAAAGGGGAGAAATTGTCTCAATCTCTGCATTGTGTGTCTGTGTGTGCCACACTAAGCATGGAGAACAGAAAGAGGAGAAGAGAACTGTCTGAGGACTTGCGAACCAAAATTGTTAAAAAAATGGACAATTTCAAGATTACAAGTCCATCTCCAGAGATCTTGATGTACCATTGTACAAGGTAAGAAACATAATCAAGAAATTTACAACCCATGTCACTGTAGCTAATTTCCCTGGAAGTGGGAGGGAGAGAAAGAAAAATTGATGAAAGGTTGCAGCGCATGGTAGTCCAGATGGTGGATAAGCATCCTCAATCAAGTTTCAAATAAAATCAAGCTGTCCTGGAGGCTCAGGGTGCATCAGTGTCAGCGTGAACTATCCGTTGACATTTGAATGAAATGAAATGCTATAGTCCAGGAAGACCCCACACATTTTTTTGTGCTGTTCCAATACGCCCAAAGGAAATAAACACTTGTATAACAAAACATATGCAATTGCAATAATTTTCTAGGAGAAATACTTAATTTTCTGGAACATTTTCAAGGGTACCAACACTTTCGGCCATAACTGTATAAATATAAAAGATACATAGTAATCTGCAAAAGTCTTACATAAATGTTGAAAAATGCTGCACAGTGAGGAGTCTTTCAAAAATGGAGTGTAAAAGTTTATATTTATCAACTGACAAGATGGAAAGTGTATCAACAAGAGGTAAATCTAAATCAATATTTTGTTGTACTACACTATGCCTTTAAAACAGCATAAATTTTTCTAGGTACACTTGCACACAGTCTTTGAAGAAACTCGGAAAATATTTTGAAGAACTAACCACAGATTTTCTGTGGGTGTAGGATTGCAAAAATCCTGTTGTCTCCGTCATCCCAGTCAGACTTGATGATATTGAGATAAGGGTTCTGTGGAGGTCCTATCATCATCTTTCAGGACTCCTTGTTCTTCTTTATGCTGAAGACTGTTTTTAATTACATTAGCGGAATGTTTGAAATCATTATTCCGCTGCATAATAATTTTCGGATTTAGTCTGACTCATGGAATTGCATAATGGTTAAAGGGAATCTGTCACCCTTTTTTTGACTATCAGCTGCCGACATTGACATCAGGGGCTTATCTACAGCATTGCATTCTGTAATGCTGTAGATAAGCCCCCAATGTAACCTGAAAGATAAGAAAAACACGTTAGATTATACTCACTGGAGGGGGCCGTCTGGTCCAATGGGTGTCGCGGTCCAGTCCGACGCCTCCTGTTGTGAATTCCCTGGCTCAGACTTCTGAGCCGAAGCTCCCCCTGCGCCTCCAGGGGTTACTGGAGGTAGTGGAGCTGGCCAGATTGACAGAGGTCTGCCACCTGATGATGATGATGATTATGACGATTGGAGATCTGGGGTTACTGACTGGAGTATTTAAGTCTGCAGACTTCCTGCAATCCCTGCTGGTGATTGCTTTACTGTGCATTCTGAGGTCTGATGTCTCCTGCCCTGATCCTGCATTGTTCAGCTAAGTGGTTCATTTGCTAATCCTTTGCATCTGATTTGGTTTTGTCTCTGTCTGCTTGTTGTGTGGATTTAGCTTGCTCCTCTGGGGGCTGTACTGGACCACCACTCCATATGTTACAGCCTGTGTCAGTTTGTTCAGTCCCCTGTTATATTGGTCTCTTTTGTTTTGCTTCCAGTTCATATTGGAGTGCTGATATAGTGGGGGCGAAGTCGTGTGACTTCAGTGTTTTTTTGTACATCAGACGTGTTGGATTTTTCAGGGTTTTTGCATGATTGCAGACAGTGTCTTTTCTTTCCTATCCTGTCTAGTCAGTTTGGGCCCCATCATTTGCTCAGTCTATTTTTCTGCCTGCGTTTGTGTTTCATCTTGTTTCACCGACAATATATGTTTGGGGGCTATCTATTCCTTTTGGGGTCTGCTCCGGGGCAGTTTAGATTTCACCGTTCTTGCTTTAGGCTTAGTTAGCTCTCCGGCTGTGCTGAGGCATCTAGGGCACCGTATGTACGCTCTATGGCTACTGCTAGTTGTGTGGATAGGATCAGGGGTCTGCAATCCGCTTAGTTACCAACCTCTCTGGTTTTCTGGTGGCTTAGCCTGTTCCTGCCATCCTCCTCGGTGACCCATTCATAACAGCCTCCCATCTTCTTCCCTTCCTGTAGTGACTCCGGCGCAGGCACACTGCTCTGCCCTGTTGAGGGCAGAGCAGAGTCCTGCAGTGCGCAGGCATTGGGAGAGATCTGTCACCTGCGCACTGCAGTATTCTGCTCTGCCCTTAACAGGGCAGAGCAGTGCGCCTGCGCCGGAGCCACTACAGGAAGGGAAGAAGAAGATGGCGTCGTATGAAGATGCGAGGCGTCGGACCAGTCTGTGACACCCATTGGACCAGACCACCCCCTCCGGTGAGTATAATCTGACATGTTTTTCTTATCTTTCAGGTTATATCGGTGGCTACAGAATGCTGTAGATAAGCCCCTGATGTCAATGCCAGCAGCTGATAGTCAAAGAAAAGGGTGACAGATTCCCTTTAAGTATCTGCCTGTATGTCTTAGCATTGAGGACACCAATAATATTAATCTTAACTAAATTCTCAATTCCATTTGCTGAAATGCAGCCCCAATCCTGCAAGGAAGCTCCACCATACTTCACTGTTGCCTGCAAAAATTGATTATTGTACTATTCTTTAGCCCTCTGGCGAACAAACTACCCTCTGTTACAGCTAAATATATCCCATTTTGACTCATCTGTCCAGGGCATTTATTGCCATTTTTTGAACTCCAGTTCCTACCCACGTGGTCAAAATTGTTGGTACCCCTCATTTAATGACAGAATAACCCACAACGGTGACAGAAATAACTTGAATCAGACAAAAGTAATAATAAATCAAAAACCTATGAAAATGAACAAATGAAAGTCAGGCATTGATTTTCAACCATTCTTCCACAGATATATATATATATATATATAAAACTCATGACATAGGCCTGGATAGAAATGATGGTACCCTTAACTTAACATTTTGTTGCACAACCTTTTGAGGAGATCACTGCAATCGAATGATTCCTGTAACTGTCAGTGAGACTTCTGCACCTCTCAATATGTACTGTATTATGGCCCACTCCTCAAGAGCAAACTGCTCCAGTTGTCTCGTGTTTGAAGGTTGCCTTTTCCAGATGGTATGTTTCAGCTCTTTCCAAAGATGCTCAATATAATTTAGGTCAGAGTTCATAGGAGGCCACTTCAGAATAGTCCAAAGTTTTCCTCATAGCCATTCTTAGGTGTTTTAGCTGTGTGTTTTGGGTCATTATCCTGTTGCAAGACCCATAACCTGCTACTGAGACCAAGCTTTCTGACACTGGGCAGCACATTTCTCTCTAGAATCCCTTGATAGTCTTGAGATTTCATTGTACCCTGCACAGATTCTAGACACCATGTGCCAGTTTCAGCAAAGCAGCCCCAGGACATAACACAGCCTCCTCCATGTTTCACAGTAGGGACAGTGTTATTTTCTTGATATGCTGCATTTTTCTGACTGTGAACATAGAGCTGATGTGCCTTGCCAAAAAGTTCAATTTTTGTCACATCTGTCCATAGGACATTTTCCCAGAAGCTTTGTGGCTTGTCAACATGTAGTTTGGCAAATTCCAGTCTGGCTTTCATATGAGTTTTTTTTCAACAATGGTGCCCTCCTTGATCATCTCCCATGAAGTCCACTTTGGCTCATACAATGACAGATGGTGCGATCTGACACTGAGGTTCCTTTAGCTTGAAGTTCACCTTTAATCTGTTTAGAAGTTTTTCTAGGCTCTTTTGTTACCATTCGTATTATCCATCCCTTTGATTTGTCATCAATTTTCTTCCTATGGCTACGTCTAGGGAAGTTGGCTACAGTCATGGGACTTAAATTTCTGAATAATATGTGCAACTGTAGTCACAGGAACATCAAGCTGCTTGGAGATAGTCTTATAATGTTTACCTTTAACATGTTTGTTTATAATTTTCTTTCTAATCTCCTGAGACAACTCTTTCCTCCGCTTTTTCTGGTCCATGTTGAGTGTGATACACACCATGTCACTAAACAGCACAGTGAGCATCTGTAGCCCTCCATACAGGCCCACTCACTGATTCCAAGATTGTAGACACCCGTGATGCTAATTAGTGGACACACCTTGATTTAACATGTCCTTTTTGTCACATTATTTTCAGGGATTCTATCTTTTCCGTCTAGGTCTATTTCATGATTTTTATTTTTTTTAAATTCTGTGGCAGCATGGTTGAAAAGCAATGCCCGACTTTCTTTTGTTTATTTTCATAGATTTTTTATTCATTATTACTTTTGTCAGATTCAAGATATTTCTGTGACCATTGTGGGTTTTTCTGTCATTAAATGAGAGGTACCAACAATTTTCACCACATGTGTATGCATTTGTGCATAGTTGAGGCGCTTGGTCTTATTTCCATGTTGAAGAAATGGTTTTTGGCTGCAATTTTACTATGAAGACCACTTTTGGCCAAACTTCTCCAAACAGTAGTTGAGTGTAGTTGGGTCTCACTGGTTGCTGACAGTTCTGAGCTGATATCACTTCTGGACACTTCAAAGTGAATTAAGAATGATGTGTCATTCATCTGCTACACTAAATTTCCTTGGCCAACTAAATTGTACTAAGTTTCCTTGGCCAACCACTGCATCTACTGACCTCAACATTGCCAATTTCTTGGTGTCCTCATGCCGAGAAATACAGGCAATACTCTTAAGGGGGTTTTACACATAGCGATATCGCTATAACATCACTGATTTTGTTAAGTTATAGCGATATAGCTAGCGATATCGCTATGTGTGATACTTACCTCCGACCGGCTCCCCCGCTGTCCATTGCTGATCATGCGAGAATGTCCGGCTCCATTTCTCGTCGTCAGCTTCCTGCTGGGCTTCCTGCTGGGCTTCCTGCTGTGATGACGAGCAATGTGTGAAGGCGGGCGGGAGGACGTCAGGATCGCTGTGTGTGAAAGGTGAGTATCGTGCGCTGCATCGCTGCTGCATCACTGTGAGGTCTGCCTGTGTGACAGCTCACTAGCGATCATTTAGCGATGCACCAGCGATCCTGACCGGGTCGGATCGCCGGTCGGATTGCTGGTAAATTGCTAAATGTAAAGGGGCCTTTAGTCATCATGCAATACCATCAAGGAGGCATTTGGCTGACTAATTCCAAATAAACCTATTATTATGTTTGAAAGGAAAATTATTTTCCTCAGAATAAACCTATGTGAACAATAGGAACGTTTGCAAACTCCATGAAGATGCAGCACTATTACTTGACTGAGCAACTGTTTCTTGTGTGTGAATTGAAATGCAATAACTTCATTTACCAAAACTAAATTTAAAACATCTAAACATCTACATTTCTAGTTGCTTAGCATTTCTTGTTTTTGTTTTTTTATTGTAGTCTGCTGAAGCTGTGAAAGCACCTTCCCATCCAATCACTGGTGAAATCCAGGTACTTATTAAATTTACTCCCATATATAATGCCATTAATTTCCACAACACTTCACAGACATCATCATCAGTGTCCCAATTGGGCATCACAATCTAAATTTCTTTGCATGTGAATGGAGTGTGGGAGGAAACCAGAGTACATGGAGGAAACCCAGTTAAACAATGGGAGAACATGAAGCCTCCTTGCAAATGTCATCCTAGAGAAATTTGAACAAAGGACCCCAGAACTGCAGGGCAACATTAACCATTTCCCTACTTAACCCCTTCACCCCCAAGGGTGGTTTGCACGTTCATGACCGGGCCAATTTTTACAATTCTGACCACTGTACCTTTATGAGGTCATAACTCTGGAACGCTTCTATGGATCCCGGTGATTCTGACATTGTTTTCTCGTGACATATTGTACTTCATGTTAGTGGTAAAATTTCATTCAAATAACTTGCGTTTATTTGTGAAAAAAATGGAAATTTGGCAAAAATTTTGAAAATTTCGCAATTTTCCAACTTTTAATTTTTATGCCCTTAAATCACAGAGATACGGCACACAAAAAAATTGATAACTAACATTTCCCACATGTTTACTTTACATCAGCACAATTTTGGAACCAAAATTTTTTTTTGTTAGGAAGTTATAAGGGTTAAAAGTTGACCAGCGATTTCTCATTTTTACAACACCATTTTATTTTTAGGACCACATCACATTTGAAGCCACTTTGAGGGGTCTATATGATAGAAAATACCCAAAAGTGACACCATTCTAAAAACTGCACCCTTAAGGTGCTCAAAACCACATTCAAGAAGTTTATTAACCCTTTAGGTGCGTCACAGGATTTTTTTTGAATATTTAAAAAAAAATGAACATCTAACTTTTTTTCACAAAAAAAATATTTCATGTTCAATTTTTTTTATTTTACCAAGGGTAACAGGAGAAATTGGACTGCAAAAGTTATTGTGCAATTTGTCCTGAGTACGCTGATACCTGATTTGTGGGGGGGAACAACTGTTTCGGCGCATGGCAGAGCTCAGAATGGAAGGAGTGCCGTTTGACTTTTTCAATGCAAAATTGGCTGGAATTCAGATCGGACGCCATGTCACGTTTGGAGAGTCCATGATGTACCTAAACAGTGGAAACCCCCTACAAGTGACCCCATTTTGGAAACTAGACCCCCCAAGGAACTTATCTAGATATGTGGTGAGAACTTTGAACCCACAAGGGCTTTACAGAAGTTTATAACGTACAGCGGTACAATTAAAAAAATCATATTTTTTACACAAAAATGATCTTTTCACCCCAAGTTTTATTTTCCCAAGGGTAACAGGACCCTAAAAGTTATTGTGCAATTTGTCCTGAGTATGCTGATACCCCACATGTGGGGGTAAACCACAATTTGGGCGCATGGCAGAGCTCGGAAGGGAAGCAGCGCCATTTGACGTTTTTGGCTGGAATTGAGATCGGACATCATGTCGCGATTGGAAAACCCCCGATGTACCAAAACAGTGGAAACCCCCCACAAATGACACCATTTTGGAAACTAGACCCCCTAAGGAACTTATGTAGATGTGTGGTGAGAACTTTGAACCCCCAAGGGCTTCACAGAAGTTTATAACATAAAGCCGTACAATTAAAAAATCATATTTTTTCCACAAAAATGATCTTTTCACCCTCAATTCTTATTTTTCCAAGGGTAACAGCACCCTAAAAGTTATTGTGCAATTTGTCCTGAGTACGCTGATACCCCACATGTGGGGGTAAACCACTATTTGGGCGCATGGCAGAGCTCGGAAGGGAAGCAGCGCCATTTGACGTTTTTGGCTGGAATTGAGATCGAACACCATGTCGCGATTGGAAAACCCCTGATGTACCTAAACAGTGGAAACCCCCCACAAATGACACCATTTTGGAAACTAGACCCCCCAAGGAACTTATCTAGATGTGTGGTGAGCACTTTGAACCCCCAAGGGCTTCACAGAAGTTTATAATGCCCGGGCATGAAAATAAAAAAATCGTATTTTTTCCACAAACATGATCAATTAGTCCCCAATTTTTTCATTTTCCCAAGGGTAACAGCAGAAATTGGACCACAAAAGTTGTTGTCCAATTTGTCCTGAGTACGCTGACACCCCATATGTGGGAGAAAACTACTGTATGGACACACGTCGGGGCTCGGAAGGGAAACAGTGCCATTTTGGAATGCAGACTTTGATGGAATGGTCTGCGGGTGTCATGTGCGTTTGGAGAGCCCCTGATGTACCTAAACTATTGAAACTCCCAACAAGTGACCCCATTTTGGACACTAGACCCCCCCACGGAACTTATCTAGATGTGTGGTGAGCACTTTGAACCCCCAAGTGCTTCACAGAAGTTTATAACGCTCGGACGTGAAAATAAATCATTTTTTTCCACAAAAATGATATTTTTGCCCCCAATTTTTTATTTTCCTAAGGGTAACAGGAGAAATTGGACCCCAAAAATTGTTTTGCAATTTGTCCTGAGTAGGCTGATACCCTACATGTGGGGGTAAAACACTGTTTGGGCGCATGGCAGAGCTTGGAAGGGAAGGAGCACCATATGACTTTTTCAACTCAGAATTGGCTGGAATTGAGATCAGACGCAATGTTGCATTTGGAGAGCCCCTGATGTGCCCAAACAGTGGAAACCCCCAATTCTAACTCCAACTCGAACCCCAACACACCCCTAACCCTAATCTCAGCCCTAACCCAAGCCCTAACCCTAGCCCTAACCCTAACCCTAGCCCTAGCCCTAACCCTAGCCCTAACCCTAGCCCTAACCCTAGCCCTAATGGAAAAATGGAAATAAATACATTTTTTTAATTTTATTATTTTTCCCTAACTAAGGGGGTGATAATGGGGGGTTTGATTTACTATTTATGGCGGTTTTTATTTTTGGCAGCTCTCGCACGCTAAAAGACGCTTTTTATTGTAAAAATAGTTTTTGCATCACCACATATTGAGTGCTATAATTTTTCCGTATTTTGACCCACCGAGTCATGTGAGGTCTTATTTTTTGCGGGACGAGTTGACGTTTTTATTGGTACCATTTTCGGGCACGTGACATTTTTTGATCACTTTTTATTCCGATTTTTGGGACGCAGAATGAACAAAAACCAGCGTTTCATGAATTTCTTTTGGGGGAGTGCGTTTACACCGTTCCGCGTGCGGTAAAATTGATAAAGCGGTTTTATTCTTCGGGTCAGTACGGTTACAGCGATACCTCATTTAGGTCGTTTTTTTATGTTTTGTCGGTTTTATGCAATGAAAACTATTTTATATAAAAAATAATTATTTTTGCATCGCTTTATTCTGCGAGCTATAACTTTTTTATTTTTTCTCTGATGATGCTGTGTCGTGGCTCGTTTTTTGCGGGACAAGATGATGTTTTCAGCGGTACCATGGATATTTATATGCGTCTTTTTGATCGCGCGTTATTACACTTTTTGTTTGGCGGTATGATAATAAATCATTATTTTTTACTTGGTTTTTTATTTTTATTTTTTAAGTGGTTCGCTAAAGGGGTTAACTAATGGGACAGTTTTATAGGGTGGGTCGTTTCGGACGCGGCGATACCTAATATGTGTACATTTATTGTTTTGGGGTTTTTTTATTTTCAAAAAATGAATTTATTGGGGAATATTTTTTTTTTTTTTTACTAATTTATTTGGCGATTTTTTTTTTAATTATTTTTACACTTTTTTAATTTTTTTTTTACTTTATTACATAGTCCCAGGTGGGACATCACTGTCCTGTGACAGATCGCTGATCTGTCACATCACAGATCACTGTGACAGATCAGCAATCTGTCACAGGCAGTGCACAAGGCTTCCTCATGCCTGCGCTTTGCAGGCACTGAGGAAGCCAGCCTCCTCCAGGCCCCCGAAGGCCCCCGTCGCCATCTTGGATCCGGGGGCCTGGAGGAAAGGAGTCCCCCGCAGCAGCGCTGCACATTGCGCTGCCGTGGGGGGCTCATGGAAGCACGGAGGGAGCCCCCTCCCTGCCGATGCTTCCCTTTAACTCCCGGTACACCGCGATCATGTTTGATCGCGGTGTGCAAGGGGCTAACGTGTCGGGGGCGGTCCGTGACTGCCCCTGACACATAGTGCTGGGTGTCAGCTGTGATAATCAGCTGACACCCGGCCGCGATCAGCGGCGCACACCATGTGGGCGCTGCTGATCGGGCTAGACGTACTATCCCGTCCATGGGCATAGGGGCCCGGGTCCCATGGACGGGATAGTACGTCTGATGTCAGGAAGGGGTTAAAAACATTTGTTTATAATTTGTACGAAAATATTACTATTTCTTTTAGACTCATTAAACAACTATGTAGACAATTAAGCTTTTTAAAGCCACAGGCAAAATACAATCCTAATTTGACAATGATAGTACACTCAAAATAAATTATATGCGCCATTTCCCCACTGGTTTCCTTTTCTAATCCATGCCAGAAAATACCAACTCTTGGTCATTGCAATATGCCTTGTTTGATTTGTCATGTAGAGCATTATTTGCCATTTGTAATGCATTTGCATTTAAGTATGGGATCATTGTTTTTTGTGTTTTGTAGCTTCAAGTTAATTATGATAAGCATCTTGGTAATCTCATAATTCACATACTGCAAGCAAGGAATCTTGTTCCTAGAGATAACAACGGTTATTCAGATCCCTTTGTGAAAGTCTATCTTCTTCCTGGAAGAGGGTAAGCTGAATGTAATTTTTAGTTCTGCTGAATAAACATTTCATAGATATAGTGTTTAACTGTGATTATCATTTCAAATTGAGATATCATGCAACACAAGGCTCAATAGTGAGTTATGTGAAAATGTAGTGAAGTTGACCATCTGTTTCTATAATACATATATTACAAAATGTTCTATGAAATGAAATAGTTAGAAAAATAAAAAAATACATTATATAGCTATTTAGAAAACATAATTCCTAGTAAAATATTTAGTATTTAGCCTAAAGGAAATAGCAATCTAAAAGTCAATATCGTTCCTTGAAAAGGACCTTGCCCTTGACTTAGGATAAGAAGTAAAAAGGACTTTCTGGGTTGGATTCTTTTCCTAAGACATGTAGGTCGATATTGACATTTAGGATTGCTAAAAGTTACTATCCTCTTCCTTTCTAAAGAGGCTATTTGTATATTTAAATTCCTGGAGGAGCATTGCATGGCCTATAAGTCTTCTTACACTGACTTGGTGCTCAAAACAAGGGGAAACATTCACCCTAGACTCACTGGTAAAGTTTTATACATTGGACAAATATTAGATGCTACATTTATGTATGTGGCACAATAGTATACTAGGCAGAAATTTGGTAAAAGCATATAATGTTGGCAGAATTTACAACTAACATTTCAATTTTGAAAAACTCAAATTGCAAATTTCCACTTCTAAATAAATACAGTATATATTTGCATTGAACAGTTGCCATCAAAATTCTTAATCCCAACTTGGCAAATCATGTTTATTAGTAAAAATGTACTGACTTTCTGTTGTTTGCAATAAACCAATGAAACAAGAACAATAGTTCAACACAACTAATAAAGCAAGTGTATAATACATACAAAATAGAAAATGCAGCACATTTCCTGCATTAACCCCTTAACCCCCAAGGGTGGTTTGCACGTTAATGACCAGGCCAATTTTTACAATTCTGACCACTGTCCCTTTATGAGGTAATAACTCTGGAAAGCTTCCATGGATCCCAGTGATTCTGACATTGTTTTCTCATGACATATTGTACTTCATGTTAGTGGTAAAATTTCATTGATATAACATGCGTTTATTTTTGAAAAAGAAGGAAATTTGGTGAAAATTTTAAAAATTTTGCAATTTTCCAACTTTGAATTTTTATGCCCTTAAATCACAGAGATATGGCACGCAAAAAACTTAATAAGTAACATTTCCCACATGTTTACTTTACATCTGCACAATTTGGGGACCAAAATTTTTTTGGTTAGGATGTTATAAGGGTTAAAAGTTGACCAGCGATTTCTCATTTTTACACCATTTTATTTTTAGGGACCACATCACATTTGAAGTCGCTTTGAGGGGTCTATATGATGGAAAATACCCAAAAGTGACAACATTCTAAAAACTGCACCATCAAGGTGCTCAAAATCACATACAAGAAGCTTATTAACCCTTCAGGTGCTTCACAGGAATTTTTTGCATGTTTAAAAAAAATGAACATTTAACTTTATTTCACAAAAAAAATTACTTCAGGTCCAATTTTTTTTATTTTACCAAGGGTAACAGGAGAAATTGGACTTCAAAAGTTATTGTGCAATTTGTCCTGAGTACACTGATGCCTGATATGTGGGGGAGGAACCACTGTTTCAGCACATGGCAGAGCTCAGAAGGGAAGGAGCGCCGTTTGACTTTTTCACTGCAAAATTGGCTGGAATTCAGATCGGACGCCATGTCACATTTGGAGAGCCCCTAATGTGCCAAAACAGTGGAAACCCACCACAAATGACACCATTTTGGAAACTAGACCCCCCAAGGAACTTATCTAGATGTGTGGTGAGAACTTTGAACCCCCAAGGGCTTCACAGAAGTTTATAACGTACAGCCTTACAATTAAAAAATCATATTTTTTCCACAAAAATGATCTTTTCACCCCCAATGTTTATTTTCCCAAGGGTAACAGGACCCCAAAAGTCATTGTGCAATTTGTCCTGAGTATGCTGATACCCCACATGTGGGGGTAAACCACAATTTGGGCGCATGGCAGAGCTCGGAAGGGAAGCAGCACCATTTTACTTTTTTGGCTGGAATTGAGATCGGACGCCATGTCGCGTTTGGAAAGCCCCTGATGTGCCAAAACAGTGGAAACCCCCAAAAGTGACACTATTTTGGATACTAGACCTCTCAAGGAACTTATCTAGATGTGTGGTGAGCACTTTGAACTCCCAAGGGCTTCACAGAAGTTTATAACATACAGCCGTACAATTAAAAAATCATATTTTTTTTAAAAAAATGATCTTTTCGCCCCCAATTTTTATTTTTCCAAGGGTAACAGGACCGCAAAAGTTATTGAGAAATTTGTCCTGAGTAGGCTAATACCCCACATGTGGGGGGTAACCCACTATTTGGGCGCATGGCAGAGCTCGGAAGGGAAGCAGCACCATTTTACTTTTTTGGCTGAAATTGAGATCGGACGCCATGTCGCATTTGGAAAGCCCCTGATGTGCCAAAACAGTGGAAACCCCCCTCAAATGACACCATTTTGGAAAGTAGACCCCCCCAAGAAACTTATCTAGATATGTGGTGAGTAGTGTTGAGCATTCCGATACCGCAAGTATCGGGTATCGGCCGATACGTGCTGTATCGGAATTCCGATACCGACTTCCGATATTTTTTCAATATCGGAATTCGGCATCGGAATCGGAAGTTCAGTTGATTGACGGCCTGACGTCATCATGATGCGCGGTGTGTGCGCATCATGATGCGCCGTCATTTCGGGCCTTCCGGGGGTCTCTGCCGGCCTGCCGGGGGGCTGTGCCGGCCTGCCGGGGGGCTGTGTGGACTGCCCGGGGTCTGTACCGGCCTGCCGGGGGGCTGTGCCGGCCTGCCGGTGGTCTGTGCACCCTGTGGGGGTCTGTACCGGCCTGCCGGGGGGCTGTGCCGGCCTGCCGGGGGGCTGTGCTGATGTCCGGGGGTCTGTGCAAGCATCGTCCGATGGGACTACAAGTCCCATCGGGCGATGCCTGCTACCATGACAGTGATTGACACATTAGCCAATGATGGGACAGTAGTAGTCCCATCATCCGGCTAATGTGTTAAATGTTAAAAAAAAAAAAAAAAAAATACTACATACATACTACATGCATACTACATACATGCTACATGCATGCTACATGCATACTACATACATACTACATACATACTACATACATGCTACATACATACTGCATGCTACATACATACTACATACATACTACATGCATGCTACATACATACTACATGCATGCTACATACATACTACATACATACTACATACATACTACATACATACTACATGCATGCTACATACATACTACATATATACTACATGCATGCTACATACATACTACATGCATGCTACATACATACTACATACATACTACATACATACTACATACATACTACATGCATGCTACATACATATTACATATATACTACATGCATGCTACATACATACTACATGCATGCTACATACATACTACATACATACTACATACATACTACATGCATGCTACATACATACTACATACATACTACATGCATGCTACATACATACTACATGCATGCTACATACATACTACATACATACTACATACATACTACATGCATGCTACATACATACTACATATATACTACATGCATGCTACATACATACTACATGCATGCTACATACATACTACATACATACTACATACATACTGCATGCTACATACATACTACATACATACTACATACATACTACATGCATGCTACATACATACTACATATATACTACATGCATGCTACATACATACTACATGCTACATACATACTACATACATACTACATGCATGCTACATACATACTACATGCATGCTACATACATACTACATGCATGCTACATGCATGCTACATACATACTACATGCTACATACATACCACATATATACTACATACATACAATACATTCATACAATACATACATAGACATACAGTACATATAACATAGAGTAACATACTTACCAATACTTGTCACATTGTTCCCCGAAGCCATTGTCTTTTCCGGGATAAATATTAACATAACAAACCACAAAAATACTCACCCACGATCCGAAGCAGTCCACGAGTGTGTCCCACGACGATCTTGGGTAGAGAACTGCAGCATCAGATGATGCTGCCGTTCTCTACGGGCTGCAGGAATCCAATGACGGAAGGTAGGTATCCTTCCGCACTGTATTCCTCCGCCACTTAAAAAAAAAAAGTCCCTAGTCTCACTTTATGCCATTGCTGTGTGGGAATTTCCCACACAGCAATGGCATAAAGTGAGACTAGGGACTTTTTTTTTTTTAAGTGGCGGAGGAATACAGTGCGGAAGGATACCTACCTTCCGTCATTGGATTCCTGCAGCCCGTAGAGAACGGCAGCATCATCTGATGCTGCAGTTCTCTACCCAAGATCGTCGTGGGACACACTCGTGGACTGCTTCGGATCGTGGGTGAGTATTTTTGTGGTTTGTTATGTTAATATTTATCCCGGAAAAGACAATGGCTTCGGGGAACAATGTGACAAGTATTGGTAAGTATGTTACTCTATGTTATATGTACTGTATGTCTATGTATGTATTGTATGAATGTATTGTATGTATGTAGTATATATGTGGTATGTATGTAGCATGTAGTATGTATGTAGCATGCATGTAGTATATATGTAGTATGTATGTAGCATGCATGTAGCATGCATGTAGTATGTATGTAGTATGTATGTAGTATATATGTAGTATGTATGTAGCATGTATGTAGTATGTATGTAGCATGCATGTAGCATGCAGTATGTATGTAGCATGCATGTAGTATATATGTAGTATGTATGTAGTATGTATGTAGTATATATGTAGTATGTATGTAGCATGTATGTAGTATGTATGTAGCATGCATGTAGCATGCAGTATGTATGTAGCATGCATGTAGTATGTATGTAGCATGTAGTATGTAGCATGCATGTAGTATATATGTAGTATGTAGCATGTAGTATGTATGTAGCATGCATGTAGTATATATGTGTTATGTATGTAGCATGTAGCATGCATGTAGCATGCATGTAGTATGTATGTAGTATATATGTGGTATGTATGTAGCATGCAGTATGTATGTAGCATGCATGTAGTATATATGTAGTATGTATGTTGCATGTAGTATTTATGTAGTATGAATGTAGCATGTATGTAGTATGTAGTATGAATGTAGCATGTATGTAGTATGCATGTTGTATGTATGTAGCATGTAATTTTTTTTTTTTTTTTTTTTTTACATTTAACACATTAGCCGGATGATGGGACTACTACTGTCCCATCATTGGCTAATGTGTCAATCACTGTCATGGTAGCAGGCATCGCCCGATGGGACTTGTAGTCCCATCGGACGATGCCTGCACAGACCCCCGGAGCCTGCACAGACCACCGGCAGGCCGGCACAGCCCCCCGGCAGGCCGGCACAGCCCCCCGGCAGGCCGGCACAGCCCCCCGGAGCCTGCACAGCCCCCCGGCAGGCCGGCACAGCCCCCCGGCAGGCCGGCACAGCCCCCCGGAGCCTGCACAGACCACCGGCAGGCCGGCACAGACCACCGGAGCCTGCACAGACCCCCTGGCAGGCCGGCACAGCCCCCCGAAAGGCCCGTACAGACCCCAGAGAGGCTGTACAAGGGCAGGAAAGGGTTTTTCTTATTCCGATACCGGAAGTCCCATAGACTTGAATGGGACTTCCGGTATCGGAATCGGCGATACCGATACTTTTTTTAAAGATCGGCCGATACCATCCGATACGATACTTTGAAGTATCGGACGGTATCGCTCAACTCTAGTGGTGAGCACTTTGAACCCCAAGTGCTTCACAGAAGTTTATAACTCCCGGGCGTGAAAATAAAAAAATCATATTTCTTCCACAAACATGATCTTTTAGTCCCCAATTTTTTTCATTTTCCCAAGGGTAACAGGAGAAATTGGACCCCAAAAGTTGTTGTCCAATTTGTCCTGAGTATGTGGGGGTAAAACGCTGTATGGGCGCATGACAGAGCTTGGAAGGGAAGGAGCACCTTTTGACTTTTTCAACACAGAATTCCCTGGAATTGAAATCAGATGCCATGTTGCATTTGGAGAGCACCTGATGTGCCTAAACAGTGGAAACCCCCCAATCCTAACTCCAACCCTAACCCCAACACACCCCTAACTCTAATCTCAGCCCTTACCCTAGCCCTAACCCTAGCCCTAACCCTAGCACTAACTCTAACCCTAGCCCTAACTCTAACCCTAATGGGAAAATGGAAATAAATACATTTTTTTTAATTTTATTATTTTTCCCTAACTAAGGGGGTGATAAAGGGGGGTTTGATTTACTATTTATGGCGGGTTTTTATGTTTGGTAGCTGTCATACGCTAAAAGACGCTTTTTATTGTAAAAATAGTTTTTGCACCACTACATTTTGAGAGCTATAATTTTTCCATATTTTGACCCACCGAGTCATGTGAGGTCTTCTTTTTTGCGGGACGAGTTGACATTTTTATTGATTCTATTTTTGGGCACATGACATTTTTTGATTGCTTTTTATTCCGATTTTTGGGACGCAGAATGACCAATGACCAGCATTTTATGAATTTCTATTGGAGGCTGCGTTTACACCGTTCCGCGTGTGCTAAAATTGATAAAGCAGTTTTATTCTTTGGGTCAGTACGATTACAGCAATACCTCATTTATGTCTTTTTTATGTTTTGGCGCTTTTATGCAATAAAAACCATTTTATATAAAAAATAATTATTTTTGCATCGCTTTATTCTGCGAGCTATAACTTTTTTATTTTTTCGCTGATGATGCTGTGTGGCAGCTCATTTTTTGTGGGACAAGATGACATTTTGAGCGGTACCATGGGTATTTATATACGTCTTCTTCATTGCGCGTTATTGCACTTTTTGTTCAGCGGTATGATGATAAAGCATTGTTTTTTGCTTAGTTTTTTATTTTTATCTTTTAAGGGGTTCAATAAAGCTATTAACTTGTGGGACAGTTTTATAGGGTGGGTCATTACAGACGCGGCGATACTAAATATGTGTACTTTTATTGTTTTTTTTATTTCCAAAAAATGAATTTATTAGGGATTATTATTTTTATATTTTTTAAATTTATTTAGTGATTTTTTTATAAATTATTTTTACACTTTGTTTACTTTATTACTATCTGACAGGCGCTGCACAGGCTTCCTCAGGAAGCCGCCTCCCTGCAGGCCCCAGAGACCCCCCCGGCCATCTTGGATCTGGCAGGGAAGTAGACCCTCCGTGCAGCGCAGCACATTGCGCTGCTCGGGGGGGCTTAGGGAAGCACAGAGGGAGCTCCCTCCCTGCCGATGCCTCCCTAATCCTCTGGTACACTGCAATTATGTTTGATCGCAGTGTGCCAGGGGTTAACGTGCTGGGAGTGGTCAGTGACTGCCCCTGACATGTAGTGCCTGGTGTCAGCTGTGATAATCAGCTGATACCCGGCCGCGATCAGCGGCGCCTGGTCATAGAGGCCCGGGTACCGTGGACTGGATAGTACGTCAGATGTCAGAAAGGGGTTAAAACTCCAGATTTTTTTTTTGAAAGCAATTCAAACTTCCATATTATGGAAAAAGAAAACTTTAATTTGTTTCAGGCATGATACTTGCTCTTAGTCATAGAGCACACTCAGTGACTAAGGGTACGTGAGGTGCCTGGAAAGTCTGACTAAGATTGTGTGAGACACCAGAATATCAAAGTTAAAAAAGCAGTCTGAAAAGTTAAGACAAGGAATAATGATACAAAAAGATATAATGACATTGGATGATCCTAGAGATACACCAGGATGCATAACTTGTAAATTCAAAGTTAAATCAACATTCGCTACACTAGCTGAAAGTGACAGAATAGGGAAGCTATCACCGGCTGCCACCAGATTCCTGAGGAGGTCGGCAATCAAAAACCCTCAAGTGACTGCAATAGACTTGCAGCAAGATTTGGTGGCAACAGGCACTTATTTTTCAGCTTGTTCAGTAAGGAGCATATTTCATGTCCAAACTCCAAGATGTACACCTCTACTAACCCAAAAGCGCACCAAAAGTCAACTTTAATCATTCCAGGTATACTATCAAAGTTCACCATGGCTTGCTTTCAGAAGTCCTCAAAGAATCTGGAGTGGCCTGAACTTCATAGAAAATCTTTGGTGGGATTTGAGAAGAGATGTTGCAACATGAGACCCAAGAATATTAGTGGACTGGAGACCACTGCCCATGAGGAGTGAATTAAGATTCCTCATGAATCCTGGCAGAAACTGGTGTCTGGCCAGGCATCACTTTTGCAGAATGTCAAAATGACTGTGGTAGTATTAAAAATAGCATTTTTGTTTTGAATATGGAGAAACCACTTTTCATATTAGTTGCACTAAACTATTTAAATGGTTCTTGTTTCATTGCTAATTTTGCTAATAATCATTATTTGCAATCAATTGGGAAATGCAAATAAATATATATATTATGGCATAATAATTGTTTTTCCCAATCATCATATAGTAGTTAAAAATTATTTTGGGGTGAACTCAAAATTTCTAGAGCATTCTGAAATCACTTAAAGGGTATTCAAATCTTGGTTATATATGCAAATCACATGAATATAACACAACATAAACATCTAGAGAGAGTTATAGTAATCATAATATAATTTTTGTCTTTTTTCAGCCTTCTTCAAGATGTCTCTCCCTTAATGTGATAAAGCCCCAGGACTGCAAATCTATTTATATTCTAGATGCATAAATTTAGAGGCTTGTAAATGTATTATTTAACCCCTTCACTCCCGGAGTTTTTTTCGAATTTTCGTTTTCGTTTTTCGGTCCACTTCTTTCCAGAGCCATAACTTTTTTATTTTTCCGTCAATATGGCCATGTGAGGGCTTATTTTTTGCGGGACGAGTTGTTCTTTTAAAGAACACCATTGGTTTTACCATGTCGAGTACTCAAAAATGGTAAAAAAATTCCAAGTGCGGTGAAATTGCAAAAAAAGTGCAATCCCACACTGGTTTTTTGCTTGGCTTTTTTTCTAGATTCACTAGATGACAAATCTAACCTGCCATTATGATTCTCCATGTCATTATGAGTTCATAGACACCAAACATGTCTATGTTCTCTTTTATCTAAGTGGTGAAAAAAAATTCCAAAGTTTGCTAAAAAAAATTGCGCAATTTTCTGAGACCCATAGCGTCTCCATTTTTCATGATCTGGGGTTGGGTGAGGGCTTATTTTTTGCGTGCTGGGCTGGCATTTTCAATGTTGCAAGTTTTGTGCAAATATGCTCTTTCAGTCGCCCGTTATTACATTTTAATGCAATGTCGCGGCGACCAAAAAAACGTAATTCTGGCGTTTTGAATTTTTTTCTCGCTACGCCATTTAGCGATCGGGTTAATGCTTTTTTTGTATTGATAGATCAGGCGATTCTGAACACGGCGATCCCTAATATGTGTATGTGGGATTTTTTGTATTGTTTTATTTTGATTGGGGCGAAAGGGTGGTGATTCGAACTTTTATTTTTTTTAATTTTTTTATTTTTAAACTTTTTTTTACTTTTGGCATGCTTCAATAGCCTCCATAGGAGGCTAGAAGCAAGCACAACCCGATCGGCTCTGCTACATATGGGTGATGAGCAGATCGCCCATATGTAGCAGATTTACTACTGTGCTTTGAGTGCTGACCGCCGGTCGGCGCTCAAAGCCGTCTGCCTGGAACAACCATAGAGGTCTCTATGAGACCTGTGGTTGTCCAGGCAACGTGACGCCGACCCCCGATCACGTGACAATGCCCGATCACCGCCGGATCCCATCTCAACGCCGGGATCCTTACCGATGACGTACTATTCCGTCATCGGTAAGGAAGGGGTTAAAGGCTATCTGAAGTTTTAGAAAATCTCTGGTATGCCATAAAGACAAGGCATCATTAGAATCATTAGTAGGGTACAAGGTTCTTAGACCTGCACTATTTGCTAGAATGAAACTAGCCACAGGACGTGTGACTCTACCCCATAGAGCTAAACCCGCTAATCAACTTGCATTAGTTTTTGGGCCATCTTGGCTCTTCCAAGGAGATATCAGTGGATCAGAGCTGCTATGTGCTTAAGTACCATTGTTTTACAGAAGTTTGGGAGTCTCGGAGCCTGGATCAGAAATAACTATATGACATATTATCATTATGAGCCTTACATCCATATTCAAACAATGCAATGAAAATGTAATCCAATTTGCAGCTCTGAGGTTATATACCAGCATGTTATTTTATTTATTTATTTTTTTATTTTGTCAATGTTTCCTCAATCTTGAGCACAGTATGTTCCCACAGTGTATACCTAGCTATGTCTATGTCATGTTCCTAAACAATACATTTCTGGCCATAACAGGAATGAAAGGAAATATGTTTACCTTTTTATGTGTCTTATGTCTTTCACTTGTATCTTTATCTTTGCTTGCTTCCTATGCTTTCTCATCTTTATGTCATTTCCCTTCACTGGGTCCTTACAGTCAAGTAATGGTTGTCCAGAATGCCAGGTAGAGTTTAACTTTATTTTTTATCGAAAACAGAATTATATTACTTTGCATGAAAAAAACACACATAAAGCAACACTGCTTGACAATTTTCACAAAATGTATTACAAATCTTTATTTGTAGACATTTTAGGATTAAAGGGGTTCTCCATTTTTGGCCATTGAGAACTAAGTGGAATATGTTATCCTATTAGTTTATGATAAAACATTACCCAATGTTTTTTTCTACATTTAACAGGATGACTGTAAGATATGGATTTATGTTTTATGAGTCCCTTCTATGTCATTGAGGAAGTACATCTATAGCAACTTGATTAACCCTTAAGCTGGATTTACATTGGTCTTTTATTGTGGATAGCAATAACTCTCATTTCCTGCTAATCAAGCAGTGTAAACAGGCTGCGGGGCAACTGACAAACGAGAAAAATGCTCACCTATCAGGAGAAATGATTTTTGAGCAATTTAAAAATCATTGTTCTCTGCAGCACATTGTCCTGTGTAAACATGTGCTGCCAAAAGTAATGTCAGTCCATGCGCACAGAACTATGTATAACGTTAGGTGGTGTAAACCTGCCCTGAAGCCCCCATACAGATTAGATAATGTCAGCTGAAATCACAATATTGAAGGATTCACCCAACAGTCTAATTTGTTTGAGAGCTCCAGACAATTTGTTGTCGGGAAAATTATCGATCTAGCATGTCCGATGTCAGACTGCCAATCGTATTGTCGCACAGAAATAAGTCACCTCCTGTCTGACAGCAACGTTTTTATAACACAGAATCGTTCGGCTTAACGATTGGCCAATCCATCTAATATGTATGGCAGGCTTTATACATATAATTATATATCCCAATGTTTGACTTAAGAATATACAAAATCAAATAAATCCAAAGTATTGCTTTTTGTAGTAATTATATAAGTCATAATAAGCACTTTTAGTATTTCCTAAGATGTCATAGAGGTAAGGTTCATCTTTAGGACTTTGGCATGCGCAGTTCACATCAGAAAGGAGAACCTGTCGATATTTTTATTTTGGCCCAGCTCCATGCACTCAGCTCCATTCAATGTCTTTCGGCCAGAACCCGTAAGTTGAAGCTATATTTAGAGCATTGGCTTCCGGATATACAGGTTTTTACTGGTGCACAGAGGAATTTAGTATACATTGGCCCTGACGGTGGATTGGTGGCGATGATCGGATTGTGTCCCATGCACAGTTTATGGGCTGTGACAATGAGTAAAGTCATCCAGCTTTCAGGTGGCAGTCCACAGATTGCACAGAGCACCAGATCTCATCAACATGTGAATCTCACTGCATTCACCATCAATGTGGTGATGCACTGTAATTCTAAACTTTATGCGCACACCCGAAATGGGAGGGAAACAGTGATGCAGCAATTGTAGTACATTTCATTACCATTGCCTTTCTTGGCAAAGTTAAATAGCTGCTCTTGCTAGTGGTAATCATTCATATTTTCTACAATTGAAATAGAGAAATAAACATTAACCATTTTCAGAAATACTTTTTTGGGGAGGCATAGGTGATATTATTATTAATATTTATTATAGCGCCATTTATTCCATGGCGCTTTACATGTGAGGAGAGGTATACATAATACATACAAGTATAGTAATCTTAAACAATGCAAGTCACGACTGATACAGGATGAGAGAGGACCCTGCCCGTGAAGGCTCACAATCTACAAGGAATGGGTGAGGATACAGTAGGCGAGGGTAGAGCTGGTCGTGCAGTAGTTTGGTGAATCGGTGGTTGCTGCAGGTTGTAGGCTTGTCGGAAGAGATAGGTCTTCAGGTTCTTTTTGAAGGTTTCCATGGTAGGCGAGAGTCTGATATGTTGTGGTAGAGAGTTCCAGAGTAGGGGGGATGCGTGGGAGAAGTCTTGTATGCGATTGTGGGAAGAGGAGATAAGAGGGGAGTACAGGAGGAGATCTTGTGAGGATCGGAGGTTTCGTGTAGGTAAGTAACAGGAGACAAGGTCACAGATGTATGGAGGACTCAGGTTGTGGATGGCTTTGTATGTCATGGTTAGGGTTTTGAACTGAAGTCTTTGGGTAATGGGGAGCCAGTGCAGGGATTGACAGAGGGGAGAGGCCAGGGAATAGCGAGGGACAGGTGGATTAGTCGGGAAGCAGAGTTTAGAATAGATTGGAGGGGTGCGAGAGTGTTAGAGGGAAGGCCACAGAGCAGGAGGTTGCAGTAGTGAAGACGGGAGATGATGAGGGCATGGACTAGGGTTTTTGCAGATTCTTGGTTGAGGAATGTACGGATCCGTGAAATATTTTTGAGTTGAAGTCGGCAGGAAGTGGAAAGGCCTTGGATATGTGGTTTGAAAGAGAGACATATTCTCTTTAATTTTTTCATATAATCCATAGACTAGTTAGAGGAATGGCACAATGCAGGGATCAAAGAGAGGGTTTTCCAGGATTAAATAAGGAACGTTAGTGTTTCCTGTCAACATGTTAGGAGAGCTGCCAGCACCTTTTTAAGTGGACCTTCACCCATGCTAAAAGATTTTATATAGATTTTATATCCCTGTCCTATGATACCTTCTAACCTTAATTCAACATTGGTCAACGAACAATTGATTACTACTTTTTCTTGTAAATTAAATCATTTAGTAATGGAAATTATTTGTTCTCAAGAGACCCTGTGAGATCGATAAAGCTGAATCTTATTGCACCCAATTACACACACTTATGGACAACTATCCATTAAACAAACTATATCTATATAATATCTAAACAATATTTACATGGCATTTATTTATAAAAAAAACATTTATTTCGATAAAAATAGAGAACCCCTTTAAATACAGTATATTGCATGGTGGTTTAATAGTAAAACTGGACTCCACAGTTAGCTATAGTATATATTAGGGAAAGTCTTCATCTTTGTTCTTCACTCCATATTTTTATATTGAGTAAACTTTCTTACTAATAAAAAAAATCTGAAGGTAAAAAATAGATATTTCTGTTTTATTTCATAAAGGGTATCCCCCTTTACTCTTATTTGGGGTACAACATACTTTTTCATCATTACCAAAATCATACTAAAAACCTACCCTAGCACAGTCAAAATAACAGAAATCTATGATATGGTACATATTATTAACATATTATTATGCAAAATAGTGAATAGTTGCATGCAAGCAAGACCAATGTGTTTTCATGCTAGAAATTCTTCTGCAATGTACCATGTAATTGAAGCTTTTACTGTATTTTCATTGTTTCAAACTACAGGGCTACAAAAGTAAAAAAAACTATTTAAAGCTAAGCTGTCAGCCGGATTTCTCCCCCAAACAATTGATATATATATATATATATATATATATATATATATATATATATAATTAGCTCTTTCAAAGACAAGTCTAGCAAATACCCTTACATGGCTAATCCGTTTCTCCAATTCTGAGATATCAGCGTTTGAACTGATATGAAAATGTGGTTGTAGATCTAGAGCCTTTGTCACTCCAGCTCTATTCTCTGCAAAGTGCTGCCTCTTCCTGCTTGACTGACAGCCTCTATGCTATGTTACTTCAAACAAAACATTCAAGCAGGAGGCTTTCAAGCTTTCAATGAAGCATTCAAGCTTTGTGCTGGCTGGGGAATAGAGTTGGAGTGCCAGAGGCTTCAGATCTACCATAGGATTTTTTTGTATCAATTCAATCACTGATTTCTCAGTAATGGAGGAATGGACTGGCCATGTAAGGTGAATGCTGGATTTTTATCTGAAAGAGCATCATGCGCATATAAATAGTTCTGGGTGTGAAATCCTTCTGATTAATTCACTTTAAAGCCTTGTGAAAGTATTTATAAAGTTTTATTTTCTTAAAATGATGTGTGTCTAATTTCCCTTTATAAGAATGTTTCTTATATCTTTCCATTATCCTTTTGCCGCTACCAATTACCTTGCTTTTTTACTACTTTTATGTGTTTTCCTTTTTGTCCCCACATGTGCTTATCATTTAACCTTTTCTTTATATATATATATATATAAAGAACGGTCTTACTATGCAAATAGCTTAGATGGTTTAGGCATATTGACAGCTGCAACATGTGTATTTTTAACAAGGCCTTTGCATATTCTCTCCTCTGATTCAAAATGTATATCTGTTCACTCTCAAAGTTGGGCACATTGTTGCGAAAAATCTGGGATCATGTTTCTGAGTTTAGAGAGTTTAGGAAAGTAAAATCAAAGCTTGAGACCGGGTCCTGCTGCAAAATGTGTGCAATTTATTAGCATAATTTTACATATAATTGTGTGATAATCTTTACTTTATAAATTTTTTGGTCAGCAAATATATTTTGTGGATTTTATGCAATATGCTGTGCATTATAAATGTCTGACCTTATTCTGTATGTTGTCATGACGGTATCAAAATTATTACCGTATATTTTTAATGAACTAGTTTTAAATAAATTAAAAAGGGGTATAATCATTTATCTTGGATATAATCATTTACTTTTGCTGATTTATTTATCTTTAGCCTTAATTTTACATTTTTGTGCCCTGTACTACTTGAATCAAGAAAAAAAGTCTTAAAATGAAACTGTCCTTTCTAAGACCTTATGTTTATTCAATTATTAATGTCCTGAAAAGCAACCCTAGAAACACCCTCAATTGCTATCCATCAGGGATAGCACTTCTTCTGACTTTGTTCTTCAAATACCAGAGTTCGGCAAAGTCTGTCTCCAGTGACAGAGTCTCTGAGACTGACAGCAGGAAGTAGTTGGGCATTTCTGTAAGAAGCTGAAGCGTGGTTCCCTCTCTAGCCTGTAGATATTCAAATAGCAGCAATAAACCTGGCACTCAGGAAAATTGGAACGTATAACAGATTTATTTGGCAATCGACAAATTAATGTTTCGGTCTATTTAGACCTTCATCAGAATTGATTGCCGTGTGGGAATGTAAGAGGACAGCGCTGACAAGGGCGATCTGAATCGCTGTAGAAGAGCGCCTTTCTACAGCAATTTGGATCACCCTTGTTAGTGCTGTCCTCTTACATTCCCACACGGCAATCAGTTCTGATGAAGGTCTAAACAGATTGAAACGTTAATTTGTGGATTGCCAAATAAATGAGTTGGAACCCTACTTAGGCACCAGAGTCACTCTACCAGGAATGCCAAATATCCATTTTATACAGTGGGGCAAAAAAGTATTTAGTCAGTCAGCAATAGTGCAAGTTCCACCACTTAAAAAGATGAGAGGCGTCTGTAATTTACATCATAGGTAGACCTCAACTATGGGAGACAAACTGAGAAAAAAAAATCCAGAAAATCACATTGTCTGTTTTTTTTCATTTTATTTGCATATTATGGTGGAAAATAAGTATTTGGTCAGAAAAAAAATTTCATCTCAATACTTTGTGATATATCCTTTGTTGGCAATGACAGAGGTCAAACGTTTTCTGTAAGTCTTCACAAGGTTGCCACACACTGTTGTTGGTATGTTGGCCCATTCCTCCATGCAGATCTCCTCTAGAGCAGTGATGTTTTTGGCTTTTCGCTTGGCAACACGGACTTTCAACTCCCTCCAAAGGTTTTCTATAGGGTTGAGATCTGGAGACTGGCTAGGCCACTCCAGGACCTTGAAATGCTTCTTACGAAGCCACTCCGTTGCCCTGGCGGTGTGCTTTGGATCATTGTCATGTTGAAAGACCCAGCCACGTTTCATCTTCAATGCCCTTGCTGATGGAAGGAGGTTTGCACTCAAAATCTCACGATACATGGCCCCATTCATTCTTTCATGTACCCGGATCAGTCGTCCTGGCCCCTTTGCAGAGAAACAGCCCCAAAGCATGATGTTTCCACCACCATGCTTTACAGTAGGTATGGTGTTTGATGGATGCAACTCAGTATTCTTTTTCCTCCAAACACGACAAGTTGTGTTTCTACCAAACAGTTCCAGTTTGGTTTCATCAGACCATAGGACATTCTCCCAAAACTCCTCTGGATCATCCAAATGCTCTCTAGCAAACTTCAGACGGGCCCGGACATGTACAGGCTTAAGCAGTGGGACACGTCTGGCACTGCAGGATCTGAGATCATGGTGGCGTAGTGTGTTACTTATGGTAGGCCTTGTTACATTGGTCCCAGCTCTCTGCAGTTCATTCACTAGGTCCCCCCGCGTGGTTCTGGGATTTTTGCTCACCGTTCTTGTGATCATTCTGACCCCACGGGGTGGGATTTTGCGTGGAGCACCAGATCGAGGGAGATTACCAGTGGTCTTGTATGTCTTCCATTTTCTAATTATTGCTCCCACAGTTGATTTCTTCACTCCAATCTGGTTGGCTATTGCAGATTCAGTCTTCCCAGCCTGGTGCAGGGCTACAATTTTGTTTCTGGTGTCCTTTGACAGCTCTTTGGTCTTCACCATAGTGGAGTTTGGAGTCAGACTGTTTGAGGGTGTGCACAGGTGTCTTTTTATACTGATAACAAGTTTAAACAGGTGCCATTACTACAGGTAATGAGTGGAGGAAAGAGGAGACTCTTAAAGAAGAAGTTACAGGTCTGTGAGAGCCAGAAATCTTGATTGCTTGTTTCTGACCAAATACTTATTTTCCACCATAATATGCAAATAAAATGAAAAAAAAACAGACAATGTGATTTTCTGTATTTTTTTTTCTCAGTTTGTCTCCCATAGTTGAGGTCTACCTATGATGTAAATTACAGACGCCTCTCATCTTTTTAAGTGGTGGAACTTGCACTATTGCTGACTGACTAAATACTTTTTTGCCCCACTGTACATATTGACATAGCAGTGATCAAGCCACAGCAGCCACGGGGAGCACACTCCTTTGTATCAGGAGAATACAGAGTGGAGACACCTCCTGGAGGGAGCTCGGCATCCCTTAAAGGTCTTCACGGACCACAAAAACCTCCTTTAGCTGCAGACAGCCCAACGGCTGAATTCTCCCCAGGTCATGTGGTCCTTATTCTTCTCTTGGTTTAATTTCACCGTCCATTTTCTGTCCGGGGAGAAGAATTTATGTGCCAATGCCCTATCCTGTTCAGTTGTCTCGTCCGAGGATGAGGACGAGCCACGTCTTATAGTCCCTTCGGAGAGTCTTCGAATGGTGGCTCCTGTGTCGCTAGAGCAGATACCTCCAGGCAAATCCTATGTTCCATCTGATCTGCAGCTGGAGGTTCTCTCGTGGGCACACACTTCTTAACTGGGGGGTCATTTCGGCATCAAGAGGCTCACTGAGCTTCTGGCAAGGTTTAATTGGTGGCCTCGGATGGCGCGAGACATGAAGGATTACATGCAAGCCTGTGTCTCGTGTGCCAGGAATCGGCTTTCCAGGCAGAGACTCGCGGGCTTGCCCTATCCCTTGACGGTGGCAGATAAGCCTTGGGAGATGGTCAGGATGGATTTTATAGTGGACCTCCCTAAGTTCCATAAAAATAGAGTTATTTGGGTCATCACCGACCATTTTTCCAAAATGGTGCATCTGGTTCCTCTTCTGCGCATACCATCTGCACGGGCTTTGGCGGTATTATTCATCAAGCACATTTTCTGTCACCATGGGATACCTGACAAGATAGTCAGTGACCGGTGTCCCCAGTTCGCATCTCATTTCTGGAGTGAGCTTTGTCACCTGCTCAGTATTGAACTCAATCTGTCCTCTGCGTACCATCCTGAGATGAATGGATTGGTGTAAAGGACCAATCAGACTCTGGTTATGCATCTTAGTCATTTTGTGTCCACCAGGCATGACAACTGGGCGTCCCTGCTGCCTTGGGCAGAGTTTGAATTAAATAACGCCATTTCTGATTCTACTGGACAGACCCCTTTTCTCCTTACTATGGTCAGCACCCACGTGTTCCTGTACCAATGCCCGTCTCATCTTCTGACCCGAGGGTGGTGTACTGGGCAGTGTAGGCTCGTGACATCTGGGATCGCACGCAGAATGCAATTAAGGTTTCTAAGGAGAGAATGAGGGCTTCTGCTGACACATCATCGTCCCGCTCAGTCTTTGCCCCTGGTGATTTAGTGTGGCTGTCAGCTCGTAACATCAGGCTGTGTGTAGAGTCCACTAAATTTGCTCCCCGCTACTTAAGTCCCTTCAAGGTCATTGAGCAGGTAAATCCTGTAGTCTATCGCCTCTGCCTTCCACCGCATTTGAGCATCACCGACACTTTTCATGCGTCTCTGTTAAAACCTGTGTTTATGACTTGGTCTTCTGGGACTCCTGCGCGGAGTTCAGATACGTCCTCGGACGATTTTGAGGTCAACTATATTGTTGGGTCCAAGGTGGTGCATGGCAAAAAAAATCTTTCTTGGTTGACTAGAAGAGTCATGGACCAGAGGATAGAACCTGGGTACCTATTTAGCACATTCATGCCCCCCAGCTTATTGTGGCCTTCGAGCGTGGTGAACGTCACCAGGGAGAAGTCAGTGAGAGGGTAATTTTAGGCGTCGGGATTCTCGACGTCTGGGATAGATCCAAGCATTGCATGGTGCTGAGGTCTCCCATTCTGGCCCGGCCACTGTGAGTGCTGCTCAGCACAGATGTTGGTCCCAGCATCTTGCTCAGGCTCATGATATTCGTTTGGTTACTGCTGGCTCTACAGCCAACTCTATGGTAACCAGCGAGATGCAGTTGCAGCCTGAGGCTTGGGAGTCCAGTTCACCTGATTGAGCATGTCTGTGATGTGGCATCTGCTCATTGGTGGTCGGACATTTGCTGCTCTGGTGATGTTGCAGTTTCAGTTTGGCCCGCAAGCGAAGTCTCGGCCAACTAGGCGTGAGTGTTTGGGGTGGAACCTAGTATATAAAAGGCTCCCAGCAGCGCGCTAGTATCACTTTTTTGTGGTGTATGTGAGTGGATACTCTACCACTCTGTTTGCACGTGTCACACTATACACTGAGACTACTGACCTAGGCAGGTAGGATAAGGACTGGGTAACTTCCCCTTTGCTTAGCATTTGTATCCTTCTTGTGTGCGGTTAGCACAGTTGAGTTACAGAGCAAGACCAACCCTCAGGCTATACGTCAGAGAAAAGCGACAGGGTCTTTCACCTAATGTCACATGAGTTCTTTTCTTTGGCTTAGCATCTGTATCCTTCTTGTGTGCGGTTAGCACAGTTGAGTCACAGAGCAAGTCTAGAGGGCCTGCAACACTAAGCGATATCGCTAGCAATATCGCTATAACGTCACTGGTTTTAGTGACGTTATAGCGATATTGCTAGCGATATCGCTGTGTGATACTTACCTCCGACCACTCCCCCACTTGTTATCGCTGATCACGCGAGAATGTCCTGGACCGTTTCTCGTTGTCAGCTTCCTGCTGGGCTTCCTGCTGTGAAGACGAGTGACGCATGGACGCGGGTGGGAGGACGTCAGGATTGCCTCGTCTGACAGGTAAGTAGCGACCCTCGACCCCTGCGATGTCGCTGGTGAGATCTGCCTGTGTGGCAGCTCACTAGCGACCACTTAGCGATGCACCAGCGATCCTGACCGCGTCATATTGCTGGTCGGGATCGCTGGTGCATCACTAAGTGTGACAGTACCTTAACCCATGTTCAACTTCCCTTGTGATGTTTAGCAGGGTTTAGTACCTTGCTTTCTTTTTGCAGTTCTACTCTGTGTAGTAACTGAGCTGGGAACTCTAAATTCTGTTCATACTGTGTGGCATTTAGTACAGTGCATTTAAAGTGATTGCTTACTGTATAGTTCCGCCATTGTACACTCGCAGCAGTTATACATCTCTGCATGGTGGACCCCGGGTTGTGATTGCACTTTATTATTTATTTTTATTCAGTGCAATCTGCCTAATCCTAACAACAGGTGAATTCAAATTGTGCTTGTTCTGCTCATCTCTACATGACACCTCTGCTATCTGCCTTCTTAACTAGCCTCACAGGGGGTTAGACATTACATGGAGATTAGCTTCCAGGTGATTGGAGGAACATAGTGCACTCTCCTGAAGATAACACAAGGTGTTATGGGAAGTGAGGGAAAGGAGCTTTTGTCAGAATATCTGACCAGGTTTCCATGCCCCTCACAGTGAAGAGGATTGTAAATTGTGGAGCAGAGGCACCAGATGGTAAAGTGGAGGAAATAAGGCCTTGGCTGCCGAGATATCGCTATGTGTGATACTTACCTCCGACCGGCTCCTCCGCTGTCTGTCACTGATCGCGCGAGATCGTGCAGCTCCTTTTCTCGTTGGGCACTTCCTGCTGGGCTTCCTGCTGGCGCCGACGCGGGCGGGAGGACGTCTGGATCGCCGTGTCTCAAAGGTAAGTAATGACCGCTGCTGCGTCGCTACATCGCTGTGAGATCTGCCTGTGTGACAGCTCACTAGCGACCATTTAGCGATGCACCAGCGATCCTGACCAGGTCGTATCGTTGTCGGGGTCGCTGGTACATCGCTAAATGTAAAGGGGCCTTTAGTTATCCTTTAAGGACAAAAGTTATCAATCCTTTGCCAAAGGGTGCGTGGTGAAATTTTAGTCCTTAGGACTCATTTATTTTTTATTCTTGGTTATACTATATCATCTTTAGTACCAATTTATATTTTATCTTATGCATTTTAACTAGGTACTTAAAGCGTTGGTCTTGCTTTATCCCTTTCATAATCCTTTGTCATATAAAGAAGTGTTGCCATTGTCAGTATATAGCAGATAGTTAAAACTCCCTGGTGATTCATTATGGCTCATCCAGGGGCATTTGATAGACACCATGCTGCCATGTTAGCCCATTAGTATTCCTTCATTAAATTACAGACCACTGATACCAGAGGGGTCTAGGGGATTCTTCTTGTTAATCAAATGATTTAAATGTCACAGTTGCTATTTACCTTGGCATAAAAGGGGCTTAACTGCCAGGATCAGAGCTTTGCAATCACTATGGTGTCCCTGAAATTGCCATAATGCCTTAACACACAGTATATAGTAGGGTATAAGTTTGTGCTCAACTGTTAGCAATTTCTGGTGCTCTAAAGTAAGATGTACATCTTAACTATATCCAAAAAATACTTTGGCATACAAAAATAGCAAGTCAAATAATACATACAGTATATTCAAAAGAGACTCATGTGTTAAAAAAAAAACAAGCCAATGTTTAGGACATTCAGGCCTTTATCAAGGTAAATATATTAATCGGGAAGTCAAGGATCCATGTGAGAGACTTGACTTGCTATTTTTGTGTGCTGAAGTATTTTTTGAATGTAGTTAACACAAGGTATACCATTACATGTATATCATAATGCTCTTTGGTTAATGGTTCTCTTCAGAACAGGAATAGAAATTATATTAAATAAGGCTACATTATTAAATAAAATTTTAAATTTAATATAAAATTGGAAAAGTCACACAAAGCAGAGACATCACATCATCATATTTGTCAGAATGTTAAGAGAGTTCATAAGTGAAATTCTATGACGTTACTATTTTTTGCCCTAGTGCTGAATACAAGAGAAGAACAAAATATGTGCAAAAAAGCCTAAACCCAGAATGGAATCAAACAGTGATTTACAAGAGTATCTCAATGGAGCAGGTTTGTGGAGTTACATATAATATTGTTTGTTCTACAGTACAGTTTGTATCTTTGTTACATACAGACTTTTTAGGCATATCTTTAGGTATATCTTAATTGACAGATACAGTGAATAGGAAATAATCACAAATCAAAGCTTTCATTATCATCTATCTAATATTTGTGGCTTTTAAACATTTAGATTATATACATAGATTGGCATTTCTGAAAACTATTCCCTATGTTACAATGCATCCTCTTTCAGAACATATCCTTTTTTATTATTTTGATAATTTTTTTTTTTCTTATTTCTTTTCAAAGGGATAATGGTCAATGAGCTATTAAATAAAACCTGTCAATTGAACCAGTAAACAGACCACTAATCTTAGGTGTCCCTCAGATGTTCGTTTTCACTTACAGTACATGTTGTACCTGTGTTTTTCATGGATGTAGCACATACCCATTATAGTCTGTAGGTCTGTTCGCTTGTCTGTGTTTTTTTCAGACTGAATGTCCTCACGTCAATTTATGATCCGAGCCATGGGTCACTGACAATCTTGGACACACTGATGACACCCTAAGTGCAGCCTATACACTAAAAGGAGAGAAAGCTACTGACCAAAAAAACTGGGATCACCACAATAAATAAACACAAAATTAATTTTATTAAATTTCAGACAGACCTAAACATCGTTAAAACATTAAAAAGTCACTCCATAACAGTTAGCGTGAACCAATGAGGTTAGTAATATAGCCCTCTAGAACTCCCCTAATGATTTTGTGTAATATGGATAAAGGTAAACACCTGGTCAAAATATTGATGGAAAAACATGACAAAATGATAATGTATCTAAAATACCATATCCATACATGAGAATACAACCCAAATGGACCAGAGTGTGTGTAATACCATAAAGGAGAGAGAGATGCACTAGTCACCAAAAATTCCCCCCTCGTCAGAGAAAGGACATAATAAGGAGGCAAAGAAACAGAGAAATTGCCTCTGAACCCTGATTCAATGGTTCAAACCCAGGTAGCCAATAGCGCATATAATGAGCGCTGTGTGCATAGCTCTCATACCATACCACAAATAAGGGGAGCCTGTGGAAGATGCCCGACAGGTGTCGCTACTGCAAAGTAGCGTCGTTAGGGGCTGGAGATAAGGTCTGCATGAAGTCATATAAATATATGTTCAATAAATTAAATAATAGATAGCAGCTGTAGTGAGTATCTGAGCGGTCGCGTTCTGCGAGGCGGAACCACATCCGGAGTCTCGGCTCAGGAGCGCTCTCGAATGTCACTTCCTACGGTAGAAGGTCATTGCAGTGGCCAGAATCGGCTAATGCGCCTGCGCTGGGAAGTCACCATTGTGCATCCACAATCCCTGCCCCAGGCGGAAGGAGGTCACCCATTACGATTAGAACATTGCCACACTAATGCGCATGCGTCCTCACATAACCAGGATTGTACATTGATTACTCAGATGTAATTTATGCCGATTATCAAAGGCTGTGGGTGGCACCCTTATAAAATGTTTATGTGCAAAAACACTATTAGTTCCGCAAATGTTATAAATAGATACATACGACAATTGCATAATAGATAAAGTGATGTAATCTATGCCAAATAGCAAGTAAAGCAAACATATTTTATTATTCTAATGCAGAATTGTGACAATCACTAATAAGTATAAAGGTATTATGAAGCTGTATAACGAGCACAGATTGTCACAGACTGCAACTGAGGCTGAAAGAGATATATCATATAAAACATATCATTTTGATAGAAACAGCAAAGAAACGTTAAACCCGAGATAAGGGTCCAAATGCATGTAAGGTTCAAAAAACGGTACTACACGATTGTGCATGCATCTCCACATAGCCAAAATAATGGCTGTTCAGGTATAGTTTACGCCCGTTACCTAGGGGCTAATAAATATCACCGTTATATGTCTCTATATACAAGGTCACCACTAATTAAACAAGAGACACATACGACAGTATTAAAGGATAAATATCATAGCATAATGTATGCCAATTACCAAGTAAACCCCACACATATGTACTAAAGACACACAATTGTCATATTGGTCAGAATATGTATAAAATCATACTAAAAGACCATAGGTAAACACGGAATACTGTGGTAAGTATGCATTGCCAGAGTTGTTGCTTAGCATGCATAGAACAATTATTATGATATGGCTTGCGCCCAATATCACAGACCATGAATGGAGTAATAGTTGTTAAGAACACAATAATTGTGTCAAATTAGACTCACATACAAAGAAGACCTAAATAAAGGTCAGGATAAAAATATATTCCAAAAGGTCAAATTAACGCACAGTATACAACCCACGACCTTCATTGCCATCATGCACTTATATTCATATGAGTAGTCAGTTAGATGTAACAGTATTTTTATTATTAAGAAGGATCATATTAAATTACATCAAAAATTGGTATAAGCATCGTCCCCATAATATCATCACCAAAAGGTGGTTCAATCAACGCATTATATTTGAAGAATCAGGAGTAGGCACATATAATATATTATTGCACATAATCCCTATATCACCATACAACAATATAATTCCATGTCAGTCTCAAAAGAGGCCTACGCAAAACTAGTATTATTGTAATTGATCGACCAGTATCACACCTTGCAAGGGTGCACATCATCAAGAAAGGTTTTGAATAAAGAGAATCAACCTAGTCCCCTGATGAATCAGAGGACAAAAAATATATGGACATAGAAAGAATTCTCACTGCATCCCAAAAAATGGGGAGGAATGCCCAAAGTACTCATGAGACTCCATCAAAAGTTGCTAGCGGCAACATTCTCATGATATGTATATAGTAATTTCATCCCTGAAAAAGTGGTTCCATAGACACATCATACTTAAGAAATCAGATATTAACAAATGAGGTATATTATTGAACCTAATCAACCTATCAACATGTAGGGCTTAAATCAATGTCAATCATCTTTAAAAAGGCCTCAAGGGCACTAATGTGATTGTAGTTGATTAGCCAATGGAAAGGCTTAAATACACCCCAAATTTGGGGAAGAAGCCAAAAATAGTCTCGAACCAATACAAGGTTACACATAATCAACGACAGACTCCACCCTAGATGGTATAGGGATATGATGTAGAAAAGATATATATTATTGACCATTAAGAGTCACACAATGGAAGGGACATAGAATACTAAACCAAAAACAATGATGTATAACAGCTTAGAACCATATAGGAAACCATAAGTTCAGTTGATACCGACACATTCCTAAACATGTTAAAAACTAATTAAGTATGTCACATCCGTAGAATGGTTCTTAATCTCTATTGGCCTGTTCCCATGTGTGTTGTAAAGATATTAAATGGGTGTGTAAATACCCAAAATGTGAAAACGCTTTTTACAACCAAAAAATGAGAAACCAAGGTGGTCCCAAGATATGAAAACCCTCTCTACAACCAAACATACAATTGAGAAACCAGCCTAGTGCTGCACATTTTTCACTGACTGATAGCAGAACCTTGAGAAATCTCTATCATTTTTTGCATAATAAAAAAAAAAAATATTGAAAAACTATTGTTAAAAACTAACACACGGAGTAATCTAACACAGCACACTGATATAAATCCATCATGTTTTTTTTACCTTTACAAAAAAAAAATCTGAATGAGGCCTAAGTATAGATTCACATGATGTGGCAGAAAAATACAAAATTTGGAAAAAAAATAAAAAAATCTCCCAGTGTAAATTATTAATTTTCTGTATGATAAACTTGAATACATGTTGCACATTTCATTATGAAATTTTGAAGAACACGAAAGAAAAGTGGCATTTTGAAATCTACTGCAAGCAAAGATGAATAATTTACTCTGTGAAACAATGTGTTCACTAAAAGGTGCCCCAAGTTTCATTTGCAGATATTTTCCCAAGGTTAAATATCATAGAGTAATGTATTGCAAACTAAACTTTATGCAACAAAATTATGCAGTGATATGCCATATGTAAAATCACTCTCAAGAGTAGGATCACACTTAATGCAGCGTTTAATGTACAAGTGGATCCAACAGGATGGAATCAAGTAAGTCCTTTCTTTATATTATTCCTTTTTGTATCAATATTTGTATAGGCTGTATAGCAAAGGGGAGAGAAGCATCTAAAAATATTTTAATTCCCTCTTGTTTTATTCCTCTCAAAGTGGTACATCACTCACTAACTCTAGCTCTGCCTAACACTTAAGTGAAAAGTTAATGAAAATCATAAAAAAATTATAAATAGACCGGTATATGTAATGTTTTTTTTTTTAATACAGTATACTTCATCTTTATAATGTTTCTATTTCACTTTCTATTTCATTTTCAGAGTGGTTTTGATGTGTGAAGGCGTCAGCTAATTATGTGATAAGAACCAACACTTTCATCTCTTAACATTTAACAATTTGAATTTACTATTTTAAGAAATTGATTTCATATAATAGACAAATATAACTACATAAAAGCTTTGGGGGAAAAAAATCTATCTATAGATACTAAAATGCGCAGTGCAGACGTATGCCTCATCATACTCAAAAGAAGTAAACCAGAAAGTGTGCTAAATATATTGTATTTTTTCAGCATATCAATTAGTTATGGCTGCTGCCTCCATTCTAGTGTAATAAGATGATCACTGTATCACAACCTTATTTAAAAGGGAACCTGTCACCATGGAAATGCAGACCAATCTGCAGACAGTATGGTATATTTTAGAAGCAGTTGAGCAGATTGATCTATAGGTTTGTGGGAAATATTCAGTATACAGTAACTTAATGGGAACCTGTCACATGTTTTGGCCGCTATAAGATGTGGCCACTGCCTTTCAGGGCTTATCTATAGCATTATAGAATGCTGTAGATAACCCCCAGCGCGACCTGAAAGATAAGATAAATAAGTTTTATTATACTCACCCGGGGGGGCGGTCCGGTTTGATGGGTGTTGCAGGTCTTGGTCCGGCGCCTCTCATCTTCTTGCGATGCCACCCTCCTGTTGCTTCATCGCTCCCCGGCATCGTGCTCCTGCACAGGTGTACTTATCTGCCCTGTTGGGGGCAGATTAAAGTACTGCAGTGCGCAGGCACTGGGCCTCTCTGACCTTCCCCAGCTACACAATTATCCTGCTACAAGATATAAAGTGAACGCAATGTTGTACAACACATAGTCTAATATTCAATACAAATGCGACATATGTAATAAATATGTCACACAAACAGTGTGCACACCAAACTTTGTATTGAATATTAGATTGTGTATTGTATAGCATTGCATTCACTTTATATTTTGTAGCGGCATAACTGTGTAGCACCTTTAATTGATCTTTTTAGGTTGCTTTTAACATATACTCCAGACTTTTATTGGCAGAATTTCACTCTCATAATACCATGGCTTATTCTTTATTGGTTCCTTATGTGCCATCTTGCAGATGAGTGCTTTAGACTTCCACACTAAAGTGTTGTGGTCCGTCACACTATTATGACCATTTGTGGTTTTTAATTGTTTTTAATATGTCTTTGTTTTGGCTTGTGTGTCATTTAATAAATATACACTCACTGGCCACTTTATTAGGTACACCTGTCCAACTGTGTGTTAAGACTTAATTTCTAATCAGCCAATCACATGGCGGCAACTCAGTGCATTTAGGCATGTAGACATGGTCAAGACAATCTCTTGCAGTTCAAACCGAGCATCAGTATGGGGAAGAAAGGTGATTTGAGTGCCTTTGAACGTGGCATGATTGTTGGTGCCAGAAGGGCTGGTCTGAGAATTTCAGAAACTGCTGATCTACTGGGATTTTCACGCACAACCATCTCTAGGGTTTACAGAGAATGGTCCGAAAAAGAAAAAAAATCCAGTGAGCGGCAGTTCTGTGGCCGGAAATGCCATGTTGATGCCAGAGGTCAGAGGAGAATGGGCAGACTGGTTCGAGCTGATAGAAAGGCAACAGTGACTCAAATTGCCACCCGTTACAACCAAGGTAGGCAAAAGAGCATCTCTGAACGCACAGTGCGTCGAACTTTGAGGCAGATGGGCTACAGCAGCAGAAGACCACACTGGGTACCACTCCTCTCAGCTAAGAACAGGAAACTGAGGCTACAATTTGCACAAGCTCATCGAAATTGGACAGTAGAAGATTGGAAAAACGTTGCCTGGTCTGATGAGTCTCGATTTCTGCTGCGACATTCGGATGGTAGGGTCAGAATTTGGCGTAAACAACATGAAAGCATGGATCCATCCTGCCTTGTATCAACGGTTCAGGCTGGTGGTGCTGGTGTCATGGTGTGGGGAATTTTTTCTGGGCACTCTTTGGGCCCCTTGGTACCAATTGAGCATCGTTGCAACGCCACAGCCTACCTGAGTATTGTTGCTGACCATGTCCATCCCTTTATGACCACAATGTACCCAACATCTGATGGCTACTTTCAGCAGGATAATGCGCCATGTCATAAAGCTCGAATCATCTCAGATTGGTTTCTTGAACATGACAATGAGTTTACTGTACTCAAATGGCCTCCTCAGTCACCAGATCTCAATCCAATAGAGCATCTTTGGGATGTGGTGGAACGGGAGATTCGCATCAGGGATGTGCAGCCGACAAATCTGCGCCAACTGTGTGATGCCATCATGTCAATATGGTCCAAAATCTCTGAGGAATGCTTCCAGCACCTTGTTGAATCTCTGCCACGAAGAATTGAGGCAGTTCTGAAGGCAAAAGGGGTCCAACCCCTTACTAGCATGGTGTACCTAATAAAGTGGCCAGTGAGTGTATATATATATATATATATATATATATACACACCCAAAGATTGTATACCAACAGAAAGGAGGGTGGTCAGGGCTTGATAAGCATCCAAGCCACCATCACGGATAAAACGAATACATCAGTAAAAATGGCACCAAAAGCTGAGAGAAAGCCTAAGGCAGCAACAACAGATCTGGAAGGAAGAACAGGAACATGAAGTGCAGTGGCAAGACAAGCCGCTGCATGGGATGTTCTATCAACAGATAATGGAGGTGGCAGACATGGAGAAATCCTATCAATGGCTGGAGAGAGCTTGACTCCGAGACAGCAAAGAGGCACCAATCATAGCAGCACAAGAGCATGCAATAAGTACCAGATACACAGAAGCAGGAATATACCACACAAGACAAGACCCAATGTGCAGACTATGCAAAGAAACCTCAGGAACAGTCCCTCACATAGTGTCAGGATGCAAAATGCAAGCAGGAGCAGCCTATAATGAACGCCACAACCAAGTAGAAGGAATTGTATACAGGAACATCTGCACAGCATAATGTGCTAAATCCTCTTACGTCCAGGTGGGAGACCCCAGAAAAAGTGGTGGAAAATGAAAGACTTCAAGATCCAGATGGATAAGCAGGTGTTGGCTAACCAACCAGGCATTGTGATAGTAGGCAAGGAGCAGAAGACAGCAAGGATAATACAGTAGATATGGCAGTGCCAAGTGACAGCAACATCAGAAAGAAGGAATATGAGAAGCTGGAGAAATACCAGGGCCTCAATGGAGAACTGGAGGAAATGTGGAAGGTGAAGATGACAGTGATTCCAGTGATGATAGGAACACTTGGAGCAGTGATCCCTAAGTTGGAAAAATGGCTACAACAGATCCCAGGAGCAACATATGAGCTCTCTGTCCAGAAAGGCACAATGCTGGGAACAACTAAGACCCTGCGCAGAACCCTCAAACTCCCAGGCCTCTGGTAGAGGACCCAAGAATGAGGAAGGACAAAAAGACCACCCCAATTGACGGGTGAGAAGGAGGTTTATATATATATATATATATATATATATATATACACTCACTGGCCACTTTATTAGGTACACCATGCTAGTAAGGGGTTGGACCCCCTTTTGCCTTCAGAACTGCCTCAATTCTTCGTGGCAGAGATTCAACAAGGTGCTGGAAGCATTCCTCAGAGATTTTGGACCATATTGACATGATGGCATCACACAGTTGGCGCAGATTTGTCGGCTGCACATCCCTGATGCGAATCTCCCGTTCCACCACATCCCAAAGATGCTCTATTGGATTGAGATCTGGTGACTGAGGAGGCCATTTGAGTACAGTAAACTCATTGTCATGTTCAAGAAACCAATCTGAGATGATTCGAGCTTTATGACATGGCGCATTATCCTGCTGAAAGTAGCCATCAGATGTTGGGTACATTGTGGTCATAAAGGGATGGACATGGTCAGCAACAATACTCAGGTAGGCTGTGGCGTTGCAACGATGCTCAATTGGTACCAAGGGGCCCAAAGAGTGCCCAGAAAAAATTCCCCACACCATGACACCACCACCACCAGCCTGAACCGTTGATACAAGGCAGGATGGATCCATGCTTTCATGTTGTTTACGCCAAATTCTGACCCTACCATCCGAATGTCGCAGCAGAAATCGAGACTCATCAGACCAGGCAACGTTTTTCCAATCTTCTACTGTCCAATTTCGATGAGCTTGTGCAAATTGTAGCCTCAGTTTCCTGTTCTTAGCTGAGAGGAGTGGTACCCAGTGTGGTCTTCTGCTGCTGTAGCCCATCTGCCTCAAAGTTCGACGCACTGTGCGTTCAGAGATGCTCTTCTGCCTACCTTGGTTGTAACGGGTGGCAATTTGAGTCACTGTTGCCTTTCTATCAGCTCGAACCAGTCTGCCCATTCTCCTCTGACCTCTGGCATCAACATGGCATTTCCGGCCACAGAACTGCCGCTCACTGGATTTTTTTTCTTTTTCGGACCATTCTCTGTAAACCCTAGAGATGGTTGTGCGTGAAAATCCCAGTAGATCAGCAGTTTCTGAAATTCTCAGACCAGCCCTTCTGGCACCAACAATCATGCCACGTTCAAAGGCACTCAAATCACCTTTCTTCCCCATACTGATGCTCGGTTTGAACTGCAGGAGATTGTCTTGACCATGTCTACATGCCTAAATGCACTGAGTTGCCGCCATGTGATTGGCTGATTAGAAATTAAGTCTTAACACACAGTTGGACAGGTGTACCTAATAAAGTGGCCAGTGAGTGTATATATATATATGTGTGTGTATATATTAGTCAGGCGAGCCTTGTCTTTGCATACCGTCTTTTTCCTGGCTTTTTCAAGGGTATAAAATAAGCACTCAAAGTTTCTGTAGATTGCTAAAAATCGGCCTGTGAAAATGTTTTCTTACTTGCGACCATGTGTAAAATTATACTAATTGTGTTTTCATTTATGATATAGCTGAAGAAAAAAACATTGGAAGTCACTGTGTGGGATTACGATAGATTCTCTTCCAATGACTTTCTTGGTGAGGTAAGACAACCGATCTTCATCCGATTGACGTTTACCCCGATCACATAAATATTCTTGGTCGCACTGGAAATGGGGATGACTGCACACAGTTTTTACTTAATTCAAAAGCAATATCTGATGGTTAATATTCTCATCAACAAGCAGACACATCTCCTACATAAATTTGACAGCAACAGCAAGAAATGGAGCTTTAGATAGGATGATACTGTTTTCAAACCAACCATACAATGCTCAAAATCACTACTGCAGAGCTTTCCAGGATTGGCTTTGGGTGCAGGAGGTTTGGCTGGATTTTTCCTGACTGATGATGCATCTACTTCTGGTGCTTGAAGTCTTAACAGAAGACATAACATAACTGTAGAAAAGGTCATGGACAGCACATCCAAAACAAGGTAGCTCAGTGGTTAGTACTGCAGCCTTGCAGCACTGGGGTCCTGGATTCAAATCCCCACAAGGACAACATCTGCAAGGAGTTTTTATGTTCTTACCATGTTTTTGTTTGTTTCTTCCGGATACTCTGGCTTCCTCCCACATTCCAAAGACATACTAATAGGGAATTTAGATTCTGAGCCCCATCGGGACAGTGCCGGTAATGTCTGTAAAGCACTGTGAAATTAATGGCGCTATATAAATGAGTAAAATAAATAAATAGCTCTATTACAGCTAAGCAAAAATTGACAAAATTTAACAAGGATTTTAGTTAACACTCAGACTATATGAAGCCCACTGTGGGTCCCTGACTTTAGAGTGGGTCCCAGACCGTAGAGGTGCAGCACCCTACGTAAACATCTTCCATTTCTGTTCTGCACCACCAGGGGGAGTGACTGTGTTGTCCCATTTTCATGGCAGTGGAAATGAGGATTACTGCACTGAGTGTTTACTTAGTTAAAAAGTAATGTCTGATGGATGATATGCTCATCAACTAACATATGCATCTGTTACATAAATGTGCAAGCAACAGCTAGATATTAAGCTTTAGATAAGATGATACTGCTTCCAAGCAACCATAGAATTCTCAAAACCACTTCTGCAGAGCTTTGCATGATTAGCTTAGGCTATGTGCACATGCTGCAGAATGCTCTGCAGATTTGTCCACGCAGATTAAGTGAAATCCGCAGGTAAAACCTGCGGGTTTGCCCTGCGGTTTATCATCTCTACAATGGAGCAGATGGCAAACTGCAGCAGAATCCACAGAAAGAATTGGCACGTCAATTCTTTCTGTGGTTTTGAATAGAAAATAAAGGTACTGTACAACGCAGCAGAAACTGCTGCGGATCCGCAGGGCCAGATCCGCAGCAGAATCCGCAGCGTGCGCACTAGGGTGACCGCAAAAAATCGATGTCGGAATTTTGTCCGTCTGGACCCCACAAAACGATTCCCCTTTCCAGATATTGAGAGAGCCAAAATTTGAGCTCGATCAAACGACGTTAACCCATGCCGCTCGTCGCTCAAAGTTTGAAAAAATCCAAATTGAGGTATTTTAAGATTTAGGTATTTTGCATAGTCTGTTAGACTATAAAGAATGTGACAACAACATTGCAGAAATAGCCCTGACCAAATTTTCGAACCATTTGTGGTATTTGAATGCAGAGTTGGTGGGATTATCGTTTTTTGATCCCACCATTACAGACAATGAAAAGTTGTTAATGGCTAATAAATTGCTCAGTAGCACAGATGAACCATCAGAGCACGCTAGGGTTGTAAATCCAAAAGTTAGGAAAGAAAAATTAAAAGAGGTAGGAAGTAACCGACTTTAACGACCTTCTGACAAAAGATGAAGAACAAAAGCAATATGTCCTGCAAGTTGTAAGCAAATGCCGAGCATTATATTCTGACGTTTCAAAAACTACTTTAACAAAAGCTCTAGAATAGATTAGATAACTATGTAAAATTATCAACTCATGTAGGTTAGCGTGCTCTGATGGTTCATCTGTGCTACTGAGCAATTTATTAGCCATTAACAACTTTTCATTGTCTGTAATGGTGGGATCAAAAAACGATAATCCCACCAACTCTGCATTCAAATACCACAAATGGTTTGAAAATTTGGTCAGGGCTATTTCTGCAATGTTGTTGTCACATTCTTTATAGTCTAACAGACTATGCAAAATACCTAAATCTTAAAATACCTCAATTTGGATTTTTTCAAACTTTGAGCGACGAGCGGCACGGGTTAACGTCGTTTGATCGAGCTCAAATTTTGGCTCTCTCAATATCTGGAAAGGGGAATCGTTTTGTGGGGTCCAGACGAACAAGATTCTGACATTTTTTCCCCCCCATATGAGATCCGGTCACCCTAGTGCGCACACACCCTAAAGGTACCATAGGGTTGACTATAGAGTTATCTCGACTTTCCTAACTTTTGATTAATCTATTTCTTGTGCTTGCAAGCCTTAAAAAAGGCTTTTGTGCTTCTTGTGAGATTATCATTTTAGGTACATATTATAAGATTCACATATGGAGTATACATACAAAAAGAATGTGTATTCACATAATAGAAATAACCATTCCTATAATATTTTCAGAAAGTAAAATGTAACTAAGTATATGACACATTGTTTTGTTATAGGTATTAATAGATTTATCAAATGCCTCCTATCTTGATAACATGCCACGTTGGTACCCATTGAAGGAGCAAAGTGAAAGTATTGACCATGCCAAGTCTCACCCCAGTCACAGCAGTCAACAAGTACCAAAACCATCAGTCATTAAGAGCAGAAGTCATGGAATCTTTCCAGATCCATCAAAAGGTAATAGAAAAGTGTATGCATTCATTAAATAATGTTCTATTTTTGCATTTATATATTTTGTGAATGATGTCTTTATAGTAACCGCCCACTTAATAACTTTCATAGCATAATACTTTTAATGTACACACTTTAGACAATTTACAATATACTTTGATTTCTAGAGGACAATTTGAACATATCCTTAGTCAATCAAAATTGACACCAATCTACCATTTTTTTATTGCTCCTGCTCAATCAAAACCACAAATATCGCTTTTGTTAATTGAGGAAATGTTTGAATAAATAAAAAAGCAAAGGGCATATTTCTTCATGTTGTTAGATGTTCTACTATACAACTTTTTTTAGGTTTAATACTGGTTTTGTGAAAATAAATAAGAATTTAATCTAAAAATATTATTATATTATATTTGCTCAGGTCAAGAATATCTCCAGACCTGAGAATAAAAATTCTCAAAAATGGTAATATTTTTTCCTCCTTAGTGTGGAAACTAACTTTCTACCTGTGTACTTTTAGATATGCAGGTTCCAACTATAGAGAAATCTCATAGCAGCCCTGGTAGCTCAAAATCTTCTTCTGAGGGACACCTTCGTTCACATGGACCATCACGTAGCCAAAGTAAAAGCAGTGTCACTCAGACCCATCTTGAAGATGCTGGAGTAGCCATCGCTGCTGCTGAAGCAGCTGTCCAACAGCTTCGTCTTCAACCAAGTAAAAGACGCAAATAAATTCCTCAGCATGGCAGCTTAATGTTCATCTGTTGCCTTTTCCTGCTGTTTCCCCTTGTTGACCATTATTTGTTGTCACTACTTGTTCACCTTTGTTAACTGTCCTTTATTGTGAAAATTTTGTCCACATCTAATATATGTTACCCGATTTTTGTTTACTGAGATTTAATGAAACTGGCTGTTTCCTCATTGGTTCATTCTTTCATCCAAGTGTCTTCATTTCGTATAATGTCTGGTATGCCCCATAATGTTGATTACATGTATGACTTTCGTAGGTCCAATCTCGGTGTCATTTCTTCGTCCTCAAATTTATTTTAGTCACGACAGGACCAGAATTCACTATTTTATTCTTCATACATGCCAAGTGTGTGAGCATTGTGTACATTTAGCCATGCTTTATTTCCAAGAGATAACATTACAAAGTTCATGCATAATCACAATAGTGAAAACCATAGCCATTATTAAGACTAATAAATGTTGAACCTCCACCAGTCACACCTTTGTAAAACACATTTGCTCATATCATTTTCAGTGACTGCTTAACATCACTGCACGCCCATGCCCACATTCTTCATATATGAAATATTAAAGTGTATTTTTTTATGGAATGTAGATTTAATCTAATGATTGGACTATTCCTAGTTTTATTTCATTTAGATTTTCTTTGTTCTAGACTGTCAGTAGACCTCAAGTTAGACACACATACTACTTTTGCATGATGATCAGCTATGAAAACCATAAGACTTTTTCAGTCAAAACCTTTGTCTATTGATATGGTATGTTTAGGACATTGATACTTATTCTATACAATCTAAAACCATAAAATGAGCTTTAAAAGAAAAAAACATACATAAATATGAATGATTCTTCTGCCCGATTGCACACAAGTAAATATAAATTCTTCTGCCCGATAGCACAGTATATTCTTCTTATTTATAACTAAACTGTATATACGTAAAATATATTTTTGAAAACAGAAGTCATAATAGCAAACAATATATCTATCCAATTAAAATATGATATCAGTCATGGTCAAATATACAGTAAATACAAAAAATGTAATACATCTGAGCAGAGTATGTGGTCAGTATTGGGACTATGGTGATGTTCAGTTACCTCCACTTACCATACTGGACACAGATCACTAAAAAAGTTACAAACAAGCAACAGAAGTATTTATCAACACTAGAAATTATGCAGGGTGACCCCTTCTTATAAAAAATAGGCAAAAACATAAACTTTTCGGAACTTCAGAGTATGTCTTTTGTACGTTGTATTTTTTGCCATTGTGAGTTTATGGAAACCATAATCAAGGTCAAGGCATAATATAATGGCCAATCTAATTCTAGATTATCTAAGCAAACACTTTTGGAAACACTAAAATGCTAATGTGTTCAGTGTTGCAATATATGATAGATTTTTTTTTCTTATCTGTTACTTTTTCAGCTGTGTAAATAAATGACATATACACAGTACCATGAAACGATGGCTCCACATGGTATATCATCGCTAAGCACTTTTAATGTAAATAATACCATTTGTTTTCCAAGTGTGCGGATCCCAGATGTTTATATTGATACATAATATTTTGGAACGAGTAACGGACCTCCTAAGTGATGCTACTGTAAACTATCTTGAATTCACATTACTATTTCTTATTGCAGTCAACACCCTAGAGCATATCGTTTATGAAAAATGAAAACCTTCCAAGAGAGATAAATGTATTTGTTGCGGAAATTTGTTCTTGCATGTACTCTCACAGGAGTAAAGCCATGGTGGGAAAAAAACAACATTATTTTAAACCAATAAAAAGAAACAGCCAGTTTTAAAGCCCCTTAATGCTGTGCATGTGGTGTCTCTTTGGTGTTAAAAACACTACCTATCTGAATACAGAAAACAACACTTCTGTTTGCATGAATAACATTTAAGCTGCTTCCATCTGAGGATACATACTATGGGTTTCCATTTCACCCACACTACCACAGCAGCACATAAAAATGGTCAGTCTAATTATGCCAGGAAGCAGCATAGACACAGCATAGCAGGAGTACTCCCAATTCAAAGAACTCAGTCTGACAATCTGCCTTCACCAGCAACTGACAGCAAAGACCAAAGCCAGCTAGCACTCAAGAAGACGATGTCCGATGGATCCGTCAAAGCAGAAGGTGAGTCAAATATTGTTTTAGCATTGTTTCTTTCTTAAGGACCATGTTCATACGTATGAAATGGCTAACTAATTTAGAATAACATATTAGCATCTTCCTGCAATCTTTGTTTGTGACAGGTCTTTTTTGAAAGAACTTTAAATCTAAGCATACTGAAACAAAGTGTGAGTTTATTTTATCCATAAATGCAAAATGTAATGTAGGTATATTTTTTACATGGTGCACGGCACATACATGGTCACCAGAAGTGATGTATGCGGGATAAATGCATTATAAGTTCCCAGGTAAAATATAGCAAGCAAAAGGATAACAACAGGCTATGGCATGGCGTTTCTGGCCAAAAACAGCATGTAGGAAAGTAACTTGAAATAGGAATGGGTGATGAAAAAACTCCTTCTAAATAGATTCCAAAGTTTCCACAAAATCAAGTTAGCCTGCTGCCTCCACTCTCCGACACCACAAAAAACTAGATGTTGTATGGATAACTAGGCAAAGAGAAACCAAGGAGTGACAACCAACTGAATGGAAAGTGAAGGCAAAACTGACAAGTGCTCTACTATCCTTTCATTTCCCAGCCTATTCTCAACAAGCCCCTCAACCATAGATGGTGATGGCACTTTTCGAATGAAATTGGTGGTTTATTTAATAACTTGTGCAATAAACACTAAATACAATAACCATTATTACAATATCTGCAATATCTATCCGTACCAGGGTTCCACTTTGTCAGGACAAAACATGAATAGTCATACCACGTACTTATAGGCCCATCATATCACTCCAGTGGGGACATCCAGTATATTTTATGGTGGGCATTCTAGCATATAACATAATGACATTGCACTACCACAATTTCACAGCTACTTGATGTAAAATATCTCTGGCAGATTTGTTGCTCCTATATGTTTTTTGGTTATGGGAAGCGATGCTACACAACTTAGCATAGCCACATTTATATGCCCCTATAAGGTGTATTCAATTATCACATATTCAACCATTACCTTTATCCCTTAACTTTGGATCCAAAGGTTTCATAGTTTTTTTAGGTTGAAGGTAGACATAAGTTCAGCAAGTTTAACTAATAGCCTAACATAACATGTTGACCCAAGGGAAGTGTAAAAAACCCACGCTAATAGCCCCATATTAGGGGAAGCATTCCTTCTAACTCAACAAGCAAACTAGTTCGCTAGATCAACATCCCATCCAAAAATATAGTATACATAACCTGTAATATTACATTTTTCAGGAAAGTCATCCAGGCATCCATGTATTTTTGCAGTGAATCAACCATTACAACATCATGCGGCAGAGAGTTCCAGACTCTTATTGCTCTTAAAGAAAAGAATCTGCATCTGTGATTATGATTAAACGTTCTATCCTTTAGATACCTCCTATGCACTGGAAACCAACATCATAATCAGTACTCTATGTGTGGCCGCGTTAGTGACTTAAATAGAGGCAAAGCTATGGTCTCATCATGAGCATCTCTGCCTCATTTAATGCTTCCCATTATTTTATTAGCCTTGGCAGCAGCTGCCTGACACTGGTCACTAAAGTTGAGGTTTCTTCCATCCATACACCCAAGTTTTTTCAGTGAGAATTTTGCCCAGAGTTTTACAATTTAGTACGTAATTATACATCTTATTTCCTGTGCCCAAGTGCATGATCTTACATTTATCTACATCAAATTTGAATTGCCATTTCTCAGCCCAAGCCTGGAGCTTATATAAATCCCTCTGTGACTTGCAAGATGACTGCACAAAATAAATAGAGCTTACTGCAACCGGTGAGTTAATGAGAGGTGGCAAGCAGAGGCTTATTGGGTAAAACTGAGGGTCTGGAGGGATCAGGAGAGTTGCAAGATGACCACACAGTATGAATTGATGGAGGAGGTCACCAAGCAAACTGAATGCTTGAGTCTCAATACTGAGGGTGTGTCTCTATTTTGGCTTTTAGAGGCCTAGGAAATGATGCCACAGAGACATGCTGACATTTAAAAAAAAAACCTGACAATGAGCACAGCAACGAGCAGTAGCCAAAGAGAAGGTAGCCAAACTTGATTTAATGGTTTGTTATCCAATATGTTACTCAGATATGGGTCATTCCCCAAAATATCCCATTACTTCTGTAAAATATTATGGATCTGAACCCATCTATTACATTAAAAGTCTCATACACTTATGTTCATCATTGCCATCTATGGTTGAGGATTTGTTAAGAGAAGGCAATAAGAGAAATGAGAGGACTAAGATCAGGTACCCCCCATGACAAGTAAGTGAAGGTCTTTCTTATACAAGGCCCACTTCAGTTTTAACTTCACTTTCCATTCAGTTGGCTAGTGCTCCTATGTTTGTTTTTTTTATTTTCCAGTTGCAATGGAGATTACAATATTGACCAGAAATGAGACATTTACTGATTATTTACTCGTCCTCTTCAGAGCTACAGTTTCACCACTTTAAATAATGGCAGCTTAAAGTTGTGGGTTTTTTCATCTCACCTGACTTCTATTGTTTTCAACATCAAAGCTAGCCAATTTTCCGATTTTTTTTTTCTATATATATATATATATATATATATATATATATATATATATATATATATATATATATATATATATACACACATACACACACACACACACACACACACACACACACACAGTCATGGCTGAAAGTTTTGGCACTCTTGAAATTGTTCCAGAAGATGATTGCAATTACATGTTTTGTTGTACACATGTTTATCTCCTTGGTGTGTATTGGAGCAACACAAAAAAAACTGAAAAAAAAATGCAAATTGGACATAATTTCACACGAAACCCCAACAATGATCTGGGCAAAATTGCTGGCACCCTCAGCTTATTATTTAGTTGCTCACCTTTTGGAATAAATAACAATATCAATCGCTTCCTATAACCATCAACAAGCTTCTAACACCTCTCAACTGGAATTATGGACCACTGTTCTCTTGCAAACTGCTCCAGGTCTCTCATATAGGAAGGGCACCTTCTCCTAACAGAAATTTTAAGATTTCTGCACAGGTGTTCAATGGGATTTAGACTCAGACTCAGTGCTGTCCATGTCAGAAGTCTTGAAGTATATTTTGGGTCATTGTCCTGCTGGAAGACCCATGACCTAGGACGTAAACCCAGGTTTCTGACACTGGGCACTACATTGAGACCCAAAATGCTTGGCTGATCTTCAGATTTCATTATGACTTGCACACAGTCAAGGCACCAAGTTCCAGAGGCAACAAAACAACCTCTAAACATCTTTGAGTCACCACCATATTTGACTGTAGGTGTTGTGATCTTTTCTTTGCAGACCTCATTCTGTTTTCATTAAACAGGAGAATAATGTGCTTTATCAAAAAAGTTCTCTCTTGGTCTCATCTGTCCACAAGACACTTTACCAGAAGGGTTTTGGCTTACTTACATTTTGGCAACATGCATCTAGCCTTATTACATCTCTGTCAGCAGTGGGGTCCTCCTGGGTCTCCTTTTACATTTAATTCAAATGTCAATGGATAGTTCACATTGACACTGAAGCACCCTGAGCCTGCAGGGCAGCTTGAACTTATTCGAACGTGATTGGAGCTGCTTATTCACCATCCAGACTATTCTGTGCTGCAACCTTTTATAATTTTTTCTCTGTCGTCCACATCCAGGAAGATTAGCTACGATGTCATTGTTGTAAACTTCTTGATTATGTTGCGCACCGTGGAGAAAGGAACATCACGATCTCTGGAGATGGACTTGTAACCTTGAGATTGTTGATATTTTTCAACAATTTTAGTTCTCAAGTCCTCAGACAGTTCTCTTCTCTTTCTGTTGTTTATGTTTACTGTGGCACACACAATGCAAAGACTGAGTCAACTTCTCTTTTTATCTGGTTTCAGGTGTGATTTTCATTTTGCCCACACCTGTTACTTGCCACACTTGAGTTTGAATGAGCATCACATGCTTGGAACATATACAAAAAATTCACCAGCAATAAATTTTGATCAAATACCCATTTCAAATGGCGACTCAAAAACAATAATCTAAGCAAGGAGAAACAATGAGTAAATGTTGCCACAATAGTATGAAAAAATATTTATCATTTATTAACAGAATGTTATACAGAAGTCATGATCCAATACAGATCACAACAAATTACATGGGTTTTTCAACATATAGCGTGACTAAATCCATAGGCATGAATGACCAATGGATACAAGACGGGATAAAATTTTCTGGAATTGGCAAATATTGGCAAATATTACCATTAAATATAGATTGTGTGTATCTCCATAGTGGAAACATATGCCAACAGATATAGTGAAAAAACGGAAAAAACTTCTCATTTCAGTGACTATCACATGTCCACTAAACACTAAACCGCTCCATACAAACAGTGTTACAGCGTGATAGAAAAGGTTAACAAGTTAATAAATAGTTACCCATGATTATCAAAAAGTCCCGTCTTGACCCAGGTCACGTACCCCGATGAGCGTTTTGCATACACAGAATATCGCTTCCTCAGGAAGCAACACGTGTAATTACAATAATTTGCTGAGAGAAATACTTCATTTTCTGGATTAATTTAAAGGACGCTAACACTTTCGGCCATGACTGTATATATACAGCGAGGAAAATAAGTATTTGATACACTGCTGATTTTGCAAGTTTTCCCACCTACTAAGAATGGAGAGGTCTGTAATTTCTATTGTAGGTAGACTTCAACTGCGAGTAGCAAAATCTTTTTAAAAAATCCAGAAAATCACATTGTATGATTTTTACATAATTAATTTGCATTTTATTGCATGTATTTTCTTGCACATATATTCTTTGTAGTTGGAAAACTTGCAAAATATAATCGGCAGTGTATCAAATACTAATATATATATATATATATATATATATATATATATATATATATATATATAAAACATGCATTTTACCATTACTATCGCACTACTAATAAGAGCTGTTGACTAGTCTTGGTACGCAGGATGCATGCAGAAGTAGGCGGGCCTAAATGGAAGAAGTGTATAAGTGGGTGGAGCTTCAGGGAGGAAATACGCAGAGCCCTGGTTCGTAAGTGTGAACTTAGCCTTAGCCATGCTTCCGTGGTTAACTTTAATCACACAGGAACGCCTCTATTGCTGGATTATCTCATTACCAATAGACTTGTACAGGACTCTTTGTGGGCAAGTCCAAGCTCACAAGTTCCCCCACAGCTGACCGAATTGCATGAGACATGGAAATTGGTGTTTGTGTGTGGGGAGCTGAGGGTAAGGGGTACCAGGTGTCACTAATCCAATATTTATCTTTTTAATAATTAGGTGATAAATGCTCTTTTAAAACCTCCTTTACAATATATTATCTCTAAGCTATGTGGTCTGGATGTTTTAATCGTATAAATATCAAAAGCCAGTATACACAGGTCCAGGTTTATTTTCCAACATTAGAGTGTTGTTTTTTTATCTGTTTTATGGTCAGTTTACAGCTTAGACAGAGCACAAGCAATAATGATTATATTAATAGTAAGGTTGTATTTGTATTCTAATGTATGGCAATCACAAAGAGAATCTGATAAACTGTTTTGAGTAATAGAGTCTGTAGCAATGCCATCAAGGTTTACTTCAATTGGGCAGAAAGAATAGCGCTGTATGCTGTCAAAATTGATGGAACAAGCAATGTAGCCAATGAAGGACACTCTGAAGACCAATGTGAAAAAAAACTTATAATAATGAGAATAATAATGTTCTCCCGAAAACTTGTTGCCTAAAACTACAGCCACGGTTTATGCTGTTACTTTATTGTAGTAGTGTTCTTTTCAGTCACTTGCTCGTCGTCCATAAACATTAATGACATATTGACACCTCCATATACTGCCATGCATGTGCCATAAACTTAGTAGCAAAATACACCTCTATTAAAAACTATTGAGGAATTCATTAAGATTGTTCTACATCATTCAATCAAAAAATATCCCCCAGAGTAAGAGGCCCCAAATTCATTAAGATGCACATGTAGCTTAATGAATTTGGCACCAGAATCAGAAATGTATTATATTTATGAGTTGGTGATTTCGGCTAAAATTTACACCACTTCCTGGTGTACATTACAGTATTTCTGGCAGCCAAGTTTGACCATGCCCCTTTGCTAGCCTCCACACCAATGCCATCAACATTTCTGATGCAGACTGTAATTTTCGGCTTCAAAAAATGGATTCCTTAGAAATTATTGAATTACCATGCAAAAATAAAGGTAGAGACAACTAAATACAAATGTTACAATCCACTGCACATGGTAAGAACTGTAAAAAGGTATGTAGGAAAGACAATTCAGACATCAATACAGGAAAAGGATCTTTGTAGTTTGGAGGACATTATAATTATAATAAAGGGTTGTTAGGGACTTTAACATTGACGGTCTATCCTTAGGATAGTTCATCAATGTCTGATTGATGGGGGTATGCCACTCAACACCCCCACCAATCAGCTGTTCCCATTGTCGGCCGTCACTTCTCAGTTGAGGAGCTGCGTCGACAGTATAATGGCTGCTGCCAAGGGTATTTCACATCTTCCCCCTATTCAAATAGATAAGGGGTCGATGTGCAGTACCCGGCCGTGATCACTATTCCATTGACAGAGCTGTGTTGTGCAGCTCCATAACTGAGCAGTTACGGCCAACAGTGGGAACAGCTGAACGGCAGAGTGCCAGGTGTCACACACCCATCAATCACACAGTGATGACTTACCCTAAAGACAGGCCATCATTGTTAAAGTCCCAGACTATCCCTTTATAAAAGAGCTAAAGAAAGGTAGATCTTAATGGACATGTGTATATTTTAACTTAGCTAAGTATACATGTAACTGCCTTAATTCAATTCTAAATATATTTGGTAGTGAAAAGTGATTCCATATGTGTGTTTAGTTCTAGGGAACCTTGAATATGCATCTTTTGTGAAAATTGCCTATAGTAGTCCTTAGATACATCTGGATCGATAGCAACATCATTTTCTAGGTCCATGGTAACTTGTTGATTTTTGTTACAGTAACTCACTGTCTCTGGTTACAAATGGTAATATTAATAGCCCTCATTCACGTCATATTCAGATTAGATTTTTATTGATAGAATACTTCAGTGACAAAGTAATGTGCCAATACTAAGAAGGTCAAATAAATCAGAAATGTTTTGACTATGACATATACCCTTCATCAGGATCACTGGAAGTATGGGATGCCAAGATATCTGTGGAGCAGCCTTGTTTTCAGAACATGTTTCCTGTTTATTATGGGTTTATACACTGTGCATACTATCATGATGTGTTGTAGTTTTCCAGTTTTGAGCATAGAAAGTGAAGAATTAACATTTTAGATATGATTAAACTTAAGCAGGGGTGTTTCATTTCCAAATAATGGGGAGTTTCTTTGAGCAGCTGGTGATTAGAAAACAATTTTTTGTTGGTAGGGAACTGTACCTAGTAATAATACAGAGAACAGGTCAACAAAATTTACACAAACTTTCAGTAGAACATTTAGTTCTATATCATATTTTTACTATTTTAACTTTTTTTTTATCAGTATAACGTTTTTGTTGCATTTTATACTAATGCTAAGTTGTCGCACTTTATGCAGTGTTGTTTTCTTATTGCCTATGCCATAGATTGATCGCTTGTTTGGTGACACGTTAAAATGAAATGTTTACTTTTCTTCATACAGCGAGACCGGCAACGCACAGGACTACTGAGTCTACAGTTTCCACAACTTCATCAGTCAGTAGTTTTGGCAGTGGGTACAGTATGGACAGTGATAGTAACACCACCCAGGGAGATAGCAATCTGTTTCAAGTTCCAAGAATGTAAGTAACAATCTTTTCTGTCCATTTCAAGATAAATATGTGTATCCATATATTTGTACCCATTATCTTCTCCCACATACATACAAGTGCATTGTATCACTTTTTCTTATAGAAGAGAATTTTCATTCAGATACTAACTTAAGCTGCAGTGATGAAAATAATTGCAATTCAAGCAGCACTATTTCTTCTATTAAAGCACTGGAGACATTAGTGGAAACCTACAGTCCCGATTATAAGTCATTCGGGTCCATTAGCTCCTTTAGAATCACTCATCACAGATTTAGCACTGTATTCAGGTTTCCATTATGAGTGGATTCAGTTACCAACTCTATACAGCATAGTTCTTCCACCCAGGCACACAATTTCTATGAGTTGTAGATTCTAAATATATGTAGTCTAATTAGCTTTTATAGGTCTTGCCTAGATCACCGACAAACTCATATTACGTTATATCAGTTGAAAATTAATATTCCATCACAGGACTTGTGAGGCAATCCAGATGTAAGGGTAATTAAATTTACTTATCTATCTAGAAAAAAAAACATGTTTCTTAGAATAGGTTAGCAAGTAGCCACAAAAGAAAATCTAAAATTTAAGAAAAATAAAATATTTTTTTTTAGCTTCATTGGTTATCCTTACAATGGTTTAGGATAAGGCTTTTCTAATAAATTCTCTATAATTTGATCTAATAACACTGTTTGTTTAAGCCATATATTGGTTTCAATTACTTTGGGGTATCCTGAGTTTGAAGATATGTCTAATTCGTAAAATGTGTCTTTTTATATTATTTTATACATATTTTTAATTGCAGTGTATTCAGTTTTTTCATTTGAATATTTAGATTTTTCATGTATGAAAGAAATATGTATAGACTACTTGTCATTAGAAATGTCATAGTGACATGATTGGTTGGTGTTTAGATGCTAAAATCAGCGCCCCCCTGAGAGCAGAGTGAATAGTTTACAAATCTATGAATTTGTAAACCTTTTGCTCTGCTTTCTGACGAGAGCTGAGTACAAGCAATTTTTTATTATTATTATTATCATACATTTATATAGCGCAATTTATTCCATGGCGCTTTACATATGAAAAGGGGAAATATAGACAAGTACAATAAACATGTGTAAGACAAGAGATACACAAGTACAGAAGGAGAGAGGACCCTGAGGATCATTGCAGGCTGTAGGCTTGTCGGAACAGGTGGGTCTTCAGGTTCTTCTTGAAGGTTTCCGTTGTTGGTGAGAGTCTGATGTGTTGCGGCAGAGAGTTCCAGAGTATGGAGGAAGCACGGGAGAAGGCTTGTATGCAGTTGTCAGAAGAAGAGATAAGGGGGGAGTAGAGAAGGAGATCTTGAGAGGATCAAAGGTTGCGTGTGGGTAGGTACCGGGAGACCATGTCACAGATGTATGGAGGAGATAGGTTGTGGATGGCTTTGTATGTCATGGTTAGGGTTTTTGAACTGGAGCCTCTGGGCAATAGGAAGCCAGTGAAGGGCCTGGCATGGGGGAGGCTGGGGAATAGCGGGGAGACAGGTGGATTAGTCGGGCAGCAGAGTGTAGGTTGGACTGGAGTGGTGCCAGAGTGCTAGAAGGGACGCCATAGAGTAGGATGTTGCAGTAGTCGAGGCGGGAGATGATAAGGGTGTGCACTAGTGTTTTTGTGGTTTCATGGTTGAGGAATGCGCGGATCTGGGAAATATCAGAAAGCAATCAGAAATAAAGGGGCAAGCCATCCTCTTTGGTGGAAGATTCAGAACCTGGACCCCTATTCTTCAACATTTCTGATATATTACTGTTACTGGCATCACAGTTCTGCAGTGGTAAGAATGATGCCAGTAATATGGCATGTGACTGCTATGATCATTGATTGGCTGCATCGGTCACCTACTGGTTACTGACAAACAAAGACAGGAGATTATGTGCTGATCTCATAAGGAACAGGAGAGGAAAATTTGGACTACTTTGATATTTTATCAAACCTGCTGCTATTTTTATTTGTTTTCTAGAGCTAAATATCACTGTAATTGCAATACCACCCAGCGCAACATGTCTAAAGTTACATGATCTTTCTAAAATATAAGAATATTGTGATAGGGGCTTAAAACATGAAAATCTTTTTTGTGTTATTGTCACCTATTTTATTTGCTTTTGTTCTTGCACACTAGCTCCCTCACAGTCCTAGTTCCTTTGCTTCCAAGCTGATGTTGAGACGTTCATGGAACACCATGTGACCAATTCTACTAACCTCATAAGATGTCACATTATGACATCATTTTTTTCAAACTCAGTAATCTACAATTCTATGACTTTTTCACAACTGAAGCCCATTTCTTTGGAAACCTACATGATTTGGTGTAAAAGGAGCCACTGCTATTTACCTATTCAATACCAAAGACTAATAAAATGGTTTATACATTATATATATCACATTGGAGGGAGCTTATTAAAGGGAACCTGCCATCAGAATTTACCCTTAAAAGTTATTATTAGTGCTTTATAAGCCTTCTGTGACACTCTTTAAAGATTTTGTTCACTACTTGGACAACTTCTTATCATACCCATTGTTTGGCCCCCGATAAAATAACAAAGGTTATACTCACTTCCCGTGCTGGTGCCTTTTCTGCGTTGTCAAAATTTGCTGTTGCGGGTCACCCGTGCTGTTGTTGTGACATGTGATACTGGCGCTCAATCAGCTCTGACATCACTGTCTCCGGCTTCAGAAAAATCGAGCATGAAGAGGAAGTCCAAGATCAGCTTCCTCTTCATGATTTATTTGTCTGAAGGACAGCGAAGCCACCACTGATTGGGCATCAATGTTACGTTTCACAACACCGCACGAGGGCCACTGGGAGAGCAAGTGCTGATACCTCGGGAATAGCGCCTGCACGGTGGGTGAGCATAAACTTTATTTTATGGGGGCCAAACATTTTGAACAAGAAGGGGCTGTCCAAGTAGTGGATCCCCTTTAACAATGCCTGTATAAAGCCATATATGCTAAATATAAGTGTTTAAAAACTAAGATTAATTTCCCCTGCTCTCCCTGCAGGTACAGCACCGCTGTCAATCAGTTCCCACAACAGTGTAAAGGATATTACTTTATGTGAAGGAAGTGCAGGGAGGAGGAGAAGACAGCTTCTTCTCTGCCTCCATGCTCTCCCTGAACGTGCCCAGTTGTCAGTTGCACTGCTGTGTGCATGCTCCCAAAGTGCAGTGTAATTTATTTGTACCAGTCCCAAACTAGCAGGGACAAATATACTTAGTTTTTATACATATACACTTTGGGTCCAATTCATCTTTTGCGACTTATTGAAGTCACTTTTTTTGTCTTGTGGTAATTCCAGAACGCAGACCTTGTTTTTGTGGTGTGCAGTCAATAAACAAACTCCACCATCTATAGGCTTAGATTCCTGTGCAGAAGTTAAAAACTTCAAATGTTTCAGTCACTAACGTCATTGATCAGGTTAATTGTCCAATTGATTCTGAGGGATCAACAATAAAATATTAATTATTGCTATTTCTGTCTCCATTTCTATAGGCTCTCAGCCTGTCTTTTGTAAGTGGTAAAAGTCTCAAATTATTTAATGGGTCACTTAGCTATAAGTAGTGCACTATATGGAATGGTACAATGCGTTCACTTCGACTCACTTAAGATACCGTAATTGGCAAATTGATTTCATAAGTAAATCCGACTGGTTGATAATAATGTGCTTGTTTTTAACAGTGGCAAAATGAATCAAAATGGACAGGACCAGACTGGATTGGGTTTGACTGAAACAGAAGGTATTATCTACAGTGGCATCTCCATTGATATTTTTATATTTGAATAATGTATATATAATTTGCGCTCAGATACCCCTAAAAGTATAATCACAAATTATATATACATTATTCAATTTTTTATAATTGACATTGTGGTGATGATTGTCTTTTAATTGTGCTGCTGGATCCCCTCTGCATCTTAGCGCCACTATGATTGTTTTATTACTATATTTCTATATTTGCTACATTGCTAGTACTATTTTCTGGCATTTTTTATATAAAACAGTTTTTATTGTATAAAAGCGCCCAAACATAAAAAAATTATAAATGAGGTATTGCTGTCATCATACTGACGAAGAACAATAAAACTGCTTCATCAATTTTACCACACGTGGAATGGTATAAACCCTCCCCAAAGAAATTCATGAATTGCTGATTTTTGTTCATTCTGCCTCCCAAAAATCGGAATAAAAAGCGATCAAAAAATGTAATGTGCCCAGAAATGGTACCAATAAAATCGTCAAAAAACAAGACCTCACATGACTATGTGGGCCAAAATATGAAAAATTATTGCTCTCAAAATGTGGTGATGCAAAAACTATTTTTTGCAATAAAAAGCGTCTTTTACTGTGTGACAAACATAAAAACAGGCTATAAATAGTAAACCAAACCCCCCATTGTTACCCCCCTTAGTTAGGGAAAAATATTAAAATAAAACAAAAATGTATTTATTTCTTTTTTCCCATTAGGGTTAGGGTGGGGGCTAAAGTTAGGATTATAGGGTTGGGGCTAAAGTTAGGGTTAGGGTTGAGGATTAGGATTAGGGGTGGGAGTAGGGTTAGGGGTTTTAGGAATAGCAGAACACACTAAATAAAAATAATAAAGTGCGTTCGCCACTCGGGGTCCACGTGGGTTAAACATCACCCAGGTGCGCAGAGCAATCTCTGTTAAGTCACAGAGGTGCCAACAAAGACAAATACAATAAGGCTGAGCCTGTTGGAGTCACAGTACTCTGAGTAAATGCACACATGGTATCTGGTCACAGGAGCAGAGCCAAAGACAGCGGAACTGCGTCTGTCTAGACCTACCGTGCGTGCGACATCGCAACTGCGGACGCCAAGGAGGGCTGCAACTGCAGTGCGGCGTAGGACACTGCCTCTAGATTACAAAGCTAGCACGCAAGTGCAATGTCGGATGCTAGCAACTGTGGATGATGTAGTAGTGGTGCGCTGGCGCTGACTCTAAGCTTAGTCCCTGTCCACATACATAATATCAGAGGGAAGGGGTTTCAAATGAGTCATTAACCAGAGTCATAAATTCATCATCATTCACACAGTAGCAACTAGAGACTATACTAATGGCCATGCGCGCTTTTTATAGCAGCCGGGACCTTCCAAAAGCTTCCAGATCTCCGAGATGTACCAATGAAATCTGGAGCAGGACCTGAGCACATGACCCCCGATCTCCAATGGGAAATTGTCTCATGAGCATGCTCAGTAGGAGGACAAAGGAACTTAGCCCCTGGAGAGATTTGCTGCAAGGCAATCTCCTCTGCGGTAGATAAACAGCAAGAGACCACAGAATGTAAGGGTCTGGATTCCTGCAGAGCAGACGCAGAAACCTGATGCCTAACAAGGGGTGTATTAGGGCTAGGTTTGTGGCTAGGGTTATGGTTAGGGTTGTGATAATAGTAATAATACATTTTATTTTTATAGCGCCGACATATTCCGCAGCACTTTACATTTCAAAGGGGATTTGTACAGACAATAGACATTACAGCAAAACAATAATCACATACAGTAGATTATAACAAATACCAAGTGGAAAGAGGGCCCTGCTCGCAAGCTTACAGTCTATGAGGAAAGAGGTAGACACGAAAGGTGGGTGGTAACAGTTGCCCTGACTGTATGGACCAGCCATAATGTTAAGTGTGTAACAGTACAGACACAGAGGGCTAATGGATGCATAAAGCATGTGGGAACATGATGTGGGAAATCTGGTTATGGTAAAACTTTTGGCTGTGCCACACAGGGATAGATTAGGTTAATGTGTTGAGGCGATAGGCCAGTCTGAATAAATGCATTTTCAGGGCACACTTAAAATTTTGGGGATTGGGGACTAATTGTATTGACCTAGGAAGTACATTCCAAAGAATTGGTGAGGCACGTGTAAAGTCTTGGAGACGGGAGTGGGAGGTTCTGACTATTGAGGATGCTAACCTCAGGTCATCAACAGAACAGAGGGCGCGGGTAGGGTGGTATACTGAAACAAGGGAGGAGATGTAGGGTGGTGCTGAGCCATGGAGGGCTTTGTGGGTGAGGGTAATAAGTTTATACTGAATTCTGGAGTGGATGGGTAGCCAGTGTAATGACTGGCACAAGGTAGAAGCATCGGTGTAACGATTGGTGAGGAATATGATCCTGGCTGCAGCATTCAAGACAGATTGGAGAGGGGAGAGTTTGGTAAGAGGAAGACCGATTAGAAGAGAGTTACAATAGTCCAGATGAGAATGAATAAGAGAAACAGTAAGAGTTTTTGCAGAGTCAAAAGTAAGAAAAGGTCGAATTCTAGAAATGTTTTTGAGGTGCAGATGACAAGAGCGAGCCACTGATCGAATGTGGGGGGCAAAGGAAAGCTCGGAATCAAGTATGACCCCAAGACAGCGGGCCTGTTGCTGGGGAGTAATAGTGGAACCACACACAGAAATAGCAATGTCGGGTATAGGTACATTAGTAGAGGGAGGAAACACCAGGAGTTCAGTCTTTGACAGGTTCAGTTTCAGATATAGTGAGGACATGATGTTAGACACAGCGTTTAGACAATCGCCGGTGTTTTCTAGAAAGGCTGGCGTGATGTCAGGAGAAGAAGCATATAATTGGGTGTCATCAGCATAGAGATGGTACTGGAAACCAAATCTACTGATTGTTTGACCAATAGGGGCAGTGTACAAGGAGAAGAGGAGGGGGCCTAGAACCGATCCTTGGGGGACCCAACAATAAGGGGAAGGTGAGAGGGGGAGGAACCGGCAAAAGATACAGTAAAGGAGCGGTCGGAGAGATAGGAGGAGAACCAGGAGAGAACAGTGTCCTTGAGGCCAATGGAACGAAGCATAGTGAGGAGGAGCTGATGATCCACAGTGTCGAATGCTGCAGAGAGATTAGGGTTAGGGGTGTGTTGGGGTTCGGGTTGGAGTTAGAATTGGGGGGTTTCCACTGTTTAGGCACATCAGGGGCTCTCCAAACGCGACATGACGCCTGATTTCAATTCCAGCCAATTTTGCATTGAAAAGTCAAACGGCGCTCCTTCCCTTTCCACGCTCTGCCATGCACCCAAACAGTGGTTTACCTGCATATATGGTGTATCAGCATACTCAGGACAAATTGTACAACTTTTGGGGTCCAATTTCTCCTGTTACCCTTGGTAAAATAAAACAAATTGGATCTGAAGTAACTTTTTTGTGAAAAAGTTAAATGTTCATTACTTTGTCAGAAATCATTCTTTATTCTGATATTCTACTGAGCTCCTCAGTGTTCACTTGGCATAGGAGAGCAATTTAGTACTCCTTCTCAGTTACTTTTTTTCCGCACAAGATGTCGTTCTTGGTTTGAATAGTAATTTTGTGCTGTTAGACTCCTATTAATAATAACATTTAAATTGTATAAACATCTATTGATTTTAGTGAATGAAAATCCAATATCGATGGCTTTGGCCAATGGTCTAATGTTTATTGGGGTGCCCGCTAATTTGTGGTTCAGAGAGATACATATGTCCAATTTCAGAGTTGGCTGAACCTGCTAATATTGATGGCTTTGACCAACAGTCTAATGATTATTAGGATGCCTGCTAATTTGTGTTTCGGAGAGATACGATCACACAGGTCCCATTTCATAGTTACAATTACCATGTTGTGATTAAGATTGCTAAAGTCGAAATGCGTCCACACCAGAACACTGTCCTGTTTGTGACCTGATTTTAATGAGAATGTAAAGCTGCCAAGATTTTACTGGAGACGTTGTGCTTTTTGTTATATTAGACCAATTTCAGAGTGCCGATCGCATTGGTCTCCCTGAAATAATCTACCAGCCAATGTGCCAGACAGTGGCTCTCTAGTAGAGAACACAGGAGCCCTCCGCAAAATGATCGACAGAAGCATTATACAGCTGTCTAAAGTGTATGGCCAGCCTTAGGCTAACTGGATCCAATAGTATATCTTTGCTACAAATGTATCCAGTCTAGGTTCTATTGTAAGCTATATACATTAATGAGCAAAAAGGTAACAAAGTTTTGAACCTTTGACTTTCAGGTTTCATATCTCACCATGCACTACTGCTTTGAACGGGAGACTAAAAGCATTTTATAGACAATCATCTTGGCTATCACATACATAAATTTGACTTGCAACAATTTAGCTTTCGATTAGTTATGCCAATTTTTGTCATGTCACTGCATTGTTACTGTTTTGCTCCTGGTGATGGAAAAATCTTTTCCTGTATATTGCTCAATGCAACCTGTTCTCACATTCCCTAATTGCTCAGTGTGCTATTAGGTTGATCCCTAGTGAAACGTTAATGGTTCAAATCGAGGAGCAGCCATGAAGATTTCCCAAGAAAAGAGAAACAGTATCATCCAGGTCATCGATAGTGGTCTCTCGGACAAGAAAATTGCTAAACTGCATCATATTTGTGCCATGACAGTTGGCAGAATACAAAATGAAGTGCTTCCATCCTTTCAAAAGCCAAGTGGTGGACGTCCAGCAAAATATCGGAGTCAACAAGTCATCACATCACAATGTCTATCAGTTCTGGTGCGACAAGCAAGGCAGTGGAGGTAGCTCATATGCTTTGTAACAGTGAGATCACAGATGTCCATGTAAGCATCGTGCGACGCAATGGTGGCCCAAAGAAAGGTGAAGAGTAGACATCTCAACTAGAGATGAGTGACTTTGCCTTTTATAGGGTCGAGTCGGGTTTCATGAAACCCGAATTTCACAAAAGTCAGGTCGAACGAAGTCGGCCGACTATAGCGAAAAGTCGGAGGCCGACTGAAACACGAAACCCAATGCAAGTCAATGGGGAAGCAAAGTCAGCAGGGAGTGGAGGACAGTAAACACACCTACAGTGCCCATTTCAATGACAAAAACATGAATTCTTATTACTGAAGCTTGTCAACCTTAATTTACTTAATAATAATAGTTACGCATTGAAAACTGGGGGTTATTTGGCTAAAGTTGTGGGGGGTAGGGCTGGCTCCAGGTTTTCATGTGCCCTGGGCCAAAGAGTGTCAGTGCGCCCCTTTAACACATACCACAACTCATGATGCTCCGATACGGCACAGAAATATAGGTATAGTACAATGACTAATACTTCACTGCGTACATGACATGACTGATCTATTTTAAATTGTACAATAGCTCATAAAAAGGACAGTATATTACTCCATACAGTATTATGGCCACCACATTGTGCGCCATACAGAATAATGAGCCCCATATATTTCTCCATACAGACTAATTGGTCACATATAATGTTCCATACAGTATATGATGAGCTCCACATAATGCTACAGTATATGATGGTCCCCATGGAAGATGCTCCAGTGTATGATGGGCCCTAATAATGCTTCATATATAATGGGCCCCATTTCTAATGCTCCAGTATATAATGTGCCCCATAGATGCTGCTCCAGAGTCTGATCTGCCCAATTTAGAATGTTCCAGTATATGATGGGCCCCATGGATGATGCTCCAGTGTCTTATGGGCCCAAATAATGCTCCATATATAATGGGCCTCATTTCTAATGCTCCAGTGTATAATGTGCCCCATAGATGCTGCTCCAGTGTCTGATCTGCCCCATTTAGAATGTTCCAGTATATGATGGGCCCCATGGATGATGCTCCAGTGTCTTATGGGCCCAAATAATGCTCCATATATAATGGGCCCCATTTGTAATGCTCCAGTGTATAATGTGCCCCATAGATGCTGCTCCAGTGTCTGATCTGCCCCATTTAGAATGCTCCAGTATAAGATGGGCCCCATGGATGATGGTTCGGTGTATGATGGGCCCTAATAATGCTCCATATATAATGGGCTCCATTTCTAATGCTCCAGTGTATAATGAGCCCCGTAAATGCTGCTCCAGTGTCTGATGTCCCCCATTTGGAATGCTCCAGTATATGATGGGCCCCATTTTTAATTAACCCAGGCATGGTATATGAAAAGAGCTCCATGGAGTAATCTGAAGTGTGTGCTGCCGCATCCTTCACTTTTGGTGTGGGTGAAGGACACAAGGAAAGGGGTTGCTCCTGACCAGAAGCCTGCACTGACAACTCAGTGCTTGCATTTTTTTAAACTTCAGAAGAGGAGGCGAAGATACTTTGATTAAAAATTCCCTTTTGTTTTGTTCCCTCAGATTTCTATCTATGATATATATGTTTTTACCTACTTCCTGTCTGACGACGTTTTGTTTAAGAACCCCAATGCATGCTGAGATACTCAATTGAAACATCATCAGGAGGTAGAGGCTATGATCCTTGTCGCAGCCTCTGCCCCCACCCTGAAACGGTGTCATCAGTAATATCCTTTTCGGGGACTGGGCTAGTCCTTGCTTTGCTGGAGGCTGTTTCAGCAATGTAAGTCAAAAACAGTGCCTGATGCTCTGGCTTTAAAAGCAGTCTACCTACTGTCATGATCCAGGTTGGATTATGACCGATAAATGCACTAGTAACCTTTTTTTTCCGTAAGCTGTGTGCTTAAAGATAGTTTTGCCCCCGGTGGCCATTAGGGTCATTGCACTGTGGTGGTTTCAGTTCTAGTTTTGCCCCCCGATGGCCGTTAGGGTCATTGCACTTGTTACTTTAGTTTAGTGCACGTGATTATAAAGCAGGTGTGATTGCTCTGGCTCTGCTATAAAAGAGTGTCAGGTGTTGCAATCACTGTTGGTGATATTGCTCATTTCCAACCAAGTCTGGTGGAGGCAGGAACTACAGAGAGAAGTTCCTTGCAGCTCAGGAGAGCTCTGGTGTAAAGTCTGGTGAAGGAAGGGATTACAGAGAGGTGTTCCTTGCAGCTCTGACAAAGCTTGGAGAAGTAGCAGCGATTCTGGAGGAAAGCTGCATTCTGGTGGTGGACTCTGTTGCTGAGAGCAAGAACCACAGAGCAAAGCTAAGTGGTGTTATCCCTGTTTGTGACTTCCCTTATGCATGTTTCAGTACAGTGGTGGGATTAGTTTCTGCACCGTCCATTTCATTAGAAAGGGCTAGGTGCAGGGCGAGCTAGGGTTATTAGGTTCCAGCTCGGCGACAGGTGCGGAGTCTGTATAGGGACTGTTAGGAGTGTAGAGACTGGCTCAGGGGAGTGCAGGAGGTCTCCGCGTCCCCATTCCCTATCGCAGGGCCCTCCATTGTATTGGTTTCCCTGGTGTTTCCCCTTATTATTTAAAATCGCCCTGCTGGAGGCGTTGTATCCAGTTTCACGTGTAATACTGAAGTTCGCCTGCTGGAGGCGGTGTATCCGGCTGCACGTTATATTATTTAAATTCGCCCTACTGGAGGCGGTGTATCCAGGGTCGCGTGTGTCATAGAAATTAGCCCTGCTGGAGGAGGTGTGTCCAGTCACACATTGACCATCACACCTACTCCCAGAAAAGGGAGCCTTACAGGCCTTCCAGAGCTACACCATGATGCAGGCTCAACACCTCCTGCCTTAGCTACTATTGTGTTTTTGGCACTAAAACATGGCGAGGGCGGCTGCCTGGTATGTTAATGCACAATAAAAAACTTGCATGCAGCGCTGTTCACACTATGGACATGCACAGCATCCAGGCCAGTCTAGTAGTGACACCCTTCTATTAGCTCAGGTGGGCTGGCCCAGCGCTATCAAAATGCATGCCTTGTGAACAGACACCGCAGTTTACAAGACCAAATAGGCCCAACTGCACCCTGAATAAAAAGTGCAAAAAACACATTAAAAAATGTGGAGTATTAGCTGATATTTTGGCCAAAATACGTGAGCTCGTAACCTGCACCAAAGGTCTCCATGTTTACAGGTACCTAACACTAAATCCTAACACTGAAATAGCACAGAAAGAGGACTTAAAAATCCTCCAGTAAGAGAAAACAGCAAAAGAGCAAAAAGGTTTACCCGTCCAGGCCTCCAGACAAATGCAGGATGCAGTGGACCCATATAATTAAGATGGCAACACAGGTGCAAGAATACAGATGAAACAACCGCTCACAGCCTACCTACACGTCCGCGTCCTCTTCCACCATACTTCCTCATGTTTTGGAAAATGGACACAAAATACCAGCAGATATATGGTACTGTATCAGAAGCGTACAGCTCTATACAGTCTAGGGATAACAGTAAATCTCCGTATATATTTCATGAGTCATACACAGATGCTCACAGGCTCAGTATGGAGTACACAATAAAATAAAAAGTTGAAAAAGGGTACAGTATCACCAGATACAAGGTATATATAGTATACTGTAAACATTAGGAATCTCCGTACATATTTCAGGAGGCAGACACAAACACTCTCAGGCCCAGTATGGATTACACAAGAATATGAAGAGCTGTAAATGGGTAATGTAACACAAGCATACAGCTGTATATAGTGTTGGGGTAATCTTAAATCTCCAAATATATTTCCGGAGTAACACAGAGATGTTCACAGGCTCATTATGGATTACACCAGAATCTAAATAGCAAAAAAGGTTACTGTATCAGAAGCGTATAGCTGTATACAGTGTTGGCCAAATTTGAAATCGCGGTATATATTTCCGGAGAAACCCTCAGACGCTCACTCAATCTGGGTTTGACCATGATAAAAAATGTTGTAAAAAAGGTGCTGGATAACAAGATGGCAAGTATATATATTATAGGGTACAATTGAAGTCTCCGTATACATAGTCCCGTAGTCACTCTAAGACGCTTACTCAGTATGGATTTGACCGTAATACTAAATGTCGAACAAAGGTACTGTATAACAAGATACAAGCTGTATCGAGTATAAGGTAAAAATTGGTATCTCCGATTCACCGTATATATAGAAGGCGTAAACCACACATGCTCACTCCCAATGGATTATACCGTAATAACAAATTTTTAACAAAGGTACTGTATCAGCACATGCCAGGTGTATCCAGTCTAGGGGTAATTGTAAATTTCCGTCTATACTTCCAGAGTCAGACACAGACACTCACAGGCTCAGTATGTATTACACCAGAATTTAAAAAGTAGAAAAAGGGAAAGGTATTCAAAGCGCACAACACTATACAGTGTTGTGGTACTTTTAAATCTTCGTTTATATTTCAATCTCAGTAAGCCAGTCCAGACTCTCCGCTACTAGACACTACATGGATACAAGTACAGACAGAAAGTTGAGTGTTAGCAGAAATTTGGGAATTACTCATCGCAGGAAAACTTCCCGATAGATGTTGCAGAGGCGATGCAGACCCTCAATTACTGTGTCTGTGGAGACAGCGAAAACGGTTCTTTGTGAAGAAAGGATTGCTTTATTGCAGTAGCGTGGATTACATCACCGTTACTCATCTCCATCAAATTGTGATCATAGGGAGAGATGTAGACATGGTCCTCACTGCTTATCATGATGTGTCTGGTCATTTTGGAGTGCAAAAGACAGAAGCCACAGGCCGTAGGCGATTCTACTAGATTGGCATGAGAGGAGACATTGAAAAATGCTGGCAGGAATGTCACACGTCTGTGACTATCACAACTTTGAAAGGTGATCATAAAGCACCACTGCATCCGCTTGTAAGTTGACGTCCATTACAAATGGTAGCCATTGATAATCTGAAGGTAGAAGCCAGCAGGACAGGCCATAGCTACATCTTAACCATCATTGATCAATACACCAAATTTCTAGTGGCTGTTCCTGTGAAGGATTTAACTGCCCAGACTACACAGCGGTGTAGCAGGGAGAGGTAAGTATTGCAACTTGCAAGTGCTGTGGCCATGACCAAGCAGGGGGGGGCACACTCGTGGTCGACGGTACTAGCACAGGGCCCCTCATAGTTCGCTGGTGTGTCTGATGGCGAGTGGGCCCCCCACCGTCAGAGACACTGTATTGTACTATGAGGGGCCCTGTGCCATTGTCGTCGGCCATGAGTGGGCCCATCCACCTGTTCAAAGCAACGGCACTTGCCCGGGTGTGCCAGGTCTTGACCCCAGCCCTTGGGGGGGGGGTGGGCAGCCCAGTTAGGGAGGTTTAAAAAATGGCATATGTTGATGTGTAGGCTGGACATTCAGCTGCTGCAAATGGCGGAATTGGGCAACTCTGAGGAAGAGGAGGACAAAAGCGAGGCAGTTTTCTGACAAACTATGTGTCATCAGGGGAAGGTGGGACAAAGTCCTTTGAAACCCATGCATGGCTTATTTTAATGAAGGTTAGATCATCAACATTTTGGGTCGATAGATGGGTCCTTTTTTCTGTCAGGATTGATCCAGCAGCACTGAAGACTCTTTCAGATAAAACACTCGCAGTAGGGCAAGCGAGCTCCTGTAAGGCATAGTGTGCCAATTCAGGCCAGGTGTCCAGTTTAGAGGCCCAATAGTCAAAGGGGAATGACCTGTGAGGGAGAACATTGATATGGGAGGAGAAGTAGTTTGTAACCATAGTTGACAACTGCTGTCTCCTGTCACTTTTAATCGATGCAGTATTAGCAGTCGTGTGAGCGGTACTTGAGAAATCATTCCACAACATGGTCATTAAACCCCTATCTCCAATGCCACTTCGGCTGTGTGCACCATGAACACCTCTTCCATTGTGCCCACTATGGCTCATGGGAGAACCAGCACTGCTGCTGTGTGCTGGGAAAGCCTCAAACAAACGGTTTACCTGAGTTGCTTGTTTGTTAGCCAATATTATCTCTAGGTTCTCCTGTGGCATAATGTTGTGTAATTTGCCTTTGTAGCGTGGATCGAGGATGCTGGCCAGCCAGTAGCCATCATCCTTCATCATTTTGGCAATGCGGGGGTCCCTTATTAGGATCCGCAAGGCATAATCACACATGTGGGCCAGTGTTCCAGGTGTCAATAATGTACTGCCACTGCTGGGTGGAGGAGCACTTTCTGGCAAATCCACATCCCTACAGTCACGCACAAACACTGTACCTGACCTTGTAATGCCAACATTTTCTCTTGCCCCCTGAGAAGCATCCTCCTGCTCAATATAATCATCCCCATCCTCCTCCTCTTCCTCTTCTTCCTCCACCTCGTCCAGGAGAGTTCCTTGAGCAGACAATGGCTGACTCATCAAGACTTCCCTCCTCCTCTTCCTCTTCCTCCTCGGCTGCAGATGCCTGCTCCTTAATGTGCATCAAAGTTTGTATGAGCAGACGCATAAGTGGGATGCTCATGCTTATGATGGCATCGTCTGTGCTTACCAGCTGTGTGCATTCCTCAAAACACTGAAGGACTTTACAGAGGTCTTTCAGCTTTGACCACTGCACACCCAACAATTCCATGTCTTCCCTCAAACTGCCTGCCCGTGTATCCTCCCACAAATGCATTACAGCCTGCCTCTGTTCGCACAGCCTCTCAACCATGTGCAGGGTGGAGTTCCACCTTGTTGCAACGTCTATGATTAGGCAGTGCTTGGGGAGGTGGAGCAATCGCTGCAGATTCTGCATATGACTGGAGTGTACGGCCGAGTGGCGGATGTGCGAGCACAGTCTTCGCACCTTAAGGAGCAGTGATGTTAACTCCGGACAATTATTAAGGAAGCACTGCACCACCAGGTTGAAAGTGTGAGCCAGGCAAGGTATGTGTGTGAGTTTTGCATCGGCTATGGCTGCCACAAAATTACGGCCATTATCACTGACTACCTTGCCTGGATCAAGATGTAGACTGCCCAGCCATGACTCAGTTTGTTACTGAAAGTAGTTGGCCAGTACCTCCGCGGTTTGTCTGTTGTCGCCCAAAGACATCATCTTTAACACAGCCTGCTGACACTTACCACTAGCTGTGGGACACCTAGTGTGCAACACTGGCAGCTGCGGATGGAGTGCTCGTGCGACTGCGCTCTGTGGACGAGCTTTTGCTTATGGAGGAGGAGGAGGGTCAAAAGCCTACAGCCAACTGTTTCCTATACCGTGGGCTAGGCAGCACTGTTCCACCGCCACTGTTCCCTGTGGAGCCTGCATCCACCACATTAACCCAGTGCGCAGTGATGGACAAGTAACGGCCCTGGCCATGCCTACTGGTCCATGCCTCTGTTGTGAGGTGCACCTTTCCACTCACTGACTGTTTGAGTGGATGGACAATGCGGTCATTCACACGCCAGTGGAGGGCAGGGATGGCTTTTCGAGAAAATAAGTGCCGACTAGGTAGGTCATAGCATTGAACAGCATAGGCCATGAGCTTGCAGAAAGCTTCGCTTTCAACCAAACGGTAGGGCATCATCTCTAATGAGATTAGTTTGGCAATGTAGGCGTTCAAACACAGTGTAAGCGGATGAGAGGATGAGTACTTTCTTGTCCTACTCAGAGTGTCTGGTAGGGTGAGCTGGACTGGAGAGCTGCATATGGGGGAAGTAGCGGTGGACCGGATGGAGTGAGAGGGGGTTGGTGATGGTATTGGTGGTGATAGCCTAGATTCAGTGTTGTGTTGCAAAACCATTGTGATTCCCTGAGTGCTTTGACCTTGCGACGACACCTCCACATTTAGTGCTGGTGGTGTGCTTAACGGTGGCGGTGGTCTTACAGTGGGGGAAGCGATGGAGCATTGCTGGTTACCTTCAGTCGCAGCAGGTGCACATGTGATACCTGAGGTTTTGTAGTTCGTCCATGCTTGCAAGTGCATGTTGATTAAATGTCTAAGCATGCAACTGGTATTCAAATTTCTCAGATTTTTGCCTCAGCTAAAGGTCTTTGCGCACTTCTTACAGATAACCTTTACCTGATCATTAGGATTTTGTTCAAAAAAGTGCCACTCTGCACTCAGATTCATCTTGGACTGGGGACTTCACGATTTAACTTGATAACCCAGGCATGGTATGAGAAAAGAGCTCCATGGAGTAATCTGTAATGTGGCCTGCCGCATCCTTCACTTTTGGTAGGGGTGAAGAACACAAGGAAAGGTGTTGTTCCTGACCAGGAGCCTCCACTGATGACTCAGTGCTTTTATTTTTTGAAACTTCAGAAGAGGAGGCGATAGAGCTGGAGGCTGTGTCAGCAATGTAATCCAAAACTTGTTCCTGAAGCTCCGGCTTTAAAAGCGGTTTACCTACTCCCAGAAAAGGGAGCCTTCGAGGCCTTGTGGAGCCAGACGATGATGCAGGCTCAACACCTCCTGCCTTACAGTGAGGGAAGCGATGGAGCGTTGCTAGCTACCTTCAGTCGCAGCAGGTGCACATGTGGTACCTGAGGTTTTGTAGCCCGTCCACGCTTGCAAGTGCATGTTGATTAAATGTCTAACCATGCAACTGGTATTCAAATTTCTGAGTTGTTTTCCTCGGATAAAGGTCCTTCCGCACTTCTTACAGGTAACCTTTGCCTCATCAGTAGGAGTTTGGACAAAGAAGTGCAACACTGCACTCTTCCTACTATGGTATACATTTTCTGGCCTTGCACGCTGTGCTAAGTTGACCGTCTGGCCAAGCTGTCCTGCAACTCTTTTAGCTTTTGGTCCACATTTTTGGACAGCTACGGGCTTGCCAGATAACCGCTGCTGCGATGTCAATGCCTGCTGCGGATCCTTCTCCTTATCTGAACTATTGCCAGCGCCACCCTCCTCCCCCAAATGGATGCCAATCCGGGTCAAGAACTTGGTCATCCATCACCTCCTCTTCAAAGTCATCTGCACCTTCCTCTTTACCTTCCTCTGTGTCACCATGTAAGGTGGTATAGTATGCGGGAAGGGGCACCTGAGTTTCATCAGGGTCAGATTCTGGCTCAGTTGACTGCGAGGGAAATGTAGTGCTCTGGGTCAATGTACCAGCAGAATCATCTAGCAGTGGCTGTGCATCAGTGCACTCCATGTCATATTCATCTTGGACTGGGGAATTCAGGATTTGACTGGATAACCCAGGCATGGTATGTGAAAAGAGCTCCATAGAGTAATTTTAAGTGTGGGCTGCCACATCCTTAACTTTTAGTGGGGGTGAAGGACACAAGGAAAGGTGTTTTTCCTGACCAGAACCCTGCACTGACGACTCCGTGCTTGCAGGTTTCGAACGTTCAGAAGAGGAGGCAATAGAGCTGGTGGCTGTTTCGGCAATGTACACCAAAACCTGTTCCTGATGCTCCGGCTTTAAAAGCGGTTTTCCTACTCCAAGAAAAGGGAACATTACAGGCCTTCTTGGGCCAGACGATGACGCAGGCTCAACACCTCCTGCCTTAGCTGCTATTGTGCTTTTGCCAGAACCAGTCGATGCACCACCACCATCAGTACGAGCTGCGCCCCCCTGCCTACATCTGCGGACTATTCCACCATACTTCCTCATGTTTGGGAAAATGTACCAAAAATGCCAGCAGAGAGATGGTACTGTATGAGGAGCGTCCAGCTGTGTAAGGTGTATTAAAAAAATTAAATCTACGTATATATTTTGTTAGTCACAGATGCTCTCCCAGTAAGTATTTGACCGTAATCCAACAAGCAGATATACGGAACTGTATCAGAAGTGTACAGCTGTATGCTTTTTTTGTGTAACTAACAATCTCCGTATATGTATTTACGGAGTGTGACACACATGCTGACTCTGTATAGATGTGACTGTAATGTGAACGGTAGATAAACAATACTGTTTGAGAATCGGACAGCTCTATACGGTGTCTGTATGGAAAATTGTCAATCTCCATCTATTTGTATATGGAGTGACACACGCTGTCTCTGTCTAGTTTTGACCTTAATCAAGCAGCAGATATACGAAACTGTTTGAAAACCGGACAGCTCTCTAAGGTGTAGGTCGGTAAAAATGGAAAATCTCCTCGACTTGTTTTTCCAGAGTCACACACAGATAGCTTCTATTTGTCCGTGATACAAGGAGGTACACGGTAGTGTGTGAGGAGTGTACACCGCTATACGGTGTCTGTATGGAAATTTATCAATCTCCGTCTATTTGTATACGGACTGACTCACGCTGTCTCTGTCTATTTTTGACCGTAATCAAACAGCAGATATACGAAACTGCTTGAAAAGCAGACAGCTCTGTAAGGTGTAGGTCTGTAAAAATGGAAAATCTCCTCGGCTTGTTTTTCCAGAGTCACACCCAGATAGCTTCTATTTGTCCATGATACCAGCCAGTACACGGTAGTGTGTGAGGAGCGTACACCGCTATATGGTCTCTGTATGGAAATTTGTCAATCTCCGTCTATTTGTATACGGACTGACACACGCTGTCTCTGTCTAGTTTTGACCGTGATCAAACAGCAGATATATGAAACTGTTTGAAAAGCGGACAGCTCTATAAGGTGTAGGTCTGGAAAAATGGAAAATCTCCTCGGCTTGTTCTTCCAGAGTCACACCCAGATAGCTTCTATTTGTCCGTGATACCAGCCGGTACACGGTAGTGTGTGAGGAGCGTACACCGCTATACGGTGTCTGTATGGAAATTTGTCAATCTCCGTCTATTTGTATACGGACTGACACATGCCGTCTGTCTAGTTTTGACCATAATCAAACAGCAGATATCCGAAACTGTTTGAAAAGCGGACAGCTCTCTAAGGTGTAGGTCTGGAAAAATGGAAAATCTCCTCGGCTTGTTTTTCCAGAGTCACACCCAGATAGCTTCTATTTGTCCGTGATACCAGCCGGTACACGGTAGTGTGTGAGGAGCGTACACCGCTATACGGTGTGCGGAAAAAAAGAACGCTCGGTAACTCACCAGAACAAAATAATAAAAGTTGGAGTGCTTTGAAAAAAGCAGTTTGAACAGCAGTGTGCACACAGCAATGCAGCTATCAGGTAGCCTTAAAAGGCAGCCTAATCACCACTGCTGCACACAACAAAAATCCTACCCTTTCACTGTACACTAACTGTACAGTGAAAAGCGCTATCAGCAGAAGCAATTTTTTTTCTTATTCCCTGCCTAATGCTCTCCCTACTCAGAATCAGCAGCACCCCCTTATTCTAAGATCGGCAGAAGTAAGACGGTGGTTGGCGGTCATGGCCTTTTATACCCACTGTGACGCCACACAAAGCCAGCCAATCACTTCAATGCCCTTTTCTAAGATGGTGGTGGCCGCTGCCCATGTCATCTCGTTGCCCACAGTGTGCATCCAACTTCATTGGCTGAGAAAAAGCGCTGGAAGCATTATTTGAAATGCGACTTTGGCGCTCGGCTCTGCGACCTCATGGCTGACCTCACACTATGGTCGGGTTTCGATCGGCAAAACCTGACTTTAGCTAAAGTCGGCGTTTTTTTAATTTGACCGACCCGTTTCGCTCAACTCTAGTCTTAACTGCAATATCTTCATAAGACCCGTCGGCTCGAGTTTGCAAAAAAGTACAAAAAGTGGACAGTAGAAGATTACAAAAGGGTGATTTGGAGCAATGGGATGAAAGTTAATATACTAGGCTCTGATGGGTGCAAATGGGTCTGGAATAAACAAGGGAAAAAAGGGCTAGCGGATCAAGAAATTGAAGGAACTGTCATGTTTGGTGGAGGAAGCTTGATGATATGGGGTTGTTTCACTACCAGTGATGTTGGATTCTTGACCTGGATTGATGGTGGTCTCAATACTAAACTATATTTGAGTATCCTACAAGATTAGTTACTTCATACACTTGAGTTCTATAGGTATGAGAAGGACCCGAAGCATTCGTCGAGATTGGCAAAGAAGTGATTCAGTGACAATGAAGTAGAAGTGCTGGATTGGCCCCTACTGTCTGCAGACCTCAACCCAATCAAACACTTGAAGTGAAAAGAGTTGAAGAAAAACTGTATACATACCCAAGTGAATCGGCTGGTATGCACCAACTTAGGGAAGGTGTAGAAGAGATCAGATTTTGGTCGACACATGCTTGAATCTGATTGAGAGCATGCCCAGAAGGATTCAGGCAGTGTTGAATGCCAAAGGTGGATTTATAAAATATTAACAAAATAATACAAATTTAAATTTAGATTTGTAGGAGCAAAACAGTAACAATGAAATGACATGACAATAATCTGTATAACTAATCATATGCTAAAGAGTTGCAAGACAAATTTATATATGAAATAGCCAAGATGATTGTTTATAAAATGATGATAGTCTCATGTTTGAAGCAGAATTGGATGTTGAGATATGGAGCCTGAAAGTCAAAAGTTCAAAACATTCTTACCTTTTTACTTGTCAGTGTACAGATTGAGCCAACTTTAACTTAACAAATAACACAAGATGGGGATATCAGGGCAATAAAACAAATGAGATACCAGAGCACTGTGGGCATGGCCATACAGCCTGGAGCACCTTTCCTCCAGAGCTCCATTCCCTGCTGAATTGATTGACAGCACTAAGCTAGCCAACAAAACTTTCCAATAAAAGCTGCTCTGGACAATATAGCACTATCTATAGTTATAAGAACCTCCTTAGTTTAATACAGGCTTCAGCACTATCAGACTTCCTATAAAAATAACAATGGAGCATTTATTAGGGCATGTTTAGCCATGAACATTTTTTAGAATTTCATGTGATCTTATTAATTTAGATAATGCATTTGATTGACCATACACATGGGGAAACAGTTAAGACATACATGGAAAAGGGGTCAAACAGTAGCTGTGGTCTTTACTTCAGATGTAGCCAAAATTTGCATGGATGTTTTCCCTGTGAATGCATAGGTTTCCTTCAATTATTCTGCAATACTCTTACACTCCAAAAATCATACGGGTAAGTTAATTGGCATCCTAACAAATCAATGTGGATTTGGTTGAGCTATACTATTAGTCAACAGACAGAGACTAAAGTGGGCAAAGGCAATATCTGTACAAATTTGTGAAACATTTTGGTGATAGATAAACAACATAAAGAAATAAATAATAAACACATGAAAGAACTAACAGGGTTTTTTAAAAAAAAGAATCCTGGATAACTGAAGCTTAATGACTTGCTATTAAGTGACCACCTGTATCTGAGAAACATGAAAACTTGCCTTCATTAAGTTTCATTTATTGGATTTTCCTATTAGCACAAATGCCCTTAATATAGTGACTTTTTAAAAATAAAACCATTTTATGAAGTACTTAAATAAAACAATTATTTTGATAGATGCATAAATAACTTTAGCCCAAAGAAAATTTCAGGAAGTGCATTAAAAAACAGGACACTGTCTTATTCCTGGGCAGTGTAGTGGTGTGGATAATCTATAGAACCACTCTGCTAAGAGCAGACAAGTGTAGAGAAAAAAGTGATTGACTGAGCTTTTTAATGCTGCATAGCTTTAATGGAACATTACACAACTGCCAGACTATATAGAAGGAACAACTCATAGATATCTGATAACACAAAAAGCTCAGAGAATAAATCCAATAAAAAATTGATCTTTATTCAATTCGAATGATAAAAACAGCTTCTCATGCATAGAGCAATCCAGCTTGTAATGCATACACTAATAGTTTCTATATCAATAGCACAATTTGTACTGATGTAAATGTATTGGAGTCAAAATTTATAAGATATTGAAGGGATAAAGAGTCAACACGCTTCCTGAGGAATACAAAACGTGCGTTAAGGCGAGGGGGAGCCTTGGTGACTGTATAATTTAGTAAGTACTACTCTTTATCCCTTCAATATCTTGTAAATTTTGACTCCAATACATTTACATCAGTACAAATTGTGCTCCTGATATAGAAACTATTAGTGTATGCATTACAAGCTGGATTGCTCTATGCATAAGAAGCACATATATTTAATAGTGAATTGTGGAGGTTTTTATGAGTAAATATTAGTATGTCACCAGGCTTCCCTATTGAATCTTTTTTGCTTGTGTAGTCTCAGCTGTTTTTATCATTGGAATTGAAATAAGATCAATTTTTTATTGGATTTATACTCTGAGCTTTTTGCGTTATCAGATAGCTTTCATGGACAAGCCATAGCTAAAACCATTCAGGAAAAATAGTAGCATCAAACAGAGCACAGTCTCTGAGAAAAATTAAAGAACCATGTGCAACTTTAAATGGAAAAGCAGTCACTCCCATTCCCATCTAAATTTTGGCTTTACCAAAAGTCAGTATTCCAGGTTCATCTCACACCAAGGTTTTCTTTGGTATCTAAAGCATTAATGTCTGAATTCCAGTCTATAATTATCAGGTGCATAGTCTTATATTCCATTTCCAGCTGTACAAGTACCTTCAGCCTTTGTCAAGTTGTCTACGGTACTTTACCTTATTCAAGATATGCCAAGAAAATCGACATGGAGATTGTTCCAAGCATCTTGGACAACTAACCACAGATCTGTGAATGTATGATTCCACAAATCATTCTGTTCTTCATGTAATGCCACAAAGACGATGATGTCAAGATTGTCAACCAATTTCATTAAGTACTAACTTCAACGTAAAGAAGGACAAGGAGTCTTGGAAGTAATGATATAAACTTCACAGAGCCAGCATCTCAACATAATTGAGTCTGCCTTGGAATACATGAAGAGACGGAAGAATTTGCACAAGCTTGCATCCACAGAAGATCTGGGGAAAGTTCTCTATGATATTTGAAGCAAACTCCCTGTCGAGTTCCTGCAAAAATTTCTGCACGCGTACCTAGAAGAATTTATGCTTTGAAGGTAAAGGATGGTCACACCAAATATTGATTTGATTTTGATTATTCTGTTCATTCACTTTGCATTTTGTTAACTGATAAAAAATAAACTATCAATATTACTATTTTTGACAGCATTCTTACTTTGTAGCATTTTTTCCACACCTGCCTAAGGGTTCCGTTACACTAAGCGACACTCCAGCGATCCCGACAATGATACGACCTGTAAGGATCGCTGGTACGTCATTACATGGTCGCTAGTAAGCTGTCAAACAGGCAGAACTATACAATGACGCAGCAACGATTCGTATAACGACATCAGTGGTCGTTGGGACCTTGTCACACAGCAGCTATTCTGAAGACTCATGCCTTCGTCCCTGAGTTCGGCGTTGCCAACGAGGTCATTCATCGGCGTCAAACACAGCGATGCATGCTGGCCAGCAGGACGCCAACGATCAAAAAATGGCCTAGGACATTCGAGCATGATCAGCAATATCCATCTGGGGGGCCGGTCGCTGCTATGTGTCACAGGTCACTGTTGTGTCACAAAATCTGAGACATTTCAGAGATCTCGCTAACGATCTCGTTATGTGAGACGGGGCCTTAAATTTTGCACAGTATTGTATCTTTAAGAAAGGCCATCAATATCAGATTTGTGAAGGCCTGACTGTACTAACCACAAAAATTAGCTGATTGATCAGTGGGACTCCACAATATTGTGTCTCTTACAGTATTCGCCATACATTTTGTAGTGGCGGTGCATGTCATTGCAGATCAGTCCCATTATTTACTTCAATGAGATTACCTCCAGAATACCACAGTACTAAGCACAGGATACCACAAAATTTACAGAATAAAATTGTAAGCTGAGATCAGTGGAGCTCTTGGACTTATTTTATGAACTATTGTGTAGATGTCTGAAGTTAAACCCCCATCAAACGGATATTGATAGGTTATCATGATGATAGGCCTTCAATATCAAACTAGAAAAACCCTGTTTAAATTATTTAAAAAGAGTGAAAAATATAATGACTACTTTCTTAGTTAAAGCACTTGGCCGTGTTATGGCTGCGGTTAACAGATGTGTTATGCAAGAAGAAAATATATAGCTCTTGCTGAAGTTGTACTTTGTCCTATTTTTTGTCCCAATATCTGCTAAAAAGAATCAAGAAACGATCCAGCAGGAATGGAGGCTTTTTTTTTTCAAAGTAAAACTTAGCCTTTATTCAATTGTATAAAAACTCCCAAAATACAGGTGTGGAGACACAGGGGGGTTAACGGGTGCCCTGGTTCACTAGCCAAGACCGCATGGACCAGAGATATTCCCACCGAACACCCGCTCTCCTTGTACCGTGGGCTTCATGCTACTCAGACAACACAGGGTGAGGTTAAAACAGTGTTGCAAAACTTTATTGTATCACAAAACAGGCAAATAACACATAAAAGAGGCACAGCAAAATATCCAAGATGGTGTAGATTACAGAGTCTCACCCTTCCGCTGACTCGCTGGGATAAGAGCAGCTATTGCTACAGAGCTTCCAGGGCTGACTACCCCACCTGTGGTGTGCACAGCAGGAAGGTAACAATAAGCTTAGGAAGATGACTGTCCATTCAGGTACAAGGCCAGTTGACCGTAGAGTCACAACCTGGCTTCTCTGAACATCTCCATGGAGCCAGGCGACTGGTGGGTTTTATCCCTGGCTTTCACAAACATATCCATGGTTCTGCAATAGTCAATGGAGCAGATCTGTATTCTTCCAGATGGGGGTCAACATCCCATAAGCTGGCATTATGAAGAATGACTAATCGGTGTCCCTTGTGATGGAGCCATGATGTCTTGGTTGCTGGTTGCTATCTTGTAAAGAGTCTCTGGTCCTTTGGATGTTTGGATGTCTTGGCTGTATATCTGTCTCCCTATATCTGGAGGTATCTTCCCATTTTATAGCTAACAAATGTCCTTCAAACCAGCCTTCTCAGGTAAAGAGGAAGAATGTTGATATATTTGCATAGTGTTTCCTCCTCTGTTCTACAAGTCAGTGAACTAGAGAGGGATGCCTAATTCTTTTTTCAGAATACCTTTACGGTCCACATACTGGATCTTGCAGATGGTACATTCGATCAAATATATCTGCTGAATGAGCATTTGATAAAACTCATTGCTTGATTTCCTCTACTGCTCCTAGTCTAGTTCCTTGTAGTGGCCTTAATTCACCAAAGCTTAAACTCCCCAAAAGTGGCATAAAAACTTTGAAAAGTCACAAAATTTTAGCACACCCCGGAGTTTCACCAAATTTTGGATGGCGGAGACGTGATGCCACAGCTCATCTAATTCATAACAAGTTGTGGCATTTCCTACCCCAGAAATATTATTTCAGTCTCCATAGTTGAAATTGTATGCTGTAATACGTTTTTTTTGTGAACTTTCTTTGTTGCATAGCTCCCCACCATTTTAATATTGTTAATCTAAAAGTACTGATAAAATTATACCTTTTTATTAAAAGTTCTATTGGTTTCATGGTTATTCACTTCAATGGTAGGTTATATCAAGTTAAATTCAGTTACATACTGTAACTGGTGCATACTTAATGGCCCAGGTACAGGGAATAACAGCTCCTTGTGGTGGCACCTGGTGATCATGTGATCTCCAGCTTCTGTTTAGCACTGTCCAAGACAAGCAGTAAGACTATGCTCATGCTTCTGTTCAGGGATTCGGATGACATTCCTGCCAGATATGACAGCAGAAACAGTAAAGCAAGTATATGTTTTCTGGATGGCTAAATTATAAAAACATCAACCAAACCCTAACATATGCCACTAAAAGTCAATGGGATTGCTGCACACCATTTGATTTTGTTGTACAATTCATCCCGCACAGCTTGGGGTATAAAGGGATGCCTTGTGTCTTTTGTTCAAGGTATCTGTCTCTGACCACAAGGCACCTAGCCTTCTACTGCTCAGCTGCCTACTGTACATTTATGATGGTGCTGGTGTATTTGTGGCTCCTGGTCCTGAACAGGTTTTCAGAAAATTTAGTTTGGCCAGTTGCTCGAAACATCTAAACCCAAACTATTACAAATGTCTACAAAATATTTTTTTTTTCACATGCCGAAAGTTTATTGAATGGATTTATGGTATTTTGAGGGTGCTGAATTCAGAAAGTCCATTACTTTTGCTGAATTGGTTCTAGTTTTTGAGATGATTCGTCCATGATAACAATGCATTTCCCCAATTCAACTTGTGTATGATAACAAATGCAATAGTTTTTCGTCTTTTGATCTGTCTTTTGACTCTTTAACAGTGTCTTAGGTAATGAAATATCCTATATAATTATTTTTTCTTTTAATTTGTAGGCTTACAGTGCTATAAGAGCAACTTTTTGAAGCCAAAATTCTACTGAAATTAACTATTAAATATCTCAGAAACTAGAGCCAATGTGGCACCATAAACTTAATGTAAAACCGTTCAGAAATTATCACCAAAATCACTGTATACCAGTGTAATATTAGTTTATTTATAGATGTTGATTCCTATGGGTTTATGGAAGGAGTTACAAACTTAATGCACATGTGGTCAACAGTCAGCCACTACAATAGAACCCTTGCTCCTTAACTAACATCATATAATATTATATCTAGGTTGATATAAGCACTGTACCCAGTTGTAATGGGTGACATATATTAGCCAGTTTGCTTTTGGTGACAGACGTGTGCATTGTTATGCAGATATAATGCTTCACTACATTATATTGTTTTGTTAAATGTCATGTACAACAGTATTACTATGTAATGATGGGAGGGTGGGGTGAAGGCTTTTCTTTGTGTCGTAAGATGCAATTATAACAAAACCAATATAAAAAACAATGCAAACCATGACTTTAGACATGTTTTACTTTGTGTTTCTTTTCATATCTAAATAGTATAGCTTCTTTAAACTGGGTTTTAAAAAAAATTGCATATGTATTCAAGAATATATTTTGTCCTTTTATCACAGTATGAGGAATATTATCACTTATGTAGTTTACTGCTTTTGGTGGCAGTAAATAGAAAATGTCTCACCGTGGAAACATTAATTCATTCAATCTTGTTGAAGATTTGAACAGCTTGATTTACTTTTTCAAGCTGTAGCTCAGAGCAATGTTTCTTAGTTATTGTTCAATTTCTCATCAAGATAGACCGTAAACAAATCATTTACCGTACTTTCTTCACAAAGCTTCAAGCCAAGCTTTTTCGAATCTTATATATTGTAGAAAGTTGCCGAAAATTATAGGTCACAGTTTAGTAGCACACTTGATTATGGTTCCAACAACACATGAAAAGTATTAAAACATATTTTCATTGTTATTTTATTCCTTTCTAGGTAAAACCCAGGTCATGGGTGAAATCAAAATTGCCCTGAAAAAAGAAATGAAGACAGATGGAGAGCAGCTGATCGTGGAGATTCTACAATGCAGGAATATTACATATAAATTTAAGTCTCCAGATCATCTGCCAGGTAAAGTAAAGAAATATTAAAAGGGCTGCTCCCGTTTTTGGTTGCAGTGACTACAGAAAAATAAGCATTACTCTACGGGTGCAGCACTAAACTCTCAGTCGCTGCCACGGTCCATATTGTTTGTCTGAAGCTCTGAAATCGAAAGTGATGCATCCAGTCAGTGAGCTCAGCAGCTTGTGCTGTTTACAAAGCCGCCGGGTTCACTGATTGACTGATAGCCAAACAACCGAGACAAGGACGGAGGCAAAAGAGTCGGTGCTGGGCCCAGGAAAGTAAGTGATATTCATGTTTTTTATAGTTAACACAGTCTGTAATTGAAAGATTTGAGACAAGAGATAGCCCTTAGGTGTTCAGTATTTGGTCAGTATTTTATATCAGTCAAAACCAGGAGAACAACCAGAGGAAAAGTATAGTAGAAACACGTCACCACTTCTGTATTTATCACCCACTGCTGGTTTTGGCTTACAAATGCTGATATAAAATACGGACCAAATCTTTGAGTGTATCTTTGTTGTTCTACACTAAATAATAAATACCTATCAGAAAAATGCAATTGTGATAGCAGAATTTTCCTAGACATTCAGAATGTCATTGGCAAATCAGATGATTATCACTCAGTATAACAGTGACACAAATTTTACTTTAATTTTAGTTGAGTGTGCTCAAAATCTGGTTAGATTCTTTTCTCTGAGAGGCACCTACTCTCTAGGAGGGAACAGCTTCTAAGCAGCATCTGAATGGTTAATGGATCCTCCTGCAAGATTCAGAGTGTACTCTTAAATTTCCTAGTTTCATCTTTTTGTCAGGCTTTTGATAGATAGAATATCAAAGAAGTCATCCCAGCTCTATAGAATATCCTATAGGGGGAGACATAACAAGGTCAACACTCATAAGAAAAACAGACAATGGTCAAATACACAGCCATCTTTCTCCTTGCTTCTTCATTTACTAATTGGGCCAAAATCATTGGTTTGTAGAAAAATCTGAAAATAGGCTGAGATCTAAAACAGAAGTAGCCAGAAGAGTATTAGGTGTGGATAAGATAAAGAATACTTATAAGGCCTTGTGTACATGACAAAACATCGGATCATACTCGGACCAGTGTTATTCTATGAGGTATGTGCACATGTCCTGCTTGGTCTGTAGAAAAAAATCACATGCTTGAGTTGGATCTGATTATCAGATTGCGCTTGGCCATGCAAGTCAAGGAGTCCGTGGGAAACATTGGACTGTGCTTGGATGACATCTGCATACAGTCTGAAATTCACAGACTGACGGAATGGAGAAAATGGAGAAATTTGTTTTTCCATATTCTCATCTGAGAAAATTGGATAAAACTATAATCACACTGTAGTCAGATTTTGAGAGTTTGATTATAGTGTGATTACCATAATTGGCCATATTCTTTCAGACGAGAGAAAATACACTGGTGTGCAGTAGCCTTAACTGCCAGTGATTGTCAGAGATTCAAGAGTTTAATTACAGGACAGCCCCACCCATAGATCTGAGCACGGACTAATTCTACACTAGCGAGGAATTAACGCAATAGCTCCATTTTTGGGCGGCACTACAAGTCTCAGAAATAAACCAGGCTTCTGTGTTATTGCCCTGCATCTCCTGCAACAAAGGAAACAAAAACAGAGGGGACAGGTACAATTATTATTATTTATTATTATAGTGCCATTTATTCCACGGAGCTTTACATGTGATACGGGGTATACATAATAAAAAACAAGTACATTAATCTTAAACAATGCAAGTCACCAACTGGTACAGGAAGAGAGCAGACCCTACCTGCGAGGGCTCACTGTCTACAAGTGATGGGTGAGGATACAGTAGGTGAGGGTAGAGCTGTTCGTGGAGAGGTATGGTGAAACAGGGTTACTGCAGGTTGTAGGCTTGTCGGAAGAGGTAGGTCTTCAGGTTCAGTTACTATCAAAAGATGCTGCAAGTCCCTGGAGATTAAAAACATTTTGTTGATGAAGGGCCTTGCCTCTGTATCCATCACTGGGTTTCATTGTTTTGAGTATATAAAATCAGGGAAGGGGGAGAGGGAGTCAGCTCACCATTATCCACTGGTCCTTGCTTGGATGAAAGTCTCAGCCCAGAACCGTCCTAGTCTGGACATTTCAAGAATTATATGAAAAAGAAAGGGATTCTCCAGCATAGAGTAAATGTTTAAAGCTTCACTCTTATTTTGTCTTCATAAAAATGGACATTCTGGCATACCACTGTATGACCACCAATCGGACCAACGCGTTTCTACTTATGCAGTCTAAATAATGGTCTAAGACTGCATGATTTAGACTGCATAATTCAAAACGCATTGGAATGGTTGGTGGGTAAACAGCAGAGATGAGTAGATCTGGCAAAATTGGAAGTTCGCGTTCGGCCGAACTTTAGTCCAAAGTTGGGTTTGTGTACCAAGACTTGACCCTGAACATGAACCCCTTGTAGGTCATTGGGGACCCGAACTTTGGTTCTGTAAAATGTCCATGAGTGACCTATGCAGCCTCTAGGAAAGGGCTCCACAGGTCACTGCTGGTCATGTCTCACTGGCGATTATGTTACTGATGTCATCGCTCGTGAGACATGTCCGAGAGTAACTTATGGAGGAGCGTCATTCTCAGAACAATGCTCTAAAGGTTGCAGGAGAGAATTGCTGGACGTCTTGGGAACCCACAATGGATTACCTCGGACCTGCTGAGATTTTGCTTTTAATTAATAAATTGGTGAACCAGAGAATGTCTGGGGTAGTCTTTATTCAAATAAACTTTTTTCCTGTGTGTGTGTCTTTTTATTTTTTAATACGGGGTTAGTATTGGGGGTGTAAAATAGACACCGCTCTATTACTATCCCCTGAGCTTGATGCCAACTGACATTACATAGCTGATATCAACCCAAAAAACAATTACCTTGATTGCCACTACACCAGAGTAATCCAGAAGAGCAGAGGCAAAGCACCAGAATTGGCGCAACTAATGGATGCATAATTTCTGGGGCGGCAGAGGGCTGGTTTTACTAGGCTGGGAAGGGGCAAATTTCCTTGGACCTTCCCAGCCTATTAATATCAACCCCCAGCTGTCTGCTTTGCCTTAGTTGGTTGCTAAAAAATAGAGGGGACCCCACATAATTTTTTTGAAGTCCCCCCCTATTTTCAATAACCAGCAAAGGAAAAGCAAAAAGCTGGGTTCTGATACTAATAGGCTGAGAAGGTCCATGGATATTGGTCCTTTCACAGCATAATAAGACCAGCTCACAGCTGTCTGCTGTCTCTTGGCAGGTTATTAAAAAATACAGTGATCCCACGTCATTTTTTAAAATTATTTATTATAGCTATCCCTATGCTAGCAGAGCACAATGGCAACACCACCCGTGATCCAACGGTTATACAGGACGGGTCATGAGTAGCACCAACCAAAGATGGCTGTGGAAGTGCCAAGAGCCTAAAAGCTTTTGATTGGCTGTTCTTCAGCCTTTCACGGACTGCTCAAGGACTTCTGGGAGAAGTCCGCGTTCAGAGTTCAGCACCAGACACTAGGTGTCCGGTATGAAGTCCGAACTTTACAGTTCATGTTCGCTCATCCCTATTCAGCGCAATGGCTAATAACACCAAGCAAGCGGAGCAATAACCACTATAATAACAGAATATCCAAAAATATTAAAGAAGTCTTTAATGTAATAGTATCAGAATATAAAATTCACATAGATGAGTAGTACAGCATGTAACAGGAAACAGACAGTTGTTAACACATGAGCCAGGGAAAAGCCGGATGAAAAAGCAGTCCTGCGTCCAGACATGGACATAACTGGGCTAAGAAACAAGAGGTATTAGTTCCTTAATTAGGATCATATCCCTTAGTCTGTAGTATAATGCCATCAGAGAATAAATCCCAGTCACCATATAATACTCTTGCATGTAGTAGATCCCTGTACACATGTAACCATGGCTAGTAAATGGATCCAGGTATATGGGACAAAAACATGCATCACAGAGACAGAGTAATCAGGGATTAATCTTACCCATGTCTTTGTCTAGTGTGCAGGAACGTGCCCCTACGCACATTTCGCAGTTGCTTCCTCCTTGTTTCTTAGCCCATTTATGTCCATGTCTGGACGCAGGACTGCTTTTTCATCATTTTTTTCCCGGCTCATGTGTTAACAACTGTTTTGTGTTACATGCTGTGCTACTCATCTATGTGAATTTTATATTTTGATACTATTACATTAAAAACTTCTTTAATATTTTTGGATATTCTGTTATTATGGTGGTTATTGCTCCGCTTGCTTGGTGTTATTATATATCAGGAGCTCCATAGGGGATTTGTCTCCAAAAAGTCACTGAGGGTGACTCAAGAAGGATTACTATTATGTACTCTGTACTTGGGATCTTGTTATTTTCAGCACAATGGTTAGCATCATTTACAGGTGTAATAGATCATCTAGTGTTCTGTTTTCATTTAAATTAAATTCATTGATATATGCATGAGGTCATGTACTCCAATGCTTGCATGGTAGTTTCTTGGCATGCTTATGTGTCATTTGCTCTTGTGTTGCACACATTATTCTCTTTATGTAAATCCAAAAAAGTAGCAAACGGTTAAGTCACTTATCAAAGACCAAATCTTCATTAAAATTAACAGTATAAATCAGCAAAAACCCAATGAAGTTAAGCAGATCGCATGAGCCAGCTACTGCCATTTCACACTTATGCATCTATGGGCCTGTGTTTTTCTAGAGTGTAGAAGCGTAATTAAATGCAAAATGGCCATAGTTGGGTCATACTATCTCCTTATGAGCCCCCTGGCCTTCTGCTGATTTTATACTAGTAATTTCATAAAGATTATGGATTATATTCTTTGGTGAGTACGTTTGCTCTTCGCTACCTATATGGATTTGCTTGTATGCTTATTTGCAAGTAAGTTCCAGGAGAATGCTGTATGATTGCAGTGGTTTTATTCTACGCGTTTCAGGGGTCTCATGCCCCCTTCATCAGGAAATACCAATAGGTGGTATTTCCTGATGAAGGGGGCATGAGACCCCTGAAATGCGTAGAATAAAACCACTGCAATCATACAGCATTCTCCTGGAATTTGTCTAAAGTGGCAGCGCGGAATATAGCTACGAACTCCCTTTGGATTTATCATTTCTTCTGGTCACTGAAGACCTGTGGATCTGTAGCAGCCGCTACCTACACACTCCTATCTCATCCTAACCAGGTGAGCATATTTCAAGATATACTGTCCTTTGTAACATGGATAAGACCCTATTGCACTTTTGTCTCCCCCCTTTTTTTTTTTTTTTTGCAATATTTGCAAGTAAGAGCACTTCCTTTCCTTCAAAACGCTTGTCAGTGTTGTACTTCATTTACTATGGAAAGTCAACTATAGCATCAGTTTTTGCAGAAAATGCCAAGTCGCGTGTATTCTTTTTATGCCTTTGATATTCTTTATGAGCTTACACATTGGGTGTTATCGCACTTTTTTTAAAAAATTTTTACCACCTTAGGAAATGTTTGAGTAAATGAACTCTAACCATCTTACATTTTATAGTAATGAGACAGAGTTGTTCTTAATTATTCTGATTGACACTTTAACACTTCTTTTGTCACATTTTATTTTAGGCTGCTATTTTATCCAAAACCACAGATAAGGTGACAGGATACACAGATGGTATTCTTTCATTATGAATGCAAGCATTTATGTGCACATATTTGGAATTTGAAATTAAAATCCATCCAAAATGTAAAAAACAGATAGCATTTTCCAACTCTCATAGGTTTTTGAAAATATGAAGGAATTCTAGGAAAACACAATACATTATTTACTGTAGATACAATTATTTTAATAGGACCATTTAAGTTATAATTTCGTCCAATTCGGAAAATAAATTCTTGTAAACTATTTTACAGATCTCTATGTGAAGCTGTACGTCATTAATATAGCAACACAGAAACGAATAATAAAGAAGAAGACAAGGGTTTGTAGACATGATCGGGAACCCTCATTCAATGAGACATTTCGATTTAGTATGAGTCCTGCTGGACACTCTTTGCAAGTAAGCTTATTTTAAATTCAATAATAACTATAAAATAGACTTAATTCCCATTGATTTCATCTCCTTATAGTATTTTCTTCACTAGACCCTTTGAAAAAAGGTAAAAGCTGGGATTTTGCCCTGAGGTTAGGCAAATACCTCATCCCCCAATGTGCATATTGCCTGTTTCCTTCTATTCAGTAGATCCGTGGGGACAGTTATTCTAATTTAGCTTTTTCTTAAGTTTTCTGGCAAGCAATTGTCATTAATAACCATATTTTGTGGTACTTGAAGTAATAAGTATGACAAGTGATAGGAGTCTTTAATTAAATGCCTTTTGTTATAAAAAATATCAAATTTATAACATTAATATCTCAATTTTTTGTAGGTAATAAAATGTTAATTATCCCAATCATTTTCCACTTTTAGTTCCATACAGTGTGGATAAGCCTGTTTAATCTCTTTCCATTGATTGAACAATCTTAAAGGGGCTTTCCGGGCTTTTCACATAATCTCAGTGCATATCTGGGCTGCAGAATGCTGACAATAAATAATTTACCTTCTGTGGCCAGTTTGCAGGGTTTCCAAGATATCATCTCTTGCTTGTAAGAAAAACGTCCAGGGGGGGTGTGTTCTGGCATTGAAATGAGAACTGGTCTTTTCCTCCTCACTAGTTTCACTTTCCATAGATCACTGTTCAGTGTGTGTCTGGGGGAGGAGCAGCTGGGTGGTTTTGCTCTCTGCACTGAGGCTGCTAGAGGGGGAGGATTTGTTACTGTGTGATGAAGGCTGCTTCATGTGGTCGGGGAGGGCCTGTAGCTATGGAGGGTGGGGTTGTTGCTATAGAGGGCATGTTTTTAGTAGAGTAGGAGGAAACTACCAGTTCTCATTTCAATGCCAGAAAACACCCCCCCTGGACGTTTTTCTTACAAGCAAGAGATGATATCTTGGAAACCCTGCAAACTTGCCACAGAAGGTAAATTACTTATTGTCAGCATTCTGCAGCCCAGATATGCACTGAGATTATGTGAAAAGCCCGGACAACCCCTTTAAGTCAAGGCCTTTCAAAGCTTAAGGACTGTTTACATGGACTGATTGGCACCACTATATGACCGCTGATTGGTAAACTTGTACTTCTGGGTGGACCTTTGAATGCATGTTTAAACAGGTAGATCAAAGTAAATAATGTCCACTGAGCCATCAATACGAGATTTCTCAGTGTGGTCTTGACAGTGCAAGTCTTGTTTACTCAGGACAATGCACCACCAAGAAGGATGATCTTTTATGCTGCACAAGAGATCAAATCACCAGATGGATGAGCATTTTGCTTATTCATCAGGTGATCAGCAGCCAGTTTACACTGCCAGATAATCGTGAAACAAACATTTTAACATAACTCATTCATGACTATCTTGCAGTGTAAATCCCCCTTTATTTGGCAACATAAATAGTTGAATTGCCAGACAAAAAAAGTCCAGACTATGTGGACAGAAATGTGGCATTGTGCAAATAAGATCTCCATATTTTGTTTTAGAATTTCAAGGAGTCCGACCTTTCTATTTTCCATAGATGAGATGAATATGGATTGAGAGATAGCTAGATAGATAGGTCGTGTGCCAGTCTTTTGTATTGACCACACATGTATTTATTTATATATTTACATTAGATTGTCTCCGAGGCATCTTTCTTCTAAGATGAATCCAACTGTTCCAACCTCTCATCATAGGTTAAATCTTCCATCCCATGTAATAATCTAGTTTACTGCTTTTGAACTAACTAAGGCTACTTTCACACATCAGGTTTTCGGCGTCAGGCGCGATCCGGCGTCGTGCCGGAACGCCGGATCCGGCAAATGTTTCGTAAAACCGGATGTGACGGATCCGGTTTTCTGCCGGATCCGTCTTTTTCTTGACAGACAAAACCGGATCCGTCTCATCTGGTTCATCCGTTTTTCTATCCGTTTTTCGACGGATTACGCCGGATCCGGTTTTTAAAATTGACCCTTGTGGCCTTCCGAACGGGATTGGCTACTGGAAAACTATATATAGCATGTTCCTACAGCCCTTCTTTGACAGGTTGTAGAGGAGAAAGTGCAGGTTGGAGAGAAGAGCAAGTTACTGGCGAAGATGGATGTTGTCATTGGAAATATTTTGAAGAATTTGGCGGATTTTATAGCGGAGGCGAATCGTTTGAGGGTGATTGTTCTGGAGAAGGAGAGAGCGAGACAGCAGCGCATCAGGCATCGTAGACGACGTTTGTGGATCCACCCCATCACAGCCAAGAGAATGACGCGTGGGGTCTATTCTACACTCTGCATGGACCTTCGACGAAACCCGGATAAATTTTTTGGATATGTTAGGATGAAAATGGAGAATTTTGATTACTTGGTGGAGCGCATTGCACACCTCATAAGAAAAGCGGACACCTATTGCCGCTTCTCAGTTTCACCCGCAGAGCGTCTGATGGTGACTTTAAGGTAAGCCACATTTATTGGATATGCTCGCATCAGAGCACACTTTCACTGCAATCTTGTTGGTGGTAGTTTGTATCTCCAAGTGTTATAGGTCAGTTTTGGTATGTAATGCTGTGATTTAAAACTAATTTCTTGTTTTTTAATTCCCCACAGATTTCTTGCAACTGGAGAATCCCTTTCGTCACTGCATTTCCAGTACAGACTCGGGATTTCCACCATATCTGGAATTGTGAAGTACACATGCCGTGCACTGTGGGACTCCTTAGCTGAAGAGTTTTTACCAGAGCCCACAACAGAGAGGTGGATTGAAATTGCTGACAAGTTTCAACAGATATGTCAGTTTCCAAACTGCTTGGGCGCTGTGGACGGGAAACATATCCGCATTGTAAAGCCAGCTGGATCGGGATCGGAATATTTCAATTACAAGAAATATTTTTCAATTGTCCTCATGGCCATCGCTGACGCGGAATACAAATTTATTGCGGTTGATATTGGGGCCTATGGCCGCTCCAATGACTCTCAAGTTTTCAAACTGTCTGCCAAGGGGCGTAAACTGTATGGAAACACCTTCCAGTTCCCACCACCTAGACCGCTGCCGCAAACATCTGGTCCAACTATGCCATTTGTCTGTGTAGGGGATGAAGCCTTCCAGCTGTCAGAACACCTTTTGAAACCGTACTCTAGCAGAGGATTGACAAGACCAAAACGCATTTTTAATTACCACCTCACAAGAGCAAGAAGAATGGTTGAATGTACTTTTGGTATTCTGACAGCCAAATGGCGGGTCCTATTGACTGCGATCAACCTCAAGACAGAAACTGTGGACGAGGTGATCAAAGCGTGCGTGGTACTCCACAATTTTGTTATCTGCAAGGAACCCATTTCCATTGAGGACACCTCTGAAGAAACCACCTTGCAAGATTACCATGACATTACCACTAGAAGTTCTGTGACGGTTTCAGTAATGAGGGACAATTTTGCAATATACTTTATGTCACCTCAAGGCAGAGTACACTGGCAGGATGACAGAGTGTGAAAGATTTGTGCCCTAACCAAACTTGTGTACCTTCTGGACCAACAGTATATACCTTTGCCAACCAAAGTTGTCTATCTTGTCATGGTCTTACTATTTTTAGCTTTAGGCCACAGGTGTGTACCTGGTTGTGTTTTATGCAAAGTATTTCACCTTTTAACAAAAGTTGTGTACATTGTTAGGAAATCACCAACAATAAACACAACTTTTTAGGTGAAATACTTTGCTTCAAACACAACCAGGAACACAACTGTGGCAAAAAGCTAAAATTTACCCACAGTTATATACCTAGTTTTGAATACCATTTCACCTTTTAAATAACCTGTATTTAACCTTTTTCGCCGCAGAAAGAAATGACAGACAACCAGTGTAAAATAATTTAACTTTTATTGAAAAATGTTTTTTTTAGTAAACTTTTTTAAAATTTTAATAAACTTGTTTAATAAAGCTTTGAAACCATAAAACTGGTCATTTTTATTTAAATACACACATTATAAATCTGTGTAGTGTGTGGTGGAAATACTGCTGGAGGGGCTGCGGGACACTTCGACACTGGGAGTGTGGAGAGAGGACTGGGATCGTGGTGGGGAAGGAACAGTTAGAGGTGAAGGTGTGGAAAAAACTACAGAATGGGTGGACATGTGGGAAGCAGAAGAGGTGGTGGGTGGTGGAGTGGAGGGTTGGGCAGGGACTGTAGGAGCAGATGATGTTGATGGCAAGTTGTATGGGGAAGGAGTTTGGTACGGGGCAGGTTGCTGGAAGTGGGGAGATGTCTGGTACGGGGCAGGTTGCTGGAAGTGGGGAGATGTCTGGTACGGGGCAGGTTGCTGGAAGTGGGGAGATGTCTGGTACGGGGCAGGTTGCTGGAAGTGGGGAGATGTCTGGTACTGGGGAGGTTGCTGGTACTGGGGAGTTTGCAGGTACTGGGGAGGTTGCTGGTACTGGGGAGGTTGCTGGTACTGGGGAGGTTGCTGGTACTGGGGAGGTTGCTGGTGCTGGGGAGGTTGCTGGTGCTGGGGAGGTTGCTGGTGCTGGGGAGGTTGCTGGTGCTGGGGAGGTTGCTGGTGCTGGGGAGGTGGATGGTATGTAATAGGAGGGGGAGGATGGAAAGTGGCTGGAGGGGGTGTAGATGTAATAGGAGGGGGAGGATGGAAAGTGGCTGGAGGGGGTGTAGATGTAATAGGAGGGGAGGATGGAAAGTGGCTGGAGGGGGTGCAGGTGGAGGAACTACTGTGGTGGGAGGAGGAGGTTGGGAGGTAGCTTGCTGGAGAGCAGCGTGGCATGAATGCATTACATGCATCTGCTGGGCAGGAGAGAGCGTTTCCATGCGCTCCACAACAGACTTGAAAAAGGTGTGGTTTGGCGAAGATCTTGCTTCTGAATGCATGGTTTGCAGAAGTGTCTTCACCTCCAGAATGCTGGAGTTGATCTGCTGATAGCCTGCGGAGATTTGCTCTGACAAGACTTTTAGACAGTTCTGGAAAGATGCATTCAGATGCAAGAACTCTGGCGCATAAGTCTTTTCCTGACCCCTCTGCCGCTGCCGCCCAGTACCCGCAGGTGTACTAGAGGTGGCAGGGGCAGAAGGGTGGGGTAAAGGGAAAGCGATCTCCTCACCAGCAGCTTCATGTAATGTAGGCGGCCACGATGCTCCTGTGCTGGTGGATGGGACAGATGGGTCGAATGTGTGGGAAGGCTGGGAAGGTGCAGATGTACCGGGGCGGTCGAAGTGTCCCTCGGTGCCGGTCTCCTCAGGGATCGCCTCAGAAGGGTCCAATCGTGCAGGCTCCCGAGTGCTGCTCACCATGCTGTGGAATAAAGAGAAAAAAAAACAATTAAAATACTGACATGGTATGGCCCTGGCTGAAAAAAAAAATTTACATCTAACATTTTTTTTCACATGTGGTGTGTAATATTTACCTTCTAGTGACCATTGTTTCCCGGAGGAACGACAGGGCTTCTGCGTACTTGTACTTGCTCCTGCGTCCTCCAGATCCACTCGGGGCCCGCATCTCTTTATTGAACTCCTTCTTGAAACGATCCCTCACAGACCGCCACCGATTCACAATTCTGTTCCCTGAAACGAGAAAGGACAAAGTGGTTAGTATACAACATCAGTGTTTCCCAAACTCCAGTCCTCATGGTCCCCAGGGGTCATGTTTTCAGGATTTCCATAGTAAATAGAAATCCTGAACACATGATCCGTGGGGACCACGAGGACTGGAGTTCGGGAAACACTGGTTTACATCAAGCAACCGGTACTGTATATACTTACGCTCTTTTATCTGGGCCCGAACATCGAGGTCCTCCCAGCGGCCCACAAGGAGCGAACAGATTTCCTCCCAGAGTCGTCGGGTAACGATAAGGTCAGCGTGGCGGCGGTCAGCCATATTCCAGAGCGGCTCCCTTTCTCTGACGAGATCGATGAGGTGGTCCACATCGAGTCCTCCATCCTCACCGTCAGAGTCGGGAGCATGCTGTGAAGGCTGTTAAAGAAAAAGACAAAAATAACATAATTAGGCTGGTTTCACATTCGCGCTTTTTAAGCGCACGCACGGCCGGGGGTAGCTCCGCCCCCGAGCCGGCTCTCTGCCCGGCATGCCCGCCCCTTCCTTGTAGCGCCGCCTCCTAGCGCACAGCGGCGCCTGCGATCGGCGCACCCTATCTTTAGCATAGGGTGCGCAGATCGTGCGCAGGCCGTGCGCTAGTTGCACTTTGACCTGCGCTGCGCACTTTTGACGGTGCGCCGTGCGCACCAAAATCAAACTTTTCGGATTTTGGCGCGCACGGCGCACCGTCAAAAGTGCGCAGCGCAGGTCAAAGCGCAACTAGCGCACGGCCTGCGCACGATCTGCACACCCTATGCTAAAAATAGGGTGCGCCGATCGCAGGCGCCGCTGTGCGCTAGGAGGCGGCGCTACAAGGAAGGGGCGGGCACGCTGGGCAGAGAGCCGGCTCGGGGGCGGAGCTACCCCCGGCCGTGCGTGCGCTTAAAAAGCGCGAATGTGAAACCAGCCTTAGCCTCCACAAAAGAAATGAAATAAAAAGTGCAAAAAAACAAAGCAAAAATATTTATACTTACACGCTGGTGACCGCCGCGTTGCTGTCGCCGACAACCCTGGGAGGCACTGCGAGGACCTCTTGGCCGAGCACCAGATTGGGAAGACTAGAGAAGAAAACAAAAAATGTTATGTCTTTGGATGTAGGCATTTGTTTGCTGTGTGTGGTCTGCGGAACATTGTTTTCTATGTGTTTCTGCGTTTGATGCAAAAAACTTACCAATTGTGAGCCCACTCCAAGTGTCTGTCCACTCCTTCCTTCTTCTTCTGGGAGCTCCTCTTCATCTTGTGAATCCTGTTTTGAAATAAAAGGCAATGAATAGACATATATTACAGAGATGATGGATTTTGGAAATAAAAACTTACCGTCAAACGCTGACGATGCGAGGGAGGGCTCCCAGAAGATGATGTGCTGTCTTCCTGGTGGCCACACTCCATGCCTGTGGGTGGTGTTCCACCTGCTGCCATTGCTGCTGCTGCTGCTGCATCTATTGGGTGGCTGTTGAATAAAGAGAAACAAAGGGCCAATGAATATCTTGATATTCAATAGCCCTAGTTTGGAGGAATGGGGGATTTGATAATTACCGTCTCTCATCTGCTGCTGGCCTCCCCTCCTCAGCATGTTCCATTTGCTACTCCATTTGGGGTGGTGGTGGTGCTGATGGTGCTGCAGTGGTCTCCTGCCTTCTCCTGCTGCGCTTGGTTGCTTTCTTGGGTGGCATGTTGGGTGTGGCTGTGGGTCCCACTGTCTTGCTTTTATATATGTCTTGTGGGCAGAGCTACTGAGCATGCTCAGACCAAAAAAACCGGATCCGGCGCATTGCGGCGCTCATAGGCTTTCATTGTGTGAAAAAGCCGGACGCGCCGGATCCGGCGTGTCCGGCTTTTACGCCGGAGACAAAAAACGTTACAGTAGCCGTTTTTTCCAGATGCCGGATCGCGACACATTGCCGGATCCGGCGAAAACCGGATGAAACGCATGGCCATCCGGCGCGATCCTGCGCAAATGCAAGTCAATGGGGGGGAAACCGGATCCGGCATTGCATTTCGCCGGATCCGGTTTCTGTCAAAAGCGCCGGATTGCGCCTGACGGCGAAAACCTGATGTGTGAAAGAGGCCTAACTTTTTTATAGCCATTGTAAAATGTGGAGCCCAAAACTGGATCCTATATTTGAGATGTGGCCTTACGAGTGTAGGTGTGAAATGTTGCATTTCTGGACTATATAATATCCTCGGTAGATTTTTGTATTGTTGCCTTTTTTGTTACTCTTCTTGACGGGGATTGTACATATGGATTGGTAACGAAGAGGCTTGCATCCACATCTTTACATAAATGTCTCACCTTTTCTTTAGATAGTTGACACATGCTGCATTCTGTGTAGATGAAATGAAATGTTTTGAATGATGCACACTATTGCATATGCATTACTTGATTTTTTACTTAGGTAATATCTTTTTAATACTATTAATTTATATTGTATTCATCCTAGATTCTACTTGCCTCAAATGGAGGAAAATTTATGAAGAAAACTCTGATTGGTGAAGCTTACATCTGGCTGGACAAAGTGGACCTTAGAAAACGGATAGTAAATTGGCACAAACTTTTAGCCAGCTCTACTCAGACTCATTGATGAACAGTCTTTGCTGGAGGCATAATGTCAGGATAGAGTTTAAATTAAGGTCGTGCAGGAAGCAGAATATGTTTCAGAATACACCGGGAAGAATTTCTTGACATGTTTTGCAGGTGATTGGAGAACAAGGAGTCTGCTAAAATGCATTCCAGAGGCTAACGAGAACATGGCCTCTAGTGTCTAGAAGAATGTTAGTGATTCCAGTTTAGCATCTAGAAGTGTCTTTTCTTGATGTTTTATTTCATGGAGCAATCTTAGAAGCATTATAAACTAAGGCAATATCAGGCACCACAGTTCACAGCAAGAAAAGAGTATATTAGTATCACATCCTAGTAAATATTCAATCTAGTGTGCACCTTTGATGTTTCTCAGCTATAGCTACTATAAAATGGCAGTTTGGTACTGTTTGTCTATTGGATTATGGAATATTTACGACAGTACTGTATATTTGATTCCTATCAGCTGCAGCTGATCTCACTACGACACATGTACAGTATCGGTACAGTAAACGTGTAGTGCCTATCTCTTCTTCTGTAATACAAATAGCAAAATGCTGGTGACGAGTTAATAGTTCCTAAAGAAGTGCTTCGGTTATGACATCTGGCAAATGCTGGTGTATGCGTTGACTAAATATCATTTTAGGTACATGTAAGAGTTTAAACATCAGTGCTACAATACAGACTGAGGCTTTCAGTAACTTGGTGATTTACAAAAGATACGAAAGTGAAGGTATGGGCTTGCCTGTCATGCCAACCTAGAATTAGGAAAGGCATTTGAAGAGCAATGATTGAGATGCCGTTCTGCATCTTCTCTTAGAAACTCAGGTGAATGGCTGAGATTGTGGGTATGCTGAAAACGTATTGTCACTGATAAAAGCTACAATCTCTATGGACTATCACAGGATGAAGTAAGTGGTTTCTAGCAAAATCAAGCAAATTTAATGTCAATTAAAGTGGATAGAAATTTGTGTCGGTTTTCTGCATTTATTTTTTTCTAAAAGGTTCCTTCACAAGCTAGACGAGTGAAAAGTGTGCATTTCTTCTTTAAACTGTAATTATTTTATGCTGCGACTTACTGTACAAGACTGCAAAGCATGCGAATGGTTGCTATAGAAATGTCAAGTCAGAATGATAGCACAAATACGATTTTTGCTTGGAAACCTCTAATCAGCACCAAATTAGCAGGGCTAACATTGGTTTGCCTTTATTCTCGCAATACATTCCACTGATAGAAATGCATTATCGTTCCAAAAAAAACATAAAATATCTTCTTTCTGTCATTCGGGGTCATAAATTGTATATATAGAAGCTGCAAGTAGTCATCAATCTGTTTCCTTAGTGCAGACATTCCTAGAATTAGTACCTCTTGATCAAATGAAATCTTACAGATGCATTCTTCATCTGTCGTATAGAGTGAGTGACATCTTTTTTGGTGCATCTTTTGACTTATTAATTAGTGCACTATTTGCTTCCGAATTGTGCCAACAATGTGTTAAACCAAATTCTTGAGTTACTATGGAAGTATTCTATGCAACATTGATGTCTCAATGCTTTTTCTGTAAGTGAGAAATAATTAAAAAATAAAAAAAAAGTTGTAAAACAAAAACACTGGAAAAAAAAGGATGTAAGAAGCAAGTATCAGTATTTTTCGTCGCGCATATACTTAAAACACAATAATGGTGTTTATGGCTTTTTGCTTCTCCTAGAAGTATCTACATTAAATCTTTATATGTGTTAAATCCTTATTCATTTTATGTATAGAGAGCCAAGATAAAATCATAGATATTTATGATTATTTATATGCAAATTAAGCAAATTTTACAATTCAATTGAGTCCACGGGAATTGGAAAAGATTATGTAAAAAGCACAGTGTGGGTGTTTACATGAGAGTGAGACTTATATTGCTTTTATTACTTTAGGTTCTCAAGTCTGGAAATGATGACTTGTAGATATTAAGCTTGAGCTGGCGTAACATTCAATGTCTGCAGATTGAGGAGGCGGTATCCATTTTTTTATCTTTTAAGGTTGGCAATTCTTGAAACATAGTTTTTGTTAAGCACACATAACAAAAAAAATGTAGAGAGCTATGTTCTAGAAGCTAACACCATGGTACAGCACAACACAACATATACATTGCATGTGCCCTCAAAACCAAACTCTTCCCAGTCCTTAATGTTGCAGACATTACTAGTGCCTGATGTTTTGTTAACTTCTCAGATAGGTTTAAGTTGCATAGTTTCAGGTATTTTGAATACAATTGTTTTTTTTTTTCATTTAGAAAGGATAAAACAGATTTTATTTAACTTCGTACATTGCAGGAAAAACACCCTGCTATCATGAAACATGAAGAAAGACTGGCCATAAAAAGTCAATATTCTGTCTTTAGCTATATATCATAATTACCGTTCTATGCTCTGCTAGTCTACTAAATTCAGAATGCAAAGGTTGTAAGGAGCAAGTTCCTTTATTTTGTTATTGTGTAAATAAGTATACATTTTGTAGATGACATGAATCGACGGGTTCTACTTCCCTTAAGCATTCAGCATGTAAATGTGAGCATTCTGTTCAATTGTAACTCTAGAAGTGTTCTGTGATGTGGTCAGATGATAAACCAGCGGTGGCCGATCCGTGTGTTTGTCGACAACCATTGAGAATCTGTACAGAGAGTCCGATATATAAGAGATATAAAGAAAAGTGTAAAAAAAATATATAATGGAATTACGTAAATTCTGTATTGTCCTACACTAAACATTTTCATATTGAATGTTGCATGCATTGATGGAGGTCTGTGTATTTTTTTTAATTATTATTTTGTTGTTTTAAATCCCTTTATGATTATTTTGTTTAAGAAAATAAAGATGTAAAAAAAAAAAAGTTAAAACGAGCTGTATAGAATATGCCTGTAAATCTGTTAACGTCTTCATTTTATGTAAAAATCCATGTCATAGTTTTTTTGTGGTTGTACACGGGATGTAATTTGAGAATTTATGCAAATTGTGATGTACAAAAAGGTTGTAATCCAGTCAAAATTAATAAATATTTATAACATCCCTTTCTCTGTCAGTTTAATACATGCAGGTTTGTCATTTTTATATATATTTTCTAAATCTGATTAATATAGGTGGCCTGTTCTCACTATGTGCAACCAGTGCATGACAAATTACCGGTCCTGGGCAGGGCTGGTTTTAGACAAAGTGTGACTTTGGGCAAAAATAAAAATAGGGTCACAAATTGCACCATAATAAAGAAATATTTAGGATGCATCTACATGAGCCAATTTCAGACCTTTTAATGAGTGTCTATTGACTTTATTCAAGTCTTTCAGTATTTATTTACCAATCTCTTTACTCATGCTGACAATAAATGATGGGGATAGAATGCTCATTAATAGACTGTTCTGTTCCTACATATACAGTTAGGTCCATATATATTTGGACAGAGACAACATTTTTCTAATTTTGGTTCTAGACATTACCACAATGAATTTTAAACAAAACAATTCAGATGAAGTTGAAGTTCAGACTTTCAGCTTTCATTTGAGGGTATCCACATTAAATTTGGATGAAGGGTTTAGGCGTTTCACCTCCTTAACATGTGCCCCTCTGTTTTTAAAGGGACCAAAAGTAATTGGACAATTGACTCCAAGGCTATTTCATGGACAGGTGTTGGCAATCCCTTCATTATGTCATTCTCAATTAAGCAGATAAAAGGCCTGGAGTTGATTTGAGGTGTGGTGCTTGTATTTGGAAGGTTTTGCTGTGAAGGAAAGATGCGGTCAAAGGAGCTCTCCATGCAGGTCAAACAAGCCATCCTTAAGCTGCAAAAACAGAAAAAACCCATCCGAGAAATTGCTACATCATTAGGAGTGGCAAAATCTACAGTTTGGTACATCCTGAGAAAGAAAGAAAGCACTGGTGAACTCATCAATGCAAAAAGACCTGGGCACCCACGGAAGACAACAGATTTGTTGATCGCAGAATAATCTCCATGGTGAAGAGAAACCCATTCACAACAGCCAACCAAGTGAACAACACTCTCCAGGAGGTAGGCGTATCAATATCTAAATCTACCATAAAGAGAAGACTGCATGAAAGTAAATACAGAGGGTTCACTGCACGGTGCAAGCCACTCATAAGCCTCAAGAATAAAAAGACTAGACTGAACTTTGCTAAAAAAAATCTAAAAAAGCCAGCACAGTTCTGGAAGAACATTCTTTGGACAGATGAAACCAAGATCAACCTCTACCAGAATGATGGAAAGAGAAAAGTATGGCGAAGGCGTGGTACAGCTCATGATCCAAAGCATACCACATCATCTGTAAAACACAGCGGAGGCAGTGTGATGGCTTGGGCATGCATGGCTGCCAGTGGCACTGGGTCACTAGTGTTTATTGATGATGTGACACAGGACAGAAGCAGCCGAATGAATTCTGAGTTATTCAGAGCCATACTGTGCGCTCAGTTCCAGCCAAATGCAGCCAAACTGATTGGTCGTCGTTTCATACTACAGATGGACAATGACCAAAAACATAAAGCCAAAGCAACCCAGGCGTTTATTAAAGCAAAAAAGTGGAATATTCTTGAATGGCCAAGTCAGTCACCTGATCTCAACCCAATTGAGCATGCATTTCACTTGTTAAAGACTAAACTTCAGACAGAAAGGCCCACAAACAAACAGCAACTGAACACCACCACAGTGAAGGCCTGGCAGAGCATCAAATAGGAGGAAACACAGCGTCTGGTGATGTCCATGAGTTCAAGACTTCAAGCAGTCATTGCCAACAAAGGGTTTTCAACCAAGTACTAGAAATGAACATTTTATTTACAATTATTTAATCTGTCCAATTACTTTTGGTCCCTTTAAAAACAGGGTGGCACATGTTAAGGAGCTGAAACTCCTAAACCCTTCATCCAATTTTAATGTGGATACCCTCAAATGAAAGCTGAAAGTCTGAACTTCAACTGCATCTGAATTGTTTCGTTTAAAATTCATTGTGATAATGTCTAGAACCAAAATTAGAAAAATGTTGTCTCTGTCCAAATATATATGGACCTAACTGTATATCATATTAATGGCAGCACATCACCTGTTTGTACAGGCGATGTGCTGCCAAAATAAAAGATTTTTGTTCCAGTATAAGCTGTCCAATAAATGAGCCAAATTTACTAGTTAATTTGGTGGTTGCTGTCAGACGATTGTATACAGTGCCAGTATTTATAAGTGCAGATGCTACACATATAATGTTGCATACTCACACACTCATAGAAGTGCATACAGTGGCATGTAAAAGTTTGGGCACCATTGGTCAAAATTACTAATCTGCTGTTTTTTCATCCCATCCTGGTATTCATGGCACTCTCATCCCTATACTAATATGCATGGCCTCCTCATGCCTATACTAGCATGCATGCCCCCCTCATGCCTATAATGGTATGCATGGCCCCCTCATCCCTATCCTAGTATGCATGGCTCCCACATCCCCATCCTGGTATGCATGGACCCCTCATCCCTATACTGGTATGCATGTCCTTCTCATCCCCATCCTGGAATGCCTGGCCCCCTCATCCCTATTCTGGTATGCATGGCTCCCTCATCCCCATCCTGATATGCATGGCCCCCTCATCCCTATCCTGGTATGCATGGCCTCCTCATCCCCATCGTTGTAAGCATGGCCCTGTCATCCCTATACTGGTATGCATGGCCTCCTCATCCCTATCCTGGTATGCATGGCCCCCTCATCCCTATACTGGTATGCATGGCTCCCTCTTCCCCATCCTGGTATGAATGACCCCTTCATCCCCATCCTGGTATACATGGCCTCCTCATCCCCATCCTGGTATGCATGGTCCCCTCATCCCTACCCATGGAATGCATGGCCTCCTCATCCTGCTATGCATGGCCCCTATACTGGTATGCATGGCGTCCTCATCACTTTACTGGTATGCAGGGTCTTCCATTCCCATCATGGTATGTATGGCTCCCTCATCCCTATCCTAGTATGCAGGGCACACTCATCCTCATTCCCATCCTGGTATGTATGGCCCCCATCAGAAAAACATTGAAAAAAAACCATAAACCATCCTACTTATTTTTCCTGTGCTCCCTCGTGGCCTTGTGTTCTGATGTTAGTAGCTGATTTATGCTTGGAAGCAGCAAATGGCAGTGATGTCATGTGCTGCTTACAAGCGGAGGGCAGCTGTCGGAATGCTCACTGCTCTCCATGCTAGGACTATGCGTGAAGTGAATATTCATCCGCTATTAAAGAGAAATGAATATTCACTGCTCTCCACTACCATGGGCGTGGCGTGAAATAGTGAGATTTTACATGCTATTGTGAGATCACACACTAAACTAAATGAGCTCTGAGACATTCTTTACTAAATGGTTACTGAACTGCAACTTCCCTAGAATGGGTACTGATTGGTAATTGCTTAGTAAAGGATGTAGCATCATTTGTTTAGTTCAGAGCATGACTTGTGATAACATGCAAGATCTAGTGCTTTCATGGTTGTGGAGGTTTATGGGATCCCAGAATGTGGAGCGTGATCTTACAAAATGGAAATTTGGAAACAAACTTTGCTAGAAATTCTAAACCTTTGAGGCAGTGTTTCTCAACTCAAGTCCTCAAGACCTACCAACAGGTCATGTTTTCCGGATTTCCTTAATATAGCATAGGTGATGGAATGAATGCTTGAGCAGGTGATGAAATTATCACCTGTGCAATACTAAGGATATCCTGAAAACTTGACCTGTTGATGGGTCTTGAGGACTGGAGTGAGAGGACCATGCATACCAGGATTGGCGGGTGAGAGGACCATGCATACCAGGATGGGGGGGTGAGAGGGCCATGCATACCAGGATAGGGGGGTGAGGGGACCATGCATATCAGGATTGGTGGGTGAGGCAACCATACATCCAGGAAAGGGGGGTGAGGGGACCATGCATACCAGGATTGGGGGGTGAGGAGACCATGCATACCAGGATTGGGGGGTGAGGGGACCATTCATACCAGGATAGGGGGGTGAGGGGACCATGCATACCAGGATAGGGGGTGAGAGGACCATGCATACCAGGATTGGGGGGTGAGGGGACCATGCATACCAGGATTGGGGGGTGAGAGGACCATGCATACCAGGAGAGGGGGTGAGGGGACCATGCATACCAGGCAGGAGAGGGGGGTGAGGGGACCATGCATACCAGGATTGGGGGGTGAGGAGACCATGCATACCAGGATAGGGGGGTGAGGGGACCATTCATACCAGGATAGGGGGGTGAGAGGACCATGCATACCAGGATAGGGTGGTGATAGGACCATGCATACCAGGATACGGGGGTGAGAGGACCATGCATACCAGGATTGGGGGGTGAGAGGACAATGCATACCAGGATAGGGGGGTGAGAGGACCATGCATACCAGGATTGGGGAGTGAGGGCACCATGCATACCACGATAGGGATGAGGGGGTACCATGCATACCACGATAGCGATGAGGGGGTGCCATGCATACCAGGATGGGGGGGTGAGGGTACCATACATACCAGGATAGGGATGATGGGTGCAGCACATACCAGGATGGGAGACCATATACCAATAAAAATGCCCGCCACCCGGGCGTAGAATGGTTTGATAGCTAGTCTGTGTATAACACTGTCCACACCACAGCTTTCTCTGTACATTATATAATGACAGAGCTGCTAATCAGTGGTAGGGAATGGTTGGACTGTCAAATTGTCCTGTAATGATAATTTTCTGCTGATAAAACCCTGGTTGTATTGAAACCACATGGTGCTCTCAGATTACATAGCAAAAACTTACTAACAAATTCCCTTTAAGGACACATGTCAGAATTTTTTAATAACTAAAACCATCAATTAATTCCTCAAATCATCAATTTACAGCTATCTATTGTTCTCCTAAATAAAAGTGACAGCCACACATTGGTTATAGGTACTCTATCAGAGTAAGTTCGCAAAAGGGTAAAACTTGGGACAAGAATTTGCAATGCTTCTTAGTGACTGACAACCAGCTCTGTATTAATACCAAGAATTCTGTCAATTCTTGAGCACTACTGAACTTTGGACTAAGAGTAAAGTTGGAATATAATAAACTAAATAAAGATATTGGGTAACTCAAATTATCAATATTAAAAAAAAATAATCATTTTTAAAAGGTATAGTTCTAACATTAACCCTTTAAAAGATAACCTGTCATCAAGGCTTTATACCCCAAACTAACTATGTAAATAAAAGCAGGTCACTCAGTCAGAAACAGGAGGCCGAGAGTGGGGAAAAGGCAGAGAGATGGAAGAGATGTATGTGCAGGGACCACCTACCAGGGCCCCCCACCCACTTACAACTAATTAGCATACAGTTTCAACAGTAAACACACCTACAGTGCCCATTTCAATGCCAAAAACATCAATTCTTAAAGTTGTGTGGGGGTAGGGCTGGATCCAGGTTTTCGTGTGCCCTGGGCCAAAGAGTGTCAGTGTGCCCCTTTAACACATACCACAACTCATGATGCTCCGATACGGCACAGAAATATAGGTATAGTACAATGACAAATACTTCACTCCTTACATGACATGACTGATCTATTGTAAATTGTACAATAACTCAAAAAAGGACAGTATATTACTCCATACAGTATGGCCACCAAATTGTGCACCATACAGAATAATGAGCCCCATATATTTCTCCATACAGAATAATTGGTCACATATAATGTTCCATACAATATATGATGAGCTCCACATAATGCAACAGTATGATGGTCTCCATGGACGATGCTCCTGTGTATGATGGGCCCTAATAATGCTCCATATATAATGGGCTCCATTTCTAATGATCCAGTGTATAATGGGCCCCAGAAATGCTGCTCCAGTGTCTGATGTCCCCCATTTGGAATGCTCCAGTATATGATGGGCCTCATGGATGATGCTCCAGTGTATGATGGGCCCTAATAATGCTCCATATATAATGGGCCCCATTTCTAATGATCCAGTGTATAATGGGCCCCGTAAATGCTGCTCTAGTTCCTGATGTCCCCCATTTTGAATGCTCCAGTATATGTTGGTCCCCATGGACGATGCTCCAGTGTATGATGGGCCCTAATAATGCTCCATATATAATGGGCTCCATTTCTAATGCTCCAGTGTATTATTGGCCCTGTAAATGCTGCTCCAGTGTCTGATGTCCCCCATTTGGAATGCTCCAGTATATGATGGGTCTCATGGAAGATGCTCCAGTGTCTTATGGGCCCTAATAATGCTCCATATATAATGGGCCCCATTTCTAATGCTCTAGTGTATAATCTGCCCCACAGATGCTGCCCCAGTGTCTGATCTGCCCCATTTAGAATGCTCCAGTATATGATGGGCCCCATGGATGATGCTCCAGTGTCTTATGGGCCCAAATAATGCTCCATGTATAATGGGCTCCATTTCTAATGGTCCAGTGTATAATGGGCCCCAAAAATGCTACTCCAGTGTCTGATGTCCCCCATTTGAAATGCTCCAATATATGTTGGTCCCCATTGACGATGCTCCAGTGTATGATGGGCCCTAATAATGCTTCATATATAACGGGCTGCATTTCTAATGCTCCAGTGTATAATGGGCCCCATAAATGCTGCTTCAGTGTCTGATGTCCCCCATTTGGCATGCTCCAGTATATGATGGGCCCCATTTTTAATGAACCCAGGCATGGTATGTGAAAAAGAGCTCCATGGAGTAATCTGAAGTATGTGCTGCCGCATCCTTCACTTTTGGGGTGGGTGAAGGACACAAGGAAAGGGGTTGCTCCTGACCAGAAGTCTGCACTGACAACTCAGTGCTTGCATTTTTTGAAACTTCAGAAGAGGAGGCGATAGAGCTGGAGGTTGCTTCAGCAATGTAAGCCAAAAAGAGTTCCTGATGTTCCGGCTTTAAAAGCAGTCTTCCTACTCCCAGAAAAGGGATCCTTACAGGCCTTCCGGAGCTACACCATGCCGCAGGCTCAACACCTCCTGCATTAGCTGCTATTGTGTTTTTGGCACTACCACCAGATGCACCACCACCATCAGTACCAGGTGGCCCCCCATGCCCACGTCCGCATCCTCTTCCACCATACTTCCTCATGTTTTGGAAAATGGACCCAAAATACCAGCAGATATATGGTACTGTATCAGAAGTGTACAGCTCTATACAGCCTAGGGATAACAGTAAATCTCCGTATATATTTCATGAGTCATACACAGACACTCACAGGCTTAGTATTGATTACACAATAAAATAAAAAGTTGAAAAAGGGTACAGTATCACCAGATACAAGGTATATATAGTATAGTGTAAACATTAGGAATCTCCGTATATATTTCAGGAGGCAGACACAAACGCTCTCAGGCTCAGTATGGATTACCCAAGAATCTGAAAAGCTGTAAATGGGTAATGTAACACAAGCGTACAGCTGTATATAGTGTTGGGGTAATCTTAAATCTCCAAATATATTTCTGGAGTAACAGAGAGACGTTCACAGGCTCATTATGGATTACACCAGAATCTAAATATCAAAAAAGGTTACTGTATCAAAAGTGTACAGCTGTGTACAGTGTTGGCCAAATTTGAAATCTCGGTATATATTTCCGGAGTAACCCTCAGACGCTCACTCAGTCAGGCTTTGACCATAATAAAAAATGTTGTAAAAAAGGTACTGGATATCAAGATAGCAAGTATATATATTATAGGGTACAATTGAAATCTCCGTATACATAGTCCCGTAGTCACTCTAAGATGCTTACTCAATATGGATTTGACCGTAATACTACATGTCAAACAAAGGTACTGTATAACAAGATACAAGCTGTATCGGGTATAGGGTAAAAATTGGTATCTCCGATTCACCGTATATATAGAAGGCGTAAACCACACATGCTCACTCACTATGGATGATACCGTAATAAAAAATTTTGAACAAAGGTATTGTATCAGCACATACCCGGTGTATCCAGTCTAGGGGTAATTGTAAATTTCCATCTATACTTCCGGAGTCAGACACAGACACTCACAGGCTCAGTATGTATTACACCAGAATTTAAAAAGTAGAAAAAGGGAAAGGTATTCGAAGCGTACAACAGTATACAGTGTTGTGGTACTTTAAATCTTTTTAAAAAAACAGACAATGTGATTTTCTGGATTTTTTTTTCTCAGTTTGTCTCCCATAGTTGAGGTCTACCTATGATGTAAATTACAGACGCCTCTCATCTTTTTAAGTGGTGGAACTTGCACTATTGCTGACTGACTAAATACTTTTTTGCCCCACTGTATTTCAATCTCAGTAAGCCAATCCAGACTCTCTGCTACTGGAAACTACATGGATACAAGTACAGATGGAAAGTCGAGTGTTAACAGAAATTTGAGAATTACTCATCGTGGGAAAACCTCCCATTAGATGTTGCAGAGGCGATGCAGCCCCTCAGTTACTGAGTCTGTGGAGACAGCGAAAACAGTTCTTTGTGAAGAAAGGATTGCTTTATCGCGGTAGCGTGGATCACATCACCGTTACTTGTCTCCATCAAATTTTGATCCCAGGGAGAGATGTAGACATGGTCCTCACTGCCTATCATGATGTGTCTGGTCATTTTGGAGTGCAAAAGACAAAAGCCAGAGGCTGTAGGCGATTATACTGGATTGGCAAGAGAGGAGACATTGAAAAATGGTGGCAGGAATGTCGTACGTCTGTGACACAACTGTGAAAGATGATCATAAAGTACCACTGCATCCGCTTGTAAGTTGATGTCCATTACAAATGGTAGCCATTGATCTTCTGAATGTAGAGGCCAGCAGGACAGGCCATAGCTACATCTTAACCATCATCGATCAATACACCAAATTTCTAGTTGCAGTCCCTGTTAAGGATTTAACTGCCCAGACTAAACAACGGTGGAGCAGGGAGAGGTAAGTATTGCATCTTGCAAGTGCTGCTGCCATGAACAAGAAGGGGGGGCATACTCGTGGGTGATGGTACTGCTCAGGGCCCCTCATAGTACACTGGTGTGTCTGACGGTGAGTGGGCCCCCCCACCGTCAGAGACACTGTATTGTACTATGAGGGGCCCTGTGCCAGTGCCGTCGGCCATCTGTGGGCCCATCCACCTTTCCAGAGCAACGGCACTTGCCCGGGTGCGCCAGGTGTTGACCCCAGCCCTGGGGCTGGGAAGCACAGTTAGGGAGGTTTAAAAAATGGCATATGTTGATTTGTAGGCTGGACATTCAGCTGCTGCAAATGGCGGAATTGGGCAAATCCGAGGAAGAGGAGGACAAAAGCGATGCAGTTTTCTGGCAAACTATGTGTCATCAGGGGAAGGTGGGACAAAACCCTTTGCAACCAATGCATGGTTCATTTTAATGAAGGTTAGATCATCAACATTTTGGGTCGACAGATGGGTCCTTTTTTCTGTCAGGATTGATCCAGCAGCACTGAAGACTCTTTCAGATAACACACTAGCAGCAGGGCAAGCGAGCTCCTGTAAGGCATATTGTGCCAATTCAGGCCAGGTGTCCAGTTTAGAGGCCCAATAGTCAAAGGGGAATGACCTGTGAGGGAGAAAATCAAAATGGGAGAAGTAGTTTGTAACCATAGTTGACAACTGCTGTCTTCTGTCACTTGTAATCGATGCAGTATTAGCAGTCGTGTGAGCGGTACTTGAGAAATCAGTCCACAACATGGTCATGGAACCCATGTCTCCAACGCCACTTCGGCTGTGTGCACCACAAAAACGTCTTCCATTGTGCCCGATACGGCTCGTGGGAGAACCAGCACCACTGCTGTGTGCTGGGAAAGCCTCAAACAAACGGTTTACCAGAGTTGCTTGTTTGTTAGCCAATATTATCTCTAGGTTCTCCTGTGGCATGATGTTGTGTAATTTGCCTTTTTTAGCATGGATCGAGGATGCTGGCCAGCCAGTAGTCATCATCCTTCATCATCTTGGCAATGCAGGGTCCTTTTTAGGATCCGCATGGCATAATCGCACATGTGGGCCAATGTTCCAGGTGTCAATAATGCACTGCCACTGCTGGTTGAAGGAGCACCTTCTAGCAAATCCACATCCCTACAGTCACGCACAAACCCTGTACCTGACCTTGGAACGCAAGCATATTCTCTTGCCCCCTGAGAAGCATCCTCCTGCCCAAAATAATCATCCCCTTCATCATCCTCCTCCTCCTCTTCCTATTCTTCCTCCACCTCGTCCAGGACAGTTCCCTGACCAGACAATGGCTGACTGTCAGCAATGCTTCCCTTCCTCCTCCTCCTGTTCCTCCTCCGCTGCAGATGCCAGATCCTTATTGTGCGTTAAACTTTGCATGAGCAGATGCATAAGTGGGATGCTCATGCTTATGATGGCGTTGTCTGCGCTTACCAGCCGTATGCATTCCTCAAAACACTGAAGGACTTTACAGAGGTCTTTCTGCTTTGACCACTGCACACCCGACAATTCCATGTCTTCCCTCAAACAGCCTGCCCGTGTATCCTCCCACAAATGCATTACAGCCTGCCTCTGTTCGCACAGCCTCTCAACCATGTGCAGGGTGGAGTTCCACCTTGTTGCAATGTCAATGATCAGGCGGTGCTTGTGGAGGTGGAGCAATCGCTGCAGCTTCTGAATGCTACTGGAGTTTACGGGCGAGCGACGGATGTGCAAGCACAGTCTTCGCACCTTATGGAGAAGGGATGTTAACTCTGGATAACTATTAAGGAAGCACTGCACCACCAGGTTCAAAGTGTGAGCCAGGCAAGGTATGTGTGGGCATTTTGCAAGGGCTATGGCTGCCACAAATTTACAGCCGTTATCACTGACTACCTTGCCTGGCTTAAGATGTAGACTGCCCAGCCATGACTCATTTTGTCGCTGCAAGTAATCAGCCAGTACCTCCGCGGTGTGTCTGTTGTCGCCCAAGGACATCATCTTTAACACAGCCTGCTGACTCCTTACAACTAGCTGTTCGATAGTGGGACACCTTGTGTGCAACACTGCCAGCTGCGGATGGAGTGCTCGTGCGACTGCTCTCTGTGGACGAGCTTTCACTTATGGAGGAGGAGGAGAGTCGATAGCCTACAGCCAACCGTTTCCTATACCGTGGGCTAGGCAGCACTGTTCCACCGCCACTGTTCCCTGTGGAGCCTGCATCCACCACATTAACCCAGTGCGCAGTGATGGACACGTAACGGCCCTGGCCATGCCTACTAGACCATGCATCTGTTGTGAGGTGCACCTTTCCACTCACTGATTGCTTGAGTGCATGGACAATGCGATCTTTTACATGCAGGTGGAGGGCTGGGATGGCTTTTCGAGAAAAGAAGTGCCGACTGAGTAGGTCATAGCGTGGGACTGCATAGGCCATGAGCTCGTGGAAAGCTTCGCTTTCAACCAAACGGTAGGGCATCATCTCTAATGAGATTAGTTTGGCAATGTAGGTGTTCAAACACAGTGTACACGGATGAGAGGATGAGTACTTTCTTTTCCTACTCATAGTCTCTGGTAGGGTGAGCTGGACTGGAGAGCTGCATATGGGGGAAGTAGCGGTGGACTGGACGGAGTGAGAGGGAGGTGGTGATGGTATTGGTGGTGATGGCCTAGATTCAGTGTTGTGTTGCAAAACCATTGTGATTCCCTGAGTGCTTTGGCCTTGCGACGACACCTCAACATTTAGTGCTGGTGGTGTGCTTAATGGTGGCAGTGGTCTTACAGTGGGGGAAGCGATGGAGCGTTGCTGGCTACCTTCAGTCAGAGCAGGTGCACGTGTGCTACCTGGGGTTTTGTAATCTGTCCACGCTTGCAAGTGCATGTTGATGAAATGTCTAAGCAACTGGTATTCAAATTTCTGAGTTGCTTACAGGTAACCTTTGCCTCATCAGTAGGATATTGGACAAAGAAGTGCCACACTGCACTCTTCCTACTATAGTATACATTTTCTGGCCTTGCACGCTGTGCTAAGTTGACCATCTGGCCAAGCTGTCCTGCAACTATTTTAGTTTTCGGTCCACGTTTTTGGACCCCTATGGGCCTGTCAGATAACTGCTCCTGCGATGTCAATGCCTGCTGCGGATCCTTCTCCTTATCTGAACTATTGCCAGTGCCACCCTCCTCCCCCAATGGATGCCAATCCGGGTCAAGAACTGGGTCATCCATCACCTCCTCTTCAAAGTCATCTGCACCTTCCTCTTTACCTTCCTCTGTGTCACCGTGTAAGGTGGTATAGTATGCGGGAAGGGGCACCTGAGTTTCATCAGGGTCAGATTCTGGCTCAGTAGACTACGAGGGCAATGTAGTGCTCTGGGTCAATGTACCAGCAGAATCATCTAGCAGTGGCTGTGCATCAGTGCACTCCATGTCAGATTCATCTTGGTCTGGGGAATTCACGATTTAACTTGATAACCCAGGCATGGTATGTGAAAGGAGCTACATAGAGTAATATGTAGTGTGGCCTGCCGCATCCTTCACTTTTGGTAGGGGTGAAGGACACAAGGAAAGGTGTTGTTCCTGACCAGGAGCCTCCACTGGCAACGCAGTGCTTTTATTTTTTGAAACTTCAGAAGAGGAGGCGATAGAGCGGGAGGCTGTGTCAGTAATGTAAGCCAAAACTTGTTCCTGAAGCTCTGGCTTTAAAAGCGGTTTACCTAATCCCAGAAAAGGGAGCCTTTGAGGCCTTGTGGAGCCAGACAATGACACAGGCTCAACACCTCCTGCCTTAGGTGCTATTGTTCTTTTGCACTACCAGCAGATGCACTACCACCACCATCAGTGTCAGCTGGCAACCGCCGCCCACTTCCACTGCCTCTTCCACCATATTCCTCATTTTTGGAAAAATGTACCCAAAATACCACCAACTATATGGTACTGTAAAACAAGGTACAAGGTGTATATAGAATTGGGGAGAATTGGAAGCTCCCTAGAGATTTTAGGAGGCTGAACTATTATCTCAGGCCCACTATAGATTACACCTCAATTTAACAGGCTGAAATAGGCAGGTGTATGACAAGGTACAAGGTGTATATAGTATTGGGGAGAATTGGAAGCTCCCTAGAGATTTTAGGAGGCCGAACTATTATCTCAGGCCCACTACAGATTACACCTCAATTTAACAGGCTGAAATAGGCAGGTGTATGACCAGGTACAAGGTGTATATAGTATTGGGGAGAATTGGAAGCTCCCTAGAGATTTTAGGAGGCTGACAATGATGCTCTCAGTCCAAGTATGGCCGCAGGCAGCCTAATAAGCAGGACTGCTGCACACAAAAGTATGGAAACATGAACGCTTGGTAATTGTGCAGAAAAGAGGAAGAAAAGTATTTTTGCGTTTAAAAAAGCAGTTTGCACAGCAGTGTGCAAACAGCAATGCAGCTATCAGGGAGCCTTATAAGGCAGCCTAATAAGCAACAGAGCTGATGCACAAAAATATATCCTCCCCTGTCACTGCACACAAACTGTTGTGTTGTACAGTAGAAATCGCTAACAGCAGAAGCAGTTTTTTGGTTCTTCTTCCCTGCCTAACGCACTCCCTTATTCAGAATCAGCAGCTGCAACCTCTCCCTAATGCTAAGATCAGCAGAAATAAGATGGCGCTCAGGGTGCACGCCCTTTAATAGCCCCTGTGACGCCACACAAGGCAAGCCAATCACTTGCATGCCCTTCTCAAAGATGGTGTTGACCGATGCCCATGTCATCGCGTTGCCCACAGTGTGTATCCTCCATCACTGGCTGAAAAAGGGTGCTGGAAGCATAATTTGAAACACGACTTTGGCGCTCTGGTTGCCGACCTCGTGGCCGACCTCACGCTATGGTCGGGTTTCGCTTCATGAAACCCGATTTCAGCGAAAGTCGGCGACTTATGAATTTGATCGACCCGTTTCGCTCAACTCTACTCAGCTGTAAAAAAATTCCAAAAATAAACAGCAAGTGCTAGTAAAAAGATCATAACAAAACAGGGTATTTAATTATCAACTAAATACCCTGTTTTGTTATCATCTTTTAACTAGCACTTGCTGTTTATTGTTGGAATTTTTTTACAGCAGAGTATTTTTTTCACGTTTGTTGTACTGTGTTTCTCTGTGTTCCTGCCTTCACTGGTTTACATACTTCCAACAAACCAACCGAGCTATCAATAAAATATAAAAGAAAACAAGCTTCATCAGGTGGACCATCTTTATATTTTGCTCCATGGTCCTGTTCTTATGTTCATGTGCCCATTATAGATGATTTTGGTGATGGATTGAGATGAGCAAACGTGTTTGGAAAACGTTTGCCAATCTCAAATTCAGCACAAACGCAGCACTTTTACTCAAAGTCGGCAAAATCAGTCACAGTTCAGTAAATCATTGTGTTTCCACTAATGCTTTTCTTATTACTTTGGCTAGGATAATGGTGCTGTATGATAAGTGGAGGCATGTGTTTGACCAGTGGAGGGGTTGTGCAGAGGTTAGAAGAGTGTGTAAAGAGATTACAGGAGCGGCACTTTGTGTTTTTGCAACCAATTAGGGTGCAGAAATTAACTACAACTGGCATGTAAAAGTAATTGGAGATCCAACTTTCTCATCCTGATGAAAGTTAGATGGTCTACACTTTCAGGGGACAGGTGGATGCACTCACCTGCAATGCTGAAGACACGTTCTGAGAGAACACTGTCTGCCGGGCATGACAAAACCTTCAAGGCATGACAGGCAAGCTAAGGCCACTATTGCATTTTTGACGACCAATATAAAAAGGGTCCATACCCCTCCTGATAGCATTGATATTGAGTTTGAAATAGTCCTGCACCATGTTCTTCAGTCATTCATTACGTGTTAGACTTGTACTCTGTTATGCTGGAAAACTGTCTGGTCTAAAAATATGTGAAACAACTCACAGAAATTGCTTGTTTTAATTTTTAGTTATTTTACTCACTTATATAGTGCTATTAATTACACGGCGCTTCACATACATTTTTGGCACTGTTCCCATTGGGGCTCAAAATCTAAATTTACTATTAGTATATTTTAACCCCTTAACGACCAAGCCATTTTGTAGGTTAATGACCAGGCCTTAATTTTCAAATCGGACCACTGTCACTTTATGTGCTTATAACTCCGGAATGCTTCAACAGATCCCACTGATTCTGACATTGTTTTTTCGTGACATATTGTACTTCATGTTAGTGGTAAAATTTCTTCAATATGACTTGCGTTTATTTATGAAAAAAAGTGGAAATATGGCAAAAATTTTGCAATTTTCAAACTTTTAATTTTTATGCCCTTAAATAAGAGAGATATGTCACAAAAATAGCTAATAAACAACATTTCCCACATGTCTACTTTACATCAGCACAATTTTGGAACCAAAATTTTTTTTGTTAGGAAGTTATAAGGGTTAAAAGTTGACTAGCGATTTCTCATTTTTACAACAAAATTTACAAAGCCATTTTTTTAGGGATCACCTCACATTTAGAGTCAATATGACAGAAAATACCCAAAAGTGACACCATTCTAAAAACTGCACCCCTCAAGGTGTTCAAAACCACATTAAAGAAGTTTATAACCCTTTAAGTACTTCACAAGAATTGAATGTTGAAGGAAAAAATTAACATTTAACTTTTTTTCCCCAAAATTTTTCTTTGGACACAATTTTTTTTATTTTGTCAAGGGTTTCAGGAGAAAATGAATCACAATATATGTTGCGCAATTTCTCCTGAGTACACCGATACCCTATTTGTGGAGGAAGGCCAATCTTTAGGTGCACGGCAATACTCAGAAGGGAAGGAGCATCATTTGAGATTTTGAATGTCAACTTGGCTGGAATTGAGATTGGACATCATGTCACGTTTGGAGAGACCCTGATGTGCCTAAATAGTGGAAACCCCCCACAAGTGACACTATTTTGGAAACTAGACCCCCAAGGAGCTCATCTAGATGTGGGGTGAGCACTTTGAACTCCCATGTGTTTCACAGAAGTTTATAACGTAGAGCCGTGAAAATAGAATAATCATTTTTTTCACAAAAAATGATCTTTTTGCCCCCAAATTTTTATTTTCACAAGGGTAACAGGAGAAATAAGACCCAAAAAGTTGTTGTGCAATTTGTCCTGAGTATGCTGATACCCCATATGTGGGGTGGAACCACTGTTTGGGTGCATGGCAGAGCTCAGAAGGGAAGGAGCACTGTTTTGGAATGCAGACTTTGATGGAATGGTCTGTGGGTGTCATGTTGCGTTTGCAGAGCCCCTGATGTGCCTAAACAGTGGAAACCCCCAAAAGTGACACCATTTTGGAAACTAGACCCCCCAAGGAGCTTATCTAGATGTGTGTTGAGCACATGGAACCCCCAAGTGCTTCACAGAAGTTTATGATGTAGAGTTGTGAAAATAAAAAAAATCATATTTTCTTCCACAAAAATGATCTTTTTGCCCCCAAATTTTTATTTTCACAAGGGTAACAGGAGAAATTGGACCCCAAAAGTTGTTGTGCAATTTGTCCTGAGTATGCTGATACCCCATATGTGGGGGTAAACCACTGTGATCGCCTTACTGCGATCCTTAGGAGGCAGAATGCACAAATCCACAAAAGGTGAAGAATTGGTTTTATTTTTTACGCCGTTCCTCGTGCGGTATTAGTGATTAGGCGACTTTATTCTTCGGGTCGGTGCGATTACAGAGTTACCAGATTTATATACTTTTTTCGTGTTTAGCTTCTGTCACACACTAAAAGACGCCTTTTTTTGGAAGAATTTTTTGTAAGAAATTTTTGCATCACCATATTTTGAGAGCTATAATTTTTCCGTATTCCGGCCGACAGAGTCATGTGCAGGCTTGTTTTTTGTGGGATGAACTGATATTTTTATTGGTACCATTTTCCAGCACAAAACATTTTTTGATCGGTTTCTATTCCAATTTTTGTGGAGGCAGAATGAACAAAAACTAGCAATTCAGGAATTGCTTTTTTTTTCTCCGTTCCGCGTGTGGTAAAATTAGTATGGCAGCTTTATTCTTCGGGTCACTACAATTACAGCAATACCTCATTTATATCTTTTTTTAGGTTTTGGTGTTTTTTACACAATTAAAAACTTTTATAGAAAAAATAATTATTTTTGCTTCACTTTGTTCTGCGAGCTATAACTTTTATATTTTTCCGGTGATGATGCTGTATGGCAGCTCGTATTTTGCGGGACAAGATGACGTTTTCAAGCGGTACCATGTTTATTTATATCTGTCTTTTTGATCGCATGTTATTGTATTTTTTCCAAGCGGTATGATGATAAGTCTGTTTAGTTGAGCCCCCCTTGATTGCTATAATCTACCCTCCCCTGGCACCCACCTGTGCGATGACAGTCCAGAATTTATAGATATTATCACTTCCGAATCCTCTTCTGCTTTTTCCTCTTCCTCTGCCACCACCTCATCTTGGAGACTATTCAAAGTATCCTCCAGCATATAGATGACTGGAATAGTGATGCTGATGAAGGTGAACCATCCTAGTAGCCATTTGGAAACTGTGCAAAAGGGTTCATTGGTCCTTCATCTGTGCCCACTCTGCAAGTGTGATTTGTGACACGTTAGTACTGAGTATGCAAAATGTCATACTTTACCAAGGGTCATTGCTGCTGCCACAGTAGCTGCAACATGTGCACAGTGTAATTCCATGGTTTCGGCACAGTGCATATCAACCGGTTAACCAGTAGCCCGAAAGATCTCTGTAGCAATCTAAGTCAATGACCAAGAGTGGTGTAGACACCAGAAATAAGCACATAGCGGCTGTGCTTTCTGCAGCAGCGCATGCAGGCTGGGATAGCGGTTACTGTAAGGTCTACTTGACTCCCTTTTTTTGTAGCAGCTCAGCATTATTATTATTTATCGTTATAGTGCCATTTATGTGAAAAGGGTATATATAATAAAAACAAGTACAATAATCTTAAATAATATAAGTCACTGACTGCTACTGGAGGAGAGAAGACCCTGCCTGTGAGGGATCACAGTCTAAAAAAGGATGGGTGAGGACACAATAGGTGAGGGTATAGTTGGTTGCGCAGCAGTATGGTGGAACTATAATGTAGGTATTTTTTCAGGTTCCTTTTGAAGGTTCCCATGGTAGGCGAGAGTTTGACATGTTAAAGGACACAGTTCTAGAGTAGAGGGGATCTAGGGGAATAATCTAGTATGCGATTGTGGGAAGAGGAGATAAAATGGGAGTAGAGAAGTAGATCTTGTGATGATGGGAGATTGCGTGCAGGTAAGTACCAGGAGACTAGGTCACAGATGTATGGAGGAGACAGGTTTTGGATCACTTTGTATACCAAACTTTGGGTTCAGAACCGGAGTCTCTTGGCAATGGGGAGCCAGTGCAGGGATTGACAGAGGGGAGAAGCCAGGGAATAGGTGAATTTGTCGAGCAGCGGAGTTTAGGATAGATTGGATAGTTGTGATAGTGATAGAAGGGAGGCCACAGAGCAGGAGGTTGCAGTAGTCGAGGCAGAAGATGATGAGGACATGCACTAGTATTTTTACAGATTCATGGAGATGTTTTTGAGTTGGAGTCATCAGGAAGGGGAAAGGGCTTGGATCTTAGATTTTAAGGAAAGATCATAGTCAAGCCATTGATATCACCTGATATCATCCTCTGAGGAAGAAGTGATTTGTACTTCGAAATGCATTGAAAATATGGGAATATGAGTAAAACATTGATCTGTTAATGCACGAGTAATTATGTGTCATGTTAAGCAGCACACTAAATCCATAAAAAAAAGTTCCATTAAACTATATATTTCGGCGGTCACTGATCTGACCTGTGGATGTGCGGCAGCTGACTGATAATTTCATGCGCTATACCTCTCCTATATCAGGTGAGTAGAATTTTAATACCTTTCGTACCCTGTTTATCGGATAAGACCCTTTTTGCGCTTCTCTCCATTCCTATAGTGTGAATCAGTAAATTTTAGAAACCTGGCAGAGAAGAAAGATGAAATAGAGGACTGACTTTGTGGGATTCTGGTAAGTATGGAGGTGATATAGGTCCAGAAAGATAGATCTGTGTGTCATCAGCATAGAGGTGATACTAAAAGCTGTGAGACTCAATGAGCTGTCTCAGGCCGAAGGTGTAGATGTAGTAGAGCAGGGGTCCTAAAATGTAACCGTCGTGGGCACTGACAGATAGGGGTAAGATGAGGAGGTGGTGTGTGAATGGGAGACACTGAATGTCCTATCTGCTAGGTATGGAGAGATCCAAGATAGGGACAAGTCTGTGATGCCAAGAGATGAGAGTCTGTAGTAATGGGGAATGGTCCACTGTGTTGAAGACAGATGACAGGTCTAGGAGGAGGAGGACAATGTAGTGAAGATTGGATTTGGCAGTTAGTAGGTTGTTGTTGACTTTAGTCAGGGCAGTTTCAGTGAAATGATGTGGTGGGAAGCCAGATTGTAAGTGGTCAAAGAGGGAGCAGGAGGGCACATTTGAGGACAGTTTAAAATGGACTTGTGTTCCACTAGTTTTGAGACATAGAGCAAAAGTGATTTAGGGCGATAGCTTATCACAATGGATGGGTCAAGTTAGGACTTTTTGAGGATGCATGTGATGGAGGTATGTCTGAAGCATGAAGGGAAGACTATAGTTGTTAGTGGCAGGTTGCAGTGGTTGGTTAATTTTGGGATGAAGACTGTTGTAAGGTTTGAAATGAGGTGAGACGGGATTAGGTCAAGTTCACAGGTGGTGAGATGTGATTTGGAGAGTAAAGAGGTAAGTTGATCTTCAGTGATTTTTAACTTGGTTTTGGAGGAGGAGAGGTGAGTAGTTATGAGGAGGGGGCTGAGGGGACTTTAGGCAAAAGCTTTGCCTTTTGTTGTATATCATCTGCGTAAAGAATGAGGCAAAGTCTTCAGCTGAGATGAGTGGATAGGGAAGCGGAGCTGAGGGACGAGGAGAGAATTGAAAGTAATGAATAGCTATTTAGTGTTGTGGGACAGGTATGATATAAGGGATGAGAAGTAGGTTTGTTTTTCTGCAGTGACAAATTGCATAGCATTTTGACAACTTTTGTTACTGGATGAACTTCTCAACTCCCTTTGTTTGGCAGCCGCACATGGGTATGCCTTGTAGATGAGGGACAGAATGTGCTCCAGTGGATGGCAAGCTCTGCATCAACTATCGTCCTCTTTCTCCACCTTAATATCACACACAGTACAGTCCGGATAAGGGGCACCCCAATTACCCTTGTTTCCCACCGCACAGCTGAATGTGGGGAACCACAGATGAACGAGACCTCAGAGCTATTTGCACATTCTATTCCATGGGCATCACAGGTCTGCCCCAAATATTCACAGACTCAAAAGGATGAAAGCATCTGCACAGATGGGCCAAATTTTTTGCAGTTGGATACGGGGCTGGACGAAGTAGGGTCTGAGCACAATCCAGACCCTCATCGCCAGATGTTAAACCACGGGGGTGTAGGTAATCCTGATGCGACTCAGATACCTGAGGTGCACGTGGATTGTACTGTGCTATCAGGGCAGGAAGAGGAGTATGGTGATTCTCAGGGAGAGGAATGGGTGAACATAGAGGATGATGATTGGGTTGCAAATCCCACTTTGTGTGAACCCAGAGGCATACAGTTGAGTAGCTAATCAGAGGAGACAGAGGAAGAGGAAGTTGATAGGTTACATTGCGGCTTCTCACACAGACAGTGAGTGATGCAACCACAACAAGAATTGCATCCTCAGTTACAACTCTGGCTGTGGTATACACCCGCCACAGGTCTGAACGTCGCAGGGGCGGCAAAGATTGGGTAGCCTGGCCCTTTTTTGAGACCACAAAGGAGGACTCAACTCAAGTTATCTGCCAATTTTATAAAAAAACTATTTAGTAGAGGATAAAAATCCAATAATTTGCCTATTAAATGCATGAACTGGAACATGCGTGATCAACACGAGTCAGTCTGGGAATCTCATAGCCCTAAAATGCGGACTAGCGGGTTTCGCCAACCCCCACTGTTTCTTTCTCCTCCGTCAAAGTGGCAAGTGTTCTTGCTCAGTTCCCTGTCAACAGAACCTCCACTTGTTTACCCACTATAGTCAAGGTGAGTGCGAGCTCATCAGCTGTTACGGAAATGGACATGCCTGCTGTTTTAAACCGATCTCTAACAACAAGCACATCACATCTTAGTCAATCCACTATAACATCCGCGCCTACAACTCACTCACAGTCTAGCAGTTTGTCGTGTTCATCCTACTCCCCCCTCTGTCAGCACAACAGCCAGCCCTCGTTTGTTCAGTTGTGGTCACATAAAAGATTGTTTCCTTCTACACATGGCAAAGCTAAAAGATTGAACTTCTCCATCTTCAATCTACTACTACTAATAATAATTTATTTATATAGAGCAAACATATTCAGCAGAGCTTTACAAGTCAGCAGTTCATATAAGACATTCATAAGTTACAAAGTTAATGATAATCCAACAATTAAAGCAAAAATAATGATGACCCTGCTTGTAAGAACTTACAATCTACAATGAGGTGGGGGTGACACAAAGTACAGGTGCTTATTTATAATAATGGTTCAGCTATCTTGAGGAAATGGGGAGTAGATATAGGCTGCATGGGTATCACCAGACAATAGTTGTAGTGCTTTTGGGTGCAGTTGAGTTTGATGGCGAATTATGTTCAGAGAAGTAGAAAATAGGCTATATATAAAATATGTAAAAAGGACTATTATAAGGGAACGTGATAGGCAGTAGAGATGAGCCAATATTTCAATGTTTGACTCGGATTACGATCACCGAATTTGGAATATTTGCAAATTAATTTGTTGAATATTCGTCGAACATAACCAAACGCCATTCAGTTCAATGGGAGGCAAAAGCATACACAACACCTTATAACAGCCCCAATTGCAGCCAAAACACATCAAATGAGGGACAGGCACCATAAAAGTGGCCTCAATTCACCCACAGTACAAACTGTAGCATGGCACTGCAGCAATCAGGTATGAGGTATCAGGGTCTGGGACAGCATTTACAGCTTTCAATTGAATGTCACAGTAAGATGAGGTGGGTGAGGGATGGGTGTAGGCCTGCTATGCTGTGAGCCCTGATACCAACATGCAACAACACTACCTGATTTCATAATGAGCCACACTCATGTGGCACAAATATCAGTTTCGTAGACTAATATTGTCTGGAAAATTTGAGGATAGAAACATGGATAGTTGAGTCCAAGGAAGTGGAGGCCTGATGGTCTCAGAGGCCTACTGCTCCAGGCAACACGCATAAAAGGAGACCCAACCAGGAGTCTATACATTTACAAAAATTAGTGGCAGAAGCCAACATAGTGGCATCAATTTCAAAACAGTAGAAATAGTATAATAGGGACTGACAGGTCTTCCATTACGCCCAATCCAGCAGATGGACACCCAACCAGGATTGGCAGAAAATACAAAAGTGGCATCAATTTAACCACAGTAGAAATAGTATAATAGGGACAGACAGGTCTTCCACTAAGCTCAATCTAGCAGATGGACACCCAACCAGGAGTGTTCTCATTTAAACAAATGAGGGCCTTACACCACAGTAGTGGCATAAATTTCACGAGAGTAGAAATAGTATAATGTGGACTAACAGGTCTTCCACTAAACCCAATCCAGCAGATGGACACTCAACCAGGATTTTTAAATTTCTAAAAGTTATTGGCAGAAAAAAACAAAGTGGCATCAATTTCACCACAGTAGAAATATAATAATAGGGACTGACAGGTCTTCCATTACACCCAATCCAGCAGATGGACACCCAATCAGGAGTGTTCACATTTCCAAAAATTATTGACAGACAATACCAAAGTGGCATCAATTTCACCATAGTAGAAATTATATAATGGGGACCGACAGGTCTTCCACTACACCCAATCCAGCAGATGGACACCAAACCAGGAGTGTTCACATTTTAAAAAATGAGGGCCTGCCACCACCGAAGTGGAATAAATGTCACAAGAATAGAAATAGTATAATTGGGATCAACACATATTCCACTACAGCTAACCCAGCAGATGTAGACCAACCATGACAGTTCACATTTCCACAATTTTGTGTTAACACCAGCAGCAGCAGCCACAGCAGGCACAGAAGCCACACTAATGATATCACAGAGTGCAGTTACGTGACATTAATGCGGTGCAAAAGTCCTTGGAGATCCATGACTTGTTCATCTTGGTGAAAGTTAGACAGTCTGCACTTTCAGTTGACAGTCAGCTGCGCTTATCAGTCAGGACACCATCAGCAGCACAGAAGGCACAGTTCTGAGAGAATGCTGGCTGCCAGGTACGATAAAACCTCCAAGGTGTGAGGTGAACTCATGCCACTCATCCATTTTGGAAGACCAAAATGTGAAAGAGACCAAACCCTCCCTGATGGTACTGATATTCAGTTCTAGATATTCCTGCACCATTCTCTCCATCTGGTCACCACATTTAAGACTTGGACTTTGTTGCGCTGGTGCATGAGCTGGTCTAAAAACAGTGTCAAAGGACTCACAGAAATTGCTTCTTCCACTTCCACTACTGCTGCTGCAAATGTTTTGGGATGGACGAATTGACGTAGAGGAGGTTGGAAGTCTAGAGCTGCGATGTGAACTGTGTGCTACACTGTTGTCTTTTGGAAAAGCTCTTAAGGTTGTGTAAAAGCGTGTTTCGATACTCTATTATTCGCGGGTCCCTTTCCATGGCAGGAAGCATCTGGCAAAATTTGGGTTTATGATGTGGATCTAACAGAGTGGCATCCCAGTATTCAGCAGCATTCCTAAACATAACTATACAGGGATAAAGTTGCAGATAGTGCGGCAAGAAGGCACTCATATGTAGGGTTCTACCATGAGGTCCAAGCCCATGCTGTGTTGGTGGCTGGGTAACAATGATGTTTGTTTCCTGCGTCTCCTTCAACCAACCACGAACAACAGAGAGGGGAGGATTATCTTCTTCATCTGAGACTTGCTCGCCCATCACCTCTTACTCCTCCATTTTGTTCCTTGGATCTTGCACCTTCGATAACAGTTTGTTTGTTATCACCAGCCCCCCTCGATTGCAGTAATCCGCTCTCCCTTGGCACCTGCCTTTGTGATGACTGTCTGGAACTTAGAGACAATGTTATCTCTTCCGCATCCTCCTCTGCTTTCTCCTCTTCTTCTGAGACCACCATCTCCTCCCGCAGGCTATTCAAAGTCTGCTCCAGCATATAGATGACTGGAATAGTGATGCCGATGATGGCGTCAATAGCGCGAACCATCTTAGTAGCCATTTTGAAACTGTGCAGAAAGGTGCAGAGGTCCTTAATCTGTGCCCACTCTGTAAACGTGATATGCACCACGCCCATTCTGTGTTGGCCCTGGCTATACGACATGGTATATTGTGTCAGGACTCGTTGCTGCTGCCACAGTCGCTGCAACATGTGCAGAGTGGAATTCCACCATGTTGGCACATCGCATATCAACCTGTTAACTGGCATGGACAGACCTCTGTATCAATGCAAGTCAATGACATGAAGGGTGCGAATGGCGGAAATGAGCACATACAGTGCCTTGCGAAAGTATTCGGCTCCCTGGAACTTTTCAACCTTTTCCCACATATCATGCTTCTATCATAAAGATACCAAATGTAAATTTTTGGTGACGAATCAACAACAAGTGGAACACAAATGTGAAGTTGAATGAAATGTATTGGTTATTTTAAATTTTTGTGGAAATTCAAAATCTAAAAAGTGGGGCTTTCCATATTATTCAGCTCCTTTACTTTCAGTGCCGCAAACTCACTCCAGAAATTCATTGTGATCCAATGTTATCCTAAATGACTAATGATGATAAATATAATCCACCTGTGTGTAATCAAGTCTCCGTATAAATGCACCTGCTCTGTGATAGTCTCAGGGTTCTGTTTGAAGCACAGAGAGCATCATGAAGACCAAGGAACATAACAGGCAGGTCCGTGATACTGTTGTGGAGAAGTTTAAAGTTGGATTTGGATACAAAATGATTTCCAAAACTTTAACCCCTTAATGACAGCCAATGCGTCTTTTAACTGACCTGAGATATAAAAGAATAGCATCCCCATACAGATGACAATCAAGCAGCTGTTTACTGTACACTATAGCTGACAACTTGCTGTATCAGCCACAGTCATTGTTGGCATCGGCCATATCTGTTTAACCCCTTAGATGCTGCTGTCAATAATGACTATATCATATAAATGGTTAAAAGAGTGTGGGGGCTTCGTCTTTATCACCATCAGCACCCTGAGATCATGATTGTGTAGTTCTGATGTTTGCCATGGTAGTTCATGGCCAAATAATGGCCTTAGAGTCTCACAGCTACTGCGGCCTGTTCAGAAGTTACTGACATTTAGGTGGTAAAAATACACTTTTTCTTTTCTATCATGCTACTTTGTATTAATTACTGAAAAGCACCAGAAGGGCTAATAAACTACCTGACAGCAGTTTTCAGAATGTCAGGGGGTGTTGTTTTTAAAATGGTATCACTTTTGGGGTTTCCAATATGTAGGACCCTCAAAGTCACCGCAAACCTGGATAAGTCCCTAAAAAAAATAATTTTGTAAATTTCCATGCAAAAATGAAAAATTGCTGCTACATTTTTAAACCGCCTAAAATGCAAACAAAATAAGCTAATATTTTACAACTGGTGCTGATGTAAAGTAGACATGTGATAAATGTTATCTACTAATGTTTTGCTATGGTATGACTATCTGAATTAAAGGGATAATCATTCAAAGTTTGAAAATTGCTAATTTTTTTTACATTTTTGTCAAATTTCTGATATTTTTATAAACAAACACAAAACATATCAATCTAAATTTACTATTATCATAAAGTATAATGTGTCATAAAGAAATCTCAAAATCACTGGAATTTGTTGAAGCATTCCAGAGTTATTACCACATAAAGTGACACTGGTCAGATTTTTAAAATTTGGCTCTGTTACTAAGGGGTTAAACATCCCAAGTAGCACTGTGCAAATGATCATATTGAAATGGAAGGAATATCATACCACTGCAAATCTACCAAGACCCGGCCGTCCCTCTAAACTTTCATCTCAAACAAGAAGACTGATCAGAGATGCAGCCAAGAGACCCATGAACACTCTGGATGAACTGCAGAGATCTACAGCTGAGGTGGGACAGTCTGTCCATAGGACAACAATCAGTCGTACACTGCACACATTTGGCCTTTATGGAAGAGTGGCAAGAAGAAAGACATCTCTCAAAGATAGCCATAAAAAGTGTCATTTAAAGTTTGCAACAAGCCACCTGGGAGACACACCAAACATGTGGAAGAAGGTGCTCTGGTCAGATGAAACCAAAATCGAACTTTTTGGCAACAATGCCAAATGATATGTTTGGCGTAAAGGCAACACAGCTCATGACCCTGAACACACCATCCCCACTGTCAAACATGGTGGTGGCAGCATCATGGTTTGGGCCTGCTTTTCTTCAGCAGCGAAAGGGAAGATGGTTAAAATTGATGGGAAGATGGATGGAGCCAAATACAGGACCATTCTTGAAGAAAACCTGTTGGAGTCTGCAAAAGACCTGAGACTGGGACGGAGATTTGTCTTCCAACAAGACAATGACCCCAAACATAAAGCAAAATCTACAATGGAATGGTTCACAAATAAACATATCCAGGTGCTAGAATGGCCAAGTCAAAGTCCAGACCTGAATCCAATCGAGAATCTGTGGAAAGAGCTGAAAACTGCTGTTCACAAACGATCTCCATCAAACCTCACTGAGCTCGAGCTGTTTGTCAAGGAAGAATGGGCAAGAATTTCAGTCTCTCGATGTACAAAACTGATAGAGACATACCCCAAGTGACTTGCAGCTGTAATCGCAACAAAAGGTGGCGCAACAAAGTATTAAGTTAAAGGAACCGAATAATATTGCACACCCCACTTTTCAGTTATTGAATTTCCGCAAAAATTTAAAATAACCAATAAATTTTGTTCAACTTCACAATTGTGTCCCACTTGTTGTTGATTCTTCAGCAAAAATTTTCATTTGGTATTTTTATGTTTGAAGCATGATATGTGGGAAAAGGTTGAAAAGTTCCAGGGGGTCGAATACTTTCGCAAGGCACTGTATATGCCGTACGCTCACTGTTTGTTTTCCAAAAACTAATTTTTAGGAACAGCCTGCGGCTTCCTCGTTTCATCGTCACTGAATCATGTAATTGTCTGGACAATAGGGGCCAGCTGACAGCTCTTCGCTCTAAAGATCAAAGCGAGTGGTTCTCCGTGACTCCCGAGCTGTAATCTTTATGATAATTGTAAGGTCAATCTAATCTGTTGGCAACGGAAATGCAGCCTTTCTGCCTTGCGGATACAGATGGTTTCCAAAAGCTGATGGCAGTCACAGTCCCCTAGTACCAGTTGCCCAGTCCCCATTACTTCCCTAGGAAAGATGTGCTTGCTCTACACAAGCATGTCGCAGACAACATCACCCGTTTTTTCTTGAAAAAAATTGATGTGTGACAGACTGCATTTCAACAGTGTCTCCTGGATGAGCAAACATGGACAGGGGCGTTACATCTCACTGACTGGGCACTGGGTGACTCTGGTGGCTGTGGGGGCAGGCGGGGAAGTGGTTGCTCCACAAGTCTTGGAATCGCCAAGGTTTGCAGGGCACTTGGGGATGGAGAGCTAACATATAAAAGCATAAAGCCAGCTCACTACTTCCAAACGGAGCATGGAACACCATCCTGTAGTGGTTTAATCCAATGAAGAAAATAGAAGAAATCCAGCTCCAGGAGAAAATATAATTTCCAAATTTTATTCCAACATGGATATAAAATATTTCAGCTCCAGGACTGCATCAGCTCAGACAGGAGAGACATAAGCGACGCGTTTCGATCGCTACATGCGAGCTTTGATAAAGATCGCATGTAGCGATCAAAATGCGTCACTTATGTCTCTCCTGTCTGAGCTGATGCAGTCCTGGAGCTGAAATATTTTATATCCATGTTGGAATAAAATTTGGAAATTATATTTTCTCGTGGAGCTGGATTTCTTCTATTTCCTTCTTCGGATGGAGAACTAAACCACTACACACCATAAGGATAACTAAACTGCTAGACAACAGGGTTTGGTGAAATAAACTACTAAACACCTAACTTTGGATAACTAAAACAATACATACCATAAGAAGGAGAACTAAACTACTAGACAACAGGGATTGGAGAACTAAACTACTAAGCAATTACTTTTGGAGAACTAAACCACTACACACCAAGTGATGGTAATCTAAAACAATAGACACCAAGGTGTCACTAGACAGCAAATCTTGGAATACTCAAGGCTTGTGGGACAAACCTATGTATGTAACCCTTACTCCACTGCTTCTGGTTCCTTCACCTCCTGTAGGAACTCCACTTGTGCCCTCAATTTCTCAGTTAATTAGACACATTTTCCAACAGTGCAGAGAATATTCATATACCACTGTACTGTGCAGCCAGGGAAAACCGCAAGCAGTGTTTAAATTCATATGCCTTGGAGAAGGCAGTCAAACAGCTCAAGCATTGTAGACAGCTATTCAGTCTGAGTTAGAGCAATGGCTGTCTCTACTGAACTTGGAGTCAGTGAATGCCGTTTGCAATAACAGTGCAAACCTGGTGGCAGACCTACGCAGGGCAACCTCACACACATGCCTTGCATGGTTCACGTCCTCAACCTGGTGGTACAGCAATTTCTACATCACTATCACAGCCTGGATCTGCTGCTGCAGAAAGCCCGCTGTGTCCTCATTCCTGGCGTCTACACCACTCGTGGTCATGGAATTGCATTGCTAAAGAGATCTTTAAGGCTACTGGTTAACAGGTTGATATTCACTTTGTTGACACCATGGAATTACACTGTGTACATGTTGCAGTGACTGTGGCAGCAGCAATGAGCCTTGGTGTAATATAACATTTTGCATAGTCTATTTCAACACAGTACAGACGTGTAACAAATCATTCTTGTGGAGTGGGCACAGATGAAGGACCTCTGCACCCTTTTGCACAGTTTCAAAATGGCTACGAAGATAGTTAGCGCTGATGTTGCCAAAATCAGCATGACTATTCCAGTCATCTACATGCTGAAGCATCATTTGAATAGTCTGCAGGAAGAGGTGGTGGTTGCAGAAGAAGTAGAGGGAGCAGAGGAAGATGCGGAAGTGTTGACAATATCTCTAACTTTGAGACTGTCATCACACAGGCTGGTACCATGGAAGGGTGGATCATAGTGATCGAGGGGGGCTCAAGGTATCAGATAAAATGTTAGTAAAGGAGCCGAGGAACAAATGTAGGACAAGGAGTAAAAGGTGATGAGCAAGCAACAGTCAGGTGATGAATAGGATAATGAATACCTCTCTGTTGTCTGTGGTTGACAGGGGAGGACAAACAATGCAAGCTTAAGTCTTTCCCCACCACCAACACACCATATACTTGGACCTAATGGAAGCGGCCAACACATGAGCACCTTCTTGTTGCACATGATTTTTGGTTTTATTGCTAGGATTTGAAATCGTGCTGATTACTGGATTGAGACTCTGTTAGATCCGCAATACAACAGTAAATTTAGATAGATGCTTCACCCCATGATGGAGTTTCAAAACACTCTTGTAGGCAATCTTAAGAGTGATTTTTCACAAGACAGCAATGAGGCACACAGCGTTCATCGCAGTTATATACTTCTAATCACAGTAATGATGAGTCGTCAACACAAGCAGAAGCAGTGTAAGTGGCAGAGGCAGCAAGGTGGCTAAATGGTTAGCACTGCAGACTTGCAGCACTGGGATCCTGGGTTAAAACCCCAAGGACAACATCTACAAGGAGTTTGTATGTTCTCCTCATGCTTGTGTGGGTTTCTTCCGGTTACTCTGGTTTTCTCTCACACTCCAAAAATATACTGATAGGAAATTTAGATTGTAAACCCCAATGGAAACAATGCTGAAAATGTCTGTGAAGCACCATGTAATTAATGGTGCTATATAAGTGAGTAAAATAACTAAAATTAAGCAGTTTCTGTGAGTCCTTTCACACATTTTTAGACCAGCCAGTGCTCCAGCAGAGCAGAGTACAAGTCTGACACGTAATGAATGACTGGAGAAGATGGTGCAGGAGTATTTTGAACTCAATATCAATGCTATCAGGGGAGCGACCTCTCTGCACAGTGATACCAATGGCACAGTGATACTCAGAAAAATCAGATGTCCACTTTTTATATGGCCAGGGACAAGTGACATCAGCAGCCAATCACAGAAGAACTTGTGTCATGACTCTGTGGATGGTTTCTGAGCCCTGATTGACTGCCGGAATCAACACACAAAGTTAAGGAAAAGGGAAAAAAAGAGCACACCTCTCCTCTTACCTCTCCACACCCCTTCACCTCATCAAACACGTTTCCCCATCCTCTAGCTCATCACACAGCACCACTGTCCTAGCCAAAGTAATAAGAAAAGCAAATAGAGTCCGTGGAACCTCATTTAAGAGTCTCAAACACGGGACTAGCCAGAGCTTCCTCCAGGGAAGGACCCAGCCAAGAAGTGGCTCCTTTCAGAAACCACCAATACCACCATATTAAGTGGCCCTTTAAGTCAATATCCAGCTCTTTACGAGTTTACAGATATGACAAGGGAAATACCAAGGCCAGGTATCCATCCACAGACAGCTGTTTCTTTTTTTTTAAACCATTCTGGTTAGTTATAAACAACTCAATATAAGCTCATCAACTTAAACGTCATTGTTTCAACTCTCATCATCATGGTTCATATTTATTTTAGTATAACAAACCAAGGGTATACACAAAAGACATCCTGAACATCAATAAACATCACTAAAATTCACTGATATTTGATCAGGTGCTGCCATTTTTTAAATTTCCAGACACCCTCTGCATCAGAACCACCACTGCCTTCGCTGTCTAATTTATAAATCAAGTATAATCTAGAAAGGATCAGCCCGACACACTTATTCACAGATACATTCTTCTCTTTGAAAATTCCTAAATTCCTCACATCCCACAAACTCTGCATCACACAAGTCATAATTAACCATAGGATTCTATTTTTCACACGACCACATGCACCAACTCCAAACATCGCAACTCGCCAGTCAATAAAACTCACACCCGCTAACTCCTTACACAACCCACCTACACACTTCCACACACTGCACGCATAATCACAGTCCCACATAGTATGCCACACAGTCTCACATGCACCACATCCTTCCCTCGGGCACACATCAGTTCTGGTCAGACCTCGTCTCTTCTGAACCTGTTGCACAGGCAAAATATTGTGCAAGGACATCCATACAATATCCTTTTGTCTATTAGACATCCCGTGCTTTCCCATACTCTTCCATGCAACCGAAACTTCACTCCCTCTCAACCCCACAATATTACATTCCACATCATTCTTACGTATAATTTTCATCACATTCTTAGCCATTCTAAAATCATTCATCGGTACACTCAGTAAATCATGCTTCCTCACAAACTTCTCAATCACCTCATACCAGACTGGACACTTGAAAGCAACAGGCACTCTAGCATCCCTCTTTCTCCAACATAAGCCATATAACATCCAACCAGCAGAATAACTTGCCATATACGCTCCCTCATTTCCTTTATTCAGCAAAATAACAACAGTTTTGATATACTGAAGCCCCAGAAAAATCTCAGTGTTTGGAAAGGCCATGCCACCATGGTGACACGCCTTGACAAGACTCTCTCTCTTAAGTTTCTCTATTTTACTGCTCCAGAAAAAAGTAAAAACTAACTTTTCCACTCTTTTTATATTCCTACATGAGGGTGGAAAAACTGTTGCAATAAAAAGCAAAATCAGAAGAATCACCGCTTTTATGACCAAAATCTTACCACTCAAGGTCAAGTCTCTCAGTCGCTAAAAATTTAACTTAAGCTCTATGCGCAATCAACACTCCTCCCAGCTCTCCTTACCTTCCAAGTCCTTATTAAATAATACTCCCAGCACTTTGATAGCACCCTCCTCACACTTTACCCCCTCCATTTTAAACCTGTCATCCCCAAAACATTTAAAACTACATTTATTCCAATTCACTCTAAAGCCAGATGCACCACAGAAAAACTCCAGAAGCAACTTAACCCTACTCATAGATGCAACACTTTCACTCACAGCCACAACATCATCCATATATCCAAGAACTTTCACATGCTTCCCACCACTTCCAGGCACCAACAAACCTCGCATGATTTTATCACGTCTCACCAAGCACAACTGAGGTTCAATCACACATACAAACAAGACAGAGGACATGGGACACCCCTGCCTTACACCAGACTTAATATTTACTTTCTCACTCAACCACCCATTAACAAGAAACTCACTTGACACACAATCATACGAAGACTTTATCCCATTCACAAATTTTTGAGTAAATCCCATTCTCTCCAGAACTTTAAACAAAAACACATGCGAGACCCTATCAAACGCTTTCTCAAAATCAATTGACAGAACCATACACTTCCGTTTCCTTCCCATGCAGTCTCCAATCAAATCCCTTAATAACAGTAAGTTATCACTCATACTTCTTCCAGGCACAGCACACACTTGATCCTCATCCACAATACTACCAATCACCTCATGCATACGATTCGCCAACAATTTGCTATAGATTTTGTAATCTGCGTTCAGCAATGTTATAGGTCTCCAATTCTCTAAACACTTTCTCTCACCTTTCTTATGCACAAGCACAACCACCCCCGCTTTCATTGATTCACACAACTTACCACTCTCCCACATATACTTACATATCTCAGTCAAATCAGCACCCAGAAAATCCCATGCCTTCACATAGAATTCTACCGGCAATCCGTCTTTACCTGGTGTCTTATTCTTTTTAGCACTCTTCATCACATTTTCTACTTCTTCCATAATTACGTCCTCATTCAAAATATCACATTCTCCACTATCCAACTTGTTCTCTAACCCATTCAGAACTTCTGAAACAAGACCAGAATTAATCCATTTTTTATCATATAACTTGCTATAGAACCTATTCACCTCCTTTATCACATTCTCACCTGACACACGCAAACCATTCCTATCCAGGATTTTATCCATATCAACCTTTCTCCCATTCATTTTCTTAAAAAAGAACCTCGTGCACTTTTCATCTTTCTCAAGATGTTCTATTTTAGTGCGATAGATGATTTCTTTCCCTTTTTCATCAACACTTTTTAATTAACTCTTTGTCTCAGCCAGCAGATCAGACACATCCATGCCAGTTTCTCCACACTTCCTTAACCAGTCTAAACGCCTGTTTAAATCATTAAATCTACTCCGATAAATAGCAGCTTTTTTATAGCCCCACTTTTTGAAGAATTCTTTGCAACACACCTTAACCCAGTCCTACCATTCCAGTACACACGCAAAATCCCTCTTACATACTCTCCACTCTTTATACTTTATTTTTAATTCATTCATCACATCCTCATCTTCTAACAATCTTACATTCAGCTTCCAAACCCCACCCCCATACACAATCGCACTAAACACACCTCTCAAACACTCATGATCAGAAAAAGGTACATCATTTTGTTCAAAATTCATACACAACATATTTTTGGAAAACAACATTTTATCTATCCTGGATGCAATACCCTATCAGCATAGTACGTTGGCGGTGGTGGGATGCCAAATTTCAGAGCAGCAGCATCTAGAAGGGAAAAATCAGAAATAAGATTGGATAACTTTTTACCAGTTATGTCACAATTCCCTTCTGTGGTGCAATTAAAGTCTCCAACTAAAACTGTAGGCATTTTGCCCGGAAGAAACAAACTTAATTTTTCCAAAAGAACCAGACGCTCCTTTTTCCTGTCGTGTCCTGATGGACAGTACACATTAATAATTCCAGCCCGCCACCCCCTACAGCTAACATGTGCAATTATACATCTACCCACTTCTACCACCATGTAGCTATCTAAACTAATCTCCCTGTTACCCATTAATATCCCTACACCATCATTCCTATTAACACATGAGCCAGACCATACATGCTGTCCGTAAGGCCAGTCCTATCGCTTGGAGCTTCCACAATCCCACATTCCTGAAGACAAAAGATGTGAGCTTTCATCTGTTTAATATAACCTAGAACGATTGCCCTCCTGAATTTGGATCTAATTTGCCTGACATTCAGGGAAACAATGCCCCAACCAGCTTGGGGAGCCATAACATGACTGTATTATTTACATGACAACAAACATGCCACTTCCTCTTCAGCCATTTTCGTCTTCCATCTTTAACGGCAACTCCTCGAATTTGTTTACATCTGCAGGAATGCCTAAAAAAGCATCGGTGTCAGGAGAGAAGACATTCTGAGGGTAACTACGTTCACTCACCGGACTTAAACCAACTTCACCGGGGTCTGCCCAATCCGTTCTGGGCTTCTTACAGGAAGTTCCGGGCTCCTCATCCTCAGAGGACCTCGCAAGAGTGAAGTCACCTTGATCTCCACAACTGGCCAACTCCTCCTTAGTAGCAAACCAAGATACACTGGGGGTATTGCCAAGAGTACCCTCCAACTCCCCCTCCCCACAGACATCTGACTGATGAGGGAGCTCACATTCATCATCAGTAACTTCCAAAACTGCAACCTCTGGGCTGGGAAACTCCGTTTGGGGCAGGGCCTCCTCATGCACATCCATGATTTCAGGTTCCTCAATAAGATCTGGGTCTGAAACCTGTGGAATGTCAACAACAGCAGCAGGGGGTGCAGCTGCCCCACCTGAGACCTCAGCGTAAGACCTAGGACTGATCCTGGCCTTACAGTCCCGATACTTATTGCCCTCCTCACCACAAGCATTACACATAACAGGATTTGTGTAGTCTTTTGCCATATGGCCAGAAGCATTACAATTCCTGCAAGTTGGCATCTCCTTGCAACTATCCTGGGTATGCCCGAATTTTTTACACCTCCTGCAATACATCGGGGCATCTGGAAAGAACACAAAAACACTATTTTTCCCAATTGAAAAATTAAGAGGGGGGTAATGGATGCCTCCTGGGCCTTGGGGATCCATCCCAAATCTCACAAAAAATGTGTACTTCCCGGTCCAGAGCCCTTCTCCATTCAGGACCCTGTGGGAGTACTGAACATAAATGCAATGTCTTTTCAAAAATAAAGCAATATCCTCCAGGGAAACAAAAAGATTGTGCATGAAAACTACAAGTGGGATATCTCCCTTAGAGTACAGCACAGTGAAGGTAAGACCTTCCAGCAAAGGATTTGCCAATCCATTTTTCAGGGCAGTAAACAAATTCTGGCAAGCCGCCATAGAAGATAGCACCAGTACATACCTGCCTTCTCTCCTAAACTCCTGCAGGCATATTATATCGGATTTCCGAATCTTCAGGATGTCATAAAACACCATGTTGACCAAATATCCCAGGGAAAAATGCAACTTCTAATCTTCCACAATGTCAATCCTGAATCCATTTTTGACCCGGCTATCACCGGTCCCAGAGAATTGAAGTCGGATTCCCATCGTCCACAACTCTAAGGATCTCCTCCCTGAAACCTCCTGGCTATCTCCCAAAAGCAGCGACCGGCTTAAGCCACCGAAGTGGCGATGCCGGAAGGCCAAGAGACATGAAACTTTGCCCCTCATCAGTGTGGAGTAGGATTCTGGCTAGGTGGGAGCAATGCCTAGTAGACCAACATCACGAAACAATCACTGACCTCAGGGTGACCAGTCAAAGAAAACACTGCGGCAGCCGGCAAAGGCGCTCAATCAGTGAAATCCTAGGTGCATTGCTCCCTGGGAAATACGAATATGCAAATAAAGTCCGTGAGAGCCTCATTCCACGGAGGAAGATCTGGCTAGTCCCATGTTTGAGACTCTTAAATGAGGCTCCACGGACTTTATTTGCATATTCATATTTCCCAGGGAGCAATGCACCTAGGATTTCACTGATTGAGCGCCTTTGCGGGCTGCCGCAGTGTTTTCATTGATTGGTCTCCCTGAGGTCAGTGATTGTTTCGTGATGTTGGTCTACTAGGCATTGCTCCCACCTAGCCAGAATCCTACTCCACACTGATGAGGGGAAACACCCTGAAACAGCTGTATGTGGATGGATACCTGGCCTTGGTATTTCCCTTGTCATATCTGTAAACTCGTAAAGAGCTGGATATTGACTTAAAGGGCCACTTAATATGGTGGTATTGGTGGTTTCCGAAAGGAGCCACTCATTGGCTGGGTCCTTCCCTGGAGGAAGATCTGGCTAGTCCCGTGTTTGAGACTCTTAAATGAGGCTACACGGGCTTATTTGCATATTCGTATTTCCCAGGGAGCAATGCACTTAGGATTTCACTGATTGAGTGCCTTTGCCGTCTGCCGCAGTGTTTTCTTTGACTGGTCTCCCTGAGGTCAGTGATTGTTTTGTGATGTTGGTCGACTAGGCATTGCTCCCACCTAGCCAGAATCCTACTCTACACTAATGAGGGGCAACACCCCGAAACAGCTGTCTGTGGATGGATACCTGGCCTTGGTATTTCCCTTGTCATATCTGCAAACTCGTAAAGAGCTGGATATTGACTTAAAGGGCCACTTAATATGGTGGTATTTGTGGTTTCCGAAAGGAGCCACTCCTTGGCTGGGTCCTTCCCTGGAGGAAGATATGGCTAGTCCCCTGTTTGAGACTCTTAAATGAGGCTCCACAGACTTTATTTGCCTATTCATATTTCCCAGGGAGCAATGCACCTAGGATTTCACTGATTGAGTGCCTTTGCCGGCTGCTGCAGTGTTTTCTTTGACTGGTCTCCCTGAGGTCAGTGATTGTTTCGTAATAAGAAAAGCATTAGTGGAAACGCGATGATTTGCCAAACTGGGACCGAATTTTGCCGACTTTGAGTAAAAATGGTCGTGAAACTGAACACGAATCTGAATGTGTTATGTTCGTACCGAATTTGAGATTGGTGAACGTTTTCCAAACAAGTTTTCTCATCTCTTATCTGATATTAATTTGCAGAATAACTGTTTAACCACTTCATATTGAGTATGCTTATCATAAGCAGGCAGTAGCTGCATTATCATGTCCATAATTTCCAGACTTATAGCACTGACAAAACAAGTGTTGCATTGAGGAGTCAGGAATCAGCTGTAAAAGACAACCACAGTCAGGTTATGTCGAAATTTAGAAGAATCACTGATCTCCATCTTTTAACCTTTGTTATATCTAGTATGGGAGATAATTGATTGATTGAAGAACAGCATACTGACTGTTGGATTTTCTCAGTTATTAACAGCCGACTACTTACTACTACTACACAATTTGGTGTACTGGCATATAGATTCATGCCGGTGCAATATTGTGTGGGTGCAAAAATAAAAGTAAAAATAAAAATGTATGACATACATACACAGTATAACATACAAGAGCAACCTGTTTTATAAATTAATAGTATCGCTTCAGTATGTGTCATTTATGATGTATGACAATTAATGCTAGCATTTACAGCAAACTTCATGTCAAAAGCGCAAAATATAAATGGAAAGTACAAAAGACAACCAAATAAAGAGTTGCAATTTACCTTATTTGTTATAACTACTTTCGTCCACGAGATGGCACTGTTACCCTTTTTATTTGACTACTAACAATGCTATGAATATGTTCATGCATTTATATTTATTAGGCTTTTATGGGTCCCACTCACTTATACAGAACCAAATTCATCAGTTTGTATCGGTTTATTAAAAATGCAAAAAATATCTCACATCTGTGGAAAAACCGCAGAAACAGAACAACTGAAACTGACACAATAATATTTATCAGATTAATTGCACAAAAATACAGAAAGAAAACATGGATTAAGAAGGAAATAGTGTAAACTCGCTTATACTTTGACCTAGTAATTAAAGTGGTTTTAAAATTTCTGTACACACATAAGAATGAACTCATTAAGGCCTCTTTCACACATCAGGTTTTCGCCTTCAGGCGCGATCCGGCGCTTTTGACAGAAACCGGATCCGGCGAAATGCAATGCCGGATCCGGTTTCCCCCCCATTGACTTGCATTTGCGCCGGATCGCGCCGGATGGCCATGCGTTTCATCCGGTTTTTGCCGGATCCGGCAATGTGTCCAGATCCGGCGACTGGAAAAAACGTCTACTGTAACGTTTTTTGTCTCCGGCGAAAAAGCCGGACACGCCGGATCCGGCGCGTCCGGCTTTTTCACACAATGGAAGCCTATGAGCACCGCAATGCGCCGGATCCGGCGAAAGCCGGATCCGGTGGCCGGATCCGTTTTTTTTGGTCTGAGCATGCTCAGTAGCCACAAGGGTCAATTTTAAAAACCGGATCCGGCGTAATCCGTCGAAAAACGGATAGAAAAACGGATGAACCGGATGAGACGGATCCGGTTTTGTCTGTCAAGAAAAAGACGGATCCGGCAGAAAACCGGATCCGTCACATCCGGTTTTACAAAACATTTGCCGGATCCGGCGTTCCGGCACGACGTCGGATCGCGCCTGACGCCGAAAACCTGATGTGTGAAAGTAGCCTAAGCCTTTAGTGACATTTTTTTGATGTATAAAGCCACATGTTTTTGAAAAAAGTAAACCCTTATCTAACAAATGGATTATTCTGTCACCTATGCTTGTCACCTTTAAATTTATATACTGTATATATATACAGTATATATATATATGTATATATATATATATATATATATATATTAACCCAGGGGTCCCCAACCTTTTTTGCACCAGGGACCGGCTTCCAGAAAGACCATTCTTCCATGGCCTAGGGGGGGAGAGGTGGGGTGGGGGGGCTTATATATATATATATATATATATATATATACAAACAGTATATATATACACACACACACACAAATACACACACACAGACACACAAACACACACATAGACACACAAACACAAATACACACACAGACACACAAATACACACCCATAGACACACAAATACACACACACATAGATACACAGATAAACACACATACATACATACACACACACACAGATACACATAGATACACATATAGATACACACATACATACACATATGCATGCACAGATACAGATAAACACACATACACACACATACACAGATACAAACATACACACACATACATACACACATACACATACAGTATACACACACAGACAGATACACACATACATACATACACATACATGCACAGATAAACACACATACACAGATACAAACATACCCACACATACATACACACAGATACACACACATATGGATGCACACACACATATACATATATACAAAAAAAAAACCTCGCTTCCTCTCGTCATTCCCTGCTGCTTCAGTCGGGCCACGGCTGCAGTGTTACTATGGCCACGGGTGGGAAAGCAGAGGGCTTGTTCCCTGCCCACAGACAGCACTGACACATAACAATGTCAGCGTGTTCCCGCCTGCAGCCACACGTGCGTTGCAGTGTTCACATGTGATGAGCGCTGCATGCCTCTACGCGCGACTCGCCCCGGTGATAATGAACAACCAGGGCAGGCATCTGCAGTGTGCTTTGAGCCGCCGCAGAGCACACTGTCAGTGTTTACTGCTAGTCTGCGGCAGCTCCGCGGACCGGCAAAAGAATCCCAACGGCCCGGTCCTGGGCCGCGGACCGGTGGTTGGGGACCCCTGTATTAACCTATTATAGTGCATGAGCCCCAAGTCCATCTGCAGTCACGTGATTGCTTTTATCTGTGACATCAAGTCCATTGCTTACAAGGCACTGCTCCAATATATCCAACAGGTTCACTCCTACTCCATACTTAGGACAGGCTATGTTTTAGAGCTAGTAAACTTGCAGGAGGGAAAGTTGCACATAGGGAGCAATGACAACTGCCCCAAGCTGCCTCTTCAGCATTTCTACAGGTGATTGACATGTCTCTCCCTTAACAGCAGATCTGTCAGTCATCTCCAGCAGTACTGGGAAAAGGCAGAACCAGACTAGTCTCGTCTCCAGCTATGGTTCCTGCTGAATCTTTAAACTATGATTTTTTTCTCTGAAACACCGGGGCATTTCAGAGAAGAACATACCTGTGTGAAATCATGCAGACAGGATTTGATTTATACTGCCCGTGATCTGGGCATCTGACTGATTCTCTTTAAAATAATTGTTTAAATATTTTTTTCACGTTAAGTCAAATGTACATGTCATCATCTTAAACTGTATAAAATGCCTCAATCTCATCATGCCTCTTATTTGTACACTGAAAAAAAATGATAAACAACTTTTTAAAAAAATGCTTGTTTCACGATGATTTTTCAACTAAGTGAAGAGCCTGGCGCTGCCTGGGCATAGTACCTAACTGTGGTTAGTTATAACAAATTATAATGATTATAACTATATACTGTATATAAAGCATTTAGCTCCACCCACTTCACATATCCACACTCACGCTATTATCCCACATCATCCTGTCAGCCAGAGCCACTGGACTACTACCCCTAATATCCCACATCATCCTGTCAGAGCCACCGGACTACTACCCCTAATATCCCACATCATCCCATCAGCCAGAGCCACAGAACTACTACCCCAAATATCCCACATCATCCCGTCAGCCAGAGCCACCGGACAACTACCCCTAATATCCCATATCATCCTGTGAGCCAGAGCCACCGGACTACTACCCCTAATATCCCACATCATCCCGTTAGTCAGAGCCACCAGACTACTGCCACTAATATCCTACATCATCCCGTCAGAGCCACCGGACTACTACCCCTAATATCCCACATCATCCCGTCAGAGCCACCAGAATACTACCCCAAAATCCCACTTCATCCAGTCAGCCACAGCCAACAGACTACTACCACTAATATCGCACATCATCCCATCAGTCAGAGCCACCGGACTATTACCCCCAATATCCCACATCATCCCGTCAGCCAGAGCCACCAGACTACTACCCCTAATATCCCACATCACCCCGTCAGAGCCACCAGAAAACTACCCCAATATCCCATATCATCCAGTCAGCCACAGTCACCAGACTACAACCACTAATATCCCACATCATCCCATCAATCAGAGCCACCGGAGTATTACCCCCAATATCCCATATAATCCCGTCAGCCAGAGCCACCGGACTACTATCCCCAATATCCCACATCATCCCGTCAGAACCAACATTGTCATGTTGGCACTGTTACACCGATTAAAATGATACCTGGGTAGGAGAAGTCCATCTTGTGTTTCTTTTTTTAATCTGTGTTTGGATTTTTAAGTTAATGAGGATGCTTCATGCCAGACAAAGAGAAGTTCCTGATTCTGGGCTCTCCCTGTAATCTGTGTCAGAGGGTGGTCTGTGTTGGCATGGTAATAAATTGTGTTATTTCCAGCTTTGCAGAAAGGCGATAACACCATAGAAATGATAAGAATACTAGGCCTCAGTTACCATAACTGTGTACAAGGAAAACTGTTGCTCATAGCTACCAATCACAGCTCAGGTTTCATCTTTTAAACAGCTCTGGGTTCAATAAAAGATGCTTAATGATTGGTTGAAACGGTCAACACAGGTAATGTAACCTGTTGTGGTCAAGAAGATGTGCCTATGAAATATATATTAGATATTTAATATATATATACATATATACAGCTCTGGCAAAAATTAAGAGGCCACTTTCAAATGTTCAGTTTTGTCTGATTTTACTCTTTATAGGTATATTTTTGAGTAAAATGTAAATTGTTCTTTTAGTCTAAACTTCTGACAACATGTCTCTGAATTTCCAAGAAATAAATTTTGTATTTTTTTCTGACAAAGAAAAATGGTCAAAAATTAAAAAAAAAACATTGCTTTCAGACCTCAACTAATGCAAAGAAAACAAGTTCATAATCATTTAGAAACAACAATACTAATGTTTTAAATCAGGAAGAGTTCAGAAATCAATATTTTGTGGAATAAGCATGACTATTAAAAACAGTTTTCATGCGTCTTGGCATGCTTGCCACTAGTCTTTCACACTGCTTCTGGCGCAAAAATTTAAGCAGTTCTTCTTTGTTTGATGGCTTGTGACTATCCATCATCCTCTTGATTACATTCCAGAGGTTTTCAATGGTGTTCACGTCTGGAGAATGGACTGCCCATGACAGGGTTTTGATGTGGTGTTCTCTTAATTTTTGATAGAGCTGTATATATATTAGATTTGATATTTATTATATATATATTATGTACTTATTATATGGGGCTTTGCGCGTGAAGTAAGTGTGGCTATGCGGAGTGGGCGGGGCTATGTGGAGTGGGCATAGCTTGATACACACATACATACATACATGCACTCAGTTTTATATATATAGATGTATGCAGGCTGCCAATCAGCTGCTGAGCTGTTGAAATTAATCTTTTGAACAGTACAAAAAAATCATAGTTTTCAGCAGTGCATTGTCCTGTGTAAACAAGACTTGCATTGCTGAGAACAATGGCAGCCTATCTGTACTGAACCATCTATCATAGACTGGTCTCAGTGGGCATTGTTTAGCCCTGTAGTGACTGAGCCAATTTTGACCTTAATGTCCAAGCCAAATTTTAGAGGTCTGACCAGTGGCAATTTCTGTGGTAATAACTCTGGAATTCTTCAATGGATCCCACTGATTCTAAAGATGTTTTTTCATGACATATTGTATTTCATGATAGTAGTAAATATTGGATGATATTATTTGAGTATAGCTTTGAAAATATTAAAAAAAGTAAAAAAAATTCTAATTTTTTCAAGTTACAAAACCTATTTCTTTAGGGACCTAATCAGATTTAAATGCATTTGAGGGGCCTATGTATTGGAAACTTTAAAAATGATGTCATTTTAAAAATTGCACCCCACAAATACTTCAAAATTGTTGTTGGGAAATTTCTTTACCCTTCAGGTGCTACACAGGAATTAATGGAAAGTGGAATGAAAAAAAAAATTATTTTACCTCTAAAATCTTGCTTTAGCCCAAATTTTTTCACTTTTGCAAGAGGTAACAGCGAAGATTACCCCACAGTTTGTTACCGATTTTCTTACAAACACAGCAATACACCACATGTAGTCAAAAATTTCTCACTTAGCAGAGGTGCCGTAAGATCACTGGGGCTTATCAGCTGATGAATTCCGGTGAATTTTCTCACTGCAGCTCAGCGCTACACACTGCGATTACCTCCTGTGTCAGTGTTTGTGACTGCTCTCAAAGTCATCAGGATGGTCAATGGACATTTTGGATTATCTCTTAACTTCTTACAGGTGAGTATTATGGATGTTTATTATTTTATTTTATTTACAGGGGACATTGGCTTCAGTGGACTGGGAAATGACATGAGTATGGTTTAGTGTAGAGTCAATAAAGGAGTCGGTCATTATTTCAAATGAAGGACTTTATTCTGGGTGTGTGTTTGTTTATACAATATCACTATGAGGTTAGTAATATGGGTGTCTTAAATAGATGCCTCTCCTTTACTAACCTCTGAGCTTGATGTCACCGGACAATACAAAGGTGACATCAACCCCACAAATATGAACCTCAATTGCTACCACAACAGTAGAGAAAACAGGCAGAGGTATAAAACAGCATTCTATATCCTAGATGCTGAAAATTTAGGATAATCATAGGATCAGTCGTACATAATATATAGCAAGGGGATGTGAGGAGCACATAAATTATGACCAATAGATCCAAATATCAAAAAATATTACATACTTTATTCAGGAAATTACACAGAACGGGGAATGGGGAACATGTGTACAGAAAGAACAAAGTGCTGCAGTGCAAAAGGACACGTGGCCTAGCCCTGGCCATATATATCTCTATATACACATTAGACTATGAGCAAAAATGGCATCATTACCAACTCCACTATAGGCAAAAAATGAACTAACAGCCTCAGAATCTGCAAGGAAATTGTATTATATGCAAGATCTCTTAATATTAGTGTATGCCCATTAGCTAATAAACAAGCAATTATTTATGATTTGTATATTCTATAATTAAGTCACAAATTTGACTAGTTATGCATACATAGCCAGTATGGTCTGCCAGGGGCTGTAATGGAATGTCCGCTCCTACAAATGGCAATTAAACCACCCACCCACATAGGAGTGAGTAGTACCAGGGCAGAGCATACCTTAGAGTGGAGAAAGCAGGGGGCTGGGCGGTCCACGCATCACCCCGACGCGCGTTTTGGTGGAATTCTCCTTCGTCTGGGGGCGTGTAAAGTGATGTACCGATGTGATTAAATACCGCCGGACCGGAAGTGCCCGTGTCACGGACCGGAAGTGACACAGGCGTAGTCATGGGAGCCGGGAACGCTGGACGGCCACGGCATCATGGGGCGGGGAGGGAGGTCATTTTTTGCCCATAATGGAGTTGGTAATGATGCCATTTTTGTTCATAGTCTAATGTGTATACAGAGATATATAGCCAGGGCTAGGCCACGTGTCCTTTTGCACTGCAGCACTTTGTTCTTTCTGTACACATGTTCCCCATTCCCCGTTCTGTGCAATTTCCTGAATAAAGTATGTAATATTTTTTGATATTTGGATCTATTGGTCGTAATTTATGTGCTCCTCACATCCCCTTGATATATATTATGCACGACTGATCCTATGATTATCCTAAATTTTCGGCATCTAGGATATAGAATGCTGTTTTATACCTCTGCCTGTTTTCTCTACTGTTATTGTTCTGTGTTTTGCACAGGTTTCGGCACAGGTCAAATGGATTACAAGGCCAGGGAAAAATCCTGGCTTGGACAAATTGATGATGTTTTTGGTCAGGACGGGACCAGTGGTATACAGCCTGGTGATCTTAAGAATGATGTATTGTTTGATTCCATAAAGAAAATGCTAATAAAGCGTACGAAGATATGGTGGAATAGAATTTTCTTAGAGAAATACATTACAAAAAACATGATACCAAGGGGTCTTCGTGTCCGTGTCTTGCCCACCTTTCCCATTGATGATGCAGAATTTGTGGCTGGATGGGAGGATGCAAGTGGGACTTGCTCACTTACCCTTATGAAATTATTGGTGGGACATAACACCAAATCTATTAATGATCTGGATAAAGAGATCGATCAGGCGTTGATTGACCTCCGCACCACCTGCTCAGTTGAACAGTTGAAAATATATGAAGAGACTCTCGATAAAGCCCTTGACATAAGTGTTAAGAAAATTAATGAGACACAGATTTCAAAATTTAATAGGGATCAAAAGGATTATCAAAATAAATCAGTATATCAATGGAAGAAATTTACTTCACACCTATCTTCCATGCATCGCAGTACATCTAACACCTCGGTGTCATCATATAGTACACAGTCTGATGCCTCGGCCTCTTCAATAGTCACCCGATCTGGAATCAGTCATGGGAGGATAAGGAGTCACAACTTCCACCCATATAAAAGAAATAAGAATCGGTCACCTGGAGGCTATAACAGGGGCAATAAGGTAATTAACCTTAGTACTTACACTCTTACTCGAGCAGACTGTACACTTTTATATAAAGGCCTGTCTTTCTCACCTGTAGCAGGTTTTGATAAGTTTACGGCCATCAAAGATTTACACATTTTTGCTAGGTCCCTTTTATTTAAACGTTTTTTCTTTGATGATAATTTGCATAAACTATTTCCTACAGAGGAAGAACGATTAGCCCTGAGGATATTAGAGGACTTATCTGATGAGCATTTAACACCAGTGGGAGGTAAGGTACCTCCGTCAATCAGACCACACTCAAAAAGGTTTCCCCCTCTTTCGAGTTGTAATGCTATAGATCTCTTTGTAAAGGTGGTGAGCAAAGAGTTTTTGAAGGTACCCCAATATATTCAGAGAGATAATTTAGCCATGGAGGAAAGGAGACGTCTGACTTATCTGAAGAATCTCCCTGGGGTTGTGATCAAACCGGCGGACAAGGGGGGAATATTGTCGTATGGCCAAAACAGCTTTACGAGAAAGAAGCCATGCGTCAATTGTCAGACAACACCTGCTATAAGAAGCTAACATACAACCCCCTGTCCGCTTTTTGTGGACAACTCAGGGAGATTCTGACGAGGGCCATGAAAACCGAAACTCTAAGGTATTCTCTGCCTTGGTACCACTCACTCCTATGTGGGTGGGTGGTTTAATTGCCATTTGTACGAGCGGACATTCCATTACAGCCCCTGGCAGACCATACTGCCTATGTATGCATAACTAGTCAAATTTGTGACTTAATTATAGAATATACAAATCATAAATAATTGCTTGTTTATTAGCTAATGGGCATACACTAATATTAAGGGATCTTGCATATAATACAATTTCCTTGCAGATTCTGAGGCTGTTAGTTCATTTTTTGCCTATAGTGGAGTTGGTAATGATGCCATTTTTGTTCATAGTCTAATGTGTATACAGAGATATATATGGCCTGGGCTAGGCCACATGTCCTTTTGCACTGCAGCACTTTGTTCTTTCTGTACACATGTTCCCCACTCCCCGCTCTGTGTAATTTCCTGAATAAAGTATGTAATATTTTTTTATATTTGGATCTATTGGTCGTAATTTATGTGCTCCTCACATCCCCTTGCTACCACAACAAGGCAAGTGGGAAGAGCCAGACAAAGCACCAGAATTGTTGCATCTAATAGATGCGTCTTTTCTGGGGCAGCTGCAGTCTGCTATTTTTAGGATGGAGGTGGCCAATATACATGGCCCCTTAAAAGCCTAAGAATACCAGCCCCTAGCTGTTAGCTTTAGCTTGACTGGTTGTGAAAATGGGGATACACCACGCAGTTTAAAATTAATTTAAATAATTAAAAAAACACAGTGGGGACAGCTGAGGGTTGCAGCCTGCAGCTGTCATTTTTGCCTGGCTATCAAAAACACAGGGGAACCTACGTCAATTTTTTTTAAATTATTTATTTATAGCTTAATTGATGCCCCTTTTCCTGGTGTCTGGCCTTAATTTGAGCTGTTTCAGCAGCTTTTGGGATAGAGCACTCTGCACTGCGGATTTGAGACAATTCCGCGTGTCCAAAAGCGCGTCCAAAAGTTGCATTAAAATTCGCAACGTTTGCACATACCCTAAAAGTTTCGCTCATATCTACCTACAACCATTCATATAGTTACAGTTAGTTAGCTGTTTGTTGTCATAGCCATGGATATCTAAGCTGCTGCAATTCTCTGCTTTGGGGTAAGCATCATAGCAAATCAGAAGAACAATACTACATTTCTAATTGGAGGTATTTGCTAATGTTATTACTATTACATCTACTTCATATTGAAACAGGATCTTGGAGTTCCTTTAATGATGATTTTTTTGTATCCCTGATTTTGTCACGTGATTTTCTTATGTAAATACTATAGAGGAGAAGACGTATAATAGAATAGCCATTCCATCATCCTCTTCCAACATTTCTCCTAAATTATTTTTGTGGGGTCCAACACTATCATTTTTGAGTTTCTTACTGTTTACCTTAATTGAAGAATATTTTTGTTTTATTTTTACTTTCTTTGGCAATAAACCTCTCTGTCTCAATCATGCTGCCTTAGTTTATTTTTTTTATTCCACAATTTACATTTTTCTCTTTAATTATTTAATGTAGTTTAATTTAATTGTAGTTTATTGCTCCAACTTATCTATAAAGAATACTTGAATTATTTTGTGATCAATCATTATTACCTAAGTGACCACGAGCCCGAACATTTGATGCTTTGTTTGGCCTATTGATGAAAATTAGGTTAAAAGGGCACTCCTCTTCTTAGGTCTAGCACAAGTTGTGAAAAGTAATTGTGCTTTATTATGGACAAAATCCTGATTTCTTTGCTGGACCTGCAGGCTTCTGTTACCTTAATTATATAATTGATTTTGTACTGATTCCATTATACCGGGTGAGTCATAAAGGACGGACGTTTTTAAACTAATCATAAAATCGTTAAATATTTATTAAATATAAATGTATTCACAGATTTGGTTACGTATACTGACAAATATTTGACAAATTCAAGTGTGGAAAACAACATCTGCCATGTGGTGGCCATTATCAGTGATGCATTTCCAAAGGCGTTCTTGGAAGTTGGCATCAACACGTTCCAACACAACTCTGTCGATTTGGGCAACTTCCACTCGAATAGCTTCCTTCAGTTCTTGTAATGATCGAGGCTTAAGCTTGTATACACGTGATTTGAGGTGACCCCATAAGTAATAATCGCACATGGACAGGTCTGGGGACCTAGGAGGCCAATTAATATCGCCAAACCTGGAAATGATGCGACCAGGGAAGAGAGGGCGAAGAACGTTCATTGTTGCTCTGGCTGTGTGGGCCGTTGCCCCATCTTGTTGAAACCACACACTAGAGATGGGGATATGTTGCCGTCGTAACTCAGGAACAAAGAAGTTATTTATCATGGCGATATAACGTTGTGAGTTCACGGTAACAGTATTGCCATTATCGCCTTCGAAAAAGTACGGACCGATCACGCCATATTTGCCCATAGCGCACCACACCGTTACCTTAGGGCTGTGCAGCGGTCGTTCATGTAATTCTTTCGGATTTTCATAGGCCCAATAACGGCAGTTCTGCTGATTAACCATGCCATTGACATGGAAATGAGCTTCATCACTCATGAATAAAATAAGGTTGTCGTTTTGCTCAATAATTGCTTCCATCTCATGTGCGAACTTCAGTCGCGCTGCGTAATCCCAGCGCTCCAACTGTTGCACAATGGCCAATTTATAGGGGTGGAAATGCAGGTCTAAATGCAAAATACGCCTTACTGTACGATTACTGAGGGCAAGTTCTAAAGAATGTTTCCGAGCAGATCGACTCGGACTACGCAGCATGGCTTGCCTGACGCGTTCCACATTTTCAGGGGTACGTGCCGTTCGTGGAGCCCCCGGTGGTCGTTTGTTCATTAGTGTACCTCGTGTACGGAGTGCTTCAACCCAACGTAGGATAGTGTTACGAGCGGGAACAGCTTGATTTCTGTGAATATTGAAATGACGCCGAAACTCACGCTGAACGGCTGTGATACACTCATTATTCTTGACAAAACTGTCGTACGCAAAAACGCGATGTTCTATCGTCCACGGCACCATAGCTTAAACTGAAACTAAAATAAAAACAATGCTTTCACCTCACAAACATAACCCCGCCTCCCGCACATCTCTACCTCCACCTGGTGGTGAGTTATAGCCACTTCAAATACATCCGTCCTTTATGACTCACCCGGTATTTGTAGACTTATAACAAACCCCTATCATTATTTTATTTTTATTTCCACCGTCGCCCAATTTTGCCTCATATATATTATCATGTAGGGTAGGTTTTAGGGAAAATTTAATTGTAACAACCCTGCTGGCATCACTGCATGGCCTTCCATTCCCTGCACACCAACTTACCTTCTGCTTCAAGCCATGCTGTGAACTCTGTCTGTTGCCAGCCCTGAGCTCCAGGTGCTATGCCTCTTGTTTTCCTGCTTGCTCTCCATGTTTCCTGACTGTGTGTATAGGGGGGCGGCGCCTGAACTCTCTGGTTCTTATGCAGTCAGGGTGCACCAGTGTAATGTGTCCCTTACCAATTACCTAGAGCCCTTGACTATTTAGTTTCGCCACACCCACTGACCTTTGCCTGAGCAATATCTAAACTCAGTTAGCTCCTTGCTGCTGAGCCAGCCAGGCCCTGTCCTATGTCTTGCCTTCTCTGAAGGCTCTTACTGCGTATTCCTGTGTTTTGGTACGTTGCCTAGCATTTCTCTGTCCGCCTGCCAGGAGGCAGAATATCCTGGTCTTTGTCCCTGTGCCTCTGTCTGAACTCAGTCTTACCTCTGTCTGTCAGTCTCTTTGTCTGTGGTTCCTTCTCTACCGTGTCTTTCCTTGTGTCCTCCCTATCTGTGCGTCGGCTCCCTAGCCACTCTGTCTGCACAGCTGCCTAGCCGCTCTGTCTACACATCTCCATAGCCGCTCTGACTGCACGGCTCCCTAGCCGCTCTGTCTGCACGGCTCCCTAGCCGCTCTGTCTGCACGGCTCCCTAGCCGCTCTGCCTGCTCGGCTCCCTAGCCGCTCTGCCTGCTCGGCTTCCTAGCCGCTCTGCCTGCTCGGCTCCCTAGCCGCTCTGCCTGCACGGCTCCCTAGCCGCTCTGCCTGCTCGGCTCCCTAGCCGCTCTGCCTGCTCAGCTCCCTAGCCGCTCTGCCTGCTCGGCTCCTTAGCCGCTCTGCCTGCTCGGCTCCTTAGCCCCTCTGCCTGCTCGGCTCCTTAGCTCCTCTGCCTGCTCTTCTCCTTAGCCGCTCTGCCTGCTCGGCTCCCTAGCCGCTCTGCCTGCTCGGCTCCTTAGCCGCTCTGCCTGCTCGGCTCCCTAGCCGCTCTGCCTGCTCGGCTCCCTTGCCGCTCTGCCTGCCCGGCTCCCTTGCCGCCCAGCCTACACCGCACTCCTGCGGCTCAGCCTACTCCACACTCCTGCCTATATCCATACCTGCACCTCCTGTGTGAACAGGTCCAAATCCTGTTCCAGCATACACCACTCCCTCCTGCCTACACCTGCTGTGTGAACAGGTCCCTACCTGCTCCTTCTCATACCACGCCAATCTGTCCTGTGTCTCCAAGCCATGCCCGCCTGTCCTGTGTCTCCAAACCGTGCCCGCCTGTCCTGTGTCTCCAAGCCGTGCCCGCCTGTCCTGTGTCTCCAAGCCGTGCCCGCCTGTCCTGTGTCTCCTAGCCACGCCTGCTTGTCCAGTGTCTCAGCCGTGCCTGTCATGTCTACCTGCCTGTCTATAGCTTCTGTCAAAGTGACTTGTCCCCGAGTGGGACCAGCAGCCACAGCCAGACACCACCCTGGAGTGGCACCCGGCAGCTATCTGCCGCACAAGCCTGACCTCACCATCAGAGGCTCCAGTGAAGACCGAGGTAGCTGTCGTAGTCGCGCCCCTTCCAGGGTAGTCTGGTTTGTGGCACAGTGGGGCCACAAATCCCCGGCTCGCGCCATTCAGCCAAGGCGCGAGCATGACAGTTTGCTCAGGCCCTGGTCCCCGCTGAGTCCCATGTCCTTCTGCTTGCAGAGCATGAGGGACTTTCTCTCTGCCAGTATGAGCATCTGGAAGAATTTGTTCCGCCCTGTGTGGTTCCGATTGTTGAGACTTCTGAACCCATCATTGTCTCCAATGCCATCTACAACCAGCTCCTGGCTTATGAGAGGCTTGACCCTGAAGATCCTCCAAGGTTCTATGGAGATCCTAAGGAGTGCCAAGGGTTCCTGGAGTAGTGCCTGCGGTACATTGAGTGGAATTCAGCCTGTTTCCCCTCTGATTGGGTCAAAGTGGGATATATAATGTCCTACTTAGCAGGAGAGGCTTTGATGTGGATCTGTCCCCTCTGGGAAGCAGGGGATCCTATCATCATGGACCTAGAGGCCTTCCTAGTGGCCTTCCGTAAAGCCTTCGAAGTACCCAGTCCAGCTACGTCTGCCAAGTCTTCCCTTTCCAGATCTGAGAGGCGCGCCAGATGGGCAAAACCAGTGAAGAAACCGCCTCATCAGACCCCGACCGCCGTTCGAAACCATCTAGTTCCTCCACCTGTTAAAGCAGCTACTCGAGTTGAACCCAAGAAGACTGTTAAGAGTGGGCTGGCAAAGCAGCAGCCTGAAACCAGTCGTAAGATGGGCATACAGTATTGCTGCAGTTGTGTGGATCACCCGCACGGCTTCTGTCCGAAGGAGCACAAGCTCCAAAACCTTGGGTCAGTGGGAGAGGCTGCCCTTGGTAAGAGTCCCTCCTCCTCACTAAGATCGGTGACTGTTTGTGTGCCTTGTGGGAGCTTCGGCCCTGCAGATGTGTTAAAGCTGAAAGCCAGACGGAGTCTGTGTAGGGTTCCTGTTCCACAGCTCCAGAATCCGGTGACAGTGTTTGGTGATGGTCGTGCCCTACTTATGAACAGTCGAGTGTCGAAGGGACAACTACAGCTCCAAATCGGAGCATTATATTTGGAGAAGTTCATTTTACACTTGATGACCAGTTTGCCCATCGGTCCTTCTGAGCCGGATACTCTACTGCCTGTTCCGGTCCGAAGACCCAGCGTGGTGCCGCACTTGGAGCTACCTAGTCACCAAAGGTATCTAGTTCCAATGTTACAAGGTCAGGCTACAGTGTTACCTTCCCCATCTGTTCTGCTGGCTATTGGGTCATGGTGTGCTGATGTCACTGAAGAAAAGGAAGCAGTGGCGCCCTCTCCACACACCTCCAGTGACCAGTTCCCAGAAGCATCACTGTCGCTTGAAAATTTTTCTTCAGGCCATGGGCAGAAGATGGATCCTGTACGGATGCCTTCAGATTCCATGTGGCAGATGGATGAAGAAGTTGGAGCAGAAGCTCTTGTACGTCTGCTTTTTACCAACCCAGAGGAACAGGTCCAGTTCTCTTCTGATAATGGGCAAAGGATGGATCCAGTGTGGGTACCCTCAACTTCTAGTTGGCCGGCTAATGAAGATACTAAGGAGAAGGCCCAATTTACTTGGAATATCAGGCTGAAGTTGGTCTCAGTGAAGGTCTCTTCTGTTTCCAGCTGGCCAGCTGATGTAGGGATCAAGTCTGACGCTTCCAGATCCCTATTTTCAGACAATCAGGAGGAAGAAGTCTTTGTACCCTCTGTGTGGGAAGCTGTTGGGCACCAAGAAACTTGGCACTCGGTGATTCCGGATGGCACACCTACTTCATCTTAGCAGAAGGATGCCCTGTCAGCCTGGACTGTGTGTGGTCCCGTACTCCTTCTGCAGGTCATTCTGGCAGGCTTGAGGAAGAGGGGCCATAAAGGGGGGGTACTGTAACAACCCTGCTGGCATCACTGCATGGCCTTCCATTCCCCGCACACCAGCTTACCTTCTGCTTCAAGCCATGCTGTGAACTCTGTCTGTTGCCTGCCCTGAGCTCCAGGTGCTATGACTCTTGTTTTCCTGCTTGCTCTCCATGTTTCCTGACTGTGTGTATAGGGGGCGGTGCCTGAACTCTCTGGGGCCACAAATCCCCGGCTCGCGCCATTCAGCCAAGGCGCGAGCGTGACAGTAATATATATGCAAACCCCTCCCATTAGCTTACTTATACAGTCATTCCTGGACAGACTTTGCTGTTGTAATTTATCAGCCCAGTTATAGCTCTCGTCCAGCCATATCTGCATTATCCCCACTATATCTTAATTTTTTTCCAACATTTTTCATTCTTAGTCAGTTTTGTTGGTGAGGCTTCTTGCATTAGTATACATGAATTTTCCATATTATTCTGTACCTCTAATTGCCCTCTCTTCAAATTACTCCTCCATTCCTCCCTCAGTTTCATTGCTTAAGCCCAGTGTTATGACTACTAAAGCACATTCACATGGGTAGCGTACAAACCTGGAGGACAATTACCTGAACCTGTTCAGACTAGGAAAAAGTCCTCCTCTGACCCTGGTCTGTCCCTGCCTAACTGCGGAGGCTGGCACCATAAAATAATGCAATGGGGCCCTGACTCAACAGCAGCTTACCTTGAATGTCCTTAGCAGCTCCTAAAATCGCTACAGCAGCAATTCCAAAAGGTATAAAGGAATCACATATGAAAGAACTGCAAACAACGTAAACAACATCAAAGTGAGTGAATACAACAAACATTATTACCAGGTGGAAACACCAGAAGGGGGAGATATATAAAGCTGCACTAAAAAAGTGATAATGCAGACAAATATAGTAAATTAAAAATACCTGTTACTAGAGATGAGCGACTTTGCCTTTTTTCGGGTTGAGTCGGGTTTCATGAAACCCGACTTTCGCAAAAGTCGGGTTGAACGAAATCAGCCGATTATCATGAAAAGTCGAAGGCCGACTGAAACACGAAACCGAATGCAAGTCAATGGTGAAGAAAAGTCGGCAGTAAGTGGAGGACAGGAAACACACCTACAGAGCCCATTTTAATGCCAAAAACATCAATTCTTATTACTTAAGCTTGTCAACCTTAATTTACTTTAAAATAGTAGTTAGGCATTGAAAACTGGGGGTTATTTGGCTAAAGTTGTGGGGGGGTAGGGCTGGCTCCAGATTTTCATGGGCCCAGGGCCAAAGAGTGTCAATGGGTGCCTTTAACACATGCCACAATTCATGATCCTCTGATACAGCAGAGAAATAGCGGTATAGTACAATGAAAAATACTTCACTTCTTACATCACATGACTGATATCCATTTTAAATTCTCCAATAGCTCCAAAAACGGACAGTATATTACTTCATACAGTATTATGGCCACCGCATAGGGCGCTATACAGAGTAATGAGGCCCATATATTTCTCCATACAGAATCATTGGTCCCATATAATGTTCCACACAGTATATGATGAGCTCCACATAATGCTACAGTATATGTTGGTCCCCATGGATGAAGTTCCACTGTCTTATGGGCCCAAATAATGCTCCATATATAATGGGTCCCATTTCTAATGCTCCAGTGTATAATGGGCCTTGTAAATGCTGCTCCAGTGTCTGATGTCCACCTTTGGAATGCTCCAGTGTATGGTGGGCCCCATATATCATTCCCCAGAGTATAGTGCTCCCCAAAAATTGCTCCCAACCTTTAAAACAATTAATTAAGTCTCCTCGCTAGGGAATCCCTTTACTAGTCTGGACTCCTCGTTGTCCCCAACATCCATCTCTCTGCACTTGGACTGTTTAGGCAGAGGGCAAACAGATGTGATGTCATTGCGCTCTATGACCAGAATGTCACTGTCAGGAAACACGGAAGACCTCACGGCGGTGGAGCAGGGAGAGGTAAGCATTTCAACTTTGCAAGTGCTGTGATCCTGAGCAAGCAGGGCCCACTCATTGGCGATGGCACTGGCACAGGGCCCCTCATAGTATGGCGGTGTGTCTGACGGCGAGTGGGACCTTCCACCGGCAGAGACACTTTTGTGTACTATGAGGGGCCCTGTGCCAGTGCCGTCACCCATGAGTATGCCCCCCACCTGCTCAAGGAACCTGCACTTTCATCTGCATCTTCCTCTTTGTCACCGTGTAAGGTGGTATAGTATGCAGAAAGGGGAACCTGAATTTCATCAGGGTCAGATTCTTGCTGTGTAGAGTGCGAGGGGAATGTAGTGGTCTGGGTCAATGTACCAGCAGAATCATCTAGCAGTGGCTGGGCATCAGTGCACTTGTGGCGCCCCCAGGAGTATGGTCACCACAGTGGCATTACCTTCCTCCTAGGGAGTGTGATGTCATGCATGGGAGCAACGAAGGATCTCTCTAGCAGTTAAACCAACACACAACACAGTTCCCATTCCAGGTCAGCAGGGAGAGCTCTGAACCTGACTGCTGAGGAGCTGCTCTCTGTGGTCGGGAGGAGGGAAGTTAGGGCAGTCTGTGAAGGGAAGGGGAAGTGTGTGGATGTGAGAAGGGGAGTTGGAGGATGAGCAGAGTTAAGGCTCACTCCTAGCTGGAGCGCATGGTCCGGATTCCGGTCTCCGAGTTTGTAGGGACACTGACGGTCCTGCAGCAGAAACCGGAGGAAGTAGCAGCTGTAAATGCTCTGTTCCCAACTAAGGCTCGGTGGCCCCAGCAGCGACTTGTGTGAGCCAGAAGGAAAAGGCTACGGCTGCCTGCCATACGAGAAACTTTCAAAAGAGAGTCAACAGGGGGAACTTCAGTGAACTCAGTACGGCGAGTTCCTCAGATAATCGCTAGAACGGAGGCCACACTACCTATCTGCAGAGACAGAATTCCTAATTTGCTTCCAGGCTGACCAACTCCTTCTCCATCTGAACGCTGGGTCCTGGATGGCACTTACCAAGTACAGGTAAAGGAACTGCATGACTGTGTCTGTCATCTTTCTCCTGCGCCTGGTGCACGGCTCTGCTACATCCTGCACTGCACACCATCTACCAACTCTTTCATCTGCCCTGCGACTACGGCCCTACCTGTGCAGGACTTCTACATCTTAGCTGCACCACAACATCTGTCCCAGAGAAGCGACACTGCAGCGCTGGTCAATCTGATCAGAAATCACAAGTGGCATCACGTATCATTCACCTATAAACGTTATTCACCCCTTTGCATGGACGCCCATGCCCACGGACCGGGTCACCACCACAGTGACACATCCCTCTGAGACACTGGCCCGGTACCGATTAACCCCACTGCCTTAGCTGGCCACTCACACTCGATGTCAGATTCATCTTGGACTGGGGAATTCACAATTTGACTTGATAACCCAGGCATGGTATGTGGGAAAGAGCTACATGGACTAATGTGAAGTGTGGCCTGCTGCATCATTCACTTTTGGTGGGGGTGAAGGACACAAGGAAAGGGGTTCTTCCTGACCAGGAGCCAGCACTTGACGACTCAGTGCTTGCATTTTTTGAAACTTCAGAAGAGGAGGGCATATTTGCTGGAGTCTGTTTCGGCAATGTAAGCCAAAACCAGTTCCTGATGCTCCGGCTTTAAAAGCGGTTAACCTTCTCCCAGAAAAGGTAGCCTCCCAGGCATGCCGGAGCCAGACTATGCCGCAGGCTCAGCACCTCCTGCCTTAGCTGCTATTGTGCTTTTGCCACTACCAGCAGATGCACCACCACCATCAGTACCAGCTGGCCCCCCCACGCCACTTCCCGGCCTCTTCCACCATACTTCCAAATTTTGGAGAAAATGTACCCAAAATAACATCAGATATATGGCACTGTATCAGAAGCGTACAGCTCTATACAGTCAAAGGATAATTGTCAATCTCCCTATATATTTCATGAGTCACACAGAGATGCTCACAGGCTCAGTATGGATTAGACAAGAATATAAAAAGTAGAAAAAGGGTACAGTATCATCAGATGCCAGGTATATATAGTATAGTTTAAACATTCTAAATCTCTGTATATATTTCAGGAGGCAGACACAGACACTCTCAGACTCAGTATGGATTACAACACAATATAAAAAGCCATAAAACAGTAATGGATCTGAAGCGTTCAGCTGTACACAGTGTAGGGGTCATTGTCAATCTCAGTATTAATTTCCACAGTCAGAAACAGACTCTCACTTGGTCAGTTTGGATTAGACCAGAATATAAAAAGCAGTAAATGGGTAATGTATCACAAGCGTATAGCTGTATACAGTGTTGGGGTAATTTTTAAATCTACATATAAATTGCAGGAGTAACCCACAGACTCTCACACTCTCAGGATGGATCACACCACAATATAAAAAGAAGATCCGCAAGAAATAATCACACATGTGGGCCAATGTTCCAGGTGTCAATGATACACTTAGAGTGGTGGGTGGAGGAGGACTTCCTGGCAGAACGGGTACTGTATCCCCAGATACCAGGTATATATAGCATAGTTTAAACATTAAAAATTTACGTCTATATATCAGGAGTAGTGTTGAGCCACCCCGCTAGAGTTCGGTTCGACGAACAGGAGGCAAGTTCGTCGAATGTTCGTCGAACGTTCGACGAACACCGTCGAGCCCCATTGAAAACACAAACACATACAAACACATAGAAAACAATTACAAAACACCTTAAAAGGTGTCCCAAAGCAGACACAATGCTCAGAAGACAAAAATAACTTATGGAAAAGGGCAACTAAATAAAGAAAAGAGGTGGAGGAGTAAAAGGAGGAGGAGGAGACACAGATATAGGCATGACATGCCCTTATAAAGTCAAGAAAGGATGGACTAAAAATCTAAAATTAAAAAAATCTAAAATTCTAAAATTGAAGACGATCATATACCGTTGGACTTCCCACCATAAATTATGCCAACTACTGATCAGGTGGCGTTATTCCCATGACCCTCCGAACAGCGTCCATGAAAGCAAAGTGTTGGGTTTCCAGGGGCAGTATGGTTGCAAAGCTGAACCTTAAAGGAATATCCAGAAGTGCACCACCAGGAGTGGAGCCTGCGGCTTAATTGGACTCCAGCCTCAACCATGCCAGCCACGTAAAAGATGGACAGATTGCACGCTTTGTCGATTCTGTGGGTGGTAGTGCATGGCCGTTTTTAGTTGTGCTAGCGATTTGTCAGCTTAATTCCGTTAATGAACGAGACTCCGGCATGACCCCGCGGTTCGCGTCCAGCTTACTAGAGGGACACGCGAGACTTTGGCATGCGAGATCAAGCAATAACAGGTCTGTCATGTCCTTACATGTCCGGGGCTGCATGCGCGCTACACTGAAAGGACCAGCGTGTATCGCTTACAGGTGCAGATAACCCACTGAACCCTGTTAGTGATGGTGATCTGGGATTCCAATTCTTCTCCGTGAACGAGGATTTACCATTAAGTGCAGGTCAACCAGAATTCCGGAATTAGGCCTAACCGCCATTCCAGAAAGAATGTGAAAAAATTAATTGTCCAAACCACAGGTGCTGTAGCTTGCTTAACAGCTGGGCTCCTCTGCTGAGTAGCATGCAGTTCTGACATAAACAGGTGGCATAGCTTGGTTCATGGGTGGGCAACTCTGCTGAGTAGCAGACAGTGCTTACATAAAAAGGCGGCATATCTAGGTTCACGGGTGGGCTCCTCTGCTGAGCAGTAGACACAGGTACTAGGCCCAAAGTATTGACTGGGCTAAATGGAGTTAAAAAATGGTTCTTACTAGAGTTGAGCGAAACGGGTCGAAAAAATTCAAAAGTCGCCGACTTTTGGCAAAGTCGGGTTTCATGAAAAGAAACCCGACCCTAGGATGAGGTCGGCCACGAGGTCGGCGACTTACGCGCCAAAGTCGCGTTTCAAAAGTTTCTTTTGCGCTCTTTTTCAGCCAATCAGGATCCACGGACACTCTGGGCAACGTGATGACATAGGCACGGGTCACCACCATCTTTCAGAAGGGCATGCAAGTGATTGGCTTGCTTTGGTGGGCGTCACAGGGGGTAAAAAAAGGGCGTGCACGCCGACCGCCATCTTACTTCTGCCGATCTTAGTATAGGGAGAGGTTGCTGCTGATTCTGTAGGGAGAGCGTTAGGCAGGGAAGAAGACAAAAACACTGCTTCTGCTGCTAGCGATTTGGCCTGCACAACACACCAGTCACTGTGTGTGCAGTGCAAGGGGAGGTTATATAGTGGTGTATCAGTGGTGTTGGTTGTTGGGCTGCCTTCTAAGGCTTCCTGACATTCCTGCATTGCTGTTTACCCACTGCTCCGCAAACTGCTTTTTTAAAAGCAATCCAATCTCCCTTATCCTCTAGTCACTTTTGTCACAGCTGTGCCATCGAGCCTGTCACATAGCGCTCAGATATCAGTGGGCCTCACACAATCCAAAAGTGTCCACTGTCCACAAGTGTGTGCAGAAATTCAAAATCTCCCTTATCCTCTAGTCACTTTTGTCACAGCTGTGCCATCGAGCCTGTCACATAGCGCTCAGATATTCATTGGGCCTCACACAATCCAAAAGTGTCCAGTGTCCAAAAGTGTGTGCAGAGATGCAAAATCTCCCTTATCCTCTAGTCACTTTTGTCACAGCTGTGCCATCGAGCCTGTCACATAGCGCTCAGATATCAGTGGGCCTCACACAATCCAAAAGTGTCCACTGTCCACAAGTGTGTGCAGAAATTCAAAATCTCCCTTATCCTCTAGTCACTTTTGTCACAGCTGTGCCATCGAGCCTGTCACATAGCGCTCAGATATTCATTGGGCCTCACACAATCCAAAAGTGTCCAGTGTCCAAAAGTGTGTGCAGAGATTCAAAATCTCCCTTATCCTCTAGTCACTTTTGTCACAGCTGTTCCATCGAACCTGTCACATAGCGCTCAGATATCAGTGGGCCTCACACAATCCAAAAGTGTCCACTGTCCACAAGTGTGTGCAGAAATTCAAAATCTCCCTTATCCTCTAGTCACTTTTGTCACAGCTGTGCCATCGAGCCTGTCACATAGCGCTCAGATATTCATTGGGCCTCACACAATCCAAAAGTGTCCAGTGTCCAAAAGTGTGTGCAGAGATTCAAAATCTCCCTTATCCTCTAGTCACTTTTGTCACAGCTGTGCCATCGAGCCTGTCACATAGCGCTCAGATATCAGTGGGCCTCACACAATCCAAAAGTGTCCAGTGTCCAAAAGTGTGTGCAGAGATTCAAAATCTCCCTTATCCTCTAGTCACTTTTGTCACAGCTGTGCCATCGAGCCTGTCACATAGCGCTCAGATATTCATTGGGCCTCACACAATCCAAAAGTGTCCAGTGTCCAAAAGTGTGTGCAGAGATTCAAAATCTCCCTTATCCTCTAGTCACTTTTGTCACAGCTGTGCCATCGAGCCTGTCACATAGTGCTCAGATATTCATTGGGCCTCACACAATCCAAAAGTGTCCAGTGTCCAAAAGTGTGTGCAGAGATTCAAAATCTCCCTTATCCTCTAGTCACTTTTGTCACAGCTGTGCCATCGAGCCTGTCACATAGCGCTCAGATATCAGTGGGTCTCACACAATCCAAAAGTGTCCAGTGTCCAAAAGTGTGTGCAGAGATTCAAAATCTCCCTTATCCTCTAGTCACTTTTGTCACAGCTGTGCCATCGAGCCTGTCACATAGCGCTCAGATATTCATTGGGCCTCACACAATCCAAAAGTGTCCAGTGTCCAAAAGTGTGTGCAGAGATTCAAAATCTCCCTTATCCTCTAGTCACTTTTGTCACAGCTGTGCCATCGAGCCTGTCACATAGCACTCAGATATCAGTGGGCCTCACACAATCTAAAAGTGTCCAGTGTCCAAAAGTGTGTGCAGAGATTCAAAATCTCCCTTATCCTCTAGTCACTTTTGTCACAGCTGTGCCATCGAGCCTGTCACATAGCGCTCAGATATTCATTGGGCCTCACACAATCCAAAAGTGTCCAGTGTCCAAAAGTGTATGCAGAGATTCAAAATCTCCCTTATCCTCTAGTCACTTTTGTCACAGCTGTGCCATCGAGCCTGTCACATAGCGCTCAGATATTCATTGGGCCTCACACAATCCAAAAGTGTCCAGTGTCCAAAAGTGTGTGCAGAGATTCAAAATCTCCCTTATCCTCTAGTCACTTTTGTCACAGCTGTGCCATCGAGCCTGTCACATAGCGTTCAGATATCAGTGGGCCTCACACAATCCAAAAGTGTCCACTGTCCACAAGTGTGTGCAGAAATTCAAAATCTCCCTTATCCTCTAGTCACTTTTGTCACAGCTGTGCCATCGAGCCTGTCACATAGCGCTCAGATATTCATTGGGCCTCACACAATCCAAGAGTGTCCAGTGTCCAAAAGTGTGTGCAGAGATTCAAAATCTCCCTTATCCTCTAGTCACTTTTGTCACAGCTGTGCCATCGAGCCTGTCACATAGCGCTCAGATATCAGTGGGCCTCACACAATCCAAAAGTGTCCACTGTCCACAAGTGTGTGCAGAAATTCAAAATCTCCCTTATCCTCTAGTCACTTTTGTCACAGCTGTGCCATCGAGCCTGTCACATAGCGCTCAGATATTCATTGGGCCTCACACAATCCAAAAGTGTCCAGTGTCCAAAAGTGTGTGCAGAGATTCAAAATCTCCCTTATCCTCTAGTCACTTTTGTCACAGCTGTGCCATCGAGCCTGTCACATAGCGCTCAGATATCAGTGGACCTCACACAATCCAAAAGTGTCCAGTGTCCAAAAGTGTGTGCAGAGATTCAAAATCTCCCTTATCCTCTAGTCACTTTTGTCACAGCTGTGCCATCAAGCCTGTCACATAGCGCTCAGATATTCATTGGGCCTCACACAATCCAAAAGTGTCCAGTGTCCAAAAGTGTGTGCAGAGATTCAAAATCTCCCTTATCCTCTAGTCACTTTTGTCACAGCTGTGCCATCGAGCCTGTCACATAGCGCTCAGATATCAGTGGGCCTCACACAATCCAAAAGTGTCCAGTGTCCAAAAGTGTGTGCAGAGATTCAAAATCTCCCTTATCCTCTAGTCACTTTTGTCACCGCTGTGCCATCGAGCCTGTCACATAGCGCTCAGATATCAGTGGGCCTAACACAATTCAAAAGTGTCCAGTGTCCAAAAGTGTGTGCAGAGATTCAAAATCTCCCTTATCCCCTAGTCACTTTTGTCACCGCTGTGCCATCGAGCCTGTCACATAGCGCTCAGATATCAGTGGGCCTAACACAATTCAAAAGTGTCCAGTGTCCAAAAGTGTGTGCAGAGATTCAAAATCTCCCTTATCCTCTAGTCACTTTTGTCACAGCTGTGCCATCGAGCCTGTCACATAGCGCTCAGATATCAGTGGGCCTCACACAATCCAAAAGTGTCCAGTGTCCAAAAGTGTGTGCAGAGATTCAAAATCTCCCTTATCCTCTAGTCACTTTTGTCAGAGCTGTGCCATCGAGCCTGTCACATAGCGCTCAGATATTCATTGGGCCTCACACAATCCAAAAGTGTCCAGTGTCCAAAAGTGTGTGCAGGGATTCAAAATCTCCCTTATCCTCTAGTCACTTTTGTCACAGCTGTGCCATCGAGCCTGTCACATAGCGCTCAGATATCAGTGGGCCTCACACAATCCAAAAGTGTCCACTGTCCACAAGTGTGTGCAGAAATTCAAAATCTCCCTTATCCTCTAGTCACTTTTGTCACAGCTGTGCCATCGAGCCTGTCACATAGCGCTCAGATATTCATTGGGCCTCACACAATCCAAAAGTGTCCAGTGTCCAAAAGTGTGTGCAGAGATTCAAAATCTCCCTTATCCTCTAGTCACTTTTGACACAGCTGTGCCATCGAGCCTGTCACATAGCGCTCAGATATCAGTGGGCCTCACACAATCCAAAAGTGTCCAGTGTCCAAAAGTGTGTGCAGAAATTCAAAATCTCCGCTGTCCTATAGACACCTTGTACCTTGTTTTACATCACTATATAGTTTGTTGGATTTTGTCTACATTTCTACCAAAAATGAGGAAGGCTGGTGGAAGAGGCCGTGGAATTGGGCGGGGGTTGGCAGCTGGTAATGATGGTGTTGGTGGTGGATCTGATGGTAGTGGCAAGAGCAAAATAGGACCGAATGCAGGAGGTGCTGACCCTGCGTCATCGTCTGGCTACATAAGGCCTCGAACGCTTAGTTTTCTAGGAGTTGGCAAACCGCTTTTCAAGCCAGACCATCAGGAAAAAGTTTTGTCTTACATTGCTGACTCAGCCTCCAGCTCTATCGCCTCCTCTTCTTCAGTTGTAAAAAGTAAAAGCACTGAGTCGTCATTGGAGGCTCATGTTCATGAACCACACCTTTCCTTGTGTCCTTCACCCCAACCAAGATTGAAGGATGACGCAGGCCATACTACTGATTACTCCATGGAGCTGTTTTCACATACCATGCCTGGATTATCAAGTGAAATGGTGAATTACCCAGGCCAAGATGAATCTGACGTGGAGTGCACTGATGCACAGCCGCTGATGGATGATTCTGCTGGTACATTCACTCAGAGCACTACATTGTCCTCGCAGTGTACAGAGCCAGATTCTGACCCTGATGAGACTCAGGTGTCCCTTCCCGCACACTATACCACCATACACAGTGACACAGAGGAAGGTGCACATGACATAGAAGAGGAGGTGATGGATGACCCAGTTGTTGACCCAGATTGGCATCCATTGGGGGAAGAGGGTGCTGCTTCCAATAGCTCAGATGAGGAGCATCCACAGCAGACATCGACATCGCAACAGCTGTTATCTGGCAGGCCCGGAGCACTCCAAAGACAGGTTCCAAACATCAAAAGAGTTGCTGGACAGCTTGTCCAGAGGGTCAAAAGATCACAGCATGCTAGGCCGCAAAATGTCTGCCAAAGTAGGAAGAGTGCAGTGTGGCACTTTTTTGAACAAAATCCTCATGATCAGGCCAAGGTTATCTGTAAGAAGTGCGCAAAGACCTTTAGCCGAGGGAAAAATCTGAAAAATTTGAAAACCAGTTGCATGCTTAGACATTTAACCAGCATGCACTTGCAAGCGTGGACACAACACCAAACCTCAAGTGCCACATGTGCAACTGATCACAACGAAGGTAGTCAGCAACGCTACATTGTTTCCCCCACTGTAAGCCCACCGGTTAGCACAGCAGCAAATGTTGAGGTGTCGTTGCAAGACCACAGCAGTCAGGGAATCCCACTGTTATATCAACGAAAGACTCATTCTAGGCCATCAGAAAGAACACCAACTCCATCACCATCATCAACCCTCTCTCAGTCCGCCCTGTCCACCGCTACTTCCACCATATGCAGCTCTCAAGTCCAGCTCACCCTCCCAGACACTATGAGTAGGTCAAGAAAGTACTCAGTCTCTCATCCGCGTACACTGGGTTTGAACGCCCACATTGCCAAACTAATCTCGTTTGAGATGATGCCCTTTCGGTTGGTGGAAAGCACAGCTTTCCGCGAACTCATGGCCTATGCAGTACCATGCTATGACCTACCCAGTCGCCACTTCTTCTCTCGCAAAGCCATCCCAGCACTCCACCATCATGTGAAAGACCGCATTGTCCATGCACTCAAGCAGTCAGTGAGCGGAAAGGTGCACCTCACAACTGATGCATGGTCCAGTCGGCATGGCCAGGGCCGTTACGTGTCCATCACTGCGCACTGGGTTAATGTGGTGGATGCAGGGTCCACAGGGGACAGCGGTGGTGGGACAGTGCTGCCTAGCCCATGGTATAGGAAACAGTTGGCTGTAGGCGTTCGACCCTCCTCCTCCTCCAGAAGTGAAAGCTCGTCCACAGAGCGCAGTCGTACGAGCACTCCATCTGCAGCTGCCACTGTTGCACACGATGTGTCCCCCTATCGAGCAGCTAGTGGAAAGCGTCAGCAGGCTGTGTTGCAGATGATGTGTTTGGGCGACAGACACACCGCCGAGGTGCTGGCCGAGTACTTGAAGCGACAAACTGAGTCATGGCTGGGCAGTGTACATCTTGAGGCAGGCAAGGTAGTTAGTGATAACGGCCGTAATTTTGTGGCAGCCAAAGCCCTTTCAAAACTCAGCCACATACCTTGCTTGGCTCACACCTTGAACCTGGTGGTGCAGTGCTTCCTCAAAAATTATCCGGAGTTAACAGCCCTGCTCCAGAAGGTGCGAAGACTGTGCGCGCACATCCGCCGGTCGCCTGTACACTCCGTTCGTATGCAGAAGCTGCAGCGATTGCTCCACCTTCCCAACCACCGCCTCATTATCGACATTGCAACAAGGTGGAACTCCACCCTGCACATGGTGGAGTGGCTGTGCGAGCAGAGGCAGGCCATAATGCATTTGAGGGAGGATACACGGCCAGGCACTTTGAGAGCAGACATGGAGTTGACAGGTGTGCAGTGGTCGAAGCTGAAAGACCTTTGTAAAGTCCTTCAGTGTTTTGAGGAATGCACACGGCTGGTAAGCGCAGACGACGCCATCCTAAGCATGAGCATCCCACTTATGCGTCTGCTCATGCAAACTTTGACGCACCTTAAGAAGCAGGCGTCTGCAGCCAATGTTGATGAGGAGAAAGAGGAGGAGGGAATCCTTGATGACATTCAGCCATTGTCTGCTCAGGGACCTCTCCTGGACGAGTTGGAGGAAGAAGAGGAGGAGGAGGAGGATGATGGGGATGATTACTTAGGGGTAGAGTTGAGCGACTTTTGGTTTTTTAGGGTCGCGTTTCGTTTTGTGAAACCCGACTTTTCCAAAAGTCGGGTCGAGCAAGATCGTCCGATTATAGGGAAAAGTCGGGGTCGTCCCGAAACACGAAACCCAATGTAAGTCAATGGGGAATAAAAGTCGGCAGTGAGAGGAGGACAGGAAACACACCTACAGTGCCCATTTGAATGCCAAAAGCATCAATTCTTCTTACTTAAGCTTGTCAACCTTAATTAACTTCATAATACAAGTTACGCACTGAAAAATGGGGTTTATTTGGCTAAAGTTGTGGGGGGGGAGGGCTGGCTGCAGGTTTTCATGTGCCCTGGGCGAAAGAGCGCCCCTTTAACACATACCACAACTCATCATGCTCCGATACGGCAGATAAATAGCGGTATAGTACAATGAAAAATACCTCACTTTTTACATCTCATGACGAGGCCCATCTATTTCTCCATACAGAATCATTGGTCCCATATAATGTTTGAAACAGTATATGATGAGCTCCACATAATGCTACAGTATATGTTGGTCCCCATGGATGAAGCTCCACTGTCTTATGGGCCCAAATAATGCTCCAAACATAATGGGCCCCATTTCTAATGCTCTAGTGTATAATGGGCCCTGTAAATGCTGCTCCAGTGTCTGATGTCCACCTTTGGAATGTTACAGTGTATGGTGGGCCCCATCTATCATTCTCCAGAGTATAGTGCTCCCCAAAAATTGCTGTCCCAACATTGAAAACAATCAAATAAGTCTCCTCGCTAGGGAATCCCTGTACTTGTCTGGACAGGTGCTGTAGCTTGCTTAACAGCTCACCAGCCGTTCTCACGCCCAGTATGGATTGCATGTGATTGCACAAAGGTTAGAAAGGGTAAAGTATCCCTGGATAACATGTATGGATAGCGTACACATTCAAAATATATGTCTCAGGAGGCAGGCTCAGACGGTGTCAGGCCCAGTATGGATTGCACGTGATTGCACAAAGGTTAGAAAGGGTACCGTATCCCTGGATAACATGTATGGATAGTGTACACATTCAAAATATATGTCTCAGGAGGCAGGCTCAGACGGTGTCAGGCCCAGTATGGATTGCACGTGATTGCACAAAGGTGAGAAAGGGTACCGTATCCCCGGATAACATGTATGGATAGCGTACACATTCAAAATATATGTCTCAGGAGGCAGGCTCAGACGGTGTCAGGCCCAGTATGGATTGCACGTGATTGCACAAAGGTTAGAAAGGGTACCGTATCCCTGGATAACATGTATGGATAGCGTACACATTCAAAATATATGTCTCAGGAGGCAGGCTCAGACGATGTTAGGCCCAGTATGGATTGCACGTGATTGCACAAAGGTTAGAAAGGGTACCATATCCCCGGATAACATGTATGGATAGCGTACACATTCAAAATATATGTCTCAGGAGGCAGGCTCAGACGGTGTCAGGCCCAGTATGGATTGCACGTGATTGCACAAAGGTTAGAAAGGGTACCGTATCCCTGGATAACATGTATGGATAGCGGACACATTCAAAATATATGTCTCAGGAGGCAGGCTCAGATGGTGTTAGGCCCAGTATGGATTGCACGTGATTGCACAAAGGTTAGAAAGGGTACCGTATCCCTGGATAACATGTATGGATAGCATACACATTCAAAATATATGTCTCAGGAGGCAGGCTCAGACGGTGTTAGGCCCAGTATGGATTGCACGTGATTGCACAAAGGTTAGAAAGGGTACCGTATCCCTGGATAACATGTATGGATAGCGTACACATTCAAAATATATGTCTCAGGAGGCAGGCTCAGACGGTGTTAGGCCCAGTATGGATTGCACGTGATTGCACAAAGGTTAGAAAGGGTACCGTATCCCCGGATAACATGTATGGATAGCGTACACATTCAAAATATATGTCTCAGGAGGCAGGCTCAGACGGTGTCAGGCCCAGTATGGATTGCACGTGATTGCACAAAGGTTAGAAAGGGTACCGTATCCCTGGATAACATTTATGGATAGCGTACACATTCAAAATATATGTCTCAGGAGGCAGGCTCAGACGGTGTTAGGCCCAGTATGGATTGCACGTGATTGCACAAAGGTTAGAAAGGGTACCGTATCCCCGGATAACATGTATGGATAGCATACACATTCAAAATATATGTCTCAGGAGGCAGGCTCAGACGGTGTCAGGCCCAGTATGGATTGCACGTGATTGCACAAAGGTTAGAAAGGGTACCGTATCCCTGGATAACATGTATGGATAGCGTACACATTCAAAATATATGTCTCAGGAGGCAGGCTCAGACGGTGTTAGGCCCAGTATGGATTGTACGTGATTGCACAAAGGTTAGAAAGGGTACTGTATCCCCGGATAACATGTATGGATAGCGAACACATTCAAAATATATGTCTCAGGAGGCAGGCTCAGACGGTGTCAGGCCCAGTATGGATTGCACGTGATTGCACAAAGGTTAGAAAGGGTACCGTATCCCTGGATAACATGTATGGATAGCGTACACATTCAAAATATATGTTTCAGGAGGCAGGCTCAGACGGTGTTAGGCCCAGTATGGATTGCACGTGATTGCACAAAGGTTAGAAAGGGTCATGTATCCCCGGATAACATGTATGGATAGCGTACACATTCAAAATATATGTCTCAGGAGGCAGGCTCAGACGGTGTCAGGCCCAGTATGGATTGCACGTGATTGCACAAAGGTTAGAAAGGGTACCGAATCCCTGGATAACATGTATGGATAGCGTACACATTCAAAATATATGTCTCAGGAGGCAGGCTCAGACGGTGTCAGGCACAGTATGGATTGCACGTGATTGCACAAAGGTTAGAAAGGGTACCGTATCCCTGGATAACATGTATGGATAGCGTACACATTCAAAATATATGTCTTAGGAGGCAGGCTCAGACGGTGATAGGCCCAGTATGGATTGCACGTGATTGCACAAAGGTTAGAAAGGGTCATGTATCCCCGGATAACATGTATGGATAGCGTACACATTCAAAATATATGTCTCAGGAGGCAGGCTCAGACGGTGTCAGGCCCAGTATGGATTACACGTGATTGCACAAAGGTTAGAAAGGGTACCGTATCCCTGGATAACATGTATGGATAGCGTACACATTCAAAATATATGTCTCAGGAGGCAGGCTCAGACGGTGTTAGGCCCAGTATGGATTGCACGTGATTGCACAAAGGTTAGAAAGGGTACCGTATCCCCGGATAACATGTATGGATAGCGTACACATTCAAAATATATGTCTCAGGAGGCAGGCTCAGACGGTGTCAGGCCCAGTATGGATTGCACGTGATTGAACAAAGGTTAGAAAGGGTACCGTATCCCCGGATAACATGTATGGATAGCGTACACATTCAAAATATATGTCTAAGGAGGCAGGCTCAGACAGTGTCAGGCCCAGTATGGATTGCAAGTGATTGCACAAAGGTTAGAAAGGGTACCGTATCCCTGGATAACATGTATGGATAGCGTACACATTCAAAATATATGTCTCAGGAGGCAGGCTCAGACGGTGTTAGGCCCAATATGGATTGCACGTGATTGCACAAAGGTTAGAAAGGGTACCGTATCCCCGTATAACATGTATGGATAGCGTACACATTCAAAATATATGTCTCAGGAGGCAGGCTCAGACGGTGTCAGGCCCAGTATGGATTGCACGTGATTGCACAAAGGTTAGAAAGGGTACCGTATCCCTTGATAACATGTATGGATAGCGTACACATTCAAAATATATGTCTCAGGAGGCAGGCTCAGATGGTGTCAGGCACAGTATGGATTGCACGTGATTGCACAAAGGTTAGAAAGGGTACCGTATCCCTGGATAAAATGTATGGATAGCTTACACATTCAAAATATATGTCTCAGGAGGCAGGCTCAGACGGTGTTAGGCCCAGTATGGATTGTACGTGATTGCACAAAGGTTAGAAAGGGTACCGTATCCCCGGATAACATGTATGGATAGCGTACACATTCAAAATATATGTCTCAGGAGGCAGGCTCAGACGGTGTCAGGCCCAGTATGGATTGCACGTGATTGCACAAAGGTTAGAAAGGGTACCGTATCCCTGGATAACATGTATGGATAGCGTACACATTCAAAATATATGTCTCAGGAGGCAGGCTCAGACGGTGTTAGGCCCAGTATGGATTGCACGTGATTGCACAAAGGTTAGAAAGGGTACCGTATCCCCAGATAACATGTATGGATAGCGTACACATTCAAAATATATGTCTCAGGAGGCAGGCTCAGACAGTGTCAGGCCCAGTATGGATTGCACGTGATTGCACAAAGGTTAGAAAGGGTACCGTATCCCTGGATAACATGTATGGATAGCGTACACATTCAAAATATATGTCTCAGGAGGCAAGCTCAGACTGTGTCAGGCACAGTATGGATTGCACGTGATTGCACAAAGGTTAGAAAGGGTACCGTATCACTGGATAACATGTATGGATAGCGTACACATTCAAAATATATGTCTCAGGAGGCAGGCTCAGACGGTGTTAGGCCCAGTATGGATTGCACGTGATTGCACAAAGGTTAGAAAGGGTACCTATCCCCGGATAACATGTATGGATAGCGTACACATTCAAAATATATGTCTCAGGAGGCAGGCTCAGACGGTGTCAGGCCCAGTATGGATTGCACGTGATTGCACAAAGGTTAGAAAGGGTACCGTATCCCTGAATAACATGTATGGATAGCGTACACATTCAAAATATATGTCTCAGGAGGCAGGCTCAGACGGTGTCAGGCACAGTATGGATTGCACGTGATTGCACAAAGGTTAGAAAGGGTAACGTTTCCCTGGATAACATGTATGGATAGCGTACACATTCAAAATATATGTCTCAGGAGGCAGGCTCAGACGGTGTTAGGCCCAGTATGGATTGCACGTGATTGCACAAAGGTTAGAAAGGGTACCGTATCCCCGGATAACATGTATGGATAGCGTACACATTCAAAATATATGTCTCAGGAGGCAGGCTCAGACGGTGTCAGGCCCAGTATGGATTGCACGTGATTGCACAAAGGTTAGAAAGGGTACCGTATCCCTGGATAACATGTATGGATAGCGTACACATTCAAAATATATGTCTCAGGAGGCAGGCTCAGACGGTGTCAGGCCCAGTATGGATTGCACGTGATTGCACAAAGGTTAGAAAGGGTACCGTATCCCTGGATAACATGTATGGATAGCATACACATTCAAAATATATGTCTCAGGAGGCAGGCTCAGACGGTGTTAGGCCTAGTATGGATTGCACGTGATTGCACAAAGGTTAGAAAGGGTACCGTATCCCCGGATAACATGTATGGATAGCGTACACATTCAAAATATGTGTCTCAGGAGGCAGGCTCAGACGGTGTCAGGCCCAGTATGGATTGCACGTGATTGCACAAAGGTTAGAAAGGGTACCGTATCCCTGGATAACATGTATGGATAGCGTACACATTCAAAATATATGTCTCAGGAGGCAGGCTCAGACGGTGTTAGGCCCAGTATGGATTGCACGTGATTGCACAAAGGTTAGAAAGGGTACCGTATCCCTGGATAACATGTATGGATAGCGTACACATTCAAAATATATGTCTCAGGAGGCAGGCTCAGACGGTGTTAGGCCCAGTATGGATTGCACGTGATTGCACAAAGGTTAGAAAGGGTACCGTATCCCCGGATAACATGTATGGATAGCGTACACAATCAAAATATATGTCTCAGGAGGCAGGCTCAGACGGTGTCAGGCCCAGTATGGATTGCACGCGATTGCACAAAGGTTAGAAAGGGTACCGTATCCCTGGATAACATGTATGGATAGCGTACACATTCAAAATATATGTCTCAGGAGGCAGGCTCAGACGGTGTTAGGCCCAGTATGGTTTGCACGTGATTGCACAAAGGTTAGAAAGGGTACCGTATCCCCGGATAACATGTATGGATAGCGTACACATTCAAAATATATGTCTCAGGAGGCAGGCTCAGACGGTGTCAGGCCCAGTATGGATTGCACGTGATTGCACAAAGGTTAGAAAGGGTACCGAATCCCTGGATAACATGTATGGATAGCGTACACATTCAAAATATATGTCTCAGGAGGCAGGCTCAGACGGTGTCAGGCACAGTATGGATTGCACGTGATTGCACAAAGGTTAGAAAGGGTACCGTATCCCTGGATAACATGTATGGAAAGCGTACACATTCAAAATATATGTCTTAGGAGGCAGGCTCAGACGGTGTTAGGCCCAGTATGGATTGCACGTGATTGCACAAAGGTTAGAAAGGGTCATGTATCCCCGGATAACATGTATGGATAGCGTACACATTCAAAATATATGTCTCAGGAGGCAGGCTCAGACGGTGTCAGGCCCAGTATGGATTGCACGTGATTGCACAAAGGTTAGAAAGGGTACCGTATCCCTGGATAACATGTATGGATAGCGTACACATTCAAAATATATGTCTCAGGAGGCAGGCTCAGACGGTGTTAGGCCCAGTATGGATTGCACGTGATTGCACAAAGGTTAGAAAGGGTACCGTATCCCCGGATAACATGTATGGATAGCGTACACATTCAAAATATATGTCTCAGGAGGCAGGCTCAGACGGTGTCAGGCCCAGTATGGATTGCACGTGATTGAACAAAGGTTAGAAAGGGTACCGTATCCCCGGATAACATGTATGGATAGCGTACACATTCAAAATATATGTCTCAGGAGGCAGGCTCAGACAGTGTCAGGCCCAGTATGGATTGCAAGTGATTGCACAAAGGTTAGAAAGGGTACCGTATCCCTGGATAACATGTATGGATAGCGTACACATTCAAAATATATGTCTCAGGAGGCAGGCTCAGACGGTGTTAGGCCCAGTATGGATTGCACGTGATTGCACAAAGGTTAGAAAGGGTACCGTATCCCCGGATAACATGTATGGATAGCGTACACATTCAAAATATATGTCTCAGGAGGCAGGCTCAGACGGTGTCAGGCCCAGTATGGATTGCACGTGATTGCACAAAGGTTAGAAAGGGTACCGTATCCCTGGATAACATGTATGGATAGCGTACACATTCAAAATATATGTCTCAGGAGGCAGGCTCAGATGGTGTCAGGCACAGTATGGATTGCACTTGATTGCACAAAGGTTAGAAAGGGTACCGTATCCCTGGATAAAATGTATGGATAGCTTACACATTCAAAATATATGTCTCAGGAGGCAGGCTCAGACGGTGTTGGGCCCAGTATGGATTGCACGTGATTGCACAAAGGTTAGAAAGGGTACCGTATCCCCGGATAACATGTATGGATAGCGTACACATTCAAAATATATGTCTCAGGAGGCAGGCTCAGACGGTGTCAGGCCCAGTATGGATTGCACGTGATTGCACAAAGGTTAGAAAGGGTACCGTATCCCTGGATAACATGTATGGATAGCGTACACATTCAAAATATATGTCTCAGGAGGCAGGCTCAGACGGTGTTAGGCCCAGTATGGATTGCACGTGATTGCACAAAGGTTAGAAAGGGTACCGTATCCCCAGATAACATGTATGGATAGTGTACACATTCAAAATATATGTCTCAGGAGGCAGGCTCAGACGGCGTCAGGCCCAGTATGGATTGCACGTGATTGCACAAAGGTTAGAAAGGGTACCGTATCCCTGGATAACATGTATGGATAGCATACACATTCAAAATATATGTCTCAGGAGGCAGGCTCAGACGGTGTTAGGCCCAGTATGGATTGCACGTGATTGCACAAAGGTTAGAAAGGGTACCGTATCCCTGGATAACATGTATGGATAGCGTACACATTCAAAATATATGTCTCAGGAGGCAGGCTCAGACGGTGTTAGGCCCAGTATGGATTGCACGTGATTGCACAAAGGTTAGAAAGGGTACCGTATCCCCGGATAACATGTATGGATAGCATACACATTCAAAATATATGTCTCAGGAGGCAGGCTCAGACGGTGTCAGGCCCAGTATGGATTGCACGTGATTGCACAAAGGTTAGAAAGGGTACCGTATCCCTGGATAACATTTATGGATAGCGTACACATTCAAAATATATGTCTCAGGAGGCAGGCTCAGACGGTGTTAGGCCCAGTATGGATTGCACGTGATTGCACAAAGGTTAGAAAGGGTACCGTATCCCCGGATAACATGTATGGATAGCATACACATTCAAAATATATGTCTCAGGAGGCAGGCTCAGACGGTGTCAGGCCCAGTATGGATTGCACGTGATTGCACAAAGGTTAGAAAGGGTACCGTATCCCTGGATAACATGTATGGATAGCGTACACATTCAAAATATATGTCTCAGGAGGCAGGCTCAGACGGTGTTAGGCCCAGTATGGATTGTACGTGATTGCACAAAGGTTAGAAAGGGTACTGTATCCCCGGATAACATGTATGGATAGCGAACACATTCAAAATATATGTCTCAGGAGGCAGGCTCAGACGGTGTCAGGCCCAGTATGGATTGCACGTGATTGCACAAAGGTTAGAAAGGGTACCGTATCCCTGGATAACATGTATGGATAGCGTACACATTCAAAATATATGTCTCAGGAGGCAGGCTCAGACGGTGTTAGGCCCAGTATGGATTGCACGTGATTGCACAAAGGTTAGAAAGGGTCATGTATCCCCGGATAACATGTATGGATAGCATACACATTCAAAATATATGTCTCAGGAGGCAGGCTCAGACGGTGTCAGGCCCAGTATGGATTGCACGTGATTGCACAAAGGTTAGAAAGGGTACCGAATCCCTGGATAACATGTATGGATAGCGTACACATTCAAAATATATGTCTCAGGAGGCAGGCTCAGACGGTGTCAGGCACAGTATGGATTGCACGTGATTGCACAAAGGTTAGAAAGGGTACCGTATCCCTGGATAACATGTATGGATAGCGTACACATTCAAAATATATGTCTTAGGAGGCAGGCTCAGACGGTGTTAGGCCCAGTATGGATTGCACGTGATTGCACAAAGGTTAGAAAGGGTCATGTATCCCCGGATAACATGTATGGATAGCGTACACATTCAAAATATATGTCTCAGGAGGCAGGCTCAGACGGTGTCAGGCCCAGTATGGATTACACGTGATTGCACAAAGGTTAGAAAGGGTACCGTATCCCTGGATAACATGTATGGATAGCGTACACATTCAAAATATATGTCTCAGGAGGCAGGCTCAGACGGTGTTAGGCCCAGTATGGATTGCACGTGATTGCACAAAGGTTAGAAAGGGTACCGTATCCCCGGATAACATGTATGGATAGCGTACACATTCAAAATATATGTCTCAGGAGGCAGGCTCAGACGGTGTCAGGCCCAGTATGGATTGCACGTGATTGAACAAAGGTTAGAAAGGGTACCGTATCCCCGGATAACATGTATGGATAGCGTACACATTCAAAATATATGTCTAAGGAGGCAGGCTCAGACAGTGTCAGGCCCAGTATGGATTGCAAGTGATTGCACAAAGGTTAGAAAGGGTACCGTATCCCTGGATAACATGTATGGATAGCGTACACATTCAAAATATATGTCTCAGGAGGCAGGCTCAGACGGTGTTAGGCCCAATATGGATTGCACGTGATTGCACAAAGGTTAGAAAGGGTACCGTATCCCCGTATAACATGTATGGATAGCGTACACATTCAAAATATATGTCTCAGGAGGCAGGCTCAGACGGTGTCAGGCCCAGTATGGATTGCACGTGATTGCACAAAGGTTAGAAAGGGTACCGTATCCCTTGATAACATGTATGGATAGCGTACACATTCAAAATATATGTCTCAGGAGGCAGGCTCAGATGGTGTCAGGCACAGTATGGATTGCACGTGATTGCACAAAGGTTAGAAAGGGTACCGTATCCCTGGATAAAATGTATGGATAGCTTACACATTCAAAATATATGTCTCAGGAGGCAGGCTCAGACGGTGTTAGGCCCAGTATGGATTGTACGTGATTGCACAAAGGTTAGAAAGGGTACCGTATCCCCGGATAACATGTATGGATAGCGTACACATTCAAAATATATGTCTCAGGAGGCAGGCTCAGACGGTGTCAGGCCCAGTATGGATTGCACGTGATTGCACAAAGGTTAGAAAGGGTACCGTATCCCTGGATAACATGTATGGATAGCGTACACATTCAAAATATATGTCTCAGGAGGCTGGCTCAGACGGTGTTAGGCCCAGTATGGATTGCACGTGATTGCACAAAGGTTAGAAAGGGTACCGTATCCCCAGATAACATGTATGGATAGCGTACACATTCAAAATATATGTCTCAGGAGGCAGGCTCAGACAGTGTCAGGCCCAGTATGGATTGCACGTGATTGCACAAAGGTTAGAAAGGGTACCGTATCCCTGGATAACATGTATGGATAGCGTACACATTCAAAATATATGTCTCAGGAGGCAAGCTCAGACTGTGTCAGGCACAGTATGGATTGCACGTGATTGCACAAAGGTTAGAAAGGGTACCGTATCACTGGATAACATGTATGGATTGCGTACACATTCAAAATATATGTCTCAGGAGGCAGGCTCAGACGGTGTTAGGCCCAGTATGGATTGCACGTGATTGCACAAAGGTTAGAAAGGGTACCTATCCCCGGATAACATGTATGGATAGCGTACACATTCAAAATATATGTCTCAGGAGGCAGGCTCAGACGGTGTCAGGCCCAGTATGGATTGCACGTGATTGCACAAAGGTTAGAAAGGGTACCGTATCCCTGAATAACATGTATGGATAGCGTACACATTCAAAATATATGTCTCAGGAGGCAGGCTCAGACGGTGTCAGGCACAGTATGGATTGCACGTGATTGCACAAAGGTTAGAAAGGGTAACGTTTCCCTGGATAACATGTATGGATAGCGTACACATTCAAAATATATGTCTCAGGAGGCAGGCTCAGACGGTGTTAGGCCCAGTATGGATTGCACGTGATTGCTCAAAGGTTAGAAAGGGTACCGTATCCCCGGATAACATGTATGGATAGCGTACACATTCAAAATATATGTCTCAGGAGGCAGGCTCAGACGGTGTCAGGCCCAGTATGGATTGCACGTGATTGCACAAAGGTTAGAAAGGGTACCGTATCCCTGGATAACATGTATGGATAGCGTACACATTCAAAATATATGTCTCAGGAGGCAGGCTCAGACGGTGTCAGGCCCAGTATGGATTGCACGTGATTGCACAAAGGTTAGAAAGGGTACCGTATCCCTGGATAACATGTATGGATAGCATACACATTCAAAATATATGTCTCAGGAGGCAGGCTCAGACGGTGTTAGGCCTAGTATGGATTGCACGTGATTGCACAAAGGTTAGAAAGGGTACCGTATCCCCGGATAACATGTATGGATAGCGTACACATTCAAAATATGTGTCTCAGGAGGCAGGCTCAGACGGTGTCAGGCCCAGTATGGATTGCACGTGATTGCACAAAGGTTAGAAAGGGTACCGTATCCCTGGATAACATGTATGGATAGCGTACACATTCAAAATATATGTCTCAGGAGGCAGGCTCAGACGGTGTTAGGCCCAGTATGGATTGCACGTGATTGCACAAAGGTTAGAAAGGGTACCGTATCCCTGGATAACATGTATGGATAGCGTACACAATCAAAATATATGTCTCAGGAGGCAGGCTCAGACGGTGTTAGGCCCAGTATGGATTGCACGTGATTGCACAAAGGTTAGAAAGGGTACCGTATCCCCGGATAACATGTATGGATAGCGTACACATTCAAAATATATGTCTCAGGAGGCAGGCTCAGACGGTGTCAGGCCCAGTATGGATTGCACGCGATTGCACAAAGGTTAGAAAGGGTACCGTATCCCTGGATAACATGTATGGATAGCGTACACATTCAAAATATATGTCTCAGGAGGCAGGCTCAGACGGTGTTAGGCCCAGTATGGTTTGCACGTGATTGCACAAAGGTTAGAAAGGGTACCGTATCCCCGGATAACATGTATGGATAGCGTACACATTCAAAATATATGTCTCAGGAGGCAGGCTCAGACGGTGTCAGGCCCAGTATGGATTGCACGTGATTGCACAAAGGTTAGAAAGGGTACCGAATCCCTGGATAACATGTATGGATAGCGTACACATTCAAAATATATGTCTCAGGAGGCAGGCTCAGACGGTGTCAGGCACAGTATGGATTGCACGTGATTGCACAAAGGTTAGAAAGGGTACCGTATCCCTGGATAACATGTATGGATAGCGTACACATTCAAAATATATGTCTTAGGAGGCAGGCTCAGACGGTGTTAGGCCCAGTATGGATTGCACGTGATTGCACAAAGGTTAGAAAGGGTCATGTATCCCCGGATAGCATGTATGGATAGCGTACACATTCAAAATATATGTCTCAGGAGGCAGGCTCAGACGGTGTCAGGCCCAGTATGGATTGCACGTGATTGCACAAAGGTTAGAAAGGGTACCGTATCCCTGGATAACATGTATGGATAGCGTACACATTCAAAATATATGTCTCAGGAGGCAGGCTCAGACGGTGTTAGGCCCAGTATGGATTGCACGTGATTGCACAAAGGTTAGAAAGGGTACCGTATCCCCGGATAACATGTATGGATAGCGTACACATTCAAAATATATGTCTCAGGAGGCAGGCTCAGACGGTGTCAGGCCCAGTATGGATTGCACGTGATTGAACAAAGGTTAGAAAGGGTACCGTATCCCCGGATAACATGTATGGATAGCGTACACATTCAAAATATATGTCTCAGCAGGCAGGCTCAGACAGTGTCAGGCCCAGTATGGATTGCAAGTGATTGCACAAAGGTTAGAAAGGGTACCGTATCCCTGGATAACATGTATGGATAGCGTACACATTCAAAATATATGTCTCAGGAGGCAAGCTCAGACTGTGTCAGGCACAGTATGGATTGCACGTGATTGCACAAAGGTTAGAAAGGGTACCGTATCCCTGGATAACATGTATGGATAGCGTACACATTCAAAATATATGTCTCAGGAGGCAGGCTCAGACGGTGTTAGGCCCAGTATGGATTGCACGTGATTGCACAAAGGTTAGAAAGGGTACCTATCCCCGGATAACATGTATGGATAGCGTACACATTCAAAATATATGTCTCATGAGGCAGGCTCAGACGGTGTCAGGCCCAGTATGGATTGCACGTGATTGCACAAAGGTTAGAAAGGGTACCGTATCCCTGAATAACATGTATGGATAGCGTACACATTCAAAATATATGTCTCAGGAGGCAGGCTCAGACGGTGTCAGGCACAGTATGGATTGCACGTGATTGCACAAAGGTTAGAAAGGGTAACGTTTCCCTGGATAACATGTATGGATAGCGTACACATTCAAAATATATGTCTCAGGAGGCAGGCTCAGACGGTGTTAGGCCCAGTATGGATTGCACGTGATTGCACAAAGGTTAGAAAGGGTACCGTATCCCCGGATAACATGTATGGATAGCGTACACATTCAAAATATATGTCTCAGGAGGCAGGCTCAGACGGTGTCAGGCCCAGTATGGATTGCACGTGATTGCACAAAGGTTAGAAAGGGTACCGTATCCCTGGATAACATGTATGGATAGCGTACACATTCAAAATATATGTCTCAGGAGGCAGGCTCAGACGGTGTCAGGCCCAGTATGGATTGCACGTGATTGCACAAAGGTTAGAAAGGGTACCGTATCCCTGGATAACATGTATGGATAGCATACACATTCAAAATATATGTCTCAGGAGGCAGGCTCAGACGGTGTTAGGCCTAATATGGATTGCACGTGATTGCACAAAGGTTAGAAAGGGTACCGTATCCCCGGATAACATGTATGGATAGCGTACACATTCAAAATATATGTCTCAGGAGGCAGGCTCAGACGGTGTCAGGCCCAGTATGGATTGCACGTGATTGCACAAAGGTTAGAAAGGGTACCGTATCCCTGGATAACATGTATGGATAGCGTACACATTCAAAATATATGTCTCAGGAGGCAGGCTCAGGCGGTGTCAGGCACAGTATGGATTGCACGTGATTGCACAAAGGTTAGAAAGGGTACCGTATCCCTGGATAACATGTATGTATAGCGTACACATTCAAAATATATGTCTCAGGAGGCAGGCTCAGACGGTGTTAGGCCCAGTATGGATTGCACGTGATTGCACAAAGGTTAGAAAGGGTACCGTATCCCCGGATAAAATGTATGGATAGCGTACACACTCAAAATATATGTCTCAGGAGGCAGGCTCAGACGGTGTCAGGCCCAGTATGGATTGCACGTGATTGCACAAAGGTTAGAAAGGGTACCGTATCCCTGGATAACATGTATGGATAGCGTACACATTCAAAATATATGTCTCAGGAGTCAGGCTCAGACGGTGTCAGGCACAGTATGGATTGCACGTGATTGCACAAAGGTTAGAAAGGGTACCGTATCCCTGGATATCATGTATGGATAGCGTACACATTCAAAATATATGTCTCAGGAGGCAGGCTCAGACGGTGTTAGGCCCAGTATGGATTGCACGTGATTGCACAAAGGTTAGAAAGGGTACCGTATCCCTGGATAACATGTATGGATAGCGTACACATTCAAAATATATGTCTATACAGCATGAGGCAGGCTCAGACGGTGTTAGGCCCAGTATGGATTGCACGTGATTGCACAAAGGTTAGAAAGGGTACCGTGTCCCCGGATAACATGTATGGATAGCGTACACATTCAAAATATATGTCTCAGGAGGCAGGCTCAGACGGTGTCAGGCACAGTATGGATTTGACGGCCCAGATTACACAGCGGAGGAGAAGGGAGAGGTAAAGATTGCAAATGCTGGGGCCCTGCCCAAGCAAGGGGGGCCCGCTCGTGGGCGTCGGTACTGGCACTGGGCCCCTCATAGTACAGCGGTGTGTCTGACGGCGGGTGTGCACCACCACCGTCAGAGACACTTGATTGCACTATGAGGGACCCTGTGCCAGTGCCCGCGCCCAAGAGTCGGCCTACCCACCTGTCCAGGGCAACGGCACTCGCACGGTGTCGTGCGGTAGGTGGTGACCCCGGCCATGGGGGGGGAGGCAGCACAGTTAGGGAGTTTTAGAAAGTGGCATATATTGATGTTGGACATTCAGCTGATGCAAAAGGCGAAATAGGTGAAGTACCAGGAAGAGGTGGACCAAAGCAAGCCATTTTTCTGTCACCCTATGTGTCATCAGGGGAAGGTGGAACAAAATCCTTGGAAACCCATGCGTGGTTCATTTTAATGAAGGTTAGATCATCCACATTTTGGGTTGACAGACGGGTCCTTTTTTCTGTCAGGATTGATCCAGCTGCACTGAAGACTCTTTCCGATAGCACACTTGCAGCTGGGCAAGCGAGCTCCTGTAAGGCATATTGGGCCAATTCAGGCCAGGTGTCCAGTTTAGCGGCCCAATAGTCAAAGGGGAATGACCTGTGTGGGAGAACATCGATATGGGAGGAAAAGTAGTTTGTAACCATAGTTGACAACTGCAGTCTCCTGTCACTTTCCATCGATGCAGTATTACCAGTTGTGTGAGCGGTATTTGAAAAATCAGTCCACAACATTGTCATGAAACCCCTGTCTCCAACGCCACTTCTGCTGTGTGTACCACGAACACCTCTGCCAAGCTGCCCCCGGCCCGTACGGCTCGTGTGAGAACCATCACCGCTGCTGTGTGCTGGGAATGCCTCAAGCAACCGATTTACCAGAGTTGCTTGTTTATTAGCCAATATTAGGTCAAGGTTCTCCTGTGGCATGATGTTTTGTAATTTGCCTTTATAGCGTGGATCCAGGATGCTGGCCAACCAGTAGTCGTCATCGTTCATCATTTTGGCAATGCGGGGGTCCCTTTTTAGGATCCGCAAGGCATAATCTGACATGTGGGCCAATGTTCCCGGTGTCAATGATGCACAGCGAGTGCTGGGTGGAGGAGCACTTTCTGGCAAATCCACATCCCTCCAGTCACGCACAAACCCTGTACCAGACCTTGCCACGCCAACATTTTCACTTGCCCCACGAGATGCATCCTCCTCCCCTAAGTAATCATCCCCATCATCCTCCTCCTCCTCCTCCTCTTCTTCCTCCACCTCGTCCAGGAGAGGTCCCTGAGCAGACAATGGCTGAATGTCATCAAGGATTCCCTCCTCCTCTTCCTCCTCATCAACATTGGCTGCAGACGCCTGCTCCTTAAGGTGCGTCAAAGTTTGCATGAGCAGACGCATAAGTGGGATGCTCATGCTTAGGATGGCGTCGTCTGCGCTTACCAGCCGTGTGCATTCCTCAAAACACTGAAGGACTTTACAAAGGTCTTTCAGCTTCGACCACTGCACGCCTGTCATCTCCATGTCTGCTCTCAAAGTGCCTGGCCGTGTATCCTCCCACAAATGCATTATGGCCTGCCTCTGCTCGCACAGCCGCTCCACCATGTGCAGGGTGGAGTTCCACCTTGTTGCAATGTCGATAATGAGGCGGTGGTTGGGAAGGTGGAGCAATCGCTGCAGCTTCTACATACGAACGGAGTGTACAGGCGACCGGCGGATGTGCGCGCACAGTCTTCGCACCTTCTGGAGCAGGGCTGTTAACTCTGGATAATTTTTGAGGAAGCACTGCACCACCAGGTTCAAGGTGTGAGCCAAGCAAGGTATGTGGCTGAGTTTTGAAAGGGCTATGGCTGCCACAAAATTACGGCCGTTATCACTAACTACCTTGCCTGCCTCAAGATGTACACTGCCCAGCCATGACTCAGATTGTCGCTTCAAGTACTCGGCCAGCACCTCGGCGGTGTGTCTGTCGCCCAAACACATCATCTGCAACACAGCCTGCTGATGCTTTCCACTAGCTGCTCGATAGGGGGACACATCGTGTGCAACAGTGGCAGCTGCAGATGGAGTGCTCGTACGACTGCGCTCTGTGGACGAGCTTTCGCTTCTGGAGGAGGAGGAGGAGGAGGAGGGTCGAACGCCTACAGTCAACTGTTTCCAATACCGTGGGCTAGGCAGCACTGTCCCACCACCGCTGTCCCCTGTGGACCCTGCATCCACCACATTAACCCAGTGCGCAGTGATGGACATGTAATGGCCCTGGCCATGCCGACTGGACCATGCATCAGTTGTGAGGTGCACCTTTCCGCTCTCTGACTGCTTGAGTGCATGGACAATGCGGTCTTTCACATGATGGTGGAGGGCTGGGATGGCTTTGCGAGAGAAGAATTGGTGACTGGATAGGTCATAGCGTGGTACTGCATAGGCCATGAGTTCACGGAAAGCTGTGCTTTCCACCAACCGAAAGGGCATCATCTCAAACGAGATTAGTTTGGCAATGTGGGCGTTCAAACCCAGTGTACGCGGATGAGAGACTGAGTACTTTCTTGACCTACTCATAGTGTCTGGGAGGGTGAGCTGGACTTGAGAGCTGCATATGGTGGAAGTAGCGGTGGACAGGGCGGACTGAGAGAGGGTTGATGATGGTGATGGAGTTGGTGTTCTTTCTGATGGCCTAGAATGAGTCTTTCGTTGATATAACAGTGGGATTCCCTGACTGCTGTGGTCTTGCAACGACACCTCAACATTTGCTGCTGTGCTAACCGGTGGGCTTACAGTGGGGGAAACAATGTAGCGTTGCTGACTACCTTCGTTGTGATCAGTTGCACATGTGGCACTTGAGGTTTGGTGTTGTGTCCACGCTTGCAAGTGCATGCTGGTTAAATGTCTAAGCATGCAAATGGTATTCAAATTTTTCAGATTTTTCCCTCGGCTAAAGGTCTTTGCGCACTTCTTACAGATAACCTTGGCCTGATCATGAGGATTTTGTTCAAAAAAGTGCCACACTGCACTCTTCCTACTTTGGCAGACATTTTGCAGCCTAGCACGCTGTGATCTTTTGACCCTCTGGACAAGCTGTCCAGCAACTCTTTTGATGTTTGGAACCTGTCTTTGGAGTGCTCCGGGCCTGCCAGATAACAACTGTTGCGATGTCGATGTCTGCTGTGGATGCTCCTCATTTGAGCTATTGGAAGCAGCACCCTCTTCCCCCAATGGATGCCAATCTGGGTCAACAACTGGGTCATCAATCACCTCCTCTTCTATGTCATGTGCACCTTTCTCTGTGTCACCGTGTATGGTGGTATAGTGTGCTGGAAGGGGCACCTGAGTCTCATCAGGGTCAAAATCTGGCTCTGTACACTGCGAGGACAATGTAGTGCTCTGAGTAAATGTACCAGCAGAATCATCCATCAGCGGCTGTGCATCAGTGCACTCCATGTCAGATTCATCTTGGCCTGGGTAATTCACCATTTCACTTGACAATCCAGGCATGGTATGTGAAAACAGCTCAATGGAGTAATCAGTAGTATGGCCTGCGTCATCCTTCAATCTTGGTTGGGGTGAAGGACACAAGGAAAGGTGTGGTTCATGAACATGAGCCTCCAATGACGACTCAGTGCTTTTACTTTTTACAACTGAAGAAGAGGAGGCGATAGAGCTGGAGGCTGAGTCAGCAATGTAAGACAAAACTTTTTCCTGATGCTCTGCCTTTAAAAGCGGTTTGCCAACTCCTAGAAAACTAAGCGTTCGAGGCCTTATGTAGCCAGACGATGATGCAGGGTCAGCACCTCCTGCATTCGGTCCTATTTTGCTCTTGCCACTACCATCAGATCCACCACCAACACCATCATTACCAGCTGCCAACCCCCGCCCAATTCCACGGCCTCTTCCACCAGCCTTCCTCATTTTTGGTAGAAATGTAGACAAAATCCAACAAACTATATAGTAATGTAAAACAAGCTACAAGGTGTCTATAGGACAGGGGAGATTTAGAATTTCTGCACACACTTGTGGACAGTGGACACTTTTGGATTGTGTGAGGCCCACTGATATCTGAGCGCTATGTGACACGCTCGATGGCACAGCTGCCTGTGACCAAAGTGACGAGAGGATAATGGAGATTTTGAATCTCTGCGCACACTTTTGGACACTGGACACTTGTGGATTGTGTGAGGCCCACTGATATCTGATTGCTATGTGACACGCTCGATGGCACAGCTGCCTGTGACCAAAGTCATGAGAGGATAATGGAGATTTTGAATCTCTGCGCACACTTTTGGACACTGGACACTTGTGGATTGTGTGAGGCCCACTGATATCTGAGCGCTATGTGACACGCTCGATGGCACAGCTGCCTGTGACCAAAGTGACGAGAGGATAATGGAGATTTTGAATCTCTGCGCACACTTTTGGACACTGGTCACTTGTGGATTGTGTGAGGCCCACTGATATCTGAGCGCTATGTGACACGCTCGATGGCACAGCTGCCTGTGACCAAAGTGACGAGAGGATAATGGAGATTTTGAATCTCTGCGCACACTTTTGGACACTGGACACTTGTGGATTGTGTGAGGCCCACTGATATCTGAGCGCTATGTGACACGCTCGATGGCACAGCTGCCTATGACCAAAGTGATGAGAGGATAATGGAGATTTTGAATCTCTGCGCACACTTTTGGACAATGGACACTTGTGGATTGTGTGAGGCCCACTGATATCTGAGCGCTATGTGACACGCTCGATGGCACAGCTGCCTGTGACCAAAGTGACGAGAGGATAATGGAGATTTTGAATCTCTGCGCACACTTTTGGACACTGGACACTTGTGGATTGTGTGAGGCCCACTGATATCTGAGCGCTATGTGACACGCTCGATGGCACAGCTGCCTGTGACCAAAGTGACGAGAGGATAATGGAGATTTTGAATCTCTGCGCACACTTTTGGACACTGGACACTTGTGGATTGTGTGAGGCCCACTGATATCTGAGCGCTATGTGACACGCTCGATGGCACAGCTACCTGTGACCAAAGTGACGAGAGGATAATGGAGAATTTGAATCTCTGCGCACACTTTTGGACACTGGACACTTGTGGATTGTGTGAGGCCCACTGATATCTGAGCGCTATGTGACACGCTCGATGGCACAGCTGCCTGTGACCAAAGTGACGAGAGGATAATGGAGATTTTGAATCTCTGCGCACACTTTTGGACACTGGACACTTGTGGATTGTGTGAGGCCCACTGATATCTGAGCGCTATGTGACACGCTCGATGGCACAGCTGCCTGTGACCAAAGTGACGAGAGGATAATGGAGATTTTGAATCTCTGCGCACACTTTTGGACACTGGACACTTGTGGATTGTGTGAGGCCCACTGATATCTGAGCGCTATGTGACACGCTCGATGGCACAGCTGCCTGTGACAAAAGTGACGAGAGGATAATGGAGATTTTGAATCTCTGCGCACACTTTTGGACACTGGACACTTGTGGATTGTGTGAGGCCCACTGATATCTGAGCGCTATGTGACAGGCTCGATGGCACAGCTGTGACCAAAGTGACGAGAGGATAATGGAGATTTTGAATCTCTGCGCACACTTTTGGACACTGGACACTTGTGGATTGTGTGAGGCCCACTGATATCTGAGTGCTATGTGACACGCTCGATGGCACAGCTGCCTGTGACCAAAGTGACGAGAGGATAATGGAGATTTTGAATCTCTGCGCACACTTTTGGACACTGGACACTTGTGGATTGTGTGAGGCCCACTGATATCTGAGCGCTATGTGACAGGCTCGATGGCACAGCTGCCTGTGACAAACGTGACGAGAGGATAATGGAGATTTTGAATCTCTGCGCACACTTTTGGACACTGGACACTTGTGGATTGTGTGAGGCCCACTGATATCTGAGCGCTATGTGACAGGCTCGATGGCACAGCTGTGACAAAAGTGACTAGAGGATAAGGGAGATTGGATTGCTTTTAAAAAAGCAGTTTGCTGAGCAGTGGGTAAACAGCAATGCCAGCGTGTCAGGAAGCCTTAAAAGGCAGCCCAACAACCAACACCACTGATACACCACAATATAGCCTCCCCTTGCACTGCACACACAGTGACTTGTGTGTTGTGCAGGCCAAATCGCTAGCAGCAGAAGCAGTTTTTTTGTCATCTTCCCTGCCTAACGCTCTCCCTACAGAATCAGCAGCAACCTCTCCCTATACTAAGATCGGCAGAAGTAAGATGGCGGTCGGCGTGCACACCCTTTTATACCCCCTGTGACGCCCACCAAAGCAAGCCAATCACTTGCATGCCCTTCTGAAAGATGGTGGTGACCCGTGCCTAGGTCATCATGTTGCCCACAGTGTCCGTGGATCCTGATTGGCTGAAAAAGAGCGCAAAACAAACTTTTGAAACGCAACTTTGGCGCGTAAGTTGCCGACCTCGTGGCCGACCTCATCCTAGGGTCGGGTTTCGTTTCATGAAACCAGACTTTGCCAAAAGTCGGCGACTTTTGAATTTTTTCGACCCGTTTCGCTCAACTCTACTTAGGGGAGGAGGATGCATCTCGTGGGGCAAGTGAAAATGTTGGCGTGGCAAGGTCTGGTACAGGGTTTGTGCGTGACTGGAGGGATGTGGATTTGCCAGAAAGTGCTCCTCCAACCAGCACTCGCAGTGCATCATTGACACCGGGAACATTGGCCCACATGTCAGATTATGCCTTGCGGATCCTAAAAAGGGACCCCCGCATTGCCAAAATGATGAACGATGACGACTACTGGTTGGCCAGCATCCTGGATCCACGCTATAAAGGCAAATTACAAAACATCATGCCACAGGAGAACCTTGACCTAATATTGGCTAATAAACAAGCAACTCTGGTAAATCGGTTGCTTGATGCATTCCCAGCACACAGCAGCGGTGATGGTTCTCACACGAGCCGTACGGGCCGGGGGCAGCTTGGCAGAGGTGTTCGTGGTGCACACAGCAGAAGTGGCGTTGGAGACAGGGGTTTCATGACAATGTTGTGGACTGATTTTTCAAATACCGCTCACACAACTGGTAATACTGCATCGATGGAAAGTGACAGGAGACAGCAGTTGTCAACTATGGTTAACAACTACTTTTCCTCCCATATCGATGTTCTTCCGCACAGGTCATTCCCCTTTGACTATTGGGCCGCTAAACTGGACACCTGGCCTGAATTGGCCCAATATGCCTTACAGGAGCTCGCTTGCCCAGCTGCAAGTGTGCTATCGGAAAGAGTCTTCAGTGCAGCTGGATCAATCCTGACAGAAAAAAGGACCCGTCTGTCAACCCAAAATGTGGATGATCTAACCTTCATTAAAATGAACCACGCATGGGTTTCCAAGGATTTTGTCCCACCTTCCCCTGATGACACATAGGGTGACAGAAAAATGGCTTGCTTTGGTCCACCTCTTCCTGGTACTTCACCTATTTCGCCTTTTGCATCAGCTGAATGTCCAACATCAACATATGCCACTTTCTAAAACTCCCTAACTGTGCTGCCTCCCCCCCCATGGCCGGGGTCACCACCTACCGCACGACACCGTGCGAGTGCCGTTGCCCTGGACAGGTGGGTAGGCCGACTCTTGGGCGCGGGCACTGGCACAGGGTCCCTCATAGTGCCATCAAGTGTCTCTGACGGTGGTGGTGCACACCCGCCGTCAGACACACCGCTGTACTATGAGGGGCCCAGTGCCAGTACTGACGCCCACGAGTGGGCCCCCCTTGCTTGGGCAGGGCCCCAGCATTTGCAATCTTTACCTCTCCCTGCTCCTCCGCTGTGTAATCTGGGCCGTCAAATCCATACTGTGCCTGACACCGTCTGAGCCTGCCTCCTGAGACATATATTTTGAATGTGTACGCTATCCATACATGTTATCCGGGGATACGGTACCCTTTCTAACCTTTGTGCAATCACGTGCAATCCATACTGGGTCTAACACCGTCTGAGCCTGCCTCATGCTGTATAGACATATATTTTGAATGTGTACGCTATCCATACATGTTATCCAGGGATACGGTACCCTTTCTAACCTTTGTGCAATCACGTGCAATCCATACTGGGCCTAACACCGTCTGAGCCTGCCTCCTGAGACATATATTTTGAATGTGTACGCTATCCATACATGTTATCCAGGGATACGGTACCCTTTCTAACCTTTGTGCAATCACGTGCAATCCATACTGGGCCTAACACCGTCTGAGCCTGCCTCATGCTGTATAGACATATATTTTGAATGTGTACGCTATCCATACATGTTATCCAGGGATACGGTACCCTTTCTAACCTTTGTGCAATCACGTGCAATCCATACTGGGCCTAACACCGTCTGAGCCTGCCTCATGCTGTATAGACATATATTTTGAATGTGTACGCTATCCATACATGTTATCCAGGGATACGGTACCCTTTCTAACCTTTGTGCAATCACGTGCAATCCATACTGGGCCTAACACCGTCTGAGCCTGCCTCCTGAGACATATATTTTGAATGTGTACGCTATCCATACATGTTATCCAGGGATACGGTACCCTTTCTAACCTTTGTGCAATCACGTGCAATCCATACTGGGCCTAACACCGTCTGAGCCTGCCTCCTGAGACATATATTTTGAATGTGTACGCTATCCATACATGTTATCCGGGGATACGGTACCCTTTCTAACCTTTGTGCAATCACGTGCAATCCATACTGGGCCTAACACCGTCTGAGCCTGCCTCATGCTGTATAGACATATATTTTGAATGTGTACGCTATCCATACATGTTATCCAGGGATACCGTACCCTTTCTAACCTTTGTGCAATCACGTGCAATCCATACTGGGCCTAACACCATCTGAGCCTGCCTCCTGAGACATATATTTTGAATGTGTACGCTATCCATACATGTTATCCAGGGATACGGTACCCTTTCTAACCTTTGTGCAATCACGTGCAATCCATACTGGGCCTAACACCGTCTGAGCCTGCCTCCTGAGACATATATTTTGAATGTGTACGCTATCCATACATGTTATCCGGGGATACGGTACCCTTTCTAACCTTTGTGCAATCACGTGCAATCCATACTGGGCCTAACACCGTCTGAGCCTGCCTCATGCTGTATAGACATATATTTTGAATGTGTACGCTATCCATACATGTTATCCAGGGATACGGTACCCTTTCTAACCTTTGTGCAATCACGTGCAATCCATACTGGGCCTAACACCGTCTGAGCCTGCCTCATGCTGTATAGACATATATTTTGAATGTGTACGCTATCCATACATGTTATCCAGGGATACGGTACCCTTTCTAACCTTTGTGCAATCACGTGCAATCCATACTGGGCCTAACACCGTCTGAGCCTGCCTCCTGAGACATATATTTTGAATCTGTACGCTATCCATACATGTTATCCAGGGGTACGGTACCCTTTCTAACCTTTGTGCAATCACGTGCAATCCATACTGGGCCTAACACCGTCTGAGCCTGCCTCCTGAGACATATATTTTGAATGTGTACGCTATCCATACATGTTATCTGGGGATACGGTACCCTTTCTTACCTTTGTGCAATCACGTGTAATCCATACTGGGCGTGAGAACGGCTGGCGAGCTGTTAAGCAAGCTACAGCACCTGTCCAGACAAGTACAGGGATTCCCTAGCGAGGAGACTTATTTGATTGTTTTCAATGTTGGGACAGCAATTTTTGGGGAGCACTATACTCTGGAGAATGATAGATGGGGCCCACCATACACTGGAACATTCCAAAGGTGGACATCAGACACTGGATCAGCATTTACAGGGCCCATTATACACTAGAGCATTAGAAATGGGGCCCATTATGTTTGGAGCATTATTTGGGCCCATAAGACAGTGGAGCTTCATCCATGGGGACCAACATATACTGTAGCATTATGTGGAGCTCATCATATACTGTTTCAAACATTATATGGGACCAATGATTCTGTATGGAGAAATAGATGGGCCTCGTCATGAGATGTAAAAAGTGAAGTATTTTTCATTGTACTATACCGCTATTTCTCTGCCGTATCGGAGCATGATGAGTTGTGGTATGTGTTAAAGGGGCGCTCTTTCGCCCAGGGCACATGAAAACCTGGAGCCAGCCCTCCCCCCCACAACTTTAGCCAAATAACCCCCATTTTTCAGTGCGTAACTTGTATTATGAAGTTAATTAAGGTTGACAAGCTTAAGAAAGAAGAATTGATGCTTTTGGCATTCAAATGGGCACTGTAGGTGTGTTTCCTGTCCTCCTCTCACTGCCGACTTTTATTCCCCATTGACTTACATTGGGTTTCGTGTTTCGGGACGACCCCGACTTTTCCCTATAATCGGACGATCTTGCTCGACCCAACTTTTGGAAAAGTCGGGTTTCACGAAACGAAACGCGACCCTAAAAAACCAAAAGTCGCTCAACTCTAGTTCTTGCATAAACAGGCGGCACAGCTTGGTTCACGGGTGGGCTCCTCTGCTGAGTAGCAGACACAGTTACTAGGCCCAAAATATTAACTGGGCGAAATGCAGTTAAAAACTGGTTCTTTCATAAATAGGCAGCATAGCTAGTTTCAAGGGTGGGCTCCTCTGCTGAGTAGCAGACAGTGCTACAAGGCCCAAAAGGATTTTCTGGACAAGATGTGGTAAAAAATTATTAGAAACACACACGGTGAGCTCCTTGACAGGTGCACTACACCGCTGGCTACCAGACACCGCTACTATGCCATGAAACTGTCTATTAACATTTAAAACCATTATTAATGTGAAAATAAAGTTACGCTTTTGGTGAACGAACCGTTCTCGAATGGAACCTCGAACAGCCAAATTTTAAGCTAAGTGTTCGGGTTATTTTTATAGCGCCGACATATTCCGCAGCACTTTACATTTCAGAGGGGATTTGTACAGACAATAGACATTACAGCATAACAATAATCACATACAGTAGATTATAACAAATACCAAGAGGAAAGAGGGCCCTGCTCGCAAGCTTACAGTCTTTGAGGAAAGAGGTAGACACGAAAGGTGGGTGGTAACAGTTGCCCTGATTGTATGGACCAGCCATAATGTTAGGTGTGTGACAGTACGGACACAGAGGGCTAATGGATGCATAAAGCATGTGGGAGAATGGTGCGGGGAACCTGGTTATGGTAAAACTTTTGGCTCTGCCACACAGGGATAGATTAGGTTAATGTGTTGAGGCGGTAGGCCAGTCTGAATAAATGCGTTTTCAGGACACGCTTAAAATTGTGGGGATTGGGGACTAATCGTATTGACCTGGGAAGTGCATTCCAAAGAATTGGCGCGGCACATGTAAAGTCTTGGAGATGGGAGTGGGAGGTTCTGACTATTGAGGATGCTAACCTCAGGTCATCAGCAGAACGGAGGGCGCGGGTAGGGTGGTATACTGAAACAAGGGAGGAGATGTAGGGTGGTGCTGAGCCATGGAGGGCTTTGTGAGTGAGGGTAATAAGTTTATACTGAATTCTGGAGTGGATGGGTAGCCAGTGTAATGACTGGCACAAGGCAGAGGCATCGGTGTAACGATTGGTGAGGAATATGATCCTGTATGGATTCGACAAGATTGTAGAAAGTTGAGAAAGGGTACAGTATCACTGGATACCAGATATATATAGCATAGTTTAAACATTAAAAATCTCAGTGTATATTTCCGTAGTCCGACAAAGACACTCACACCCTCAGTATGGATTAGACAAGAATCTAAAAAGTAGAAAAAGGGTAATGTATTCCAAGCGTACACCAGTATACACTGTTGGGGTATTTTTCAATCTTCATATATATTTCAGTCTCAGTAAGACAGTCCAGACTCTCTGCAAGAGGAAACGAGATGGATACAAGTACAGACGGAAAGTCGAGTGATTGCAGAAATTTGGGAATTGCTAATCACGGGAAAAACTCCCAGGAGAATTCTCAGAGGCGATGCTGACCCTCAATTACTTTGTCTGTGGAGACAGCGAAAACAGTTCTTGTGAAGAAAGGTTTGCTGTATCGCAGTACCGTGGATCCCATCACCGTTACTCATCTCCATCAAATTGTGATCACAGGGAGAGATGTAGACATTGTCCTCACTGCCTATCATGATCTGTCAGGTAACTTTGGAGTGCAAAAGACAGAAGCCACAGGCCGTAGGCGATTCTATTGGATTGGCATGAGAGGACACATTTAAAAATGTGGGCAGGAATGTCACATGTCTGAGAGTAGGAAAACCGAGAAAGCTGATGATAAACCACCACTGCATCTCATTGTGAGTCGACGTCCATAACAAATGGAAGCCATTGAACATCTGAAGATAGAGCCCAGCAGGACAGGGCATAGCTACGTCTTAACCATCATCTATCAGTTCACCAAATTTGTATTGGCAGTCCCAGTGAAGGATTTAACAGCCCAGACTACACAGTGGTAGAGCAGGGTGAGGCAAGTATTGCAAGTGCTGGGGCCCTGAGCAAGCAGGGGGGCCCACTCGTGGGCGGCGGTACTGGCACAGGGCCCCTCATAGTATGCCGGTGTGTCTGACGGCGGGTGTGCACCCCCACCGTCATAGACACTTGATTGTACTATGAGGGACCCTGTGCCAGTGCCGTCGCCCAAGAGTGGGCCCACCCACCTGTCCAGGGCAACGGCACTCGCACGGGTGCGTGCGCCAGGTGGTGACCCCGGCCCTGGGGGGGAGGCAGCCCAGTTAGGGAGGTTGAAAAAATGGCATATGTTGATGTTGGACATTCAGCAGCTGAAAATGGAGGAATTGGAAAAGTCCAAGGAAGAGGAGGACAAAAGAGAGCCATTTTTCTGGCAACCTACGTGTCAGCAGGGCAAGGTGGGACAAAATCCTTTGAAACCCATGCATGGTTCATTTTAATGAAGGTTAGATCAGCAACATTTTGGGTCAACAGACGGGTCCTTTTTTCTGTCAGGATTGATCCAGCAGCACTGAAGACTCTTTAGGATAGCACACTAGCATCAGGGCAAGCGAGCTCCTGTAAGGCATATTGTGCCAATTCAGGCCAGGTGTCCAGTTTACAGGCCCAATAGTCAAAGGGGAATGACCTGTGAGGGAGAACATCGATATGGGAGAAGTAGTTTGTAACCATAGTTGACAACTGCTGTCTCCTATCACTTTCAATCGATGCAGTATTACCAGTCGTGTGAGCGGTACTTGAAAAATCAGTCCACAACATGGTCATGAAACCACTGTGTCCAACGCCACTTCAGCTGTGTGCACCACGAACACCTCTTCCATTTTGCCCCCTACGGCTCGTGGGAGAACCATCACTGCCGCTGTGTGTTGGGAAAGCCTCAAACAAACGGTTTACCAGAGTTGCTTGTTTGTTAGCCAATATTAGCTCTATGTTCTCCTGTGGCATGATGTTTTGGAATTTACCGTTATAGCGTGGATCAAGGATGCTGGTCAACCAGAAGTCGCCATCGTTCATCATTTTGGCATCCCTTTTTAGGATCTGCAAGGCATAATCACACATGTGGGCCAATGTTCCAGGTGTCAATGATGCACTGCGAATGCTGGGTGGAGGAGCACTTTCTGGCAAATCAACATCCCTCCAGTCACGCACAAACCCTGTTCCTGACCGTGACACGCCAACATTTTCTCTTGCCCCCTGAGAAGCATCGTCCTCCCCTAAATAATCATCTCCATCATCCTCCTCTTCCTCTTCTTCCTCCAACTGGTCCAGGAGAGTTCCCTGAGCAGACAATGGCTGACTGTCATCAAGGCTTCCCTCCTCCTCTTCTTCCTCGGCTGCAGACGCCTGCTCCTTAATATGTGTCAAAGTTTGCATGAGCAGACGCATAAGTGGGATGCTCATGCTTATGATGGCGTCGTCTGCGCTTACCAGCCGTGTGCATTCCTCAAAACACTGAAGGACTTACAGAGGTCTTTCAGCTTCGACCACTGCACACCAGACAACTCCATGTCTGCCCTCAAACTGCTTGCCCGTGAATCCTTCCACAAATGCATTACAGCCTGTCTCTGTTCGCACAGCCTCTGAACCATGTGCAGGGTGGAGTTCCACCTTGTTTCAACGTCAATAATTAGGCGGTGCTTGGGAAGGTGGAGCAATTGCTACAGCTTCTGCATACGACTGGAGGGTATGGGCGACCGGCGGATGTGCAAGCACAGTCTTCGCACCTTATGGAGCAGGGCTGTTAACTCCAGATAATTATTGAGGAAGCACTGCACCACCAGGTTCAAGGTGTGACCAGGCAAGGTATGGGTCTGAGTTTTGAAAGGGCTATGGCTGCCACAAAATTCCAGCCGTTATCGCTAACAACCTTGCCTGCCTCAAGAGGTAGACTGCCCAGCCATGACTCAGTTTGTTGCTGCAAGAAGTCGGCCAGTACCTCAGCGTTGTGTCTGTTGTCGCCCAAACACATCATCTTCAACACAGCCTGCTGACGCTTACCACTAGCTGTTCGATAGTGGGTCACCTCGTGTGCAACTCTGGCAGCTGCGGATGGAGTGCTCGTGCGACTGCGCTCTGTGGACGAGCTTTCGCTTCTGGAGGAGGAGGGTCGAACGCCTACAGCCAACTGTTTCCTATACCGTGGCCTAGGCAGCACTGTCCCACCGCCGCAGTCCCCTGTGGACCCTGCATTCACAACATTAACCCAGTGCACAGTGATGGACATGTAACGGCCCTGGCCATGCCTACTGGACCATGCATCTGTTGTGAGGTGCACCTTTCCACTCACTGATTGCTTGAATGCATGGACAATGCGGCCTTTCACATGCAGGTGGAGGGCTGGGAGGGCTTTTCGAGAAAAGAAGTGCCGACTGGTTAGGTCATAGCATGGGACTGCATAGGCCATGAGCTCGTGGAAAGCTTCACTATCAACCAACCGGTAGGGCATCATCTCTAAAGAGATTAGTTTGGCAATGTGGGCATTCAAATACTGTGTACGCGGATGAGAGGATGAGTACTTTCTTGTCCTACTGAGAGTCTCTGGTAGGGTGAGCTGGACTTGAGAGCTGCATATGGTGGAACTAGCGGTGGACATGGCGGACTGAAAGAGGCTTGGTGATGGTGATGGTGTTGGTGGTCTTGCTGATGGCCTAGATTCAGTCTTTTGTAGCAATAACATTGTGATTCCCTGACTGTTTTGGCATTGTGACTACACCTCAACATTTGCTGCTGGTGATGTGCTAACCTGTGGGCTTACAGTGGGGGAAGCGATGTAGCGTTGCTGACCACCTTCATTCGTAGCAGGTGCACATGTGGTACGTGAGGTTTGGTAGTCAGTCCACGCTTGCAAGTGCATGGTGGTTAAATGTCTAAGCATGCAACTGGTATTGAAATTTCTCAGATTTTTGCCTCAGCTAAAGGTCTTTGCGCACTTCTTACAGATAACCTTTGCCTGATCATTAGGATTTTGTTCAAAAAAGTGCCACACTGCACTCTTCCTACTATGGAAGACATTTTGAGGCCTTGCATGCTGTGCTAATTTGACCGTCTGGCCAAGCTGTCCTGCAACTCTTTGGGTTTTTGTAAACCGTTTTTGGACTGCTACGGGCCTGCCAGATAACAGCTGTTGTGATGTCGATGCCTGCTGCGGTTCGCCCTCCTCATCTTCTGAGCTATTGTCAGCACCCTCTTCCCCCAATGGATGCCAATCTGGGTCAACAACTGGGTCATCCATCACCTCCTCTTCAATTTCATGTGCACCTTCCTCTGTGTCACTGTGTAAGGTGGTATAGTATGTGGGAAGGGGTACCCGAGTTTCATCTGGGTCAGATTCTGGCTCAATACACTGCAAGGACAATGTAGTGCTCTGAGTGAATGTACCAGCAGAAAAATCTAGCAGTGGCTGTGCATCAGTGCACGCCATGTCAGATTCATCTTGGACTGGGGAATTCACGATTTGACTTGATAACCGAGGCATGGTATGTGAAAAGAGCTCCATGGAGTAATCTGTAGTGTGGCCTGCCGCATCCTTCACTTTTGGTAGGTGTGAAGGACACAAGGAAAGGTGTTGTTCCTGACCAGGAGCCTCCACTGAAGACTCAGTGCTTTTATTTTTTGAAACTTCAGAAGAGGAGGCGATAGAGCTGGAGGCTGTGTCAGCAATATAAACCAAAACTTGTTCCTGAAGCTCCGGCTTTAAAAGCGATTTACCTACTCCCAGAAAAGGGAGCCTTTGAGACCTTGTGGAGCCAGATGATGATGCAGGCTCAACACCTCCTGCATTTGGTGCTATAAATTGGCTGGTGTATGACAAAGTACAAGGTGTGTATATAGTATTGGGGAGAATTGGAAGCTCCCTAGAGATTTTAGGAGGCTGAACTATTATCTCAGGCCCACTATAGATTACACCTCAATTTAACAGGCTGAAATTGGCTGGTGTATGACAAAGTACAAGGTGTGTATATTGTATTGGGGAGAATTGGAAGCTCCCTAGAGATTTTAGGAGGCTGAACTATTATCTCAGGCCCACTATAGATTACACCTCAATTTAACAGGCTGAAATTGGCTGGTGTATGACAAAGTACAAGGTGTGTATATAGTATTGGGGAGAATTGGAAGCTCCCTAGAGATTTTAGGAGGCTGACAATGATGCTCTCAGTCCAAGTATGGCAGCAGGCAGCCTAATAATCAGGACTGCTGCACACAAAAGTGTGGAAAAATGTACATTTGGTAACTGTGCAGAAAAGAGGAAGAAAAGTATTTTTGCTTTTAAAAAAAAGCAGTTTACACAGCAGTGTGCAAACAGCAATGCAGCTATCAGGGGCCTTATAAGGCAGCCTAATAACCAACAGAGCTGATGCACAAAAAATATAGCATCCCCTGTCACTGCACACAAACTGTTGTGTTGTACAATGGAAATCGCTAACAGCAGAAGCAGTTTTTTTGTTCTTCTTCCCTGCCTAGCGCTTTCCCTTTTTCAGAATCAGCAGCTGCAACCTCTCTCTAATGCTAAGATCGGCAGAAGTAAGATGGCGGTCGGCGTGCACGCCCTTTTATAGCCCCTGTGATGCCACACAAAGCCAGCCAATCACTTACATGCCCTTCTCAAAGATGGTGGTGACCGATGTCCATGTCATCGCGTTGCCCACAGTGTGCATCCTCCATCATTGGCTGAAAAAGGGCGCTGGAAGCATCATTTGAAACGCGACTTTGGCACTCTGGTTGCTGACCTCATGGCTGACCTCACGCTATGATCGGGTTTCGCTTCATGAAACCCGACTTCAGCGAAAGTCATCGACTTATGAATTTGACCGACCTGACCCATTTCGCTCAACTCTACCTGTTACCAAAAACTGACAGAAACAAAGATAACAGAACTAAAGCATCCAAATAAAAGGTGTATCAGTTGGGGCCCAGTGGAAAAAGACACCAATCACAGAACACAGGACGAAGGGTTCAAATCCAGATGGATGACACTCAGATGATTATCTATAGTACCTACCTCTCCGTTTCATTATCTCCCACCAGTCCCTAGTTTAAACACTCCCCCAACATTCTAGACATTTTTTCTCTCATCACAAGTACCCCTTCCACATGAAGATGAAACCCTACCATAGAGCCTGTAGAGAAAGAACTCAGCTAAGCTTAGTTGTCAAGGAACTCCAAACCAACCTCCCTGAACCAATTCCTGAGCCACATATTCACAATCCTAATCTACTGCTGCCTCTCTGGTATGACGTGTGGTGCATGTAGTATTTCTGAGAATAATACCTTTTAGGTCTTTGCCCTGGGTACTTAGTTTACCAAATGTTCAACATACACACTCCTATCACAGCAGTATGCATGTATGATGTGCATGTATCATACACACATGGTCAAAATTGTTGGTACCCCAAGTTTAACGACAGAAAAACCCACAATGGTCACAGAAATATCTTGAATCTGACAAAAGTAATAAATACAAAATCTATGAAAATGAACAAATGAAAGTCAGACATTGCTTTTCAACCATACTTCCATAGAATTAAAAAAAAAGTAAAACTCATGAAATAGGTCTGGACAGAAATGATGGTACCCCTGAAAATAATGTGACAAAAGGAACATATTAAATCAATGTGTGTCCATTAATTAGCATCACTGATGTCTACAATCTTGGAATCAGTGAGTGTGACGGTATAGAGGGCTACAGATACTCACTGTGCTGTTTGGTGACATGGTGTGTATCACACTCAACATGGATCAGAGGAAGCGAAGGAAAGAGCTGTCTCATGAGATTAGAAAGAAAATTATAGACAAACATGCTGAAGGTAAAAGTTGTAAGACCATCTCCAAGCAGCTTGATGTTCCTGTGACTACAGTTGCACATATTATTCAGAAATTGAAGCTCCATGGGACTGTAGCCAACCTCCCTTGATGTGGCTGCAGGAGGAAAATTGATGACAAATCAAAGAGATGGATAATAAAAATGGTAACAAAAGAGCCCAGAAAAACTTCTAAACAGATTAACCCCTTTCTGCCATCTGACGTACTATCCCGTCCATGTGACCTGGAACTTAATTCCCATGGATGGTATAGTACGTCAAAGCGATCAGCGGCGCCCCCGGAGGGAGCGCTGCTGATCGTGGCCGGGTGTCAGCTGATTATCACAGATGACACCCAGCACTATGTGTCAGGGGTGGTCACGGACCACCCCCGGCACATTAACACCTGGCACACTGCGATCAAACATGATCGCAGTGTACCGGGGGATTAGGGAAGCATCGGGAAGGGAAGGGGCTCCCTGCGTGCTTCCCTGAGACCCTCAGACCAGCGCGATGTGCTACGCTGCTCCGAGGTCTCCTTCCCTGTAGGCCCCTGGATCCAAGATGGCCACGGGGGCCTTCGGGGGCCTGCAGGGAGGCATCTTTCTCAGTGCCTGCTGAAACCAGGCTCTGAGAAAGCCAGCAGCAGCGCCTGTCAGATCGCTGATCTGACAGAGTGCTGTGCAAACTGTCAGATTGCTGATCTGACGCTAGATAGTGATGTCCCCCCAGGACAATAAAATAAAGTAAAAAATAAAAAAAAGTGTAAAAATAAATTATAAAAAAAATCCCTAAATAAATAAAAAATAAAAAAATCCCTAATAAATTCATTTTTTGGAAAAAAAACAACAAAATAATAAAAGTACACATATTTAGTATTGCCGCATCCGTAATGACCCGCCCTAAGAAAATCTCCTACTAGTTGACCCCTTTTGTGAACCTCTTAAAAAATAAAATTAAAAAAACAAAGCAAAAAACAATGCTTTATCATCCTACCGCCGAACAAAAAGTGCAAGAACACGCGATCAAAAATACAGATATGAATAATCATGGTACTGCTGAAAATGACATCTTGTCCCGCAAAAAATGAACTGCCACACAGCGTCATCAGTGAAAAAATAAAAAAGTTATAGCTCGCAGAATAAAGCGATGCAATAATAATTATTTTTTATATAAAATTGTTTTCATTGCATAAAAGCGCCAAAACATAAAAAAATACATAAATGAGATATCGCTGTAATCATACTGACCCAAAGAATAAAACTGCTTTATTAATTTTACCACATGCGGAATGGTGTAAACGCACCACCCAAAAGAAATTCATGAATTGCTGGTTTTTGTTCATTCTGCATCTCAAAAATAGGAATAAAAAGCGATCAAAAAATGACACATGCCTGAAAATGGTACCAATAAAAACATCAACTCATCCCGCAAAAAATAAGACCTCACAACTCTGTGGGTCAAAATATGGAAAAATTATAGCTCTCAAAATGTGGTGATGCAAAAGCTATTTTTACAATAAAAAGCATCTTTTAGCATATGACAGCTGCCAAACATAAAACCCTGCTAAAACTAGTAAATCAAACCTTCCTTTTTCACCCCCTTAGTTAGGGAAAAATAATAAAATAAAAAAATGTATTTATTTCCATTTTCCCGCTAGGGTTAGGGTTAGGGCTACGGTTAGGATTAGGGCTAGGGTTAGGGCTAGGGTTAGGGCTAGGGCTAGGGTTAGGGCTGAGATTAGGGTTGTGTTGGGGTTAGGGTTGGAGTTAGAATTGGTTGTTTCCACTGTTTAAGTACATCAGGGGCTATCCAAATGCAACATGGCATCTGATCTCAATTCCAGCCAATTCTGCATTGAAAAAGTCAAAAGGTGCTCCTTCTCTTCCAAGCTCTGCCATGCACCCAAACAGTGGTTTACCCCCACATATGGGGTATCAGCCTACTGAGGACAAATTGCACAACAACTTTTGTGGTCCAATTTCTTCTCTTACCCTTGGGAAAATAAAATATTGGGGGCAAAAATATCATTTTTGTGAAAAAAATATGATTTTTTTATTTTTATGGCTCTACGTTATAAACTTTTGTGAAGCACATGGGGGTTCAAAGTGCTCACCACACATCTAGAAAAGTTCCTTTGGGTCTAGTTTCCAAAATGGGGTCACTTGTGGGGGGTTTCTACTGTTTAGGCCATTAGGGGCTCTCCAAACGTGACATGGCGCCCAATCTCAATTCCAGCCAATTTTGCGCTGAAAAAATCAAACAGTGCTCCTTCTCTTCTGAGCTCTGCCATGCGCCGAAACAGTGGTCCCCCCAATGTCAGGTATCAGCGTACTCATGACAAATTGCACAATAACTTTTGCAGTCCAAATTCTCCTGTTACCCTTGGTAAAATAAAAAAAATTGGACCTGAAGTAATTTTTTTGTGAAAAAAGTTAAATGTTCTTTTTTTTTAAACATTCAAAAAATTCCTGTGAAGCACCTGAAGGGTTAATAACTTCTTGAATGTGGTTTTGAGAACCTTGAGGGGTGCAGTTTTTAGAATGACATCACTTTTGGGCATTTTCTATCATATAACCCCTCAAAGTGACTTCAAATGTGATGTGGTCCCGAAAAAAATGGTGTAAAAATGAGAAATTGCTGGTCAACTTTTAACCTTTTAACCCTTATAATGTCTTAAAAAAATTTTGGTTCCAAAATTGTGCTGATGTAAAGTAAACATGTGGGAAATGTTACTTATTAAGCTTTTTGTGTGCCATATCTCTGTGATTTAAGGGCATAAAAATTCAAAGTTAGAAAATTGCTAAATTGTCAACATTTTCGCCAAATTTCCTTTTTTTATAAATAACCGCAAGTTATATGAATTAAATTTTACCAACAACATGAAGTACAATATGTCACGAGAAAACAGTGTCAGAATCACCGGGATCCATGGAAGAATTCCAGAGTTATTACCTCATAACAGACAGTGGTCAGAATTGTAAAAATTGGCCCTTTCATTGACGTGCAAACCACCCTTGGGGGTAAAGGGTTAACACTAGAACTACCGGAGGGGTCATTTTGACCCTTTTGCTATTTCTTTTTCCTATAATTTCTAAAATTTTAACAAATGAGTTCTGACTTTTTGTGACTTTTATTTATTCATGGTAGTGTATATTTTAGGACACAAAAATGAATTGTAACTTTTTCAGGGGCCCGGATTTTACAATTCATACCTATAGGTACTGAAGGGGTCAATTTGACCCCATACATAAAAGTAGTAGTAGGCAAGTCACCTAATATTACAGAGTACAGAAAATCACAGTGCTTCTCCCTAGTTGTAGAGTGTAATTGTATCTTTGCATATCAGGGTTGATTCAGCATTTTGTTTTGTCTAAACTTGTCTGAACATGTTTGATCCATGTCTCTTGTAGCGATTTCTGTCTGCACTTCAGTAGCAAACATTACAGTTGAAGCTACAACTCTGCATGTTTGTACAGTGTTGTTTTATTACTTCTGCGATCTTACAAGTCCCTTTTTGCGACGTATATTTGAAGCATGAGTAAGCAGAGGGGTCTGACAAGTGATGAAATTTTGAAATGTCTTCAGAATTTATCTGAAAATGAGTCAGAAAAAGTGGCCCATCATCCGCAATGTCTGAACCACAAAGAAAAGGACAAGAAATCCGCAATCATCGAAAATGTGGAGTTGGAAGATGCAACGAAAACAAAACAGCTAAAACTTGCGCGAGCTGTTACAAACCAGTTTGTGGAAAATGCACTGGGAAAGTGGAAGAAAGTACTGTTTGTGTTAACTGTTGGACACCGCATGCTATGACCATGTAAAAGGAAAATGCGTGCTGTACTTGATCTTAACACTGTTCCTACTAAGTTAAAATAAATGTTCTTTAATTTGTTGGCAACAAAAAAGTTATTTTAACTCCATAGTCAGTACTTTTGAAGGGGGGTCAAAATGACCCCTAATGGTAGTTATAGGTATTTTGAAACATGCGGTAGTTCTAGTGTTAAAGGTGAACTTCAAGCTGAAGGAACATCAGTGTCAGATCGCACCATTCGTCATTGTATGAGCCAAAGTGGACTTCATGGGAGACGATCAAGGAGGACACCATTGTTGAAAAAAAAATCATAAAAAAGCCAGACTGGAATTTGCCAAACTAAATGTTGACAAGCCACAAAGCTTCTGGGAGAATGTCCTATGGACAGATGAGACAAAAATAGAACTTTTTGGCAAGGCATATCAGCTCTATGTTGACAGAAAGAAAAATGAAACACATCAAGAAAAGAACACTGTCCCCAAGCATGGATGAGGCTCTGTTATGTTCTGAGGCTGGTTTGCTGAATTTGGCACAGTGTGTCAACAATATGTGCAGGGTACAATGAAATCTCAAGACTATCAAGAGATTCTAGAGAGACATGAGATGCTCAGTGTCAGAAAGCTTGGTCTCAGTCACAGGTCTTGGGTCTTGAAACAGGATAATGACCCAAAACACACAGCTAAAAACACCCAAAAAAAGCTAAAAGGAAAACACTGGATTATTCTGAAGTGGCCTTCTATGAGCCCTGACCTAAATCCTATTGAGCATCTTTGAAAAGAGCTGAAACATACCGTCTGGAAAAGGCAACCTTCAAACACGAGACAACTGGAGCAGTTTGCTCTTGAGGAGTGGGCCAAAATACCCGTCTAGAGGTGCCGAAGTCTTATTAACAGTCACAGGAATCGTTTGATTGCAGTAATTGCCTCCAAATGTTGTGCAACAAAATATTAAGTTAAGGGTACCATCATTTCTGTCCAGACCTATTTCATGAGTTTTATTTTTTTAAAATTCTGTGGAAGCATGGTTGAAAAGCAATGTCTGACTTTCACTTGGTCATTTTCATAGATTTTTGATTTATTATTACTTTTGTCAGATTCAAGTTATTTCTGTGACCATTGTGGGTTTTTCTGTCGTTAAACGAGGGGTACGAACAATTTTGACCACGTGTGTATGTTGGCTGTCTGATCTCATCCAAGTATGCTTGACTCTGAAGCACTGACCATACAGTGAGAGACCTGTCACTACAAGGCAGCAGACAGACAAAAGCCACTGGAGACCTACATGACACTGGTGGCTCGGCAGCATTTAAAGTATGTATTTTTCCACCACAGTGTTTCAGAGTCAGCCATACCTGATGAGTGAGTTCCTACACTAAGATCAAAAACAAAATATAGCAGAAAAAAGGCAGCCATAGTTACCAATGCCAGGCCAAAAAACTGTTGCACTTCAGGATGCTATATTTTTTGTGAGCATGCAACTTGAACTCTTTCTTTAGACCATTGTTTTGTAAGTTTTTGCTGCAAAGATATTCCACCAAAAAATATACACTGTATTTATTTACATTATGCATTTTTTATTGTTTTCAAAAGAGAGCTTTAATTGTACCCTGAGAAAAAGTATATCTAATCTGGTTTGATGCAGGAACATATGAGTACCAGTGCTATTATTAGAAAATTAAATAAAATATCTATCAGATCACCAGAAGAGCTCGGTTTGTCAAGGTACATCTGTTTTCTGTAGCCTGTTCGTGCTGTTGTGAGGAAACTGTGTTTGTTGCTAAGAAACTGAGAGAAAGCCAAATCCCCAAGTGAGGTCAATGCATAGGCACACCTGCCTAAACACCGGCTATATACTTATTACTGATATATCTTGCATATATTGCTTGGTGATTGAACATCAACGGTATTTAATTATATTTTATTAAAATAGCTCTATATTGTAAGCATGAGAGAGTGTAGCAATATATGTGGCAGATAAAATTCTTTACAGAACTGAAAATAAGCAAACTCTAAAAGTGGAATCATTTGCATAAAATAAAGTTTACATAAATTTGAGAGGCTTCAAATTTTAAATGGATTCTGAAATACTGTATTTATATGTTTTGCCAACCAAAGCTAGTTCTGAGGGACTACTGTGGGGAAGGTGACTTGACGGACGGACTTGACTGAAGGAAGAAGGGACGGTTTGTGCACTGTAGATGGATATTGGCAAATGACAGAAGGGAAACAGCTGGGGAAGATGGAAAAGAAGTGCAGTACCTTAGTTGACCACAAGATGGCAGGGAGGAGCATGAGAACAGGACTTTACAGCAGCTTAGGGCTGTGAAAATGCTTAGTCATGGGGAGCGGGGAGAAAGGAACTCAGGAGGGAAATTCCAGAGGAAGGGGATAAATAGGACAGGACAGGGTTCCAGGCTAAGCTAGTCCCGGGAGGAGCTCAGGAGGAGAAGACTCAGTACAGAGGACTGACAACGGTGGAGAGCTCGACCAGGGGACTGATAGGAAGAGACAGTCAAGGCGGTGGCCCTGACACAAAGAACCGCAGGACAGACGAGGCCCCGGGGTACCAATTGGACGACGACCTCGGACTGGTGAAGCGCTGGCGGTAGATAGGCCTAGGGCAGCCCCAGTGAAACATCAGCGAGGAACGTCACTATGACTGAAGGAAGGTGAAGGTACCCGGGCCTGAATATGGAGAACTGTAAAGGAGCTGCGGTGTATGGCTATGGTCGTCAGGAGGACGGCCAATAAACTCGGACCTGTTGTACCTGAAAATCTGCCTCCGTCTCGTCTCTGTGTCATCTGTGCGCGGTAAGCAGTGGACCACCACCCAACCCATGCCATTACCACATTTGGTGTAGTCGGCAGGATCGCCACCCCCAATACTTCAACTTCAGCGGCAAGCCTGCATCAGAAGAGCCAAAAGGAATTGAGTTGCTTTATTTGTGGATTACAAATTTGAGACTTTGTTCCGGATCATTGGCTGTCATCAGAGGATCCGGGGCGGAACAAAAACTGGACTGTGGATCGCTGGCTTTTCTCGAGCAGATCCGGAAAAGGAAAATTTTGCAAGATGGTGCCCGAGTGGAATACAAATTGGGACTGTGGCTGGACCCATCCAAAGAAAACCCAAAAGAGACTTTGTGCCTCCCCAGTGCTAGTGACCTCTGGTCAGGAGGAGGTTGGTGCTAACGTGGACTACCAGGAGCAGCTGTTGGAGGAACTGTGGCCGATCATCCCTGCGGAGCCATCAGGCCTGGAGGCCGGTCCTGCCAAAGGGCGGGATGAAGAGCAGCGGCGGGCGCCAGATGATGGGAGCGGGAGCTGCGGAGGAGCAGCGGAGGCCAGCTACACCCCGGACCGACTTCTGGGAGAGCGGAGGAGCAATCTGCAGAAAGCCGTGGTGCCGGGAGAGGCAAGAGTACCTCCGGCACAGCCGGTGGCGCCGCAGGCAGGTCCCGCCCCCACATCCCAAGCACAAGGGAGGTCCCAGGGCCCCAACACCAGCCCTAAACCTCCCCGCTTGGCCTCCCGCTCTCTAGCGACCCCGACTCCGGATGACTCCGCGGCCCCAGCCTGGCCGACCGATACCTCGGCCAACGATCACGAGCCACCCCGCTCGGCGGCACCACGTCCCGCGACGCTGGCGCTGAACCAGCCCGTGGCCACTCCTGCCACGCTCCATCTTCCAGCGGCGGTCTATCCATTGAGACCTGCCATCACTTTGACCTCGTTCCGGAATGTCATGGCGGCTGGGCTGCCAGGTTCCGCGGCCTACCCTTCAACCCCCACAGCCACTGCTACTTCATCCCCGGCTGCGGCCGCCTCTGGTTTACTCGCGGCGCTGGCCGCGGCCTACCCAGCAGCACCCGCGGCTGCCCCTGCCTCGCTCACGGTTCCAGCTGCAGCCTGCTCACCGATACCCATGGCCGCCTCATCAAGGTCCGCGGCCGCTCCGGATCGTGGCTTCAGCTAGGTCGCCAGGCTCGCTGCCTCTGTGGAGCCGTCTGCCATCCACTTTGGCAGGCCCCAGCCTCCTAGCTCCGTTTCTCACCGGTCAACAACCCTGGTCCCTCGCCTGCGGTTGGAACTGCAGGAGCTTGGGGCCTGATGGAGCAAAGCCATCGCTTCACCGGAGATGAGAGCGCCTACGCCACCACCGGTGGTGGACTGCTGGGCCCCTGCGCTGTCCCCTGGTGGGAACATGAGACCTAAGGCCTCTGTCACTGGACATCCACGCTGGGCAGCATCCCCAGGGGTCACTGGGACCTGTGGAGAAGGTGCCAATCCCTGCGCAGGGACGATTGAGACTTGCCCTGCCCCAGAGACTTTTCTGCCATTTAACAATGCTGTGATGGCGGAGTCCCCTTCGGCCCATGCCAGGGCCTGGTCCCCAAGTAGAGAAATGGTGCGGAATGCACGCCGTGGGACCACCTTCGGCCCCTTCTACCCCTTTTGACTCATCTCTCAGGAGGGAGATGACCCCTGAGCCCTGGGCAAAAAGAACAGTTGGGGCTCAGGAACAGTCGAGACATCCTGTGAGCTCCACGGCTGTGGGGTTCCCTGCTGAATTGGCAGAACATTGGCCGTCAGGAGATGGCCCGGACTACCGGGATTTCGATGCACCGTTGTGCAGCCTAAAGGACAGGTTTATGTCCAGTTAAGGAAAATGTTTTGTTGTTTGTTGTTTTCTCCTGACACAGCGGGGATACAGGGGAGGAAGTGCTCATGTTAAAGGATGGGGAATACGTACATCTGTTTTTGGAATGTTGTGTTTAAAGAAGGAGTTGAAGTTAAAGAAAAAAAGAAAAGGAAAAAAAAGAAAAAGGGTTACTCCTGTTGAGTTACCCTTATTGTTATTAAAGCAGAGGTAACCATATGTACGGTATACCAAAAGTTGATTTAATCTGTAGTATGTATGAGAATGTGCAACAGGTCCTGGGTACAGGGTAGGATAAAAACGCCGGCCATAACTCTTTTTAAAAATTGAAGGACGATAAGACAGAAGAGAATGAACCAGACAGTGGTCCGTCAGTCAGGTCCCCGACACCACGGACACCCCAAAAGGATAGGCAGGCGCTAACGATGACCTGGTAGGCGAAAGGCCTCGGTCATGGCGTTCTGGACAGTTGAGGGTAACAGAAGGGGAGAGTAGTGGGAGGTACACACTGTAGAGTAGTCCGGGTGGACCTAGCCAACCTGAAAGAAGTTGTCACATGGCGTGCGCGCCGGCGAGTATCAGTAGGCTGCTCGGAGCATGGTGCTCCCGGTTTGGTTCGGCCCCCCGCGTGTGGCGGGTTTGGCCCAACAACCGATCTGACAGCAGACAGTGGGCAAGCTTTAGGACAACGAAGGTAGGGAGTACGATTGTCAGGGATGACAATAGACAAAGGAAGGGGGAATGTGGGGAAGGTGACTTGATGGACGGACTTGATTGAAGGAAGAAGGGACGGTTTGCGCACTGTAGATGGATATTGGCAAATGACAGAAGGGAGACAGCTGGGGAAGATGGAAAAGGAGTGCAGCACCTTAGTTTGACCACAAGATGGCAGGGGGGAGCGTGAGAACAGGACTTTACAGCAGCTTAGGGCTACGAAAACGCTTAGTCATGGGGAGCGGGGAGATAGGAACCCAGGAGGGAAATTCCCGAGGAAGGGGATAAATAGGACAGGACAGGGTTCCAGGCTAAGCTAGTCCCGGGAGGAGCTCAGGAGGAGAAGACTCAGTATGGAGGACTGACAACAGTGGAGAGCTCGACCAAGGGACTGATAGGAAGAGACAGTCGGGGGGGTGGCTCTGACACAAAGAACCGCAGGACAGACGAGGCCCCAGGGGTACCGATTGGACGACGACCTCGGACTGGTGAAGCGCTGGCAGTAGATAGGCCTAGGGCAGCCACAGCGAAAGATCCACGAGGAACGTCACTACGACTGAAGGAAGGTGAAGGTACCCGGGCCTGAATACGGAGAGCTGTAAAGGAGCTGTGGTGTATGGCTACGATCGTCAGGAGGACGGCCAATAAACTCGGACCTGTTGTACCTGAAAATCTGCCTCTGTCTCGTCTCTGTGTCATCTGTGCGCGGTAAGCAGTGGACCATCCCCCAACTCGGGCCATTACCACACTACAATAAGTCTAGAGTTTAACATATGCATATAAGAAGGTAGAAATATGGCTGACTGTTGTGAACTATCTCGATTTGACTTCTGAGTCCGGGCTCTCTCTGGTCGTTACTGTGGGTAGTGGAGCTGGCCGAAGTCTGCCACCTGACGATGATGATTGGAGATCAGGGGTTACTGACTGGCTGCTGGTGAGTAGTTTTCTTCCTGTGCTTTCTGAGGTCTGCTGTCTCCTGCCTGATCCTGCATTTTTCAGTTAAGTTGTTAATTTGCTAATCCTTTGCATCTGATTTGTTTTTGCCTCTTTCTGCTTTGCTGTGAGGGTTCAGCGTGCTCCCTGCTGGGGCAGTGCTGGACCTCGCTCCATATGTTACAGCTTGTGTCAGTTTGTTCTGTCCCCTGTTATATTAGTCTCTTTTGCTTTGCTGCCAGTTCATACTAGAATGCTGATATAGGGTGAGAGAGGTCATGAGACCTCAGAGTTTTGTTGTACACAAGACATGTTGGATTTTTAGGGTTTTTGCATGATTTGCAGACAGTGTCTTTTCTTTCCTATCCTATCTAGTCAGTTTTGGTCCCCATCATTTGCTCAGTCTATTTTCTGCCTGTGTTTCTGTCTCATCTTGTCTCACCGACAATATATGTTTGGGGGCTATCTATTGCTTTGTGGTTCTACTCCGGGGCAGTTTAGATTTCACCCTTCATGCTTTAGGCTTAGTTAGCTCTCAGGCTGTGCCGAGGTGTCTAGGGCATCATAGGCATGCCCCACGGCTACTGCTAGTTGTGTTGTTAGGATTAGGGGTCTGCAATCCGCTAAGTTACCAACCTTTCTGGTTTCCTGGTGGCCTAGCCTATTCCTACTATCCTCCTTGGTGTCCAGTTCATAACAGCTGACACTGCCTTAATCACATGTAAATGCATGTTGGTGTACTCAATCACTGTTATCCATGTTGGTGTGCTCAACAATAGAATAGATACTCTGTAATATCCACTCCAAGCGAGAAAAAAGGATGCAGTACAGGGGTAGTCCTTAATGCAAGCAAAAAATAATATTTTCAATTTTTTTATCAGGTTCCTTCTGAAATGATTCATTTGGGTAAAAAAACTAAATCAACTACAAACATTTTAAAAATCTTTTAAATTTTACAGGTCCCTACCAATTGAGATATGTAGTCGTTTGAACATATTTAGGTAAAAATTAACCACTGTGATCAGCAATTTCAAATCATATTTATTTCTCAACAAAAACAGTTATTTTTGTTGCCTGACAGTTAAATATTTGTTTGACAGTGTCACTTATTATTTGCAGTCCATTACTGTCTTTTCGCTTTCTCCATATCATTCTAGATACTTCTTGACTACCAGCAGCAGAAATAGTTGCTGTTCCTCATTTGTTGTGTGCAAAATATTATATTCTTCCATAAGTGCTACTCCTGGTTCTGCAGTATCATTAGTCAGTTTTGAACAACTGTTTTCTTGACAACCTAGCAGCTGTTATCTGCAGACCATAGATCTACTTCTTTGGACAGGAACGCCAATGACATGCTGGTGATGCTGAAGAACATGTAGGTTTTCTGAGTGACAAAGTCTTCCAGGCTCTTTGTCACAGCTGATGCTGAATCGACATTTATCTTCTTGGGAGGATGTTCTGCATCTGGTGTTTGTAGGGCTATCACCATCAGACATTTTGTGCCATTTGAAACAGCATCATCAAATAAAAATAGAGCATCAGTTCCTTGGACAAGTACCATAAGTGTCTTTTCATCTTATTCATCACAAATTCTGACACTGAGTTGTTCTGTTCCTTGCACAGATAGATGTTCTTGAGCAGCTGGAGATCAATGCGTGGAGCTGATGGTGCCAGGAACCACACCATCACATAAATCAAAACAGTAAACTGATAGATGTCTGTGATAGCCTCTTCTTCCTCATTTGTCAACAAAAACTGACTCCTGAATATCCACATTTTAGCACATACAGCAGATAGCATTTGCCATTCATCTAGCTCGGTGCAATTCAGCTGGAGCTCTGAATGAAATTCCTCTAGATGGAACACCATCAAGGAAAATGATTGTTAACTCCAATAATTCTTGGTAGTCCTCACGGAGTTGGTACTGAAGCAATTGCATCTCCACAAAGGCTATGATTTCAGCTGCAATGTGGGAAATGCTGTTGACATGATCTGGTCTGATAATGCTGTCTGAAAAGTAGTCAAGTCAATGATCTGCCAGTTGTTCTTCAACCTGCTGAAGATAATTTTTTCTGGACGGACCAAAGCAATGAACAGCCACTGCTTTCAGCATTGTTTCTAGAATATTATGGTGGCATGCAAACCACAGAATGTCCTTGCCAAGCTACAATTCTAGATATTTGCAGATGCCGTTCCTGAAACCTGGGTTGACAGATGTGGTATCAAAACACATGCACTTCACATTGTCAGTAACATTCCAGGTAACTGCTGCAACATAAACAGCATCAGTCCAAGCTTCAAGTGTTCCTTTGGCAAGTTTTGGAACTCCAAGCAACTGATGAATGCCAACTCCTGATACCAGAAGGGGAAGATGGTGTACAGTTTTCCTACTGCTGATGTCTTCTAATAGCTTTCCCTTCCAGTGAATTGTTGGTACAGTTGGCAGAAACTAGTATTTCAGCTTTAGAGCCATTGTTTGACGGCATTTTATTCTTTCTTTTCGAACTGATAAGTTATTTACATTGAAATCTGCAGGATCATGGCCAAGGTTCTGAATGGTTTGTGTGAGAATTAATGCTGAATTTCTGTCACTAACTTTGGTAATATCAAGGCTTGCTGACAGATTACCATCTGCAACACCGACTCTTCCTGTTTTGGCTCATTTTCCTATCGGCAGTACCTCTGATGTTTCATATGATTTATTGTCTTCTGTATCGGTATTTACTTCATCAGATAACAACTGCAACACCATCTTTTCCTCTCTAGCACTTCTTTCTTATCTCTCTTACTCGATTCTTTTCTTGTAATTTGCCCCCCTCTTTCTTTCACATTTCTTTGTTTTTTTTCAAACTCTTTGACAATGCCTCCTATTTTTCCATTGCATTCAGTATGTCTTTGAGCTAGCAAAAATTCTTTGTCTTCCGGTATTCTTGTCATATCCATAGCCCTAGCATGCACAATATCAAACAAGTTGTCTAAACCTGCATCCCACTCTTCCTCTTTTTTCCTCAGACTATGAGAACGTTTAGTATTTTTTTATTTTTCTTCACCTTGTCATTTTCTTTGAAGAGACCTCCCACTTTTTCAACCACATATTTTTTCAGCATTGTGGGGATGCCTGCCTTTGCCCTGACATCAAGAACATCATTAGATATTAAACGAGCTGCATCACAAACTGTCTGTTTAATCATTTTCTTGTAGTAGTAGAACATTGATATACAGTAGTGTTCAAAATAATAGCAGTCCAACATGACTAACCAGCCAAATTACTGTTTGTGTATAAATTATATTACCACATGTCAAGCAATTTGCCAGTTGGTGCAGTAGATTCTAAGAAACCCAACAGACTCCACATTCATGATCTGCATGTTTTTAAGTCTGTGTATTAGAATAATTAATTGAAAGGGGTGTGTTCAAAATAATAGCAGTGTGGAGTTAAATTAGTGAGGTTAATCATTCTATGAAGAAACAGGTATGAATCAGGTGGCCCTTACTTAAGGGTGAAGCCAGGACATGTTGTACATGCATTTCTCCTTGAAATCCTGAAAAATATGGGTCATTCGAGACATTGTTCAGAAGAAGGACCCCCACTCCACAAACTTGTTCACCCTCTCAGAAATCTCAAACACCTCAATTTACAATCACTCTCTGAGTCCCTTCTCCCTCTCACAGGCATAGCTTCCCTTCATGACACAGATGCTGCTGCCACCTTTTATAACACCACAATAACAGCAACACTTGATTCGGCCACTCCCTCACACAGAGCAAAACTCGTACAATCAACAGGCAGCCCTGGCTGACCAGCCTGACCAAAGAACTGAGATGGGTTTCCAGGGCTGCTGAGCAGAGACACATTCTTCCGAGCACTTCAACGCATACAAGCTGTCCCTTGCCAGCTTCAAGTACACACTCTCTGCTGCAAAACAAACTTACTTTGCATCCCTCATATCCTCACTGTCTCACAACCCTAAACAGCTTTTCAACACTTTCAGTTCTCTACTCCGTCCCACAGCACCTCCTCTCCTCTCATTTCTGCTGAAGACTTTGCCTCTGTCATGCCCTCAGCTGCAGGCCCGGTCTCTGCTGCTCAGGGAGATCGGTGCCTGTCTCACAGCTCCACTGGTACTACTCACCCTGTCTGTGGCTCCAGACAATCAGCGGCCCCTTTCTCTGCTAAGAACCTGCATGCTCTTGGTAGGTCTCCTGGTAATGCTTTTAGGAGACACGCCCCGCTTCCTGAACATACTTAAAACAGCAGGGCACCTGTTCTCTATTAGGGCTATGATGCTCTGTGCATAAAAGGCATCCTCCCTTTGAGGGAGGTGCCTGAACAACATGTTCATTCTTTGGTATCTCTGCCTTCCACTCAGGCCACACTCTGTTTTGCTCTGCATACTGAAGGCTGTCTCCTCAGAATCCTCTGCTGGCAGTACCCTCTCCTGGATCCTTCTGGACACTTCGATTTCTACCCCAGACGGACCAAGGCTCTCATCTTGGAATCAGCCAGTTACCATTGCCGGCTAGAAGTTCACAAAGACCTTCCAGGTTTCCTGCCACCTCCTCTATTCGGTCTGTATGGGTCGTCCCTCTGGTCCAGGTATCGTGGCATTAAGGTCACCTGGTGTTGTGACGGGGGAGCCACTGTATAGGGGTACACCTTGCCCGGTGCTCCACTACGTGGTTCTGTGTTGTGGTCCAGAGGTTTCTTCCCTCAGGCATCTTTTCCATTTGTTTGCTTCATTTAATAAACATCCTTGGTTTTTGGAAGCTCATTCTCCTGTCTCTTGTGTATCGGGTATACAGCTACCACTGCACCATCAGTGGTCCAGTGAGTCCACTATACACCTTCACGCCCTGTGGGCTTAACAGTTTGTTCAGGCCATGGACTCCGCTGATATACAGCCCAGAGAGAGCTGGCTGCTCTTCGACAGAGTCAGGATCAGCTAGTGGCCTTTACGCAAACCTTGGATACCCACCTGACTACTCTACAGGCTGCCGAGCCCACCAACATGACCCAGCTAGCAGAGCTCCATCTGGAATTCACTCACCAACTGGAGATGCAGACTCGCTTGTTGGACTATATGACCTCTGTGGAGGACCAGTTAACTATGGTACCGCATCCTATTGTTGGGCCCACTACAGGACCCAGTCCTCGTCTCTGCAAGCCTCCTCATTATACAATGGTGACCCCAAGTTGTGCAGAGGATTTCTCAACCAATGCTTATTGCATTTTTGTTTTTTGCCTCAGCATTATCCGACTGACATGGCCAAGGTGGCTTTCCTTGCCTCTCACCTGGAGGGAGAGGCTTTAGCCTGGTTCAACCCCCTAATGGAGCGGAATGATCCCATCATGTCAGATCTGCAGGTATTCCTGGACACCTTCCGCAAGATATTCGATTAGCCTGGTCATGCTACATCTGCCATGGAGTCTCTCTTCAATTTGCAACAGGGCTCTCTCTCTGTCGGTCAGTATACCATCCATTTCCGTACCCTGGCTTCGGAGCTCCAGTGGACCAATGAGCCTTTGGTCGGAGCCTTCCGGTGAGGATTATCCAGAAGAATCAAAGATGAATTGGCAGTCAGGGACCTATCTGAGACCCAGGAGGATCTCATATCCCTTGCCATTCGAATTGACCTGCGTCTCCAGGAACGCTCCAGAGAGAGGATTCTCGAGAAGCGATTTCCTCATCCTGCATCTTCTTCACCGAAATCTCGGTTTCTGCCTTGTTCCGCTTCGATCTCTAAGAAAGAACTCATGGGGCTTGATCGCATTAAGGTGGAGAGGAATAGGCAGGAGAAAAGGTCCGCTAGGAATCCGCATCATTATGGTGGACGCCCTGCTCCCAGTCTATGCAGTGGCACAGAGAGGCCTCCCTAGGTGAGAATGATTCCGCCCCTCCACTAACTATATCCATACAGGTGATCTTCGGAAAGGTGCGGTTCTTGGAGACGGCCTATCTGGACTCCGGGTCTGGTGGAAACTTCATCCAGCAAGCAGCGGCCAGGCGGTTCGGGATTCCTATCACTCCTCTGCAGCAGTCCTGGCACATCATCTCCGTAGATGAAAGATCCCATTCTTGGTATCACCGAAGAGGTGGAGCTTCAAATCGGAGCGCTCCACAAGGAGAGAATTGCCTTCTTTGTGTTACCGAATCTTTCTCCACCGTTTCTACTAGGTCTTCCGTGGCTGTGCCATCATGAACACGTCCTGGATTGGCAGTCGGGAGATGTCCTTCGATGGGGTCAGTCCTGTCTTGATCACTGTCTCATACTCGTACGGCCTGGTTCAACCGCGCGTCCTCCTGCAGCCTTAAGTCTTACCCGGATTACCCGCTTCCTACTGGTCCTTCACAGACGTATTTGACAAGAAGGATGCCGAAACTCTTCCCCCTCACAGGCCTTACGATTGTCTCATCGACCTAATCCCCGGATCCACTCCGCCTCAAGGTAGGATCTACCCTCTTTCTCCCACTGAAACTCAAGCCATGTCTGATTACATCAAGGAGAATTTGGCTCGAGGGTTTATCCAGAAGTCCTCCTCTCCGGCTGGAGCTGGATTCTTCTTTGTCAAGAAGAAAGATGGATCTCTTCGTCCGTGTATAGACTACAGTGGTCTCAATCTAATAACTGTAAAGAACAGATGCCCTCTTCCTTTAATTCCAGAGCTTTTTGATCGTCTTCGAGGTTCCAGAATTTTTACCAAGTTGGATCTCCGTGGGGCTTATAACCTCATCAGGATACGATCTGGGGATGAGTGGAAAACCACCTTCAACACGCGAGATGGTCACTACGAATACCGGGTGATGCCCTTCGGATTAAGTAATGCGCCTGCTGTCTTCCAGGAGTTTGTCAATGACGTATTCTGTGACCTGCTCTATGTTTGTGTGGTAGTGTATCTGGATGACATCCTGGTATTTTCTCCCAACTTACCATCTCACAGGAGGAATGTTCGTCTCGTTCTCCAACGATTGAGAGAGAATCGCCTCTATGCAAAGTTTGAGAAATGTCTGTTTGAACAGAGATCTTTACCCTTTCTTGGCTTTATCATTTCTGATACAGGTCTCGAGATGGATCCAGAGAAGGTTTCCGCCGTGCTTAAGTGGCCCCGACCTGAGGGAATCAAGGCCATACAGCGGTTCCTGGGATTCGCCAATTACTAGCGGCAATTTATCCCTCACTTCTCCTCCCTGGTAAGACCACTCACCGCTTTGACTTGTAAAGGTGCCAAACCAAGGGATTGGACTCCTGAGGCCGAGTCAGCTTTTGCTTCCCTTAAACAAGCTTTCTCTACTGCCCCGGTTCTTCACAGACCAATGATCAACAAGCAGTTTTTCTTGGAAGTGGACACTTCGTCATCTGGAGCCGGAGCGGTCCTCACACAGAAACTGTCTACCGGTAAGATGGTGACCTGTGGATTCTTTTCCAAGGCATTCTCGCCCTGCGAACGTAACTACTCAATTGGGGATAGAGAGTTACTGGCAATTAAGTTAGCCTTAGAAAAGTGGCGATATTTGCTTGAAGTCGCAGTTCATCCAGTCATCATTTACACAGATCATAAAAACCTGTCCTACCTCCAGTCAGCTCAAAGACTAAACCCTCGTCAGGCTTGTTGGTCTTTATTTTTTGCTTGTTTCAATTTCTCTCTCCATTTCTGTCCTGCAGAGAAGAATATCAAAGCTGATGCACTTTCCAGGTCATTCCTGTCAGACGACCTTGAAGAGGAGCCTCAGCATATCATTGAACCATCCAAGATGATCACGGTGGCTCCAGTCAGTCTGTCGCAGATCCCGCCCAGTAAGACTCTCGTAACTGAAAGAGACAAGAGGAGAGTTCTACGCTGGGGTCATTCTTCTAAGCTGACTGGACACGCCGGTCAAAAGAAGACGTTACAACTAATATCTCTACACTATTGGTGGTCCACCTTGTGCCAAGATGTTCTCGACTTCGTTGCAGGCTGTCCCGCCTGTGCTCATAATAAAACACCCAAGAAACTGCCAGCTGATCACCTCCTTCCGCTCCCGATTCTGTCTGCTCCCTGGCAACACATTGCCATGGACTTCATCATGGATCTGCCAGCATCATCCGGTTGTAGAGTAATCTGGGTTGTTGTTGACCGGTTCTCCAAGATGGGACACTTCACTCCGCACTCCGGTCTTCCTTCTGCTCCTAAACTCGCAAAGCTCTTCATTCAGCATGTCCTTCGGCTTCACGGACTTCCACTCCACATTGTCTCTGACAGGGGAGTTCAGTTCATTTCCCGCTTCTGGCGGTCCCTCTGTAAGTTGTTGGATGTCACCCTGGACTTCTCCTCAGCCTATCACCCACAATCTAACGGCCAAGTGGAGAGAGTGAATCAAGTCCTCACAAACTATCTGCGACACTTTATGAATGGTCACCACAGCAACTGGGCCAACCTGCTGCAGTGGGTGGAGTTTTCATACAACAATCATGTCGGTGAGTCCTCCTCTAACTCCCCGTGTTTCATTGTTTATGGACAGCATCCTAGGATCCCGACTCCACTGCCTCTTGCTTCCAGCAATCCTGCAGCTGAGTCCCTGGCAAAGGACTTCTCAAAGGTCTGGACAGAGACCAAGACCTTACTGGAGCAGGCATCGATTTGAACCAAGGAGCATGCAGATAAGAGACGTATGGATCCGCCACCTTACCAACCCGGAGATAAGGTATGGCTGTCTTCCAAGCACATCTGTCTTAAGGTCCCTTCTTATAAACTGGCTCCTCGTTTCATCGGTCCCTTTGAAGTGCTCCACCGGATCAACGATGTGTGCTATCGTTTGAAGTTGCCAGCCTCCTTACGGATCTATAACTCCTTCCATGTCTCCCTGCTGAAGCCAGTTATTCTCAGTCGCTTCACCCAGGATCCAGGTAAATTTCCTTCTCTTGTCAGTTCCGAGGATGTCTATGAAGTGAAGGACATCCTGGCCATGAAGAGAAGAGGGGGCAGGTCGCTCTTTCTGGTTGACTGGAAAGGATACGGTCCTGAGGAAGGATCCTGGGAGCCTGAGGAGAACCTTAATGCCCCGGTTCTTCTTAGAAAGTTCCTGGCAGGTTTGAAGAAGGGGGGGCATAAGGGGGAGGGTACTGTCATGCCCTCAGCTGCAGGCCCGGTCTCTGCTGCTCAGGGAGATCAGCGCCTATCTCACAACTCCACTGGTACTACTCACCCTGTCCGTGGCTCCAGACAATCAGCGGCCCCTTTCTCTGCTTAGAACCTGCATGCTCTTGGTAGGTCTCCTGGTAATGCTCTTAGGAGACGCGCCCCGCTTCCTGCACATACTTAAAACAGCAGGGCACCTGTTCTCTATTAGGGCTATGATGCTCTGTGCATAAAAGGAATCCTCCCTTTGAGGGAGGTGCCTGAACAACGTGTTCATTCTGCGGGATCTCTGCCTTCCACTCAGGCCACACTCTGTTTTGCTTTGCATACTGAAGGCTGCTGAAGGCTGTTGCCAAATACTAATCTCTCTGTCTCCTCAGAATCCTCTGCTGACAGTACCCTCTCCTGGATCCTTCTGGACACTTCGGTTTCTACCCCAGACTGACCAAGGCTCTCATCTTGGTATCAGCCAGTTACCATTGCCGGCTAGAAGTTCACACAGACCTTCCAGGTTTCCTGCCACCTCCTCTATTTGGTCTGTATGGGTCGTCCCTCTGGTCTGGGTATCGTGGCATTAAGATCACCTGGTGTTGCGACGGGGGAGCCCCTATATAGGGGTACACCTTGCCCGGTGCTCCACTACGTGGTTCTGTGTTGTGGTCCAGAGGGTTCTTCCCTCAGGCACCTTTTCCATTTGTTTGCTTTATTTAATAAACATCCTTGGTTTTTGGAAGCTCATTCTCCTGTCTCTTGTGTATCGGGTATACAGCTACCACTGCACCATCAGTGGTCCAGTGAGTCCACTATACACCTTCACGCCCTGTGGGCGTAACAGCCTCCTTCTTTAAGCCGAAGATCGATATGATCAGAGAAAGCTTTGGCCCGCAGCCCCCAATGCCCCTCTTAGCTGATCAGCCCTGTTTTTCCAAAACCAGGTTCTCCACCATGACAGAAGATCAGCTCTCCACCCTCCTGTCAAGATCACAACTCACCACTTGTGTGCTTGACCCGCTCCCGTCCCACCTCATCCCTAACTTTGCCACAGTCTTCATCCCAACTCTAACACACCTCTTCAACATTTCACTTACAAATGGTGTCTTTCCTTCATCCTTCAAACATGCCTCAATCATACCCATCCTCAAAAAGCCCTCCCTCGACCTATCCTCTGTGTCTAACTATTGCCTGATATCTCTTCTCTCTTATGCCTCAAAACTACTGGAACAGCAGGTATATCTTGAACTGTCCTCCCACCTCTCCTCCTGTTCCCTCTTTGACCGGTTACAATCTGGCTTCCGACTGCATCACTCAACTTAAACTGCCCTAACTAAAGTCACTAATGACCTACTAACCGCCAAGAGCAAGCAACACTACTCTGCCCTCCTTCTCCTGGACCTGTCTTCTGCCTTCGACACCGTGGACCATTCCTTCCTGCTACAGATTCTCTCATCTCTTGGCATCACAAACTTGGCCCTATCCTGGATCTCATCATACCTAGAAAACTGAACATTTAGTGTCTCCCTCTCACACACCACCTCCTCACCTCGCCCCCTGTCTGTCGGTGTTCCTCAAGGCTCAGTCCTAGGACCCCTACTCTTCTCCATCTACACCTTCGGCCTGGGACAGCTCATAGAATCCCATGGCTTGCAGTATCACCTCTACATCGATGACACGCAGATCTACCTATCTGGACCTGACCTCACCTCCATACTGACCAAAATCCCACAATGTCTGTCTTCTATTTCAGCCTTCTTTTCTGCTCACTTTCTCAAACTGAACATGGACAAAACAGAATTCATCATCTTTCCCCATCTCACTCTACCCCTCCACCAGACCTATCCATCAATGTCAATGGCTGCTCGCTTTCCCCAGTCCCGCACGCTCGGTGCCTTGGGGTGATTTTCGACTCCGCCCTCTCTTTCAAACCATATATCCAAGCCCTTGCCTTCTCCTGCCGCCTCAAACTCAAAAATATTTCCCAGATCCGCGCATTCCTCAACCATGAAACCACAAAAACACTAGTGCACGCCCTTATCATCTCCCGCCTCGACTACTACAACCTCCTACTGTTTGGCCTCCCCTCCAGCACTCTGGCACAACTACAGTCCATCCTACACTCTGCTGCCCGACTAATCCACCTGTCTCCCCGCTATTCCCCAGCCCCCCCCCCATGCCAGGCCCTTCACTGGCTTCCTATTGCTCAGAATCTCCAGTTCAAAACCCTAACCATGACATACAAAGCCATCCACAACCTGTCTCCTCCATACATCTGTGACATGGTCTCCTTGTACCTACCCGCACACAACCTTCGAACCTCTCAAGATCTCCTTCTCTACTCCCCCCTCATCTCTTCTTCCCACAACCTCATACAAGACTTCTCCCATGCTTACCCCATACTCTGGAACTCTCTGCCATGACACATCAGCCTCTCACCAACAATGGAAACCTTCAAGAAGAACCTGAAGGCCCACTTGTTCCGACAAGCCTACAGCTTGCAATGATCCTCGGTCTACTGAACCACCGCACAACCAGCTCTACCCTCTCCTAGTGTGTCCTCATCCATCCCTGTAGACTGTGAGCCCTCGTGGGCAGGGTCCTCTCTCCTTCTGTACTTGTGTGTCCCTTGTCTTGGACATGTTTATTGTACTTGTCTATACTTCCCCTTTTCACATGTAAAGCGCCATGGAATAAATGGCGCTATATAAATGTATAATAATAAATTATAATAATATGTATACACTGTATATGTATATAGATAAAGTGAGAGACTGTATATACAAGAATAAATGAATAAATATGATCAAATAAGTAGATAAATCAATATATAAAAAAGTGATGACACGGACATGTCATAGTTATTGCAAATATAAATCATAAACATCTTAAAATACTAGAAGTATCTGTTATGTCAGGAACAATAGAAGCGCCTTCTACCTATCAAAGACCAGTAAAACAAATTACTGAGCACCACTAAGTCTGTCTCAGCAGCAAAAGAAATGTTTGAAGTGCTAAGTGATCCTTTGACTATCTGTCAGATTCGCTTACAATAAACATTGCAGATTTGAGAAAGAAGAAGAGGTGTGGATGGACCGATGAGGATGATCTGTAATAGAAAATGTTTCAAAGAAGAGTTGTGGTAGAAACAAAATTCACATCCCCTTTCTCTTTGCGATTAAGCCAATGGCTAATATATTGTTTCATAATTCATTATTATTTACTGGCCTTTGCATAGTCCTATTGTTATATTAGACAAAAATAAGCTGATTCTGCCTTCATGTACTCTGCTCAATGTCAGCCCTCCACTAAAGTAATAAGAAATATTACGATGAGTCAGTGCCACTATTGCATTATACTCCAATGCATCAATGGACAGGGATGTCCTTCCTAATGTCATCAAATTAAACAGAAGCATTTAAGAAACAGCTCATAGGGCTATCTTCCATTTATCAGTTTCTGTTTTTCATTTCCTTTTTCCAAGAGCCATAATTTTTTTATTTTTCTTTTAACGTCATCCGATCTCTTGAACTATATACAGCAATACCATAGTAATGCTGCATATAGGAAAAATCACAGTCTGCTATGAAAATCAATCACATGAGTACTGTTATGACAGTCATAGGGGGCTGTACAAAGGCGGGATGTTCCCACAGCAGCTGTACAGGACCGGACGCCTAATGGCCACTCACAAAAAACTGACCGCAGCCGTGTCTGCTGTACTGTAATGCGGCTGGCAGCAGACACGGCAACATGGATCACAGTCTGTCTCATAAGCTGCAGACCGCAGAGACCTCAGCGTGCTCATTCAGGCTGTGCGATGATGTCATTGTCTCGCACCATTCTGCAGGTCGGAAGAGAAGACGGAAGCTGCGGTCTCGGGAATCAGATTGAGTTGAGTGTAAACTTCATTATTTTTTATAAGAACAGGCTGTGTGGCCATCACACTATCTGTTGGGCAGCTGGGGCTATCACTCTTATATGTCGGCGGAACTGGGGCCTTCATACCATATATATTGGGAGAACTGGGGCCCTCATACCATATATATTGGGAGAACTGGGGCCCTCATACCATATATATATATATGGGGTAATGGAGACCATCATACTATAAATATGGTGCAGTGGGGACCATCATACTATATAATCATCTAATTCTGTCTGTCTGTCTGTTTGTAAGGGAAATCCTGCGTCGCTGATTGGTCACACCCGGCCGGCCGTGACCAATCAGCGACAGGTGCAGTCCAGCCGTGAATTGGCGAGGAATTCGAATGACGCACTCAACCCCTACAGTCAGGAGATCTGCAGCGCTAGCCGCCGCTGATCTCCCAACGGTTTCCGCAGATCATCTCCTGCCGCACGGAGTTCAGCGGCGTCGCAGCCGGGAGATGACCGGCACTTGCCTCGGTATTTGAACCACGCTTTTCTGATTGGTCACGCCTGGTGACCAATCAGCGATATTGGCGCGAAATTTAACCCTCACTCACAGCGCGACGTAGTTCACTCATCTTTACTGAGCAAGTTCTGTCTTAAATCTTCATAAATAAACTACATACATATTCTAGAATACCCGATGCGTTATAATTGGGTCACCATCTAGTACTATTTATAAGTGGCAGTGGGGACCATCACACTATATATGAGGAAGTGTAGGAACATGACACTAGATATATATATATATATATATATATATTGCGCCAGTTAATATTTATATTGACTCTGGTTACCCCTATTTCTTTGATTGGCACTTGCCTGATCATTATACTTAGACATTAAGCACTTTATTATTCATTTCAGGGGTAAGCATGCGCTTGATTATTTGCACTTTTTGCTGGCACTGGACTCTGGGATTGGTTCCTCATTTTTGCTCTCTCCTTTTTTGTATTTTGTACTGTCTAAATGTATATTATTACTGTTATGACTTTTTGATATGAGACTAATTAAATTTGCCATTTTATATATATGCTCCTTTTCTTCTCCCATCATTATATATTCTATGGAGCTTGAGCTTGATCCAGTTTTTGGAACATTTTGTTGCTAATTGCACTTTTTTGCCTCTGAGTAAATCATGCTACCTGGTGTTTGTCATGATACAAGTGCTGGGTGACCGGCACTGCTGGGGTTAATGTTCTGACCTCAGTGCAGACTCTCACCTACACATCTGGTACCTATTATGGTGGCCTCTCATTGGTTCTGGGGAGGCTTCTTATAGCCTCAGGAAGCTTCCATCCCCCATCAGTTATACTTTCGCCCTTGGCATTGTGTGGTGATGCCTGAGTGTGTTAGTGCTGTGTTCTGGTTGCATGATTCTCTGTGTATGACTCAGTCTGTTCTCTGGATTTTGCTTTGGATTCTGCCTGGTACCTTCTACGTCTGTTTGGTTTTGATCTCTGCTTGGCCCTGACTATCCGTTCTGTCTCGTCCCTGGTACTTTACTGATATCTTGTGTATGACCTTTGGCTTTGTCTGACCTCCCGTCTGTTTATCCCTCCTGTACCTCGCTTGCCTGTACTGTGCATGACCCCCGCTTTGCCCGACTTTGAGTTTTCTACCTTCTTTGAAAGCAGGACGCTAAGCCCCGCCCCCTTGCAGTCACATGACCGTAGGTCCCGTGCCGGCTTGCTAAGCATCTACATTCAGGTCCTGTGCATCTTTATTTTCCGGCTGTTCTTGTCCGCAGGGGTCCCTATGGTGCGGGTGAGTCCCTGCTTAGCGGAGGCTGTACGCCGGCGCTGTCAGGACCCTGACATTATAACTGACCATTAAGTTTTTTGGGGGTTTTTTATGCAGAGAGTTATGGATCCCATACAGTCTCTAGCTGACCAGATGAAAAGTCTGAGTCAGATGTTTCAGGGTTTATCTCTGGAGCAGCAAGCTCTGGCTCGTTCTCAGCAGCAGGTTTCTGAGACAGTGCGGGGAGCTCTAGCTGCTGGTCTCTGGGGGCTGGGGCGAGTGATGTTGTTTTGGTGTCCCCAGAACCACCTGTTAAACTGCCTGACTTTTTTTCTGGAAACAAAAAGGAGTTCAGGGTCTTCATGGAGGGGTGCAAACTATTTTTTAGTTTGAGACCACGTTTCTCTGGGGACGAAAGTCAGAAGGTTGGGGTCATTATGTCTCTGTTAAGAGGATCTCCACAAGCTTGGGCTTTCTCCCTTGCTCCCACTGCCCCTGAGAGAGTGTCTGTGAATGCATTCTTTGAGGCCCTCTGGCACATTTATGATGAGCCTGACCGAGTGCGATTGGCAGAGGACATGGTGATTAGCGTCTGTCAGGGGAAACACTCAGCTGAGTGGTTTTGTACTGAATTCCGCCCCTGGGCCGCAGAGGTCTCTTGGAACAACGCTGCACTCCGAGGACTCTTTCACAGAGGCTTGTCTGAGCGGCTGCAGGATGCCTTGGCGTTACATCCCGCACCTAACTCTCTCGAGGACTCCATGACCCAGGCCGTCCGGATGGACCACAGGCTGCAGGCCAGAGGGGTGATGTAGGTGGAAAATCCATTGTTCCCCAGTGGAAAAGAGACTGCCCCTGAGCTTATGGATGTAGGCGCCCTCTCCCTGAAGGATACGGAGAGAAAACGCCGGAAGGACAAGCAGTTATGCTTTTACTGCGGTAAAACGGGACATTGGAAAAGGGAGTGTCCTGATTGCTCGTCTTCAACCTGGTCGGCGGGAAACGACTAGGTCTGGATAGTCAACGGGGAGACTACTCAGACCCTCAGGTACCCTTTTCCTTATTTTCTAAAGTGTTACTGCATGTGGAACTGTTTGTGGACGGTAGTTCTTTTTCCTCCACAGCCTTTGTGGACTGCGGATCATCGATTAACCTCATTGACTCCCAATTGGTCACACGCTGTAAGATAGGGACAGTTAGGCTCAAGGTTCCGATCAAGGTGATGGCAATTGACTCCTCTCCCCTCACTAAGGAGGGAATTCTCTTTATGTCTGACTTGTTTTCGCTCAGAGTGGGCGCTACTCATGTGGAAAACCTAAGTTGTTTTGTTCTGGACAATCTACCTGCAGGGTTGGTGTTGGGCATGCCCTGGTTACAACGTCATAACCCAGTTATTAACTGGAAAACAGGGGAGATTGTTCAATGGGGGTTTAATGATTTTAAGTTATGTGATAAATCCGCACTGCTGGTTGAACCTGTTAAATCTGTGTCTGTATCATCTGTCGAGCTGGAAGGTATTCCGGAATGCCTGAAGGACTTCGAAGATGTATTCTCCGAAAGCGAGGCTGAGACGTTACCACCACATAGACCCTTTGACTGCGCCATTGAGCTGGTCCCGGGGGCTAAATTACCTAAAGCCCGCCTGTTTAATTTGTCCAGTCCTGAGCACTTGGCTATGAAGGAGTACATTGCTGAAAGTCTGAGCAAAGGACACATACGTCCTTCAGTCTCACCTGTGGCAGTAGGTTTCTTTTTTGTAAAGAAAAAAGATGGCGGGTTACGTCCCTGTCTCGATTTTCGGGAGCTTAATCAGATTATGGTATGGAATACATACCCCCTTCCGTTGATTTGTGTAACCAACTATCAGGGGCAAAGTGGTTTTCTAAACTGGTTCTTCGGGGGGCATATAATTTGATCAGGGTCCGAGAGGGGGATGAATGGAAAACCGCGTTCCTCACAACCGAGGGACTTTTTGAAAATTTAGTCATGCCGTTTGGTCTTACAAACACCCCCGCCATATTTCAGAATTTCATCAACGTGGTATTCTCGGATCTCATTGGTCGTTTTGTCGTTATCTACTTAGATGATATTTTGATATACTCCTCCGTCAAGCATTTTCATTTGGAACATGTACGAACTGTTCTCCAAAGACTGAGAGAAAATCATCTGTCTGCCAAATTGGAGAAATGTGTATTCTGTGTGCAAGAATTGTCTTTTTTGGGATTAATTGTATCCGGTGAGGGTTTTCGCATGGACCCCAAGAAGGTGCAGGCCATTGCGGATTGGGTGCAACCCCGAGATCTTAAGGGTCTTCAGCGCTTCTTGGGGTTCGCCAATTATTAGCGCAAATTTATCCGGGGGTTTTCGCAAGTGGTCAAACCTCTCACGGATCTAACATGCAAAGGTGCGGATGTGAGAAATTGGTCCTCACTCGCAAAAGAGGCCTTTGCGACGCTGAAAAAATGTTTTATGTCTGCTCCTGTCTTGGTACATCCAGATCCTTCCAAACCATTTGTGGTGGAGGTGGATGCCTCCGAGGTAGGGGTGGGGGCAGTGTTATCCCAAGGGTCTGCCATTCTAACCAACCTCAGGCCATGTGCTTTCTTTTCCAGGAAGTTCTCTGCTGCTGAAAGAAACTATGATGTAGGCAATAGAGAGCTTCTTGCGGTCAAGTTGGCATTTGAGGAATGGAGGCACTTTTTGGAGGGGGCCAGTCACCCGGTTACTGTGATCACTGATCACAAAAATTTGTCACACATTGAGTCTGCTAAAAGATTAACGCCCAGACAGGCCCGTTGGTCACTTTTTTTTTTTCTCATTTTACTATTACATTCCGTCCAGGGTCAAAAAATGTCAAGGCTGACGCCTTATCTCGTAGTTTTCACCCTGTGTCTGCCCCTGAGCCACCGTCCTCCATCCTGCACCCTGGGGTGGTGTTAGCAGGGATCTCGTCTGAATTGGAACGGGAAATTGAGGGGGCCCAGTCGCTGGCTCCTGCAACCAAGCCAGGGGGCAAGTTGTTTGTCCCAGAGCAACTTCGCCTTAAACACTTGCAAGTGTTCCACGAATCCAAGTTGTGTGTTCACCCTGGTATATCAGCCAATGTGACTGGCGGTGGCTAGGATCTTCTGGTGGCCTACTCTTGGTTCTGATATAAAGAAATTCATTTCTGGTTGTGGGGTCTGCGCTTATTCTAAAAGCTCCCATAGCCGGCCGGCGGGGGAGCTGATGCCCTTGGAAGTTCCCGAAAGACCGTGGACCTATCTGTCCATGGATTTTATTACCAATCTTCCCTCTTCCAGGGGTAATACGGAGGTATGGGTAGTGGTGGACAGATTTTCAAAGCAGGCTCATTTTGTACCCCTGTCCGCATTACCTTCTGCTGAGACCTTATCCAGATTGTTTGTGCAGCATGTGGTCCACTTGCATGGGGTACCCCTGAATGTGGTGTCTGATGGTGGTGTGCAGTTTGTGGCTAAGTTTTGGTGTGCTTTCTGCAAAAAATTAGGGATATCTCTGTCCTTTTCATCTGCATACCATCCTGAGAATAATGGTCAGACGGAACGCACTAATCAGTCTCTGGAACAGATCCTCAGATGTCTGACTTCTACTAGACAGAATGACTGGTGTGATACACTGCCGTTGGCTGAATTTGCCTTCAATAGCCGGGTAAGTCAATCCACTGGTATGTCCCCTTTCTTGATCATCTATGGGTTCAGTCCTCATTTTGGTGAGTTTTCTCATCTGGATTCGGGGTGCCCCGGGGCTGAGGACTCTTTTCAGTGGTTAAAAGATACATGGGCAGAAGTCCAGCGGCGCATATCAAGGTCTCAAGGCAGGTATAAGTTTTTCGTGGACAGGAAACGAACACCTGGTCCCATGTTTCAGGTTGGAGAGAAAGTTTGGCTCTCCACGTGAAAAATTAAGTTAAAGATTCCGTCAGCCAAGTTGGGCCCCAAATTCATTGGCCCGTACAAGATTGTGGAAAAAATCAACCCAGTAGCATACAGGCTGTGCCTTCCACCCTCTTTCAAGATCCCTAACGTCTTCCATAGATCTCTATTGAAACCATTTGAAGCAGTGCGGGGAGAATCTGAGTCCGCTGCTCCTCCGGTTTCGGTTGAGGGACATGTGGAATATGAGATTGGTCACATCGTAGATTCTAGGTTGGTACGGCGGTCAGTACAGTACCTAGTTTATTGGAAGGGGTATGGGCCGGAGGACAGGTCCTGGGTGCCGGCCTGGTTGAAGCATGCGGATCGTCTGGTTCAGGCTTTCCATGCTAGATACCCAGGCAAGCCCTGGGGTCCAGAGGCCCCCTGTTGAGAGGGGGGTACTGTCATGATACCAGTGCTGGGTGACCCGCACTGCTGGGGTTAATGTTCTGACCTCAGTGCAGACTCTCACCTGCACACCTGGGACCTATTATGGTGGCCTCTCATTGGTTCTGGGGAGGCTTCTTATAGCCTCAGGAAGCTCCCATCCCCTGTCAGTTATACTTTCGCCCTTGGCATTGTGTGGTGACCCCTGAGTGTGTTAGTGCTGTGTTCTGGTTGCATGATTCTCTATGTATGACTCGGTCTGTTCTCTGGATTTTGCTTTGGATTCAGCCTGGTACCTTCTATGTCTGTTTGGTTTTGATCTCTGCTTGGCCCTGACTATCCGTTCTGTCTCGTCCCTGGTACTTTACTGATATCTTGTGCATGACCTTTGGCTTTGTCTGACCTCCTGTCTGTTTATCCCTCCTGTACCTCGCTTGCCTGTACTGTGCATGACCCCTGCTTTGCCCGACTTTGAGTTTTCTACCTTCTTTGAAAGCAGGATGCTAAGCCCCGCCCCCTTGCAGTCACATGACCATAGGTCCCGTGCCGGCTTGCTAAGCTTCTACATTCAGGTCCTGTGCATCTTTATTTTCTGGCTACGGTGCGGGTGAGTCCCTGCTTAGCGGAGGCTGTACGCCGGCGCTGTCAGGACCCTGACAGTGTTGCTATCTATATATAGGAAGCTGTACAGCCTCATACTATATATATGGAGGGGCAGTGAGGACCTTCATACTATGTATAGGGGGAAATGGGGTCCTTCATACTATATATAGGGGCAGTGGGGACATCATATTGTATATAGGATACTATGTAGCAAATTTACTATATTTAGGGAACTCTGGGGTCCTCAAAGTATAGTAAAGGACTTTGGGGACCTTCATATTGTGCATTGCGGCTCTAGGACCATCATTCTGTATATACAGAGCTGTGTGGACACTCAGAACACATTATTTGTTATGAACGGGTACATTATTAGTTTTGATAGGGGCACTTGGATTCCATCATTTTTTGGGGAAGACATGGTTACCTTTAAGTGGACACTCAAGGGTATTTGTTGCTGAAACGGGGCACTTGGAATATTATATTCTTCAAAGGAGCATATAGGGCCTTTGCACAGTAGGGGCATTAATACTTTCTATGGGGCACTTACATTTTTTGGGAAAGGGAGTAATCATAGTAATGACATAATTTTTAAAATATTGGGGTCAGTGTTTAACTCCACAGGTGCACACAGATTGGGAAAGTTTTTGTAGGATGGGAATAGATGGAGACGTCACTGAAAATGTGAGAAGTCAAATATGTTTTTGTTGTAATCTGTACAGACGAGTTGTGGCTTGAGAAGTTATGTCGATCTGGGCCAGTTGGAAAAGACGAGAAAAGTGAATGACCCAAATCAGAAAGAATGTCAGCTGTAAGTTACTATTTATTACTGTGCTGTAATCACGTGTATGTTCTCTGGTACTGGTATCTACCAATATACGGTAACTGTAAGGTGGGAATATTGCTCTTTTTAGTAGTGTTTTCTTTTTTTTATTTAATGTGTTTCAGTCATGATGTAGTAGAAGGTATATGGTGGTATCATTGATCTTTGTATAGAATGTTTTGTTATGTAGAGGTAATGGTGATATTATAATATTATGGATTTGCTGTCTAGTGGTTATGGTAGTGGACATTGTGTAGCCGTATTGCTTTGGCTTTTTGATCTTTGCGTTGTGTGTTTTGGTTAGCATTGCAACAGTGGTATATTGTAATTGTTTATGTATAGATGCTATTTTGAATGGCTATAGGGGGGTCGTATGGGAAGACATGCACTTTGGGGCTTGGGCCCCTGATCTTATGGGACGCTAGCAACGCCCCTGCCATAATATGTGTTTACATGTCCGTATTTCTGGAGTTGGACGTATGCTCGTTAGCAAGCTTAGTTATGGTACCATATCTAAGCAGTAAGCTTGGTTCTGGTACTGTATCGATGTAGTAATATAGATTCTGGTACCATATGTATGCAGTAAGTTTGATTCTGTTCCCATATCTATGTAGGAGGCTTGGTTCTTTTCCCGTATCTATGTAGAAAGCTTGGTTCTGTTGCTGTATCTATGTAGTAGATTTAGTAAGCTCTGTTCTGCTCCGTTATCTCTGTAGTAAGTTCGGTTATGCTCCCTTGTCTCTGTAGTAAGCTCAGTTCTTCTTCCTTATTTCGGTAGTAAGATAGGTTATGCTCCTTTATCTCTGTAGTAAGCTTGGATCTGCTCCCATATTTCTTTAGTAAGCTGCTTTCAGTTCCCATAACTACATAGCAATCTTGATCCTGTTCTCATGGCTATGTAGTCAGCCTACTTCTGTTGCAGTATCTACCTAGGCAGTAAGCTTGCTTTTGCTCACATATCTATGCAGCTCTCTTTGTTCTGTTTTCATATCTATGTACCAGCCTATTTTTAAGCCTTGTATCTCTGTTGCTCTAATGCAGCGGCCAGAGATATGCAAGGCAAAGGTGGGCCACCGCCACTCGAGGGCCACTGCCTTGTGATTGCTCTCCAGGCTGAAAAGTATCAGCCAGCCCCTGGGTCTGTAGCATATCCCCGATCAACATCAGGCCGGTGTGCTGTAAATTCCAGACTATAGAATAACGGAAGATTTCTCAGTTGGATAAATAATGTTTTCTTATCATTATGCGGATGCCTGGGTATATATGCGTCATTTATGTGAGGAAGAAAGCACTTTCATGACTAATATTAAAAAGAAACCCCCAAAGAATGTGTCATGAGTAGTGTTGAGTGGGCACTGTAATGATGAGGTGTTTGTTACGCGAATCGGTCAATTTTGACTGCTCAGGTGCTTGATTCGAGTAACAGGTATGATGGAAGTCAATGGGAAACTAATGCATTTTTCTGGCAGACCCTCCCAGGAGATTTGAGGGGCATTAAAATTGCTAAAATAGATGGATAAAGTGCTCAAATAAAATGGGAACATCATGGAAAAGATGCCTAGATGCATCTGTCTACTGTCCTCCCTAAAGCTGACATCTTCATCTCCGTTTGTGGCACCATAATAATGCCTAGGCAGCAGGCTCTCTGTTTAGGTGTTATGTTTGCCGCCAATCTTTCCTTCACCTCCTATGTACAATCTCTTGACAGCTCTTGTCCCCTGCACCTAAAGAACATCTCTAGAATCCTCCCCTTTCTCACCATGAAAATTACAAAAACCCTCACTGCTGCCTGATTGACTCCTGCCTTAACTACTGTAATTCTCACTCGACTTTCCCCTCTCCAGTCCATCCTTAACCTCTTCATGACCAAGCCTATTTTAATCTTAATGACCAGGCCATTTTTTGCAATTCTGACCAGTGTCCCTTTATGAGGTAATAACTCAGGAACGCTTCAACGGATCCTAGCGATTCTGAGGTAAATTTAGGTCGATAATTTTTGCGTTTATTTGTGAAAAAATCAGAAATTTGGTGAAAATTTAGAAAATGTCGCAATTTTCAAATTTTGAATTTTTTTTCTGTTAAACCAGAGAGTTATGTGACACAAAATAGTTACTAAATAACATTTCCCACATGTCTACTTTACATCAACACAATTTTGGAAGCAAAATATTTTTTTGTTAGGAAGTTATAAGGGTGAAAAGTTGACCAGCGATTTCTCACTTTTACAATAAAATTTACAAAACCATTTTTTTTAGGGACCACCTCACATTTGAAGTCACTTTGAGGGGTGTATATGGCAGAAAATACCCAAAAGTGACAACATTCTAAAAACTGCACCCCTCAAGCTACTCAAAACTACATTCAAGAAGATTATTAACCCTTCAGGTGTTTCACAGGAACTAAAGCAATGTGGAAAGAAAAAATGGACATTTTAATTTTTCCATCGAAAAATTTCTTTTAGCATCAATTTTTTCATTTTCACATGGGCAACAGGATAAAGTGGATCCTAAAATTTGTTGGGCAATTTCTCCTGAGTACACCGATACCTCATATGTGGTCATAAACCACTGTTTGGGCGCACGGCAGGGCTCGGAAGGGAAGGAGCACCATTTGACTTTTTGAATGGAAAATATGCTGGAATATTTAGCGGTTGCCATGTCACGTTTGAAGAGCCCCTGTGTGCATAAACATTGGAGCTCCTCCACAAGTGACCCCATTTTCGAAACTAGACCCCCCAAGGAACTTGTCTAGATGCATAGTGATCACTTTGAACCCCCAGGTACTTCACAAATTGAGCTGTAAAAAAAAAAGTACTTTTTTTCACAAAAATTTTCTTTTAGCCTCAGTTTTTTCATTTTCACATGGGCAACAGGATAAAATGGATCCTAAAATTTGTTAAAAAATTCCTCCTGAGTACACCGATACCTCATATGTGGTCATAAACCACTGTTTGAGCGCACGGCAGGGTCCGGAAGGGAAGGAGCACCATTTGACTTTTTGAATGGAAAATTAGCTCCAATCGTTATCGGACACCATGTCGCATTTGCAGAGCCCCTGTGTACCTAAACATTGGAGCTCCCCCACAAATGACCCCATTTTGGAAACTAGACCCCCTAAGGAACTTATCTAGATGTGCAGTGAGCACTTTGAACCCAAAAGAGCTTCACAAAAGTTTATAACACAGAACAGTGAAAATAAAAAATATTTTTTTTTCCTCAAAAATGATTTTTAGCACACTATTTTTAATTTTCACAAGGCAAACAGAAGAAATTGGACCACAAAAGTTGTTGTCCAGTTTGTCCTGAGTACGCTGGTACCCCATTTGTGGGGGGGAACCACTGTTTGGGCACACGGCATGGCTCAGAAGGGAAGGAGCGCCATTTGACTGTTTGAAATGCAAATTACTTCTAATCGTTAGCGGTCACCATATCGTGTTTGGAGAGCCCCTGTGTGCCTAAACATTGGAGCTCCCCCACAAATGACCCCATTTTGGAAACTAGACCCCCTAAGGAACTTATCTAGAAGCATAGTGAGCACTTTGAAGCCCCAAGTGCTTCACAAAAGTTTATAACGCAGAGCAAAATATTTTTTTTCCTCAAAAAATTATTTTTTAGTGCGCAATTTTTTATTTTTACAAGGGTACGAGGATAAATTAGACCCCAAAAGTTGTTGTCCAGTTTGTCCTGAGTACGCTGGTACCCCATATGTGGGGGGGACCACTGTTTGGGTACACGTCGGGGCTCGGAAGGGAAGTAGTGACATTATGAAATGTTGACTTTGATGGAATGGTCTGCGGGCATCATGTAACATTTGCAGAGCCCCTGATGTACCTAAACTGTGGAACCCCCCACAAGTGACCCCATTTTGGAAACTAGACCCCCCCAAGGAACTTATCTAGATGTGTTGGTGAGCACCTTGATCCCCCAAGCGCATCACAGAAGTTTATAACGCAGAGCCGTGAAAATAAAAAATAATTTTTTTTTCCTCAAAAAAAAGATTTTCAGCCAGCAATTTTTTATTTTCACAAGGGTAGCAAGATAAATTGGACCCCAAAAGTTGTTGTACAGTTTGTCCTGAGTACGCTGGTACCCCATATGTGGGGGGAACCATTGTTTGGGCACACATAAGGGCTAGGAATGGAAGTAGTGACGTTTTGAAATGCAGACTTTGATGGAATGGTCTGCGGTCATCGTTACGTTTGCAGAGCCCCTGATGTGCCTAAACAATAGAAACCCCCCACAAGTGACCCAATTTTGGAAACTAGACCTCCCAAGGAACTTATCTAGATGCCTGGTGAGCACTTTGAACCCCCTAGTGCTTCACAGAAGTTTATAATGCAGAGACGTGAAAATAAAAAAATAAAAAATTTCCACAAAAATATTTTTTTAGCTCCCAATTTTTTATTTTCCCAAGGGTACCAGGAGAAATCAGACCCCCAAAGTTGTTGTGTAATTTTTCCTGAGTACGCATTTACCCCATATGTTGGGGTAAACCATTGTTTGGGCACACGTCGGGGCTTGGAAGGGAGGGAGCACCGTTTAACTTTTTGAACGCAAAATTGGTTGGAATCAATGGTTGCACCATGTCGCGTTTGGAGACCCCCTGATGTGCCTAAACAGTGGAAACCCCTCAATTCTAACTCCAACCCTAACCCCAACACACCCCTAACCACAGCCCTAACCCCAACACATCCCTAACCCTAATCCCAACCCTAACCCCAACACACCCCTAATACTAATCCCAACCCTAACCATAACCCCAACCACAAGCCTAACTCTAATTCCAACCCTAACCCTAATTCCAACCCTAACCCTAATTCTAACCCTAATTCCAACCCTAACCCTAATTACAACCCTAACCCTAACCCTCTTTCCAACCCTAACCCTAACCCTATTTCCAACCCTAGCCCTCTTTCCAACCCTAACCCTAATTCCAAGCCTAACCCTAACCCTCTTTCCAACCCTAACCCTCTTTCCAACCCTAACCCTAACCCTATTTCCAACCCTAACCCTCTTTCCAACCCTAACCCTAATTCCAACCCTAACCCTCTTTCCAACCCTAACCCTAACCCTAATGGAAAAATAAAAATAATTTCTTTATTTTATTAGTTGATCCTGCCTATGGAGGTGATAAATGGGGGGGATTTACATTTCATTCTATTTTGATCACTATGAAAATGATCAAAATGAATGAATGGAAATTGGAGTACCAGGGGGTAGGAGGGGGGCGATTGGAAGCCGGGGGGAGCAGAGGGAAGGCGGGGGGAGATGATGACAGCGGCGGCACATCGCCACTGTCATTCAGTGGCGGGGGGGCAGATCGCCCCCGTAAGGCTACTTTCACACATCAGGTTTTCGGCGTCAGGCGCGATCCGGCGTCGTGCCGGAGCGCCGGATCCGGCAAATATTTCGTAAAACCGGATGTGACGGATCCGTTTTTCTGCCGGATCCATCTTGTTCTTGACAGACAAAACCGGATCCGTCTCATCCGGTTCATCCAGTTTTTGTTCCGTTTTTCGACGGATTACGCCGGTTCCGGTTTTTAAAATCGCCCCTTGTGGCCTTCCGAACGGGATTGGCTACTAAAAAACTATATATAGCGTGTTCCTACAGCCCTTCTTAGACAGGTTGTAGAGGAGAAAGTGCAGGTTGGAGAGAAGAGCAAGTTACTGGCGAAGATGGATGTTGTGATTGGAAATATATTAAAGAATTTGGCGGATTTTACAGTGGAGGCGAATCGTTTGAGGGTGATTGTTCTGGAGAAGGAGAGAGCGAAACAGCAGCACATCAGGCATCGTAGACGACGTTTGTGGATCCACCCCATCACAGCCAAGAGAATGACGCGTGGGGTCTATTCTACACTCTGCATGGACCTTAGACGAAACCCGGATAAATTTTTTGGATATGTTCGGATGAAAATGGAGAATTTTGATTACTTGGTGGAGCGCATTGCACACCTCATAAGAAAAGCGGACACCTATTGCCGCTTCTCTGTTTCACCCGCAGAGCATCTGATGGTGACTTTTTAAGGTAAGCCACATTTATTGGATGTGCTCGCATCAGAGCACACTTTCACTGCAATCTTGTTGGTGGTAGTTTGTATCTCCAAGTGTTATAGCTGAGTTTTGGTACATAATGCTGTGATTTTAAACTAATTGATTGTTTTTTAATTCCCCACAGATTTCTTGCAACTGGAGAATCCCTTTCGTCACTGCATTTCCAGTACAGACTCGGGATTTCCACCATATCTGGAATAGTGAAGTACACATGCCGTGCACTGTGGGACTCTTTAGCTGAAGAGTTTTTACCAGAGCCCACAACAGAGAGGTGGATTGAAATTTCAGAAAAGTTTCAACAGATATGTCAGTTTCCGAACTGCTTGGGCGCTGTGGACGGGAAACATCCGCATTGTAAAGCCAGCCGGATCGGGATCGGAATATTTCAATTACAAGAAATATTTTTCAATTGTCCTCATGGCCATCGCTGACGCGGAATACAAATTTATTGCTGTTGATATTGGGGCCTATGGCCGCTCCAATGACTCTCAAGTTTTCAAACTGTCTGCCATGGGGCGTAAACTGTATGGAAACACCTTCCAGTTCCCACCCCCTAGACCACTGCCGCAAACATCTGGTCCACCTATGCCATTTGTCTGTGTAGGGGATGAAGCCTTCCAGCTGTCAGAACACCTTTTGTCAGATTTCCTCCAAGAGTTGTCAGGTAACGATCAGGTCAGCATGGCGGCGGTCAGCCATATTCCATAGCGGCTCCCTTTCTCTGACGAGATCGATGAGGTGGTCCACATCAATCCCTCCATCCTCACCGTCAGAGTCGGGAGCACGCTGTGAAGGCTGTTAAAGAAAAAGACAAAAATAACATAATTAGCCTCCACAAAAGAAATGAAATAAAAAGTGCAAAAAAACAAAGCAAAAATATTATACTTACACGCTGGTGACCGCCGCATCGCTGTCGCCGACGACCCTGGGAGGCACTGCGAGGACCTCTTGGCCGAGCACCAGATTGGGAAGACTAGAGAAGAAAAGAAAAAATTTTATGTCTTTGGATGTAGGCATTTGTTTGCTGTGTGTGGTCTGCAGAACATTGTTTTCTATGTGTTGTGTGTAGTGTGATGTTGTGTTTCTGCGTTTGATGCAAAAAACTTACCAATTGTGAGCCCACTCCAGGTGTCTGTCCACCCCTTCCTTCTTCTTTTGGGAGCTCCTCTTCAGCTTGTGATTCCTGTTTTGAAATAAAAGGCAATGAATAGACATATATTACAGAGATGAAGGATTTAGGAAATAAAAACTTACCGTCAAACGCTGACGATGCGAGGGAGGGCTCCCAGAAGAAGATGTGCTGTCTTCCTGCTGGCCAGACTCCATGCCTGTGGGTGGTGTTACTGCTGCTGCCAGTGCTGCCAGTGCTGCCACTGTTGCTGCTGCTGCATCTCTTGGGCGGCTGTTGAATAAAGAGAAACAAAGGGCCAATGAATATCTTGATATTCCATGGCCCTAATTTGGAGGAATGGGGGATTTGATAATTGCCATCTCTCATCTGCTGCTGGACTCCCCTCCCGTTGTTCAGCATGCTGCTCCATTTGGGGTGGTGGTGGTGCTGATGGTGCTGCTGCAGTGGTCTCCTGCCTTCTCCTGCGCCTGGTTCCTGTCTTGGGTGGCATGTTGGGTGTGGCTGAGGGTCCCACTGTCATGCTTTTATATATGTGTCTTGTGGGCAGAGCTACTGAGCATGCTCAGACCAAAAAAACGGGATCCGGCGCATTGCGGCGCTCATAGGCTTTCATTGTGTGAAAAAGCCGGACACGGCGGATCCGGCGTGTCCGGCTTTTTCGCCGGAGACAAAAAACGTTACAGTAGCCGTTTTTTCCAGACGCCGGATCGCGACACATTGCCGGATTCGGCGAAAACCAGATGAAACGCATGGCCATCCGGCTCGATCCGGCTGTAATGCAAGTCAATGGGGGGGAAACCGGATCCGGCATTGCATTTCGCCGGATCCGGTTTTTGTCAAAAGTGCCGGATCGCGCCTGACGGCGAAAACCTGATGTGTGAAAGAGGCATTAACGGGTGGGGGGGTCAGATCGCTGTCGCAGCCATGTCCGATGCTACAGCAGCGTCGGACATGGCTGGATTGTAATATTTCATCAATTTTCATTGATGAAATATTACTATCGCTCTGATTGGCTGTTTCCCTTTTAACAGCCAATCAGAACGATCGTAGTCACGTGGGGGCGAAGCCACGCCCCCTATGCTGAAGAACAAAGCCCCTTGTATCTGCGTGTCGGGTGACCTTTCAGTGACCTAGGTCACCTGACCCGCAGGGGGGCTTTAAAGTTAAGACGCCACATAGGCGTCACTGGTCAGATTTGCACCAGTTTTCATGACGCCTATGTGACGTCATTTGTCGTGAAGGGGTTAATTCAGCAGCCAAGGTCATCTATCTGGCTAATCTGTACTCGAACGTGTCTGCTCTTTGTCAGTCATTGCACTGGCTGCCCGTACATTATACGATCCAATTTAAACTGCTTGTTCTCACCCACTAAGTTCTCCACAGTGTGGCACCCCCATAAATCTCCTTCATTTCTGTTTATCGGCCTACTCGCTCATTACACTCCGCAAGCAACTTTCGACTAACATCTGCATTAATCCGTACCTCCCACTTCTGGCTCCAAGACTTCTCCCGAGTTGCACCAATACTCTGGAATACTCTACCCCAATAAATTAGGACTAATCGCAACTTATACAGTTTTAAGCACTCACTAAAAACACATCTATTTAGAGCAGCCTATCACGTTCCCTAATCAAAGTTTTTTTATATATAGCCCATTCACTATTTCTCTGAACAATATTTAGAATTGAGAGTCCACAGTGGTTGATACCTTTTCATGACTAACTGAAAACATTTTATCAAATTGAAAGCTTTCAAGACTACTCAGGTCTCTTCATCAATCATAGAATAATACAAAATCTGAAGAATCACATACTTATACACAACAGGGCACAGAACTAATTCAATAGATAAGACAAGCGACGTCAAGCAGAACTATCATTGTCTTTATATGTGTTTTCTGTATTTCTCTGAACATAACTCTCCATCAAACTCCACCGCACCCAAAAGCAGTACAAATGTTGGCTGGTGACTAACTCATGCAATCTTTATCACTCATTTCCTCTAGATGGCTGGACCATCATTGTAAATAAGCACCAGCACTTTGTGTCTCCCCACCTCATTCTTATGAGCGGAGAGTCGTTATCTCTGCTTTAATTATTGTATTATCTTTAACGTTGCCACTTATGACTTGTATATGAACTGTTGAATTGTAAAATGCTGCAAAATATGTTGGTGCTATATAAAAAAAGAGATTATTATTATTATGAGAGGGGGAGAGAGATTAATTCAGAGTGTAGTCATAGTGCGAGACCAGTAGGTTACCCAAATTAGGGACTTTGAATAGGGGATGAAGAATAGTGAATTACCCATGTAAAGTGACTCTATACTGTTAAATACTAATTTCTGGAGTATCTGTGAAAGCTATTCACTATGCAAAAAGTAGATGGCAGCAGTACACAACACTGGTGTAGCCTTGTTTTGTGTTTCATTGTGAGTAAGATTAAGTAATATGCTAAACTAATTAAAAGCCAAATGTAAAATTAATCACTGGATATTATTAATAGCAACCCATATTGATTTACAAAGAAATGTGCTACCACAGAAGAGTATTAATCACTTGTTCAGAAAGTTAACTTTCTGGTGAGTACTTTCAGGTTTGACAAGGACACAATGTATGAGTAATACAATGAACAGAAAGTAGATAAGTATTCATTAAATAATTCTAAGCCAAGTTTAGACTGTGATCATAGGGCTCTGGTGGTGACAAGTATACAAAAAAGGAGCTCATGACTATAGACTATGAGCTGTACCCATCAGATTTATCCTTATGCTGTAAAGTCACCCATCTATCCTTCTTTATCATCCATGGCTCTCATACTGTGAGAAAATTTTGTAACGTGCTTTCCTGAATAATATATTACGTTCACAATAATACTGTAGGTTCACAGATGAGTCAGTAAACATGAAACAATGATTTTTACATCACTTGATATTAATAAACTTTCCCAAGTACAAATGTAACAGCTTTGACTAAAAGTATTCCTGCAAAATACATTGCAAAATTTGCAGCAGAACATCCCACCTATTATGTTCCATTAATACAGACTCTGATGTCTTCGTCTTTGAGTTTGGACCACATTAGGCATGAAAACACCATTCCTTCTATGAATGTCTGCAGTTAGGAGGGTCAAATTATGAAGGACCCCCACTCCTTCAAGAGCCCCAGCATCTATAGAAGAAACTACATGAATATTAGCAGTTCTGGATTACCAGTGTAGTATGGAAAATGCTTCTGGACCTTGTGACAGGGTCACTGGCACTGTGTGTGAGGGGAGATATGTGTCATGGAGATTGCTTTCCTCTGTGATCTAGAAACTCAGAAGTTTCTATTCAGCATGATATGTGCTGAAGGAGTTAAGCAGCCATGTTATGGGTGGGATTTTAGTTGAGTAGGTAAATGATGGGCGAGACAACTACTCACCACATCTCCACCTAAAGGGTGTGGCTGGGCAAATTAATTTCCATTTTTTTGCTATCTGTGTGTGTGTGGAGGTAGGAAACCTCCTGACTTCTAGTTCCTTTCGAGAGCTGCCATATGTCTTGTCCCAGAGGAACCTTGACAGGACTGTATATGAACTTTTTATTTTCATTTGAGCCATACAGGCTATTCTTCTGTTACCAGTTGAACCTTTTTTCAACACATTAGTCCTTTTATCTCCTTGTGAAGTAAATAGTAGAGCTAGAATAATCTGTTTGTATGTACTTACAACTAATTGCAATTTCTCTTGGATGAAAAATACCTTTAAGGAATAATCGGTCCATAGGAAATATCACAGAGCAAAAATAATTTGGTACAAAAGGTTATCTAAACAAACCTAAAACTTCATGGGCAATTTGTGAAAGTTTCCATAGTTCCGGAAAGTCTAGTAGCCAGCATCCCTTGTTTCCGTGACAACTAAATAAGAACATCTAAAAAGGTTTTACCAATATCTAAATATAGAAGTGTAGTTAATCAATGAACTGCAAACTGTAAGTAACATAACTCTGTACTGTGAATTTTAAAAAGCAAAGAAGTTTAATTTGCCATTTCATCATAGCTTAACTTCATATGATGTGTCACATTGTTTTCCATATTACTAAGGAAAACATTGCATTTCCCTTCCATATGATGAACACATGGTATTTTCATATTATGTGATGATACTATTGAAATAAGCTGTACACCCTTGTGTCCATCAGATGACCAGGACATATTTTATCCAATCTGTCCAGTAAAGAATGAATGTGAAATTACAGCAAGTAAAGATCCTTAAAAAACATAATGATTGTGATTTCTAATAAATGACAGAAAGTAGAGAGCTGAAAAACCACAAGGAATGTCTTTGTACATACGGGCCAGATTACTTTGCTCTCTTCATTCTCAGGAGGTGGACTTGATCTGCTCATCAGATGATTGTTTATGTCAATTTTCCTATTACGAAATTGGATGTGTTTCAGGTTTTCAATTCACCATTTTATCCTAAATTGAATTATGACAAGGCAACATGACATCAGAAATAAGCAAAAGTTGCTAAGGCCAAATAGTCTTCTAAGAAAAAATGGTATTTCTCAGTGTCAAATCACGGCAAGGCTGAAAGTCTCAAAGAAAAATCTACACAGTTCTTGAAAAGGTTGAAACTAAGTCAAATCATCTATAGCACAGTTCAACATCAGAGAAAATAACTACAGGAAATACATGGATTGGACTGCAGAGGAGTTGGATAAAGATAATTTCTGTTATAAAGCATCAATCAAACTATGACATCTGGAAGAATGATTGAAGAAGAAATGTTGAGTGCTACCATAAGTCCTGTATCATGCAGTATAGCATCCGGAGACCAATAATGTATAAAATTGCTGAATTAAGAATGAGATCTAAGTATCATTCTAAATCAACATCTCCCAATAATCCAGGAGTAACTTGGTGATGACCAATGCTTTTTCCAGAATGATAGAGACCATGTCACAATACAAAAGTAATAACTAAGTGTCTAGGCGAACAATACATTTATATTTTGGGCCCATTGCCAAGAAACTCCTGAGATCCAAAGCCCAATGAAAACCTTTGGTCAATTTTCAAAAAGCGGGTGGACAAACAAAAATACAGAAATTGTAATAAATTCAAATCACTGATTCGGAAGAATGAGTTTCTGTAAGTTAGGACTTGGCTCCAAAGTTTATAATCAAGAGGGTATTGCAGAATTCTTGAAAAATAAAAGTCAACACTGTAAATATTGAGTCTTTGCATAAACTTGATGTATTTGTCTTTAACGTTGAAAAACTTATGATTCCCTTAGAATTGCACTTCAATAGCCATACAAATATCTGACTAAAAGATCAAAAAACGCCATGGCAAAATAAGCCCTCATACAGCTCCACCAACTGAATGATGAAAAAAAATACAGGTCTCAGAAAATAGTGTCAATCAAAAAATATACATATATGTTTACAAAGTTCTTATTTTTTCACCACTAAAATAGTAAAAAACTGAACAAGTTTGGTATTCCCATAATGATTTCCATTCTCCCAATGAGGAGAATCAAATTGCCCAACATAAATCAACAATGAGATGAAAATAAAACATGTTACCTCTTCCGTCACACTTTACATCTGTGGGTCACAATGTGACAACTTTGATTTCAGGTTCTGGAATCAATACCTTTGACCAGACGAGGCTGCAATAGGTCCTCAAATTGAAGGGCAGAGAAGCCATCTGGATTTATAGGTTACAAACAGAACTCCATGGGCTCAATAGAGAATATGAGATATTCTATTGATAATATTACATTTGTCTAAGACATGTTTGGTCTCCATTGTACCTGTTATTACTTCCTTTTTCCAGGTATTCATACAATTTTTCTTGTTACAGGTCACCTTTGGGATCTACCAGGTATCGAGCATTCTAAATTGAATGATCCTTGCTCTTGTATTCTTATTTCCCTTCTATTCTCCTTTTCGCTCTTTCTCCATTTTTCTTCTCTATCTTTCCTTTTGACTCCCCCCTTCCCCCCCTTTTTTTCCTTTGGTTTTCCCCTCCCTGTATTTCTCTATTTTGACCCCCTCCTTGAACTTTCATTTTTCCCTTTTCCTTTCTTGCTCTCTTAGTGGCATTCTTGTTCCCCTTCAGACTTCCCTGTGATTCTTGCTACTCTCTCTTTCTTTCTTTCCATGTATTTCTAACCTGTCTGCTCTTTATGCATTTCTAATGCGTTCTACTGTGCATGTCAGATTTTTTTTCTGCCCTTTTTGGTTTTCTCCACTCAGTATTCTCACACATGTGCACCAGGTCTGCTACTTAACAATCTCTAATCCGCTTTACTACGCATGTCACATATTCTCACAGCCCCTTTTGGTTTTGCCCAGCTGTCAGTACCCTTGCACGTGAGCACTGGGTGATGCGCATGTCACCATTGTACAGTAGATAACGATGGAGGATGCTTTGATTCTCTGCCTCTTCCTCTTTTTATTTTTGCCTTTTAGCCTCTTGAGACACAGGCTGCTGTGGTATGACACGCTGTTCAAACACTGATGACTGACAGAACTGGTAATCACTGTGGTTCTTCAACTATCAAGGACAACATCTTCAAGGAGTTTGTATGTTCTCCCCGTGTTTGCGTGGGTTTCCTCCGGGTACTCCGGTTTCCTCCCACATTCTAAAGACATAATAATAGGGAATTTAGATTGTGAGCCCCATTGGGGACAGTGATGATAATGTGTGCAAACTGTAAAGCGCTGCGGAATATGTTAGCGCTACATAAAAATAAAGATTATTATTATTAACTATCTACTGACTTTGTGACTTTTCTTATTTCTTGAATACATTGCTATATCTTTTAAATCGTAGTGGTGTCTTTTATGTTTCAACTAATCAAAGACATATGCTCTTTTTGATACCAGTGATCCACCTGATTTTAGCTGTTTATATGTTATTTGACTTGCTAGGTTCACATTTGCGTTTGTGTGCGCAGCATATCATCTGCATGTCCAAACGCATGCAAAAACTCATGCAAATGCATGTTACTGCAGTGCTTTTTCTGCATCATCTTATGCATAACGGCCAAAAAATGTTGCGTGTGCATGCATTTGTATGCATTTTTGCATGCGTTTGAGTTGTTTATGCGCATGCGTTTGATATGACACCTGACACCCAATGGGCGTGTCTCATGGGATTTTTATATATACACTCTCCACAGATGCAATCCTCATCATTTGTATCCAGCTTCAAGATGGTTCTTAGTGTGGAGAGCTTCATGATTATTCTTGATTTGTCATTCAAATTGCCTCTTGCCTTTGCTATGGTTGTGAAGAAGAAAGAAGATGAGAAAGACGGAGAAGACGTTGTCATTGCTTTTGGGAACATCCCATCGTTGAAGTCCGAGAGAGCCGTGGAGCCTACCACTCGTTGTGCACAGAGCTGCATGAATACCCGGAGAAGTTTTTTGAGTACACGAGAATGTCGCAAACAGAGCTTCCATGACTTGCTGCAACGTGTCCAAGGATCCATCATCAGGCAGGACACACAGCTACGTCGAGCAATTCCTGCTGAGGAACGTCTGTTGGTGACCCTGAGGTACGTAAGTTTGAAGAATAAACACCTGTTAATAATATGATTGTTGTTTATCCATTTTTTTCTTAAAGTCATATAGTGATTTTTTTTTACATTTTCTGTTCTGCAGATTCCTGGGTACTAGAGAGACCTTAACATCTCTTCATTTCCAGTTACAGATTGGAGTGCCCACGCTTTCTGGGATTGTTGCAGACACCTGCCGTGCTTTAAGTGACGTTCTGTGTGCAGAATTCCCCCCCAACCCACAACTGAACTCTGGCTGGAAAATGCTGCCAAATTCATGGACATTTGTAATTTTCCCAACTGTTTGGGGGCTGTAGACAGCAAACACATTCGGATTATGAAACCTGCTGGAAGTGGGTCTGAGTATTTCAATTATAAAAAATACTTTTCCATAGTTCTCACGGCGATTGCAGATGCTGAGTGTCGATTTGTCGCCGTGCACGTTGGCTCATTTGAATGAGGAAATGACTCACAGACTTTCAAAAACTCTAACATGGGCCAACATTTGTATGGTAATAATTTTAATATTCCACAGCCACGACCTCTTCCCAACACTGAAGGACCGCCAATGCCGTTTGTTGTGGTTGGGGCTGAGGCGTTCTATATGTGTGCCAAACTCATAAAACCATACTCAAGTAGGGACTTGAATCACACAAAAAGGGTTTACAACTACTAACTGACAAGGGCACAAAGAACAGTGGAGTGTGCCTTTGAATTGCTGGTATCAAAATAGCGCATTTTGGGAACAGCAATCAATCTAAAAATTTGAGACAATTGATGAGGTTGTGAAAGCTTGTGATGTTCTGCACAAGTACATCCTGGTGAAAGAGTGACAACACTTAGAAATTGAGGAAACTGTTAATACCACATTGCGTGATTACCAAGATCACCCGCTGAGGAGTTCAGTGGAAGTAGCCCAAATGAGGGATAAATTTGCTGCCTACTTTGTTTCGGATATTGGACGTGTGGTATGGCAAGACAAGATGATTTAAGCCTCTTGTAAATATACCTGTATTGTTTGCTACTTGTACCTCTTTTGTTTTCTACTTGTATCTGTATTGTTAGTTAAGTTTAATAATAATAAAACCTCCACTGTAACACCCGTTATAACATACACACATGTTTGCGTTTTCAAACAAAGAGATAAGCACAGTTATTTTGAAAACAAAATTTTTTTTATTAACCAAAAAACAATAAATAAAAAGTGGGTTTAGGTTTGGCGGCGGGTTGAAGGTGTGACATTGTGCACTACGGGTGTGTCAGGCTGGGATAATTCTCTAGGTGTGGCTGAGGAAGTTGTTACTGGGGAAATATCACTAAATTGGAGGATTGGACCAGATATATTGGCAGGAGATGTAACGTTGGGGGAAGAGGACACATTAGTTGTGTAAAGCTAATTGGAAGGGATTGACACATTGGATGTGATAGAACCAAGGGAAGATGGGGAGATACTTGGAAATGGAGACACATTCAGAGGTGAGGGTGGAGGGAGTGTGAAATGTTTCACCGCTACTTTTCTGTTTCTGGCCTTTGTTTTGCTGATTCCTTGGCATCTTTTTCACTGTTCCTGTGGTGCTGAACTCAGCTGCATGGTGGAAGTGGAAGCCTGGGCTGCTGCACTCGGCTACGTGGTGGAAGTGGAAGGCTGGGCTGCTGCACTTGGCTGCGTGGTGGAAGTGGAAGGCTGGGCTGCTTCAGTCGGCTACATGGTGTAGCTTGGTACTGTTGGAACAGACCTAATGTCCAGTGGTAGTTGTGGTGCTGGATAGGTCACTTGGTGAGCAGACTGGTATCCAAGTCCTTGTGATGCTGGGAAAGGTGCTGGTGGATTCTGCCACTGATACTCTGCTGGAGCTTGTTGACCTATATGGAAAGAACTTTGTGCCTGCTGCTGATATTGGGACTGCTGCAATGCCTGGCTGTAAGCAGCCTGGCAGGCTTGCATCACGTTCAGCTGAAGGTCAGGCATTAGATTGTCCATCACGCACTGCTCTATTGAGGAAAATAAATGTCACGCCAGTCTATTAAGGTCGGCTTCAAGGCGGACAAGGCGTCTGTGGAAATCCTGGAAAAGTGTGTTCACCTGAGTGAACCTACGGTCCATTCTTTCAAAAACCACTTTCATTCCATCCTGGATAGTCGAGCTTAAGTGAATAAACTCGGGCATGAGTGTCCTCTCCAGGTTCCTCTGCCGCAGGTGAGCAGACCCAAGTAAAGTAGTGGCAGAGGACTGGGAGAGAGGAAAACCTGCTGGCTCGGCTGCATGATCCCCAGCCTGTGAAGCCTGCCTGGTTGCTCCATCACCGGTGAATGTTGGGGATTGTGCTGGTTTGTTGGCTATTCGATGTACTAAATCATAGTAACAACACAAAAGATATTCACGTTCGCTGAGCAAGCGCAACCTTCAGAAAAGAAAACTGATGATGGTACTTATATTTTCTCATTTTTAGCGCTGCACCACTTCGAACCCAACTCCCCTCTCTCATGTCCTTTTTGAAGTAATCCTTCATCGAGCGCCAACAAACTTTTATTCTCTTCACTGTGAAGAAGGAAAAAAGGAAAAAATTAATTGTAAAACAGAGCACCTACAGGTTCACTGACGCGTCACACCACATTGCAATACTTACAAAAATCCTTTCTGGCATGTGGCGTGGCATGGCACGGTGCCAATCATCCAGCAGCAATGTTGCCACTTCTTCCCAGAGTCATCTGATCAAGGTTGAGTCGGAATTATTTCAATCACGGGGGTCCCACAAGGCTGCTCGCTCTTGCACACTTTGAATAAGTAGGTCATTATCTATGTCACACTGTCCTTCCTCACATTGTGGAGCCTATAGATGAAATACAAAAAAATAATTTGTAAGTAAAATGGAAAAAAATTCAATTACAACTCTGATAAAGGATACTTACACCCCGTTTTCCTCCTCAGCAACTTGTGGCCGATGACTCTGGGAAGATTAATTTCCACTTGACTGATCCTGCTCTTCCCCACTGGAAGGTTCCTGTAAAGGAAATACATAATTCACCACATGTATAGTAATGCCAGTCAAAGAGGAAATCAAATGTGATTACATAATCACTGTCATGCCCAGTTTCGGAAGCTTCAGTGAAGGACATGTTGGAATAGCAGGCAGCTGTCAAGTGAAACACTAGAGAAAAGAAAAGTTAAGAAAAATGAAACTTGGCAAGATCCAAACAGAATGTAGCCCCCCCCCAAAAAAAAAATTGGACGACAATACTTACATTACAGGCAGTAGTCCAACAGCACAGCAGTTAGACAGCACAGGACAGCAGCACAGCAGCAGGACAGCAGAAACAGGACAGCAGCACCAGGAAGGCAGCACCAGGATGGCAGCTCCAGGACAGCAGCTCCAAGAAGGCAGCTCCAGGATGGCAGCACCAGGACGGCAGCTCCAGGAAGGCAGCTCAGGACCGGATCAGCAAACAGTCTACAAGGAACAGAAAGAAAAATTAGTACAGAGTAGAGAATGCAAAGACAGACAGACATTTTCAAAGCTTCTATATTTGCATCCAGTGTATTGTGCTCGGATCCAGAGTCTGGAGAGTAATGGCCTTCAATGTCCACACTTCCTTGTATACAGCTGTCTATTAGCTGGTGGTGAATCACTTTCTGGAGCTGCTCATTCTGTATCAAACGCAGGCGTACTCATGTCCTTGCATTCCAATGCGTTCCCATAGACAGTAATGCATTGTTTTAATGCACTCATCCGAATGCACATGCCTGCGCATATTTGACAGATTTGTGACACCTCAAAAAATGCAACATATTGCGTTCACAGGACACCGCCGCACACCGCGAAACAACACATGCGTACACAAATGCATGCGAACTGATGCAAACGCATGTCCCTGCATACACCATGTTAAATATATGTATGCATGATGCATGCGGATCTATGCGGATCAAACACTATCATAGAATCATAGAATCATAGAATCGTAGAGTTGGAAGGGACCTCCTGGACCATCTGGTCCAACCCCCTGCTCAAAGCAGGATTCGCTAAATCATCCCAGTCAGATGTCTGTCCAGCCTCTGTTTGAAGACTTCCATTGAAGGAGAACTCACCACTTCTCGTGGCAGCCTGTTCCACTCATTGATCACTCTAACTGTCAAAAAGTTTTTTCTAATATCTAATCTGTGCCTTCTCCCATTCAGTTTCATCCCATTGCTTCTAGTCTTTCCTTCTGCAAATGAGAATAAAGTTGATCCTTCTACAATGTGACAGCCCTTGAGATATTTGTAGACAGCTATTAAGTCTCCTCTCAGTCTTCTCTTTTGCAAACTAAACATTCCCAAATCCTGCAACCTTTCCTCATAAGACAGGGTTTGCAGACCGGTCACCATTCTGGTCGCTCTTTTCTGAACTTGCTCCAGTTTGTTGATGTCTTTTTTAAAATGTGGTGCCCAAAACTGGACACAATATTCCAGATGAGGTCTGACCAAAGAGGAGTAGAGGGAAATAATGACTTCACGTGATCTAGACTGTATGCTTCTGTTAATACATCCTAGAACTGCATTTGCCATTTTTGCTGCTGCATCACACTGTTGACTCATATTCAGTCTGTGATCTATTAGTATACCCGTCTTTTTCACATGTGCTGTTGATTAGCCCTATTCCTCCCATTCTATAAATGCTTTTTTCATTTTTATTGCCCAGATGTAGTACTTTGCATTTCTCCCTGTTAAAAACCATTCTGTTAGTTACTGCCCACTTCTCCAGTTTATTTAAATCTTTTTGAATCCTCTCTCTCTTCTCTAGTATTAGGTATCCCTCCTAGCTTTGTGTCATCAGCAAATTTAATCAGTTTACCCTCAATTCCTTCATCTAAATCGTTGATAAAGATGTTGAACAATACAGGGCCCAGGACAGAGCCCTGTGGTACCCCACTTGAGACATTCTTCCAACTGGATGTGCAGCCATCTACGACCACTCTTTGGGTCCGATCACTAAGCCAGTTATGAATCCACCTAACAGTTGCCTTGTCCATTCCATACTTAATCATTTTTTCAATAAGGATTGTATGAGAGACTTTGTCAAATGCTTTGCTGAAGTCAAGATATACTATATCTACAGCATTTCCTTGGTCCACCCAATCAGTGATACCGTCATAGAAGGAAATTAAGTTAGTCTGACATGACTTATTAGTTACAAACCCATGCTGGCTCTGTTTAATCACTTCATTCTTATCCAGGTATTGACATACATGTTGTTTAATAATTTGTTCAAAGATCTTTCCTGGTATAGAAGTCAGACTCACCGGCCTATAGTTGCCTGGGTCTACCTTCTTCCCCTTTTTGAAGATAGGAACAACATTTGCTCTTCTCCAGTCTTCTGGCACTTCTCCTGTTCTCCAAGAATTTTCAAAGATTATGGAGAGGGGTTCAAAAATTTCTTCTGCTATCTCCTTCAGTACTCTGGGGTGTAATTCATCTGGACCTGGAGACTTGAATTCATTTAGGTTAGCTAAGTGTTTCCTCACTATCTTTCTGTTTATAGATATCCTGGATTCTTCTATTCCCTTAATAGGACAGTGAATAACAGTTGATGTTACATTTCCTTTCTTAGAGAAAACAGATGCAAAATAGGAATTTAAAAGTTCAGCCTTCTCAACATCCTGTCTTACCATTTCATCATTTTCATCCTGTAAAAATCCTACAGCATCTTTGACTTTTCTTTTACTTTTGACATATCCCCAAAATCCTTTATTATTGCTTTTGACATCTCTTGCAAGCCTCAATTCATTTTCAGCTTTAACTAATCTGATTTGTGCCCTGCAGGTTCTGCAGACAGCATTATATTATTCTTTAGATATGCCTCCCTCTTTCCATTTTATAAACATTTTTTTCTTCCTTTTTAGCATGTGCTTAAGTTCTGTGTTCATCCATCCTGGTTTCCTTAAATGCTTCCTATTCTTCCCTCTTTTCGGAATTGTTAACAACTGTGCTTTGAGAATTTCATTTTTCAAGATTTCCCATCCTTCCTGGACATTTTTGTCTTTAAGGATATCCAGCCATTGGATCCCTCCAATTCTCTTTCTGAATCCCTTAAAATCTGCCTTTCTGAAATCTAACCTTGACGTCTGAGTCTTCACAGGTCTTCCGCCTCTAGTTATCCAAAATTCCAAAATAGCATGGTCGCTACCTCCTAAGGTCCCAGCCACTTTTACCTCCTCAACCATTTCCTCCCTGTTTATAAGGATTAGATCCAAGGTAGCAGTTCCCCTTGTTTTCTCCCTTACCTTTTGGAAGATAAAGTTGTCAGCAAGAGAGGATAAGAATTTCCTTGACCTGTTAGTTTTGCCTGAGAGAGATTCCCAACAAATGTCTGGATAGTTGAAATCTCCCATGACAACTATGTCATATTTTTTTGGAGAACTTGGCCATTTGATGCATAAAGAGTTCATCCATATCTTCAGCTTGCACAGGCGGCCTGTAGTAAATGCCTACAATGGTGTTCTTTCCATTGTTCTGTCCTTGTATTCTTACCCAAACAGTTTCCACAGAACTCCCAGTCTCTGAAGTTTCAATCTCTGTGCAGATATACGCGTTTCTAACATACAATGCGACACCTCCTCCTCGTTTATCAAGTCTGTTTCTTGCAAATAAGTTGTATCCTTCTAGTCTTGTATTCCAATCATGTGTATTGTCCCACCAAGTTTCAGTGATTCCAATGACATCATATTTCTTTTCCTGTGTTAGTAGTTCCAATTCTCCTTGTTTGTTGCCCATGCTTTGTGCATTAGTATAGAAACATTTTAGTTTGTGATTGGTTTCTCTTTCTCCAATATTTTTATTAATTAGATTCTTTCGTCTTTGTTCTTCCTTTCCACTTCTAATAGCAGAGTTCTCAATAGCATTTGTCAGGTGTATGGCTTTTTCTGGTCTTTTGCTTCCCTTCCCATGTTGTTCTAGTTTAAAGCTCTCCTTACAAGTGTAGCAAGGCGACTTCCAAATACATGCTTTCCAGTCTTCATAAGGTGCACCCCATCTCTAGCAAGTAGTCCATCGTATAAGTAGTTCACTCCGTGATCCAGAAATCCAAATCATTGCTGACGGCACCATCGACGTAGCCAGTTGTTCACCTGCAGAATCTTATTCCATCTCCTTGTTCCATGGCCATCCACTGGGAGGATGGAAGAGAAGACCACCTGCGCTCCCAGTTCTTTCACTTTCTTGCCTAAGTCTTCAAAGTCTCTGCAGATGGTTTCCAGGTCGTTTCTTGCGGTGTCATTTGTCCCCACATGTAGTAGCAGGAATGGGTAGTCATCTGTAGGTCTGAAGAGTCCTGATATCCTGTCAGACACATCTTTAATTTTTGCACCTGGAAGACAGCACATTTCTCTTGAAGTTATATCCGGTCTGCAGATAGCGGCCTCTGTTCCTCTCAACAGGGAATTCCCCATGACCACCACTCTCCGTTTCTTCTTCATAACATTTTTCTTTCTCCTTCCAGGAGGACTCTGAAGGCGTACAAGGTTGCTGTTTGTTGGCAAAGTCTTATCCTGATGTATTTCTTCATCGTTTTCCTGCGTGAGAGCCTGGTACTGGTTCCTGAGAAGTATGGGTGCTGACTGCCTCCTGATCTTCCTGCTTCTCTGGGTCACATGTCTCCATTCCTCTGTTTCTTCAGGTGCACTTCGAATTTCTTCTCTTTCTGTAACATGAAGAGATAATTCTGCTCTGTCCAAGAACTCTTCACCTTCCTTAATGATCTTCAACGTAGCTAACCTCTCTTCGAGATTTTGCAACTTTTCCTCCAACAGGGACACAAGCTTGCATTTGTGGCATGTGAAGTTTGGCTTTTCCACTGGTAAATCTGTGAACATGTAGCAAGAAATGCAGCTCACCAAATGGCTCCTGGCCTCTTCCATCTTGAGATTTCTTAAAAACGATGAAAGATGAGCCAAAACTGCGCACACAAACACTAATGTGAAACCAGTCTTACTGAGTTTGTTACTCCAAGTATTGTTTTTCTTATATAACAGGAAGTATTTACGGTATATAAAATTAAAGTCCTATTTCTTGAAAATTGTCTTGAACTTTCTATGAAGAAGAAGCAGCGTTTATTGTGTTGAAATGTTATATATTTGCATGCTATTTAGTTTTCTGTACCCATTTTACCCTTGTCTACATTTACTATATTTCATTTTCATTATTGTGTTATATGTTTTCATATTTTGTACAGATAAGCTTGATAAAGTCCAGAAGGGCCCAAACACTGGCATATAATCTGTCTTGTATGGATTGGCTCAATAAACACAGAAATAACGCAATAGATAAGACAAGTGAAGGTTTTATTGCCCTCTGATGGGGTCATCACAACACAGAACTAGACCCCATCAGAGGGCAATAAAACCTTCAGGCTCCTTATCTATCAACTGCTCCAATATTTATGTTTAACCCTCTCCCATAATGATAGATCTGCTTCACATCACTTGTCTTATCTATTGCGTTAGTTCTGTGCTGTCTGGTGTATAAATATGTGATTCTTCAGATGTTGTATTAGTCCAGCCTGATGACCTGAGTAGTCTCGAAAGCTTGCAATTTGTTACCATCTTTTCAGTTAGCCATTAAAAGGTATCAACCACTGAGGACTCTCCATTCTAAATATTCTTCTATCTACCGGCTAACACTAAACAAAGATATACATCTTTCCTGTATTAAAGGTGGAGACATTTCTGAAAAGATTGGTATGATTTTTTTACGACAAATACATGGCATTTTAACAACTTTTTTGTATGCACTATATACCGCTACATTTTTTAAATAATGCACTATATATATTTGGGTTTATGAAAAGCTAATGTAAAAGATTCATAGTGCACACACACATACATACTTTTCTTTTTAGTAGGACTATTACTCTCCAAGCTATGTTCTTTGCAATTAGTTAGTAGAGTTGAGCGACTTTTGGTTTTTTAGGGTCGCGTTTCGTTTCGTGAAACCCGACTTTTCCAAAAGTCGGGTCGAGCAAGATCGTCCGATTATAGGGAAAAGTCGGGGTCGTCCCGAAACACGAAACCCAATGTAAGTCAATGGGGAATAAAAGTCGGCAGTGAGAGGAGGACAGGAAACACACCTACAGTGCCCATTTGAATGCCAAAAGCATCAGTTCTTCTTACTTAAGCTTGTCAACCTTAATTAACTTCATAATACAAGTTACGCACTGAAAAATGGGGGTTATTTGGCTAAAGTTGTGGGGGGGAGGGCTGGCTCCAGGTTTTCATGTGCCCTGGGCGAAAGAGCGCCCCTTTAACACATACCACAACTCATCATGCTCCGATACGGCAGAGAAATAGCGGTATAGTACAATGAAAAATACTTCACTTTTTACATCTCATGACGAGGCCCATCTATTTCTCCATACAGAATCATTGGTCCCATATAATGTTTGAAACAGTATATGATGAGCTCCACATAATGATACAGTATATGTTGGTCCCCATGGATGAAGCTCCACTGTCTTATGGGCCCAAATAATGCTCCAAACATAATGGGCCCCATTTCTAATGCTCTAGTGTATAATGGGCCCTGTAAATGCTGCTCCAGTGTCTGATGTCCACCTTTGGAATATTCCAGTGTATGGTGGGCCCCATCTATCATTCTCCAGAGTAATGTGCTCCCCAAAAATTGCTGTCCCAACATTGAAATCAATCAAATAAGTCTCCTCGCTAGGGAATCCCTGTACTAGTCTGGACTCCTCGTCGTCCCCATCTTCCATCTCACTGCACAGTATTTCAACCTTGCAAGTGCTGTGATCCTAAGCAAGCAGGGGGGGCCCACTCATTGGCGACGGCACTGGCACAGGGCCCCTGATAGTACGGTGGTGTGTCTGATGGTGGGTGGGCCGAACCTGCACTTTCATCTGCAGCTTCCTCTTTGTCACCGTGTAAGATGGAACTGTATATGGGAAGGGTAACCTGAGTTTCATCAGGGTCAGATTCAGGCCGTGTAGCGTGCGAGGGGAATGTAGTGGTCTGTGTCAATGTACCAGCAGATTCATCGAGCAGTGGCTGGGCATCAGTGCACTTGTGTCGCCCCCAGGAGTACGGTCGCCACAGTGGCATTACCTTCCTCCTAGGGAGTGTGATGTCATGCTTGGGAGCAACGAAGGATCTCTCTAGCAGGTTAACTGATTGGGCGGCGTTATTCCCACGAGTCATGACCCTCCAAACAGCGTTCATGAAGGCAAAGTGTTTGTTTTACGTGGGCAGTATGGTTGCAAAGCTGAACCTTAAAGGAATGTCCAGAAGGGCACCACCAGGAGTGGAGCCTACGGTTAAATTCGACTCCACCTGGGAAACCTCAACCATGCCAGCTACAGAACAGATGCACACATTGCAAGCTTAATTCCGTTAACGAACGAGACTCCGTCATGCCCCGCGGTCCGAGTCCGGCTTACTAGAGGGACACGTGAGGCTCTGGAACATGAGATTGGCCAATAACTGGTGTGTCATGCCCTTACATGTCCGTGGCTGCATGTGCGCTACACTGAAAAGGCCAGCGTTTGTCGCTTACAGGTGCAGATAACCCGCTGAACAACGTTAGTGATGGGGATCACTGATTACAATTATTACCCACGAACAATGATTTCCCAGTAAGTGCAGGTCAACTGCAGTTCCGGAATTAGGCCTAACCGTCATTCCTGAAAAAATGAAAAACTTACGTGTGCAAACCACAGGTGCTGTAGCTTGCTTAACAGCTCGCCAGCCGTTCTCACGCCCAGTATGGATTACACGTGATTGCACAAAGGTTAGAAAGGGTACCGTATCCCCAGATAACATGTATGGATAGCGTTCACATTCAAAATATATGTCTCAGGAGGCAGGCTCAGACGGTGTTAGGCCCAGTATGGATTGCACGTGATTGCACAAAGGTTAGAAAGGGTACCGTATCCCCGGATAACATGTATTGATAGGGTACACATTCAAAATATATGTCTCAGGAGGCAGGCTCAGACGGTGTTAGGCCCAGTATGGATTGCACGTGATTGCACAAAGGTTAGAAAGGGTACCGTATCCCCGGATAACATGTATGGATAGCGTACACATTCAAAATATATGTCTCAGGAGGCAGGCTCAGATGGTGTTAGGCCCAGTATGGATTGCACGTGATTGCACAAAGGTTAGAAAGGGTACCGTATCCCCGGATAACATGTATGGATAGCGTACACATTCAAAATATATGTCTCAGGAGGCAGGCTCAGACAGTGTTAGGCCCAGTATGGATTGCAAGTGATTGCACAAAGGTTAGAAAGGGTACCGTATCCCCGGATAACATGTATGGATAGCGTACACATTCAAAATATATGGCTCAGGAGGCAGGCTCAGACGGTGTTAGGCCCAGTATGGATTGCACGTGATTGCACAAAGGTTAGAAAGGGTACCGTATCCCCGGATAACATGTATGGATAGCGTACACATTCAAAATATATGTCTCAGGAGGCAGGCTCAGACGGTGTTAGGCCCAGTATGGATTGCACGTGATTGCACAAAGGTTAGAAAGGGTACCGTATCCCCGGATAACATGTATGGATAGCGTACACATTCAAAATATATGTCTCAGGAGGCAGGCTCAGATGGTGTTAGGCCCAGTATGGATTGCACGTGATTGCACAAAGGTTAGAAAGGGTACCGTATCCCCGGATAACATGTATGGATAGCGTACACATTCAAAATATATGTCTCAGGAGGCAGGCTCAGATGGTGTTAGGCCCAGTATGGATTGCACGTGATTGCACAAAGGTTAGAAAGGGTACCGTATCCCCGGATAACATGTATGGATAGCGTACACATTCAAAATATATGTCTCAGGAGGCAGGCTCAGACGGTGTTAGGCCCAGTATGGATTGCACGTGATTGCACAAAGGTTAGAAAGGGTACCGTATCCCCGGATAACATGTATGGATAGCGTACACATTCAAAATATATGTCTCAGGAGGCAGGCTCAGACGGTGTTAGGCCCAGTATGGATTGCACGTGATTGCACAAAGGTTAGAAAGGGTACCGTATCCCCGGATAACATGTATGGATAGCGTACACATTCAAAATATATGTCTCAGGAGGCAGGCTCAGACGGTGTCAGGCACAGTATGGATTTGATGGCCCAGATTACACAGCGGAGGAGCAGGGAGAGGTAAAGATTGCAAATGCTGGGGCCCTGCCCAAGCAAGGGGGGCCCACTCGTGGGCGTCGGTACTGGCACTGGGCCCCTCATAGTACAGCGGTGTGCCTGACGGCGGGTGTGCACCACCACCGTCAGAGACACTTGATTGCACTATGAGGGACCCTGTGCCAGTGCCCGCGCCCAAGAGTCGGCCTACCCACCTGTCCAGGGCAATGGCAATCGCACGGTGTCGTGCGCTAGGTGGTGACCCCGGCCATGGGGGGGAGGCAGCACAGTTAGGGAGTTTTAGAAAGTGGCATATGTTGATGTTGGACATTCAGCTGATGCAAAAGGCGAAATAGGTCAAGTCCCAGGAAGAGGTGGACCAAAGCAAGCCATTTTTCTGTCACCCTATGTGTCATCAGGGGAAGGTGGGACAAAATCCTTGGAAACCCATGCATGGTTCATTTTAATGAAGGTTAGATCATCCACATTTTGGGTTGACAGACGGGTCCTTTTTTCTGTCAGGATTGATCCAGCTGCACTGTAGACTCTTTCCGATAGCACACTTGCAGCTGGGCAAGCGAGCTCCTGTAAGACATATTGTGCCAATTCAGGCCAGGTGTCCAGTTTAGCGGCCCAATAGTCAAAGGGGAATGACCTGTGTGGGAGAACATCGATATGGGAGGAAAAGTAGTTTGTAACCATGGTTGACAACTGCTGTCTCCTGTCACTTTCCATCGATGCAGTATTACCAGTTGTGTGAGCAGTATTTGAAAAATCAGTCCACAACATTGTCAAGAAACCCCTGTCTCCAACGCCACTTCTGCTGTGTGCACCACGAACACCTCTGCCAAGCTGCCCCCGGCCCGTACGGCTCGTGTGAGAACCATCACCGTTGCTGTGTGCTGGGAATGCCTCAAGCAACCGATTTACCAGAGTTGCTTGTTTATTAGCCAATATTAGGTCAAGGTTCTCCTGTGGCATGATGTTTTGTAATTTGCCTTTATAGCGTGGATCCAGGATGCTGGCCAACCAGTAGTCGTCATCGTTCATCATTTTGGCAATGCGGGGGTCCCTTTTTAGGATCCGCAAGGCATAATCTGACATGTGGGCCAATGTTCCCGGTGTCAATGATGCACTGCGAGTGCTGGTTGGAGGAGCACTTTCTGGCAAATCCACATCCCTCCAGTCACGCACAAACCCTGTACCAGACCTTGCCACGCCAACATTTTCACTTGCCCCACGAGATGCATCCTCCTCCCCTAAGTAATCATCTCCATCATCATCCTCCTCCTCCTCTTCTTCCTCCACCTCGTCCAGGAGAGGTCCCTGAGCAGACAATGGCTGAATGTCATCAAGGATTCCCTCCTCCTCTTCCTCCTCATCAACATTGGCTGCAGACGCCTGCTCCTTAAGGTGCGTCAAAGTTTGCATGAGCAGACGCATAAGTGAGATGCTCATGCTTAGGATGGCGTCATCTGCGCTTACCAGCCGTGTGCATTCCTCAAAACACTGAAGGACTTTACAGAGGTCTTTCAGCTTCGACCACTGCACACCTGTCAACTCCATATCCGCTCTCAAAGTGCCTGGCCGTGTATCCTCCCACAAATGCATTATGGCCTGCCTCTGCTCGCACAGCCGCTCCACCATGTGCAGGGTAGAGTTCCACCTTGTTGCAATGTCGATAATGAGGCGGTGGTTGGGAAGGTGGAGCAATCGCTGCAGCTTCTGCATACGAACGGAGTGTACAGGCGACCGGCGGATGTGCGCGCACAGTCTTCGCACCTTCTGGAGCAGGGCTGTTAACTCCGGATAATTTTTGAGGAAGCACTGCACCACCAGGTTCAAGGTGTGAGCCAAGCAAGGTATGTGGCTGAGTTTTGAAAGGGCTATGGCTGCCACAAAATTACGGCCGTTATCACTAACTACCTTGCCTGCCTCAAGATGTACACTGCCCAGCCATGACTCAGTTTGTCGCTTCAAGTACTCGGCCAGCACCTCGGCGGTATGTCTGTCGCCCAAACACATCATCTGCAACACAGCCTGCTGACGCTTTCCACTAGCTGCTTGATAGGGGGACACATCGTGTGCAACAGTGGCAGCTGCAGATGGAGTGCTCGTACGACTGCGCTCTGTGGATGAGCTTTCGCTTCTGGAGGAGGAGGAGGAGGAGGGTGGAACGCCTACAGCCAACTGTTTCCTATACCGTGGGCTAGGCAGCACTGTTCCACCACCGCTGTCCCCTGTGGACCCTGCATCCACCACATTAACCCAGTGCGCAGTGATGGACACGTAACGGCCCTGGCCATGCCGACTGGACCATGCATCAGTTGTGAGGTGCACCTTTCCGCTCACTGACTGCTTGCGTGCATGGACAATGCGGTCTTTCACATGATGGTGGATGGCTGGGATGGCTTTGCGAGAGAAGAAGTGGCGACTGGGTAGGTCAAAGCGTGGTACTGCATAGGCCATGAGTTCGTGGAAAGCTGTGCTTTCCACCAACCGAAAGGGCATCATCTCAAACGAGATTAGTTTGGCAATGTGGGCGTTCAAACCCAGTGTACGCGGATGAGAGACTGAGTACTTTCTTGACCTACTCATAGTGTCTGGGAGGGTGAGCTGGACTTGAGAGCTGCATATGGTGGAAGTAGCGGTGGACAGGGCGGACTGAGAGAGGGTTGATGATGGTGATGGAGTTGGTGTTCTTTCTGATGGCCTAGAATCAGTCTTTCGTTGATATAACAGTGGGATTCCCTGACTGCTGTGGCCTTGCAACGACACCTCAACATTTGCTGCTGTGCTAACCGGTGGGCTTACAGTGGGGGAAACAATGTAGCGTTGGTGACTACCTTCGTTGTGATCTGTTGCACATGTGGCACTTGAGGTTTGGTGTTGTGTGCACGCTTGCAAGTGCATGCTGGTTAAATGTCTAAGCATGCAACTGGTATTCAAATTTTTCAGATTTTTCCCTCGGCTAAAGGTCTTTGCGCACTTCTTACAGATAACCTTGGCCTGATCATGAGGATTTTGTTCAAAAAAGTGCCACACTGCACTCTTCCTACTTTGGCAGACATTTTGCGGCCTAGCACGCTGTGATCTTTTGACCCTCTGGACAAGCTGTCCAGCAACTCTTTTGATGTTTGGAACCTGTCTTTGGAGTGCTCCGGGCATGCCAGATAACAGCTGTTGCGATGTCGATGTCTGCTGTGGATGCTCCTCATCTGAGCTATTGGAAGCAGCACCCTCTTCCCCCAATGGATGCCAATCTGGGTCAACAACTGGGTCATCCATCACCTCCTCTTCTATGTCATGTGCACCTTCCTCTGTGTCACCGTGTATGGTGGTATAGTGTGCGGGAAGGGGCACCTGAGTCTCATCAGGGTCAGAATCTGGCTCTGTACACTGCGAGGACAATGTAGTGCTCTGAGTGAATGTACCAGCAGAATCATCCATCAGCGGCTGTGCATCAGTGCACTCCATGTCAGATTCATCTTGGCCTGGGTAATTCACCATTTGACTTGATAATCCAGGCATGGTATGTGAAAACAACTCCATGGAGTAATCAGTAGTATGGCCTGCGTCATCCTTCAATCTTGGTTGGGGTGAAGGACACAAGGAAAGGTGTGGTTCATGAACATGAGCCTCCAATGACGACTCAGTGCTTTTACTTTTTACAACTGAAGAAGAGGAGGCGATAGAGCTGGAGGCTGAGTCAGCAATGTAAGACAAAACTTTTTCCTGATGCTCTGGCTTTAAAAGCGGTTTGCCAACTCCTAGAAAACTAAGCGTTCGAGGCCTTATGTAGCCAGACGATGACGCAGGCTCAACACCTCCTGCATTCGGTCCTATTTTGCTCTTGCCACTACCATCAGATCCACCACCAACACCATCATTACCAGCTGCCAACCCCCGCCCAATTCCACGGCCTCTTCCACCAGCCTTCCTCATTTTTGGTAGAAATGTAGACAAAATCCAACAAACTATATAGTATGTAAAACAAGGTAAAAGGTGTCTATAGGACAGGGGAGATTTTGAATTTCTGCACACACTTTTGGACACTGGACACTTTTGGATTGTGTGAGGCCCAATGAATATCTGAGCGCTATGTGACAGGCTCGATGGCACAGCTGTGACCTAAGTGACTAGAGGATAAGTGAGATTTTGAATCTCTGCACACACTTTTGGACACTGGACACTTTTGGATTGTGTGAGGCCCACTGATATCTGAGCGCTATGTGACAGGCACTGTCATGTCCGCCATGTTTGTCATGTCTGCCATGTCTGTTTTGTCTCAAGAACTCCTGGAGCGATGTGCATATCTTGTCTGCTGTCCTGCATGTTCACTAGAGCAGTGTGCACACTCACCTCATGTCTGAGCTGCAGGATGCCTGCGTTTCTGCTCTGCCTTCTGTGATCTTCTCATCATGTCTAGGAGTCCCTGATCATGTGTCCCTGCCTGGATCCTGCACTGTCTGGTTCTGCAATCATCTCGTCATGTCTGGAACGCTTATCATGTGACGTTTCCTAAAGATCCTGCACTGTCTGGTTCGGTAATCATCTCGTCATGTCTGGAACTATGATCATGTGACCTGTCTAGGTTTCAGCACTGGATCTGCAGTCGTCTCGTCGTGTCTGGAACTCTGATCATGTGACTGTGCTCTGTTATCCTGTGGATCTGAACCCGGAAGTGCTCCCCTGGTCCTGACCTGGAAGAGGAGGTGCTATGCCCTATATCAGGCCGCCCCTTCCTTTGCTCAGGGCCTGAGTATTGTGTAGTGTCCCTGCATGGCTGCTTGGTCTGTGGGGCGCTCCCTCTATTCTGTGCCCTTGCACTCTGCCCTGTCGTGCATCTCTGCACACGCTCCGTGCTCGTACTCCATCTCTTGTCCCGTGCCTTGTCTTATGTTTGTCCGTTGTGCCATGTTCGTCCTTGTCCTGCTTGGACTTGTAGTCCTTCTGTTATTCTCTGCCTTGCCTTTGCTATGCTCTGCCTTGTTCCTCCCTATGGTCTCTGCCTTTGCTTGCTCTGCCTCTCTCTCTCTCTCTCTCTCTCTCCTATGGTGCTCTGTAGTGCTCCCTGGCACACGCACCATTCCTTCTCTCTTTCCTCTTGTGCTCTTTTCCATGTCTAGTCCCAAGGCTCTCCCTTGGCCCGGCTCTGGGCTTCGGCCTACGCTCCGCTGCTAGACTCTTTCCTATTATGCTCTCTTGCACGTTTCTAGGCTAGTCCCAAGGTTCTCCCTTGGCCCGGCTCTGGGCTTCGGCCTACGCTCCGCTGCTAGCTCTGTTCTTGCTCTGATCTGATTCCGTGTTTCTGCCTATGCTTCCGTTCCTGGTTCTTTACTCTGCATAAGCTCTGCCTTGTTTCTCGTCTTGTCTTCCCTTGCTCTTTCTTTGTATGCTCTTGCATGCTCCTGGCCTTCCTAGCCTCCTATCTGTGCCTCAGCCGTGCCCGCCCTAGCCGTGCCCGCCTGCTTGTGCCTCAGCCGTGCTCGTCGGTCAGTGACAGCTGTGTCGCCTGCCATGCCTCAGCCGGGTTCGCTGGAGTCTTGCCCGTCTGTCAGTGCCGCAGCCCGATCAGCTAGCCAGTGCCCCAGCCGTGCTCTCTGTGCTCTCTTGCACCTCACGCTGTTTCCGCACTGTGCTCTGCTTGCTCTCTAAAGCACGCGCAGGCCCTTGCCTGCTCATGGCATACCTCCCCGTGCTTCTATTATAGTAAGCGCAGGTTTGGCCATGTACCCTGTCGTGCCCTCTTGCACGCACAGGTCCTAACCTGGTCCTTGAACGCTGTCCCTGGCGTGCCTCTCTGCACGCGCAGGCCTCTGTCTCGCCTGGACCCTGGTGTGCCCCTTTGCACGCTCAGGACTCTATCTCGTACCTTGTGCCTTGGCGTGTCTCTACACACGCACCCTGTCTCGTGCCTTGGCGTGTCTCTACACGCACCCTGTCTTGTGCCTTGGCGTGTCCCCTACACACGCACCTTTGTCTCGCACCTAGCCTTGGACCTCGGCATGTTCCCTAACATGCACCAAGCCTGGAGATCTGTCTTGCCTCCTTGCCTGAAACCTGGTTTGCCTGCCGGATTCCCGTAACCTGCCGACCGTTGCCAGAGGTCCGGAACCAGATGACTGTGGCCTGATGTCCAGAGCTGATGTCCGCAGCCTGATGCCTGGACCCTGTCGGTCGTTGCCAGTAGTCCGGAGTCCGATGCCATCGCACCCCGTCTTGGATCCTGGCGTGTCCTAGCATGCATTCCTTCTAGGAACTCTTGTGTGATCCCTATCACGTATCCTGTCCTGGACCCTGGTATGTTTTCATGCACGTGTTATGCCTGGAACATTTGGCGTGCCCTTGCACGTATCCTGCCGTGATTCACTGTTTGTGCCCTGCACCTGATTGCCTGTTATGCCTTGCACCTGAATAAAGTGTGAATCCACGTTTGAGGAAGAAACTGTGTGACTTCACTTTATGTTTGGTATCCAGTCCGTCTTGTTGACAGACACTCAATAGTGTCTCTTTGAGCCGGCCGTCTGGTCCAGCAGTCGTGGTGGCTCACCCCCTTGGTCTTGCCCCTGACACTCCCTGTACAGGGGGTGGATTCTCACAAGGTAAGCTCGCCCTCGGCGGGTGGGTGCCATGACCCAGAGGGTCCACTCAAAAAATGGGCTCAGCAGGAGCTGAGTCCGTCACAGGCTCGATGGCACAGCTGTGACCTAAGTGACTAGAGGATAAGTGAGATTTTGAATCTCTGCACACACTTTTGGACACTGGACACTTTTGGATTGTGTGAGGTCCAATGAATATCTGAGCGCTATGTGACAGGCTCGATGGCACAGCTGTGACCTAAGTGACAAGAGGATAAGTGAGATTTTGAATCTCTGCACACACTTTTGGACACTGGACACTTTTGGATTGTGTGAGGCCCAATGAATATCTGAGCGCTATATGACAGGCTCGATGGTACAGCTGTGACCTAAGTGACTAGAGGATAAGTGAGATTTTGAATCTCTGCACACACTTTTGGACACTGGACACTTTTGGATTGTGTGAGGCCCAATGAATATCTGAGCGCTATGTGACAGGCTCGATGGCACAGCTGTGACCTAAGTGACTAGAGGATAAGTGAGATTTTGAATCTCTGCACACACTTTTGGACACTGGACACTTTTGGATTGTGGGAGGCCCAATGAATATCTGAGCGCTATGTGACAGGCTCGATGGCACAGCTGTGACCTAAGTGACTAGAGGATAAGTGAGATTTTGAATCTCTGCACACACTTTTGGACACTGGACACTTTTGGATTGTGTGAGGCCCAATGAATATCTGAGCGCTATGTGACAGGCTCGATGGCACAGCTGTGACCTAAGTGACTAGAGGATAAGTGAGATTTTGAATCTCTGCACACACTTTTGGACACTGGACACTTTTGGATTGTGTGAGGCCCAATGAATATCTGAGCGCTATGTGACAGGCTCGATGGCACAGCTGTGACCTAAGTGACTAGAGGATAAGTGAGATTTTGAATCTCTGCACACACTTTTGGACACTGGACACTTTTGGATTGTGTGAGGCCCAATGAATATCTGAGCGCTATGTGACAGGCTCGATGGCACAGCTGTGTCCTAAGTGACTAGAGGATAAGTGAGATTTTGAATCTCTGCACACACTTTTGGACACTGGACACTTTTGGATTGTGTGAAGCCCACTGATATCTGAGCGCTATGTGACAGGCTCGATGGCACAGCTGTGACCTAAGTGACTAGAGGATAAGGGAGATTGGATTGCTTTTAAAAAAGCAGTTTGCGGAGCAGTGGGTAAACAGCAATGCCAGCCTGTCAGGAAGCCTTAAAAGGCAGCCCAACAACCAACACCACTGGTACTCCACATTATAGCCTCCCCTTGCACTGCACACACAGTGACTGGTGTGTTGTGCAGGCCAAATTGCTATCAGCAGCAGAAGCAGTTTTTTTTTCTTCTCAGCAGGACAAAAAAAAAATTGGGATTGCTTTTAAAAAAGCAGTTTGAGGCCCAATGAATATCTGAGCGCTATGTGACAGGCTCGATGGCACAGCTGTGACCAAAGTGACTAGAGGATAAGGGAGATTGGATTGCTTTTATAAAAGCAGTTTGCGGAGCAGTGGGTAAACAGCAATGCCAGCCTGTCAGGAAGCCTTAGAAGGCAGCCCAACAACCAACACCACTGATACACCACTATATAGCCTCCCTTTGCACTGCACACACAGTGACTGGTGTGTTGTGCAGGCCAAATCGCTAGCAGCAGAAGCAGTTTTTTGGTCTTCTTCCCTGCCTAACGCTCTCCCTACAGAATCAGCAGCAACCTCTCCCTATACTGAGATCGGCAGAAGTAAGATGGCGGTCGGCGTGCACGCCCTTTTATACCCCCTGTGACGCCCACCAAAGCAAGCCAATCACTTGCATGCCCTTCTGAAAGATGGTGGTGAACCGTGCCTATGTCATCACGTTGCCCACAGTGTCCGTGGATCCTGATTGGCTGAAAAAGAGCGCAAAACAAACTTTTGAAACGCGACTTTGGCGCGTAAGTCGCCGACCTCGTGGCCGACCTCATCCTAGGGTCGGGTTTCGTTTCATGAAACCCGACTTTGCCAAAAGTCGGCGACTTTTGAATTTTTTCGACCCGTTTCGCTCAACTCTATTAGTTAGCATACTGTTATACTACATCCAGTATTGTTCCTTTTAGTCCTTCTAAAATGTAGTGTTAAAACCTAAAACAAGTCCCCAAATCATCAAATCTGTGAGAAATCCCAGCAAAGAGCAAACAGATGAAAGGCATACTAGGGCACACAAATCACCACATTAACAGTCAGAGCTATTTATCTGAAGTATTGCGATATATATTTCAGTCAAAAAACGGAGGTGCTTGCATGAAAAAACATAAATATTTCAATGTGAAGCGAAAAAAGGAGAAATATGCAGCACTCACCAGGTGGACCCGTAGAAGCGAGTAATCGCAAAACGGCTGTTGTCCGGCACCTCCCTCCCCTAGCATTCCTCTAACGTCCTGCATGTCCACATATCTATTGATGGAATTTATGTGAAATAAAGACACACAGTTTTTCAGCTATATCGGTGAGTGCTGCATATTTCTCCTTTTTTCGCTTCACATTGAAATCTATGAGAAATAATGAACTTAATATTCTTTAACATTGGCACCTCCATTTGCTGACTCTAAAGCAGTACTGGTAAGTTAGAATAATGTTAATTTATAGACAGTGAAAACAGTTTTCTAAACTGGAAATGATAGCAGATTTTGAGTTTCCAAACTGCAGTTTTGCAAAGTTTCTAACCTAGATACAACCATAAATTCTTTATTTTAAGACAAGCTTAATTCATTGTTTTAATAGTTTGAAGTTCTAGAATAGCATGCACATAAAGTATCCTTTTTGTTACACAAAACTTCTTAAAAAAAGTAATTTTCTCTTTAAACCTCAACTCAAAAAAAACAGAGCAGCACATTTACAAAATAGAAAACAAAATGAGTTTTCTGACATGAAAATGTTTAGTTGAAGAATTACGTTAGTGCACTTATACATACTGAAGTTTTGCAGCATTTTGGTGCTGCTGATATTTTCTGCCAGATGTTCTATATAAATTAAATTTTATAGAAATATTTTTACACAGGGGAAAACCTTGAGTATGCTTCTGAATTTAATAAATTAACAATCAACAAGGCACACCACAAATGTAACTTTTACTTATTTTATTAGAAAGTGATTTTCCATTGCCAGAGATCTAAGCACATTTTTTATTTGTAAGCCATATAGCCATTGTACACATTTAGGTGCATGTTGCTTTTGCCTTAGATCTTTGGGTTCCTTAATGGCTGGACTTGCTGTCATCATTACTGCTGTGTATGCAAGTACTCTTTAATGGGAATTGCTCTTTTAACTTGATTTCATTTAAAAAAAATCACTTTATTTTAAAATCACACAATGGTGACAAAAAAGCTTTTTATAAAAAAAAATTTTTTATTGTGTAATCACAGCAAAATCTAAAAAAGCTATATGCTATATAAACCTATATGTAATCGCACCAACCCAAAGAATAAACCCACCTGACCCCTTACACCACATGGTGAACAGCGCAAAAATAAAAATAAGAACTATTCTTGTAATGCTGTCTATTAGTTCATTCTACCTCCCAAAAATCATAATAAGGTTTGGTTCACATTTATCCTGCGCTCTCCGCTGGATAAAACCACGATTCAGACAAAACCCTGATGAAACCACTAATTTATGAGACAGATGACGTAATGTTGGACTGGTCTGTGTTCCAGTGATGTCCCATCATTTTAGGTGTCTTTTTAGTGCACAAGTGTGCGCCCACAGATCTGTTCACGCCTAAAAGATGGAGACTGTCAGAGTAGACGCCAAACGGAGTACAGAGTGTCTTCATCTGCCTCATGGTGGGTGGTTTCCTCAGTGGTTTCTATTATGAATGGGAAACCGAGGAGGAAAAACAAGACAACAAGCTAAGTCTCAGAAAACCAGAGAAGTTGGTAACTATGCAGATTGCAGATCCCTGATCTTAACCGCACAACTAGCAGCAGTCGTGGAGCGTTCCTACGATGGTCCTAGACGCCTCATCGCAACCGGAGAACTACATAAGCCTAAAGCAGGAAAAGAGGAAAACTAACTGCCCCAGAGCAGACCCCAAAGGAAAGACAGCCCCCCACATGTATTGACGGTGAAACAAGATGAAAACACAAGCAAAGGCAGGAAAATAGGCTGAGCAAATGATGGGGCCCGGCTAACTAAAAAGGACAGAAAAGGAAAGACACTGTCTGCAATCTGCCAAAAGCAACCTACAAAAATATTGTCCAACACTTCTGATAGCAAAATTAACCCTGAAGTCTCTAGACTTCTAAACCTATATCAGCACTCTGAAATATTCTGAGACAGAGCAAAAAAGAGGCCAATCTAATAAGGACAAAAAGCAGATTGACAAATACTGATTAATAAGAGTGGAATTTCAGCATAGCCCCAGCAGGGGCGGGCTGATTACACAAAGAACTGAATTGACCAACAAGCGCTAGGGATGGGCGAATCCTAAATTACTCGGAATCGCTAGACTCTAACGAGTCCGAGTGCAGGACTCGCTACTCGTTGCGAGTCTAGCGAGTCCAATGTTAATTAATGGGGAAGCGAGTTTGCAGCGATTCCTCTGCTGCTGGACCCGGATTGACTGTCAAAAATGATCCTACAGTGATAGCGAGTTAGCAAAACTCTGAATGCTCTCGGATTTAAACTCTGAAAGCAAAACTCTGATTTAAACTCTGAAAGCAAAACTCTGATTTAAACTCTGAAAGCAAAACTCGGATTTAAACTCTGAAAGCAAAACTCTGATTTAAACTTTGAAAGCAAAACTCGGATTTAAACTCTGAAAGCAGAAAGCATTGATCTGAGAATCTGAGTAGAATACAAAACGGACCAAAACTAGGATTGCCATTGATTTATTTGGACTCGTTACTGTGCGAGTAATCGCTTGGAAACTCGCAGAGTACCGAGTCCTGCGAGTCCCCTACTACTCGCAGAGTAACGAGTCCTAACGAGTAGATTCGCCCATCCCTAACAAGCGCAAGTGGGAACATTAGCAAAAAACAAACTTAACTTGAGAAGACTGGAAGAGAGCTTAAGTCCAGGACCTGAGAAGCAGACTGAATCACCAGCACCCGGATAGGGCGTCGGTTGTCTTATATCCAGTCTGATACTCCAGAGATCCAATCGTTATCTTTCTCATCAAGTGGCAGATCACTACCACTTAAACCAACCACACTACCTCCTGTCACCACCAAAGGGAGAACGGAAGGGGAACTCTCAACTGGTGGAGCAAAAAATGAGTTCATGACAAGGTTTCATCAAAATTTCATTTTTGTGGGATTTACATGGAAACCCCAAAGTTATTGCTCAGCATAGAACACAAGAATGTGATCCCAGCCTTATTCTGGAAGTGATTGGATAATATCATGTACCCCAAAATGTTCACATAAAACCCCTAGTTTGTCCTGCACAAAACCAGTCCCCACTCAGGTCCATCATCTGTCACTGGAACTATATGGGGTTCCCACATTACTGGTAGAACAAAGACTCTGGAAAAGCGACATGGCTTCCACCCCCTCAAAAAAAAATCCAGTGAATTCTGCACTCCCAAATCAAAATACCCCCCTCCTGAGTCCCACTGTGCCTAAACCACAGTAAGAGGCCACATGTTTGGCATTTAATTTACGGGTGTGTATCGCTTGGTGCACAAGCTGGGCACAATGTGGTGCTACACTGTATGAGGGCACAATGTATGAGTAATCGACTGAAAGATTTGTAATTCTCCAGAATAAAGCATGACGTGGATGTTACAAAATGGTCATTGCAGCCATAGATGAATTCATTGAGAGGTTCAGTTTCTACAATGCTGTCACTTTTGGGGGATTTCTGCTGTACTGGCACCTTCGGGTCTCCGCAAATGTTGCCCGCAAACTATTCTAGCAAAATTTTTGCTTCAAAAAGCCAAATAGCATGCCTTCCACCTCAACCATGACGTGTGGCCTAACAGTAATTTCTGACAACATGAGGGGCAGCACCACATTCAGGAGAAATTGCGCAAGAAATTGAGGAGTCTAGTTTCACCTATTAACCCTTGTGTACCTAACAAATTTGCAGCAAATACAAAAATTACATTTTACCACTAAAATCTCATATTTCCATGTCTCAATATCATAAAATTCTGTGAGGCACCTATGGGTTCAAAAAACTCACTATTCACCTAACTGATTTTCATTTTCAAAATGGGGTCACTTGTGGGGGTTTATGCTGTTTTCACATGTCAGGGGTTCTTCAAATGCGACATAGAATTCACAATCTATCTCAGGCAAATAGCGCCTTTTCCTTTCTAAGGCTAATTTCACACTTGCTTTTTTTTGCAGCGCGTTTTTAGCGCAAAAAAACGCATAGAAAAAATGCATACAAATGCATACAAACGTTGCGTTTTTTTCAAGCATTTTTATGCGCATGCAGGAAAAAACCGCAGCGTTTTTATGCGTTTGTATGCGTTTTTAGTGCGTTTGCGTTTTTTTACAGATTTTTGGACAACCCCCAAAAAAGAAAAAAAAACCCATTCAACAACACACAAGACCAATGGGACGTCAATGTCGGTGTGGTATGTTAATATATAGACCCTGTCTACAGTATTCTTCAGATTTGCTTGATTCTTCTCGTGTCAACATGGATCTGCCCTGGAAGAGTTTTCACTTCAACTTGGATTTGGACATCGCGATGGCTCAGGCGTATGCAGTAGCTTGCCATGACCAAAGGAAGAGAGAGAGGCAGCAAAGACGGCAGCGGCGGCGTATGTGGATACATCCGATTGTTGAACTCCGGGAGAGCCGTGGGGCATACCACACCCTCTACAGTGAGCTACAGGCAAACCTGGAGAAATTTACAGATTATATCCGGATGTCCCAAGAAAGCTTCAGGGATTTGCTTGCTCGTGTCCAACAATCCATCCGGAGACAGGACACACAGCTCCGTCGTGCGATTCCTCCTGAGGAACGGCTACTGGTGACATTACGGTATGTAATATTTAAAAACCAAGGGGTGCGGTCTGATGTTTTTTTTTTAAATTTAGTATTCAAAACCTTGGGTAATTAGTTTTCGTGAATGTACTAATATTTTATTTTATAGTTTTTTAAAATAATATACATAAATATTAATTTTACTTCTTTGTCTGTTCACAGATTCCTGGCGACTGGAGAAACCCTATCTTCACTACACTTCCAGTACCGTATTGGAATCTCTACCTTGTCTGGAATTGTTGCTGACACCTGCCGGGCTCTCTGGAATGTTCTTTGTCCAGAATTTATGCCCCTGCCCACTGCAGAAAAGTGGATGGAAATTGCTGACAAATTCTGGACAGTATGCAATTTTCCCAACTGTTTGGGAGCTGTTGATGGTAAACACATACGGATCACCAAAAGAACAGGATCTGAGTACTATAATTACAAAAAGTACTTTTCAATAGTACTCATGGCCATTGCGGATGCCGGATGTATGTTTGTAGCAGTGGACATTGGAGCATTTGGCCGTGGTAATGACTCACAGGCTTTTAAAAACTCAGACATGGGCCGGAGGTTGTATGGCAACCAATTTAATTTCCCTATGCCACGGCCTCTTCCTCACACCGAAGCTCCGCCACTGCCCTTTGTAATGGTTGGGGATGAGGCTTTTCAAATGTGCGCAAACTTACTGAAACCCTACTCCAGCCGGGACTTGGACCACACCAAAAAAATATTTAATTACAGGCTGACCAGGGCCAGAAGAACTGTCGAGTGTGCTTTTGGGATTCTTGTCTCCAGGTGGCGAATTCTCGGCACGGCCATTAATCTTAAACTTGAAACAGTCAATGAGGTGGTGAAGGCCTGTGTGGTTCTACATAATTTTGTGATGGCTAAAGAGCACCCGACCTTTGAGCTGGACGATGATGCTCCTAACCCATTGCCTGAATTCACTCAGCACCCTCTCAGGTCATCCGTTGAAGTTGGCCAAATGAGGGACCAAATTGCGGCCTTCTTTATTTCTGATGTAGGACGGGTGCACTGGCAAGATGAAATGTAATGTTTTCGTTTTGTTTATGGTAATAAAAAACCTTATTTGATACTATTACTGAGTGCACTATATTTTTTACACTCCAATTAAATAAAAAACTTTACATATGTTCAATACTTAGGCCTAGTCTAGTCATATGACTAGATTGGCCTTTGTATTTAACATATGTTCAGTACAAAGGCGTAGTCTAGTCATATGACTGGACTAGACCTTAGTATTTAGCATATGTTCAATACAAAGGCCTAGTATAGTCATATGACTATACTAGGCCTATGTATTGAACATATGTTAAATACAAAGGCGTAGTCTAGTCATATGACTAGACTTGGCGTTTGGATTTAGCATATGTTCAATACAAATGCCTAGTATAGTCATATGACTGGACTACGCCTTTGTATTGAACATATGTTCAATACAAAGGCCTAGTCTAGTCATATGACTAGACTAGGCCTTTGTATTGAACATATGTTCAATACATAGGCCTAGTATAGTCATATAACTAGACTAGGCCTTTGTATTGAACATATGCTAAATACAAAGGCCTAGTCCAGTCATATGACTAGACTACGCCTTTGTATTGAACATATGTTAAATACAAAGGCCTAGTCTAGTCATATGACTAGACTAGGCCTTTGTATTGAACATATGTTCAATACATAGGCCTAGTATAGTCATATGACTATACTAGGCCTTTGTATTGAACATATGCTAAATACAAAGGCCTAGTCCAGTCATATGACTAGACTATGCCTTTGTATATGTTAAATACAAAGGCCTAGTCTAGTCATATGACTATACTAGGCCTATGTATTGAACATATGCTAAATCCAAAGGCCTAGTCTAGTCATATGACTAGACTAGGCCTTTGGATTTAGCATATGTTCAATACAAAAGCCTAGTATAGTCATATGACTAGACTACACCTTTGTATTGAACATATGTTCAATACATAGGCCTAGTATAGTCATATGACTATACTAGACCTTTGTATTGAACATATGCTAAATACAAAGGCCTAGTCCAGTCATATGACTAGACTAGGCCATTGGATTTAGCATATGTTCAATACAAAAGCCTAGTATAGTCATATGACTAGACTACGCCTTTGTATTGAACATATGTTCAATACATAGGCCTAGTATAGTCATATGACTATACTAGGCCTTTGTATTGAACATATGTTAAATACAAAGGCCTAGTCTAGTCATATGACTATACTAGGTCTATGTATTGAACATATGTTAAATACAAAGGCGTAGTCTAGTCATATGACTATGCCTTGGTTTTTAACATATACGTGTATTTACCCATCAGTGTGTGTGAGCGGCGCCAAAACCATTAATCAAACTTTGTAATGGTGAACCACAAATGTAAATTTATTTTTAACCACAAAAATATAAACAACTTTATTTTTTTCGGTGTTTGGGGGCAGATGGTTGCAATTTGGGGGTGTGCAGGGAAGATGCAACACTTGCAGTTGAAGACGGTGTTTGAGGGGAAGGGGCAACAAAACTTGTGGGGGAAGGTAGTCCAGTTAAGGGAATTAAACTAGGAACACTTGGAGGAGAGGAAATGGGATCAGGAACATTTCTTCGAAGTGCATGTCGCCATAGGCTTGTCTGCCTGGACCTACTTTGCCCCAATGCCCGCCTTGATAGATTTTGCCTAGAACTTGGGGCAAATATGGAATGGAGGTCCCCTGTCTGCTGCTGTGGCTGATGCTGCTGTGGCTGCTGCTGAGGTGACTGCTGCTGCTGCTGTGGCTGCTGCTGTGGCTGCTGCTGCGGTGGCTGTTGCTGCTGTGGCTGCTGCTGATGCTGCTGATGCTCCTGATGCTCTTGGTTGGCAGTGCTCATCCTTGCAGGAGGACTGGTGGTGGCAGTGATGGTCCAAGTTTGCGGAGTGGTGGTGGCAGGGCTACTACATGTTGTTGTAGCGGCAGGGCTGTTCCATGTTTGCCTAGTGGTGTCTGAGCTCCACGCATGCATGGGGGTGGCAGTGGTGCTCCAGACAGGAGCAGCGCTTGCCATGGTGGTGTTGGTGAAGTGACCAGCTGCACTGAGACTTGTGGTGGTGTAACGGTGGGTGTCCTGGCTTTGAATTGAGGTGTCCGTGCAGTGGTATGCAGCACAAGTTGGTAGTGAGGTGAAGCGAGTCAATGGTGGCACAGGTGGAAATGACACCACTGACTGCTGCCCGTACCAATTATGCTGCATAGCCTGCAAGAAAGCATTGTTGCAGGCCTGCAGCACATTCAGCTGTTGCTCAGGACTAAGGTGTTCCGCCATGCCCTTTTCAATCTTACTAAAAAAAATGGTGCGCTGGTCTGTTGAGGTCAGCCTCCTGAAGGTCAAGGCGCTGTTCGACAGAATTGAAGCGGTGTTCAAAGTGGTTAAAACCACGTTCCATTAGTGCAAAACCGCTTTCAACTCTGTCGGACAGCGACTTGAGGCTAGCATTAAAGGCCTCGCTCAAGTGCATAAACTCGGGCAAGACATTCCTGTCCAAGGCCCTCTGCCGCTGGCGGGTAGTGCCCGCATAACCAGTGGCAGAGACCTGGGACAGGGGAACACCTGATGGCCCAGCTTCCTGGTCACCAGCTGTGTGTGTGGCTGACCTGCAAGGTGCTTCCTGGCTGTCGGATGGCTGGGACGGGTCAGAGGACGTCCGAGGAAGGACCGCTCCAGGGCCAGGTTGCAGGGTGCTGCTCCAGGTGCTGTGGAAGAAAGGAAACATTACTACCAAGCCTTTACAAGAAGCATCAGCTGTGGATTAGAAAAACACAGATTAATAAAAATAAAAACCCAAAATTTTGAATACTTACGATCTCGTGGCAAGGACCGGTCTTAGGAACTGCAACGCGTGATAGTGACGGTATCTAGTTCTGGTCCTTGACGCAGATCCACTGCGAACCAGGCCCTCAGCACGAAGATCACTGTTGAAGTGGTCCTTGATCGAACGCCAACGTGTTCGGACTTTGTCCACTGTTGGAAAAAAATAAACAGTGCCATCAAGGACAACAGTCACTGCGGCACAATACAGCAATACAATACTCAAAGCAGTCACTGTAGAGCCCGATGACACTGTTGGGTTTCCTGCTAGAATATATCTAGCAGGAAACCCAACAGTGCCATCAAGGACAACAGTCACTGCGGCACAATACAGCAATACAATACTCAAAGCAGTCACTGTAGAGCCCGATGACACCGTTGGGTTTCCTGCTAGAATATATCTAGCAGGAAACCCAACAGTGCCATCAAGGACAACAGTCACTGCGGCACAATACAGCAATACAATACTCAAAGCAGTCACTGTAGAGCCCGATGACACCGTTGGGTTTCCTGCTAGAATATATCTAGCAGGAAACTCAACAGTGCCATCAAGGACAACAGTCACTGCGGCACAATACAGCAATACAATACTCAAAGCAGTCACTGTAGAGCCCGATGACAACGTTGGGTTTCCTGTTAGAATATATCTAGCACGAAACCCAACAGTGCCATCAAGGACAACAGTCACTGCAGCACAATACAGAGCAGGGAAATACTTACTAAACGCCTTTTTGGAGGATGCTGTGGCGCTGTCCCAGCCATCCATCAACGCTGCAGCCACCTCATTCCATAGCCGCCGTGTCACCACATTGTCCTTGTACAGCCTGTCACGGCTGTCCCACAACGGGGCACGCTCCTGGACCAGGCTGATGAGCTGCTCATTATCCAGGTAGACGTCTTCATCCCGTTGTGGAACCTAGACAAAACACATTCATTAGAATAATCAAATTTAAATTGAATAAAAAGTTTAAAAAAAAATACAGAAAAGATGAAAAATAGAAGATAAAAAATAAAGAACATTACAAATCATTTCATACATACATTCCGTATCACCACCGGGACTTGGCTTCGCTGCTCCTGCTCTTCGCCCTCAGTAGTCCTGTCCACTGAAGATGATGATGATGTCTTAAAAAAAAACAAACAAACGTAAGAGATTTGGAGTAGCAGCAGATATACTTACCAGATGCACGAAAATAATCACCTCACGGTCTGCTTGCGCCAATTCCTGCCGCAATGGGGAATATTCTGATTCCGAAGACATGCTGCATGTAAAAATAATAAAATCATTAGTACATACACAATTGAAAAGGACAGGCATACGATGTAATAATACTCACATTCTTGACGCTGATAGAAGCTGGGTTTGTTGGTGAATGTCTGCTCTCCAATCTGTCACTGTAGTTGTGGTACAGTGTTGGCAGACACCTCCTTATATTTTATAACTTGTCTAAAAAGTGGACACCACCAAAAAAACGCAGCGCTAAAAAAACGCATACATGCGCATGCCAGTGTGCATTATTGCGCATCCATAGGCCATAATGGCCTTTTTTTAGCGCAAAACGTGCGTATACGTGCGCATGCACTTTTTTGAAGTGGTTGGGCGGACAAAAAAATGCAACATGCAGTGTCTGGAAAATAAAATCGCACACCACAAAAAAACGCAGCGCACGAAAAACGCAGCTAATGGTTTGTCACTCAAAATCTTTAAAGGTTCACATAGGCTTTGCGAGTTTCAGATTTCCTCCTTTATAACTTAACCAGAATGTGTGTTACCATGTCACACAACCACATGCCAAGATAAGGTAATAAAATGTTAAAATTACATTTGTCGGTAGCTACCAATGGGTGTAGTTTTATTTACCCCTCTACTATGTTATCTACTGTAGTCATAGGCGATGAGAAAATATGGTGAGAGATGGCCTGGCTATTAAGGGGTGGAGGAGGCAGGTTTTTTTTTTCTTTTTAATTTTGCCTCAAATAGAAGTCATTGTGGAGGAAAGAATATTTCCTAACCTCTTTTCCTGTAAAATCTATTTTATCTTCCGTTTTGCATGTTTTATTGTCAGTCCATAAAAGGTGCATAATACTTTGACAACATTGTTCCCAGCAGCGACCTGAGAGTAAGGCCTCTTTCACACATCAGGTTTTCGGCTTCAGGCGCGATTCGGCGCTTTTGACTAAAACCGGATCCGTCGAAATGCAATGCCGGATCCGGTTTCCCCCCCATTGACTTGCATTAGAGCCGGATCGAGCCGGATGGCCATGCGTTTCATCCGATTTTCGCCGGATCCGGCGATGTGACGCGATCCGGCGTCTGGAAAAAACGGAGACTGTAACGTTTTTTGTATCCGTCGAAAAAGCCGGACACGCCGGATCCGGCGTGTCCGGCTTTTTCATACAATGAAAGCCTATGAGCGCCGCAATGCGCCGGATCCGGTTTCTTTGGTCTGAGCATGCTCAGTAGCTCTGCCCACAGGACATATATAAAAGCAAGACAATGGGACCCTCAGCCACACCCAACATGCCACCCAAGCCAAGAACCAGGAGCAGGAGAAGGCAGCAGACATCTGCAGCAGCAGCACCATCAGCACCACCCCAAATGGAGCAGCATGCTGAACAACGGGAGGGGAGTCCAGCAGCAGATGAGAGACGGTAATTATCAAATCCCCCATTCCTCCAAACTAGGGCTATGGAATATCAAGATATTCATTGGCCCTTTGTTTCTCTTTATTCAACAGCCGCCCAATAGATGCAGCAGCAGCAGCAGCAATGGCAGCAGCAGAAACACCACCCACAGCCATGGAGTCTGGCCATGAGGAAGACAGCACATCTTCGGGGAGCCCTCCCTCGCATCGTCAGCGTTTGACGGTAAGTTTTTATTTCCAAAATCCATCATCTCTGTAATATATGTGTATTCATTGCCTTTTATTTCAAAACAGGAATCACAAGATGAAGAGGAGCTCCCAGAAGAAGAAGGAAGGGGTGGACAGACACTTGGAGTGGGCTCACAATTGGTAAGTTTTTTGCATCAAACGCAGAAACACAACATCACACTACACACAACACATAGAAAACAATGTTCTGCAGACCACACACAGCAAACAAATGCCTACATCCAAAGACATAACATTTTTTGTTTTCTTCTCTAGTCTTCCCAATCTGGTGCTTGGCCAAGAGGTCCTCGCAGTGCCTCCCAGGGTCGTCGGCGACAGCAACGCGGCGGTCACCAGCGTGTAAGTATAAATATTTTTGCTTTGTTTTTTTTGCACTTTTTATTTCATTTCTTTTGTGGAGGCTAATTATGTTATTTTTGTCTTTTTCTTTAACAGCCTTCACAGCGTGCTCCCGACTCTGACGGTGAGGATGGAGGGATTGATGTGGACCGCCTCATCGATCTCGTCAGAGAAAGGGAGCCGCTCTGGAATATGGCTGACCGACGCCACGCTGACCTGATCGTTACCCGACGACTCTGGGAGGAAATCTGTTCGCTCCTTGTGGACCGCTGGGAGGACCTCGAAGCTCGGGCCCAGATTAAAGAGTGTAAGTATATACAGTACCGGTTGCTTGATTTAAACCAGTGTTTCCCGAACTCCAGTCCTCGTGGTCCCCACGGATCATGTGTTCAGGATTTCTATTTACTTTGGAAATCCTGAAAACATGACCCCTGGGGACCATGAGGACTGGAGTTTGGGAAACACTGATGTTGTATACTAACCACTTTGTCCTTTCTCGTTTCAGGGGAGAGAATTGTGAAGCGGTGGCGGTCTGTGAGGGATCGTTTCAAGAAGGAGTTCAATAAAGAGATGCGGGCCCCGAGTGGATCTGGAGGACGCAGGAGCAAGTACAAGTACACACGAGCCCTGTCGTTCCTCCGGGAGACAATGCTCACCAGAAGGTAAATATTACACACCACATGTGACAAAAAAATGTTTAGATGTAACTTTTTTTTTTCAGCCAGGGCCATACCATGTCACTATTTTAATTGTTTTTTTTTCTCTTTATTCCACAGCACGGTGAGCAGCACTCAGGAGCCTGCACGATTGGACCCTTCTGAGGCGATCCCTGAGGAGACCGGCACCGAGGGACACTTCGACCGCCCCGGTACATCTGCACCTTCCCAGCCTTCCCACACATTCGACCCATCTGTCCCATCCACCAGCACAGGAGCATCGTGGCCGCCTACATTACATGAAGCTGCTGGTGAGGAGATCGCTTTCCCTTTACCCCACCCTTCTGCCCCTGCCACCTCTAGTACACCTGCGGGTACTGGGCGGCAGCGGCAGAGGGGTAAGGAAAAGACTTATGCGCCAGAGTTCTTGCATCTGAATGCATCTTTCCAGAACTGTCTAAAAGTCTTGTCAGAGCAAATCTCCGCAGGCTATCAGCAGATCAACTCCAGCATTCTGGAGGTGAAGACACTTCTGCAAACCATGCATTCAGAAGCAAGATCTTCGCCAAACCACACCTTTTTCAGGTCTGTTGTGGAGCGCATGGAAACGCTCTCTCCTGCCCAGCAGATGCATGTAATGCATTCATGCCACGCTGCTCTCCAGCAAGTTACCTCCCAACCTCCTCCTCCCACCACAGTAGTTCCTCCACCTGCACCCCCTCCAGCCACTTTCCATCCTCCCCCTCCTATTACATCTACACCCCCTCCAGCCACTTTCCATCCTCCCCCTCCTATTACATACCATCCACCTCCCCAGCACCATCCACCTCCCCAGCACCATCCACCTCCCCAGCACCATCCACCTCCCCAGCACCAGCAACCTCCCCAGTACCAGCAACCTCCCCAGTACCAGCAACCTCCCCAGTACCAGCAACCTCCCCAGTACCAGCAACCTCACCAGTACCTGCAAACTCCCCAGTACCAGCAACCTCCCCAGTACCAGACATCTCCCCACTTCCAGCAACCTGCCCCGTACCAGACATCTCCCCACTTCCAGCAACCTGCCCCGTACCAGACATCTCCCCACTTCCAGCAACCTGCCCCGTACCAGACATCTCCCCACTTCCAGCAACCTGCCCCGTACCAAACTCCTTCCCCATACAACTTGCCATCAACATCATCTGCTCCTACAGTCCCTGCCCAACCCTCCACTCCACCACCCACCACCTCTTCTGCTTCCCACATGTCCACCCATTCTGTAGTTTTTTCCACACCTTCACCTCTAACTGTTCCTTCCCCACCACGATCCCAGTCCTCTCTCCACACTCCCAGTGTCGAAGTGTCCCGCAGCCCCTCCAGCAGTATTTCCACCACACACTACACAGATTTATAATGTGTGTATTTAAATAAAAATGACCAGTTTTATGGTTTCAAAGCTTTATTAAACAAGTTTATTAAAATTTTAAAAAAGTTTACTAAAAAAAACATTTTTCAATAAAAGTTAAATTATTTTACACTGGTTGTCTGTCATTTCTTTCTGCGGCGAAAAAGGTTAAATACAGGGTATTTAAAAGGTGAAATGGTATTCAAAACTAGGTATATAACTGTGGGTAAATTTTAGCTTTTTGCCACAGTTGTGTTCCTGGTTGTGTTTGAAGCAAAGTATTTCACCTAAAAAGTTGTGTTTATTGTTGGTGATTTCATAACAATGTACACAACTTTTGTTAAAAGGTGAAATACTTTGCATAAAACACAACCAGGTACACACCTGTGGCCTAAAGCTAAAAATAGAGACCATGACAAGATAGCCAACTTTGGTTGGCAAAGGTATATACTGTTGGTACAGAAGGTACACAAGTTTGGTTGGGCACAAATCTTTCACACTCTGTCATCCTGCCAGTGTACTCTGCCTTGAGGTGACATAAAGTATAGTGCAAAATTGTCCCTCATTACTGAAACCGTCACAGAACTTCTAGTGGTAATGTCATGGTAATCTTGCAAGGTGGTTTCTTCAGAGGTGTCCTCAATGGAAATGGGTTCCTTGCAGATAACAAAATTGTGGAGTACCACGCACGCTTTGATCACCTCGTCCACAGTTTCTATCTTGAGGTTGATCGCAGTCAATAGGACCCGCCATTTGGCTGTCAGAATACCAAAGGTACATTCAACCATTCTTCTTGCTCTTGTGAGGCGGTAATTAAAAATGCGTTTTGGTCTTGTCAATCCTCTGCTAGAGTACGGTTTCAAAAGGTGTTCTGACAGCTGGAAGGCTTCATCCCCTACACAGACAAATGGCATAGGTGGACCAGATGTTTGCGGCAGCGGTCTAGGTGGTGGGAACTGGAAGGTGTTTCCATACAGTTTACGCCCCATGGCAGACAGTTTGAAAACTTGAGAGTCATTGGAGCGGCCATAGGCCCCAATATCAACCGCAATAAATTTGTATTCCGCGTCAGCGATGGCCATGAGGACAATTGAAAAATATTTCTTGTAATTGAAATATTCCGATCCCGATCCAGCTGGCTTTACAATGCGGATATGTTTCCCGTCCACAGCGCCCAAGCAGTTGGGAAACTGACATATCTGTTGAAACTTGTCAGCAATTTCAATCCACCTCTCTGTTGTGGGCTCTGGTAAAAACTCTTCAGCTAAGGAGTCCCACAGTGCACGGCATGTGTACTTCACTATTCCAGATATGGTGGAAATCCCGAGTCTGTACTGGAAATGCAGTGACGAAAGGGATTCTCCAGTTGCAAGAAATCTGTGGGGAATTAAAAAACAATAAATTAGTTTTAAATCACAGCATTACATACCAAAACTGAGCTATAACACTTGGAGATACAAACTACCACCAACAAGATTGCAGTGAAAGTGTGCTCTGATGCGATCACATCCAATAAATGTGGCTTACCTTAAAGTCACCATCAGACGCTCTGCGGGTGAAACAGAGAAGCGGCAATAGGTGTCCGCTTTTCTTATGAGGTGTGCAATGAGCTCCACCAAGTAATCAAAATTCTCCATTTTCATCCGAACATATCCAAAAAATTTATCCGGGTTTCGTCGAAGGTCCATGCAGAGTGTAGAATAGACCCCACGCGTCATTCTCTTGGCTGTGATGGGGTGGATCCACAAACGTCGTCTACGATGCCTGATGCGCTGCTGTCTCGCTCTCTCCTTCTCCAGAACAATCACCCTCAAACGATTCGCCTCCGCTATAAAATCCGCCAAATTCTTCAAAATATTTCCAATGACAACATCCATCTTCGCCAGTAACTTGCTCTTCTCTCCAACCTGCACTTTCTCCTCTACAACCTGTCAAAGAAGGGCTGTAGGAACATGCTATATATAGTTTTCCAGTAGCCAATCCCGTTCGGAAGGCCACAAGGGTCAATTTTAAAAACCGGATCCGTCACATCCGGTTTTACTAAACATTTGCCGATCCGGCGTTCCGGCACGACGCCGGATCGCGCCTGACGCCGAAAACCTGAAGTGTGAAAGTAGCCTTAAGATGCGTCCAGGTGTCTTTCCTTTTCTGTTCCCATTCCATTTGAGTGCCATTTCCATACATTTCAGTGATTTTTCTGAACCCCCAAGCCTTCCAGTTAGGGTCTTCCACAAAAATGCTTGAGTTTGCCATTGACTTCCATTATACTTGTTATTCGAGTCGAACATGTCTGATCGTCCGACGTGCTCGATTCGTGTACCGAGCACTTGAGCATTTTTGGGCTCGATCATCACTAATACACAGACATCTGACGAATGGGCAAAAAGCTATTTGTAACTACATTGGACATTTTCTCATTGATTCAGGGTAGACTAATATACTGATTACTGAAATGTTCTGGAAAACCCATTAAAACAATGGATGCTATAAGACAAATCTTTATATTATGCATCTCACACTAGTCTTTGATTTACAATTTAGATGCAACATTCACTGTAAGGTACTTAGAATATGTTGCCACAAGTCATACATTTTTCAGAATTTATCTCTGGATTGTAAACATTGATCGTTTTTTAGAATCTAAATATTTAAAAAAAAGCTTTCATAGTTTCTTACTCATGAATTGCAAAGTGCTGTGTTGTCAGCAGAGGGAGTCCTTTGCACAGTGAAAATCCTACAGCGGTTTGAACATGCTTCTGGATACTGTATTGTAAGCAAGGATTAATGATATTTGGTATTAAGTCTCAGAACATAAAGTAAATTTAAGATATTTTCAAGTTGTTCTTAGCCTATTACTACACAACTTAGGTAGGTTGAATTAAAGTAATATAATACAGTGGGGAAAAAAAGTATTTAGTCAGTCAGCAATAGTGCAAGTTCCACCACTTAAAAAGATGAGAGGCGTCTGTAATTTACGTCATAGGTAGACCTCAACTATGGGAGACAAACTGAAAAAAAAAATCCAGAAAATCACATTGTCTGTTTTTTTTTCATTTTATTTGCATATTATGGTGGAAAATAAGTATTTGGTCAGAAACAAGCAATCAAGATTTCTGGCTCTCACAGACCTGTAACTTCTTCTTTAAGAGTCTCCTCTTTCCTCCACTCATTACCTGTAGTAATGGCACCTGTTTAAACTTGTTATCAGTATAAAAAGACACCTGTGCACACCCTCAAACAGTCTGACTCCAAACTTCACTATGGTGAAGACGAAAGAGCTGTCAAAGGACACCAGAAACAAAATTGTAGCCCTGCACCAGGCTGGGAAGACTGAATCTGCAATAGCCAACCAGCTTGGAGTGAAGAAATCAACTGTGGGAGCAATAATTAGAAAATGGAAGACATACAAGACCACTGATAATCTCCCTCGATCTGGTGCTCCACGCAAAATCCCACCCCGTGGGGTCAGAATGATCACAAGAACGGTGAGCAAAAATCCCAGAACCACGCGAGGGGACCTAGTGAATGAACTGCAGAGAGCTGGGACCAATGTAACAAGGCCTACCATAAGTAACACACTACGCCACCATGGACTCAGATCCTGCAGTGCCAGACGTGTCCCACTGCTTAAGCCTGTACATGTCCGGGCCCGTCTGAAGTTTGCTAGAGAGCATTTGGATGATCCAGAGGAGTTTTGGGAGAATGTCCTATGGTCTGATAAAACCAAAATGGAACTGTTTGGTAGAAACACAACTTGTCGTGTTTGGAGGAAAAAGAATACTGAGTTGCATCCATCAAACACCATACCTACTGTAAAGCATGGTGGTGGAAACATCATGCTTTGGGGCTGTTTCTCTGCAAAGGGGCCAGGACGACTGATCCGGGTACATGAAAGAATGAATGGGGCCATGTATCGTGAGATTTTGAGTGCAAACCTCCTTACATCAGCAAGGGCATTGAAGATGAAACGTGGCTGGGTCTTTCAACATGACAATGATCCAAAGCACACCGCCAGGGCAACGAAGGAGTGGCTTCGTAAGAAGCATTTCAAGGTCCTGGAGTGGCCTAGCCAGTCTCCAGATCTCAACCCTATAGAAAACCTTTCGAGGGAGTTGAAAGTCCGTGTTGCCAAGCGAAAAGTCACAAACATCACTGCTCTAGAGGAGATCTGCATGGAGGAATGGGCCAACATACCAACAACAGTGTGTGGCAACCTTGTGAAGACTTACAGAAAACGTTTGACCTCTGTCATTGCCAACAAAGGATATATCACAAAGTATTGAGATGAAATTTTGTTTCTGACCAAATACTTATTTTCCACCATAATATGCAAATAAAATGAAAAAAAAACAGACAATGTGATTTTCTGGATTTTTTTTCTCAGTTTGTCTCTCATAGTTGAGGTCTACCTACGATGTAAATTACAGATGCCTCTCATCTTTTTAAGTGGTGGAACTTGCACTATTGCTGACTGACTAAATACTTTTTTTCCCCACTGTAATGCCAGTGACTATTTATTATTAGTTTTGCATTTAAACAATAAGCTTACCATCTGCAGTAATGCTCTTTCCTCCATACTGCTGCACGACCTGCTCTACCCTCACCTACTGTATCCTCACCCATCCTTTGTAAACTGTCAACCCTCGCGGGCAGGGTCCCCTCTCCTCCTCAACCACTCGGTGACTTGTTTTGTTCAAGATTATTGTACTTTTTTATTATTATGTATATGCCTTTTCACATGTAAAGAGTGCCATGGAATAAATGGTGCTACTGTATAATATATATATATCTAATATATAAAGCTCAAAGTGTGTATGTATGTGTGTGTGTGTGTGTGTATGTCCGGGATTGGCATCCGCACCGTCGCAGCTACAGCTACAAAATTTGGCACAGTCACATGTCTGGACCCCGAGAGCGTCCTAGGCTATGTTGTGAGGTGAAATTTTAACCCCGCATGTTCCAATTCACCAAACAATTTTGCCCCATCTACGTACTGGGGAAAAAGTGTATGCGTGTCAAGCCCCGCCCCTCATTATGATGTCATAATGCCCCTATCTACATACTGGGGAAAAAGTGTGTGCACGTCAAGCCCCGCCCCTCATTATGATGTCACAATGGTTGCCATGGCGATGCTGATGTCATCATAGGTTGCAAGCCCCGCCGCTCATTATGATGTCATAATGGTTGACTATGGAATGGAGGATGTGTGATGGGTATATGGGCACTGGACTGTGGGATGGAGGATATGTATGATGGGTATATGGGCACTGGACTATGGGATGGAGGATATGTATGATGGGTATATGGGCACGGGACTATGGGAGGGTGGATATGTATGATGGGTATATATGGGCACGGGACTATGGGATGGAGGATGTGTGATGGGTATATGGGCACTCTACTACAGGATGGAGGATATGTATGATGGGTATATATGGGCACGGGACTATGGGATGGAGGATGTGTATGATGGGTATATGGGCACGGGCCTATGGGATGGAGGATGTGTGATGGGTATATGGGCACTCGACTATGGGATGGAAGATATGTATGATGGGTATATGGGCACTCGACTATGGGATGGAGGATGTGTATGATGGGTATATGGGCACGGGACTATGGGATGGAGGATGTGTGATGGGTATATGGGCACTGGACTATGGGATGGAGGATATGAGATGGGTATATGGGCATGGGACTATGGGATGGAGGATGTGTGATGGGTATATGGGCACTCCACTATGGGATGGAGGATATGTATGATGGGTATATGGGCATGGGCCTATGGGATGGAGGATATGTATGATGGGTATATGGGCACGGGACTACGGGATGGAGGATAATTATAATTTGCTATAACTAATATGTATGATGGGTATATGGGCATGGGACTATGGGATAGAGGATATGTATGATGGGTATATGGGCACGGGACTATGGGATGGAGGATGTGTGATGGGTATATGGGCATGGGACTATGGTATGGAGGATATGTATGATGGGTAGTGTTGAGTTTTCCGTTACCGCAAGTATCGGGCATCGGCCGATATTAGCTGTATCGGAATTCCGATACTGACTTCCGATACTTTTTTCGTATCGGATACCGGAATCGGAAGTTCCCATAAAGCTATCAGCCAGCTCGATTTGATTCAGCCAATGGGAATCCTCAGAAGTGTGGGCACATCCTGTTAGGCATGTTAACTATTGGCATGGCTGTGATTGGCTGCTGAAATGATGTCATCATGATGCGCGGTCTGTGCGCATCATGATGCGCGGTCTGTGCCGACTGCGGGGGGTCTGTGCCGATTGTCGTGGGTCTGTACGGGCCTGCCGGGTGCCTGTGCCGGCTGCCGGTGGTCTGTGCGGGCCTCTCGGGGGTCTGTGCCGACTGCCGGGTGCCTGTGCCGGCTGCCGGTGGTCTGTGCGGGCCTGCCAGGGGTCTTGTGTGTGTTCAGGCATCGTCCGATGGGACTACAAATCCCATCGGGCGATGCCTGCTACACTGACAGTGATTGACACATTAGCCAATGATGGGACAGTAGTAGTCCCATTATCCGGCTAATGTGTTGAATGTAAAAAAAAAAAAACATACTACATACATACTATATACATACATACTACATACATACAACATAATATATACTACATACATACAACATACATGCTACATATATGCTACATATATACATGCTTTAGAATCATAGAATCGTAGAGTTGGAAGGGACCTCCTGGGCCATCTGGTCCAACCCCCTGCTCAAAGCAGGATTCACTAAATCATCCCAGTCAGATGTCTGTCCAGCCTCTGTTTGAAGACTTCCATTGAAGGAGAACTCACCACTTCTCGTGGCAGCTTGTTCCACTCATTGATCACTCTAACTGTCAAAAAGTTTTTTCTAATATCTAATCTGTGTCTCCTCCCATTCAGTTTCATCCCATTGCTTCTAGTCTTTCCTTGTGCAAATGAGAATAAAGTTGATCCTTCTACAATGTGACAGCCCTTTAGATATTTGTAGACAGCTATTAAGTCTCCTCTCAGTCTTCTCTTTTGCAAACTAAACATTCCCAAATCCTGCAACCTTTCCTCATAAGACAGGGTTTGCAGACCGGTCACCATTCTGGTCGCTCTTTTCTGAACTTGCTCCAGTTTGTTGATGTCTTTTTTAAAATGTGGCGCCCAAAACTGGACACAATATTCCAGATGAGGTCTGACCAAAGAGGAGTAGAGGGAAATAATGACTTCACGTGATCTAGACTGTATGCTTCTGTTAATACATCCTAGAATTGCATTTGCCTTTTTTGCTGCTGCATCACACTGTTGACTCATATTCAGTCTGTGATCTATTAGTATACCCAAGTCTTTTTCACATGTGCTGTCACTTAGCCCTATTCCTCCCATTCTATATATGCTTTTTCCATTTTTATTGCCCAGATGTAGTACTTTGCATTTCTCCCTGTTAAAAACCATTCTGTTTGTTGCTGCCCACTTCTCCAGTTTATTTAAATCTTTTTGAATCCTCTCTCTCTCTTCTCTAGTATTAGCTATCCCTCCTAGCTTTGTGTCATCAGCAAATTTAATCAGTTTACCCTCAATTCCTTCATCTAAATCGTTGATAAAGATGTTGAACAATACAGGGCCCAGGACAGAGCCCTGTGGTACCCCACTTGAGACATTCTTCCAACTGGATGTGCAGCCATTTACAACCACTCTTTGGGTCCGATCACTAAGCCAGTTATGAATCCACCTAACAGTTGCCTTGTCCATTCCATACTTAGACATTTTTTCAATAAGGATTGTATGAGATACTTTGTCAAATGCTTTGCTGAAGTCAAGATATACTATATCTACAGCATTTCCTTGATCCACCCAATCAGTGATTCCATCATAGAAGGAAATTAAGTTAGTCTGACATGACTTATTAGTTACAAACCCATGCTGACTCTTTTTAATCACTTCATTCTTATCCAGGTGCTGACATACATGTTGTTTAATAATTTGTTCAAAGATCTTTCCTGGTATAGAAGTCAGACTCACCGGCCTATAGTTGCCTGGGTCCACCTTCTTCCCCATACATGCTACATACATACTACATACATACTACATACATACTACATATATACTACATTCATGCAACATACATATATACTACATACATACTACATACATGCTACATACATACTACATATATACATACTACATACATACTATATACATACTACATACATACTACATACAACATACATATATACTACATACATGCTACATATATACATACTACATACATACTACATATATACTACATTCATACAACATACATATATACTACATACACACTACATACATGCTACATATATACATACTACATATATACTATATACATACTACATACATACTACATACATACTTCATACATACTACATATATACTACATTCATACAACATACATATATACTACATACATACAACATACATGCTACATATATACATACTACATACATACTACATACATACTACATACATACTTCATGCATACTACATATATACAACATTCATACAGCATACATACATGCCACATATATACAACATACATATATACTACATGCTACATACATGCTACATATATACTACATTCATACAACATACATATATACTACATACTACATATATACTACATACAACATACATACATACTACATACTACATATATACTACATACAACATGCATACATACTACATACTACATACATGCTTCATATATACTACATTCATACAACATACATATATACTACATACTACATACATGCTTCATATATACTGCATTCATACAACATACATATATACTACATACTACATACATGCTTCATATATACTACATTCATACAACATACATACTGCATACAACATACATACATAGTACATACATACTACATACATACATGCTGCATATATACTACATTCATACAATATACATACATACATACTACATACATGCTACATATATACTACATTCATACATACATACTACATACATGCTACATATATACTACATTCATGCAACATACATACATACTACATACATGCTACATATATACTACATTCATACAACATACATATATACTACATACATGCTACATACATACTACATACATACAACATGCTACAGACATACAACATACATACATACTGCATACATACAACATACATACATTCATACAATACATACATACTGCATACTGCATACAATACATTCATACACTCATACAATACATACATACTACATACAATACATTCATACAATACATACATAGACATACAGTACATATAACACAGAGTACATACTCACCAATACTTGTCACATTGTTCCCCGAAGCCAGTGTCATCTAAGGAAAAATATGAAAATAACAAACAAGCCATATACTCCCTGATCCGCAGAAATCCACGCGTGTCCCACGCCGATCTCCCGTGGAGAGCAGCAGCATTAGCTGATCCGACCGCTCTCCAGGGGCTCAAGGAATCCAGTGTCGGGAGGTAGGTATCCTTCCGCATTGTATTCCTCCGCCACTGTAACAAAATAGTCCCTAGTCTTGTAGTCCCATCGGACGATGCCTGCACAGACCCCCGCAGCCTGCACAGACCCCCGGACAATCGGCACAGCCCCCCCGGCAGGCCGGCACAGCCCCCCGGCAGGCCGGTACAGACCCCCGGCAGTCCGCACAGACCCCTGGGCAGTTGGCACAGACCCCCAGCAGGCCGGCACAGACCCCCGGAAGGTCCGTACACACCCCCAAGAGGCTGAACAAGGACAGAAAAGGGTTTTTCTTATTCCGATACCGGAAGTCCCATAGACTTGAATGGGACTTCCGGTATCGGAATCGGCGATACCCGATACTTTTTTTAGATCGGCCGATCCATTCCCATATGATGTTTTTCAGTATCGGCTGGTATCGCTCAACACTAATGATGGGTATATGGGCATGGGACTATGGGATGGAGGATATGTATGATGGGTATATGGGCATGGGACTATGGGATGGAGAATATGTATGATGTGTATATGGGCAATCTACTATGGGATGGAGGATGTGTGATGGGTATGGTATATGGGCACTCTTTTATGGGATGGAGGATATGTATGATGGGTATATATGGGCACGGGACTATGGGATGGAGGATGTGTATGATGGGTATATGGGCACTCTACTATGGGAAGGAGGATATGTATGATGGGAATATATGGGCACGGGACTATGGGATGGAGGATGTGTGATGGGTATATGGGCACTCGACTATGGGATGGAGGATATGTATGATGGGTATATGGGCACGGGCCTGTGGGATGGTGGCTATGTATGATGGGTATATGGGCACGGAACTATGGGATGGAGGATGTGTGATGGGTATATGGGCACTGGACTATGGGATGGAGGCTATGTATAATGGGTATATTGGCACGGGACTATGGGATGGCGGATATGTATGATGGGTATATGGGCACAGGACTATGGGATGAAGGATATGTATGATGGGTATATGGGCATGCGACTATGAGATGAAGGATGTGTGATGGGTATATAGGCACTCAACTATGGGAAGGCAAATATGTATGATGGGTATATGGGCATGGGACTATGGGAGGGAAAATATGTATGATGGGTATATGGGCATAGGACTATGGGATGGAGGATGTGTATGATGGGTATATGGTCACGGGACTATGGGATGGAGGATGTGTGATAGGTATATGGGCTCTGGACTATGGGATGGAGGATGTGTGATGGGTATATGGACACAGGACTATGGGATGGAGGATGTGTGATGGGTATATGGGCACAAGACTATGAGATGGAGGATATGTATGATGGGCACTGGACTATTGGATCGAAGATGTGTGATGGTTATATGCGCACTGGACTATGGGATGGAGGATAATCATTATAATTTGTTATAACAAACCACAGTTAATACTATGCCCGGGCAACGCCAGGCTCTTCAGCTAGTGATAAAAAAATAATAATAATAATTGTGACAACATGCTCCTCAGTGCTGTACATTATTTAATGAAAAAAGATAAAGTAATACTGACTAAATACCCTTAATTTCTGTTGTACACCAAGGTTATTGTTAATCATAGCTGAAATAATATTCTACAGGTCTGTGAATACTATCTTACATTTCATCTTTGCTATATTGCATGCAGTCAGTGAAATTAAAATGGAACAAACAAAGGAAAAATGTCAATACCTACATCCATAATGGATACACTGTTCTGTAGGGTATCTTGTATTGCATGACCATCACATTGCATTAATAAAACCATTACATTTTCACATAGATTTGAACAGATTGCCAAAAAGAAATGAATGTATTAATTTACTTGAATTACATGTCTATAGAATAATATAAGTGACCTGGTTTGCTTTTTATTCTCTTGCATTCACTTAAAGCAAATCTTAAACCTGATCTGTCCATGCAACTCAATCCCTTTAATGACAGGAAGATGGTAGAACAAATCATTTGCAACTTGAGCGTAAATTGGGTAATACGTTTCACTGATCTCTAGTAGACATGAACGAATATCGTTGGCTCCCTCCTTATTCGGCAAGCTATAGCACTTAACGAAGAAGCTGCAGTGGGAACACAGATACCTGGAGCGTTCCCGATAATCAAGTGTCCGGCACCACATCTGCATCTGTCACGGCTGTGTGACAGTCACAACACATGCATGAAGCCTGTGTATTGTGACTGTCACACAGCCGCGACACATGCAGCTGTGGCGCCAGAAACCTGTTTATCGGGAGCGCTCCTGGTATCCAACTTCCCGCTGCAGCTTCTTTGGTAAGTGATATAGCTTGCCGAATAAAGAGGGAGCCGACAATGTTCGCTCATCTCTAATCTCTAGTGTGGTCCCTATTTATTAAAGCAATTTTGCCAGAATTCTGGGGTAAATTGCTTTGAAAAGTTGCAAAATTGTGGCGCAACTCAAAGTTGCACAAAAATTTGTCAAGGCTCAAGCCAATTGTCAGATGCACCTCTTTGTGAAAAAGGTTCATCTGACTCCACCATACCCCCTCATTAAGACCGGCAAGAAAAACGGTCTTGAAAAATCTGGGCCTAATTACACCTTTAGAAAACTTTTGACATTTCTTACAAACATGTCTGAAGTTTTGATTTTTGTGGGTCCTCGTGCAGAAGGGTTCTGCAGATCACTACTCCTCCCCATGAAAAACAGACTTAATAAAGAAAGTATGGAGTGTTTCTTCTGTTTCAGAGGAGTACTTGACTAAGTGCTTCTGCTCCTCTTTTTTTATAATCGGAGGGAGTGTCTCAGCACCCACAGCCCGCCGATGAAAACTTCTGACATACTCCTTATCTCCACAATAACCTATGATGTTCTATTTCATCATAAGTCCATAAGGGATGTATTAAGCAGTCTCAGGACCTGCTTCATACCAGGCAGATGCTTGCTCTTTTAAGTAGCCGTCATCTGTCTGTAACTATAGCTACTGGAGCAAGCTCTTAACGCTGTTGTTTAACCACCTAAATGCAACCATCATTATCAACAGCAGCATTGAAATGTATTTCTATGCAGCTGAACGCTCTGATCTGAGTGCCGGGTATTGACGTGTGAGACGCGTCGGAGTTTCTCGCATGTGAGTATGAGCCCTTACTCTCACTATGTCTCCAAAACATCAGGAAATAGTCTTGTTTCTTGTTTCTTGTCATTTCTGAGGGTATGGATGAGGTACTCCTGGGGATACCTTGGCTGCACCTCCATTCTCCCCAGATTGTTTGGGCGACGGGGAGAATACAGGAATGGGGCAGTTTCTGTGAGAGCCTATGTCTTGAGGCCCAGGTGCCTCCAGGTGGTATTAAAAGGACCACTGAGTAGTTGCAGCAAAGGAGAGCTTCGGCCGACTAGCAAGAGCACATCCATGCATCCCAGCTTCTGGCGACTTCCAAGCATTGCAAATGTCACCGTGGGATGTTAAGTGGGTTATGTTAGGCGTTGGGATCTTCCTGCTGCACAGGATTGATTCCAAGCCTTGTCTGGATTGGCGATCTCCCATTCGGGTCCAGCCGCTGAAATTGTTGCTCAGCATGGACCTTGGTCCCGGTGTCTTGCTCAGGCTCATGGTATGCACTTGGCTACTGTTGCCTCTCCAGTTAAGTCTATGGTAAGCAGTGATATGTAGGTGCAGTCTTGTCTTCTGGAGTCTAAGTCCAGAAATCACCTTACTGAGCAAGTCCATGATGTGGTGTCTGTTGTGAATTCTCTCTCTGGCTTCCCTCTGGTGATTACTGAAGGTAGTGGAGCTGGTCAGATTGACAGAGGGGTTGTGAGTTCTCTTTCTGGACTCCCTCTGGTGGATACTGGAGGTAGTGGAGCTGATCTGATTGACAGAGGCTTGCCACCTGATAATGAGGAAGATGATTGGAGATCTGTGGTTTCTGATTGGGATTTAAGACAGCTGACTCCCTCTATCCCTGCTGGTAATTTTCTTCCTGTTCCTTCTGAGGGCTGATGTCTCCTGCTCTTTCCCTGCTTGTTCAGCTAAGTGGTCCATTTGTTATTCTGTTTGCATTTGATCTGGTTTTGCTTATCTCTGCTTTGTGCAGGTCAGCCAGCTCCGGCTGGGGCTGTGCTGAATCACCGCCCATATGCTACTGCATGTGCCAGTTTGTTTTGTCCCCTGTTATATTGGTCTCTTTTTGCTTTGCTTTCAGAATATACCAGAGTGCTGATATAGTGGGGGCGAAGTCGTGCGACTTCAGTGTTTTTGTGCATCAGACGAGTTGGAATTTTTGCAGGGTTTTTTGCGTGATTGCCGACAGTGTCTTTCCTTTCCTGTCCTGTCTAGTCAGTGTGGGCCCCATCCTTTGCTCAGTCTATTTTTCTTCCTGCATTTGTGTTTTCATCTTGTCTCACCGACAATATATGTTTGGGGGCTATCTATTCCTTTGGCGTCTGCTCCGGGGCAGTTTAGATTTCCCCTTTCTTGCTTTAGGCTTAGATAGCTCTCCGGCTGTGCCGAGGTGTCTAGGATCATCGTAGGCACGCTCCACGGCTACTGCTAGTTGTATGGACAGGATCAGGGGTTTGCATCTGCTTAGTTACCAACCTCTCTGGTTTTCTGTGGCTTAGCTTGGGCCTGCTATCCTCCTCAGTGCCCATTCATAAAAGGCGTCCTCTCATTGGTGGTCGGACATGAGCTGCTCTGGTAGTGTGGCAGCTCCGGACTGGCCTGCAGGCGATGGCACGGCCGGTTGGGCGTGAGTGTTTGTGGAGGAGCCTGGTGCAGAAAAGGCTCCTAGAGGTGCCTGCGGGCATGCTAGTATCATTTGAGATTGTGTGTGTGAGTGGATACGCTACCACTCTGTTTGCACGTGTGTGTGCCGCTCTTTTACCAGAGACTGTGTGTCTAGGCAGGTAGTGTAGCATGGGAAACCCCCACTTGGCTTAGCATCTGTTTCCATCTTGTGTGCGGTTAGCACAGCTGAGTTACAGAGCAAGACCAACCCTTAGCCTAGACTTCCTTGGGAGAGCGATAGGGTTTCACACCTAGCGTCATATTTGCTACTTTCCTTGTGACATTTAACAGGGTTTACTATCTTGCTTTCTTTCTGCAGTTCCACTCTGTGGACCAACAGAGCTTGGAACTCAGTGCCCTGTTCATGCTCAGTGTTGTTAACTCTGTTTGTACAAGCAATTGCTCGCTGTGTGTTCCGTCAGTGCACACTAGCAGCAGTTTTACATCTCTGCACGGTGGACCCCGGGTTTCCATTGCACTTTATTATTAAATTTTATTTAGTGCAATCCGCCAACCCTAACACATGTACCCCTAAAATAGTATCAATAAAAATGTTAGCTAAAAAAACTAGCCCTCACATAGTTTCATGAATGTAAACATAACAAAGTTGTTTTTCTTTTTTTTATAACTTTCAAATATTTTTAACCACTAAAAGAACAAAATAAATAAACAAGTTTGGTATTGTTGTACTGACCTGAACAATCATGTAGTTGGGTAATTTTTATCAGATAATGGACGTCATAAAAACGAAACCTCAAATCAATGGCAGAATTGCATTTTTTTCTTGCAAATTTCAATGCACTTGGAATTTTTCTTACCATTTTCCAGCAATTTATATGGTAAAATGAATGGCCTCAATCAAAACTACAACTCATTCTTTATTAAAAAACAAATCCTCTATGTAGATGGAAATCGGGCAGCATGGTGGCTCAGTGGATAGCCTTGCAACTCTGCAGTCCTGGGTTCAAATCCCACCAAGGACAACATCTGCAAGAAGTTTGTATGTTCTCCCTGTGTTTGCATGGGTTTCCTCTGGGTACTCTGGTTTCTTCCCACATTCCAAAGACATACTGATAGGGACTTTAGATTGTAAGCCCCATCGGGGCTGCAGAATACATTAGTGCTATATAAAAATAAATATTGTATTATTATTAAATATAAAAAAACTCATGGAACAAGGAGGGGAAAAAAAGAAAATCTGAACATAAAATTCTGGGGTTGTTAAGGGGTTAACTTATTATGTTTTGTCCTATTTACTTGTCATACAGCATAATATATTTTATGATTAGGTAGGGATAGCACCATAAAAAGAATGATTCTCTAAACAGTGATGCTGACCTATATTGAGGACTTCTTCCTTATAGCCACTTGCATAGAAACATTTTGGAAATGTAGGGAAGGTGACCTGACGGACGGACGGACTAGTCAGAGTGAAGAAAGATAGGTTTGCACAGTGTAGGTAGGAGACAGTGATTACAGTGGGGAAACAACTAGAAAAGTGTAGTGGACGTGCAGTACCTTGGGATGACCATTAGATGGCAGGGTGGAGTGTGAGCAAAGGACTTTACAGCAGCTTAGGGCTTTAGAAACCGTTGGTCATGGGGGGCGTGGTGACAGTTAGTGACAGTTTCAAGGAACCGGGGAAGTTATAAATTCTGAGGGAGGGTTCCAGAAGATTCCAGTCCCCAGGGGGAGCCCAGGTGACAGGAGGACTTCGCCAGTCTGTGTGCCCTGAGGAGAATCCGACCAAGGGGACTGAGGAGAGGAAACGTCAGGGGGGTGGTCCTGACAGGGAAGGACCGCAGCAGAGACAAGGCTCTGGGTGGAAGACACCGTATGTGTTACGACGAAACTGACCAGTAAAGTGCTGTTGGTGTACGGGCCTAAGGCGGCCACAGTAACCGAGCTGTCAGGATTGTCACAGTGTGAGACGGGACGTGACGTATAAATACGTCCCTAGTGTAACATACGGTGTTGGAGCGGCCCTGAACACGGAGGGCAGAGAGAGATATCGCGGTGTACCGCGAGGACCGTCAGTCGGACGGTGAGCAATAAACTTGGACCTGTTGCACCCAGAATCTGCCTCATCGTGTCTCTGTTGTCATCTCTGCGCGGTATAAAAGTAGGACCACCCCCCCAGCTCGGCACCCCACCACCGACCCTACAGAAACACCTTATTAATTAACGTTAATTAGTTAAACAGATACTAGAGAGTGGGGAAATATAAATGATATAAATAATCATAAAGCCATTATTATGTGTTAGCTTACTGCCATATTAATTAAATCTACATTAAAGGCATAATAAACACATTCAGGCTATGTGCGCACATTGCGTATTTGCTTGCAGAAATTTCTGCAAGGTTTCAACATCTCTTGGCAGAAAAACGCAGTGGAAAAGTTGCGCATTTTTAATGCGTTTTTGCATGCATTTTTGTAAATCCATAGAAATAATAAAGAAATATTATTAAAAAAAAGAATAGTGATCTAATTTCCTTGTTCAACTTTTTCTTTTTCATTCTCCATTGAAGACCATAATATCATTACATACCATGTTCACATTTATAATGTTTACACAAATAAAACAAATATAAGTGAAATAGTGACCATCAAATGCGGCATATACTAGGGTGATGCACTGTCCCCATTGCTGTTCTGCATAGGCTTGAACCCCCTCAGTCAGATAATTACAGAGTCTGGCTATGGATACAAATTCAAAGCATCAGCCACCTCCTCTACATAGATGACATAAAGCTGTATGCGATAAATGAATGAGACATCGATTCACTGATTCACCTGACAAGGATTTACAGTGAAGACATCGGAATGTCCTTCTGACTGGAGAAGTGCGGCCTGTTGGTAATAAAGAGAGGCAAGGTAGTCAAGACTAGTGTTGAGCATTCCGATACCGCAAGTATCGGGTATCGGCCGATATTAGCGGTATCGGAATTCCGATACTTAATTCCGATACTTTTTTCATATCGGATTCCGGGATCGGAATCGGAATAGGAAGTTCCCATCATGCTATGAGCCTGCTTGCTTTGATTAAGCCAATGGGAATCCTCCGAAGTGTGGGCACATCCTGTTAGGCATGTAGGCATGTTAACTATTGGCATGGCTGTGATTGGCTGCCGAAATGATGTCATGATGCACTATAAAAGCCACCGCAGCCGCCATTTCTGGTCACTCTGCTGTGAATTCAGTTAGGGACAGGCTGCTGTAGAAGACTGTGAGGGACAGTTAGAAATAGCGATTCCACCAAACATCTAGTGCTTTACCCAGGCTACATAAACCACCACTGTAGCCTTCTTTGCCCTAGCAGCAGTGTTCACAGCTGTCTGCAAGGGCTGTGTGAGTGCAGCTCACGCTGTGGAGTGGGTCCTGCAGCCACGTCAGGCTGTAGGCCACCCAGTGTGATCACTGCTGCCTCATACATCTTTTATTTTTTGAGCTGCATTTTTTAAATAATTTCAATCTAGTGTGCTTCCATCCGTATCCATATACGTTGGTTGCAAACACTAGTAGTAGACAGCGGAGCCTTTCTGCAGCCTTTCAGTGCTAGTGTCCACTTTGCTGCACTGTTCACGGCTGTCTGAGAGGTCTCTGACTGTGTGTGAGTGCAGCTCACGCTGAGTAGTGTGTCCTGCAGCTACGTCTGGCTGTAGGACGCTCAGCGTGCGTCACTGCCTCACACATATTTTTATTTGAGTGCAGCTCATTTTTTCTTCTATTAGTGTGCATCCATCCGTCTCCATCTACGGTGGTTGCAAACACTATATAGGAGTACACAGCGGAGCCTTTCTGCAGCCTGTCAGTGCCAGTGCCCACTTAGCTGCACTGTTGACGGCTGTCTGAGAGGTCTCTGACTGTGTGTGAGTGCAGCTCACGCTGAGTAGAGTGTCCTGCAGCTACGTCTGGTTGTAGGATGCTCAACGTGCGTCACTGCCTCACACATATTTGTCTCTGAGTGCAGCTCATTTTTTCTTCTCCTATTAGTGTGCATCCATCCGTATCCATCAACATTGGTTGGTTGCAAACACTATATAGGAGTAGATAGAGGAGCCTTTTTTTCTGGCTTGTGCCCTGCCGGCGCAGCCAGATTAGTATTACCCAATTTTTTTGGAGCCTCATCTTTTGCATTGTAGGTTACCTGCCTGCATTGTAATAGCTCCAAAAAGTTGGTGATACTATCAGTTTCAATTCTTTGTTCTCATACTTTGAGTTTGTTTCAAACAAAGAAACCACATAAAAAGTTCACCAAACACTACATTTTGAACTTGTGTAGGCCACATCAGCTCCTATTAAAGTCTAGTCCACACACACACACTTCATAAAATTAGTGTTTCTTGTACCTGTAACCAGCTGTTCAGGAATAAGCACACTAAGGCCCCCCTTTGTACTTTTTTGCCTATCTTAAGCAGTCTTGCAAGATGAAGAAGGCAGGGAGTAAGGCGCGGGGGCGTGGGCGTGGGCGTGGAGTTTCAGCAGGGAGAGGACGTGGGGATTCTGCAGGGAGAGGACGTGGGGATTCTACAGGTAGAGGACGTGGGGATTCTGGGCCTGCTGCGGGCACCAGTGGATCAGCATCCCCCAGTTTTAGCAGGCAACAGTCCTTTATGCGCAGCTTTGTAGGACCTCAACGTACCCCACTGCTGCGGGAGGAACAAATTGAAGCCGTTGTCGGATGGATGGCAGCTAACGCATCGACTTCAATTACTTCCGCATCCTCTCAGGGTCAGAGCACCAAAGAGCAACCATCTGTCTCTTCACCACCTGCCAAAGTGCCCAGGCAGTCAGAGAGACATGGACAGGAGCCATCACAGTCTCTACTTCTGTTCTCGGAATCTGTTGGCTTGGAAAGAGGGGGCCAGCCAAGCAGCATTCCTGAATGTGAAGAAGAGGGAGTATGCAGTGATGCGCAACTTCTTTGTCCCTCTGAATCTGAAGAGGCGAGTGGGCCAGTGCCTATGGTCAGCACACCTCAGTACGCATCAGATGATGACGAGACTCAGTTGCCACTTTCTGGTGCGTACGGTGCTGGCGAGACAACCCCGGAGAAGCAGCTGTTTGAAGAGGGGAGGGAAGATGATGAGGTCCTTGACCCATCATGGCGTGAGCAACAGGAAGGTGGTGGGAGCAGCTCGGAGGAAGAGATTCCCCTACCGGCCAAAACAGGAGGCAGAGGGAGGGGGAAGACTTGGTTGCCTGTACCCTCCACTTCGGCACCCGTTAGGAGCATTCCTCCTTCCAAAGGCAAACCGGGCGCTCACAAGAGTTGCAGTGCGTGGTCCTTTTTTGACACAGTTGCAGATGACATTTGCTTTGTCAAATGCAAGCTGTGTCATCAGAGAGTCAAAAGAGGGAGAAATGTCAGCAACCTCAATACCACAAATATGTGGAAACATGTGCGCACCAAGCACGAGTTGGAGTTGCAGAGACACCCTGAAGACGTAGGCCAACGTACAGCACCACCTACCACCTCTTCAGTTCGTGTTGGGCCCTCTTCCTCTAGCTCACACACTGCTGGTTCGGCTTCCTCACAGGATCGCCAAGGAAGAACCTCTGCCACTGTTGTCCGGAGACCCTGTCAGATTCCACCCATAACAGCACGTTCCCATCCATCACAGCCATCGGTAGCACAGGCATGGGATAAAAGGCGCCCTTACTCGGCAAACCATCCCCGAGCACAGTCTCTGAATGCTGGCATTGCCAAACTTCTGGCAGTTGAAATGCTGTCATTCAGGCTGGTGGACACTGACACCTTCCGGGACTTAATGGCATTGGCAGTCCCCCAATACAACGTGCCCAGCCGCTTTTATTTCAGCAGGCGAGCCGTCCCTGCCCTGCAGAAACATGTTGAGGGCAAAATAAAACATGCGCTACTAAACGCCGTTAGTAGCAAGGTCCACCTGACCACCGATGCGTGGACCAGTAACCATGGACAGGGACGATACCTTTCCCTCACTGCCCACTGGGTCAATGTTGTGGAGCCGGGTACGGATCTGGAGAGTGGCGCTGTACGTGTTCTTCCAACGCCACGGATTGCAGGACTCCAGTCTGTACACATAGACTCCTCCTCCTACTCAAGTTCCTCAGAAACAGCAGAGCAGGAGCCTGTTACGACCGATATGAGCACAGCCGTGGCCAAACGTCAACAGGCTGTACTCAAATTAATTTCTTTGGGGAATCGAAGCCACACAGCGCAGGAGCTCTGGAATGCTATCAAGCTGGAGAGCGATGTGTGGTTTGGGCCAGCGAATCTCCAGCCGGGCTTGGTAGTGTGTGACAATGGCCGAAATCTGGTGGCAGCTCTTGGCCTAGGCAACCTCACACACATCCCATGTCTGGCACATGTTCTTAACTTGGTCGTGCAGAGCTTTCTGAGGGACTATCCGGATCTTGATGCACTGTTGCACAAGGTCCGCATAGAGTGCGCTCACTTGCGACGTTCCAGCACGGCAAGATCGCGCCTCGCTGCTCTGCAGCGACGATTTGGCCTTCCGGAACATCGCATCATATGTGACCTACCCACCCGGTGGAATTCAACGTTACATATGTTGGAGCGGTTGTGTGAGCAGCAGGCAGCAGTCATGGAGTACCAGCTGCATCAGGCGCAAACAAGTCGCACTGTGCGCCGTTCACACTTCAGCACCATTGAGTGGGCCTCTATGAAGGACATCTGCCTCGTTTTGCGTGCCTTCGATGAATCCACGCGGATGGCGAGTGCAGATGATGCACTAGTCAGCATGACTGTCCCCCTTATCTGCCTGCTTCAACAAACACTGCAAGCACTAAGGGATGAGGTTTCAGAAGAGGTGGAGGATGAGGAGTCTCAAATGCCATCTGCTTCTGGACAGTCTGCGCTACGTGTTTCCTCACAAAGGCCTAGGCAGGGGACACTTTGTGAGGAGGATGAGGAGGAGTCGATGGAGGAGGAAGACATCTCTCCAGAGGAGGGAGGTACACAAACCTCTACTCAGTATGTACAGCGAGGGTGGGGTGATGCAGAGCAGGTCGAGGTCACGCCTCAAACAGGGGACAGCGGTTCTTTGGCAGTTGGGAGTCTGCAGCACATGGTTGATTTCATGCTGCAGTGCCTGAGAAACGACCGCCGCATCGCCCACATTCTCGTCTCGGCTGATTATTGGGTGTACACCCTCCTAGATCCTCGCTACCGGGACAGCGTACAAAGGCTCATACCAACGTTGAACCGGGAGCGTAAAATGCGGGAGTACGAAGAGTCACTGGTGCAGTCCATAATGTTTTCCATTCCACCCGACAGCATTGTTGCTAGTGCTTTACAAAGCAGCTCTGTGCGTTGAGGCAGTGGAGGAAACTCTGCACAAAGAGGGAGCAGAGGCAGCGCCGCAGCACAAGGCAAGACCACTATGGCCCAAATGTGGCAAAGTTTTGTGTGTCCACCACAATTGTCTACACCATCAGCGACGCCTCGAGTCAGCAGGAGGCAACGCTTCCGTCAGATGGTGTCAGACTACATGTCTTGCCCTGTCGCTGTACTCCCAGATGGCTCTTCCCCCTTCAAGTTTTGGGTCTCTAAGCTGGATACATGGCCAGAGCTTAGCCAGTATGCATTGGAGGTGCTGGCTTGCCCTGCTGCCAGTGTATTATCGGAACGTGTCTTTAGTGCCGCAGGTGGTGTACTAACAGACCGTCGCACGCGACTATCTTCCGATAATGTTGACCGGCTGACTTTTCTGAAAATGAACAAGGCCTGGATCTCCAAAGACTTTGCCATTCCTCTTACAGACTAAATTAGTGGTTGGCAACTGTATCCAGGTCTGCTGGTGTGTTCATTTTTCTACCACCTGAACTATAATCCCTGTGCTTCAACACAGCCAGTTGTCGCTCAGATGTGTCGTCTGCACAGAGAAACACACTAGCTCCTGTGTTACTGGGGTTCAGTAATGCCAGCTGATCCCCTGCTGTGTGGACGGCAGAGTCACCAGCTCCATCAACATTCAAACCACTACTGATTTTTAACCGTGCCCAACTTAGGTCTCTGGCTCCACTGTCTCTACTATTTCCCCTGACCTCCAACCCCGCCATCTACATCTCTGAAGTGGCGTCAGCACAATCTACACTTGTTCCTGTGTTCCTGTGGCTCAGTCCCATCAGTTTATCCCCTGATGTGTGTCCGGCAAGGTCTCCTGCTCTGTCCACATTCCCATAACCAGTAGTGGGAATGAGGACAGAGCTGGCTAACTTGCCGGACAAACATCAGGGGATCAACTGATGGGACTGAGCACCAGTAACACAGGAACCAGTGTAGATTGTGCTGACGCCACTTCAGAGATGTAGCTGGCGGGGTTGGAGGCCAGGGTAAATAGTAGAGACAGTGGAGCCAGAGGCCTAAGTGGAGCATGGTTAGAATCAGTAGTAGTCCACAACCTCCATAAAAACCGATGCCCATTGGCCTCTGCATGCGGCATGCGTAATCCTGGGCTCCAACAGCGTCAGTTGGTGTTCAGAAGTGTCGTCTCCACAGAGCCAAACACATTCGTTCAAGTGTTAGTGGGGTTCAGCACTGTCAGCTGTTCCCCTGCTGTGGAGATGGCAAGTCTCCTGCTGCCTTCACCTGCCAAAATCCAGTAGGCCCCAGCCTGCTCCTCGCCTAATCCTGGGCTCCAACAGCGTCAGTTGGTGTTCAGAAGTGTCGTCTCCACAGAGCCAAACACATTCGTTCAAGTGTTAGTGGGGTTTAGCACTGCCAGCTGTTCCCCTGCTGTGGAGATGGCAAGTCTCCTGCTGCCTTCACCTGCCAAAATCCAGTAGGCCCCAGCCTGCTCCTCGCCTAATCCTGGGCTCCAACAGCGTCAGTTGGTGTTCAGAAGTGTCGTCTCCACAGAGCCAAACACATTCGTTCAAGTGTTAGTGGGGTTCAGCACTGCCAGCTGTTCCCCTGCTGTGGAGATGGCAAGTCTCCTGCTGCATTCACCTGCCAAAATCCAGTAGGCCCCAGCCTGCTCCTCGCCTAATCCTGGGCTCCAACAGCGTCAGTTGGTGTTCAGAAGTGTCGTCTCCACAGAGCCAAACACATTCGTTCAAGTGTTAGTGGGGTTCAGCACTGCCAGCTGTTCCCCTGCTGTGGAGATGGCAAGTCTCCTGCTGCCTTCACCTGCCAAAATCCAGTAGGCCCCAGCCTGCTCCTCGCCTAATCCTGGGCTCCAACAGCGTCAGTTGGTGTTCAGAAGTGTCGTCTCCACAGAGCCAAACACATTCGTTCAAGTGTTAGTGGGGTTCAGCACTGTCAGCTGTTCCCCTGCTGTGGAGATGGCAAGTCTCCTGCTGCATTCACCTGCCAAAATCCAGTAGGCCCCAGCCTGCTCCTCGCCTAATCCTGGGCTCCAACAGCGTCAGTTGGTGTTCAGAAGTGTCGTCTCCACAGAGCCAAACACATTCGTTCAAGTGTTAGTGGGGTTCAGCACTGCCAGCTGTTCCCCTGCTGTGGAGATGGCAAGTCTCCTGCTGCCTTCACCTGCCAAAATCCAGTAGGCCCCAGCCTGCTCCTCGCCTAATCCTGGGCTCCAACAGCGTCAGTTGGTGTTCAGAAGTGTCGTCTCCACAGAGCCAAACACATTCGTTCAAGTGTTAGTGGGGTTCAGCACTGTCAGCTGTTCCCCTGCTGTGGAGATGGCAAGTCTCCTGCTGCATTCACCTGCCAAAATCCAGTAGGCCCCAGCCTGCTCCTCGCCTAATCCTGGGCTCCAACAGCGTCAGTTGGTGTTCAGAAGTGTCGTCTCCACAGAGCCAAACACATTTGTTCAAGTGTTAGTGGGGTTCAGCACTGCCAGCTGTTCCCCTGCTGTGGAGATGGCAAGTCTCCTGCTGCCTTCACCTGCCAAAATCCAGTAGGCCCCAGCCTGCTCCTCGCCTAATCCTGGGCTCCAACAACGTCAGTTGGTGTTCAGAAGTGTCGTCTCCACAGAGCCAAACACATTCGTTCAAGTGTTAGTGGGGTTCAGCACTGCCAGCTGTTCCCCTGCTGTGGAGATGGCAAGTCTCCTGCTGCATTCACCTGCCAAAATCCAGTAGGCCCCAGCCTGCTCCTCGCCTAATCCTGGGCTCCAACAGCGTCAGTTGGTGTTCAGAAGTGTCGTCTCCACAGAGCCAAACACATTCGTTCAAGTGTTAGTGGGGTTCAGCACTGCCAGCTGTTCCCCTGCTGTGGAGATGGCAGTCTCTCCTGCTGTCTCCGCATTACAAAGACAGTAGGCCTCTGCCTACACCCTCCTATTTCCTGGGCTTCAACACAGCCAGTTGTAGCTCGGAAGTGCCGTCCACACGGAAAGAGACACTTGCTCCCGTGTCTCAGTGGGGTTCAGTAACGTCAGCTGATCCCCTGCTGTGTGGATGGCAGTCTCTCCTGCTGTCACCTCTTTCAAAATACAGTAGGCCTCTGCCTACACCCTCCTATTTCCTGGGCTTCAACACAGCCAGTTGTAGCTCGGAAGTGCCGTCCACACGGAAAGAGACACTTGCTCCCGTGTCTCAGTGGGGTTCAGTAACGTCAGCTGATCCCCTGCTGTGTGGATGGCAGTCTCTCCTGCTGTCACCTCATTCAAAATACAGTAGGCCTCTGCCTACACCCTCCTATTTCCTGGGCTTCAACACAGCCAGTTGTAGTTCGGAAGTGCCGTCCACACGGAAAGAGACACTTGCTCCCGTGTCTCAGTGGGGTTCAGTAACGTCAGCTGATCCCCTGCTTTGTGGATGGCAGTCTCTCCTGCTGTCACCTCTTTCAAAATACAGTAGGCCTCTGCCTACACCCTCCTATTTCCTGGGCTTCAACACAGCCAGTTGTAGCTCGGAAGTGCCGTCCACACGGAAAGAGACACTTGCTCCCGTGTCTCAGTGGGGTTCAGTAACGTCAGCTGATCCCCTGCTTTGTGGATGGCAGTCTCTCCTGCTGTCACCTCTTTCAAAATACAGTAGGCCTCTGCCTACACCCTCCTATTTCCTGGGCTTCAACACAGCCAGTTGTAGTTCGGAAGTGCCGTCCACACGGAAAGAGACACTTGCTCCCGTGTCTCAGTGGGGTTCAGTAACGTCAGCTGATCCCCTGCTTTGTGGATGGCAGTCTCTCCTGCTGTCACCTCTTTCAAAATACAGTAGGCCTCTGCCTACACCCTCCTATTTCCTGGGCTTCAACACAGCCAGTTGTAGCTCGGAAGTGCCGTCCACACGGAAAGAGACACTTGCTCCCGTGTCTCAGTGGGGTTCAGTAACGTCAGCTGATCCCCTGCTTTGTGGATGGCAGTCTCTCCTGCTGTCACCTCTTTCAAAATACAGTAGGCCTCTGCCTACACCCTCCTATTTCCTGGGCTTCAACACAGCCAGTTGTAGTTCGGAAGTGCCGTCCACACGGAAAGAGACACTTGCTCCCGTGTCTCAGTGGGGTTCAGTAACGTCAGCTGATCCCCTGCTGTGTGGATGGCAGTATCTCCTGCTGTCACCTTATTCAAAATACAGTAGGCCTCTGCCTACACCCTCCTATTTCCTGGGCTTCAACACAGCCAGTTGTAGTTCGGAAGTGCCGTCCACACGGAAAGAGACACTTGCTCCCGTGTCTCAGTGGGGTTCAGTAACGTCAGCTGATCCCCTGCTGTGTGGATGGCAGTCTCTCCTGCTGTCACCTTATTCAAAATACAGTAGGCCTCTGCCTACACCCTCCTATTTCCTGGGCTTCAACACAGCCAGTTGTAGTTCGGAAGTGCCGTCCACACGGAAAGAGACACTTGCTCCCGTGTCTCAGTGGGGTTCAGTAACGTCAGCTGATCCCCTGCTTTGTGGATGGCAGTCTCTCCTGCTGTCACCTCTTTCAAAATACAGTAGGCCTCTGCCTACACCCTCCTATTTCCTGGGCTTCAACACAGCCAGTTGTAGTTCGGAAGTGCCGTCCACACGGAAAGAGACACTTGCTCCCGTGTCTCAGTGGGGTTCAGTAACGTCAGCTGATCCCCTGCTTTGTGGATGGCAGTCTCTCCTGCTGTCACCTCTTTCAAAATACAGTAGGCCTCTGCCTACACCCTCCTATTTCCTGGGCTTCAACACAGCCAGTTGTAGCTCGGAAGTGCCGTCCACACGGAAAGAGACACTTGCTCCCGTGTCTCAGTGGGGTTCAGTAACGTCAGCTGATCCCCTGCTTTGTGGATGGCAGTCTCTCCTGCTGTCACCTCTTTCAAAATACAGTAGGCCTCTGCCTACACCCTCCTATTTCCTGGGCTTCAACACAGCCAGTTGTAGTTCGGAAGTGCCGTCCACACGGAAAGAGACACTTGCTCCCGTGTCTCAGTGGGGTTCAGTAACGTCAGCTGATCCCCTGCTGTGTGGATGGCAGTCTCTCCTGCTGTCACCTTATTCAAAATACAGTAGGCCTCTGCCTACACCCTCCTATTTCCTGGGCTTCAACACAGCCAGTTGTAGTTCGGAAGTGCCGTCCACACGGAAAGAGACACTTGCTCCCGTGTCTCAGTGGGGTTCAGTAACGTCAGCTGATCCCCTGCTGTGTGGATGGCAGTCTCTCCTGCTGTCACCTTATTCAAAATACAGTAGGCCTCTGCCTACACCCTCCTATTTCCTGGGCTTCAACACAACCAGTTGTAGTTCGGAAGTGCCGTCCACACAGAAAGAGACACTTGCTCCCGTGTCTCAGTGGGGTTCAGTAACGTCAGCTGATCCCCTGCTGTGTGGATGGCAGTCTCTCCTGCTGTCACCTTATTCAAAATACAGTAGGCCTCTGCCTACACCCTCCTATTTCCTGGGCTTCAACACAGCCAGTTGTAGTTCGGAAGTGCCGTCCACACGGAAAGAGACACTTGCTCCCGTGTCTCAGTGGGGTTCAGTAACGTCAGCTGATCCCCTGCTGTGTGGATGGCAGTCTCTCCTGCTGTCACCTCTTTCAAAATACAGTAGGCCTCTGCCTACACCCTCCTATTTCCTGGGCTTCAACACAGCCAGTTGTAGTTCGGAAGTGCCGTCCACACGGAAAGAGATACTTGCTCCCGTGTCTCAGTGGGGTTCAGTAACGTCAGCTGATCCCCTGCTGTGTGGATGGCAGTCTCTCCTGCTGTCACCTCATTCAAAATACAGTAGGCCTCTGCCTACACCCTCCTATTTCCTGGGCTTCAACACAGCCAGTTGTAGTTCGGAAGTGCCGTCCACACGGAAAGAGACACTTGCTCCCGTGTCTCAGTGGGGTTCAGTAACGTCAGCTGATCCCCTGCTGTGTAGATGGCAAAGTCTCCTGCTGCCTACACAGTCATACCACTACTGATTTTTAACCGTGCTCCAATTAGGCCTGTGGCTCCACTGTCTCTCGTATTTCCCCTGTCCTCCAACCCCGCCAGTTACAGCTCCGAAGTGGCGTCTGCACAATCCACACTTGTTCCTGTGTTACAGGTGTTCAGTCCGGTCAGTTAATCCCCTGATGTGTGTCCGGCAATGTCGCCTGCTGTGTCCACATTCCCATTATGAACAAGTGTGGATTGTGCAGACGCCACTTCGGAGCTGTAACTGGCGGGGTTGGAGGACAGGGGAAATACGAAAATCAGTGAAGCCACAGGCCTAAGTGGAGCTTGGTTCAAATTAGTAGTCTACAACCGATCTTAAAATTTCTTCAATGCAGCCTCAGCCTGCTCCGTGCTTGTCCCTGGGCTTCAACACAGCCAGTTGTTGCTCGGAAGTGCCGTCTTCACAGAGTAAAACACTAGCTCCTGTGTTTGTGGGGTTCAGTAACGTCAGCTGTTCCCCTGCTGTTTTGATGGCAATCTGTCCTGCTGCCTCCCAATTGACAGCACATCAGGCCTCAGCCTGCTAAGTGCTTGTCCTGGGCTCCAACATCGCCAGTTGCTGCTCATAACTGACTTTGGCACGGGTACTCCCTCCTGCCCAGCTTGGTTCCAGCCCTGCCTGCTGTTTCCGGGAAGTGTCAATGTCAGTTTGCCACCCCAAGTTGCCATGTCGTGTTGCGGTTGGGTTAGCCGAGGCTAGGGTGCCAGCAGTTTAGGTGCTTCCTATGTGGACTGCGGGTTCTGGTAAGAAAGGCTTGTTCCATAGTGCCAGTAGGACAAGCACCCCCTGTAGGACTGTGTGATTCGGTAACTGCGGCCAGCTTGCGGCATGCCAACTTTGCTTTTCAGGGGTAACTTCTGATACCCCTCCGTGTTCCAGCACCGTCAGCTGGTTCTCGTCAGAGCCTTTGGCCTAGGTGCCTCCATCTCGGTATCCGAGTTCCGGCAACGTCTGCTGGTCCTTGGTAGTGCTTTGTAGCACAGGTACCTCCTGCTTAGTAACCGTGTTCCAGCACCGTCAGCTGGTCCTCGGTTGTGCCATTGGCTCTTATTCCTTCTGCTGCCCCTCCGGGTGCCAGCACTGTCAGCTGGTCCTCGCTATTTCCATTTGCTCTTGCAGCTTATGCTACCCCTCCGGGTTCCTGCACCGTCAGCTGGTTCTCGGCAGAGCCTTTGGCCTAGGTGCCTCCATCTCGGTATCCGAGTTCCGGCAACGTCTGCTGGTCCTTGGTAGTGCTTTGTAGCACAGGTACCTCCTGCTTAGTAACCGGGTTCCAGCACCGTCAGCTGGTCCTTGGTTGTGCCATTGGCTCTTATTCCTTCTGCTGCCCCTCCGGGTGCCAGCACTGTCAGCTGGTCCTCGCTATTTCCATTTGCTCTTGCAGCTTATGCTACCCCTCCGGGTTCCTGCACCGTCAGCTGGTTCTCGTCAGAGCCTTTGGCCTAGGTGCCTCCATCTCGGTATCCGAGTTCCGGCAACGTCTGCTGGTCCTTGGTAGTGCTTTGTAGCACAGGTACATCCTGCTTAGTAACCGGGTTCCAGCACCGTCAGCTGGTCCTTGGTTGTGCCATTGGCTCTTATTCCTTCTGCTGCCCCTCCGGGTGCCAGCACTGTCAGCTGGTCCTCGCTATTTCCATTTGCTCTTGCAGCTTATGCTACCCCTCCGGGTTCCTGCACCGTCAGCTGGTTCTCGGCAGAGCCTTTGGCCTAGGTGCCTCCATCTCGGTATCCGAGTTCCGGCAACGTCTGCTGGTCCTTGGTAGTGCTTTGTAGCACAGGTACCTCCTGCTTAGTAACCGGGTTCCAGCACCGTCAGCTGGTCCTCGGTTGTGCCATTGGCTCTTATTCCTTCTGCTGCCCCTCCGGGTGCCAGCACTGTCAGCTGGTCCTCGCTATTTCCATTTGCTCTTGCAGCTTATGCTACCCCTCCGGGTTCCAGCACCGTCAGCTGGTTCTCGTCAGAGCCTTTGGCCTAGGTGCCTCCATCTCGGTATCCGAGTTCCGGCAACGTCTGCTGGTCCTTGGTAGTGCTTTGTAGCACAGGTACCTCCTGCTTAGTAACCGGGTTCCAGCACCGTCAGCTGGTCCTCGGTAGTGCCATTGGCTCTTGTACCTTCTGCTGCCCCTCCTGGTGCCAGTACCGTCAGCTGGTTCAAGAGGACAAAGAACAGGAAGACAACCACCAAGATGCAGAACAACAAGAGAGAGAAGACCAAGAAGCATAAAAAAAACAAAGCAGAAGAACATTAAGCATAAGACTAATACTCTGAGCAAATGATATTATCTTATTTATAAGCAGAAGAAGACTAAGCAGTGTATGGGGGTGAGTCCGTTCCTCCTCGTGGTGCCCCTGGAAAAGGCCTGCTGCTGCAGGCCAAACTGAACGCGGACAAATCCTGTTGTAAATCTTTTGTGACAGGCAGAACGGAAGGTGTAAACTTCTAACTTTTCCAGATAACAACTACAGGAATGCCTGACACAAACAAGAATATGATGAAGAAGAATAGGAAGAAGATGAAGAAGTTGAATATGTAGAATAATAATTGTTGAATAAGAAGAATATGAAGAATGTAAGAAAAGGAAGAAGAAGAAGAAGAATGTAAAAAAAGGAAGTAGAAGAATTTAAAAAAGGAAGAAGAAGAAGAATGTAAAAAAAGGAATAAGAAGAAGAATGTAAAAAAAGGAAGAAGAAGAATGTAAAAAAAGGAAGTAGAAGAATGTAAAAAAAGGAGGAAGAAGAAGAAGAAGAATGTAAAAAAAGGAATAAGAAGAAGAAGAAGGTAAAAAAAGGAAGAAGAATAAGAAAGAAGAAGAAAGAAGAAGAAGACATACATGTCTGGCAAAATATAAATGAGGCTAACATAGTCAATATCTTTGTAACTCCTAACATCTTTAAAAAAAAAGTTTAATTCCTGCTATTCCATTTGATTGGGCTAAACCTCTATGGCTTTAATGTCTCCTCCACCTCCCACAATACATTCTACATTATTCTTAGTTGTTTTTCTTCATGTAGAATTAACCTACAAGGAAAGAAAGGGTTTTTTTTAATTCCGATATTTTGGCCCCATTGACTTGCATTGGTTCCCGGTATCGGAATCGGCGATACCGATACTTTTTTTAAAGATCGGCCGATCCATTCCGATCCGATATTTTCAAGTATCGGCTGGTATCGCTCAACTCTAGTCAAAACTGATGGAGTGGAATTACCAGCAGGGCACGTAGCAGATGTTCAGACATGCTGCAAGTATCTCGGCGTTCCACAGGGATACGGTAGCCATAATGAGGAGGCAAGGAAAGCAGCAACTTCCAAATACCATCAAAGGGTAAGACAGGTTCTGAAGAGCCAGCTCAATGGGAAAAATAAAATCCATGCCATTAATACATATGCCCTGCCAGTCATCAGATACCCTGCTGGCATAGTGTGCTGGCCAGAAGATGAGATGGAAGCTGCAGATATGAAGACACGAAAGCTCCTCACAATGAATGTAAGTCTCCACCCTAAGTTTAGCACCCAAAGATTGTATACCACCAGAAAGGAGGGTGGTCGAGGCTTGATAAGCATCCAAGCCACCATCACAGATGAAGCAAGGAGTATCCAGGAATACACCAGAAGAATGGCAACAAAAGATGAGATGCTGAGGTAAAGTCTAAGGCAGCAACAACAACAGATCTGGGAGGAAGAACTGGAACATGGCCATGGCAAGACAAGTCGCTGCATGGGATGTACCATCAAAAGATGATGGAGGTGGCTGACATGGAGAAATCCTACCAATGGCTGGAGAAAGCGAGACTCAGAGACAGCACAGAGTCACTAATCTTAGTGGCACAAGAGCAAGCACCATATCCATAGAAGCAGGAATATACCACATAAGACAAGACCCAAGGTGCAGACTATGCAAATAAACCTCAGAAACCGTCCAACATATAGTGTCATGATGAAAAATGCAAGCTGTAAAACAAAGACCACCCCCAGTGGGGGTGAGAAGGAAGTTTTTTTTTTTTTAAATATATGATACCAAGCCAAGGTTTAGTACTGAACAGGTGTCAGCCAGATAACCTCATTAATAAAATGGTATATAAAGAGTTAGATAAAAACATACACACATGGGGGAGTGGTTATGTAGTGGTGAGGGAAGGACACACGCTGCGAGAGCTCCTGCTTATCCTTCACACATCCTGTACATACCGCCTGTATACAGCTCTGGACTTGGCGGCGCTTGGTGTCCGCTGGTGTTGGGACCCCCTGGGAGCTCCGAGGAGGGACGCAGGATGGCTCTGGTGAGCGAGAGACTTGGAAGGCCGGGGTGGACGACAGGACCCACGGGGAGTGGTGGCCATCTTGGATGCGTGCTCTATCAGAGGAAGCGCGGCGTCCAGTTTCCAACGCTGCAGTATCGCAGGGACAGCGACTTATATCCTACAGGATCTGAGGGGAGTGCGGTGAGTGCCCTGGAAGACGGGCCCTGCATGATGATTCCCTCCCTCTAAACTGAATCGCTGACCTGCTGGTACCATTACTGTGGGGGAACCTGCTCCCCCTCCCATTGCTGCTGTCTCTGAGAGCGGATGTCCCTCCCCCTCCCCCCTGCCATAGGAGCCTTGGTGATCTTCTGTCTCCGTCTACACAGACTCTGCTCCCAGGCTCTAATTAATAAACGTGGTCACTGCTGTTTATATATATAATTGCAACTGGAAGATTTCTGGACTGTATAATTTCAGCTACACCGGGGTATTTCACGGCTCTTAGTCATGAATCAATCTAAAGGATCGACGGCAGCAGAAAAATTGAAGAAATTTGTCAGACCTGACCCTTCTGAGAGTGCACGTTCTCTACGGAATGCCCCCTCACAATCTCAATGTAAAAATCGTCCCTCAGGTGGTGGAGAGGAGACCGAACAGGAAGAAATGTCCCTTAAGCAGGCATCTGAGCAGCTGATGCAGGCTATCTCCCTCACTAGGACATCTCTGACGGAGAAAATAGAGGATGTCTACACTGAGGTGGGGAGACTCCATCATGATATGCAGGCCATGAGGGGGTGCATCACAGAGGTGGAGACAAGAGTGTCCCAGGTGGAAGACACCATTACGCCTATGGAGGCTAAGTTAACCAAGGTAGCGGGATCTATCAACGCCTGGAGTCAAAAGGCAGATGACTTAGAAAGCAGAATGTGTCGGAATAACATCCGTGTCATCGGTCTGCCTGAACGCTCTGAAGGTCAGCACCCTGAGCAATTCCTAGAAGGCTGGCTTAAGACCTTTCTGGGAGATGAATTCTCCTCGGTGTTCGCTGCTGAAAGAGCCCACAGGATTCCCACCAAGCCTTTGCCTCCGGGAGCCCCACCTAGACCCTTCCTGGCACGTCTCCTCAACTGTAAAGATAGAGACACCGTTCTAAGCCTCGCACGACAAAAGAGTCCCATCAAGTTCAACAACACCGTGATCTCAATCTTCCCGGATTTCTCCATGGAACTCCAGAAGCAACGTGCACAATTCATCGACATCAAAAAGCAGCTCAGGGAAAAGAACATTGTATACTCCATGATCTATCCGGCTCGGCTTCGGGTTGTCCACGGGGGTTCCTCCGCATTTTTCACGGATCCAGCGGAGGCTACCGAGTGGCTGCGGTCCCATAGAGGATCTCCTGCAAAGGAATCCTAGTGTGTCCATTTTCATCTGGATCCCTTAATTGCAGGCTTAAGCTGAGCTCTCCTGGCAGGCACCCAGATATCTACAATACCGGACACTGCGTTCAGTGATTGTATCCCCTTGTTTGTGTTTGATAGGGGCGCGGGACTTTGCTCCTATGTTACTAGGTTTATATCTTGTTTCCTTTTTTTCAAAAGCTTTAGTTTTAGCTTTAAATGTTACTTATGTAGAAGTTGCAGCCAATGGAAGTCCTGTTGTCTATGTGAGTTCTACTTAGGCGCTGATGCACAACATGCCCAGATAAGTGGAGATGGGTTCTAAATGAATATGCATGACATGGAATGTGAGGGGTATGAAAAACACCCTGGAAAAAGGTTAAAGTATTTTCACAAATCAAGCACTATCACCCTCACATTGTGGCTCTGGTCGAGATACACTTGACCAGAGATACAGCTCGGAGTGTGCAAAAACCATGGGTTCAGTGGTCTATACACGCATTTCACACCAGCTACTCCAGGGGAGTCTCATTACTAATACACAAGGACGTTAGATGGGAGGTTCGAGAGGCCCCGAGAGACTCTGAAGGGCGCTTCATATTTGTGTATGCACTGATCAACTCTAGGAAATATGTTATTCTGTGTGTTTATAACCCCCCTCCAGCGGGTACATCAATTCTCCAGAAAGCATTGAGTTTTGCCCTGAATTACCCAGACGCAGATATCATTTGTATGGGAGACTTTAATTTGATTATGAATAATCGCCTTGACAGATTGAAACTGGATGATGGGACGCAAGGTGGGACCCCGGCAGCAGCAACATCCCAATTATCACAGTTTATAGAAGGTAGTGGATGGTTAGACCTATGGAGAACGCGCCACCCAGAGATAAGAGAGTATACTTGCCATTCATCCACTAAGCGTTCCTTATCTCGCATAGATTACATTTTTGGATCTAGTGGTCTGGCAATGTGGGTGGATAGTATTGAGCATGGAAGTAGAGGGATTTCGGATCATAGTCCAATTATTCTTAAACTCAGGTATGGCCCACCAAGTGGTAGAATGACATGGAAATTAATCCCTTTCTGGCTGAAATTGGTCAAGTCACCTAACAGAACAATTGACCAATTACATGTCTTCGTGTCCTCCCATCCCGAACCCCGGAATGTTAATTTATTTTGGGACACCCTTAAGGCGTACTTGAGGGGTTGCCTATCTTCTACAATCTCCTACATCAAACGGGTGATGTCGGGGGAGGATGACGAAATAGAGCAACGATTGAAAGATTCAGAGGCCGCTTACATATCCGATCAAACTAGTGGTAATAGAGTGGAGTGGTTGACTGCCCAAAGATTATACAGTCATATGTAAAAGTTTGGGCACCCCTATTAATGTTAACCTTTTTTCTTTATAACAATTTTGGTTTTTGCAACAGGTATTTCAGTTTCATATATCTAATAACTGATGGACTCAGTTATATTTCTGGATTCAAATGAGGTTTATTGTGCTAACAGAAAATGTGCAATCTGCATTTAAACAAAATTTGACCGGTGCAAAAGTATGGGCACCCTTATCATTTTCTTGATTTGAACACTCCTAACTACTTTTTACTGAGCTCCTTGAAGAACTAAATTGGTTTTGTAACCTCATTGAGCTTTGAACTTCATAGCCAGGTGTATCAAATCATGAGAAAAGGTTTTTAAAGTGGCCACTTGCAAGTAGTTCTCCTATTTGATTCTCCTATGAAGAGTGGCATCATGGGCTCCTCAAAACAACTCTCAAATGATCTGAAAACAAAGATTATTCAACATAGCTTTTCAGGGGAAGGATACAAAAAGTTGTCTCAGAGATTTAACCTGTCAGTTTCCACTGTGAGGAACATAGTAAGGAAATGGAAGAACACAGGTACAGTTCTTGTTAAGCCCAGAAGTGGCAGGCCAAGAAAAATATCCGAAAGGCAGAGAAGAAGAATGGTGAGAACAGTCAAGGACAATCCACAGACCACCTCCAAAGACCTGCAGCATCATCTTGCTGCAGATGGTGTCACTGTGCATCGGTCAACAATACAGCGCATGCATAACGCCTTTTTGTATGACCAAACAACTCAATCTTTGTTTCATCAGTCCACAGGACCTTCTTCCAAAATGTAACTGGCTTGTCCCAATGTGCTTTTGCAGACCTCAGGCGACTCTGTTTGTGGCGTGCTTGCAGAAACGGCTTCTCTCGCATCACTCTCCCATACAGCTTCTCCTTGTGCAAAGTGCGCTGTATTGTTGACCGATGCACAGTGACACCATCTGCAGCAAGATGATGCTGCAGGTCTTTGGAGGTGGTCTGTGGATTGTCCTTGACTGTTCTCACCATTCTTCTTCTCTGCCTTTCTGATATTTTTCTTGGCCTGCCACTTCTGGGCTTAACAAGAACTGTACCTGTGTTCTTCCATTTCCTTACTATGTTCCTCACAGTGGAAACTGACAGGTTAAATCTCTGAGACAACTTTTTGTATCCTTCCCCTGAAAAGCTATGTTGAATAATCTTTGTTTTCAGATCATTTGAGACTTGTTTTGAGGAGCCCATGATGCCACTCTTCATAGGAGAATCAAATAGGAGAACTACTTGCAAGTGGCCACCTTAAATACCTTTTCTCATGATTTGATACACCTGGCTATGAAGTTCAAAGCTCAATGAGGTTACAAAACCAATTTAGTGCTTCAGGAAGTCAGTAAAAAGTAGTTAGGAGTGTTCAAATCAAGAAAATGATAAGGGTGCCCATACTTTTGCACCGGTCAAATTTTGTTTAAATGCAGATTGCACATTTTCTGTTAGTACAATAAACCTCATTTGAATCCAGAAATATAACTGAGTCCATCAGTTATTAGCTATGTGAAACTGAAATAGCTGTTGCAAAAACCAAAATTGTTATAAAGAAAAAAGGTTAACATTAATAGGGGTGCCCAAACTTTTACATATGACTGTATACTCAACACATAGACTCCAAGTCCAAACATAAATTATTTTTTACTCGCCAGTCCTACTTTGAACTAGGGAACCAAACTAGTAAATTTCTGGCCTATTTGGTGCGGCAGCACAATACAACTAACACAATATTACAAATCCGCAGCTCAGATTGTACATTGGTGTCCTCGACCGAAGAAATAATGGGACGTTTCCATGATTATTATAGTTCACTGTACAGCTCAAGAAATGACATTGATAGCCAGGGGAGTCTAGACTATCTATCAGATATAACATTTCCCACATTGAGTACTTCTCAGCAGGCCTTTATGGATGCTGAATTCACTTTGGAAGAGATAGAAGATGCCATGAGAGATATGGCCTCTGGGAGAGCCCCTGGGCCAGATGGGTTTCCTATTGAGCTGTACAGGAAATACCGGGAGATTTTGGCACCACTTTTGTTGTGGTGTTTCGGGGGATCTGTGGTGGGAGGGTCATGCCGGAGTCCTTCTATGAAGCTAATATAATAGTGCTTAAGAAAGAAGGGAAGGACCCTCTAGATTGTGGATCTTATCGCCCCATATCTTTAGTAAATGTGGATTACAACATTTTTACGAAAATCTTGGCTACTAGGTTGAACTCAATTATTTTGGAACTTATACACCCTGACCAGACTGGCTTTATGCCCGGTAAAAGCACCTCCATTAATATTAGACGGGTTCAATTGGTGGTCCAATACAGCTCCCTGATGCCGGACAATAAGTGGGCATTGGCATCGTTGGATGCAGCCAAGGCCTTCGATTCCCTTGAGTGGCCTTTCCTCCACGCAGGCTTGCAGAAATATGGTTTTGGGGATAGGTTCCTAAAATGGGTTAGTACAATGTATATGAAACCTAAGGCCCGTGTCATTGTAAATGGCTCCATTTCTGAGTCCTTTTATCTACACAGGGGGACTCGTCAAGGGTGTACCCTTTCCCCGGCCCTCTTTGCTCTTGCAATAGAGGCTCTGGCAATTCGCATGAGAACTTCCCCTAATATTATGGGTATAGAGATAGCAGATCGGGTGGATACCATAGGCCTATATGCTGATGACATGGTAATATTTATGGATAAGGCGGAGGCGACACTGGCGGGGGTGATTGCTACTATAAATGAATTCGGCAAATATTCGGCCTGTATATAAATTGGGAGAAGTCTGCTCTGATTCCTTTTTCTCATACCCCGATGCCGCGACTTGAGACTCTCTCCTTGCTGCCTATTGTACCACATTTTAAATATCTGTGTGTTCATATTTCTCAATCCAGCACGCTTGATCTGCAACTTAATATATATCCATTACTGGAGATGGTTAAAGTCAAATTTGCGATCTGGAGCAAACTCCCGCTGTCTGTAGCTGGGCGCATTAATTTAAATAAAATGATACTACTCCCTAAGCTCAGCTATTTTCTCTAACATAGTGCTGTGGTGGTGCCTAAGTCTTTCTTCAACAATTTGAATTCCCAGATTACGTCTTTTATATAGGGGAAAGCCAGGCCAAAGCTCAAGCTGTCCACCCTACAAAGGCCAAAAAAGGAGGGGGGGCAGCACTGCCGGATATTTTTCTGTATTATCTGGCGGAACAGGCCAGAGCTATAAATAAATGGATGCCCGGTGATCATCTCCCTAACTCTGAGAGCCATCTGCTTCATGCCGCACGTGCTGATTGCCCACTGGGGTTTTTGGAATTGGAGAAAGTAAATGTCCCACGTCTGTTACCCTGCTTCGTCTGCCAAGATTAGTGTGGAGACAGATTAAGAGGGTGGTTGGATTTAGTGATATCATAGCTGAAATGCCCTTATGGAATAATAGTTATTTTCCGACACTGCTTGTCACCCATCTGCCGAATTCTGGCCTCAGGATAATGTCTCTATGATAGGTGATATATATGATTGTGGTACACTATTATCTTTTGAACAATTACAAGCTAAATGTGATGTCCCGAGGTCGCAGTTCTTCCGATATTTGCAATTAAGATCAGCCTTTCAATCGCACATGAGATATGTTGGTGTGAATAATGCTATTTCATCTCTACCCTTGATAGGCGTTCTTAAATCATAGGGTCCCCAGGGTCTCATCTCCTCTCTGTATACACATATGCTATCGGTGGGGACGGAATCTGCCATATGCTTGGTTAGGGGGAAATGGGAAAGGCTCATCCCTGATACGCATGGAGAGGAGTGGGAGGAAATTCTGGAGTCACCAACTAAGGAGTCTCCGTCAATTAACAATAGAATGATACAACTTTATATTATAAACCAATCATACTTGACTCCGACTCGACTTTTTAAGATGAGCCGTTTCCAATCTTCGGAGTGTCTGAGATGTCATACATCAGATGCAGATTTTATTCACATGATTTGGCAATGTCCAATTATAGCACACTATTGGAAAGAGGTGACATCATTATTAACCTCCCTGGCACAAATTCCTATTCCCCTTGAGCCACTGGTTTGTCTGTTTGGGGTGTGGGATGATGAGACATGGGGACATTATACAGGCATTGTTTATGGCACGGAAGGTACTGGCACTGCGGTGGATGGGGGGTTCGGATCCCTCCCTTAGGGCCTGGATTGAATTGGTGAACTCGATTATACCGTACGAACGTACGCTGTACCAAAACAGAGGGTGCCCGGGTAAATTTGAGAAGATATGGGAGAGGTGGAATTCCTCTCATCTCACGTTGTAGGACGGAGATATCGCATGATAAAGAGCTAATTATGTGGACACAGGCTGCAAATAGTTGTTGTTTTGTAGTAGTAGTAATGGTTTACAAACTTTATTATTTGAATAATAATACACAGACTAATGTAAGGCAATTGACAGTATGTTTTATTCTATACACAACTGGTATACATACACTGTTTGACATTAATGCTCTGTGGAACGTATATGTGTTATATGGTATTTTCATCATTGTCGGTTTGTATATTGTATACCCTGTCTATGGTTCAATAAACTAATTAAAAAAAAAAAACATACACACATGCACTTACCAGCCTATGTAAGAGCATTAACATAATTAACCTACACATGCTGTAAAAAAACAGCAACTGTCAGAAATCTGCGTGAAATGCAATATGTTTATTTTTCAAAAAAAAATTTAAAAAAATTGCGTGGGCTCCCACATAATTTTCATAACCAGCAGAGGGAAAGCCGACAGCTGAGAGCTGATGTTATTCTATTCTAGGAAGGAGCCAATAGTCATAAAGGTTCCCAGGCTGTTAATATCAGCTCACAGCTGGTTGCTTAGCCTTCACTGGCTAGTTTACAGGGGAACCCCAGAAAAAAATTGACATGGGGTCCCTGCTATGAACTGGTCACCGAGGAAGATGGCAGGAATAGGCTAGGCCACCCGGAAACCAGAAATGTTGGTATCTTAGCAGATTGCAGACCCCTGATCCTAACAACACAACTAGCAGTAGCCGTGGGGTGTACTTGCGATGCCCTAGACACCTCGGCACAGCTGGAGAGCTAACTAAGTCTAAAGCAAGAAAGGTGAAATCTAACCTGCCCCGGAGTAGAACCCCAAAAGAATAGATAGCCCCCAAACATATATTGTCGGTAAGACAAGATGAGACACAATCGCAGGCAGAAAATAGACTGAGCAAATGATGGGGCCCAAACTGACTAGATAGGATAGGAAAGGAAAGACACTGTCTGCAATCAAGCAAAAACCCCAAAATGCAACACGTCTGATGTTCAAAAAAGCACTGAGGTCTCATGACCTCTCCCCCACTATATCAGCATTCTGGTATGGACTGGCAGCAAAGCAAAAGAGACTAATATAACAGGGGACTGAACAAACTGATACAAGCTGTAACATATGGAGCGGGGTCCAGCACTGCCCCAGCAGGGAGCACGCTGAACACTCACAGCAAAGCAGAAAGAAGCAAAAACAGATCAGATGCAAAGGAAAAGCAAATGAACAACTTAACTGAAAAATGCAGGATCAGGCAGGAGACAGCAGACCTCAGAATGCACAGGAAGAAAACTAATCACCAGCAGCCACTGAAGGAAGCCTGCTCTCTTAAATACTCCAGTCAGTAACCCCTGATTTCTCTAGCAACCGTCCAGGACAGCATAGGAGGTTGTCTCCATGCCCTAATGGGAGACAGGAAGCACAAGAGGTTAAAAGGTCCCTCCCCCTCCCTCTCACCAGTGTCTTTCCTGTCCCCCATGAGGCATGGAGAGGTTACAGGTTTGCTGTGTGGCCGGCTGCTGCAGCGTACCTGATGAATCCTATAGCTGGGCAGTGGTGGTCGGCGGTTTCCGCCTTCCCTCCTCCATACTGCTCCGTCTTCTCTTGAATTTGGGACCTTCCTGGCCCACCTGCACTCCCTCAGGGGGTAAAGCGGGCCAGTGATCCCCGACCAGGTCTATGATGACTTCCGGCCATGGCGGCCACCACTCAGCCAACAGTGCGTGGAGCACGCCAGCGGTGCTGTGCCTGCCCCAGACCCCAGGAGGAGGAGGGGGAAAAACAGAATAAACATTGAGGGCAGAGTTAACCCCTTATTAACCCGCCAGAAGAAGCCGACATGTAAGACATAAAATCCCCTGTAAGCATGGACGGTTCTTCCTGCCCTGCATCTGCAGAGCCCAGCGCTGCCCCAGCCACAGTGAGTGTTATCTGGGGTGGGTCCTAGTGGTGTGATCTGGGTGTAGAGGTCCTCAAAATACTTCTCTCCTCTTTTATAGGGAGAAAAGTCTACCCACAAAAACACCAATACCACCAGCAAGCCGGCTAAATGTGCCATATGTAGCGCAAAACTTTTCCTCAAATTGGAGGAAAAAATTGTGTCAGGCATGCACGGACTAAGTAGTCAGGTCTGAGCACCCGTCATTGATTGATGAAATCCGCAGCCTGGTCACGCAACAGGTTCAGACCTCCCTAGCCACCCTTTCTCCCCCTCCACCTCCTCCACTTCCTCCAATTGTGAGCTCACCTCCCCCCAAAGAAGCGGAAAATTCAAATAGAGTCAGAACATTCCTACAATTCAGGTTCTGAAAAATGGAAGGAACCAGGAACCTCTAAATTGGCTGGAGCTAGGAGATACATCTTTTCCGCAGAATATGTGGAGGAGCTGGTCGGTGCGGTGCGTGCCGCAATGGGACTAGAGGATGAGCCAGTCCCTCAGTCAGCACAGAACACAATGTTCGGGGGGGTTTGAAGGGCCCAAACAAACAGGTTTCCCAGTACATAGGAGCATAGTGGATATGATCTCCCAAGAATGGGAGTACCCAGAAAAGCGCTATTTGACTCCATCGGAACTCAGGCATAGATTCCCCCTGGAGGGAGATGCGTTTAAATGGGAAATCCTTAAAGTTGATGTCCAAGTGGCAAGAGTAGTGAAAAAGACAGTCCTTCCATTTGACGGTGTCCCAGCTTAGGGACCCGATGGACCGTAAGGCAGAGAACCTCCTAAGAAAGGCCTGGGAAACCTCTGTCTCTGCCTTAAAATCAGGAATTACTTCCATATGCATTTCTAGATCTCTCTTCCAGTGGATAGAGGAGCTAGAGAATCATATTTCTCGAGGGACCTCAAGGGCCAACCTCCTTAACTCCCTTCCCATACTACAGAGGGCTACAAGCGTCTTGGCAGATGCGTCTATGGAGAAAATCTGTACCTCTGCCAGGTCTATGGTACAGTCTAATTCTGCCAGACGAGCCCTCTGGCTTAAAAACAATGACTCGGCCCCGGTGGGGGGAAGGCTTTCGAATTTTCTTCACTCTTGGCAGTTGATTTCCAACAGCCCCTGGGTCCTCAGTGTGATCAAGGAGGGCCTTCTTCTAGAATTCAAATCCTCCCACCCACGGGGTATAAGAGTCACCTCCCTACCACCCTGGGAGGCTTTAATACTAGAATCAAGCATTCAGCTCCTTCTCCAATCATGCGCCATTTCTCAGGTCCCTGTGGGAGAGCAGGGAAAGGGGCATTATTCCAGGCTGTTTCTAGTAAGGAAGCCCACAGGAGAGGCAAGGATAATAATAAACTTGAAAGGCCTCAACCGACATATCTCATACCGCAGATTCAAAATGGAGTCGGTAAAGACCGCCATTCCCTTGATAGGGCCGTCTTACTTCATGGCAACCATAGACCTGAAGGATGCCTATTTCCACATTCCCATACATCCTTCTCACAGGAAGTATCTTAGGTTTGTGATCCGTCAGGGTCCAGAGATCAAGCACTATCAGTACAACATACTTCCCTTTGGGATATCCTCTGCCCCTCGAGTATTTTCCAAAATTATGGCGAAAGCTGTGTCCCACATCAGAAGCCAGGGTATATGCACTGTACCCTACCTGGACGACCTATTAATAATAGGAACCTCCTACCAGACCCTGGAAAACCAGTTGACTCAAACTCTGGGCATTCTCCGATCTCTGGGGTGGAGCCCGAATGTAAAAAAATCACAGAGCCAACCCTCTCAGAAAATAAAATTCTTAGGAGTCCTCTTAGACTCAAGAGAACAGATGTCCTTTCTTCCGGAGGAACATCAGAGGTCCATAATATCAAAGATCTCGAGTTTCAGGAAACAGAGGTCCCCGACCCTCAGATCAGCTATGTCCGTACTAGGGTCAATGACCTCCTGCATCCAGTCAGTGCCTTGGGCGCAGGCCCATTCCAGAATTCTCCAGTATCATATCTTAGGAAATTGGAACAGAGACCACACCTGCCTGAACAAAAGAGTCCAGACCCCAGGGAAAGTGAAAGCTTCACTAGCATGGTGGATGGACCACAAAAATCTGCGCAGAGGAGTCAGCTGGTCCCAGATCCCCTTGGTCACGGTAACATCAGATGCCAGCAAGAAAGGCTGGGAAGCTGTAGTGTCCCGGCAGTCATTCCAGGGGTTGTGGAATTGGGAGGTGAGTGCAAGATCTTCAAACTTCAGAGAGCTGAAAGCAGTGGAAGAAGCTCTCCTGGCTGCGAGACATCTAGTCCAAGGCCATCATATCAAGGTCTACTCCGACAATGTGACAACAGTGGCTCACCTCAGGCACCTGGGTGGCACAAGATCCAGCAGCCTAGAGGGCCTCTCAGGCCGAATATTTTCCTGGGCCGAAAGGCACCTTCTTTCACTAACAGCAGTCCACCTAAAGAGGACCTCCAATCTTCAGGCAGACTTCCTGAGCAGAAGATGTATCCAGCCTGGCGAGTGGAGTCTGAATGGAAGAATCTTGCAGAGGCTGGTAAACAGGTGGGGTCTTCCGGAGGTGGATCTACAAGCATTGAGCAAAAATGCTCAAGTAGGAAACTACTTCTCCCTGAACCCCAGGGACAGATCCATGGGGGTAGATGCTTTTGCCCACAAGTGGGGGTTTCATCTGGCATACGCCTTTCCGCCAGTTCCAATCCTTGCCGCAACCCTGAGGAAGATCCGAGAAGATCGAACCCAAACCTGACTGGTAGCTCCGCTATGGCCGAAGAGGAGCTGGTATTCTTTAATTACAGAACTCCACGTAGAGCCGCTCCTCCTACCCCTGGAAGATGACCGTCTCCTGCAGGGTCCCGTACGTCATCCAAACCTTCGGGGAATGAAGTCAGCGGCCTGGCTACTGAGACCCAGATCTCGAGGGCCAAGGGTCTATCAGAGGCAGTAGTCAAAACTAGAGTTGAGCGACTTTTGTTTTTTTAGGGTCGCGTTTCGTTTCGTGAAACCCGACTTTTCCAAAAGTCGGGTCGAGCAAGATCGTCCGATTATAGGGAAAAGTCGGGGTCGTCCCAAAACACGAAACCCAATGTAAGTCAATGGGGAATAAAAGTCGGCAGTGAGAGGAGGACAGGAAACACACCTACAGTGCCCATTTGAATGCCAAAAGCATCAATTCTTCTTTCTTAAGCTTGTCAACCTTAATTAACTTCATATTACAAGTTACGCACTGAAAAATGGGGGTTATTTGGCTACAAACTGTGGGGGGGGAGGGCTGGCTCCAGGTTTTCATGTGCCCTGGGCGAAAGAGCGCCCTTTTAACACATACCACAACTCATCATGCTCCGATACGGCAGAGAAATAGCGGTATAGTACAATGAAAAATACCTCACTTTTTACATCTCATGACGAGGCCCATCTATTTCTCCATACAGAATCATTGGTCCCATATAATGTTTGAAACAGTATATGATGAGCTCCACATAATGCTACAGTATATGTTGGTCCCCATGGATGAAGCTCCACTGTCTTATGGGCCCAAATAATGCTCCAAACATAATGGGCCCCATTTCTAATGCTCTAGTGTATAATGGGCCCTGTAAATGCTGCTCCAGTGTCTGATGTCCACCTTTGGAATGTTCCAGTGTATGGTGGGCCCCATCTATCATTCTCCAGAGTATAGTGCTCCCCAAAAATTGCTGTCCCAACATTGAAAACAATCAAATAAGTCTCCTCGCTAGGGAATCCCTGTACTTGTCTGGACAGGTGCTGTAGCTTGCTTAACAGCTCGCCAGCCGTTCTCACGCCCAGTATGGATTGCACGTGATTGCACAAAGGTTAGAAAGGGTACCGTATCCCTGGATAACATGTATGGATAGCGTACACATTCAAAATATATGTCTATACAGCATGAGGCAGGCTCAGACGGTGTTAGGCCCAGTATGGATTGCACGTCATTGCACAAAGGTTAGAAAGGGTACCGTATCCCCGGATAACATGTATGGATAGCGTACACATTCAAAATATATGTCTATACAGCATGAGGCAGGCTCAGACGGTGTTAGGCCCAGTATGGATTGCACGTCATTGCACAAAGGTTAGAAAGGGTACCGTATCCCCGGATAACATGTATGGATAGCATACACATTCAAAATATATGTCTATACAGCATGAGGCAGGCTCAGACGGTGTTAGGCCCAGTATGGATTGCACGTCATTGCACAAAGGTTAGAAAGGGTACCGTATCCCCGGATAACATGTATGGATAGCGTACACATTCAAAATATATGTCTATACAGCATGAGGCAGGCTCAGACGGTGTTAGGCCCAGTATGGATTGCACGTCATTGCACAAAGGTTAGAAAGGGTACCGTATCCCCGGATAACATGTATGGATAGCGTACACATTCAAAATATATGTCTATACAGCATGAGGCAGGCTCAGACGGTGTTAGGCCCAGTATGGATTGCACGTCATTGCACAAAGGTTAGAAAGGGTACCGTATCCCCGGATAACATGTATGAATAGCGTGCACATTCAAAATATATGTCTATACAGCATGAGGCAGGCTCAGACGGTGTTAGGCCCAGTATGGATTGCACGTCATTGCACAAAGGTTAGAAAGGGTACCGTATCCCCGGATAACATGTATGGATAGCGTACACATTCAAAATATATGTCTATACAGCATGAGGCAGGCTCAGACGGTGTTAGGCCCAGTATGGATTGCACGTCATTGCACAAAGGTTAGAAAGGGTACGGTATCCCCGGATAACATGTATGGATAGCGTACACATTCAAAATATATGTCTATACAGCATGAGGCAGGCTCAGACGGTGTTAGGCCCAGTATGGATTGCACGTCATTGCACAAACGTTAGAAAGGGTACCGTATCCCCGGATAACATGTATGGATAGCGTACACATTCAAAATATATGTCTATACAGCATGAGGCAGGCTCAGACGGTGTTAGGCCCAGTATGGATTGCACGTCATTGCACAAAGGTTAGAAAGGGTACCGTATCCCCGGATAACATGTATGGATAGCGTACACATTCAAAATATATGTCTATACAGCATGAGGCAGGCTCAGACGGTGTTAGGCCCAGTATGGATTGCACGTCATTGCACAAAGGTTAGAAAGGGTACGGTATCCCCAGATAACATGTATGGATAGCGTACACATTCAAAATATATGTCTATACAGCATGAGGCAGGCTCAGACGGTGTTAGGCCCAGTATGGATTGCACGTCATTGCACAAAGGTTAGAAAGGGTACCGTATCCCCGGATAACATGTATGGATAGCGTACACATTCAAAATATATGTCTATACAGCATGAGGCAGGCTCAGACGGTGTTAGGCCCAGTATGGATTGCACGTCATTGCACAAAGGTTAGAAAGGGTACCGTATCCCCGGATAACATGTATGGATAGCGTACACATTCAAAATATATGTCTCAGGAGGCAGGCTCAGACGGTGTCAGGCACAGTATGGATTTGACGGCCCAGATTACACAGAGGAGGAGCAGGGAGAGGTAAAGACTGCAAATGCTGGGGCCCTGCCCAAGCAAGGGGGGCCCACTCATGGGCGTCGGTACTGGCACTGGGCCCCTCATAGTACAGCGGTGTGTCTGACGGCGCGTGTGCACCACCGCCGTCAGAGACACTTGATTGCACTATGAGGGACCCTGTGCCAGTGCCCGCGCCCAAGAGTCGGCCTACCCACCTGTCCAGGGCAACGGCACTCGCACGGTGTCGTGCGGTAGGTGGTGACCCCGGCCATGGGGGGGAAGGCAGCACAGTTAGGGAGTTTTAGAAAGTGGCATATGTTGATGTTGGACATTCAGCTGATGCAAAAGGCGAAATAGGTGAAGTACCAGGAAGAGGTGGACCAAAGCAAGCCATTTTTCTGTCACCCTATGTGTCATCAGGGGAAGGTGGGACAAAATCCTTGGAAACCCATTCGTGGTGGTTAGATCATCCACATTTTGGGTTGACAGACGGGTCCTTTTTTCTGTAAGGATTGATCCAGCTGCACTGAAGACTCTTTCCGATAGCACACTTGCAGCTGGGCAAGCGAGCTCCTGTAAGGCATATTGGGCCAATTCAGGCCAGGTGTCCAGTTTAGCGGCCCAATAGTCAAAGGGGAATGACCTGTGTGGGAGAACATCGATATGGGAGGAAAAGTAGTTTGTAACCATAGTTGACAACTGCTGTCTCCTGTCACTTTCCATCGATGCAGTATTACCAGTTGTGTGAGCGGTATTTGAAAAATCAGTCCACAACATTGTCATGAAACCCCTGTCTCCAACGCCACTTCTGCTGTGTGCACCACGAACACCTCTGCCAAGCTGCCCCCGGCCCGTACGGCTCGTGTGAGAACCATCACCGCTGCTGTGTGCTGGGAATGCCTCAAGCAACCGATTTACCAGAGTTGCTTGTTTATTAGCCAATATTAGGTCAAGGTTCTCCTGTGGCATGATGTTTTGTAATTTGCCTTTATAGCGTGGATCCAGGATGCTGGCCAACCAGTAGTCGTCATCGTTCATCATTTTGGCAATGCGGGGGTCCCTTTTTAGGATCCGCAAGGCATAATCTGACATGTGGGCCAATGTTCCCGGTGTCAATGATGCACTGTGAGTGCTGGGTGGAGGAGCACTTTCTGGCAAATCCACATCCCTCCAGTCACGCACAAACCCTGTACCAGACCTTGCCACGCCAACATTTTCACTTGCCCCACGAGATGCATCCTCCTCCCCTAAGTAATCATCCCCATCATCCTCCTCCTCCTCCTCTTCTTCCTCCACTTCGTCCAGGAGAGGTCCCTGAGCAGACAATGGCTGAATGTCATCAAGGATTCCCTCCTCCTCTTCCTCCTCATCAACATTGGCTGCAGACGCCTGCTCCTTAAGGTGCGTCAAAGTTTGCATGAGCAGACGCATAAGTGGGATGCTCATGCTTAGGATGCCGTCGTCTGCGCTTACCAGCCGTGTGCATTCCTCAAAACACTGAAGGACTTTACAAAGGTCTTTCAGCTTCGACCACTGCACGCCTGTCAACTCCATGTCTGCTCTCAAAGTGCCTGGCCGTGTATCCTCCCACAAATGCATTATGGCCTGCCTCTGCTCGCACAGCCACTCCACCATGTGCAGGGTGGAGTTCCACCTTGTTGCAATGTCGATAATGAGGCGGTGGTTGGGAAGGTGGAGCAATCGCTGCAGCTTCTGCATACGAACGGAGTGTACAGGCGACCGGCGGATGTGCGCGCACAGTCTTCGCACCTTCTGGAGCAGGGCTGTTAACTCCGGATAATTTTTTAGGAAGCACTGCACCACCAGGTTCAATGTGTGAGCCAAGCAAGGTATGTGGCTGAGTTTTGAAAGGGCTATGGCTGCCACAAAATTACGGCCGTTATCACTAACTACCTTGCCTGCCTCAAGATGTACACTGCCCAGCCATGACTCAGTTTGTCGCTTCAAGTACTCGGCCAGCACCTCGGCGGTGTGTCTGTCGCCCAAACACATCATCTGCAACACAGCCTGCTGACGCTTTCCACTAGCTGCTCGATAGGGGGACACATCGTGTGCAACAGTGGCAGCTGCAGATGGAGTGCTCGTACGACTGTGCTCTGTGGACGAGCTTTCGCTTCTGGAGGAGGAGGAGGAGGAGGAGGAGGGTCGAACGCCTACAGCCAACTGTTTCCTATACCGTGGGCTAGGCAGCACTGTCCCACCACTGCTGTCCCCTGTGGACCCTGCATCCACCACATTAACCCAGTGCGCAGTGATGGACACGCAACGGCCCTGGCCATGCCGACTGGACCATGCATCAGTTGTGAGGTGCACCTTTCCGCTCACTGACTGCTTGAGTGCATGGACAATGCGGTCTTTCACATGATGGTGGAGGGCTGGGATGGCTTTGCGAGAGAAGAAGTGGCGACTGGGTAGGTCATAGCGTGGTACTGCATAGGCCATGAGTTCGCGGAAAGCTGTGCTTTCCACCAACCGAAAGGGCATCATCTCAAACGAGATTAGTTTGGCAATGTGGGCGTTCAAACCCAGTGTACACGGATGAGAGACTGAGTACTTTCTTGACCTACTCATAGTGTCTGGGAGGGTGAGCTGGACTTGAGAGCTGCATATGGTGGAAGTAGCGGTGGACAGGGCGGACTGAGAGAGGGTTGATGATGGTGATGGAGTTGGTGTTCTTTCTGATGGCCTAGAATCAGTCTTTCGTTGATATAACAGTGGGATTCCCTGACTGCTGTGGCCATGCAACGACACCTCAACATTTGCTGCTGTGCTAACCGGTGGGCTTACAGTGGGGGAAACAATGTAGCGTTGCTGACTACCTTCGTTGTGATCAGTTGCACTTGTGGCACTTGAGGTTTGGTGTTGTGTCCACGCTTGCAAGTGCATGCTGGTTAAATGTCTAAGCATGCAACTGGTATTCAAATTTTTCAGATTTTTCCCTCGGCTAAAGGTCTTTGCGCACTTCTTACAGATAACCTTGGCCTGATCATGAGGATTTTGTTCAAAAAAGTGCCACACTGTACTCTTCCTACTTTGGCAGACATTTTGCGGCCTAGCACGCTGTGATCTTTTGACCCTCTGGACAAGCTGTCCAGCAACTCTTTTGATGTTTGGAACCTGTCTTTGGAGTGCTCCGGGCCTGCCAGATAACAGCTGTTGCGATGTCGATGTCTGCTGTGGATGCTCCTCATCTGAGCTATTGGAAGCAGCACCCTCTTCCCCCAATGGATGCCAATCTGGGTCAACAACTGGGTCATCCATCACCTCCTCTTCTATGTCATGTGCACCTTTCTCTGTGTCACCGTGTATGGTGGTATAGTGTGCGGGAAGGGGCACCTGAATCTCATCAGGGTCAAAATCTGGCTCTGTACACTGCGAGGACAATGTAGTGCTCTGAGTGAATGTACCAGCAGAATCATCCATCAGCGGCTGTGCATCAGTGCACTCCATGTCAGATTCATCTTGGCCTGGGTAATTCACCATTTGACTTGATAATCCAGGCATGGTATGTGAAAACAGCTCCATGGAGTAATCAGTAGTATGGCCTGCGTCATCCTTCAATCTTGGTTGGGGTGAAGGACACAAGGAAAGGTGTGGTTCATGAACATGAGCCTCCAATGACGACTCAGTGCTTTTACTTTTTACAACTGAAGAAGAGGAGGCGATAGAGCTGGAGGCTGAGTCAGCAATGTAAGACAAAACTTTTTCCTGATGCTCTGCCTTTAAAAGCGGTTTGCCAACTCCTAGAAAACTAAGCGTTCAAGGCCTTATGTAGCCAGACGATGACGCAGGGTCAGCACCTCCTGCATTCGGTCCTATTTTGCTCTTGCCACTACCATCAGATCCACCACCAACACCATCATTACCAGCTGCCAACCCCCGCCCAATTCCACGGCCTCTTCCACCAGCCTTCCTCATTTTTGGTAGAAATGTAGACAAAATCCAACAAACTATATAGTAATGTAAAACAAGGTAAAAGGTGTCTATAGAACAGGGGAGATTTAGAATTTCTGCACACACTTGTGGACAGTGGACACTTTTGGATTGTGTGAGGCCCACTGATATCTGAGCGCTATGTGACACGCTCGATGGCACAGCTGCCTGTGACCAAAGTGACGAGAGGATAATGGAGATTTTGAATCTCTGCGTACACTTTTGGACACTGGACACTTGTGGATTGTGTGAGGCCCACTGATATCTGAGCGCTATGTGACACGCTCGATGGCACAGCTGCCTGTGACCAAAGTGACGAGAGGATAATGGAGATTTTGAATCTCTGCGTACACTTTTGGACACTGGACACTTGTGGATTGTGTGAGGCCCACTGATATCTGAGCGCTATGTGACACGCTCGATGGCACAGCTGCCTGTGACCAAAGTGACGAGAGGATAATGGAGATTTTGATTCTCTGCGTACACTTTTGGACACTGGACACTTGTAGATTGTGTGAGGCCCACTGATATCTGAGCGCTATGTGACACGCTCGATGGCACAGCTGCCTGTGACCAAAGTGACGAGAGGATAATGGAGATTTTGAATCTCTGCGTACACTTTTGGACACTGGACACTTGTGGATTGTGTGAGGCCCACTGATATCTGAGCGCTATGTGACACGCTCGATGGCACAGCTGCCTGTGACCAAAGTGACGAGAGGATAATGGAGATTTTGAATCTCTGTGTACACTTTTGGACACTGGACACTTGTGGATTGTGTGAGGCCCACTGATATCTGAGCGCTATGTGACACGCTCGATGGCACAGCTGCCTGTGACCAAAGTGACTAGAGGATAATGGAGATTTTGAATCTCTGCGTACACTTTTGGACACTGGACACTTGTAGATTGTGTGAGGCCCACTGATATCTGAGCGCTATGTGACACGCTCGATGGCACAGCTGCCTGTGACCAAAGTGACGAGAGGATAATGGAGATTTTGAATCTCTGCGTACACTTTTGGACACTGGACACTTGTGGATTGTGTGAGGCCCACTGATATCTGAGCGCTATGTGACACGCTCGATGGCACAGCTGCCTGTGACCAAAGTGACGAGAGGATAATGGAGATTTTGAATCTCTCCGTACACTTTTGGACACTGGACACTTGTAGATTGTGTGAGGCCCACTGATATCTGAGCGCTATGTGACACGCTCGATGGCACAGCTGCCTGTGACCAAAGTGACGAGAGGATAATGGAGATTTTGAATCTCTGCGTACACTTTTGGACACTGGACACTTGTAGATTGTGTGAGGCCCACTGATATCTGAGCGCTATGTGACACGCTCGATGGCACAGTTGCCTGTGACCAAAGTGACGAGAGGATAATGGAGATTTTGAATCTCTGCGTACACTTTTGGACACTGGACACTTGTAGATTGTGTGAGGCCCACTGATATCTGAGCGCTATGTGACACGCTCGATGGCACAGCTGCCTGTGACCAAAGTGACGAGAATATAATGGAGATTTTGAATCTTTGCGTACACTTTTGGACACTGGACACTTGTGGATTGTGTGAGGCCCACTGATATCTGAGCGCTATGTGACACGCTCGATGGCACAGCTGTGACCAAAGTGACTAGAGGATAAGGGAGATTGGATTGCTTTTAAAAAAGCAGTTTGCGGAGCAGTGGGTAAACAGCAATGCCAGCGTGTCAGGAAGCCTTACAAGGCAGCCCAACAACCAACACCACTGATACACCACAATATAGCCTCCCCTTGCACTGCACACACAGTGACTTGTGTGTTGTGCAGGCCAAATCGCTAGCAGCAGAAGCAGTTCTTTTGTCTTCTTTCCTGCCTAACGCTCTCCCTACAGAATCAGCAGCAACCTCTCCCTATACTAAGATCGGCAGAAGTAAGATGGCGGTCGGCGTGCACGCCCTTTTATACCCCCTGTGACGCCCACCAAAGCAAGCCAATCACTTGCATGCCCTTCTGAAAGATGGTGGTGACACGTGCCTAGGTCATCACGTTGCCCACAGTGTCCGTGGATCCTGATTGGCTGAAAAAGAGCGCAAAACAAACTTTTGAAACGCGACTTTGGCGCGTAAGTCGCCGACCTCGTGGCCGACCTCATCCTAGGGTCGGGTTTCGTTTCATGAAACCCGACTTTGCCAAAAGTCGGCGACTTTTGAATTTTTTCGACCCGTTTCGCTCAACTCTAGTCAAAACCCTTCAGAAATCTCGAAAACTGGGCACCAATGCCATAGACAACAAAATATGGAAAAAAATTTCCTCATGGTGTCTGCCAAATTTGCCTGACCCAGAAAACCCTAACATCTCCTGTATCCTGGATTTCTTACAGAGGGGGCTTGAGTTAGGCCTAAAGCCTAGCACACTGAAGGTACAGGTCTCAGTCTTAAGCTCTATGTTCGACTGCAACTTGGCCAGCCACAGGTGGATAAGAAGATTCATGACATCAGCCACTAGGCTACATCCAAAAAAACAAGTTGTCATTCCACCATGGGACTTGAATGTGGTGCTTAAAGGGCTCACTCAACCACCTTTGAGCCCCTATCATATTGTACTTCTCAGCTCCTCTCCTGTAAAGTGACGTTCCTTGTAGCAATAACCTCAGCAAGGTGTATAGTAGAGCTCCAGGCTCTTTCAATTAGAGAGCCCTACCTAACCATTAGAGACCATTCCATAGTTTTCTCCCTTGATCCATCCTTTCTACCAAAGGTTGTGTCTGACTTCCATAGGTCACAGAATATAATTCTTCCTCCATTTTGTCAAAACCCACCGAACCCTACAGAGGAGGTGTTTCATACGCTGGATGTAAGACGCATAGTTCTTCACTACTTAGATTATACTAAACCCTACAGAATCGACCACAATCTGTTTATCTGTGTGTCGGGTCCAAACAAAGGAAAGAAGGTGGCAAAGAACACCATTGCCAATTGGATAAAAAATGCCATCTCTGAAGCATTTCTAGCGCAGAACATCACACCCCCTATGGGGATCAAGGCTCATTCAACACGATCTACCTCTGCATCATGGGCTGAGAGGGCAGGCCCATCCTCAGAGTAGATCTGTAGGGCAGCAACTTGGTCTTCGTTACATACTTTCACTAAACACTATAGGTTGGACCTTGTGTCCAACAGGGATTTAGTCTTTGGCCGAAAAGTTCTTCAGGCCATTGTCCCCCCTAGTGCAGTATAGGTTGTTATGCCTCCTATGCTGTCGTGGAAGGTTGCTAGAGAAAATAGAATTAGACTTACCAGTAATTCGGTTTCTAGAAACCTTCCATGACAACACTATTTCCCTTCCTGTATTCTTGGACAAATTCTGAGAATCTAAATGTAACCGGTGCTACGGTGTTCATGTTATAAGTCACTGGTGAGAGGGAGGTGGGAGGGACCTTTTATCCTCTTGTGCTTCCTGTCCCCCATTAGGGCGTGGAGACAACCTCCTAAGCTGTCGTGGAAGGTTTCTAGAAACCGAATTACCGGTAAGTCTAATTCTATTTTCCAATCATCGTCATCAGGTGGCAGACTTCGGCCAGCTCCACTACCCACAGTAACCACCAGAGGGACCCCAGACTCAGAAGTCAAATCGAGATAGTTCACAACAGGTCCACCTATAATAATGAACCAGCAAAGGCTAGGCAGACAGCTGTGGGCTGATATTAATAGCCTGGGAAGGGGCTATGGATACTGGCACCCCCAAGGCTAAAAGCATCAGCTCTCAGCTGTCCGGGAAATGGCGCATCTTATAGATGCGTGTTATGAATGGGAAACCGAGCAGGAAAAAAAGACAACAAGCTAAGTCTCAGAAAACCAGAGAAGTTGGTAACTATGCAGATTGTAGATCCCTGATCTTAACCGCACAACTAGCAGCAGTCATGGAGCGTTCCTACGTTGGTCCTAGATGCCTCGTCACAACCGGAGAACTACATAAACCTAAAGCAGCAAAAGAGGAAAACTAACTGCCTCAGAGCAGACCCCTAAGGAAAGACAGCCCCCCACATGAATCAACGGTGAAACAAGATGAAAATACAAACAAAGGCAGGAAAATAGGCTGAGCATACGATGGGGCCCGGCTAACTAAAAAGGACAGAAAAGGAAAGACACTGTCTGCAATCTGCCAAAAAAACCCTACAAAAATATTGTCCAACACTTCTGATAGCAAAATTAACCCTGAAGTCACTAGACTTCTAAACCTATATCAGCACTCTGAAATATTCTGAGACAGAGCAAAAAAAAGGCCAATCTAATAAGGGACAAAAAGCAGATTGGCAAATACTGATTAATAGGAGTGGAATTTCAGCATAGCCCCAGCAGGGGCAGGCTGATTACACAAAAAACTAAATTGACCAACAGGCGCAAGTGTGAACATTAGCAAAAAACAAACTTAACTTGAGAAGACTGGAAGACAGCTGAAGTCCAGGACCTGAGAAGCAGACTGAATCACCAGCACCCGGATAGGGCGTCGGCTGTCTTATATCCAGTCTGACACTCCAGAGATCCAATCGTTATCTTCCTCATCAGGTGGCAGATCACTACCACTTAAACCAACCGCACTACCTCCTGTCACCACCAGAGGGAGAACGGAAGGGGAACTCTCAACTGGTGGAGCAGAAAATGAGTTCATGACAGAAGCGCCAATTCTGGCACTTACCCTTCCTCTTCCCACTTGCCTTTGTATTATCAGGTGACATCAAGCCCACAGGTTAGTAATGGAGATGTGTCTATAAGACATCTATCCATTACTAATCCTATGATTACATAGTAAATAAAGACACAGTCAGAATAAGGTCCTTTTCTGGAAATAATCACATAGACTCCTTTATTGAATCTTAATTTACCAAACTTACTGAATGCCTAATCCCCAATGTCGTTGTCTCCTGCAAACAATCAAAAAGTAATAAATAAACATATAATACTATTCTGTCCGCCGTAGTTCATTTAACATAGAGTGTCCCACGGCGATCTGACGAGTAGAACAGTCACATCAAGAGATGTGAATGCTCTACCCAGCCTCTGGTGATACATTGACAGGAGGTAACCGCTCCCACAGTGTATCACTGTGCTGACTTGAGAGTTCACCAGAGTTCATCATCACCGGTGCTCTCACTCACAGCACCGAACGTGAACCAGAGCTGAATGGACTACAGTGGACAGGGAGTATATGTTGGTTTATTATTTTTGATTGCTTGAAGGAGATGCGGGCGTCGGGGATTAGGTGTTTGGTGAGTATGTATTTTGTATGTGAATATGTGTGTAATTATGTAAATGTTTTGAATTTTTTTAACAATTGTACATAGGCGCTGGTTGATGAGACTATTCTCCCATCATCGGCTTATGCTGTCTTTGTTATATGTGACAGCAGGCATAGCTGGATGGGAGTAGTAGTCCCATGAGATGACACCTAAGTACAATCACTATGGGCTGTTCGTGGCATGGGTACACACAGACAGACACCGGTAGACAGATGCAGACACCCGCAGACAGCTGCCGACAAACACAGACAGACACAGACACATGCAGACAGATTAAAAACATTAGATTAAAAACACATGTGACATGCACAAAAGTGAACAGGTCAGTTGGACCGTGTTCACACCACCCAAAGACTGAAACACAAAGAAAAAACACAGCATGACAAACGTGCAAAAATACTCTGTTGTAAAAAGTATTACAGTAGACAGCGAGGGCTGGTAAAAAATGCTAACAAAAACAGGGTATTTAGTTGATACGTTTTTTGCAAAAAATGTATGCTAAGCCACTCCACCAACGTCATGGTATACCCATCTCGGAGCAGTCCTATCTAATGTATTTAAAAACTGATCACGTGAACAGTACCTATATGAGCAGGATTCAGAAAGTCGCTTCCTTATGTGGGCATGCTGTGTAAGATGGCTCCTTATGTGCATGTCACACAAGAGAGGGGTGGGGATCTCCCAAACCTTGCATAAGCAAGAAGCTAATAGATTATAGATTGGGAGCTGACATGCAGACAGATGCAGACACAGACACAGACAGATGCAGACACATGCAGACAGACACAGACACACACAGACACCGGCAGACAGACACAGAGACACGCACATATTTTCTGCTCACACATATTCTCCACTAACACACATAGTCTCCGCCCACACACTCTTCATTCTTCTGACATCATTTCCTTTGACAATTGTGCTGCGTTTATGGCAGAAAATACAGAGCAAATACACAAACCTTTTTACACCTGCATTTTTGCTGCAGATTTGACTGACTCAATTGAAGCCAATAAGTCAAAAACGATGCAGAAACGCAAAAAGAATGGACATGCTGCAGAAAATAAAACGCTGCAAATAGGGACGGAAATTTACTGATCATGTGCACAATATTTCAGGATTGTCATTGCATTACTTTGCTTTAGTATTCCATTGCGTTTTTGGAGCATTTATGCGCGTAAAACATTGCCACGAAAATGCATAAAGAATGCATCGTGTGCACATAGCCTTAAAAGGATATTTCATAGGAAAAAGACACTGGAACATTGGACATCTAGTGGTAGATCTTAATGATATGACGTATACTGTATGTGAAATAAGAACTTATTAAAATTGTCATTCTGTACTTAGGTTTTAATACAATTCCCACTGGAATAAACAGTGCCTAAATTATTAATAAAGTAGGCGCATCACAGGTCAACCATGTGTTATGACTGGTGTAGATTTGCAATGTAATTTACACCACTTTCTAACAGTGTCCAATGGGGTGATCTGTAATTGTGAAAAGAAGTTTAATTCTTTCCCATACTACAATTTTTAATCCGAAAATACGTCTTAGTCAATACCTAGGTCATCCAAAGATAGAGTATAGCAAAAAGTGTAAGAGGACCCTGGTTGATTGGCCATGTCTGTAGTTCATGGACGCCAGACCACAGCCATGTGAACCTGTTGCCATCTTTGGGGCTTCTTCTGCTAAGAAAAAGAAAAGAAGGGTTAATGAAAGAGAATCGTAAGACCCTGGCGCTATTCTCAATAGCTATAAAAGGTTCAGCCTTGTCTGTTATAGTTTTTATTTTCAACTTTATATGCAGAAGGTCCTTTACACAATGAAAGTGCTTGGTGCAAGAGTCATTGACAGAGATTCTCTCAATGTTTTCCATTAGATCTTTAAATGGAGGACTACATAGTTTTTTGGTTACTGTACTGGTAGCCTGATGTTTCAATATAAAAGTTAAAATTAGCCTGTTGTCTTACATTTGTTTTGCCTTGGGCATATGGTCTAGAAGCATAACATTTCAAAGACTTGTAGAAGAATATTAAATTGTGCTCAGTAGCAATGGTAATGAGATATAGAGCTGTAAATGCTCACAGCTATTCTCTCACATTGTAGTCAGTAAAAGGACTATAAAAGTGATTCTCACTTCTATTATATTGCGATAAGACAAACAAAATCAGTAAATCTTTAAAGGAAATCAAGTAAATGTAATAATCTAAATTTAAATCTAATGTAATCTAAATCAAATTAAAGTGACTTACATGTTTGAGCAAAAGCAATCCGAAGCTGCAGAGTGTAGAAGGGCGAGTTGAGTACCTTTGTGTATGATGGTGCAAGAATTCTTCCCTAATAACTGATGTTGAAGAAAAGAAGGGTGGATATGTTGGATTTTAACATAACCAATTGCATTCCTTAAGCAAAAAAGATACTGCCAATGGCAGTGGCTAAACTTCAACCAGATTTGCGTGAACAATTTTGAAAGGTTGGGGGCTGGGTTTAATTTTAGAATTTTGTAACCCTCTACTAACCCAGAAGAAAAAAAATCCATTTTGATCAAAAGTGTTGATCAGACTGGATGATAATTCAAACTAAAATTATAAACATTCACATAATAGTTTCATATTTTGACCCATATATATCAATGTTTGTATTTGCACCTTGTTTGGTGCTTTTTTAGGACAAAACAATGTCTAATACTCTCTATGGCATATATAGTAGCCATCTGTGCCGAATATAGAGAATGCATCAAGTTTCAAAACTAGAGTGAAAAACAAGGGAAAGTTACTATTTTGCCAAAAAAAAATTTCCCTTTTCAGTATTTTATCTATTTATTCATTAATAAGTTGACTCATAATTTTTGGTCTTATCTAGCACAGTCATAAGAATTTTGCTTCATATACAGGATTCATATTTGAGCTCAATTAGATATTTTTCTGGTTCCTTACTGTATAGCAAGAAGTATTCTATATTTCTTCACAGATTTTTGTTGGCCACACTCATTTTGTACTCCGCACGTCCTGGTGCCCGCTATTCTTTTAATTCACTATGCTGTTGTTCTTAATTGTGCACATGTTTGGTTCGCGGCCTTTGATGACGTCAGATCCAGTGCACTATGAGAGACATGCTTTCCACGCGTGAGTTCCAAGCGCTGAGACTGGAAGTCACTATTCCACCAACGAGAGGCCAGCAAGAGCTTCATGCGCCGCCTACCTCCAGAGCAACTTTGTTTCACTCCACATGTGGCAATTGCACATTGGCGACAACCACATATTTCAGGAGCCCTCGCTTCCCTTTTTTTGTTATCGCCCCTTGGAAAAAGCATTTGTGAAACAGCATCATCAGGGTACAGCTAGACACAACATGTGGACATAAGTCTATGATTGATTGTAAGTAAGTGTGGTACCTGGAAGTGTTGATACAGGTATTCTACAGACTGCACTTAGCATTTGTTGGTCTGCTCTTGCACTTTACTTGATATTGGATTTGAATACTCTGGATATAGGTATTTCCAGCCAGGCATACTGCTATAGATGCACTGTCCCACATTTTTCTGTGGTAGCCCAGGATTTTTCCTGCTTTTTTATGGCATTTTTAATATATTTTCAATAAAAATCATATTTTTTAACATATTATGATGTATAGCATATGTCTCTTCTTAACCCTTGGAACAGGTCCATGGGTATGTAAGGCCATGTGCAGACACTGCAGGATTTTTAACTGTGGAAAAGCTGCGGTTTTGAATCCGCAAAAAGAAATGACATGTCACTTCTTTTCTGCGAATTCTGCTGCGGTTTACCATCTCCTCCATTGTAGAAGTGATAAACCGCAGGGAAAACCGCAGGCCAATCTGCAGGTAAAACCACAGGTCATTTTACCTGTGGAAAAAATCTGCAGACCAATCCGCAGCCTTAGCCTTAGGGTATGTTTGCACAGTCAGCATTGGCAGCACATTGGACGCAGCTCCGTCCAAAGCGCTGCCGGTTTTTGTACGTGCAGTGATTCCACATGTATTCGATGAAGTCTTTTGGTTGTCCCAAACTTCTTCCATTTATAGATTATGGAGGCCACTTTTCTCTTTGGAACCTTGAGTACTGCAGAAATTCTTGCCACAATTCTGTCTCTGAGCTCCTTGGCCAGTTCCTTTGATCTCATGATTCTCATTTGGACTGACATGCACTGTGAGCTGTGAAGTCCTATATAGACAGGTGTGTGTCTTTACAAATCAAGTCCTATCAGTTTAAATAAACACAGCTGGACTCCAATGAAGGAGTAGAACCATATCAAGGAGGATCACAAGGAAATGGACAGCATGTGACTTAAATATGAGTGTCTGAGCAAAGGGTCTGAAAACTTATGACCATGTGATATTTCAGTTTTTCTTTTTTAATAAATTAGCAAAAATGTCTACATATCTGTTTTTATCAGTCATGATGGGGTGTAGATTACACTAATGAGAGAAAAAAAGAACTTATTTGAATTTACCAAATGGCTGCAATGAAACAAAGAGTGAAAAATTTAAAGGGGTCTGAATACTTTCCGTACCCACTGTAGATAGCTGAAACCATACAGTCAACACCTGATACAGGTGCTTCTCACAAAATTAGAATATCAGCAAAAAGTTAATTTATTTCAGTTCTTCAATGCAAAAAGTGAAACTCATATATTATATAGAGACATAACAAACAGAGTGAACTATTTAAAGTGTTTATTTCTGTTAATGTTGATGATCATGGCTTATAGTCAATGAAAACCCCAAAGTCATTATCTCAGTAAGTTAGAATAATTAACAAAAAATACCTCCAGAGGCTTCCTAAGTAGTGTAAGCAGCTTGGATTGTGTGTCTCTCCACTCATCCTACAGACTCTGGGACCTTGATTTCCAAATGAAATGCAAAATTTACTTTCATCTGAAAACAACACCTTGAACCACTGAGCAACAGTCCAGGTCTTTTTCTCCTTGGCCCAGGTAATATGCTTCTGGCATTGTCTATTGGTCAGTAGTGGCTTGACACATGGAATGCGACACTTATAGCCGATGTCCTGGATACGTCTGTGTGTGGTGGCTCTTGAAGCAATGACTCCAGCAGCAGTATACTCCTTGTGAATCTCCCGCAAATTTTTGAATGACCTTTTCTTAACAATCCTTTCAAGGCAACGGTTATCCTGGTTGCTTGTGCACATTTTACTCCCACACTTTCTCCTTCCACTCAACTTTCCATTAACCCCTTAACCCCCAAGAGTGGTTTGCACGTTCATGACCCGGCCAATTTTTGCAATTCTGACCACTGTCCCTTTATGAGGTAATAACTCTGAATCGCTTCCATGGATCCTGGTGATTCTGACATGTTTACTCGTGACATATCATGTTAGTGGTAAAATTTCATTCAATAAACTTGCGTTTATTTGTGAAAAAAATGGAAATTTGGCAAAAATTTTTAAAATTTCGCAATTTTCCAACTTTGAATTTTTATGCCCTTAAATCACAGAGATACGGCACAGAAAAAACTTAATAAGTAACATTTCCCACATGTTTACTTTACATCAGCACAATTTTGGAACCAAAACTTTTTTTTCTTAGGAAGTTATAAGGGTTAAAAATTGACCAGCAATTTCTCATTTTTGCAACACCATTTTATTTTTATGGACCACATCACATTTGAAGCCACTTTGAGGGGTCTATATGATAGAAAATACCCAAAAGTGAAACCATTCTAAAAACTGCACCCCTTAAGGTGCTCAAAACCATATTCAAGAAGTTTATTAACCCTTCAGGTGCTTCACATGAATTTTTTGAATATTTAAAAAAAAAAATTAACATTTAACTTTTTTCACAAAAGAAATACTTCAGGCTCAATTTTTTTTATTTTACCAAGGGTAACAGGAGAAATTGGACTGCAAAAGCTATTGTGCAATTTGTCCTGAGTATGCTGATACCTGATATGTGGGGGGGACCACTGTTTCGGCGCATGGCAGTGCTCAGAAGGGAAGGAGCGCCGTTTGACTTTTTTTCAATGCAAAATTGGCTGGAATTCAGATCGGACACCATGTCACATTTGGAGAGCCCCTGTTGTACCTAAACAGTGGAAACCCCCACAAGTGACCCCATTTTGGAAACTAGACCCCCCAAGGAACTTATCTAGATAGTGGTGAGAACTTTGAACCCACAAGGGCTTCACAGAAGTTTATAACGTACAGCGGTACAATTAAAAAATCATATTTTTCCAGAAAAATGATCTTTTCACCCTCAATTCTTATTTTTCCAAGGGTAACAGGACCCTAGAAGTTATTGTGCAATTTGTCCTGAGTACGCTGATACCCCACATGTGGGGGTAAACCACTATTTGGGCGCATGGCAGAGCTCAGAAGGAAAGCAGCGCAATTTGACGTTTTTGGCTGGAATTGAGATCGGACACCATGTCGCGTTTGGAAAGCCCCTGATGTACCAAAACAGTGAAAACCCCCCACAATGATACCATTTTGGAAACTAGACCCCCCAAGGAACTTATCTAGATGTGTGGTGAGCACTTTGAACCCCCCAGTGCTTCACAGAAGTTTATAATGCCCGGGCGTGAAAATAAAAAAATTGTATTTTTTCAACAAACGTGATCTTTTAGTCACCAATTTTTTTATTTTCCCAAGGGTACCAGTAGAAATTGGACCCCAAAAGTCATTGTCCAATTTGTCCTGAGTATGCTGATACCCCATATGTGGGAGAAAACTACTGTATGTGCACACGTCAGGACTCGGAAGGGAAGTAGCGAAGCTTTGGAATGCAGACTTTGATGGAATGCTCTGCGGGTGTCATGTTGCCTTTGGAGAGCCCCTAATGTACCTAAACAGTGGAAACCCCCCACAAATGACACCATTTTGGAAACTAAAACCCTTAAGGAACTTATTTAGATGTGTGGTGAGCACTTTGAACCCCCAAGGGCTTCACAGAAGTTTATAATGCCCGGGCATGAAAATAAAAAAAATTGTTTTTTTTTCCACAAACATGATCATTTAGTCCCCAATTTTTTTATTTTCCCAAGGGTATCAGGAGAAAATGGACCCCAAAAGTTGCTGTCCAATTTGTCCTGAGTACGCTGATACCTCAAATGTGGGAGAAAACTACTGTATGGGCACACGTCGGGGCTCAGAAGGGAAGTAGTGACGTTTTGGAATGCAGACTTTGATGGAATGGTCTGCGGGTGTCATGTGCGTTTGGAGAGCCCCTGATGTACCTAAACTATTGAAACTCCCCACAAGTGACCCCATTTTGGAAACTAGACCCCCCTCGGAACTTATCTAGATGTGTGGTGAGCACTTTGAACCCCCAAGTGCTTCACAGAAGTTTATAACGCCCGGGCTTGAAAATAAAAAAATCATTTTTTTCCACAAAAATGATATTATTGCCCCCAATTTTTTATTTTCCTGAGGGTAACAGGAGAAATCAGACCCCAAAAGTTTTTTTTGCAATTTGTCCTGAGTAAGCTGATACCCTATATGTGGGGGTAAAACACTGTTTGGGCGCATGGCAGAGCTTGGAAGGGAAGGAGCACCATTTAACTTTTTCAACGCAGAATTGGCTGGAATTGAGATCAGACGCCATGTTGCATTTGGAGAGCACCTGATGTGCTCAAACAGTGGAAACCCCCAAATTATAACTCCAACCCTAACCTCAACACACCCCTAACCCTAATCTCAGCCCTAACTCTAGCCCTAACTCTAGCCTTAACCCTAGCCCTAACCCTAGCCCTAACCCTAGCCCTAGCCCTAACCCTAGCCCTAACCCTAGCCCTAATGGGAAAATGGAAATAAATACATTTTCTTTTAATTTTATTATTTTTCTCTAACTAAGGGGGTGATAACGGGGGGTTGATTTACTATTTATGGCGGTTTTTATATTTGGCAGCTGTCGCACGCTATAAGACACTTTTTATTGTAAAAATAGTTTTTGCATCACCACATATTGAGAGCTATAATTTTTCCATATTTTGATCCACCGAGTCATGTGAGGTCTTATTTTTTGCGAGACAAGTTGACGTTTTTATTGGTGTAATTTTTGGGCACATGACATCTTTTGATCACTTTTTATTCCGATTTTTGGGACGCAGAATGAACAAAAACCAGAGTTTCATGAATTTCTTTTGGGGGGTGCGTTTACACCATTCCGCGTGCGGTGAAATTGATAAGATGGTTATATTCTTCGGGTCGGTACGGTTACAGCGATACTTCATTTAGGTTTTTTTTATGTTTTGGCGCTTTTATGCAATGAAAACAATTTTATATAAAAAATAATTATTTTTGCATCGCTTTATTCTGCGAGCTATAGCTTTTTTATTTTTTTGCTGATGATGCTGTATGGTGACTTGTTTCTTGCAGGACAAGATGATATTTTCAGTGGTACCATGGACATGCGTCTTTTTGATTGCGCATTATTGCACTTTTTGTTCGACAGTATGATAATAAATCATTATTTTTTGCTTCGTTTTTTATTTTTATTTTTAAGGGGTTTGCTAAAGTGGTTAACTAATGGTACAGTTTTATAAGGCGGGTCGTTACGGCGCCGCAATACCAAATATGTGTACTTTTATTGTTTTTTTTCCAAAAAATGAATTTATTAGGGAATATTTTTTTTTTATTTATTTAGCTATTTTTTTTTAATTATTTTTACACTTTTCTTTTTTTTTTAACTTTATTACATTGTCCCAGGGGGGACATCACTGTCATGTGACAGATCGCTGATCTGTCACATCACAGATCACTGTGACAGATCAGCAATCTGTCACAGGCAGTGCACTTGGCTTCCTCGTGCCTGCACTTTGCAGGCACTGAGGAAGCCAGCGCTCTGCAGGCCCCCGAAGGTCCCCGCCGCCATCTTGGATTCGGGGACCTGCAGGGATGGAGCCCCGCGCAGCAGCGCTGCACATTGCGCTGCTGCGGGGGGCTCAAGGAAGCACGGATGGAGCCCCCTCCCTGCCGATGCTTCCCTTTAACCTCCGGTACACCGCGATCATGTTTGATCACGGTGTGCAAGGGGTTAACGTGTTGGGGTGGTCCGTGACTGCCCCTGACACATTGTGCCAGGTGGCAGCTGTGATAATCAGCTGACACCCGGCCGCGATCAGCGGCGCTCACCACGTGGGTGCTGCTGATCGCTGTGATGTACTATCCCGTCCCTGGGAATTAAGTACCAGGGCACATGGATGGGAGAGTATGTCACATGGCAGAAAGGGGTTAGTGTGCTTGGATACTGCACTCTGTGAACAGCCAGCTTCTTTAGCAATGACCTTTTGAGGCTTACCCTACTTGTGGATTGTATCAATGACTGCTTTCTGGACATCTGTCAAGTCAGCAGTCTTCCCCATGATTGTGGATCCTACAGAAACAGACTAACAGACCTTTTTAAACACTTAGGAAGCCTTTGCAGATGTTTTTTGTTAATTATTCTGATTAGCTGAGATAATGATTTGGGTTTTCATTGGCTGTAAGCCATAATCATCAGCATTAGCAGAAATAAACACTTGAAATAGATCACTCTGTTTGTAACAACTCTATATAATATATGAGTTTCACTTTTGGTATTGAAGAACTGAAATAAATTAACTTTTTGATGATATTCTAATTTTGTGAGAAGCACCTGTATTTCCTGCAAGCAGCATACAAATTCCAGCATACATCAGCAGTCAGATTCCCTTTAAACCTTTCTCATGAATTCTTATATGTTCATTTATCCTTTTCTTCAATTGTCTCCCTGTCCTGCCGACATACTAATAACCACTAGGGATGAGCTAAAATGCTTGGATGCTTGTTACTCAAACTAAGCAATTCCTAATACATAGATTCTAGTTTCAAGTAACGAGTATAAGGGAAGACAATGGGAAATCAGTTAATTTTTCTGCCAGTCCCTACAAGGAGGTCTGGGGGGCAGTAAAAATGTTGAATTGAATGGAAAAAGTGCTGAATGGTAGGACATTAGCATGAGGAAGATTCCTGGTAGCATCTCTGACACCCAGATCGCTGCTGATGGTGTCACATCAAAACATTCAAAATCGACAAAAAATTGGAGTTTACAGGAAACAAAGTGTTTAGAACCATGCTTTCCGGTATACTGCAAACAATTTTAAAACAATTATTAGGTAAACCAAAGATGAATTTTTTATTAATTAATTTGTATTTTTTATTATTAAAAATTTTGAAATTTCTGTGTCATTTATGAAGGAAGCGAGAAAAGCCAAAATTTAGATGGGAGAGGGACTCAGATACACCTTATATTAGACATAGAGGAGGGCCTCATGCACATTATGTTCACATTGTCATGCAGTGGTACTCCTAGACTCATAAAGGCTATGCACTAAGTGCAAAGCCTACCAAACATTACAAGCAGGGTCATCTGGAGCGCCCCGCGGGGCCTGGGGGTACTCGGTACCGGGCCCAATGACTTCAATGGGGGACGGTGTCACGGCGGCGGCGACCCAGTCCGTAGCCCAAAGGCGTCCAGTAATAAAATAGGGGGAAGTTATGTGGTATTTATGTGGTAAAAATTAAGATAAAGTTTATAGATGGTTAAATACGTGACACCACCTGTGGTATTCTGGTCAGAGGTGACCAGCGCTGCGGTGTTGTTCCCCTAAGACTGTTGATGCGTCGCAGCTGAGGTGAAAATAGCTTTTCACAGGTAAAGCAATAGTCCCAGGGCAAAGATGTTAAATTAATAGTCAAAATGGCTGTGAACGTTGGGGTGCAGAGAAATGAGAGAAGGACACAGAGAGGTGCAGTTTCTTTACCTTTTACTGGTAATTGGTTGCAATCCGGAGTACCACATACAGGTAATGGAATGAGTCCGGCTCGCCTGGAGGCATTCAGGGAATCCACCTTGCCAGGTGGGGATTTAGGACCTTCCTTCTGCGCTTTGTGTGTAGGTCTCCGCTGTTTATAACTATGCTGCGACCCTCAATTGCGTGATGATTTCACTAACCTGTACGGCTGTCAGTATGAGCCTATTCCACGGGTACTGTCCTTTTCACCATCGGCCCCGGGCTCCTTATCTGCTGTCGTGCCCTCTGGTGTGCAATGTCGCACAGGAATTTACAATTCCCTGTACTTTCCGATTTGGCAGCAGGACATACAGCTCCTGTCCGCCCAGGACTTTGATGTCCCTTTTCTCCTTATTAGCGCTTAGCTCATTGGTCTGCTATATGCAGTATTTTAGCTTTCCCAGAGCCTCTTCGTCTCTGCTCATGTCCTTTTCCTTCTTCACAGATCAGCTGCCCCTCACCAGCTGCTTACAGATCAGCTCCCTGTCTTCAACTGACAGGATCTTCCAGAAAGATCTTTTTACCTCACGTTTTTAACTGCCCTGTCATTTGCTCACAGCTGCCCTCGTTTCCATGACAACTCCCTCAGCTGACTTCTAGCTGACTCACCAACCCCCTCTGCTGGCCAGAATTTATAAGGCATTTCCCTTTTCTGACTTGCAGCAGGAATAGTGATTTAATCTATTACCTGGCATGGAGGTCCCCCTCCTGCCTCCAAGCATGACTTCACCTCTTAGAGGGAGGCGATGTGACTGTGACAACCGGACTCTAGGGTGTCACACATCCATACACCCTAGAAGGCACGAACTGTAGTGCCTCATTCAAATATTATTAACAAAGTGTAGTTCTGGTACTCTTAAGGCCCCGTCACACACAGCGAGATCGATGATTTTGTGATGCAACAGCGATCTCGCCAGCGATCTTGCTGTGTGTGACACACATCAGCGACCGCCCCCCCCCCCCGCCGGGTATCGCTGATCATGTTTGAACGTCCTGGGCCATTTTTTGATCATTAGTCTCCCGCTAGCCAGCGCACATCGCTGCATGTGGCAGCGGGAGACCGACGATCAGCGAGCTCCCAGCGCTGTAAGCAGATGCTAGGAGCTGGTATCTAAGTTAAATATCAGGTAACTAAGCGTGCCCGTCACTTAGTTTCCTACTGTGTAGCTTAGATACCTGCGTGCTCGTGCTAGGATGCTGGTATGCAAGTTAAACAGTGGGTAACTAAGTGCCGCACGCACTTAATTACCCAATATTTACCTTAGATACCAGCGTCCTAGCTGGTCCTGATTGCTGGTGAAGCTGCCTGTTTGGCCGCTCACCAGCGATCATGTAGCGAGGCACCAGCAAACCTAACAAGGACGTATCGTTGTTGGGATCGCTGGTGCATTGTTTAGTGTGACGGGGCCTTTACACTCATAAAAGTTCTGCACACAGTGCAAAGCCTGCCAAAAATTACAAGCAGGGTCATCAATACACCCTTGAAGGCTCCAAATCTAGTATCTTATTTAAATACAGTGAAGAAAGTGTTGTTGTGGTGGTACTACTACCCTCATAAAAGCTCTGCACACAGTGCAAAGCCAGAAAAAAATAAGACAGGATTTCCATATACCGTTGAAGACACCAAATTGAGTGCATCATAAAAGATAAGAAAGTGAAGTTGTCTTCTACACATTTGTACAAAGCCAGAAAAAAATTATAAGGAGGGTCAGCTAGTCATGTATAGACTCTTGAAGGTAACAACTTGTGAGACTCATTAAAATATTTGGAAAGTTTAGTTGATGTACTCCCACACTCATAAAGGCTTTGCACAAAGTGCAAAGCCATGAGAAAATGATAAGAAATGAAATACAGTAATACTCTTCAGGTGTCAGCAATTTCTTCATCTTCCTTGGGAGGCTAGAGGGACTATTTAACTGTTCCTGGAGCCCAATTCCGATGTGCCTGGGCTGTAAGTTACATAATTTCGGGTAATGCTGGAGCCCCCTACATGTATAAATGGGCAACAGCCTCCTATGTCACCTGCACCATTGCCTGCACCTGCATAGGAGGTGGGGAACCCCAACGACAGTCTGATCTCTCAAGGGGTGGTAGCTGATCTCAAGCAGCCTTGAGTAGCCTCTCTCAGGCCTGTTCATTTCATAAGAAGGGTTCACCCTGCTTCTCGGATCACACCCACCGAATACCTTCGAAGTTTCGCCTAAATATTGAGGACCCTTGTTCCAGCCATCAGATCTTGCAGCCTTTGAGTCAAGAGTTTGGTCTCTACTGCCTGCTGGTTGAACAAGATGTGATGACGGGTCCCAAACTATTCTAGAAGAAAAATGAGGATGAATGAACTCATGGAGATCAACATCCAACACTGCAGAGACACCATCACATGTTTCTCAACGCAGTGATTCTAGAGCAAAGCCCCCATCCCATATGGGAAATATGTAAAATATGCAAAACACAAGCCGCAGAGACACCATCACATGTTTCTCAACGCAAGCAATGACTAGCCAGGTCTTTCCCCGGGAAGGAACAACCACGGGTAGGGCAGTCTCCAATGAAGGAAACCACCTATGCCAAAACATGGTATCCATCCACAGACAGCTGTTTCGGGGTATTGCCCCTCATCAGTGTGGAGTAAGAAACTGGCCAGTAGGAGCAATGCCTAGTAGAAGACTGTGAAAAGTGAGGATGAATGAACTCATGGAGATCAACTTCCAGCACTGGGGAGACACCATCACATGTTTCTCAACGCAGTGATTCTAGAGCAAAGCCCCATCCATTATGGGAAATATGTAAAATATGCAAAACACAAGCCGCGGAGACACCATCACATGTTTCTCAACGCAAGCAATGACTAGCCAGGTCTTTCCCCGGGAAGGAACAACCACGGGAAGGGCAGTCTCCAATGAAGGAAACCACCGATGCCAAAACATGGTATCCATCCACAGACAGCTGTTTCCGGGTATTGCCCCTCATCAGTGTGGAGTAGGAAACTGGCCAGTAGGAGCAATGCCTAGTAGAAGACTGTGAAAAGTGAGGATGAATGAACTCATGGAGATCAACATCCAGCACTGGGGAGACACCATCACATGTTTCTCAACGCAGTGATTCTAGAGCAAAGCCCCCATCCCTTATGGGAAATATGTAAAATATGTAAAACACAAGCCGCGGAGACACCATCACATGTTTCTCAACGTAAGCAATGACTAGCCAGGTCTTTCCCCAGGAAAGAACAACCATGGGAAGGGCAGTCTCCAATGAAGGAAACCACCTATGCCAAAACATGGTATCCATCCACAGACAGCTGTTTCGGGGTTGGGGGCTTTGAATTACTGCGTTGAGAAACATGTGATGGTGTCTCCGCAGTGTTGGATGTTGATCTCCATGCAATCCATGACAGAGGGGTGAGGGGACCATGCATTCCAGGATTGGGTGGTGAGAGGACCATGCATACCAGGATAGGGGGGTGAAAGGACATGCATACCAGGATTGGTATGTGATGCTCTGATTAGCTATTCATAATGAAGACTGCTGACAGGTAACTTATCTCTCAGTGACCTGCCCCCTAGTTTACATAATGAATATTATTTATATCTTGGAAAAAAAACCTTCTGCAGGCAGGTGCTTGTGGTGGCTGTTTTATATATATATAATATTCATTATGTAAACTAGATGGCAGGTCACTGAGGTATCAGTGACCTGTCAGAAGCCATACAGATGAATACCTAATCAGACCACCTCATGAAAAACCCCCACAGGCCACCCTGGAGCACGTTCATATTATTAAATCAAAACTGAAAATAAAGATTTAACAACAACCACAAGACGGATGTCATCAACCAAGGTATCATTTTATTCAGTAGAACAGCACCAACCTGACACTGTCTGTAGGTTACTGTGCACAATCTTGCTGACAGGTTACCTTTAATAGCACCAAATAGCATGCACATAGCAGCATGCAAGTATACTGTGTCCAAAATGCTGCCATTCCTGATCATGGGCATGTACCCTAAGACATGATGTAATGGCAAAATAGTGGCTACAATTATGGAGTTGACAAAATGTTAGTACAAGATATAATAAAGAGAAGCGAATGCTATTCTGGTTGTGACTGGACTGTGCACAATCTTGCTGACAGGTTACCTTTAATAGCACCAAATAGCATGCACATAGCAGCACGCAAGTATACTGTGTCCAAAATACTGCCATTCCTGATCATGGGTATGTACCCTAAGACATGATGTAATGGCAAAATAGTGGCTACAATTATGGAGTTTACAAAATATTAGTACATGATATAATAAAGAGAAGCGAATGCTATTCTGGTTGTGACTGGAGGTTAAGAAATGCTATAACAGAAGAATAATGACTTCAGCTCCATTCCATTCTCTTTCAGCCCACCTAAGTCCTGGCCTGTCTTTCTGGCTCTGGATGCTACAGTGTTTTGTACTGCGTATGTCAGTGCATGCACAGTATAAAGTTTCATAAAAGCAAAAAAAGGTCACAGACGATGCATTATTCTTCTGGACTCTGTTGAGGGCATTAAAAAAGCACATATTTTTTGCTGACTGCCTGTAAATTTAAGGATGATTGGCAGCCCATATAAACCATACCCAAATATGTACCAGGAGCATGGGCGGACATACCGCCTATGCAGCCTGTGCGGCTGCACCAGGGCCCGGAGGTGGAGGGGGGCCCTGTAGGGTGGTTAATAATGAGGACAATCTGGCCTGTTTCTCCGGACCCGGGGCTCCAGGGGGCCCCTGGCCAGATTGCCCTCATGTGCGGCGGGCAGGGAGTGATCCCAGCAGCTCCGCTGCCTACAAGAGAAAATAGCAGTGGAGCAGAGCTGCAGGGATCCGTCCTGCTTCCTGCCCGGCACCCGCGCTTCCTGTCTCTGATGCAGACAGCAGCGCCGCTGATGACGTCACTGGATGATGTCATCATTCAGTGGCCGGCTGTGCCAGAGAGAGGAAGCAGCCAGAGGTGGTGATGCTGCGGTTGTGGGAGATCGTTCGGACAGGTGAGAGGTGCTGTGTGTGTATGTGTGTGCTTGCGTGCATGCGTAGCGCTGCAGGGGAATGTGCAGAGAGGTGAATGGTGCTGTGTGTCTGTGTGTGTGGGTGGAGGAGAGGGCAATGATGGGGTGATGGGGAGGAGTCAATGATGGGGGTGATGGGGAGAAGGCAATGATGGGGGTGATGGAGAGAAGGCAATGATGGGGGTGATGGGGAGAAGGCAATGATGGAGATGTTGGTGGAGGAGGAAATGATGGAAGTGGTGGAATGGGCAAGGATGGGGATGTGGTGGAGGAGGAAATGATGGAGGTGGTGGAAAGGGCAATGACGGGGGTGGAGGAGAAGGCAATGATGGAAATGAGGGAGAAGGGAATGATGGTGGTAGTGGAAAAGAAAATGATGGGAGTGGTGGGGAAGGAGGCAATGATGGGGTGGTGGAGGAGAATGCAATGATGTAGGTGGTGGACAGGGCAATGAGGGGTGGTGATGGAGAGGGCAATGGTGGGGTGGTAGGGGAGAAGGTAATGATGGAGGTGGTGGAAAGGGAAATGATAGAGTGGTGGGGGAAAATGCAATGATGAAAGGGGTGTTGGGAGAGAATGCAATGATGGTGGTGGTGGAAAGGGCAATAATTGGGGTGGTGGGGGAAAAGGAAATGATGGAGGTGGTGGCATTGGCAATGATGGAGTGGCAGGGGAGAAAGCAATGATAGTGGTGGGGAGAAAGCAATGATGGAGGTGGTGAAGAGGGAAATGATGGGGTGGGGGAGAGGACAATATTAGGATGCTGGGGGAGGAGGACAATGAGGGGTGTGGGGGATTGGGATGGACTTAGGAACAGGGGGAGGTGGAGCAAGACATTATTATCGCTTATTATGTCTAACACCGTGCGTTAGTATATAGTGTACATACTTATTATGTATAACACACTCCCTTAGTATATAGTGTACTCACTAATTCTGTATAACACCATCCTTAGTTACATAGTTTTTTACTATGTATAACACCGTCCTTATTACGTACCATCCTCTCTAGTTATATATGGTTCCGTCCCTTATTATATAGCTTCCTCTGCTGTTATATACAGTGCTTTCTCTTACATAGAGTATTCTTGTTAATTTTGTTTATCACAGCGCCCTCTTTTATTACATAGTCCCTTCTCTTTTTAGATATAATATGACTGCTGATGGAGCAGCCGGGTGACCAGACTACCAGTCCATCAGCTCCCTCATTAGAAAGGAAGCTTTCCCATGCTCCTTCGGCGGCTGCATCGGGGCCCGGAGGTGGAGGGGGGCCCCTGTGGGGTGGCTAATAATGAGGACAATCGGGCCTGTTTCTCCAGACCTGAGGCTCTGGGGGGCCCCTGGCCAGATTGCTCTCATGTGCGGCGGGCAGGGGGCGATCCCAGCAGCTCCCCTGCCTACAAGAGAAAATAGCAGTGGAGCAGAGCTGCAGGGATCCGTCCTGCTTCCTGCCCGGCGCCCGCGCTTCCTGTCTCTGACACAGACAGCAGCGCTGCTGGATGACGTCATCATTCAGTGGCCGGCTGTGCCAGAGAGAGGAAGCAGCCGGAGGTGGTGATGCTCGGCTGTGTGTTAGGCGTCGGGTTCCAGTCGCTGCACAGCGGGAATCTAGAGCCTTACTTCTGGCGGTCTCCCATTCCTCTCCAGCCACAGAGGAAGTTGTGCAGCAAACCCATTGGTCTCAGCGCTCTGCCCAGACCAGCTCCGTGGGTTTGCTTGCTGCTGCCACCTCTGGCAGAGCTATGGCAATACATGCTGTACAGCAGCGAGATTCTCCAGGGACTAATTCCTCATGTCGGGCCACTGAGCATGCCCGTGGAGTGATCTCCCATTGGAGATCGAAGGTCACATGCTCAGGTCATGCTCCTGTTCAGATTGGCCCATCCGAGAAGCCAGGAAGGTCCCAGACGCTCGCGGCTATAAAAGGTTCGCATGGCCGCTCGGCCATGCGCTAGGATAGACTGTATTTTCAGACTATAAGGAGTGAGTGATGAATGCACGTATGAATGTGTCTGGTGACTAGCTCACTATGAAACCCCTACCCTTGGTATGCATGTGTTGTGCAGCCTAGCCTGCTAGCGCCCAGGCTTAGGCGTAGGTAGGTCTGAGTCTGAGTCAGGCATTAGCCATCATCAGTGACTCGGCACGCCTCAGTGCAAGTGCTCCATACTCCATAGCCAGCGTCTATAGCGGCGTTCGTGGCAGCAATGCCGCGCACCCAGTGGGCCTAGAGGGACTCTAATCCCGTGCCCTTGGGGTAGAGTTCTGTGGCCGTTTGCTGTGCACCTCTTGGGCCAGGCTCTGTGATCTAAACAGTCTCCGGCATCCACGTTCAGCAGCTGTGCGGTTCTGTGAATTAACAGTGTCCGCTCCTGTTTACACTGGGTGACGTAACCCACGTGTGACTGTTTTCACGCCGCTCTATTCTTCCGCCATTGTCTAGCAGCAGTGTACCACCTCTGCACGGTGGACCCCGGGCTGCGAACGCACCTACTACTACTTTATAATCTGGCGCGTTCCGCCAGCCTTAACAATATCCTAGCGCCAGGGTCTGGCTAGTAATGGCCGACGAACATCGACTGCATAGGTACATCCAGCAGCTGGAAGGTAGGTTGGCAGCGCTAGAGCATTCCACCTCAGCTGCGGATGATACTTTGGTCGCCGTCCAAGCAGCTACAGAGGCTGTCGCCCATGTCTCGACGACCAGTCCTGCCCCGACCTTGTCCCGCCTCCCGCTGCCCGAGAAGTTCTCGCGTGATAGTGCTTCATACAGGGGTTTCGTGAGTCAGAGCTCCATTCACCTGGAGTTGCTGGCCACACGATTTCCCTCTGAGCGGACCAAGGTGGGGTTTATCATCTACCTCCTGTCGGGCAGGGCCCTGGAGTGGGCTACCCCGCTGTGGGAGCGCAGGGATCTCCTGGTTCAGAATGCCACCCATTTCCTGGTCACTCTGAAACAGGTGTTCCTGGGTCCTCAGGTCACGCACGATACCGCACTTCAGTTGCTAGCTCTAACCCAGGGAGCGTCTCTGGTCAGCCAGTATGCCTCGGAGTTGGAGGCATCATTCAGAACTCTGGCCTCGGAGTTGGAGTGGCCAGATAAGGTTCTCATACCTATATTCTGGAGAGGCCTGGCTGATCATGTCAGACGCCCTGGCCACCATGGAGGTGCCCACCACTTTAGAGGATCTCATTACGGTCACTACCCGAATTGACATTCCCTTCACGGAGTGAGGGATGGAGCGCTCCAGGTCCCGCCAACGATAAAAGTTGGCTCCAAATTTTACTAGACCACTGGAACCTCCCGGTCAGCCTCCCTAGTCTCCAGAGGCCATGGAGGTGTCCCGCACGGGTCCAGAACCCGGTCCGCGCGGGTACCTCCGGTCCGCTTCCGCTGTCGGCAGACTGGGCATCTTGCTAACCAGTGCCCACAGCGCTCGGGAAACGCTCCCGTCTAGTGGTTATCGGAGGGGGCCTACTAGACGCCGCGTCTTTCTTCTCCTAGCTCCTGTTTAAAGGTATGTTAGAGTTTAATTCCTCCACTCTGATGGTGGAGGTTTGCGTGGACTCTGGAGCGGAGGGCAATTTCATGTCTTCTGCCTTCGCTCAACAACACGCAGTCCCCCTTGTCTTACTACCTCAACTAGTCACCATCAGAGTGGTGAATGGGGCGACACTCCCATCCTAAATCACCCACCAGACGGCTCCACTGAGACTCTCTTTGTCTCCTTCTCATCAAGAGATGCTGTCTCTCCTTGTTATGCCTGAAGGGATCGACCAGGTCCTCCTAGGGGTTCCCTGGTTGCGATCTCACTCTCCACACATAGAGTGGTCTTCGGGAAAAATCCTCGGTTGGAGCAAGGCCTGCGAGGGTAGTTGTCAGAGGGACTGCGTACAGGTCGCTACTTCTGAGGTTCCTGCAGATCTCTCCTCGCTTCCCAAGCCATATCGACAGTATGCAGACGTGTTCTCCAAGAAGGCGGCAGAGACCCTTCCACCGCACCGCCCGTACGACTGTCCTATTGACCTCTTGCCCGGTGCTGAGCCTCTCCGGGGTTGAGTATATCCCCTATCGCTCCCAAAGACAGAGGCCATGTCTCAGTATATCAGGGAGAATCTGGCAAGAGGATTCATTAGGAAGTCGGTGTCTCCGGTGGGAGCGGGATTCTTCTTTGTCCAAAAGAAGAATGGAGAATTACGCCCATGCATCGATTACAGAGGTCTTAATGCCATAACCATTAAGAACAAGTATCCTTTGCCCCTGATATCGGAACTGTTTGATAGGCTACGGGGAGCGAGAGTGTTTACTAAGCTCGATCTGCGGGGAGTCTATAACCTGATTAGCATCCGTGAGGGAGACGAATGGAAGACTGCTTTTAACACCAGGGACGGGCACTATGAGTACCTGGTGATGCCCTTCGGGCTATGTAATGCTCCAGCCGTCTTCCAAGACTTTGTGAATGACATCTTCCGGGATATGCTTACCACCTCGGTAGTAGTCTATCTGGACGATATTCGTATTTACTCTCCAGATATTGACTCCCACCGGAGAGATGTTCGCAAAGTTTTCGATCTTCTGCGGGCCAACTCTCTTTATGCCAAATTGGAGAAATGTGTGTTTGAGCAGGAGTCCTTGCCTTTCCTGGGCTACATCATCTCAGCCCAGGGTTTGGCCATGGATCCTGCCAAGCTACAGGCGGTGATGGATTGACAGGAACCCCATTCTCTCAAAGGGGTGCAGCGCTTTATGGGGTTCATAAACTATTATCGCCAATTCATTCCCCATTTCTCGACTTTGGTAGCGCCCTTGGTAGCCCTCACCAAGAAGGGTGCGAATCCCAAACTGTGGTCAGAGACTATCTCCAAGGCCTTCGCCTCCATTAAGTCCCACTTCGCTAGCGCTCCCATTCTACATTGCCCTGATGTTGATAAGCCCTTCTTCCTGGAGGTGGAGCGGTCCTTTCTCAGAAGGACTCGCAAGGTAGGAAGAACCCATGCTTCTTCTTCTCTAAGACCTTCACACCGGCGGACAGGAATTATTCCATCGGGGATAGGGAGTTGCTAGCAATGAAGTTGGGATTCTCAGAGTGGAGACACCTCCTGGAGGCGGCTCGCCACCCATTCCAGGTGTTCACCGATCACAAAAATTTGGTCTATTTACAGACAGCCCAGCGGCTGAATTCTCGCCAGGCCAGATGGTCCTTGTTATTCTCCCGATACCATTTCACACTGCATTTTCTCTCTGGGGAGAAGAACGTCCGGGCCGATGCTCTTTCTCGCTCCATGGTGTCATCGGAGGAGCCTCGGCAGATAGTCCCATCAGAGAGCCTGAGGACCGTGGTTCCGGTTGCTCTCGAGTCTGTACCTCCGGGCAAGACCTTGGTCCCTGCCCATCTGCGACTGGAGGTCCTCACTTGGGCTCATTCATCCAGGGTGAGTGACCATTTCGGGATCAAACGGACCTCTGAACTCCTGGCGAGGACGTACTGGTGGCCGCATATGGCCCATGACATCAGGGACTACATTCGGGCGTGTGTCTCTCGTGCCCAGAATTGGCCCTCTTGGCAGAGGCCCGCGGGGTTACTCTATCCTCTCCCAGTTGCGGACAGGCCCTGGGAGATGGTCGGCATGGACTTTGTGGTGGGTCTGCCCAAGTCCAGCGGCAGCACTGTCATTTGGGTGGTCACCGACCATTTCTCCAAGATGGTGCATCTGGTACCTCTCTCTCGGCTACCTTCGGCACAGGGCTTGCAGCATTGTTTATTAAACATGTTTTCTGCCTACACGGCATACCGGATAAGATTGTCAGCGACCGGGGTCCTCAGTTTGTGTCTCGGTTCTGGAGAGAGCTCTGTTCTCTGCTTAGCATTGAGCTAAATCTCTCCTCGGCCTATCATCCCGAGACGAACGGGTTGGTTGAGAGAGCCAATCAGACCCTGGTGACATATCTGCGACATTTTGTCTCGGGTAGGCAGAATGATTGGGCCCCTTGCTGCCGTGGGGGGAGTTCGCCTTAAACAACGCTGTGGCCGACTCCACTGGTCAGACACCTTTCCTCTTAAATTACAGCCAGCATCCGCGCGTCCCCGTGCCCATGCCCATGTCGTCCACCGACTCTAGGGTGGCAGACTGGGCGGTGGAGGCACGTGACATTTGGGATCGCACACAGGATGCTATACGGGCCTCCAAGGAGAGAATGAGGTCCTCCTCTGACACTCGCCAGCGTCCGGCTTTGACCTTCGCCCCTGGCAACTTGGTGTGGCTGTCCGCTCGAAACATCAGGCTGCGGGTAGAATACGCTAAGTTCGCACCATGCTATGTTGGTCCATTCAAGGTTCTCAAGCAGATTAACCCTGTGGTCTATCGCCTGGCTCTTCCACCACACTTGGCCATCTCGGACACGTTTCATGTGTCTCTCCTTAAGCCGGTTCACATGTCCCGGTTTTCTGAGCCATCTGCCGGGACATCAGACCTGTCGTCAGACGAGTTTGAGGTCAATGCCATCGTGGGATGCAAGCTGATGCGGGGCAAAAAAATTTATTTGGTGGATTGGAATGGTCATGGTTCAGAGGCTGGGACCTGGTGGAGAACATCCACACTCCTCTTCTCATTGCGGAATTTGAGCGGAGCGAGGCTCAGAGAGGAGGGGGCCCTAGGAGAGGGGTAATGTTAGGCATCAGGTTCCGGTCGCTGCACAGCGGGAATCTCGAGCCTTACTTCCAGTGGTCCTCCATTCCTCTCCAGCCGCAGAGGAGGTTGCTCAGCAAACACGTTGGTCTCAGCTCCGTGGGTTTGCTCCAGGGACTAAGTCCTCATGTCGGGCCACTGAGCATGCCCGTGGAGAGTTATCTCCCATTGGAGATCGAAGGTCACATGCTCAGGTCCTGCTCCTGTTCGGATTGGCCCATCCGAGAAGCCAGGAAGGTCCCGGACGCTCGCGGCTATAAAAGGTTTGCATGGCCGCTCGGCCATGTGCTAGGATTGACTGTATTTTCAGACTATAAGGAGTGAGTGATGAATGCACGTATGAATGTCTCTGGTGACTGACTCATTATGAAACCCCTACCCTTAGTACGCATGTGTTGTGCAGCCTAGCCTGCTAGCGCCCAGGCTTAGGCGTAGGTAGGTCTGAGTCTGAGTCAGGCATTAGCCATCATCAGTGACTCGGCATGCCTCGTGCAAGTGCTCCATACTCTATAGCCAGCGTCTATAGCGGCGTTCGTGGCAGCGATGCCGCGTGCCCAGTGCGCCTAGAGGGACTCTAACCTCGTGCCGTTGGGATAGAGTTCTGTGGCCGTTTGCTGTGCACCTCTTGGGCCAGGCTCTGTGAGCTAAACAGTCTCCGGCATCCACGTTCAGCAGCTGTGCGGTTCTGTGAATTAACAGTGTCCGCTCCTGCTCACACTGGGTGACGTAACCCACGTGTGACTGTTTTCACGCCTCTCTATTCTTCCGCCATTGTCTAGCAGCAGTGTACCACCTCTGCACAGTGGACCCCGGGCTGCGAACGCACCTACTACTACTTTATAATCTGGTGCGTTAAGCCAGCCTTAACTCTGTGGGAGAGTATTCAGACAGGTGTTGGGTGCAGTGTGTGTGTGTTTTTGTATGTACTTGTGTTGTGTGTGTGTAGAGATGAGTGGTTGTGTGTGTGCGTGCGAGCATGTGCAGCGCTGCGGGGGAATGTGCAGAGAGGTAAATGGTGCTGTGTGTGTGTAGGTTATATTATACAGCTAACAAGACAGGACGGTATGTAATAAAAAACAGGGCTCTATGAAATCCAATATGTAAGGAACAGTACTGAACATAACAAGAGAGGGCGCTGTATAAGGGAGAGCAATATACATAATAAAGGAGACAATGTAATATATATATATACATATATATATACATGCATGTGTGTGTGGCTATATATATACGTAGCTTTGTCGCCATAAAAGGAAGGGGGCCCAGACACATTTCTTGCACAGGAGCCCCAAGCTGTCAGTGTCTGCCCCTGACCAGAAGTGTATGTACAACACAAATAAATGTACATAAATTTATATCAGCAGAAGAAACTGTAGACATAATTACAAGCCAGATTCTAGCTTTCCTGCTGCTATAGGCAAAAGCTGAAATGGTGACGTTACCTGCAAAGCCATATAAACCTATTGTGAATAAACCTAATTGTATCATTGCTTTTTTGGCTTTTACAATATTCTTCGTGAGGTAAACATTACCTGCGAATTTGACTCTTTAAGTCATTGATTTTTATGCCATTTATTGATGCCAAAAACAATTTTATTTTTCCTTCCATGAGAACTCCATGAGGGTTTGTTTTTTGCCTGGTGAAATGAATTGATACGAATTTGGGAGATATACAGTTTGATAAGCTACAAATAGTGTTGAGCATTCCGATACTGCAAATATCGGGTATCGGCCGATATTCGCTGTATCGGAATTCCGATACCGAGTACCGATATTTTTTCTATATCGGATACCGGAATCGGAAGTTCCCATAATGCAATGAGCCCGCTCGATTTGATTCAGCCAATGGGAATCCTCAGAAGTGTGGGCACATCCTGTTAGGCATGTAGGCATGTTACCTATTGGCATGGCTGTGATTGGCTGCTGAAATGATGTCATCATGATGTGCGGTCTGTGCGCATCATGATGCATGGTCAGTGCAGGCCTGCCGGTGGTCTGTACGGGCCTCTCGGGGGCCTGTGTTGGCTGTCGGTGGTCTGTGCCGGCTGCCGGGGGTCTGTGCCTGCTGCCAGTGGTCTGTACGGGCCTCTCGGGGGCCTGTGCGGGCTGTCGGTGGTCTGTGCCAGCTGCCGAGGGCCTGTGCCGGCTGCCGGTGGTCTGTGCGGGCCTGCCGGTGGTCTTGTGTGTGTGTGCAGGCATCGTCCGATGGGACTACAAGTCCCATCGGGCGATGCCTGCTACAATGACAGTGATTGACACATTAGCCAATGATGGGACAGTAGTAGTCCCATCATCCGGCTAATGTGTTGAATGTAAAAATATATATATATATATACATACTACATACATACTTCATATATGCTACATTCATACAACATACATACAACATACATACTACAAATATACTACATTCATACAACATACATACATACTGCATACATACTACATATATACTACATTCATACAACATACATACATACTACATACAACATACATGCTACATACTACAGACATACTACATACACTCACTGGCCACTTTATTAGGTACACCTGTCCAACTGTGTGTTAAGACTTAATTTCTAATCAGCCAATCACATGGCGGCAACTCAGTGCATTTAGGCATGTAGACATGGTCAAGACAATCTCCTGCAGTTCAAACCGAGCATCAGTATGGGGAAGAAAGGTGATTTGAGTGCCTTTGAACGTGGCATGATTGTTGGTGCCAGAAGGGCTGGTCTGAGTATTTCAGAAACTGCTGATCTACTGGGATTTTCACGCACAACCATCTCTAGGGTTTACAGAGAATGGTCCGAAAAAGAAAAAAAATCCAGTGAGCGGCAGTTCTGTGGCCGGAAATGCCTTGTTGATGCCAGAGGTCAGAGGAGAATGGGCAGACTGGTTCGAGCTGATAGAAAGGCAACAGTGACTCAAATTGCCACCCGTTACAACCAAGGTAGGCAGAAGAGCATCTCTGAACGCACAGTGCGTCGAACTTTGAGGCAGATGGGCTACAGCAGCAGAAGACCACACTGGGTACCACTCCTCTCAGCTAAGAACAGGAAACTGAGGCTACAATTTGCACAAGCTCATCGAAATTGGACAGTAGAAGATTGGAAAAACGTTGCCTGGTCTGATGAGTCTCGATTTCTGCTGCGACATTCGGATGGTAGGGTCAGAATTTGGCGTAAACAACATGAAAGCATGGATCCATCCTGCCTTGTATCAACGGTTCAGGCTGGTGGTGGTGGTGTCATGGTGTGGGGAATTTTTTCTTGGCACTCTTTGGGCCCCTTGGTACCAATTGAGCATCGTTGCAACGCCACAGCCTACCTGAGTATTGTTGCTGACCATGTCCATCCCTTTATGACCACAATGTACCCAACATCTGATGGCTACTTTCAGCAGGATAATGCGCCATGTCATAAAGCTCGAATCATCTCAGATTGGTTTCTTGAACATGACAATGAGTTCACTGTACTCAAATGGCCTCCTCAGTCACCAGATCTCAATCCAATAGAGCATCTTTGGGATGTGGTGGAACGGGAGATTCGCATCAGGGATGTGCAGCCGACAAATCTGCGCCAACTGTGTGATGCCATCATGTCAATATGGTCCAAAATCTCTGAGGAATGCTTCCAGCACCTTGTTGAATCTCTGCCACGAAGAATTGAGGCAGTTCTGAAGGCAAAAGGGGGTCCAACCCGTTACTAGCATGGTGTACCTAATAAAGTGGCCAGTGAGTGTATATACTACATTCATACAATATACAACATACATGCTACATATATACTACATTCATACTACATACATACTACAGTCATGGCCAAAAGTATTGACACCCCTGCAATTCTGTCAGATAATACTCAGTTTCTTCCTGAAAATGATTGCAAACACAAATTCTTTGGTATTATTATCTTCATATAATTTGTCTTAAATGAAAAAACACAAAAAGAATTGTCCTAAAGCCAAATTGGATATAATTCCACACCAAACATAACAAAGAGGGTGGACAAAAGTATTGGCACTGTTCGAAAAATCATGTGATGCTTCTCTAATTTGTGTAATTAACAGCACCTATAACTTACCTGTGGCACCTAACAGGTGTTGGCAATAACTAAATCACACTTGCAGCCAGTTGACATGGATTAAAGTTGACTCAACCTCTGTCCTGTGTCCTTGTGTGTACCACATTGAGCATGGAGAAAAGAAAGAAGACCAAAGAACTGTCTGAGGACTTGAGAAACCAAATTGTGAGGAAGCATGAGCAATCTCAAGGCTGCAAGTCAATCTCCAAAGACCTGAATGTTCCTGTGTCTACCGTGTGCAGTGTCATCAAGAAGTTTAAAGCCCATGGCACTGTGGCTAACCTCCCTAGATGTGGCCGGAAAAGAAAAATTGACAAGAGATTTCAACGCAAGATTGTGCGGATGTTGGATAAAGAACCTCCACTAACATCCAAACAAGTTCAAGCTGCCCTGCAGTCTGAGGGTACAACAGTGTCAACCCGTACTATCCGTCGGCATCTGAATGAAAAGGGACTATATGGTAGGAGACTCAGGAAGACTCCACTTCTTACCCCGAGACATAAAAAAGCCAGGCTGGAGTTTGCCAAAACTTACCTGAAAAAGCCTAAAACATTTTGGAAGAATGTTCTTTGGTCAGATGAGACAAAAGTAGAGCTTTTAGGGCAAAAGCATCAACATAGAGTTTACAGGAGAAAAAAGAGGCATTCAAAGAAAAGTACATGGTCCCTACAGTCAAACATGGCGGAGGTTCCCTGATGTTTTGGGGTTGCTTTGCTGCCTCTGGCACTGGACTGCTTGACCGTGTGCATGGCATTATGAAGTCAGAAGACTACCAACAAATTTTGCAGCATAATTTAGGGCCCAGTGTGAGAAAGCTGGGTCTACCTCAGAGGTCATGGGTCTTCCAGCAGGACAATAACCCAAAACACACTTCAAAAAGCACTAGAAAATGGTTTGAGAGAAAGCACTGGAGACTTCTAAGGTGGCCAGCAATGAGTCCAGACCTGAATCCCATAGAACACCTGTGGAGAGATCTAAAAATGGCAGTTTGGAGAAGGCACCCTTCAAATATCAGGGACCTGGAGTAGTTTGCCAAAGAAGAATGGTCTAAAATTCCAGCAGAGCATTGTAAGAAACTCATTGATGGTTACCGGAAGCGGTTGATCGCAGTTATTTTGGCTAAAGGTTGTGCAACCAAGTATTAGGCTGAGGGTGCCAATACTTTTGTCCGGCCCATTTTTGGAGTTTTGTGTGAAATGATCAATGTTTTGCTTTTTGCTTCATTCTCTTTTGCGTTTTTTCATTTAAGACAAATTAAATGAAGATAATAATACCAAAGAATTTGTGTTTGCAATCATTTTCAGGAAGAAACTGAATATTATCTGACAGAATTGCAGGGGTGTCAATACTTTTGGCCATGACTGTATGTATGTTGTATGAATGTAGTATATATGTATGTAGTATGTAGTATATATGTATGTTGTATGAATGTAATATATATGTAGCATGCATGTTGTATGTAGTATGTATGTATGTTGTATGAATGTGGTATGTAGCATGTATGTTGTATGTAGCATGTATGTATGTTGTATGAATGTAGTATATAGTATGTGGCTTCTTTCGCATCACTCTCCCATACAGCTTCTCCTTGTGCAAAGTGCGCTGTATTGTTGACCGATGCACAGTGACACCATCTGCAGCAAGATGATGCTGCAGGTCTTTGGAGGTGGTCTGTGGATTGTCCTTGACTGTTCTCACCATTCTTCTTCTCTGCCTTTCGGATATTTTTCTTGGCCTGACACTTCTGAGCTTAACAAGAACTGTACCTGTGTTCTTCCATTTCCTTACTATATTCCTCACAGTGGAAACTGACAGGTTAAATCTCTGAGACAACTTTTTGTATCCTTCCACTGAAAAGCTATGTTGAATAATCTTTGTTTTCAGATCATTTGAGAGTTGTTTTGAGGAGCCCATGATGCCACTCTTCATAGGAGAATCAAATAGGAGAACTACTTGCAAGTGGCCACCTTAAATACCTTTTCTCATGATTTGATACACCTGGCTATGAAGTTCAAAGCTCAATGAGGTTACAAAACCAATTTAGTGCTTCAGGAAGTCAGTAAAAAGTAGTTAGGAGTGTTCAAATCAAGAAAATGATAAGGGTGCCCATACTTTTGCACCGGTCAAATTTTGTTTAAATGCAGATTGCACATTTTCTGTTAGTACAATAAACCTTATTTGAATCCAGAAATATAACTGAGTCCATCAGTTATTAGATATATGAAACTGAAATAGCTGTTGCAAAAACCAAAATTGTTATAAAGAAAAAAGGTTAACATTAATAGGGGTGCCCAAACTTTTACATATGACTGTATGTATGTTGTATGAATGTAGTATATATGTAGTATGTATGTAGTATGTATGTTGTATGAATGTAGTATATATGTAGTATGTAGTATATATGTGTTGTATGAATGTAGTATATATGTAGCATGTATGTTGTATGTAGTATGTATGTATGTTGTATGAATGTAGTATGTAGCATGTATGTTGTATGAATGTAGTATATATGTAGCATGTATGTAGTATATATGTATGTTGTATGAATGTAGTATGTATGCTGTATGAATGTAGTATATATGTTGTATGAATGTAGTATGTATGTAGTATGTATGTATGTTGTATGAATGTAGTATATATGTAGTATGTATGTTGTATGTAGTATGTATGTATGTTGTATGAATGCAGTATGTATGTTGTATGAATGTAGTATATATGTTGTATGAATGTAGTATGTATGTATGTTGTATGAATGTAGTATGTATCATGTATGTTGTATGTAGTATGTATGTATGTTGTATGAATGTAGTATATATGTAGCATGTATGTAGTATGTAGTATGTATGTATGTTGTATGAATGTAGTATGTAGCATGTATGTTTAATGTAGTATGTATGTATGTTGTATGAATGTAGTATATATGTAGCATGTATGTAGTATGTAGTATATATGTATGTTGTATGAATGTAGTATATATGTAGTATGTATGTAGTATGTATGTTGTATGAATGTAGTATATATGTAGTATGTATGTAGTATGTATGTATGTTGTATGAATGTAGTATGTAGCATGTATGTTGTATGTAGTATGTATGTATGTTGTATGAATGTAGTATATATGTAGCATGTATGTAGTATGTAGTATATATGTATGTTGTATGAATGTAGTATATATGTAGTATGTATGTAGTATGTATGTTGTATGAATGTAGTATATATGTAGTATGTATGTAGTATGTATTTTTTTTTTTTTTAACATTCAACACATTAGCCGGATGATGGGACTACTACTGTCCCATCATTGGCTAATGTGTCAATCACTGTCAGTGTAGCAGGCATCACCCGATGGGACTTGTAGTCCCATCGGACGATGCCTGCTCAGACACAAGACCCCTGGCAGGCCCGCACAGACCACCGGCAGCCGGCACAGGCCCCCGGCAGCCGGCACAGACCACCGACAGCCGGCACAGTCCCCCGAGAGGCCCGTACAGACCACCGGCAGCTGGCACAGGCCCCCGGCAGCCGGCACAGACCACCGACAGCTGGCACAGGCCCCTAAGAGGCCCGTACAGACCACCGGCAGCCGGCACAGACCCCCGAGAGGGCCGTACAGACCACCGGCAGCCAGCACAGGCCCCCGGCAGCCGGCACAGACCACCGACAGCCGGCACAGGCCCCCGAGAGGCCCGTACAGACTACCGACAGCCCACACAGGCCCCACCCGCACACACAGACACGCACAGTGTCCGCCCACGCACCGCCCACACTCTTCCCCCCTCCCGAAAGGGTTTTTTTTAATTCCGATATTTCTGTCCTTTTGACTTTAATGGGACTTCCGGGATCGGAATCGGCGATACACGGTACTTTTTTTTAGATCGGCCGATCCATTCCAATCCGATATTTTTCAATATCGGGTGGTATCGCTCAACACTAGTTACAAATGTTAGGGAAATGAGGTACCAAAAAACTTGCAACTTGGGGATTTCAATAATTATTCTCTTTATCTTATGGGTTAATTAATTTTAGATTTTGATATTTTTGATAGACAAGATTTTTACAGTTGTGGTAATTCCAAATATGATTTTTTATATGAAAAGAAATACACCACGCTATACTGGGAACTGAAAAAATAATATAACTGAGTACTTACTTGCTGGTGTGTGAAAAAATCACGTGATGGTGGATGTATAGCAGTATTCTGAGACTATTCACCTTGTCATAGATGTGGAGACCGCCGCTGCCTCGCGTGCTCCGGCCGACAACCCTGATGAAGAGAGTAGCAATCTCTCGAAACATGTCGGTATTGTGCTGCCTTTGAGCCACCGTCTTACCCCCAGTGTGACGTCACGCTAGCCCTGCCCCATCACACGCCGAGTCCCTCAGCGTTGCTCTCGGCCAGAGCACGCGAGGTAGCGGCGGTCTCCACGTCCATACGGATTAGCAGCAGCAGCCCCAGCCCCCACACTGAGCACCCAAGCCTGCCTCACTGAGCACTGGCCCTGCAAGAACTGTGCCATCATTTGTTTTGCACAGGATTAATCATTCTGACCTCGCCTGTTGAAATTGGCATGCAGTAAGTTTTGGCATCCAAATGCAAGGCAATATACATCTATGACAAGGTGAATAGTCTCAGAATACTGCTATACATCCACCATCACGTGATTTTTTCACACACCAGCAAGTAAGTACTCAGTTATATTATTTTTTCAGTTCCCAGTATAGCGCGGTGTATTTCTTTTCTTATCAGCTTTAGCTCTTTTAAACAGGCACCAGCACAGAGCCTGTTATTCACCAGCTGCATCTGAGAATAGTGGACCTTCCTTCTCTGTCCAAGTGGACTGGCACCAGTGTGTTAATCTTAAACTAATGATTTTTTATATATATTCTTTAAAAACAATTTAGGGAGGGAAGGTAATTTAAATTAAAAAAAAAACATTTCTTTAACTTTTTACTGCATTTTTTGAACTTGTGATCATCTGAATGATTATACAATACACTGCAATACCACAACATTGCAATGTATAGGACAAATCAGTTCAGCTTTTGGCATATGAGAGTCTAAAATTTCATGTTCCTACCATACATACAGATATAATAATCCTTAACTTGTCAGATGGCATGCTAATGTATTAACATAGCCATGTGGCACATTATCTGACAAGTAATACATTTCTACCTGTGTACATGATCAGAACCAATAACAGTACAGGAATACATAACTATAACCACTATCAGTACATGATTAGATCATCAAAACCATCAAATGTATATGAATACCACTCCAGAACCACCATCAGTACATAAATTCAGAATTAGGACCATCAGTGCATGAATGCAGCACTAGACTGCATGAATACAGCACCACAACCACCATCCATACATAACGCCATCAACAGAACCATGAACAGTACATAAATACAGTACCAGAACCACCATCATTACATGAGTACATCACCAGAACCACCATCAGAACAAGTATGTATCACCTCTTACCACTTAGTATACTTACTTGTACAGTGATCAACTGCAATGCCTAGTTAGACCCTGTCTTAGAAACTTGTAATCCATGACCCTACAACTCCAAATATGTTTTTAACAAAGGTAAGGAGGTCCTTGGAGTCGTTACCAGTCATCATCAGAATGCAGACCACACTGGAATCATAGCACTAATTAGAAGCAGTCAGTATCACAAATAAATGTTTACATCCAGGTATCTTAAAAGGTGACATCTTCTTTGATTAGAGTTGTTCTCATCCCTTTCATCTCCATCGGTTCAAAATGCCATGATGACTTTATACATCTATAGCTCATCTCTGCAAACTTCTCTCTTCTTTGGCCTTCTGCAGCACATCCCAAGACAGTGCCCATAAAAATAACAATGTCATGAAATCTGCCCTTGCTGTGCCCTCTCTTTGTGCCATGCACAAAACATGTCCCCCACACTGTCCTTCTTATCAAACTTTTCCTCCAGTCTTTCATCTCCTGTATTACCTCAAATCTATACCCCTTATAAACTATAACTACCACTATCCATATTTCTTAATATGACCATTAAAATGTCTCCAATCCCCCTTAAGAACAATAGCCAACACCATCTCTTTTACGTAGTATAACTACTAAGATTTCTGCCATCTCCTTTATGAACTATAACCCCACTATCCCTATTATGTACTATAACTGACACAATGTTCTTTCCTATAAAATTTTGCCTCCACTCTTTTGATCTTTAACCCCTTACCTACAATTGACGTAATATTCCGTCCATGTGTCCATGGATCTAATTACCATGGACGGAATATTACGTCATCGCGATCAGCGGCGCCCACGTGGTGAGCGCCGCTGATCGCGGCCGAGTGTCAGCTAATTATCATAGCTGACACCCGGCACAATGTGTCAGGGGCGGTCACGGATCGCCCCCGACACGTTAACCCCTTGCACACCGCGATCAAACGCGATCGCGGTGTACCGGGGGTTAAAGGGAAGCATCGGCAGGGAGGGGGCTCCCTCCGTGCTTCCCTGAGCCCCCCACGGCAGCGCAATGTGCAGCGCTGCTGCGGGGGGCTCTTTCCCTACAGGCCCCCGGATCCAAGATGGCGACGGGGGCCTGCAGGGAGCTGACTTCCTCACTGCCTGCAAAGCGCAGGCATGAGGAAGTCTGCAGCAGTGCCTGTGACAGATCGCTGATCTGTCACAGTGATCTGTGATGTGACAGATCAGCGATCTGTCACAGGACAGTGATGTCCCACCTGGGACAAGGTAATAAAGTAAAAAAAAAAAAAAAAAAAGTGTTAAAAATAATTTAAAAAAAATCGCTAAATAAATCAGTAAAAAAAAAAAAAATATTCCCCAATAAATCCATTTTTTCAAAATAAAAAAAAACAAAAACAATAAAAGTACACATATTTGGTATCGCCGCATCCGTAATGACCTGCCCTATAAAACTGTCCCATTAGTTAACCCCTTTAGCGAACCTCTTAAAAAATAAAAATAAAAAACGAAGCAAAAAATAATGATTTATTATCATACCACCGAACAAAAAGTGCAATAACGCGCGATCAAAAAGACGCATATAAATATGCATGGTACCGCTGAAAACGTCATCTTGTCCCGCAAAAAACGATCCACCATACAGCATCATCCGCAAAAAAATAAAAAAGTTATAGCTCGCAGAATAAAGCGATACAAAAATAATTATTTTTTATATAAAATAGTTTTCATTGCAAAAAACCGACAAAACATAAAAAAACGACCTAAATGAGGTATCGCTGTAACCGTACTGACCCGAAGAATAAAACCGCTTTATCAATTTTACCGCACGCGGAACGGTGTAAACGCACCCCCCCAAAAGAAATTCATGAAACGCTGGTTTTTGTTCATTCTGCGTCCCAAAAATCGGAATAAAAAGCGATCAAAAAATGTCACGTGCCCGAAAATGGTACCAATAAAAACGTCAACTCGTCCCGCAAAAAATAAGACCTCACATGACTCGGTGGGTCAAAATACGGAAAAATTATAGCTCACAATATGTGGTGATGCAAAAACTATTTTTACAATAAAAAGCGTCTTTTAGCGTGCGACAGCCGCCAAACATAAAAACCGCCATAAATCGTAAATCAAACCCCCCGTTATCACCCCCTTAGTTAGGGAAAAATAATAAAACTAAAAGAAAATGTATTTATTTCCATTTTCCCGGTAGGGTTAGGGCTAGGGTTAGGGTTAGGGCTAGGGTTAGGGCTAGGGTTAGGGTTAGGGTTAGGGTTAGGGTTAGGGCTAGGGTTAGGGCTAGGGTTAGGGCTAGGGCTCAGATTAGGGTTAGGGGTGTGTTGAGGTTCGGGTTGGAGTTATAATTGGGGGTTTCCACTGTTTGGGCACATCAGGTGCTCTCCAAAGGCAACATGGCGTCTGATCTCAATTCCAGCCAATTCTGCGTTGAAAAAGTCAAATGGTGCTCCTTCCCTTCCAAGCTCTGCCATGTGCCCAAACAGTGTTTTACCCCCACATGTAGGGTATCAGCCTACTCAGGACAAATTACAAAACAACTTTTGGGGTCCAATTTCTCCTGTTACCCTTAGGAAAATAAAAAATTGGGGGCAAAAATATAATTTTGCGGAAAAAAATGTTTTTTTTATTTTCACGCCCAGGCGTTATAAACTTCTGTGAAGCACTTGGGGGTTCAAAGTGCTCTCCACACATCTAGATAAGCTCGGTGGGGGGTCTAGTTTCCAAAATGGGGTCACTTGTGGGGAGTTTCAATAGTTTAGGTACATTAGGGGCTCTCCAAACGCAACATGACACCCGCAGACCATTCCATCAAAGTCTGCATTCCAAAACGTCACTACTTCCCTTCCGAGCCCCGACGTGTGCCCATACAGTAGTTTTCTCCCACATATGAGGTATCAGCGTACTCAGGACAAATTGGACAACAACTTTTGGGGTCCAATTTCTCCTGTTACCCTTGGGAAAATAAAAAAAATGGGGACTAAAAGATGATGTTTGTTGAAAAAATACGATATTTTTATTTTCACGCCCGGTCGTTATAAACTTCTGTGAAGCACTGGGGGGTTCAAAGTGCTCACCACACATCTAGATAAGTTCATTAGGGGGTCTAGTTTCCAAAATGGGGTCACTTGTGGGGGGTTTCCACTGTTTAGGTACATCAGGGGCTCTCCAAACGCAACATGACACCCGCAGACCATTCCATCAAAGTCTGCATTCCAAAACGTCACTACTTCCCTTCCGAGCCCCGACGTGTGCCCATACAGTAGTTTTCTCCCACATATGAGGTATCAGCGTACTCAGGACAAATTGGACAACAACTTTTGGGGTCCAATTTCTCCTGTTACCCTTGGGAAAATAAAAAATGGGGACTAAAAGATGATGTTTGTTGAAAAAATACGATATTTTTATTTTCACGCCCGGTCGTTATAAACTTCTGTGAAGCACTGGGGGGTTCAAAGTGCTCACCACACATCTAGATAAGTTCATTAGGGGGTCTAGTTTCCAAAATGGGGTCACTTGTGGGGGGTTTCCACTATTTAGGTACATCAGGGGCTCTCCAAACGCAACATGACACCCGCAGACCATTCCATCAAAGTCTGCATTCCAAAACGTCACTACTTCCCTTCCGAGCCCCGACGTGTGCCCATACAGTAGTTTTCTCCCACATATGAGGTATCAGCGTACTCAGGACAAATTGGACAACAACTTTTGGGGTCCATTTTCTCCTGTTACCCTTGGGAAAATAAAAAAATGGGGACTAAAAATCATGTTTGTGGAAAAAATACGATTTTTTTATTTTCACGCCCGGACGTTATAAACTTCAGTGAAGCACTGGGGGGTTCAAAGTGCTCACCACACATCTAGATAAGTTCCTTGGGGGGTCTAGTTTCCAAAATGGTGTCATTTGTGGGGGGTTTCTACTGTTTTGGTACATCAGCGGCTTTCCTAACGCGACATGGTGTCCGATCTCAATTCCAGCCAAAAACGTCAAATGGCGCTGCTTCCCTTCCGAGCTCTGCCATACGCCCAAATAGTGGTTTACCCCCACATGTGGGGTATCAGCGTACTCAGTATAAATTGCACAATATCTTTTAGGGTCCTGTTACTTTTGGAAAAATAAGAATTGAGGGTGAAAAGATCATTTTTGTGGAAAAAATATGATTTTTTAATTGTACTGCTGTACGTTATAAACTTCTGTGAAGCCCTTGGGGGTTCAAAGTTCTCACCACACATCTAGATAAGTTCCTTGGGGGGTCTAGATTCCAAAATGGTGTCATTTGTGGGGGGTTTCCACTGTTTTGGTACATCAGGGGTTTTCCAATCGCGACATGGTGTCCGATCTCAATTCTAGCCAAAAACGTCAAATGGCGCTGCTTCCCTTCCGAGCTCTGCTATGCGCCCAAATAGTCATTTACACCCACATATGGGGAATCAGCGTACTCAGGACAAATTGCACAATAACTTTTAGGGTCCTGTTACCCTTGGAAAAATAAAAATTGGGGGTGAAAAGATCATTTTTGTGGAAAAAATATGATTTTTTAATTGTACCGCTGTACGTTATAAACTTCTGTGAAGCCCTTGTGGGTTCAAAGTTCTCACCACATATCTAGATAAGATCCTTGGGGGGTCTAGTTTCCAAAATGGGGTCACTTGGGGGGGTTTCCACTGTTTAGGTACATCAGGGGCTCGCCAAACGTGACATGGCATCCGATCTGAATTCCAGCCAATTTTGCATTGAAAAAGTCAAACGGCGCTCCTTCCATTCTGAGCTCTGCCATGCGCCGAAACAGTGGTTCCCCCCCACATATCAGGTATCAGCGTACTCAGGACAAATTGCACAATAAGTCTTGCAGTCCAATTTCTCCTGTTACCCTTGGTAAAATAAAGAAAATTGAACCTGAAGTATTTTTTTTGTGAAAAAAAGTTAAATGTTCATTTTTTTTTTAATATTCAAAAAATTCCTGTGACGCACCTAAAGGGTTAATAAACTTCTTGAATGTGGTTTTAAGCACCTTAAGGGGTGCAGTTTTTAGAATGGTGTCACTTTTGGGTATTTTCTATCATATAGACCCCTCAAAGTGGCTTCAAATGTGAAGTGGTCCCTAAAAATAAAATGGTGTTGCAAAAATGAGAAATCGCTGGTCAATTTTTAACCCTTATAACTTCCTAACAAAAAAAAATTTTGGTTCCAAAACTGTGCTGATGTAAAGTTAACATGTGGGAAATGTTATGTATTAAGTTTTTTGTGTGCCGTATCGCTGTGATTTAAGGGCATAAAAATTCAAAGTTGGAAAATTGCGAAATTTTCAAAATTTTCGCCAAATTTCCATTTTTTTCACTAATAAACGCAAGTTATTTGAATGCAATTTTACCACTAACATGAAGTACAATATGTCATGAGAAAACAATGTCAGAATCACCGGGATCCATAGAAGCGTTCCAGAGTTATGACCTCATAAAGGTACAGTGGTCAGAATTGTAAAAATTGGCCCGGTAGTTAACGTGCAAACCACCCTTGGTAGTGAAGGGGTTAAGAACTAAAACCTCCACATTGTCCCACCTTATGAATTATATCCCCCACTCTGTCATCTATTATGAACCATATCCTACATATCTACACTGTAACTTATTATGAGCTATAAATATCATACTGTGTATCCTTATGAACTATAACCACCATTCTCTTTGCCCACATATGCTATAACCACCATACTATCTGTTCTTATAAGGTTTAACCAGCACACTGTTCTCCCTTATGAACTGTAACCACCACCCTTTCATCCATTATGAACTATGGCCTTCACACCATCCCTACTTCACTCTATCCCTATGTCTACATTACTCCCCACTCTGCCCCTCTTCTCTCTGAGCTCCAGGGTCATTGTGTCCAACCCCTTGCTCAATGCAGGATTCACTAAACCATCTCAGACAGATATTAGTCCAGCCTCTGTTTGAAGACCTCCATTGAAGGACAACTCCCCACCTCTCGTGGCAGCCTGTTCCACTCATTGATCACCCTAACTGTCAAAAAGTTTTTTCTAATATCCAATCTGTATCTACTCCCTTTCAGTTTAATTCCATTGTTTACAGTGTTTCCACGTAAAAAGGAGAATAAATGTGATCCTTCTACTCTGTGACATCCCTACAGATATTTGTAAAAAGCTATTACTGTAAGTGTCCTCTTAATCTTTTTTTGCAAGCTAAACATTCATAGATAAATTAATCATTCCTCGTAGGACATACTTTGTAGTTCGCTCACTATCCTGGTAACGCTTCTCTGAACTTGTTCCAGTTTTTCTATGTCTTTTTTATAATATGGTGCACAAAACTGGACACAGTATTCCAGATGAGGTCTGACAAAGGAGGAGTAGAAGGGGATAATTATTTCACATGATCTAGACTCTATGCTTCACTTAATACGTCCCAGAACTGTGTTTGCCTTTTTTGCTGTTAAATCACACTGTTGACAGATGTGCAGTCTTTGATCTATTAGTATACCCAAGTCTTTTTCCCACATGCTGTTGCTTAGTTTAATTCCTCCCATTCTGTGGATGTAAATTTCGTTTTTATTGACCAGATGTAAAATCTTGAATGTTTCCCTGTTAAATACTATTCTATTATTCGCTGCCCATTGTTCAAGCTTATTTACATGCTTCTGAATCCTTTCTCTGTCTTCTCTAATGTTAGCTACTGTATGCCTCCTCGCTTAGCATCATTTGCAAATTTGATTAGTTTAACTTCAGTTGCCTTATCTAGATAATTTATAAAGATGTTAATCAATGCAGGGGCAAGAACATAGTTTTGAAGTACCCCACTTGAAACACTCTTCCAATTGTATGTGTAACTATTACCACTATTTGAGTATGATCACTGAGCCAGTTGTGAATCCACCTAACCGTAGCCTTGTTAACCCCATACTTGGTCATTTTTTCAATAAGGAAGATGATTTATCAGATGCTTTGCTGAAGTCGAGATATACTATACAGTGGGGGAAATAAGTATTTTATCCCTTGCTGATTTTGTAAGTTTGCCCACTAACAAAGACATGAACAGTCTATATTGACCATATTAGGCCTGTTTCACACTTCCGTTTTTTCAAATCCGTCAAAATCCGTTGGTTTCCGTAAAAAAACGGATCCGCCATTTTTTTGCAGGATCCGTTTTTTTGTCCCATAGACTTACATTAGTGGTTACCGTGGATCCGTCAAAAAAACGGATCCGTTTTTTTAAAAACGGATCCGTCTGCATCAGTTTCCGTCAAAAAAACGGAAACGGATCCGTTTGGCGGACACAAAAACGGAAGTGTGAAACAGGCCTTACCCTAATCCAACCAGTCAGTAATTCCATAATAGAAGGAAATTAGATTAGTCTGGCATGACTTGTTTGCTACAAGTAGGCTCCGGTTTAATTCCTGTATTTTTATCCAAGTACTTACAAATATGCAGTTTAATAGCTTGTTCAAAAATCTTTCCTGGTATTGAAGTAAGGCTCACAGACCTGTAATTTCCTTGCTATGCCTTTACTGTTTAGAAAAAAGGGACAACATTTGCCCTCCTTCAATTTTCTGGGATTTCTCCTGTTCTCCAGAAATTTTCAAAGATTCTGACTAGTAGTTCTGTAATTTCCCTTGTTTTCTCTTTCTGTACCCCAATATATAATTAATTTGGTACAGGAGATTTAAGTTCATTTAAATTAGTTATTTATTCCCTCACCATCTCTCTGTTTATATATGGTGTAGATTATTTTATTGGTTCAATAGCACAGTGAAGATCAGTTGATGTTACATTTGTTTTCTTACAGAACAAATAAGGAATTTAAAAGTTCAGTCTCCTCATCATCATTTTTGACCATGTCACTCTTTTCTTATCCTGAAAAAATCCTATAGCATCTTTTATTTTGCTTTTGACATACCTCCAAAATCCTTTTTCAGTGCGTTTGGTGACCCTTGCAAACCTCACTTTAATATTGGCTTTAGCTATTCTAACGCTTGCCATAGCATTATATTCTTCTTTAGATATTCCCCCTCTTTCCATTTGATAAACTCTTGCTAAAAAGGAAAAAAAAAATATATAAGTTCTATGTTCCTCCATCCTGGTCTCTTTCAATACCTCCAATTTTTCCTTCTTTTCAGGATGGCTACTGATTGTGCAGTGAGAATTTCAATTAGCAAAATCTCCCATCGTTCTTATTTATTTATTTTTCTTGGCCTTTTCAGTCATTTAGAATATCCAGGTATTGTAACTTTCCTACCCTCTTTCTGAGTCCATTAAAATCTGCCTTTGAAGTCTGAGTCTTCACAGGTCTTCCTCCTCTTGTAATCCAAAATTTGAGGATAGCATGATTGCCGCCTCTGAAATTCCCAGCCACCTTTACTTCCTCAACTATTTCATTCTAGTTGGTAAGATGGTAGATCATTTAGTTCTCTCTTGTCAGCCAGAGAAAATAAGAATTTTCTAGATCCATTACTTTTGCCTAAGAGAGATTTCCAACAAATATCTGGATAGTTAAAATTTCCCATGATAACTATGTCGTACTTTTTGAGAACACAGACATCTTATGTAAAAAGAGTTCATCCATATCTCCAGAATGGCCAAGTCAGTCACCTGATCTCAACCCATTTGAGCATGCATTTCACTTGTTAAAGACTAAACTTCAGACAGAAAGGCCCACAAACAAGCAGCAACTGAAAACCACCGCAGTGAAGGCCTGGCAGAGCATCAAAAAGGAGGAAACACAGCGTCTGGTGATGTCCATGAGTTCAAGACTTCAGGCAGTCATTGCCAACAAAGGGTTTTCAACCAAGTACTAGAAATGAACATTTTATTTACAATTATTTAATCTGTCCAATTACTTTTGGTCCCTTTAAAAACAGGGTGGCACCTGTTAAGGAGCTGAAACTCCTAAACCCTTCAGCCAATTTTAATGTGGATACCCTCAAATGAAAGCTGAAAGTCAGAACTTCACCTGCATCTGAATTGTTTTGTTTAAAATTCTGTGTGGTTATGTCTAGAACCAAAATTAGAAAAATGTTGTCTCTGTCCAAATATATATGGACCTAACTGTAATTTCCACTTTTAATAGCAAGGTTCTCCAAAGAATTCATTAGCTGCAAACCTTTTCCCGGCTGTATATTTCCTATCTCATATTGAGAGTTGTAGCTCTCTTCTTGAGTGTATCAAAGAGTCTACCAAATATGCGTTTTCCTGTTTTCACAAGTTGCAACTCATCTTTAGCAACTAGTCTATCCTAAAAGCGAGTTAAGAAACTCAAAATGTTGTTGACGGCACTTTTGACGTAGCCAATTGTTCACCTGTAGAATTGTTTTCAATCTCCGTGTTCCATGTCCATGCCCTGTGAGGATAGTTGAGAAGATGACCTGTGCTCCCAGTTCCTTCACTTTCCAGCTTAGGTCTTTAAAGTCTCTGCCTATAGTTTGCAGGTTATTTTTTGCTGTGTCATTTGCTGAGTAATTTTTCAATTGTACTCATATCTGAAAACGCAAATACAATTGAATGCAGACAGCAGAGGATTGGTCTTCTACAGGTTCTCCAAACTGGCTGTCAATTTAGCAATCAATTCAGAAACACTACTAGGGGCAGAAATATGCCTACCACTAGGCAAAATGTTCATCTCACCTCATAGCAAAAACAGCCTTGCATAAGTATAAGCAAGCATCCAGCAATAAATGGAACGTTCAAATAAATATACATCAGCCATGAAAAAATCATGTAGATGAGTATGTAACAAAAACCAAGAGAAAAATGGACCATTAAAAATAACTTTTAATAGAGAGTTTTAAAAACTTGCATATATATTATCAGGCGGACATGAAAACGAAGTAGTAGGGGGAGGCTGACATGAAGATGGTAGGGAGGGATGAGAAGGCTGCAGGGGGGAGGATGAGACGACGAATAAGGGGATAGGGGGCTAAGAGAGGAAATGACATAGGGAGGTGGGGTTAAGTAAGGACAAAAGGACAGGACAAGGGGCGATTAATCTTCTTTGTCCTCAGATGACCTGCAAGGAGGAAGCCACAGACATTCAAAGGACCCCCGGGCCCAGGCGCTACTCCCCTTCTTACCAGTATGGAGGCGCTGATGGAGCAGCTCCAGGCAGCGGCCAGCCTGCATCCTCCGGGCTGGCTAGAGGAAACCATCAGAAGTATTATCGGGGGTAGCGGTGGAAGCCGCAGCAAGTCCCCGCGGTCATCTGGGAGGCAGTCTGGAGCAGGGCAAAGTAGGAGGTGGGTGGCGGTGACGCCAATTTCAAACGCTGCCTCAGAGCGGCGGGGGGAACCTGGGGAGAATTCAGCATTGGATGCTGCAGGCTCCGGCATGCAGAGAGAGGGAGGTGGACAAAGCAGTGATCCCCCCGTATAGCAACCGGCCCAGCCGCCATATTACTTCCGGGGTCCTTTACTGAGGACCCCGGAAAGCAGGTCGTCCAGCACGGCACCTGCTAGAAAAATACAAAGGAAGGGGCCATCCTATGAACTGCCTGTTCTGAATGATATGGCAGGCAGACATAAAAGGAGTACAAGGCCCCCAGAAAGGCTGTCTATGGACTTGCCTGTTCAGGGGCAGCATCATGCCAGAAGCCACTCCAGAGATACCCTGGACAATTATAGGGAAGGTTACAACAGGACACGGCCAGGGAGGGATCCCATTAGGATGTTGGGCGGCACGGTGGCTCAGTGGTTAGCGCTGCAGCCTTGCAGTGCTGAGGTCCTGGGTTCGAATCCCACCAAGGACAACATCTGCAAGGAGTTTGTATGTTCTCCCCGTGTTTGCGTGGGTTTCCTCCGGGTACTCCGGTTTCCTCCCACATTCTAAAGACATACTGATAGGGAATTTAGATTGTGAGCCCCATCGGGGACAGTGATGATAATATGTGCAAACTGTAAAGCGCTGCGGAATATGTTAGCGCTATATAAAAATAAAGATTATTATTATTAAGAGCTTGTGCACCCATGGATGCCCGGGGTAGGCATTTTATTCCGGGGGGGGAATGGAAGTTACATCATCGGAGAGGGGTTTTCAGCGGAATGTCCTTACTGAATGACATTGTACAGGGGAGGGGGGATAGACAGGGACCCCCCAGGCGACGGCAGTAGTGCACAACACCACTATATCCCCCACTGACTCACCCGGCAGACAGTTGATAGCCCTACTAACAAGTATTAAGGATGGGCTGGAGCGCTTTGAAGGGTCTGGGCCAAGTCATTTAGCGGCCTGGACTACTCCAAACGCTGTTGAAGGGGGGAACACAGGCGGAAGTGAAAGGGTTGTGCCTGAAACATTAATAGTGGTGGAGCTAGAGAATGGTCATTTAGACGATAGGGCACAGGGGGAAGTATACATTTGTTTTTCTGGCCCCCTTGGCGCTCACCTTAAACAGGAGGTTAAAGAAAAAATTTGGAAAGATGACTACATTGATATCTTTTCATTGTTACCAATGGAAAAGACGGGCTTTGATAGATTTGGAAGAGGGGGTGGAAAAAAGGATGACAAAGAATGGCATCAAGCTCAGGCAGTACCACAAACGTTTTCAAACTGGTGGCAAGATTTTGTGATACTGGCTAGTGTCATAGGGGAAAAGGCACCGCAAGACTGCTTGCAATTTTTCTGCTATATGGACTCCATTGGGGAAGCCTATAGAACAGCGGGTGGACAAGTGTGGTTACAATATGATGCAGGAAAGATATATTTATTTGTACCGTGTTAGCCAGTAGATAGAAGAATATTTAGAATTGAGAGTCCTCAGTGGTTGATACCTTTTAATGGCTAACTGAAAAGATGGTAACAAAATCTGAATAACATATTTATACACAAAACAGCACATAAATAACTCAATAGATATCTATTGAGTTATTTATGTGCTGTCTTGTGTATAAATATGTTATTCTTCAGATTTTTTATTAGTCTAACTTGATGAAGAGACCTGCATAGTCTCGAAAGCTTGCAATTTGTTACCATCTTTTCAGTTAGCCATTAAAAGGTATCAACCACTGAGGACTCTCAATTCTAAATATTCTACGATATGATGAGCAGTTTAAACAATGTAAGGCTCTTCGCCCGTCCATGAGATGGCATCAAAAGGATATTGGGCTCTGGTTAAAGTTTATGGGCCCGAATAATAACAGACATTTTAACCCCTTTCACGGTTGGGCCGGTAACGCCGGCCAGACAGGAAACAGTTCAGGAAATCAGGCACTTGGGAGTGGACAAAAATGGGGAGTGTGTTGGCCATTTAACCCCTTCACCCCCAAGGGTGGTTTGCACGTTCATGACCGGGCCAATTTTTACAATTCTGACCACTGTACCTTTATGAGGTCATAACTCTGGAACGCTTCCATGGATCCCGGTGATTCTGACATTGTTTTCTCGTGACATATTGTACTTCATGATAATGGTAAAATTTCATTCAAATAACTTGCGTTTATTTGTGAGAAAAATGGAAATTTGGCGAAAATTTTGAAAATTTCGCAATTTTCCAACTTTGAATTTTTATGCCCTTAAATCACAGAGATACGGCACACAAAAAACTTGATAACTAACATTTCCCACATGTTTACTTTACATCAGCACAATTTTGGAACCAAAATTTTTTTTTGTTAGGAAGTTATAAGGGTTAAAAGTTGACCAGCGATTTCTCATTTTTACAACACCATTTTATTTTTAGGACCACATCACATTTGAAGCCACTTTGAGGGGTCTATATGATAGAAAATACCCAAAAGTGACACCATTCTAAAAACTGCACCCCTTAAGGTGCTCAAAACCACATTCAAGAAGTTTATTAACCCTTTAGGTGCATCACAGGAATTTTTTTTGAATATTTAAAAAAAAATGAACATATAACTTTTTTTCATAAAAAAAATAATTCAGGTTCAATTTTTTTTATTTTACCAAGGGTAACAGGAGAAATTGGACTGCAAAAGTTATTGTGCAATTTGTCCTGAGTACGCAGATACCTGATATGTGGGGGGGAATGACTGTTTCGGCGCATGGCAGAGCTCAGAATGGAAGGAGCGCCGTTTGACTTTTTCAATGCAAAATTGGCTGGAATTCAGATCGGACGCCATGTCACGTTTGGAGAGTCCCTGATGTACCTAAACAGTGGAAACCCCCTACAAGTGACCCCATTTTGGAAACTAGACCCCCTAAGGAACTTATCTAGATATGTGGTGAGAACTTTGAACCCACAAGGGCTTTACAAAAGTTTATAACGTACAGCGGTACAATTAAAAAATCATATTTTTTCCACAAAAATTATCTTTTCACCCCAATTTTTATTTTCCCAAGGGTAACAGGACCCTAAAAGTTATTGTGCAATTTGTCCTGAGTACGCTGATACCCCACATGTGGGGGTAAACCACTATTTGGGCGCATGGCAGAGCTCGGAAGGGAAGCAGCGCCATTTGACGTTTTTGGCTGGAATTGAGATCGGACACCATGTCGCGTTTGGAAAACCCCTGATGTACCAAAACAGTGGAAACCCCCCACAAATGACACCATTTTGGAAACTAGACCCCTAAGGAACTTATCTAGATGTGTGGTGAGAACTTTGAACCCCCATGGGCTTCACAGAAGTTTATAACATAAAGCCATACAATTAAAAAATCATATTTTTTCCACAAAAATGATCTTTTCACCCTCAATTCTTATTTTTCCAAGGGTAACAGGACCCTAGAAGTTATTGTGCAATTTGTCCTGAGTACGCTGATACCCCACATGTGGGGGTAAACCACTATTTGGGCGCATGGCAGAGCTCGGAAGGGAAGCAGCGCCATTTGACGTTTTTGGCTGGAATTGAGATCGGACACCATGTCGCGTTTGGAAAACCCCTGATGTACCAAAACAGTGGAAACCCCCCACAAATGACACCATTTTGGAAACTAGACCCCCTAAGGAACTTATCTAGATGTGTGGTGAGCACTTTGACCCCCCCAGTGCTTCACAGAAGTTTATAACGCCCGGGCGTGAAAATAAAAAATTCGTATTTTTTCCACAAACATGATCTTTTAGTCACCATTTTTTTATTTTCCCAAGGGTACCAGGAGAAATTGGACCCCAAAAGTTGTTGTCCAATTTGTCCTGAGTATGCTGATATCCCATATGTGGGAGAAAACTACTGTATGGGCACACGTCGGGGCTCGGAACGGAAGTAGTGACGTTTTGGAATGCAGACTTTGATGGAATGGTCTGCGGGTGTCATGTTGCCTTTGGAGAGCCCCTAATGTACCTAAACAGTGGAAACCCCCCACAAATGACACCATTTTGTAAACTAGACCCCCCAAGGAACTTATCTAGATGTGTGGTGAGCACTTTGAACCCCCCAGTGCTTCACAGAAGTTTATAATGCCCGGGCGTGAAAATAAAAAATTCGTATTTTTTCCACAAACATGATCTTTTAGTCACCATTTTTTTATTTTCCAAAGGGTACCAGGAGAAATTGGACCTTAAAAGTTGTTGTCCAATTTGTCCTGAGTATGCTGATACCCCATATGTGGGAGAAAACTACTGTATGGGCACACGTCGGGGCTCGGAAGGGAAGTAGTGACGTTTTGGAATGCAGACTTTGATGGAATGGTCTGAGGGTGTCATGTTGCCTTTGGAGAGCCCCTAATGTACCTAAACAGTGGAAACCCCCACAAATGACACCATTTTGTAAACTAGACCCCCCAAGGAACTTATCTAGATGTGTGGTGAGCACTTTGAACCCCCCAGTGCTTCACAGAAGTTTATAACGCCCGGGCGTGAAAATAAAAAATTCGTATTTTTTCCACAAACATGATCTTTTAGTCACCATTTTTTTATTTTCTCAAGGGTACCAGGAGAAATTGGACGTTAAAAGTTGTTGTCCAATTTGTCCTGAGTATGCTGATACCCCATATGTGGGAGAAAACTACTGTATGGGCACACGTCGGGGCTCGGAAGGGAAGTAGTGACGTTTTGGAATGCAGACTTTGATGGAATGGTCTGCGGGTGTCATGTTCGTTTGGAGAGCCCCTGATGTACCTAAACTATTGAAACTCCCCACAAGTGACCCCATTTTGGACACTAGACCCCCCACGGAACTTATTTAGATGTGTGGTGAGCACTTTGAACCCCCAAGTGCTTCACAGAAGTTTATAACACTCGGACGTGAAAATAAAAAAATCATTTTTTTCCACAAAAATGATATTTTTGCCCCCAATTTTTTATTTTCCTAAGGGTAACAGGAGAAATTGGACCCCAAAAATTGTTTTGCAATTTGTCCTGAGTAGGCTGATACCCTACATGTGGGGGTAAAACACTGTTTGGGCGCATGGCAGAGCTTGGAAGGGAAGGAACACCATTTGACTTTTTCAACTCAGAATTGGCTGGAATTGAGATCAGACGCCATGTTGCATTTGGAGAGCCCCTGATGTGCCCAAACAGTGGAAACCCCCAATTCTAACTCCAACCCGAACCCCAACATGCCCCTAGCCCTAACCCTAACCCTAGCCCTAACCCTAGCCCTAACCCTAACCCTAACCCTAACCCTAGCCCTAACCCTACCCCAACACACCCCTAGCCCTAACCCTAATGAAAAAATGGAAATAAATACATTTTTTTTATTTTATTATTTTTCCCTAACTAAGGGGGTGATAACGGGGGGTTTGATTTACTATTTATGGCGGTTTTTATTTGTGGCAGCTGTCGCACGCTAAAAGACGCTTTTTATTGTAAAAATAGTTTTTGCATCACCACATATTGAGAGCTATAATTTTTCCGTATTTTGACCCACCGGGTCATGTGAGGTCTTATTTTTTGCGGGACGAGTTGACGTTTTTATTGGTACCATTTTTGGGCACGTGAAATTTTTTGATCGCTTTTTATTCCGATGTTTGGGACGCAGAATGAAGAAAAACCAGCGTTTCATGAATTTCTTTTGGGGGGGTGCGTTTACACCGTTCCGCGTGCGGTAAAATTGATAAAGCGGTTTTATTCTTCGGGTCAGTACGGTTACAGCGATACCTCATTTAGGTCATTTTTTTTATGTTTTTGTCGGTTTTATGCAATGAAAACTATTTTATATAAAAAATAATTATTTTTGCATCGCTTTATTCTGCGAGCTATAACTTTTTTATTTTTTTGCTGATGATGCTGTGTGGCAGCTCGTTTTTTGTGGGATAAGATGACGTTTTCAGCGGTACCATGGATATTTATATGCGTCTTTTTGATCGCGCGTTATTACACTTTTTGTTTGGCAGTATGATAATAAATCATTATTTTTTGCTTCGTTTTTTATTTTTATTTTTTAAGGGGTTCGCTAAAGGGGTTAACTAATGGGATAGTTTTATAGGGCGGGTTGTTACGGACGCGGCGATACCTAATATGTGTACTTTTATTGTTTTTTTTTTTATTATTTCCAAAAAATGGATTTATTGGGGGAATATTTTTTTTTTTTTCTAATTTATTTGGCGATTTTTTTTTAATTATTTTTACACTTTTTTTTATTTTTTTTTTACTTTATTAAATAGTCCCAGGTGGGACATCACTGTCCTGTGACAGATCGCTGATCTGTCACATCACAGATCACTGTGACAGATCAGCAATCTGTCACAGGCATTGAAGAAGACTTCCTCTTGCCTGCGCTTTGCAGGCACTGAGGAAGCCAGCTTCCTCAGGCCCCCGAAGGCCCCCGTCGCCATCTTGGATTCGGGGGCCTGGAGGAAAGGAGTCCCCCGCAGCAGCGCTGCACATTGCGCTGCCGTGGGGGGCTCAGGGAAGCACGGAGGGAGCCCCCTCCCTGCCGATGCTTCCCTTTAACTCCCGGTACACCGCGATCATGTTTGATCGCGGTGTGCAAGGGGTTAACGTGTCGGGGGCGGTCCGTGACTGCCCCTGACACATTGTGCCGGGTGTCAGCTGTGATAATCAGCTGACACCCGGCCGCGATCAGCGGCGCTCACCACGTGGGCGCCGCTGATCGCGCCCGACGTACTATCCCGTCCATGGGCATAGGGGCCCAGGTCCCATGGACGGGATATACCGTCGGATGTCGGGAAGGGGTTAATGATAGCCAATGCAGATTCACCCCCAACAATTGCAAATTTAGACACGTTTGCTCATTATGCAGCAGTGCCACACACGGGGCAAACAAATGTTTCCCAAAGGAATATTGGCAAGTCAGGAGGAAACGGGTTTGGTCAAGAAGCTAACACCAATCAATCTACACGTGATGCTCCGTTACCTAAATAAATATCCCGATAAAAGCAGGGCTAACTTACTAATCCTTGGCTTCAGAGACGGTTTTATAATTCCTTCCCCTGCATTTCATGTACAACGTGGTGTAAAAAATTTATGTTCGGCTTACCAGCACCCCGAGGTGGTGAAGGAGAAATTAAGTAAAGAGGTGCTGCTAGGCCGAATGGCAGGTTCGCTTAATTCTCCGCCCGTTCCAAATTTGCTGGTCTCACCGCTGGGTATTGTACCAAAAAAGGAACCGAATAAGTTTCGTATGATTCACCACCTCTCTTACCCAAGCGGCGAATCTGTGAACGACGGCATCGATCCTGGCTTGTGCTCGGTACTATATGCATCCTTTGACGACGCATTGAAGTGGGTGAGGAGATGTGGTAAAGGGGCTTTAATGGCAAAAATGGATGTGGAATCAGCTTTTCGGCTGCTGCCGGTTCATCCGGCTAGTCAAAGGCTGCTCGGCTGCTATTGGGAGGGGAAATACTTTGTTGACAAGTGTTTGCCCATGGGTTGTTCCTTGTCTTGTGCGGTGTTTGAAAATTTTAGCACCTTTGTGGAGTGGGTTGTTAAAAGGGTATACCAGTGGGATTCATTGATCCATTACTTGGATGATTTCTGGTGTATAGGCCCGCCCGGGATACAAGTGTGTGAAACCATTTTGAGGAGCCTGGAGTGGGTAGCAAAGGAATTTGGAGTCCCATTAGCCCCTGAAAAGACAGTTTGTGTGTATTTCCTTTTTAGGTATTGTAATCAATACAGTTAAATGGGAATGTTGGCTGCCAGAAGAGAAGGTAACAGCGCTTAGGGCTGAGATAAATAGGGCGGTGAAACTTAAAAAATTGAGGCTAAGGGAGGTTCAGTCCTTGCTAGGCAGTCTAAACTTTGCATGTTGGGTATTGCCCATGGGTAGAATTTTTTCAAGAAGGTTAGCCAGGGCAACGGCAGGAGTTCAATCGCCACATCATTAGATCCAGTTATCAGCCGAAAACAGAGCGGATCTATGGGTCTGGAAAAATTTTTCGGAGAGGTACAATGGTCGTTCCTTGGTGATGGATGACTTATGTTGCAATGCTGATATTGATCTGTACACAGACGCTGCGGGCAGCTCGGTTTTTGGGGCATATTTCCGGGGACAATGGTGTGCGAAAAAATGGCCTGAGAATTGGGTCCGCGAGGGGTTGGTAAAGAACATAGTGCTATTGGAAATTTTCCATATCTTAGTTGCGGTGTCATTGTGGAAGAAAGGGCTACAGAACAGTAGGGTTCGTTTTAAGTGTGATAACATGGGAGTAGTAATGGCAATTAATAATATTACCGCTTCTTCCCCTCCAGTCATCAGAGTTTTACGCCAGTTGGTGTTGGAATACCTATCCATCAAGGCTTGTTTTACCGCATCACATGTACCAGGCGAATATAACTCAATTGCTGATGCACTTTCTTGTTTTCAGTGGGATCGGTTCCGGGCACTGGCCCCGGAGGCAGAAGAAAAGGGGTCACCCTGTCCTCCCGAACTCTGGAATGTGGTCTCAGGGCTGTCGAACCTCTAATCAGGTCATCATTAGCAGGTAGCACCTGGGCAGTCTATCAATGAGCCTGGCTGCTCTGGGAAAAATGGTTAGGGTGTGAGAGGGAACACTTAACGGAGGAGGAGCAGATAGGGGTATTACTAATGGGAATTAGACAAGCAACCGATAATAAATGGTCATCAGCAAAAATAAATCAGCTAGGGTCCCGTGGAAGTGCTACAACAGCGCGAAACGGCCGTTGTCAGCTTGTGAACACTCTTGCCACTCCACTCTGACCTGACATGTAAATATGTGTCAATAAAGGAGCTATATTTTATCCTGCTGAGTGCGACCTTTTCTACATATGGATTCAATAATTTGATCACTGTGAGGTCAAGCACCCAGGAGCATTGGATGACACCATCAGCTGATATATGGTAATAGTGGTGCCATCCGCAGTTTCTACTTTTTCACTACATGGATAATTAGCTGATTACAATTCAGAATATTTACAGCTGACAATGCAATTGTTGTATTATCGTAGTTCATTACCAACCTTCTTATTAGCTTGAAAGAAATCAAAAATGTTTTCTTTCACAATTGAAAAGTTATATGTGTAATCATTAAGAATTTATCGGAAGAGAAATACCACAAGTGTTTAAAATGGAAATTCATCTTTAAGAGTCAAGAAGATATTGCAATGCTACAGGACAGTTCTGTAGTTTTCTGCTTCAAAATCCAATAGTGTTACGCGAATGTTCATTTCTGAGAGCTGGGTCTCACAGATAATTCTGGATTGGACAAGTGTAAATGCTTAAGTACAGAAGGATTTTTAAGGCAAACAGAGCGATCCTCTGTTCCCTCTGTATAGCAACACTTCAGAAATTCATTCAAGATCTTATCAATGCAGGGGTTGATGTGATAAAGAACAGATAGGGGTAAAGCAAAGAGTATCACAAGATTAAACAATTTTGAATATCTGAAGGTCCCGTTACATTTAGCGATGCACCAGCGATCCTGACAACGATACGACACGGTCAGGATCGCTGGTGCATCACTAAATGGTCGCTAGTCAGCTGCCAAACAGGCAGATCTCACCAGTGATGCAGCAGCTGTCAGCGGTTGTCACTTACCTGTCACATGCAGCGAGGGTGACGTCTTCGGCCTGCATCCATGGAGTCGCTCGTCGGCGCCAGCAGGAAGCCGACGACGAGAGATGGACCAGGATGATCTTGCGCGATCAGCGATATCCAGCGGGGAGCTGGGTCGGAGGTAAGTGTCACATGTAGCGAGATCGCTAGCGATATCGCTGTTGCGTCACAAAATTGGTGACGCTCTAGCGATATCGCTAGCGATCTCGCTTTGTGTGAAGGGGACTTTAAACAAGTAACATCTTAGCAACTCTTACATGTTGGAAATGTTAAATGGTTATCAATTCCAAACTCTTCATCAAGCCTACAAGCAATGTCTATTATCATATCTATGTGCTAAAATCTTAGTCACATTATTAATATAAACTTTGTTCTCATTAAGACTAATTTACTTGTAAGCTCCTGCAAGCAGTGTCTTCTCTGTCTCTCATTGTCTCAGTGTCTCTTGTATTATGGTCAAATCTTTATGCATAAGACCTGCTCAATGGCCAGTCTACAAAAACTGCTTCTTCTTCTACAACACTGCTAAATAAATTAAACAGTGACCATCAATTTAATTTTTATTTCATAAATCAATAATATACATGAAAATAAGTAACTTTGTAATATATCTGATCAGAGAAATTTGCTTCTATCTCAAACCGATTAGCCGTTATCAAAATTCTCAATTCTAAGGTGAAATCTTTATTAGGTGAAGACAGACTTTCACATTACTGAGATAGGAGATGGCAGCTGCTTCTAATGAGATTCTATCTAGATAGGAGGAGGGAAAGGGAGGAGCTCTGCCGCTAGCTCCTCCCTCCTCCTGTCTACAAAGTTGCTTATTTTCATGTGTACTATTGATTTATGGAATACAAATTAAAAGGGAGGTTACTCTTTAAAGGAGTGTGTCAGAGGCTGCAGACCATCACTCTGTATCTGACTGCAGAAAGTCTCAGCAGTTTGCTTTGCAGACTTCTTACTGGGCCTTCTGACTTTAGGACCCAGTTGCAACCTCCTCTGGCTCTAGTTGACACACATAGACCAGGGTGTATATAACTCCCAGTTTGCTGCTGGAAGTTGCAGTTGATATTTCTATTTCCAGTTGCCTGTTGTGGCTTGGAGCTATAGCAGTCAGCTGTCTTCCTCTCTTGTGATTGGAGGACATCCGTGTTTATCTCTGAGTCTACTCAAGCTAAGTGTTTCCCTTGCTTGTTTTTCCCCACCTGTCTTTAGTGGTAGTGGGGATTGACTAGCACTCTTCCTGTGCTTCCCAGTGCAGGGTCAGGCAGGGATTAGGTATCTAGCTCGGCAATAGGTGCGGAACCTATATAGGGATGATAGGGCAGACAGGGTGACATTAGATCTGCCTAGGGGTCTCCACTCCCCCCTTCTCTAGTGTTTAGTTCCCTGTCCCTTATCCCTTCATGTTGCATTTAGCCTTTCCTACACTGTGCATGACTTTATCAACTGCTGATTACGTTTGCAAAACAAAAAAACAAAAAAAACTGTCACTTTTTCTTTTTTGTGAGAAAATAAATCGTAGGCGCTCCACTCTGGTGGAATGAATCCCCAAACAGATGTCAGATGTGAACCACTCCTTCAGGCGATGTCCAGAATGGTGAACACACTTTGTATTTGTCAAATTAAATTTATTTAAAAAACACGAGTAATACAGATTTTTTCATGTCTGCTATAATTAAAAAAGCATGAAAACTTTAAATAGGTATTAAAATCACATCGCATTTCTGCTGTAGAAGAGCCTTCCTCAGTTGTATAAAGCAAAACGACTTGTAGGGAGTTTAATATACACCCATATCCAATGTGGGTGCAGTTACAAATGTGAAAACTTCTGTGTGTTTCCACTTACCTGCAGCAAAATCATGTGTGTCCAAAATGGACCCATACGTTCTGACCAGAGCTTCTAAAAAGGATATTTAGTAAACTCTTTTTCTAAAAGGTATGTAATTTCACCTTAATAAGGGAAAAAAAAATAATAGTACGGTAATAATAATAGTAATTAATAAATATCCTATCATTGCCACTTTTTTCCTTATATAACCCTACAGAATTGTTTTGTCCCATATTCAGTTTGCATAATCCTCTCCTTCTGAACATATGTGTTATATGTGGTTTCCCAAGCATTTGGGGATTCAATTACCGCACCAAACTGTGTACAAGAGAGAGAGGAAAGGGATTCTAAAGCCAGATGTCTATTGGTGTACCCCCAGACAATAGTCTCTGTGTGCTGCAGAGCCTCCACCATCCCAATGAGGCACTCTGCAATAGGAGTGGTCCTGATCAAATAGCTTATCCGAATAGCTATAGCGCTTCCCGAATAACTAGACCATGTACCTATGCTACATCAGGCGTTAAACTGGTTTATTCCTAGGATTGGTTTAACCCCTTTCCTATGTTGGGTGTAATAGTACGCCTATGTCGGACTCCCCCATTTGGTGTGGGATCTGGTGCCCAGCCTGCACGTTCCTGGGCACTAGACAGCTGATCAGTACAGCTGACATGTGCCCGCAACAGCTGTGGCTGGAATCGCCATCCACCCACAGCTGTTAACCAGTTGAATGCTGCTGTCAATCTCTGACAGTAGCATTTAACTCGCACTTACTGGAAGCATGTTGCTAATCCCACCCATCGGTAACCCCGTCACATGATCACGCGTCACCGATGAGTCGGTATGACAACCAGAGGACTGCAGCAGACCTCTATGATTGTCAGATCTGATCATCGCATGAGTGTAGCAGAGACGATCAAAGTACTGCAGCTTCTAGTCTCCCATATAGACTATTGAAGCATGAAAAAAGTAGAAACAAAGTTTTTAAAAATATAAAAAAAAATATAAAAGTTCAAATCACCCCCTTGCTCCCCATTCAAAATAAAACCTAACATAAAAAAACAAATATACAAATATTTGGTATTGCCACGTTAAGAACCGCCTGATCTATCAATACAAAAAAAAAAATTAACCCGATCAATAAATGGTGTAACGAGAAAAAAATTCAAAACACAAGAATTACGTTTCTTTGGTCGCCGCTACATTGCAATAAAATGCAATAACAAGCGATAAACAGATCGTATCTACTTCAAAATGGTTTCAATAAAAACATCAGCTCAGAGTGCAAAAAATAAGCCTTCACCCAGCCCCAGATCATGAAAAATAGAGACGCTATAGGTCATGGGGAATTTTTTCTGAAATAAAATTTTGGATTTTTTTTTAACACTTAAATAAAAAAGAACCTATACATGTTTAGTGTCTGTGAACTTGTAATGATGACCTGGAGAATCATAATGGCAGGTTAATTTTAGCATTTAGTGAACATGGTTTTTTAAAAAAACTGTGGAATTGCACTTTTTTTTGCAATTTCACCACACTTGGATTTTTTTCCCATTTTCCAGTATATGATATGTTAAAATCAATGGTGTTGTTCAAAAGTACATCTTGTCCCGCAAAAAAAAAAGCCATCACATGTCCATATTGACAGAAAAATGAAAAATTTATGGCTCTGAGAAGAAGGGAAGCAAAAAACAGAAATTCAAAAACTGAAATACCCCTGGTTGTTAAGGCAATAATGTAACTGTAGATTAATGTGATTTGCTATTAGACACGTCAGAGACTACCAGGGACAGCTAACGTTGAGAGGTGGCACCACTATCATGACCTTTAGGTGCCAACCTTCGCGTAGGTAGGTGTTATATTTGGGGAAAGACCCTATATATTTAAAAGACATTATAAAAATACATATCTAAAAAAATTCTATTTTATTATTTTAATATTTTAATCCCTTTGACAAATATTGAAATGGTGACCATCTTTTTGATCTAATTCCTTTGTTTGATTCCTTTGTTTGATTCTAATTTTAATGTGTGCAAAACTGTAAAGCGCTGAGGAATATGTTAGCACTATAAAGAAATAAAGATTATTATTAGTGATGAGCGAGTATAGCCATTACTCAGGCTTTCCTGAGCATACTCGGGTGATCTCCGAGTATTTGGATGTGCTCGGAGATTTAGTTTCTGTTGCCATAGCTGCATGATTTGCGGCTGCTAGACAGCCTGAATACATGTGGGAATTCCCTAACAAACAGGCAATCCTCACATGTATTCAGGCTGTCCAGCAGCCATAAATCATGCAGCTACAGAAACTAAATCTCCGAGCACGCTAAAATACTCGGAGGCCACCCGAGCATGCTTGGGGAAATCCGAGCAGCGAGTATACTCGCTCATCATTAATTATTATAAATGCTATTATTATTATTAACAGTCTATAATTTTAACGGTAGGTTAATTTTAACATTTAGCGATAGAATATCAAAAATAAAATCCAGAAAATCACATTGTATAAATTATATAAATGTATTTGCATTTTGCAGTGAGAAATACGTATTTGATCCTCTACCAACCATTATGAGTTCTGGCTCCTACAGACCAGTTAGATGCTCCTAATCAACTCATTACCTGCATTAAAAATAGCTGTCTAAGGCTGGTTTCAGACTTGCGTTAAGGAGGGCTGCGGATGGCAGTCTACTTCCTCCTTTCTTCCTCCCTGAAGCTCTGCCTATGCTCCGCCCACTTCTGTATGCATCCAGCGTACCTATCTTTAACATTGGGTACGCAGGGACATGCGTTGTATGCGGATGCATCTGCATGCGGCGATTAGAAATGTGCGGCTACCGCACAGAAGCGCAAAATTTAGCAGTTGCAAAAAGTTAGACAACCCGCTTTGTCACACTTTGTCATTTGGCTGGGTTGAAATTAAGCTGAAGAGGCCTGATCCATAGGCCACAAAAATGTTTCTGTTCCTAGTGTCATGCAGTAGGAGACCTGACTTTAAAATAGTTTTTAGCATCTAGTGTGTTATAGAGGCCTGATCCAGAGGCCACAAAAAATCTTCTGTTCTTAACATCATACAGTAAGGGACCTGACTTTCAAATTGTTTGTAGCATAACTGCTTTGTCTTACAGGCCTCATTCAAACTCATACAATTCTTTTTTCTGTGACTAACACGATACTGCATGCCATATTTCAACTTGGAATTTACTGTCGCTGAAATTCAGCTGTTTACAGAGGTGGTGAAGAGTTTAAAATCAAATTTTTTGTTGCTAATACTGTGCTCCTACGACACTATCTGAGCAACATGACTTGGAAAAAGTGAGGCCATGGTGGAAGGGGAATTAGGCTTGGTGTTCAAGGTGTACGTGGGGTAGGGGGTAATGTTTGTGAAAGCACTAGTGAAGCAACGTCACGTTCTATGCAAAGACAACTGACAACTTATGTTACTGGACAGGCTACACCACTATCTTTCTTGGAAGATGCACAGTGGCACGCCTTGTTGATAATGCCCAGAAAATGCCTCTCCTCCTCTTACTCCACCTCAACATCACACCCAGAGCAGTCCACAGAGGTGGCACCCAAATTCCCCTTGCTTATCCCCGCACATTCTATGCCATGTTCATCAGAAATGTACTCAAATGCTTCACAGAGTCAAGAGGAGGAAATCTGCACAGATAACCAAAAACTTTTTAACTTGGATCCGGGGCAGGACAAAGTACGGTCTGAACAGCATCCTGACCCTCGTCATCAGACGATAACCCCTGGGAGGAGGTGATCTTGATGAGACTCAGATATCTGAGGCTCACACGGACTGTACTGTGCTGTCAGGGCAAGAAGAGGAGGAGGGTGATTCCAATGGAGAGGAATGTGATAACAAAGAGGATGATGATTATGAGGTGTTAGATCCCAAATGGCGTTAACATAGAGGCACACAGCTGAGTAAGTCATCTGGGGAGGTTACGTTACGCTGTACATCGCAGGCACGTAGTGATGCAGCCATGATGAGCAATGCATCCTCACTGCAAAGGATGAGCCAGCTCATGTAATCTGCTAACTTTGAAAAAAAAGGTAAAAAGTGCAATAAATTGACTACTACATTTATGAACCTTCACATGCGCAATCAACATGCTTTACTATGGGAATCCCACTGCACAAAAATGCGGACCAGCGGACCTCAACAACCACCAGTCGCCCCATCAATTGCATCTGCTGCTCTTTCCTCCTCCTCTGTTACCATGTCAACAATTGAGACGCAGGTCTTTGACTGCATAACTTCGGGTTCTTAACCGGCTACAGTCACTCTGACTGAGAGCCAGCCTTCAGCTGTAGCGGAAGCCGACATGCCAGCTGTTTTTGACCGATCTCAGTGAACAAGCACACCATAAGTTTCTCAATCCACCGTAACATCTCTACCTGCACCTTTCTCACGGTCCAGCAGTTTATCTGGTTCACCGTATTGAGCCTTCTCTCAGCACTGCAGCCAACCCACAGTTCCACAGTTGTGGTAACGTAAAAGATTGTTTCCTCTTACACATGACAAATCCAAGAGGTTGAACTCCACCATCTCCAATCTGTTGGCCACTGAAATTTTACTTTTCCACCTGGTAGATACAGATGGTTTCTGAAAGTTGATGGCCGTCTCTGTCCTCCAGTACCAATTATCCAGTCGCTATTACTTTTCTAAGAAAGCTGCGCCTGCGCTACACCAGCATGCCGCAGACAACATCACCCGTTCCTTAACAAAATCTCTGTCTGCTAGGGTGCATTTCACCACAGACACTTGGACGAGTAAGCATGGCCAAAGGCGTTACATCTCACTGACTGGGCACTGGGTGACTCTGGTGGCTGTGGGGCCAGGTGCTGCTCAACAAGTCTTGGAATCCCCAAGGCTTGCAGGACAAACCTCTACATTTAACACTTCCTCCACTGATTCTGCCTACTCTATCTCCTCTAGGGCCTCCACCTGCGCCCTCAACCTCTGCCTTAACGAAACACATGTTCCAACAATGCAGAGTGAACCCCCACTACCTCTGTACTGCACAGCCAGGGCTCACGGCAACCAGGCAGTCTTAAAATTGATATGCCTTGGAGATCGCATTCATACAGCTGAAGAGTTGTGGACAGATCTCCAGGCTAAGTTTGATCAATAGCTGTCTCCACTTATCCTGCATCCAAGGAAGGCCATGTCCGATAATGGTGCAAATCTGGTGACCACCCTATGGCGAGGCAAGCACACACACGTACCTTGCATGGCTGAGGTCCTAAACCTGGTGGTACAGCTTTTTCACAGCCATTATCCTGGCCTGGCTGAGCTGCTCCAGAAAGCACGTAAGGCTAGTTTCACATTTGCGCTTGGAGGTACAGCAGATGCTCGCCGTGAAGCTCTGCCCCCTGCCGCGCCTCCTCCGGTCAGCTCCGCCTATGGGCGCATGCCACTGCATGCGGCCTGCATACCCTATCTTTAGCACACGTTGCATTTGGCGCAGGTCTCCGCACCGTCAAAAGGACGCATGCGGCAGCAAAAGCATACCTACGCACGGCCTGCACACCCAATGCTAAAGATTGGGTATGCAGGCTGCATGCAGCATCATGTGCCCATAGGCGGAGCTAACTGAAGGAGGCATGGCAGGGGCGGAGCTTCACGGCGAGCATGCACTGCGCCTCCAAACGCAAATGTGAAAATAGCCTAAGTTATGTGCTCATTTCCACCATTTGCACCCCTCTGGTCATTGACTTGCATCGCTACAGAGGTCTTTGTCCATGCCAGTTAAAAGGTTGATATGCGATATGCCGACACTGTGGAATTGATATTGCGGTTTTTAGAGTGATGCATTAATGTCACTTAACTTCACTCTGTGATATCTTTAGTGTGACTTCTGTGCCTGCTGTGGCTGCTAATGCTGCTGCTGATATTAACAAAAATTTGTAGAAATGTGAACTGTCATGGTTGGTCTACATCTGCTGGGTTAGGTGTAGTGGAAGACGTCTCGATCCCAATTATACTATTTCTATTCTCGTGACAGTTATTTCACTTTGGTGGTGTCAGACCCTCATTTTTTAAAATGTGAACACTCCTGGTTAGGTGTCCATATGCTGGATTGGGTGTAGTGGAAGAATTGTAGGTCCCTATTATACTATTTCTACTGTCTTGAAATTGATGCCACTTCTGTGGTGTAAGGCCCTCATTTGTTTAAATGTGAACACTCCTGTTTGGGTGTCCATCTGCTGGATTGGGCGTAGTGGAAGACCTGTCAGTCCCTATTATACAGTACTATTTCTACTGTGGCAAAATTGTTGCCACTTTTGTGGTGTCTGGCAGTAATCTTTGGAAATGCGAACACTCCTGGTTGGGTGTCTATCTGCTGGATGGGTTGTAATGGAAGACCTATCGGTCCCTATTATGCTATTTCTACTGTGGTGAAATTGATGCCTCTTCGATGGTGTCTGCCAATAATTTTTGGAAATGTGAACACTCGTGGTTGGGTGTCGCTCTGTTGGATTGGGTATAGTGGAAGACCTATCGGACCCTATTATACTATTTATACTCTCATGAAATTGTTGCCACTTCTGTGTTTTAAGACCCACATTTGTTTAAATGTGAACACTCCTTGTTTAGTGTCCATCTGCTGGATAGGGTGTAGTGGAAGACCTTTTGGTCCCTATTATACTATTTCTACTGTGGTGAAATTGATTACACTTTGGTGGTGTCTGACAGGAATTTTTGGAAATGTGTACACTCCTAGTTTGGTGTCCATATGCTGGATAGGGTGTAGTGGAAGCCCTATTGGTCCCTATTATACTATTTCTACTGTGGTGAAATTGATTCCACTTTGGCGGTGTCTGCCAGGAATTTTTGGAAATGTGAACACTCCTGGTTGGGTGTCCATCTGCTGGATTGGGTGTAGTGAAAGGCCTGTCGGTCCCTATTATCCTATTTCTACTGTCGTGAAATTGATGCCACTTCTGTGGTGTAAGGCCCTCATTTGTTTAAATGTGAACACTCCTGTTTGGGTGTCCATCTGCTGGATTGGGTGTAGTGGAAGTTCTGTCAGTCCCTATTATACTATTTCTACTGTGATGAAATTGATATCACTTTTGTGGTGTCTGCCAGTAATTTTTGGAAATCTGAACACTCCTGGTCATGTGTGCATCTGCTGGATTGGGTGTAGTGGAACACCTGTCGGCCCCTAATAATAATAATAATAATAATTTTATTTCTCTAGCGCCTACATATTCCGCAGCACTTTACATTCCGAGGAGACTTTTACAGATGATAGGCATTACAGCATAACAATAATCACATAGATCATAACAGACACCAAGAGGAATGAGGGCCCTGCTCGCAAGTTTACACTATATTATTACTTCTCTCGTGAAATTGATGCCACTTCTGTGGTGTAAGGTCCTCATTTGCTAAAATGTGAATACTCCTGGTTGGGTGTCCATCTGCTGGATTGGGTGCAGTGGAAGTTCTGTCGGTCCCTATTATACTATTTCTACTGTGGTGAAATTGATACCACTTTTGTTGTGTCTGCCAGTAATATTTGGAAATGTGAACACTCCTGGTTGGGTCTCTTTCATGCGTGTTGCCTGTAGTAGTAGGCCTCCGAGACTGTCAGGCCTCCACTTCCTTGGACTCAACAACCCGTGTTACTATCCTTAAATTTTCTGACAATGGTAGTCTACAAAACTGATATTTGTGCCACCTGAGTGTGGCTCAGCATGAAAGCAAGTAGAGGTGTTGCTTGTGGTATCACGGCTCCCAGCTAAGGGTGCCTACACCAATCCCTCACCCACCTCCTCTTACTGTGATGTTCAATTGAAAGCTGTAAATGCTGTCCCAGACCCCGATAATTTCATGCCTGGCTGATTGCTGCAGTTCCATGCTAAAATTTGTACTGTGGGTGATTTGATGCCACTTTCCTGGTGTCTGTCCCTCATGTGATGTGTTTTGGCAGAATTTGGGGCCATTATAAGGTGTTGTGCATGCGTTTGTTTTTGCCTCCCATTGAACTGAATGGCATTTGGTTATGTTCAATGAATATTCGACGAATTAATTGGGAATATTACAAATTCAGCTCTAGTAATCCAAACCGAACATTGAAATATTCGCTCATTTCTAGTCAAGAGATCCCATTCACCAGCATCACATTACGATATAGAAGCGGCAAAGGACACCTTATGACCTTGCAACTTGTGTCACGGCCAACATCGCCCTGTAGCGTTAGCCTTTGTAGTCCACTGTATCCTAATATTAGATATTATCAGATTACAGCTTTATGTTTGAACAACATTATCACCAGCTTCTTACTGAGTACTCTAACAAATGATTTGCCTGTGTTTGCTATTGTTTCATTTATAGAATAATTACATATATTTCCTGTATGTACTGTATATATAGCTTCTGATACTTAATTCTACAAACAATCTTTCTCCTACAACTTTCCTCTCAAAGCAGTATGAACACTAGATAATGAGGTATTTGTGCTGTGCCCTTACATTTTAAAGTACTGCTGACCAAACTAACAAGACGAGAATGGCTATGTGACTTTAACTATTGCTTTCTTTCTTGTTTAGGAGTTTGTTTTACTCACAGTATAAAAGAGTATCACACATTAGTCTTTCTTTCTGTTTGGTGTTTTGTAAATGTACCAACTATCTAGCACTTGGCAAACTTAAATCTTCATTATGCTTAAATGGATCCTGTGATCAGTTTCATGCTGCTCAAAACAGTGGCAAGATGCATGTGAGTCATATTGTTTATCTGTAGTAGTGAATGCTTTATTCCGAACCGCTGCGGTGTTACAGAGGTATCATACCTTTAGGTTGGGTTCACACGTAGCGGAACTCTCGCGGAAATTACCGCGAGAGTTCCGGAATTCCATTCTGTGGGAAAATTGCATTTTAAATTCCTGCGATTTTCCCGCGGAAAAACTAGCATTTTGCAAGCATAATTAGCTTGCAAAATGCTAGCACTTTCCAAGCGATCTGTTGCATCACTTGGAGAACTGATTGACAGGTTGGTCACACTCGTCAAACATAGTGTTTGACAAGTGTGACCAACTTTTTACTACTGAGGCTGCCTATGCAGCCTCAGTAGTAAAAGATAAAATGTAAAAAATAATTAAAAAAAAGAAAAAATGGTGTTATTCTTACCTTCTGACGTCCTGCGCAGCCTTCCCGCCTCTCTCCACGCTCTCGTTCCCAGTACTACTTTGCGAAAATGCCCGCGATGACGTACTTTCTCACGGGATTGCGACATCTCGCGGTAATTCGCGATGACGTCGTGCGAATGAACAGATGTCATCGCGGGCATTTTTGCAAAGGAGTACTGGGACCGGGAGCGTGGAGAGAGGTGGGAAGGCTGCGCGGGACATCGGAAGGTAAGAATAACACCATATTTTATTTTAAATTCTATTTTTTACAGGGATATGGTACCCAAAGCCCGGAGGACAGTCTCTTCTCCTCCGGACTGTGGGTACCATCCGCAATTGTTCTGCTTACTTTTCGCATGGTGTGCACAGCCACATGCGGAAAGTAAGCAGAACAATGCATTCCTATGGGTGCGGGATCGCTGCTTATTCCGCAAAATTAATGAGCATGATGTGTTTTTTACCGCAAAGCGATTCCGCCGCGGTAAAAACCGCAGCATTAGCCCAGCATTGCGGAATCCCATAGGAATGCATGGGATGCTTATTTTTCATGGCAAAATCGCACGGTTAAAACCGCCGCGGAAACGCGAAAAAAACGCCACGTGTGAACTCAGCCTTAAAGGCCAAGGGATACGTGTCTCGGCAGACTAGTCTGAGGTTGATTTCCCCCCACCTGGTTCCAGTTGACAAATAGATCTCTCCATAAGTATATAATATTGAGAGACCTCTCAGACAAAGTGATTGGGGCAGGGAGATGTTAAACGGGAAAGTTATTTTCGGACTAGTCAGTAAAGTCACAAAGTCTATGGCTGGCCAATATGACTTTCTGCTGTTCACAAATGATCTCCATCAAACCTCACTGAGCTTGAGCTGTTTGCCAAGGAAGAATGGGCAAGAATTTCAGTCTCTTGATGTACAAAACTGATAGAGACATACCCCAAGTGACTTGCAGCTGTAATCGCAGCAAAAGGTAGTGCAACACAGTATTACGCTAAAGGGCCCGAATAATATTGCACGCCCCACTTTTCAGTTATTGAATTTCCACAAAAATTTAAAATAACCAATAAATTTCGTTCAACTTCACAATTGTGTCCCACTTGTTATTGATTCTTCGCCGAAAATTTACATTTGATATCTTTATGTTTGAAGCATGATATGTGGGAAAAGGTTGAAAAGTTCCAGGGGGCCGAATACTTTTGCAAGGCACTGTAGGTGGCACTAGAGTTCTAGTCCTCTTCCTCTCTGAAGAGACTATTTGCATAATCTTACATAGAAAGTCATTATTCTTGTCACTTTTAGAAGAAATATAGTAAATATGTCAAAACGCATAATAGATGAGTTTGTTTAGAAGTGAAATTCTTATTTTTGTTTGATCTGACTTGCTTTAAAGGTGGCATTGCTGGAATTAGCACAATTTATACATAATGAATATTCAATCTAATGATTTTTAGGCTGTAATACATGACATTTCATTCCCTTTATGAGATAAGTGGCTGTGGAGCAAGAAAATACTGTGTCAAGTTCATTTGCCTACTGCAGTGACAGTTCAAGTAATCAGCCAATTTGCAGTTGAAATGTGGCATACCTTTAATTGGCTCTTGCCACTTAGAGAAATCTTTTATTTTAGATGGTAACCATTTCAGAATATCTGAGGCATTCTGCTATACTGCCGTTGATACTCTGAATGTCTTTGAAGCCAGCAAATGGGCTTCTGTCCAAGGTTATGTTGCGGTGTTATAGTGAAACATCCATGCCAAAGGAACATGAATCCTCTATTTTAGTAAGCTACAGTGGCATCAGGTCTCAAAGAAAGCAGGTTACACAATGTTCAGCCTTAGATTTATACTATTGTGAAAAATTTTTTGCACGTGCATCATATAGTGTTTGTGCCTTTTTGATTTTCAGAATTTTTTGTGTTTACATATAGTAATTTATATAAAATTCTCTTATTATGTAAAGGTAGGGAGAAAAGAAAGCCCCAAGTAATATTTTATTACAAAACATGGTGTTGCAACTTTTTTTTTATTCTCTACTGAATATGTAATTAAGTTTTATAATACAATGCAAAACAATATAATAAATACTACAGGGGTGGACACTGACAGCTTGGGGCCCCTGTTCAAGAAATGTGTCTGTGCCCCCCTCCTTTTATGGCAACAAAGCTATATAAATATATATATATATATATATATATATATATATATATATATATATATATATATATATATAAACTGTACTGGTGGTAGTTCACCTGCTAGTTTATTATGGACAGCACAAATATAAGCAAGGTTCAGGGAAAAAAAAAACAAAGACTTTCTGGCATAACGATAAAACAAAACAAAAGGTAACATTTAACAGAGTCCTTGCCCTGCAGGCAATATGTACAGCGTCCTTAGCTCCTCTGGGAGATGCGTGGGAGTTCCACCTCTCCCAGCACACCACACCCACTGACTCTCATGGCCAGGTATTTAACACCCCACCGCCTCGACTACTGCAACATCCTTTTCTGTGGTCTCCCTGCTAACACCCTCGCACCTCTCCAGTCCATCCTTAACTCTGCCGCCCGACTAATTCATCTCTCTCCTCGCTACTCCTCCGCTTTTCCCCTCTGCAAGTCTCTTCACTGGCTCCCATTCCCTCAGCGTATCCAGTTCAAATTACTAATACTGACCTACAAGGTCATCTATAACCTGTCTCCCCCATATGTCTCTGAACTAATCTCCCGATACCTTCCCTCACGTAATCTCCGGTCCTCCCAAGACCTCCTTCTCTACTCCACACTTATTTGCTCCTCACCCAACCGCCTCCAAGAATTATCCCGAATAGCCCCTATTCTCTGGAATTCTTTGCCCCAACAAGTCCGACTATCAACCACATTTAGATCCTTCAGATGGAACCTGAAAACCCACCTCTTCAAGAAAGCCTACAGCCTGCAATGACCCCGCTACGTCCTTCTCTCTCACCACTACCGGTGATATCACCTCAACCAACCCTGGAACTGCTGCAACCCACCAACCTACTGTCTCCTTCCCCACCATCCTGTAGCATGTAAGCCCGAAAGGGCAGGGTCCTCTCTCCCCTCTGTATCAGTCTGTCATTGTTAGTTTGTTTACTGTAAGTGATATCTGTAATTTGTATGTAACACCTTCTCATGTACAGCACCAAGGAATCAATGGTGCTATATAAATAAATAATAATAATGATCACATGACCTTGACATCACACAGGTCCTGTCAGGACTCTGTAGGTGGATATATGGTGGACCTCCTCCAACCCTCTCTATGAAGGTCCACTGAAACCAGCACATAGCATAACTTAACCTTATCAACATGTATCGTGCTGGAGGAAAACTATTCTGGTTTTACATTATTGACGCTAATATTCACAGTGACACATAACTACCTTCATACACTGTACCAGTGACCCTGTCACAATATATATATATATATATATATATATATATATATATATATATACTAGCTGCTGGTCTGGTTCTAAAGCATTGGGTACTCTAGAATATGGCCAGCGGGAGATTAATATAAAAAAGTGATATACTCACCATCCGATGGCCCCCGGACTGTGTCCCTCCTCTCCACGCTTCTGGCATCTTCTGTGCCCAGTAATGCTTTGCACCAAAGACCGCTGCTGATGTCACTCTCACGAGAGCGCGACGTCATCAGCGGTCTTTGGCACAAAGTCTTACTGGGAACGGAAGATGCTGGGAGCGTGGAGAGGAGAGAAATAGTCCGGAGGCTGTCGGAAGGTGAGTATATCATTCTTTTTTACTTTAATTCTATTTTTTTACATGTTTATGGTACCCAGGGTACGGAGGAGTCTCCTCTCCTCTGGACCCTGGGTACCGCTAGCCGGTCATCTCCCGGCTGCGTCGCCGCTGACGCCCGTGCGCCCGGAGAAGACCTGCGACAACCATCGGGAAATCAGCAGCTAGCGCCGCTGATCTCCCGATGGTAGCGGTGGTGTGCGTCCTTCTAATTGAGGACTGCGCACCCCCGCAGCACCACCGGACACCCCAGCAGCATCACCAGACACCCCAGCAGCACCGCCGGGCACCCCCTCATCCCAGCGTGCAGCAATGGTACCGGTAAGGTATATATGCATTATAAGACCGTACCTCCAATCCCCCCCAAATTTGGGGGAAAAAAGTGCATCTTATAATCTGTAAAATATGGTAAATGTATTTTACGCAACTTTCTTCCTGCCAACACATTAGGACATGCAGCAGAATTTTCTCCTGCAAATCCTGAACGTGTGCATATAGCCTCAGTCCCTGTCCTGTGTCCCCATCATTCATTACAAATACTTGATAGCTGCATCATAATGAATTTGGAAGTGGGAGAAGATGCTATCAGGTACTGAGCATCCTACGTCACCTCCCAATTCATTACAAGTCCCTGACAGAGTCTTCTCCCACCTTTCAATTCATTATAAATGGTCCTATGCACCTTGTTGCCTCTTGTCCATGTAGTGACATGGGGACAGTGTTACCGGGGGGTTAAGCCTGGGGGCGTTAACAGGGGACATGCACCAATATACAGGGTGTGCAGAGACAGAGGAGCATAGAGCGCACAGGACCTGAGCTTAGCCAGTCACGTGATCACATGGGGTGGAACTAGCCAGTCATGTGACTACAGGGGTCGGTGCTACCCTGCGCAAGGACAGGGAGCTGGCCGAGGGCACAGAATACAAAGGACAAAACCAATAACATAGTCAGAGAGCAAAGCAGAGGGTCAGAGGCCAAACGGGAACGAGGTAACCAGGGACAAGACAGACGAGCAACCAGAGGCAAGCCAAGGGGTCAGATTACCAGGAGGGACGAATCAGTACCAAGCAGAAAGACAGAAACAATAGTCAGGGGCCAAACCGGGCCATACACAGCAAACAAACACACACAGAGGAAAAATGTTACAGAGAGTAACCTGAGTCAGCGACCTCAAACCAAGTAGACGGATGTATCACCGACAATGGAAACAGGAACTACCAACATTAAATAGCCACCCCAGAACCAAAGAGAAGCAGACAGACTTAATCCTGACCTGACCAGGATGGAGCCAGAACCACCCCATCCTGAGTCATGACAGTATCCTTCTCTCAATGGGAGGCCACCAGACCCCCAGGTTTCCCAGGAAATTGAGCATGACAAGACCACACCATTTGATCGACGTGAACCGATCGGGCAGGAACCCAAGATCGGTCTTCTGGATCGAACCTCTTCTAATGCACAAGATACTGAAGGGAACAATGGACCATCCGGGATTCCACGATGCACTCCACCTCAGGAGTTCCTGCCCATCTACCAAACCATGTGGTGAAGGATTCAATGATCCTTCCTCAACAGCACCCAATGGTTTCAACAGGGACCTATGAAACACATTGGGGATCTTAAAAGATGAAGGAAAACCAACCAAAATGCCACCGGGTTAACCACTTTTGTGATTTCATAAGGGCCGATAAACTTAGGCCCCAAGTTTGCAGCGGGAACCTTAAGCTTAACGTTCCTAGTTGACAGCCAAACTTTATCCCCAACCCGGAGCGTAGGTCCCACAGCCTGTTTCCTGTCCGCAAAAACCTTGATCTTCCTCTGAGCTTCCCCAATATTCCTCTGGACCTCCCGCCACAATTCCCCCAACCGCTGTACAGCTACATCAGCCCCAGGACAACCAGAGTCCAAACGGGAGAACTCCCCGAAGTGTGGATTGAACCCGTAATTACAGAAGAACGGAGAAAAGCCTGTGGAGTGATTAAGAAGACGGTTATTGAAGGCAAACTCCGCTAAAGGTAATGCATCACACCAATCAACCTGTCTGGAGGTGGAGAGACAGTGCAAAATTGGCTCCAACGACTGGTTGGTCCGCTCAGTCTGGCCATTTGTCTCCGGATGAAATGCAGACAAAAAGAACAACTCAACACCCAGACTTTTGCAAAACTCTCTCCAAAACCTGGATAGAAACTGCACTCTACGATCAGACACCACATTCAAGGGCACACCTTGCAAATGAACCCCATGCTGTACAAACAACCTGGACAAAGTTTCCACAGAAGGCAAAGCCACTAAGGGTATGAAGTGTGCTTGTTTAGAAAATCTGTCCACAACTACCCATATGACGGTATTGCCCTTTGGAAGGGGGAAGATTGGTGATAAAGTCTATGGACAAGTGTGTCCAAGGTCTATCAGGAACTGGCAAAGGCACCAATTCCCAGGCCGGCAGGTTATGAGAGCTCTTAGCGAGGGCACAAATTTCACAAGCAGACACAAACTTCTTAACATCAGACAAAAGCGAGGACCACCAAAACACCCTTGCGATGGCCCCCTGTGTAGCCAAGATCCCAGGATAACCACTTAGAACCGAATCATGGAATTCTTGAAGAGCGCTGAGGAGAAACTGAATTGGAACAAACAGTTTATCAACCGGTTTGGATGAGGGAGTTTGTAACTGAGCTTCTTGAACCTTGCATTCCAACCCGGACAAGACATCAGCCACCACCACCCCTGGTTGAAGAATGGAGGATGGAGGTTAAGAAGGAGAAACCGGATCTAGACTCCGCGACAAGGCATCGGCCTTCACATTCTTGGATCCTGGACGAAAAGTGATAAAAAGCTGGAACCGGGAAAAAAAAATGTTGTTGTAAAATCAGAATTAGTTGCGTCGGGTAAATTTTATATGGAGGGCATTAGTGTAGTGAATGTCTGTATTTTTTTATACGAAATTATTTTTTTGCATCTGATTTTTCTTTTCATTTTTTTCTTGTTTCTTCTTCATTTTTTTCTCTCTACTTTTTTTCTCTCTGTTTTGTTACAATAAATAGTACCCTATACACAAGCCCCACACATTATGCATGTAAAAGCATCACTTACACACACATCCCTAGGGTATGGAAAGATAAAAAAAATGGCCCATTTGTCAAGATGTTATTCACCATAGGAGGCTTACCTCTTCCTTGCGTTGGACACGGAGTCAGGCAGTGAGGAGGATCCCACATTCCTCTATTCCTCTTAATCATCCTCCTCATCTAATGAAGAAGGACCGCCAGCAAGGTGCCCTAGGACCCAGGAAATTCCTGCAGCAAGTGATCCCATATGGATTTCACCCGCTGAAAATTATCAGTCTGTCATTACGGATTTCAGCAGCAGCTCAGGAATCCAGTTTGACCCCAATGGCCTCACTGACTTGACTTCTTCAAATTCTTTTTCAGTGAGGAAATTATAAATTTTATGGTGTCTCAGACAAACCTGTATGCCAATCAATTTTTCACCCAAAATACCACGTCATCATACGCAAGATGGACCCCTGTAAATGCAGCAGAGATTATGACATTTTGGGGAATTTTGCTGCATATGGGCATAGTCCGAAAACTAAAGCTTCGGCAATACTGGAATACTGATATTCCCTACAGTACACCGGTATTCAGCATGGCCATGAAAAGGACATGATTTGAAGTGATCCAAAAATGTTTCCATTATAGTGATAATGCGCTGTGTCCTCCCCGAGACGATCCAATCTTTGATCGTCTATATAACATTTGTCCAGTGGTTGACCAGTTCAGCAGAAAATTTGCTGAGGTGTACACACCCCAGAGGGACATTGCTATTTATGAATCACTGGTTCATTTCAAAGGGAGGCTAAAATTCCGACACTACCTGCCCAGTAAGAGGTCCAGGTATGGAATAAAACTGTACAAACTGTGCGAGAGTACCTCAGGGTACACCCACAGATTTAAGGCCTACGAGGGTAAAGACACCCAGATTAACCCCCCTGAATACTCCTTCCTTCTTGGGGTGAGTGTGAAAATTGTGTGGGAATTGCTGCACCCACTGCTGTATAAGGGTTGATAACTTTTACACCGTCATCCCGCTCTTGAAGACCCTCTCTGCCAGAGGTACAGTTGCATGTGGCACCATGTGAAAAAATCAACGATGGCTCTCTAGAAAAATATTCAGAATTGAGAGTCCTCAGTGGTTGATACCTTTTAATGGCTAACTGAAAAGATGGTAACACATTGCAAGCTTTCGAGGCTACTCAGGTCTCTTCTTCAGGCTAGACTAATACAAAATCTGAAGAGTCACATATTTATGCACAATACAACACAGAAAAAATGCAATGGATAAGACAAGTGACGTGAAGCAGAACTATCAATATGGGAGAGGGAGAAACATAAATATTGGACCAGTGCATAGATAAGGAGTCCAGATGTTTTATAGTCCTCTGATTCGGGTCTCGTAATGTGTTGTGATGCCCCCACCAGGTCTTGAAAGCAAATTCCTTAATTGATGTAAAAAGACATAAATCCATGCGACACATTCATTCCAGCACTGAGAGTGTCAAAGGTCGTCATAAATTTATACTCCCAAACACGTCTCTCACTCTGAGATGTGAAGTTACCTTTCAATACCAGTAATTTCATATCCATGGTGTTGTGGTCCATCATACAAAAATGTTTTGCCACAGGTAGATCCATTCTTTTTTCTCTTATTGTGTGATGATGAGCATTCATCCTTGTTCTAAGCTTTTGCCCTGTCTCCCCCACATACAGACCCCCAGTTGGACATTTAGTACATATAATTAAGTACACGACATTAGATGTAATGCAGCTGAAAGTACCTGGAATCTTGTAGTCCTGATGTGAGTTGGGGATCTTTATCTTGTCCGTGGTCATTATAAATGGACAAGTTTTACATTTTTTCTGGTTGCAAGGAAAGGTTCCTGCAGCTGTTGGAGAGGACAGGGAGCTTCTGACAATGATGCTTCTTAAATTTGGGGACTGCTTAAAACACAGCAGTGGGGGGTCTGGAAAAATGGATTGTAGTCGGGCATCTTTTTGTAGTAAAGGTTGTAATTTCCATGCAGCTCCCCTTAGCACTTCCAGATTTGGGTTGTAGGTGACTACTAGAGGCACCCGGTTATTTTCTTCTTTAGCTTTGTAATGTAGCAGGTGATTCCTTGACATTCTGGTGGCTCTTGTAATTTGGTTTTCAATTGTTCTTGGATGGTAGCCCTGATTTAAAAAGGTCTTTTTGAGGCGACCAAGGTGTTTGTCTCTATCCATGGGGTTGAAACATATACGATTGTATCTGATGGCTTGGCTATAGATAATAGAGTTCTTTATGTGTTTTGGATGGAAACTGTGCCATTTAAGGTATGTTGGATGGTCGATTGGCTTTTGATACAGGGATGTCTCTATTTCATTGTTTTTCAGCTTAATGATGGTGTCCAAAAAGTTAATCTCAGTGCTGGAGTACTTGAGTGTTAAATTGATGGTGGGATGAAATTGATTAAACTGTTCATGGAACGTCTTTAGCTGTTGCTCAGACTCCTTCCAGATGATTAAAATATCATCAATGAAGTGGTAGTAGGCCAGGGGCCTGATGGGGCATGAGGACAAAAAGTCGCTTTCAAGCTTGGCCATGAAAAGATTTGCATACTATGGAGCCATTTTACTTCCCATAGCTGTGCCAGTCTCTTGTAGATAGATCTTGTTGTCAAATTCAAAGTAATTGTGGGTGAGGATGATTTTTATAAGTTTCACCACAGCATCAGCATCAGTCCCTGTGTTTTCCATGAAGAATTTGCAGGCATTTAATCCATCTTGGTGGGGGATATTAGAGTACAAAGATTCCACATCCATGGTGGCCAGGATGTTTCCTTCTGGTAGAGGACCTATTGCTGCTAGTTTATTCAATAGATCAGTTGTGTCCTGAATGTAGCTAGTTGTATCCTTCACCAGTGGTTTAAGAATACCCTCTACCCATCCAGATACCTGCTCAGTAAGGGTGCCCACACACAAAATAATTGGTCTTCCTGGATTTCCAGACTTGTGGATTTTGGGAAGCATGTAGAATGTCCCTATTCTTGGAGTCTCTGGTATCAGGTCATCACCGGCTCTTATGGACTGGTCAGGCAGACAAGATACCAACTTGTTTAGTTCCTTGTAATAGTCCTGTGTAGGATCCGACTCCAATTTTCTATAGTAGCGTGTGTCCATAAGTTGCCTGTTTGCCTCCTTCATGTAGTTTGACGTATTCATCATGACTATTGCACCTTCCTTGTCAGCAGGTTTAATGATGATTTCTTTGTTGTTTTTTAAAGACTGTATGGCCTTTCTCTCCTGGGCACTGATGTTGGATGCTTGTCTCCTGTTAGTGTCTATGATTGTGGATTTTATCAAATGTCTGAAGGAGTCTATATATTTATCCAAATGAGGGTTGCGTCCAGGTGGAGGTGTCCAGTCTGACCTTTTCCTAGTTGTTAGGATCCCTTTTCTTTCGGTCCTTCCTTAATTGATGTAAAAAGACATAAATCCGTGCAACACATTCATTCCAGCATTGAGAGTGTCAAAGGTTGTCATAAATATATACTCACAGACTCTTCTCGCTCTCTGAGATGTGAAGTTACCTTTCAATACCAGTAATTTCATATCCATGTTGCTGTGATCAGGCGTACAAAAATGTTTTGCCACAGGTAGATCCAGTCTTTTTTCTCTTATTGTGTGACGATGAGCATTCATCCTTGTTCTAAGCTTTTGCCCTGTCTCCCCCACATACAGACCCCCTGTTGGACATTTAGTACAAATAATTAAGTACACCACATTAGATGTAATGTAGCTGCAAGTACCTGGGATCTTGTAGTCCTGATGTGAATTGGGGATCTTTATCTTGTCCGTGGTCATTATAGATGGACAGGTTTTACATTTTTTCTGGTTGCAAGGAAAGGTTCCTCCAGCTGTTGGAGAGGACAGGGAGCTTCTGACAATGATGCTTCTTAGATTTGGGGGCTGCCTAAAGTACAGTAGTGGGAGGTCTGGAAAAATGGATTGAAATGGGGCATCTTTTTGTAGTAAAGTCGTCATTTCCGTGCAGTTCCCCTTAGCACTTCCAGATTTGGGTTGTAAGTGACTACTAGAGGCACCCGGTTATTTTCTTCTTTAGCTTTGTAATGTAGCAGGTGATTCCTTGACATTCTGGTGGCTCTTGTAATTTGGTTTACCCACGATGGCTCTCTAAGCTGGGCAATCGCTGAGAAAAGGTGAAAGCAGAGCCCAATGCAGGGACAACATGCTGGTGGTCAAGAAAAGGGATGTCCATATCTTGACCACCATACACCATGGCAACAGCTTCCTTGTCACTGTTCGTGGGACCACAATGCAAATCCCAAAGCCAGACTGTGTCTTGGATTACAATCGGTACATGGGGGGTGTAGATCTTTCAGATCAGGTCCTCCATCCATCCAGTGCCATGCAAATAGCTAAAGTATGGTACAAAAAATTGGCCATGCACATTGTTCATATGGCACTGTACTATGCTTTTGTGCTGTTCCAATCTGCAGGGAATACAGGGAACTTCCTTCAGTTTCAGGAGGAAGTTATCAAGGCCCTAATGTTTGGCTCTCAAGGAGGTGAGGGTCCCAATACTTCTGAACCTGATAGGGCCTGTATTGTCCCAGGTCAAGATTTCCCAGGACAGGTTCCCCAAACAGCGAGGACAGGAGGATCACAAAAATGATGCAGAGTATGCTCCAAGAGGGGAATCCGAAAGGACACAACTTACCATTGTGAAACTTGCCCTGAGAAATGTGGCATTTGCATTAAGGATTGTTTCAAAGCATACCACACATCCACAAATTAATAAAATTAGTTTATACCCTGTTGACACAACACAATTTTATAATCTGATGTACCCCGCACATCTTACACATAACACCACATTATAAATTCATACACCAGTTAGAACAAAAGCATTATAATCATTACTATAAGACTATTCATCTAGATAAATTCTTTCAGGGGTGCAGTTTCCAAAATGGGGTTACTTGTAGAGGATTTCCACTGTTTAGGTGTGAGCAGGTTGTGGAATGCAGTGACGCACGAGAGGCAGACCAAGGGTTAACAGTATAATTTAACAGAGGGATACTTCACACAAGGAGGCAAACAGTTAAATGAGGAAATAAACAGTTAAATTGTTAGGGATATGCAGCGTTAATGAACAATGAACGAGGTAATCGCAGTTCTTTCAAATACTTGTCGGGTCAGATGTTCCTCAACCTGTAGAGGATTCTTGGGAGTCAGCAGCTCCAACAACTGCATGGTGCTTGTCCAATAAGGTTCTGCAGGCAACAGAAGTCCATCTTCTGGCGGCAGTGGTCGGTGTCTGGTACCTTCCGCTGAGCCCCTAGTCCATAATTGGATGTGGTCAACATAAACAAAGCTGCAGTACTGACATGGTCCTGGTCTAGTGGCGTGGCAATGTCCAGCAACGATAGCAGCGGCATATAGTCCTGCACCCTGCTCTGACCCTCAGGCTTATGTGCGGTGCTCAGCTGCCAAGGGCTTTCGGCTCTCTCCCTGTTACTGCGGTGGGTCCCGGTAGTGTCCTGATGTCGGGTTGGCCATGTTTCGGTACAGCCCTGCTGCGCACACCGCGGAGCACGCTGCGCATGCACCTTGCCTCTGTCACTGCTTGCGAAAAACTGGCTGACCCTGCACATGATTTCACTTTTAACCATGCTCTCGGCTTCCGGGTCAGGGAACCTGTCTGGGCCTTTTTGCCTTCCCCCCGGACAACATGGAACGTAGCCTCAACAGTTCCGGACCCAGTTTAGTACAGCTACCCGCTGTCCGGTCTTCCCCCTTGCATAAGCACATCAGGAGTTCTGCAAACGCAACATGACACCTGCAGACCATTCCATCAAAGTCTGCAATCCAAAACGTCACTCCTTCCATTCTGAGCCCTGCTGTGCTCCCAAACAATGGTTTTCCCCGATATATAACGTATCGGTGTACTCAGGAGAAATTGTGGAACAACTTTTTCAGTCTGTTTTCTCCTATTACCCTTGGGAAAATAAAAAGATCAGGGCGAAAAGATCATTTTTGTGGAAAAAATGTGTTTTTTTCACGACTCAAGGTTATAATTTTCTGTGAGACACTTGGAGGTTCACAGTGCACACCATATATCTAAATACATTTCTTGGGGGGCCTAGGTTCCAAAATGAGGTCACTTGAGGGAGATTTCGACTGTTTAGGCACATCAAGAGCTCTGCAAACCATTTCATCAAAGTCTGCAATCCAAAGCGTTACTACTTTCATTCCGAGCTCTGTGTGCATCCAAACAGTAGTTTTCGCCCACATATGGGGTATGAGCGTACTTAAGAGAAAATGTCCAACAACTTTTTTAGTCTATTTTCTCCTGTTACTCTTGGGAAAATAAAAACATCGGGGTTAAACGATCATTTTTGTGGAAATAATGTGATTTTTCCTTTTCACTGCTCTACGTTCTAAACTTCTATGAAGTACCTGAAGGTTCGAAGTGCTCACTACACAGCTAGGTAAGTTCCTTGAAGGGTCTAGTTTCCAAAATGGGGTCAATTGTGGTCATTTTCCAATGTTTAGGCAACATGATGTCCAATCTCAATTTCAGCCAATTTTGCGTTCAAAAACTCAAAAGGTGCTTCTTCCCTTCAGAGCCCTGCCATGCACCCAATCATTGGTTTTCCTCCACATATGGGGTATCGGCATACTCAGGAGATATTGCACAACAACTTTAGCAGTCCTTTTTCTCCTTTTACACTTGTGAAAATAAAAAAAAAATCCTTGCTAAAAGATCATTTCTGGGGAAAAAGTGTGGTTTTCATTTTTCACAGCTCTACTTTATAAATTTCCGTGAAGCAGCTGGGGGTTCAAAGTGCGCGCCACACAGCTAGATAAGTTCCTTGAAGGGTCTAGTTTCCAAAACTGGGTTACTTGTGGGTTTTTTCCAATGTTTAAGAACATCAGGGGATCTTCAAACGCGAGATTATGTCCGATCTCAATTCCAGCCAATTTTGCGTTCAAGAAGTCAAAAGGTGCTCGTTCCCTTCCGAGCGCAAAAACAGTGGTTTTCCCCCACATATGGGGTATCGGCATACTCAGGAGAAATTGCACAATAATGTTTATGGTCCATTGTGTCCTTTTACCCTTGTGGAAATAAAAAAAATTGTTGCTAGAAATCATGTTTGTGACTAAAAAGTTAAATGTTCATTTTTTCCTTCCACGTTGCTTCTGCTCCTGTGAAACACCTGAAGGGCTAATAAACTTCTTGAATGTGATTTTGAGCACCTTGAGGGGTGCAGTTTTTAGAATGGTGTCGCTTTTGGGTATTTTATTTCATATAGATCCCTCAAAGTGACTTCAAATGTCATGTGATCCCTAAAAAAACAGCTTTGTAAAAATGAGAAATCATTAGTCAACTTTTAACCCTTATAACTTCCTAACAAAAAAATTTTGGTTCCAAAATTGTGCTGATGTAAAGCAGACATGTGGGAAATTTTATTTATTAACTATTTTGTGCGATATAACTCTGTGATTTAAGGGCATAGAAATTAAAAAATTTTCAAAATTTTTGCCAAATTTCCGTTTTTTTCACAAATAAACGCAAGTCATATTGACGAAATTTTACTGCTATCATAAAGTGCAATATGTCATGTGAAAACGTTCTCCAAATCACTGGGATTCTTTGAAGCGTTTCAGTTATTACATCATAAAGTGACAGTGGTCAGAATTGTAAAAATTATCCCAGACATTATTAAAAACAGGGTTCGTCTCAAAGGGGTTAAAATGGGGGACCTCCAAAAAATTACGCAGGGTCCTCCTATAATTAATAACCAGCAAAGGCTATGCAGGCAGCTGCAGGCTGATATTAATAGCCTATGAAGGGGCCATAGATACTTGCCCCCCAGGAAATAAACATCAACTCTCAGCCACCTCAGAAAAGGTGAATCTATAAGATGTGCCATTGTCACATAGCTTCGCTCTTCTCACTTGCCCTGTAACTGTTTCAGGTGGGGTGATAGTGGGGGGTTGATATCACCTTTGCATTGACAGGTGACATCAAGCCCCAAGGTTAGTAATGGAGAGACGTCAATAAGACTAACCCCATAGTCACAATGTAAAAAAAATTCAGACACCCAGAAAAAGTCCTTTAATTGAAAGAATGACACAGACTGCTTTAATAACCTTAATTAAGCCATACCTACAACCTCAACTAACTCCACGGAAACCCTTGTTCTCCTGTAATAAACCAAAAATAAAAAACAACAATATCCCTCACCTATCCATCGTTCTGTTCCAAGCCGTAATCCATGTCTGGGGGATAAATAGTTTTCAATCTGGACAGTGACAAGATGCAACCGACCAGGCTGAGAACCACTGGTGACTGAACTGCTGCTAGCGCAGCATCAGTGAGTAGCGGTAACATCACTGAGGTTGGTTCCCAGCCAGGCTGAACTGCAGTGACCTTAGTGAGATCCCAGCTAGCACTGTGAGAAAGTTGCACAGTGCTGAGGCAAGTTCTCTGCAGTTTAAATTCACTGAAGTGACATTTTCCTGATGAACTCACCTCTGCACTGTGCAACTTTCTCACAGTGCTAGAGGGGATCTCACCAAGGCCACCATAGTTCAGCCCGGCAGAGAATGGAGCCTCAGTGACCGGAGGTAACTTCCATGACGTCACTGCCGGTCACTGACGCTGCGCTCCCAGCAGCTCATTCACCAGTGGTTCTCAGCAGGGCCGGACTGGGACTAAAATTCAGCCCTGGCATTTGAAGTTACACAGGCCCACTAGTCACATGGTGACTATATAATATCTTTGTACACTTGTAGTTTACAAGAAGTGAGAGGAGATTAACACGACTATATAACATGTAGTCACAGCTGTGCCCAGTATTTCAGCTCAGTCCTATTTATTGCTTTTAGGTACAGTACTCCTCCCAAATCTCTATCCCCTTTTGTATGCATGATTACAGAATTCCTGGCAGAACTGCTCTCTATTGGGCAACCAGACCCCCTGGTCATAGCTGCCCCTATCATACATCCCAACTTTTGAAGAAGGGAAAGATGGAGAAAGACTGCGGCGCACGCAGCGCGGCGCTGCAAATTTTGGCCACGCCCAGCCACACCCATTTCACAACTAGTCACACCCATGTCCACACCTAATCGCACCCATTTAGCACTGCTGATCACACTGACTGGTACTGAGGGCACAGTGGCTGGCATTATGGGCACACTGACTGGCACTAAGGAAGAGAGAAAACAGAGAGAGAGAGAAAAAAGAAAACAGAGAGAGCGAGAAAGAAAGGGGAAAGAAAGAAAGAACAGTGAGAGACAAAGAAAGAACAGTGAGAGACAGAGAAAGAACAGAGAGAAAAAGAAAGAGGGGAAAGAAAGAAAGAACAGAGAGAGACAGAGAAAGAACAGAGAGAGAAAGAAAGAAGTAAAGAAAAGAAAGAAAGAACAGAGAGAAAGAGAGGAAAGAAAAAGAAAGAAAGAGGGGAAGAAAGAACAGAGAGAGAAAAAAGAAAGATTAGAGAGAGAAAGAAAGAATAGAGAGAGAAAGAAAGAACAGAGAGAAAGAAAATGAGGGAAAGACAGAACAGAAAATGAAAGAACAGAGAAAGAAAGAAAAAGAGAGAAAGAAATAAAGAAAGATTCTACAAAGATACTATAGCAGCCCGGCTCCCATTGTAGTGCCCACCTGAGCCTCCCGATGCAGGACATATCATGAACTGCTCACATGGCCGGCATCCCCGATTCCAAGGCGATCCTGCTGTCTGCGCTGTCGGAGGAGGACACGGTGATGGATCTGAAGCATTCCTGGTTCCGTCACAATCTCCTCAAGAAATTATCTCATTTCCGGTCAGCTTTCAGCACATCACTTCAGGTGGAATGTCATGTGTGTTTTAAAATGCTCCTCGGGGCTCCGCCGTGTACTCCTGTGTCCGTGGGAAAAGCCCGCTTTGTATGCTTTGTACATACTTGGCTCCGCTCCGTACATCCCGTACACATATGGCTCCACTCCATACACACACGGCTCCACTCCGTCCACCTCGTACACGCGTGGCTCCTCTCCGTACACCTCGTACACGCGCGGCTCCGCTCCGTACACCTCGTACAAACAGCTCCGCTCCGTACACCTCATACACACACGGCTCCGCTCCGTACACCTCATACACACACGGCTCCTCTCCGTACACCTTGTACAAACGGCTCCGCTCCGTACACCTCATACACACACGGCTCCGTTCCGTACACCTCGTACACCCACGGCTCCGCTCTCGTACACCTCGTACACACGGCTCCGCTCCGTACACCTCATACACGCGGCTCTGTTCCGTACACCTCGTACACCCACGGCTCCGCTCAGTACACCTCATACACACGGCTCCGCTCCGTTCACCTTGTACACGCGGCTCTGTTCCATACACCTCGTACACCCACGGCTCCGCTCCATACACCTCGCACACACGGCTCCGCTCTGTACACCTCGTACACACGGCTCCGCTCCGTACACCTTGTACACACACGGCTCCGCTCCTTACACCTCGTACACACACGGCTCTGCTACATCCACACTGTAAATCCTGACCCCACACATACTTACCTCAACCAGCACCATGACAACAGCAAAGCAGAGTCTTGCAGATGGTAGAGGCAAGGCTGAGCGCACAGGACCTGTGATGAGGTCACAGGAGGGGCGGAGTCAGGGGTGACATGATCGGGGGTCTGGACAAAGGCTCCTGATCATGTGACCCCCCAGACTCCTCCCCTCCTGTGACCTCATCACAGGTCCTGCGAACAGAGCGAGCAGGCAAGCGAGTGCGATGTTGTGAGTGGCTGCGGGGGGCATGCTAAGGCGAGGATGGGGTGCGTGCGTGGCGGCTTATCTCCCTGCAGTGCGAGAGGAACTTGAAACTATCCCCGCCGTGCCCGCAGAGGGCCGGCGGCAGGAGCAACAGTGGCCGCAGCCGCTGGCAAGCGGCCAGATGATCAGGCGCTGCCGCCCGCGGCCCACGTGACAGCGGCCCAGCGGGAAAATGCCCGGTTGGTTATATTGCCAATCCGGGCCTGGTTCTCAGCCTGAACAGTCGCATCTTGGCAAAATCCAGGTTGAAAACTTTTAATCCCCCAGACATGGATTATGGCGTGGGACAGGACAACGGATAGGTGAGGGATATTGTTTTTTTATTTTTGGTTTATTACAGGTGAACGAGGGCTTCGGTGGAATAGGCGCTAGATGAGTTAACTGTGTTTGTTATTTTTAAATAAAAATGGAAATCTGTGTTTACTGTTTAGTCTTATTTCTAATAAAAAGACTATTCTGGCTGTGTCTTTATCATACAACTATAGGATAAGTAATGGATAAGTGTTTTATAGACACCTCTCCATTACTAAGCTGTGGGCTTGATGTCACTTGACAATAGAAAGGTGGCATCAACCCCACAAATATGAGCCCCACTTGCCACCACTACAGGGCAAGTGGGAAGAGCCGAGCAAAGTGCCAGAATTGGCGCATCTAATAGATGTGCCTTTTCTGAGAAGCTGCAGGCTGCTATTTTTAGGTTGGAGGGGCAATATCCATGGCCACTTACCAGCCTGAAAATACCAGCCCCCAGCTGTCTGCTTTAGCAAAGCTGGTTGTCAAAAATGGGGGGGACCCAAAGCTGTTTATTAAAATTAATTAAATAATTTAAAAAACAGTGTGGGGACCCCTCTATTCTTGATACCTAGCCTTGCTGAAGCTGACAGCTGAGGCCCCCAGCTGTCAGCTTTGCCTGACTTGTTATCAAAAATAAGGGAGAACTCAAGCAGGTTTTTTTTAATTATTTATTTACAGCGCAGGATCGGCTGATGAATACTCTCATCATCCGCTCCTGCTCTCACATTTCTTAGCGGCAGCAGGTGTCGAATGATGGGAGCAGCAGTCCCATCAGCTGGCACCAGTGACCAGAGGTAAACTGTATACCTCCGATCACAGCTGAGTGCTCACGCTGTCATTTGACAGTGAGAACCGAGGCTCTATTACCAGCGGGGATGATTTTACCACTGATCAGAAGAAGTGTTTTTCACGCTGTCATGCATATGACACTATGTTAAACACTGTATTGTCAGACCTCCCATGGGGTTCGGGTCCGCTCTGCTGGATGACAGGCTCTATGGACGCATCATGCAGCCTGCCATGTAGATGTAGCGTAGCTGACTGTGAGGTCACATCCTACTGTCCTTGACTTTTCCGCAGCAAATACACTGCAGAAAAAGTCAATCTGAGTATCTGCGTTTTTTCACCATCCATTCATGTCAATGGGTGAAAAATGCTGCAAAAACGTTGAAAGAAGTGACATGTTCTATGTCAAAAAAAATAAACAAAAAAAGCACAAGATCCTGAAGACAAAAAAAAACATTGTGTGTGCATGATATTTCTGAAATCTCTTAGGCTTTGCTAGTACTGTAAAAAGCAGCAGAAAAAAAGCATAAAAATGCATCAAAAACGCCCAGTGTGAACTTACCATTATAGGTATTTTATTACTCACCCATAGACTATTCTGCCATCTGGAGTACGTGACATAACCCTCAAAATTGCATATCCTTTATGTGTCTATGAGTAGTGATGAGCGAATTTGTTTGGAAAACGATTGCCAAACATAAATTTAGCACGAATATGTCATATTCGGATTCGTGATCCGAAACCTGAACAAAATTTTACAAAATTGAAAAAAAATCATGAACATTTGGTTAAAGTGTGGGAAAATATTTGCGTTGCCACAAAAATATTTACAAAAATTTAGCAATGATAATGATGGTGTATCATAAACATTTGGAACGTGTTTGATGAGAGGAGGTTTGCAGAGCTCAGAAACGCAGCATTCTTGTATAAGCAGTCATTTTTACCCCCTAACTTTATGTGTGCACATTGCGGTTAGTCAATCAGGGCACAGGAAACACCCACAATGTCCTGACACAATGGCTTGTGTCCCTGGCTGCTGAAACCCCATGTCCCTCTCCATATAAATAGCGGATATCTTGTTTTAGCGCCATTTTGACACTGTAAGGCTACTTTCAGATTAGCGTACTGAGAAGCGCAGGGCCGACGCTAAGCCCCGCAACCTGGCCGCGCCTCCTCCGGTCAGCTCCTCCTATGATCACATGACGCTGCATGCGATCAGCGTACGCTATAATTAGCAATGGGTATGCTGGCCGTGTGCTGGTATGATTTTGCAGGCACTTGTGCCCTTTTGGCGCTGTGCCGAGCGCACAAAAATGCAACAGCCCTGCGCTGCGCCTCAGTAAGCTAGTCTGAAAGTAGCCTAACAGCACAGTGAGGCTGCTCTTGACACTGGCATTGTTAACCGCAAGATTTTAGCTAGTTAGGCGGTTATATGTCAGTCAGAAAGTGTAGCAAACTACTGTCCAGTGTGGCTGTTAAATTTACCTTCCAGCATTTTTTTTCCTTTTTAGACAATACTGAGGTCCACAAAGAAAGCCAGCAGGGCACGTGTTGTGTACTGCTTCTATTGTGCTCCATGCACAAGTATAGCATTCTAATTCACATGTAGCTAGTGAAAAAGTAAACAGCCTACTGTATCCCAGCTTGTCATTTAGTGCTGTGTTGATATAAAACTGTCTGGAGACCTAAGGCACATAAAAAAAATTATATTTTTTTCTATTGCTAAATGTGAAACAGCCTACTGTATCCTACATTGCCATTTTGTGGCGGTGATATGAACCTGACTGCAGACCTAAGGCACATTAAAAAAAATTATTATTTTTCAGTTGCAGAAATGTTAGACAGCCTGCCATATCACACTTTGTTATTTGGTTGTGTTGAAATTAAGCTGTAGAGGCCTGATCCATAAGCCACAAAAAATTCTTCTGTTATTAACGTCATATAGTAAAGGACTAGAGTTGAGCGACTTTTGGTTTTTTAGGGTCTCGTTTCGTTTCGTGAAACCCGACTTTTCCAAAAGTCGGGTCGAGCAAGATCGTCCGATTATAGGGAAAAGTCGGGGTCGTCCAGAAACACGAAACCCAATGTAAGTCAATGGGGAATAAAAGTCGGCAGTGAGAGGAGGACAGGAAATACACCTACAGTGCCCATTTGAATGCCAAAAGCATCAATTCTTCTTACTTAAGCTTGTCAACCTTAATTAACTTCATAATACAAGTTACGCACTGAAAAATGGGGGTTATTTGGCTAAATTTGTGGGGGGGGGGACTGGCTGCAGGTTTTCATGTGCCCTGGGCGAAAGAGCGCCCCTTTAACACATACCACAACTCATCATGCTCCGATACGGCAGAGAAATAGCGGTATAGTACAATGAAAAATACCTCACTTTTTACATCTCATGACGAGGCCCATCTATTTCTCCATACAAAATCATTGGTCCCATATAATGTTTGAAACAGTATATGATGAGCTCCACATAATGCTACAGTATATGTTGGTCCCCATGGATGAAGCTCCACTGTCTTATGGGCCCAAATAATGCTCCAAACATAATGGGCCCCATTTCTAATGCTCTAGTGTATAATGGGCCCTGTAAATGCTGCTCAAGTGTCTGATGTCCACCTTTGGAATGTTCCAGTGTATGGTGGGCCCCATCTATCATTCTCCAGAGTATAGTGCTCCCCAAAAATTGCTGTCCCAACATTGAAAACAATCAAATAAGTCTCCTCGCTAGGGAATCCCTGTACTTGTCTGGACAGGTGCTGTAGCTTGCTTAACAGCTCGCCAGCCGTTCTCACGCCCAGTATGGATTGCACGTGATTGCACAAAGGTTAGAAAGGGTACCGTATCCCTGGATAACATGTATGGATAGCGTACACATTCAAAATATATGTCTATACAGCATGAGGCAGGCTCAGACGGTGTTAGGCCCAGTATGGATTGCACGTCATTGCACAAAGGTTAGAAAGGGTACCGTATCCCCGGATAACATGTATGGATAGCGTACACATTCAAAATATATGTCTATACAGCATGAGGCAGGCTCAGACGGTGTTAGGCCCAGTATGGATTGCACGTCATTGCACAAAGGTTAGAAAGGGTACCGTATCCCCGGATAACATGTATGGATAGCGTACACATTCAAAATATATGTCTATACAGCATGAGGCAGGCTCAGACGGTGTTAGGCCCAGTATGGATTGCACGTCATTGCACAAAGGTTAGAAAGGGTACCGTATCCCCGGATAACATGTATGGATAGCGTACACATTCAAAATATATGTCTATACAGCATGAGGCAGGCTCAGACGGTGTTAGGCCCAGTATGGATTGCACGTCATTGCACAAAGGTTAGAAGGGGTACCGTATCCCCGGATAACATGTATGGATAGCGTACACATTCAAAATATATGTCTATACAGCATGAGGCAGGCTCAGACGGTGTTAGGCCCAGTATGGATTGCACGTCATTGCACAAAGGTTAGAAAGGGTACCGTATCCCCGGATAACATGTATGGATAGCGTACACATTCAAAATATATGTCTATACAGCATGAGGCAGGCTCAGACGGTGTTAGGCCCAGTATGGATTGCACGTCATTGCACAAAGGTTAGAAAGGGTACCGTATCCCCGGATAACATGTATGGATAGCGTACACATTCAAAATATATGTCTATACAGCATGAGGCAGGCTCAGACGGTGTTAGGCCCAGTATGGATTGCACGTCATTGCACAAAGGTTAGAAAGAGTACCGTATCCCCGGATAACATGTATGGATAGCGTACACATTCAAAATATATGTCTATACAGCATGAGGCAGGCTCAGACGGTGTTAGGCCCAGTATGGATTGCACGTCATTGCACAAAGGTTAGAAAGGGTACCGTATCCCCGGATAACATGTATGGATAGCGTACACATTCAAAATATATGTCTATACAGCATGAGGCAGGCTCAGACGGTGTTAGGCCCAGTATGGATTGCACGTCATTGCACAAAGGTTAGAAGGGGTACCGTATCCCCGGATAACATGTATGGATAGCGTACACATTCAAAATATATGTCTATACAGCATGAGGCAGGCTCAGACGGTGTTAGGCCCAGTATGGATTGCACGTCATTGCACAAAGGTTAGAAAGGGTACCGTATCCCCGGATAACATGTATGGATAGCGTACACATTAAAAATATATGTCTATACAGCATGAGGCAGGCTCAGACGGTGTTAGGCCCAGTATGGATTGCACGTCATTGCACAAAGGTTAGAAGGGGTACCGTATCCCCGGATAACATGTATGGATAGCGTACACATTCAAAATATATGTCTATACAGCATGAGGCAGGCTCAGACGGTGTTAGGCCCAGTATGGATTGCACGTCATTGCACAAAGGTTAGAAGGGGTACCGTATCCCCGGATAACATGTATGGATAGCATACACATTCAAAATATATGTCTATACAGCATGAGGCAGGCTCAGACGGTGTTAGGCCCAGTATGGATTGCACGTCTTTGCACAAAGGTTAGAAAGGGTACCGTATCCCCGGATAACATGTATGGATAGCGTACACATTCAAAATATATGTCTATACAGCATGAGGCAGGCTCAGACGGTGTTAGGCCCAGTATGGATTGCACGTCATTGCACAAAGGTTAGAAGGGGTACCGTATCCCCGGATAACATGTATGGATAGCGTACACATTCAAAATATATGTCTATACAGCATGAGGCAGGCTCAGACGGTGTTAGGCCCAGTATGGATTGCACGTCATTGCACAAAGGTTAGAAAGGGTACCGTATCCCTGGATAACATGTATGGATAGCGTACACATTCAAAATATATGTCTCAGGAGGCAGGCTCAGACGGTGTCAGGCACAGTATGGATTTGACGGCCCAGATTACACAGCGGAGTAATCAGTGTCATACAGTAGGGGACCTGATTTTAAAATTGTTTGTAGCATAACTTCTTTCTCATACAGGCCTCATTCCCACTCAAACAATTATTTTTTTATGTGACTAACATGATACAGCATGCCATATTTCAACTTTGAATTTACTGTCCCTGAAATTCAGCTTTTTTCAGAGGTGGTGAAGAGTTTAAAATCTAATTTTTTGTTGCTAATACTGTGCTCCTACCACAGTATCTGAGCAACATGACTGGGAAAAAGCGAGGCCGTGGTGGAAGGGAAATTAGGTTTAGTGTTCAAGGTGTACGTGTGGTAGGAGGTAATGTTTGTGAAAGCACTAGTGAACCAACGTCACCTTCTATGCAAAGACAACTGACAACTTATATTACTAGACAGGCTACACCACTACCTTTCTTTGGCAGACACACAGCGGTACGCTTTGTCAATGATGCCCAGAAAGTGCATATACTTGAGTGCATGGCAATTGTAGCTTCAAGTGGCCTCTCCTCCTCTTCCTCCACCTCAACATCACACCCAGAACAGTCCACAGAGGTGGCACCCAAATTACCCTTGCTTTCCCCCATGTCCCAACTATGCAACCATTCAATTGACTGTACAGAACCACAGATGGGTGAGCCTGAAGAGCTGTTCACACATTGTATGCCATGTTCATCAGAAATGTATTCAAAACCTTTGCAGAGTCAAGAGGAGGAAATCTATACCGATGCCCAAAATTTTTAGCTTGGATCCGGGTAAGACGGAGTAAGGTCCAAACAGCATCCTGACCCTTGTCATCAGACGGTAACCCCTGGGGGGAGGTGATCCTGATGAGACTCAGATATCTGAGGCTCAGGTGGACTGTACTGTGCTGTCAGGGCAAGAAGAGGAGGAGGGTGACTCCAATGACGAGGAATGTGATAACACAGAGGATGATGATGATGACTGAGGTGTTAGATCTCAGTTGGTGTGAACTGTAGCGATACTAATGGCCGTATAGTTAATGGGAGGTATGTATCACAGGGATGGCAGCTCCCTGTGATATTGCCCTGAGTGTTTTTTCTTAAGTGTATGTAAGTTCTAAGTAATTTTTGTTCACATTTGGATCCAGGCTATTGGTAGCTCTGAGAGTTGGAAGGGTCGTGCTACCCATTTACCTCACTCCATGGTGCAGTGGTGAATCGATCCGGTGTGAAGAGACTGAGGATTCCGGCTGATGACGAGGTCCAGGTCATGGGTGAAGATGGAATGGTTCCATTCCTTGTTGTCTGGTCCATCGAGGGTCTTGGAAATATCAGGATGTTCCTCGGGTATTACGTGGCATACCTAAAAGAAATTGAGCAGCTAAGACGTGAGAGGAAGCAGATCAATAAAGAGCTGCAGAAAATGGGAAGAAGATGGCCGCCACCTTCAACTCGTGGTATGGAGAGACAAAGAGGTTTTCTAAAGACTGGAATTTCTCAAGCTGAAGCTAGCAGAGGACATAGAGACAAATGAAACAACTGCTTTCTGGGAAATATGGACCATGGGAGAAATGGCCAGCAGAGAGATAACAGAAGGAGGCCTGATGGAAGATGTAGAAGTGGTGACGCCTCAGTTAGCTCAGGGCTGAGTGACCTAGGTGGGAGACACGGTAGAAGACGTGGTGACAAAGAGTCAGACCAGTCAAGAGGTATAGGTGCAAGGGAATTGCAACACCGTATTGACCCCTGGGGATGCGGGTGGTCTAACAAGGGGTCATCTCGATCAAAGGACGTGACAGAGACGGATGACGAATATCTACAAAAGGGTTCAGTAGTAGGGCCTAACTTAGGCAGATCAGTTAACTGTCATGGATGACAGAGAAGGGTCTCTGATAAGGTAAGAGAAAATGCCCCATGGCTTTAGGCAGAGGGGGGAGGTATGTAGCAATACTAATGGCTGTATAGTTAATGGGAGGTATGTATCACAGGGGTTAAAGCTCCCTGTGATGTAGCCTGGAGTGTTTTTTCTTAATTGTACATAAGTTCTAAGTAGTTTTTGTTCACATTTGGGTCCGGGCTATGGGTAGCTCTGAGTGTTGGAAGGGTCATGCTACCCATTTACCTTGCTCTGTGATGAGTGGGGGCTCACTGTACCCCATTTTGCCTGAAGGTATGTGTGTGGTTATGAATTTTGAGGCCCTGTGATGAGGTCATGATCATGTGACTAGCCATGTGATACGTAACTGGGAGTGATTACAGCTAAGGAAAGTGTGTTGCACATGTGAGAGTGTGTGTTGGGAGTCTGTCAGCCTGGACAGAGCCTGGACATGTTTCCAGGCTGGACGTTGCATAGCCTGAGGAAGCATTGCTGGCGAGTCTGAGCCAGAGGCATAGATGGTCTTGAAAACCGTGAGTTATGCTGTCCGGGGTCAGTGAGAGAGATTTATGGGATACCTCTGCGGATAAGAGGGATCCAAGAACCTGCATGGTAATAGAAAGGAGTCCGTGTTATGGTGACCAGGGTCTGTGAGAGACTGTGTTCATTTTGGTAAAGCTTAATGTGTAACAGACAGTGTAAAGGCTGCTGCATACTGGTGAATAATAAACTGAATGGACTTATTTTTACCCTAAGTGTGCCAGAGTTTACCTCCAAGACCTGCAAAGTGAGTAATCCCCATCCACAGGCAGTGTGGAACAGTACAGAACACAGAGGCACACAGCTGAGTAGATCATCTGAAGAGGAAGACAAGGAGTCTCCGCTGAACCTGCATCCAGGGAATTTCATGTCCAATAATGGTGCAAACCTGGTGGCGGACCTAGCACATAAGCTGTGTGCTCATTTCCACAGTTCGCACCCCTCTGGTCATCTGCTTGCATTGATCTAGAGGTCTTTGTTCATGCCAGTTAACAGGTTGATATGCGATGTGCCAACAGAGTGGAATTACCCTCTAAACATGTTGCAGCCACTGTGGCAGCAGCAACGAGCCCTGATGCAGTATGGTGCATATTACGTTTACAGAGTGGGCACAGATTAAGGATCTCTGCACCCTTCTGCACAGTTTGGAAATGGCTACTAAGATGGTTAGTGATAATGACACCATCATCAGCATCACTATTCCAGTCATCTATATACTGGAGCAGACTTTGAATTGCCTGCAGAGGAGATGGTGGTCCCAGAAGAAGAGGAGGAAGCAGAGGAGGATGTCTTTAAGTTCAAAACTGTCGTCACACCATCGGGTGCCAAGGGACGGTGGAATACTGCAATCAAGGGAGGCTGGTGATAACAGACAAACTTATGGAAGGTGCAAGATCCGAAAAACAAATGGAGGAGGAAGAGGTGATGGGCGAGCAACTGTCAGTTGAAGAGAATAATCCTCCCTTCTCTGTTTTTCATGGTTGGTGGGAGGGGACGGAAGAATCAAGCCTCATTGTTACCCAGCCACCAACACAGCATGGGCTTGGACCTCATGATAGAGCCCGAAATATGAGTGCCTTCTTGCTGCACTATCTGCAACATGATCCCCGAATAGTTATGATTAGGAATAATGCTGACTAATGGATTGTCACTTTGTTAGATCCACATTATAAAACCAAATTTTGCCAGATGATTCCTGCCCGAAAAAGGGACCCACAAATTCTGGAGTATCAAAACACACTTTTACATAACCTTAAGAGATCTTTTCCTAAGACAGTATTGAAGCACACAGTTTGCATCGCAGCTGTAGACTTCCAACATCCGGCATGTCATTTTGTCAATGCCAAAACATTAGCCGCAGCAGAAGTGGTGGAAGTGGAAGAAGCAATTTCTGTGAGTCCTTTGACACTTTTTTTTAGACCAACTCGTGCACCAGCACAAGAGAGTTCAAGTCTTACACGTGGTGAACGAATGGGGAGGATGGTGCAAGAGTATCTAGAACTAAATACCAATACCATCAGGGAGGATTTGAACCCTTTCACATTTTGGTCTTCCAAAATTGATGAGTGGCCTGAGTTTGCCTCACACGCCTTGGAGGTTTTATCGTGCTCGGCAGCCAGTGTTCTCTCAGAACGTGTCTTCAGCACTTCTGGTGGTGTCCTGACGGATAAGCGCAGACATCTGTCCAATGAAAGTGTAGACCGCCTAACTTTCATTAAGATGAACAAGCCATGGATCTCCAAGGACTTTTGCACCCGAATCGCAGACTGTACAGACTAGGTGATATTGCATTTTTTAGTGTGCTGCATTAATGTTAAGTAACTGCAATCTATGATATCTTTAGTGTGGCTTCTGTGCCTGCTGTGGCGGCTGCTGCTGCTGCTGATGTTAACACAAATTTGTAGAAATGTGAACAGCATGGTTGGTCTACATCTGCTGGGTTAGATGTAGTGGAAGACGTCTCGGTCCCAATTATATTATTTCTATTCTCGTGACAGTTATTCCACTTTGGTGGTGTCAGGCACTGAGTTTTAAAAATATGAACACTTCTGGTTGGGTGTCCATCTACTGGATTGGGTCCCTATTAAACTATTTCTACTGTGGTGAAATTGATGCCAGTTCTGTGGTGTAAGGCCCTCATTTCTTTAAATGTGAACACTCCTGGTTGGGTGTCCATCTGCTGTTGGGTGTAGTGGAAGAACTGCCAATCCCTATTATACTGTTTCTACTGTGGTGAAATTGATGCCACTTCTGTGGTGTCTGCCAGTAATTTTTGGAAATGTGAACACCCCTGGTTGGGTCTCCATCATGCATGTTGCCTGTAGCAGTAGGCCTCCGAGACCGTCAGGCCTTCACTTCCTTGCACTCAACTACTCATGTTACTATCCTTAAATTTTTCTGACAATGGTACTCTAGAAAACTGATATTTATGCCACCGGAGTGTGGTTCAGCATGAAAGCAGGCAGAGGTGTTGCATGTGGTATCAGGGCTCCCAGCAAAGGGGCCCTACACCTATCCTTCACCCAACTCGTCTTATGATGACGTTCAATTGAAGGCTGTACATGCTGTCCCAAACCCTGATACCTCATGCCTAGCTGATTGCTGCAGTTCCATGCTGCAATTTGTACTGTGGGTAAATTGAGGCCACATTGAAATATTCGCTCATCTCTATCGAGGAATATCAATACATGACAACTTGAACAGAATGTGTATGAGACCCTCCTTTTGTGTCTAACACAGGGTGTATCTCAGTCCCTTGTTTTAGGGATTTCTTGCTTCCTTCATAAATAAAACTGAAATTTGCTATTTTTTAATAAAAAATCAATTTAGGTTTACTTAAATTATAATTTTTTAAAAAATTATTTTTAAATTTTGTCATATAAACAAGTCAATATACAGGAAAAAATGTTTCTTAACTTTATTTTTAACTGTAAAATGCTATTTCTCGTTGGTTTGGAATGTTTGTCAGTCCTTACAGTGGAGTTAAAAATGTGACACCATTGTTCTCTGCAGTGATGTTGGAGTCAGAGATGCTTAGAGGGGTCATTCCCATGCTATTTTCCTTCCATTCAGCACTTTTCCATTATACTCAAAAGGGGCATTTTAGTGCTCGCTCATCTCTAATGATCACCATGATTTACATATAATATAATAATATATATATAAACATTTTATTCATGATAAGTACAGCCAAATTTTCTGTTCCAAGATGATGATATGTAAAAACTTTCTGTTCCAAGATAGTAAGTACAATATAATGGCACTTTGGCAGAGTCTCAAGATACCATACTTAGACAAATAAGGCTTATGTTGTGACAACATATAAACATTTCTGACAGCTCCCTTTAAATTATGCCAGACTTGCTGTAGGATGTATTTTTCAAACATGCAACTGATTTAGAGCATGGATCTGGCTGTAAGTCAGGATTCAGCTGGACTTTGTCAAGGACACTTGAAAGAAAAGTATTTAGCATTTTATAGCTTGCTTCACTATTACTTCTTAACTGTCTCTAAAGTTGAAGTAAATTAGGCATTGCCAATATTTTTGTTGTATGTGCCAAAATGAATACTCAAACAGGTGGTCCAGAATTTCAGAGCTCCATACAGTCAAAAACCCTGGTCCCATGTCCAATCCATCACACCTGTTTAAGCTGTCAAATTTGATATACAATAAAAATGATACTGTGGCACAATGTTAGGCTGAGTGCCAGCGATGAGTTTTCGGTGAGTTTTTGACATTGCTTATTTTCTCTGCACCAAAAATGCAGTGTTTTACAGTTCCAGCACAGTGGATAGGATTTAAAGAAATCTCATGCCCTCTGTGTTTCATTAGGCCGGTTTCACACGTCCATTTATTTCCAGTACCAGAAAAAACGGTACCAGAGATATCCATGTCGGTGTATGTAATACTTGCAGGCGGCACACGGAGGGCTGCGGGTTAGAAGCACTACAATAAGCTCTGATCCCCGATGGAGGGTGCTGAAGATGGCTCTCATCATTCTCCCTGCTCTGCTAGTGATTGGCACGAGCAGAAGAGAGTGATGAGAGTTATAATAAAGTCAGAATGATGACAGCAGATGGGAGCTTTTGGTACTATTACTCCCATCATCCGAGACCTGCTGCCGCTAATAACAGTGACAGAAGGAGTGGATGATCGGGGTATTCCACACCCGCTGCCAGTGCTATAGCTAAATAAATGAATGAAAAACCTGACATGGGTTCCCCTCTTATTTTCTTTAACCAACCAGGCAAAACTCTCAGCTGGGGGCTGCAACCCTCAGCTGTCAGCTTCAGCAAGGTTGGTTATCAAGAATTGAGGAATCTCCACGCTGTTTTTTTTAATTATTAAAATAATTTAAAAAAACAGCATTAGGTCCTCCCCATTTTTGACCACCAGCCTGGCTAAAGCTGACAGCTGGGGGCTGAAATTCTCAGGCTGGTAAGGGCCATTGATATAGGCCCCTCAGCCTAAAAATAGCAGCCTACAGCTGCCCAGAAAAGGCTCTTCCCACTTGCCCTGTAGCGGTTGCAAGTGGGGTAATAGTTGGGAGGGTTGATGACACCTTTGTATGGTCAGGTGACATCAAGCCCCAAGGCTAGTAATGGAAAGGCATCAATAAGACTAACCCCATAGTCACAATGTAAGAAACCACAGATACCCATAATAAAGTCCTTTAATTGAAAAATAATACACTCCTTTACTAATCTCAATTAAACCATACTTACAACCTCGCCTAATTCCACCGAAGCCCTCGATCTCCTGTAATAAAAATAGAATAAAAAAATAATAATATACCATACCTGTTGGTCGTTCTGTCCCACGCCATAATCCAAGTCTGGGGGCTAAATAGTTTTCAACCTCGACGGTGCCAAGAAGCGACCATCCCGGCTGAAAACCACTGGTGAATGAGATGCTGCAAGGGCAGCCTCAGTGACGTCACTGAAGCTGCATTCCCAGCCAGTCTGAACTGCAGTGACCTCAGGACCATGGGAAAATGCCAGTGATGAGGTCACCGCAGTTCAAGGTCAGTGTTTTCACAGCAGATCACCGTGAAAAATTCTCACGGTGATCTGCTGTGAAGACACTGACCTTGAATTGTGGTGACCTCATCACTGACATTTTCCCATGGTCTTGAGGTCACCGCAGTTCAGGTCGGCTGGGAACCTCGATGATATCACCGCTGGTTAATGATGCTGCAATCTCCCTTGCTCTGCTGAGAATGTTGAGAGCCGTCTTCCACACATGCCACCTGGGATCAGCACTTACGGTGCCGATGCATGTCACACGGATGACATCAATGTGTGTTCTCCGTGTGCGGGACATTTTGCCACCCGTGCTGACAGTAAAAATGGACATGTCTACGTGTGGGGCACATGGACACACGGTCCGTGGAAACACACTGACATGCACAGACCCATTTATATGTGTCAGTGTCTTCGGTACGTGTGAAAACTGTCACCACATGTACCGGAGACATGGTTGTGTGAAAGAGGCCTTATACTCAGCGTAAACAGAATTGTGGTGCGTGTTCAAAATCCACAGGAGAAAATGAACAATAGAATTTGCTTTGCAATTTTTACTAAACGTGGCAACTTCCGATATGTAGTTGAATACTACTGTTCGAGCACATAGTAAGGCTCAGAAGGGAAGGAGTGATGGTTTTAGAATACAGCTTTTGTTTGAATAGATTGTGGGTGGCACTAGCAGAGCCCCTGAGGTGCTAGAAGAACAGCATAAACGCAAGTAACCACTTTTTTGATACCTCATTCCTCAAGGAATGCAAGTATTTGAAACCAACAGGTGCATCACATAATTTTATATTATTGGAAATAATAAATTCCATTACTGCTGCAATTTTTTTATTTTCACAAGGGCAAAAAGTGGTGATACCTCTTATGTTGTCAGAAACTACTGTTTGATCGCATGACAGATCTTACAATGAAGGAGTGTTATTTGTCATTTGGAGCACAGATTTTATTGGAATAGTTTGCCGGTACCATTTACAGAGCACCTAATGTGTCAGAATATCCGAAAACTTCCAAAAGACCTAATTTTGGCTATTACACCTCTGAATTCATCTATGGCTACAAAAACTATTTTGGCCAATAGGTGTTTAATAATGATGAGTGAATATGCTGGTAACTACTCATTACTCGCTCGAGCATCAGTGTGCTCATTATTCGGAAAGTAGATTATTCAAAATCTACTTTCCGAATAATGAGATCGAGAGCTCCAGTCCATGCCTAGCATGTTTGGTGCTTTTTTAGACAGCCAATAAACATGTGGGAATTGCCTGCCAATCACTATAATGCCATAGCCATCTTGGTTGCATAGCGCCATCAGGTCTATAAAAGACCCATGATGCTATGCTTGTCACACTGTACTTCAGAAACAAGCAGAGCGGGAATGTGTGCTGGTGAAAGAGGGACAGAATTGTAGCTGCATATTAGGCAGGGATTCAACCACATTTATAGTTCTTTTAACTACAAAAACAGCCCTTCATGGGGCTAGTGATAATCAATAGTAATACTTCTGTTAGCAGCACTTAGGGAGAGATTGTGCTGAAGGGATCGTGTAGGACAGGATAGGGTGTATTGCACATCTTTTATGCTGCAGACTGCAACTCATACCAAAATCCCTCTTCAGGGCTAATATACTTTTTACTCTTAATCCTGCAAATTGTTCTGAGTAGGGAAATATTCTTCACCATTTTTACTGCGGCAGTTGTGCATCAAAAGCATACAGCAAGACTTGGTTGGATCTCAATAGCATTGATAAATTGATACTGCAGTGTAAGAAGTCCATAAATTTTTTTCAGGAGTGAAATTTAATACAGCATTTATCATGCACCAGTTGAAAAAAAAAAAAACTTTGTTGGTTAGAAAAAACATCTCTATATTTATACTGCAGTGTAAGATGTCCAGCTGAGGTGGGCCAGTTTTCCTGCGATAGTAATACTGCAATATTTCTCAACACAGATATATGATATGTAATTTAAAATGGGCAATGTGCGTGCTAAGGGATGCCAATTCCCTGACATGATGTAGGCAAACTTGCCTACCACCCTGCACCTGCTGTTGCACACTTGCAACCACCGTCAGTAACCACATCCACGTCCTTGTCCAAGTGCAGCATTCAGTTGTCCCAAACCCAGTCCTTGGAAGGCAAGTGTAAATACTCAGCCACCCACCCACAGGCCACAGACGGAGGCTTTCCACAACCTCATAGTGATGGCCCTTCCCTTGGTAGTCGATTCCCAGCCACCACTATTTCTACAGGTGTGCAGTCACCGCCTTATGCAAGCATGTTTCCCATAACACCAGCCATGCCCTAAACAATGCTGTTACTGGGAAGGTCCACTTAACCACGGACACCTGGACATGTGCTTGTGGCCAGGGATGCTACATTCCACTGACAGCACACTCGGTGAGCATTGTTGAAGCAGGGACCAGGCGGACTCTGGGACAGAACATGTGCTACCAGGATTGTGGGCCCTGTTTCAAATAGGGTTGCTCCCACCTTCTACAGCAGTTCCTACACCTCCTCTTCCTCACCCTCCATCTCATCTCACAAAAGTCAACATCAGTCACAAGCTGGAAGCACAACATGCGGCATCATGCTCTGCTGAAGCTTATCTGCTTAGGTGACAAAATGCACACTGCCGTGGAGTTGTTGAAAGGTCCAACAGACCATACTGATATGTAACTCTCGCCCCTGAACCTACAAACTTGCATGGTTGTGTGTGACAATGGCCTTAACTTGGTGACAGCTCTGAAGCTTGGCAACCTCACACAAATTCTATGCCTGGCCCACATACTCAACTTCATGGTACAGTGGTTTTTCAAAACCTACCCAGATCTGCCTGAGTTATTTGTGAAAGTATGTCACGTGTGTGCCCATTTCCTGAAGTCACCTACAACTGTCGCCAGCCTGGCAGTGCTGCAGCAATGTTTGCAACTTCCAGCTCACCGACTGGTGTGCGATGTTCAAAAATATTTCGGTAGTAATTTACTCCTCCATACACTATTATGTGCTCTGAGGTACAGAGCACAGGTACATAAATGGTATATAACTCTCCAAAAAAGCATTGAAAAATGTGTCTGTATTCAATTAGTCATCAATACAGTTTAACGCAGTTATTGTTAAATTATGGTGCTATCTAAAATAATTTTTTTTCTGAATTTAATTAGTCATCCACAAAGTTTAACGTGCTTTGTGCGAAATCACAGTGGGTTAAAAAATTTTAAAAATGCTTGGCCCGGTACAGTTCACAAAATATTTTTGTTCCAAATATCAACTATTGTCATATATACTGAACAACCCGTTCATGTGAAATTTTGGTCCCTCAGTACTCGGTCCCCAGCCATCACTATTTCTCCCATTGTGGCAACATAACCCATACCCTAGATTACTGGGATTGCCTTCTTGGAGGAGGAGGAGCGCCGAGGAGATGGCTGCTCTGGCATGAGGCTCCTGAGTTTTTTAGTTTTTTATCCCGTTTAATTGTTAATTCTCCCTTTGGAGCACTCACCATTGCGTAGCTACAGGATTCGGCAGAGCTGGGAGTAGTGTGGAGACTGCGATCAGCTGGGACCGGTGTCTTTCTGTCCTCGTGGAGCTCCGTGCCTGGATTCAGCTGGGAGAGAGTGAAGCTGCTGGCTTCCTGCCAACTTTCCTACAACTTGTACCCATTTCCAGCAAGCAGATGATCCCAGGATAGGAAACCTGGTGGAGTGTGCGGTGCTGGAGTTGTTCTGGAGATCTTGTCGTCCACGTGGAGCTGTAGGGCTACAGGATTCGGCAGAGCTGGGAGTAGTGTGGAGACTGCGACCAGCTGGGACCGGTGTCTTTCTGTCCTCGTGGAGCTCCGTGCCTGGTTTCAGCTGGGAGAGAGTGAAACTGCTGGCTGCCTGCCAACTTTCCTACAACTTGTACCCATTTCCAGCATGCAGATGATCCCGGGATAGGAAAGCTGGTGGAGTGTGCGGTGCTGGAGATGTTCTGGAGATCTTGTGGTCCAGGTGGAGCTGAAGGGGTGAGCTGGGCAGGTTTGGACTGACTGTTGGCGTGTCCCCTGATGTCCCTGTCTTGTTGCACCCATGCCCTCCCCCCCAGCAGTGCTGGGAGCACCCTTTATGGAAAGTTGTACATTTATCTCTGCTAAGCTAAGACTGTTCAGTCTTTATAGCTACAAGCTGAGTGTAATCATGTCCACTGCACTCTGTAAACCTACTCTTATGATTTCAAGGGACGATTTATTATTCTGGAATCATCCGCAATTTCTCATGGACTCCCCTTCTTGGAGCATGATTGCTAATTCAACAATTGAGTACATACAATCCATTACTTCTGTGAAACCTGTAGAGGTGTACTGCAAGAGAGGTAGGAGAGGAGGCGTCCTGGCACGCCTTCGGAGGAGAGGGTTCAGAACAGCTCTTCCTTCACTCCACTTGGCTAATGTCCGTTCCTTATCTAACAAAATGGAGGATCTGAGCTTACTTTGTAACATGAGATCTGATATGGCCAATTCAGCTGCTCTTTGTTTTACTGAGACCTGGTTGAATGAGACCATCCCTGATTGTAGTCTGGATCTACCTGGTTTTGTTATCTACAGAGCTGACCGTGATTGTGTAGCTTCAGGTAAACAAAGGGGGGGTGGGGTATGTCTCTACATCAACACTAGCTGGTGCTGTGATGTTAACATACTGGGAAAAGGTTGCTCTCCAGATCTAGAGTACCTTGCACTCATTTGTAGACCATTTTACTCTCCAAGAGAGTTTTCATCTATGGTTCTGGTTGCAGTATATATTCCCCCTCAAGCATCTGTTAAAGCTGCTATTGGTGAATTAGCTTGCAAAATATCAGAATGGGAGAAAGGATCTCCAGAAGCATTTGTGATCATAATGGGGGACTTTAACAAAGGAAAACTCAACCTGGATCTCCCCAAATTTACTCAACATATAAACTGCTTCACGAGAGAGAACAATACGCTTGATCACTGCTATACAGTCATAAAAGGGGCCTACAGGGCAGTGAGGAGAGCAGCAGTGGGCTTTTCAGATCATTGTCTAATTCATTTAATTCCAGCCTACAGGCAAAGGTTGAAAACATCCAAACCTACAGTTTATACAAAGAAGACATGGTCTGAGGAGGCAAAATTGCAACTACAAGCATGCTTTGAATGCACGGACTGGGAGGTATTCCAGGAAACATGCTCGGGTCTGGATGAATGGGTTGATGCAGTGTCCTCATATATCCGTTTTCGTGAAGACACGTTTATTCCATCCAAATCTGTCCACTTTCGGGGAAACAACAAGCCGTGGTTTACAAATAAAGTCAGGTTGATCCGTAAGAGAAAAGAGGAGGCTTATAAAGCAGGCGATATTACTGAATTCAAGAAACTTAGGAATTCGCTATCTAAAGAGATCAAGTTAGCCAAACACGAGTATGCAAAGATTCTGGAGGAAAGGTTCTCATCAAAAGATACTAGATCTGCATGGAGAGGATTAAGAGAGGTCACCAATTATAAAAGCCACCCCACTATAGTGAACCCCAGCAGAAGTCTGGCAGCAGAGTTAAATGAATTCTACTGCAGATTTGAGGCAAGCTCTACACACAGTGGCTATTCATCTCTAAGCTCCTCAGTCTGTTCATATAAAGATCATTCATTGTGCAACACCCAAGTAGTGATCTCCGAGGCAGAGGTGATACGCATCCTAAAGGGACTTAAGGTCAAAAAGGCACCTGGCCCTCATGGTGTATCTCCAATGTGTCTGAAAGTATGTGCTACCCAGCTTGCCCCTATACTGACAAATATATACAATGTGTCACTGAAAGAGTGCGTTGTACCTCAGTGTTGGAAAAATTCCACAATTATCCCTGTCCCCAAGAAAGTGGGATCCTCTGAGTTGAACGACTATAGACCAGTAGCACTCACATCTGTAGCTATGAAAGTCTTCGAAAGAATTATGATGTCCCACCTGATAAAATTGACGCAGAAGCTATGGGACCCGCTTCAGTTTGCCTATAAGGAGAATCGTTCGGCAAACGACACTGTCAATCTGGCACTGAAGTACATTTTGGATCATACAGATGAACGGCACTCATATGTCCGGATTCTTTTCATGGACTTTAGCTCAGCGTTCAATACCATTGATCCGAATTTACTTCATAAGAAAATGGTAGCTCTTGGAGGCCCTCTCAACTTATGCTTGTGGATTTATAACTTCCTGACAGCCAGGATACAGAGTGTAAAAGTTGGGCCATTCACTTGGTCACAAACATCGGGGCACCTCAGGGGTGTGTTTTGTCCCCGTTACTGTTTTCTCTCTATACGAATGATTGCATCTCTTCAGCAGACTCAGTAAAAATCTTGAAATTTGCCGATGATTAGAGTTGAGCGATACCGTCCGATACTTCAAAGTATCGGATCGGAATGGATCGGCCGATCTTAAAAAAAAGTATCGGTATCGCCGATTCCGATACCGGAAGTCCCATTCAAGTCTATGGGACTTCCGGTATCGGAATAAGAAAAACCCTGTTTTTGCCTTGTACAGCCTCTCTGGGGTCTGTACGGGCCTTTCGGGGGGCTGTGCCGGCCTGCCAGGGAGTCTGTGCAGGCTCCAGTGGTCTGTGTCGGCCTGCCGGGGGGCTGTGCCGGCCTGCCGGTGGTCTGTGCAGGCTCCGGTGGGCTGTGCCGGCCTGCCGGGGGGCTGTGCCGGCCTGCCGGTGGTCTGTGCAGGCTCCGGTGGGCTGTGCCGGCCTGCCGGGGGGCTGTGCCGGCCTCCCGGTGGTCTGTGCAGGCTTCGGGGGTATGTGCAGGCATCGTCCGATGGGACTACAAGTCCCATCGGGCGATGCCTGCTACCATGACAGTGATTGACACATTAGCCAATGATGGGACAGTAGTAGTCCCATCATCCGGCTAATGTGTTGAATGTAAAAAAAAAAAAAAATAAAAAAAAAAAATTACATGCTACATACATGCTACATACATACAACATGCATACTACATACATGCTACATTCATACTACATACTACATACATGCTACATTCATACTACATATATACTACATGCAACATACATACTACATATATACTACATGCATGCAACATGCATACTACATATATACTACATGCAACATACATACTACATATATACTACATGCATGCAACATGCATACTACATATATACTACATGCTACATACATACTACATATATGCTACATACATACTACATATATACTACATGCATGCTACATACATACTGCATGCTACATACATACTACATGCTACATACATACTACATATATGCTACATACATACTACATATATACTACATGCATGCTACATACATACTGCATGCTACATACATACTACATGCTACATACATACCACATACATACTACATACATACTACATGCATGCTACATGCTACATACATACCACATACATACTACATACATACTACATACATACTACATGCATGCTACATGCATGCTACATGCTACATACATAACACATATATACTACATGCATGCTACATACATACTACATGCTACATACATACCACATACATACTATATACATACTACATACATACTACATGCATGCTACATACATACTACATGCTACATACATACTACATATATACTACATGCATGCTACATACATACTACATGCTACATACATACTACATATATACTACATGCATGCTACATACATACTGCATGCTACATGCATGCTACATACATACTACATACATACTACATGCTACATACATACCACATATATACTACATACATACTACATACAATACATTCATACAATACATACATAGACATACAGTACATATAACATAGAGTAACATACTTACCAATACTTGTCACATTGTTCCCCGAAGCCATTGTCTTTTACGGAATAAATATTAACATAACAAACCACAAAAATACTCACCCACAATCCGAAGCAGTCCACGAGTGTGTCCCACGACGATCTTGGGTAGAGAACTGCAGCATCAGCTGATGCTGCCGTTCTCTACGGGCTGCAGGAATCCAATGACGGAAGGTAGGTATCCTTCCGCACTGTATTCCTCCGCCACTTAAAAAAAAAAAGTCCCTAGTCTCACTTTATGCCATTGCTGCGTGGGAAATTCCCACACAGCAATGGCATAAAGTGAGACTAGGGACTTTTTTTTTTAAGTGGCGGAGGAATACAGTGCGGAAGGATACCTACCTTCCGTCATTGGATTCCTGCAGCCCGTAGAGAACGGCAGCATCAGCTGATGCTGCAGTTCTCTACCCAAGATCGTCGTGGGACACACTCGTGGACTGCTTCGGATCGTGGGTGAGTATTTTTGTGGTTTGTTATGTTAATATTTATTCCGTAAAAGACAATGGCTTCGGGGAACAATGTGACAAGTATTGGTAAGTATGTTACTCTATGTTATATGTACTGTATGTCTATGTATGTATTGTATGAATGTATTGTATGTAGTATGTATGTAGTATATATGTGGTATGTATGTAGCATGTAGTATGTATGTAGTATGTATGTAGCATGTAGTATGTATGTAGTATGTATGTAGCATGCATGTAGCATGCAGTATGTATGTAGCATGCATGTAGTATATATGTAGTATGTATGTAGCATGTAGTATGTATGTAGTATTTATGTGGTATGTATGTAGCATGTAGTATGTATGTAGCATGCATGTAGTATATATGTAGTATGTATGTAGCATGTAGTATGTATGTAGTATTTATGTGGTATGTATGTAGCATGTAGTATGTATGTAGCATGCATGTAGTATGTATGTAGTATGTATGTAGTATATATGTAGTATGTATGTAGCATGTAGTATGTATGTAGCATGCATGTAGTATATATGTAGTATGTATGTAGCATGTAGTATGTATGTAGCATGCATGTAGTATGTATGTAGTATGTATGTAGTATATATGTAGTATGTATGTAGCATGTAGTATGTATGTAGCATGCATGTAGTATATATGTAGTATGTATGTAGCATGTAGTATGTATGTAGCATGCATGTAGTATGTATGTAGTATGTATGTAGTATGTATGTAGCATGTAGTATGTATGTAGCATGCATGTAGTATATATGTAGTATGTATGTAGCATGTAGCATGCATGTAGTATGTATGTAGTATGTATGCAGTATGTATGTAGTATGTATGTAGCATGTAGTATGTATGTAGCATGCATGTAGTATATATGTGTTATGTATGTAGTATGTATGTAGTATGTATGTAGTATGTATGTAGTATGTATGTAGCATGCATGTAGTATGTATGTAGTATATATGTGGTATGTATGTAGTATGTATGTAGCTTGCATGTAGTATGTATGTAGTATATATGTGGTATGTATGTAGTATGTATGTAGTATGTATGTAGCATGCAGTATGTATGTAGCATGCATGTAGTATATATGTAGTATGTATGTAGCATGTAGTATGTATGTAGCATGCATGTAGTATATATGTAGTATGTATGTAGCATGTAGTATGTATGTAGCATGCATGTAGTATGTATGTAGTATGTATGTAGTATTTTTTTTTTTTTATTTAACATTTAACACATTAGCCGGATGATGGGACTACTACTGTCCCATCATTGGCTAATGTGTCAATCACTGTCATGGTAGCAGGCATCGCCAGATGGGACTTATAGTCCCATCGGACGATGCTTGCACAGACCCCCGGACATCAGCACAGCCCCCCGGCAGGCCGGCACAGCACCCCGGCAGGCCGGTACAGACCCCCAAAGGGTGCACAGACCACCGGCAGGCCAGCACAGCCCCCCGGCAGGCCGGTACAGACCCCCACAGGGTGCACAAACCACCGGCAGGCCGTCACAGCCCCCCGGCAGGCCGGTACAGACCCCGGGCAGTCCACACAGCCCCCCAGCAGGCCGGCAGAGACCCCCGGAAGGCCCGAAATGACGGCGCATCATGATGCGCACACACCATGCATCATGATGACGTCATTTCGGCTGTCAATCAACTTTGAACTTCCGATTCCGATGCCGACTTCCGATATTGAAAAAATATCAGAAGTCGGTATCGGAATTCCGATACAGCAAGTATCGGCCGATACCCGATACTTGCGGTATCGGAATGCTCAACACTACCGATGATATGACACTGATTGGTCTCATCAGGGGAAATGCTGAAGACTTGTATCCGAATGAGGTGGAAAGAATATGTGACTGGTGTAAAGCCAATAATCTTGTACTCAACACTAAAAAAACTGCTGAGATGGTTGTGGATTTTAAGAAAGATCAACATGAGATACTTCCAATCTACATCCATGACGAAGTGGTTCTTAGGGTCACAGAGACCAAATTCCTTGGTGTTATCATCTCTCATGATCTTAAATGGGGGAAAAATGTGGATGCTGTTATAAGAAAAGCACAACAGAGGATGTTCTTCCTGTGTCAGCTGAAAAGATATGGTTTGTCTAAGAATCTGCTGATCTTATTCTTTAATGTTGTCATCAGATCTGTGATTTGTTCCTCTCTGATAGTCTGGTATGGGGGAGCCACTGCGCATGACAAATTCCGCTTACAAAGGACTTTCAGAACAGCAGAGAGAATTATAGGTTCCCCCCTGCCTAAAATCCAGGATCTTTATGATAAGAGTATTCGATCCCACGCATTGAAAATTTCATCCGATCCCTCTCACCCGGGACACTCCTCATTCCAACTACTCCCTTCAGGACGTCGCTTCAGAGTCCCCAAATGCAGCACCAACCGCCATATGAACAGCTTCTATCCACTCTCTGTTCAACAATTAAATCGTCATGTGTAGACTATATACTGTATCTGTCTTGTTAGATGTTTCTTGTTGTATCTGTTGTTATATATTATGTTGCCTCTTTGCCGCAAAGAATTCCTTGTATATATGTAATATGTACTTGGCGATAATAAATTTGATTTGATTTGATTTTGATTTAACAACTGACAGGTGGACAAACACTTGAGGCCAGAGACACAACATTTCCTTGATGGTACACTGGGTGAACATTGTGGAGGCTGGTGCCGAGTCCCACTCTGGCATGGTACACGTGCTACAGAAGCTGAGAATTGATGCTTTTCTTCTATCAGGGTTTCCTCCACTGCCTACACCAGTTCCTGCACCCCTCCTGCTCATCCTCATTCTCCATCTCCAATGTGCTATCTCCCAGCATGTCGTCTGCATCAGCTGGAAGCACTGCCTCAGCGAAGCTGCAACAGGCTCTGTTGAAGCCAATTTGTCTATGAGACAAACCCACACCGCGGCCGAGTTATTAAAAGAATTACAGACTAGACAAATTGGTGGCGCTTGCACCTGAACCTACAACCAGGCATGTTTGTCTGTGATAATGGGCACAACCTGGTGGCGGAAGTGAAGCTTGGCAAGTTCACACACATCATGCTTGGTCCACATGCTGAACTTTATAGTTCAGAGGTTTCTGAAAAAACAAAATAGCTTACTCCCTACTTCCTCGACGAGCTTTAACTATTGGGTCTCAAAGCTGCATATCTCGCATGAGCTGTCTCTCTTTGCCTTGGAGGTGTTGTGCTGAGCTACCGCTAGCCTCTTCTCTGAGTAGATATTTAATGTCACCGAGAGAGGAGAGGTACATAACAGACAGGAGCTTTTGACTGTCAACAGAAAGAGCTGACAGGCTCACTCGGATAAAAATTCAGAGTCTGGATTAGACTCGACTTTTCCACACCACCACATGACAGCAGCACATACACATGTGGTCAAAATTGTTGGTACCCCTCATTTAATGACACAAAAACCTACAATGGTGACAGAAATAACTTGAATCTGACAAAAGTAATAAAAAATTAAAAATCTATGAAAATGAACAAATGAAAGTCAGACATTGCTTTTCAACCATGCTTCCACAGAATTTAAAAAAAAATAAAACTCATGAAATAAGCCTGAACAAAAATGATTGTACCCTTAGCTTAATATTTTGTTACACAACTTTTTAAGGCAATTACTGCAATAAAACTATTCCAGTAACTGTCACTGAGACTTCTGCACCTCTCGACAGGTATTTTGAACCACTCCTCAAGAGGAAACTATTTTCCTAGAATAGTTTGCAGACGCCATATACAGAGCTTCTAAGTGTTAGAAGAGCAGGATCCCCATTCAGGTGACCCCATTTTAGAATTTATACCCCTTTGGGAATTTATATACAGGTGTAGTGATGACTTTGACTCCATGGGTGTTTTCCAGAAACAAGCAGCAGTGGATTTTGCTGAGTGATAATTGCAAACTGCCGTTGTAGTGACCAGTATGTTGTAGTACATTATGCCCAGCTTATGCTTTTGGAGACACACACCCGCAAATTAGACCATTTTCGGAGACTTACATGGAAACCCTGGTGTAAGTGCTCAGCGTAATGCGCAGGATAAATGTGCACCAAATCTTACTGCAATCTATGGGAGGCAAAATTAACCCCTTAACCCCCAAGGGTGGTTTGCACGTTCATGACTGGGCCAATTTTTACAATTCTGACCACTGTCTTTTATGAGGTAATAACTCTGGAACGCTTCCATGGATTCCAATGATTCTGACTTTGTTTTCTCGTGACATATTGTATTTCATGTTAGTGGTAAAATTTCATTGATATAACTTGCGTTTATTTCTGGAAAAAAAAACAGAAATTTGGTGAAAATTTTGAAAATTTTGCAATTTTCCAACTTTGAATTTTTATGCCCTTAAATCACAGAGATATGGCACACAAAAAAATTAATAAGTAACATTTCCCACATGTTCACTTTACATCAGCACAATTTGTGAAACAAAATTTTTTTTTTTTTTAGGAAGTTATAAGGGTTAAAAGTTGACCAGTGATTTCTCATTTTTACAACACCATTTTATTTTTAGGAACCACATCACATTTGATGTCGCTTTGAGGGGTCTATATGATAGAAAATACCAAAAAGTGACAACATTCTAAAAACTGCACCCCTCAAGGTGCTCAAAACCAGATTTAAGAAGTTTATTAACCCTTCAGGTGCTTCACAGGAATTTTTTGAATGTTTAAAAAAATTAACATTTAACTTTTTTTCACAAAAAAATTACTTCAGGTCCAATTTTTTTTTATTTTACCAAGGGTAACAGGAGAAATTGGACTGTAGAAGCTATTGCGCAACTTATCCTGAGTACGCTGATACCTGATATGTGGGGGGAACCACTGTTTCGGCGCATGGCAGCGCTCAGAAGGGAAGGAGCGCCGTTTTACTTTTTCACTGCAAAATTGGCTGAAATTGAGATCGGACAACATGTCGCGTTTGGAAAGCCCGTGATGTGCCAAAACAGTGGAAGCCCCCCACAAATGACACCATTTTGGAAACTAGACCCCCCCAAGGAACTTATCTAGATGTGTGGTGAGAACTTTGATCCCCCAAGGGCTTCACAGAAGTTTATAATGTACAGCCATAAAATTAAAAATCATATTTTTCCAAAAAAATGATCTTTTCACACCCAATTTTTATTTTCCTAAGGGTAACAGGACCCCAAATGTTATTGTGCAATTTGTCCTGAGTACGCTGATACCCCACATGTGGGGGTAAATCACTATTTGGGCTCAAAGCAGAGCTTGGAATGGAAGCAGCGCCATTTGACTTTTTTGGTTGGAATTGAGATCAGACGACATGCCGCGTTTGGAAAGCCCCTGATGTGCAAAAACAGTGAAAACCCCCCAAAAATGACACCATTTTGGAAACTAGATCCCCCAAGGAACTTATCTAGATGTGTGGTGAGCACTTTGAACCCCCAAATGCTTCACAGAAGTTTATAACGCCCGGGTGTGAAAATAAAAAAATCATATTTTTTCCACAAACATGATCTTTTAGTCCCCAATTTTTTATTTTCCCAAGGGTAAGAGGAGAAATTGGACCCCAAAAGTTGTTGTCCAATTTGTCCTGAGTACGCTCATTTCCCATATGTTGGAGAAAACTACTGTATGGGCACACATCGGGGCTCGGAAGCGAAGTAGTGACGTTTTGGAATGGAGACTTTGATGGAATGGTCTGCCGGTGTCATGTTGCCTTTGGAGAGCCCCTGATGTGCCTAAACTGTGGAAACCCCCCACAAGTGACCCCATTTTGGAAACTAGGCACCCCAAGGAACAAATCTAGATGTGTGGTGAGCACTTTGAACCCCCAAGTGCTTCACAGAAGTTTATAACGTAAAGCCGTAAAAATAAAAAAAATCATATTTTTTTCCTCAATAATGATATTTTTGCCCCAATTTTTTATTTTCCCAAGAGTAACAGGACAAATTGGACCCCAAAAGTTGTTGTGCAATTTGTCCTGGGTAGGCTGATACCCCATATGTGGGGGTAAACTACTGTTTGGGCGCATGGCAGAGTTTGGAAGGGAATGAGCACCGTGTGTCTTTTTCAACGCAGAATTGGCTGGAATTGAGATCAGATGCCATGTTGCGTTTGGAGAACACCTGATGTGCCTAAACAGTGGAAACCCCCCAATTCTAACTCCAACCCTTACCCCAACACACCCCTAACCCTAATCTCAGCCCTAACCCTAGACCTAGCCATAATGGGAAAATGGAAATAAATACATAAGGGGGTGATAATGGGGGGTTTAATTTACTATTTTTAGCGGGTTTTTATGTTTGGCAGCTGCTATATGCTAAAAGACGCTTTTTATTGTAAAAATAGTTTTTGCATCACCACATTTTGAGAGCTATAATTTTTCCATATTTTGACCCACCAAGTCATGTGAGGTGTTATTTTTTGCAGAGAGTTGACGTTTTAATTGGTACCATTTTCAGTCACGTGACATTGTTTGATCGCTTTTTATTCTGAATTTTGGAACGCAGAATGAACAAAAACCAGCATTTCATGAATTTCTTTTGGAAGGGTACATTTTCACCATTCTGCATGTGGTAAAATTGATAAAGCAGTTTTCAGGTCAGTTTGAATAGAGCGATACCTCATTTATGGGTTTTTTATGTTTTGGTGCTTTTATGCAATGAAAACAATTTTATATAAAAAATAATTATTTTAGCATCACTTTATTCTGCAAGCTATAACTTTTTTTATTTTTCGCTGATGACGCTGTGTGGCAGCTCGTTTTTTGCGGGACAAGATGACGTTTTCAGCGGTACCATGGTTATTTATATCCGTCTTTTTGATTGCGTGTTATTGCACTTTTTGTTCGGTGGTATGAGGATAAAGCAATAATTTATGCTTTGTTTTTTATTTTTATTTTGTAAGGGGTACACTAAAGGGGTTAACTAGTGGGAAAGTTTTATAGGGCGCGTCGTTATGGACGCAACGATACTAAATATGTATACTTTCATTGTTTTGTTTTTTTATTTCTAAAAAATGAATTTATTAGAGATTATATCTTTTTTTAAATTTATTTAGTGATTTTTTATAAATATTTTTACACTTTTTTTTCCTTTTTTTTACTTTATTACTTTGTCCTTGGGGGACATTACTGTGAAGTGTCAGATCGCTGATCTGACACTTCACACAGCGCTTCACACAGGCATTGAGGAAGCCGCCTCCCTGCAGGCCCCCCATGGCCATCTTGGATCCGGGAGGGAAGGAGACCGTCAGAGCAGCGCAGCACATTGCGCTGCTCTGGTGGTCTCAGGGAAGCACGGAGGGAGCCCCCCTGCCGATGCTTCTCTAATCCCCTGGTACACTGTGATCATGTTTGATGCAGTGTGCCAAGAGTTAACGTTCCGGGGGCGGTCCATGACTGCCCCTGACACAGTGCTGGGTGTCAGCTGTGATAATCATAGGGGCCGGGTACCTGGACAGGATAGTACGTCAGATGTCTGAAAGGGGTTAACAAATCAAAAGGAGATGAAGAATTAATTTTATTTTATTTTTACACCTTTCCTCATGCGGTATAACTGATTAGCCAACTTTCTTCTTTGTTTCTGTGCGATTAGAGATATAAATTTGTTGTTTTTTTGGGCTGCTGACACATACTAAAAGATGCTTTTTATCGCAGAAACTAGCATTTGCATCGCTGTATTTTGAAAGTTATAATTTTTCCATATTTAAGAATTAAATTTAAAACATGGTGTGGGTGTCACGCTGCAGCTCTGCAAGTAAATGCACACTAGATGGCAGCAGAGTGAAGTGATGGCTGCGATACAGCACAGAGCAGAGCACTGCAGCTTGGCTATCACCAGGTGGCATCAGAATAGTCAAACAAGCCGGGACAATATCAGAGAGTAACTGAGTACCAAGGGAAGTAACAAACACTGAGTCAGAGCCGTGCCGGAGGGTCAATGCCAGTCAGAATTTGAAGTACCAGAAGCAAGAGACAGAATCAGGTCAGAGCACATGCCGAATCAAATACCGGGAAATCCAAACACTAAGGGAAACACTGAGTCAGGGTGGGAGGAGAGGAAGGAACAGACACAGGCAAAGACAGCTAAACACAGCAGGACAAATCAGGGTATCACCAGAGCCAGCTTCTCATGCCGTAGGCAAAAAATATAACTGACACCACCTGCAGGATGCAGTGTAGAAAAATAGCAGACCTGAAACCAGAACGAGGCAGAGAAAAGTTAACCCCTGACATGACCAGACCGGGAAAGAGGGAGACAGGATTCAAAACCCAGCGTGGATCATGACAGTGGGTAACAATCTAGAGGTTACCACCGGTCACTGAAGCTCTGGGGTTCCCACACTCAATTCACTGTGAAATGCCCTTTGAATCGCGATGAACACAAAGAGATCACTACTAGCACTGTAATAAACTTCTCACGGTGCTAGCCGTAACGTCATGAAGGATACCCCAGTTCTTAGGCTGCTCACAGTGAAATGAGCATGGGAACCTCATCTTTAGTGACCGGCGGTAACCTCTATGATGTTACCCACACCATTTTTTTTTTATTTATTTCTTAATTTTAAACAGGATGTACACAAAGGATGCTGAATATAACTCCCATCATGGTCACCCGGCTGCGTTGATCTCGGGGAAACCAGGCAACAATGATGAGAACTGCCTTCAGCGCCATGGATCAATGCGAGGTTTACCACTTTTTCCCTGGCGCCGATACATGTCACGCGGATGACACATGGATGTTATTGGTGTGTCATCCACATGCACATGTGCCACACATTTTGTATGTGCTGCTAAAAAGGACATGTCTGCGGGTATTTATTATTATTATTATTATTTATATAGCACCATTGATTCCATGGTGCTACACAAGAGAAGGGGGGTTACATACAAATTACAGGTATCACTTACAGTAAACAAACTAATAAAAATAGACTGATTCAGTGGGGAGAGGAATCTCATATGAAAATCTTGACATGTGTGCACCACCATTAAATACAATGGGTGCATTTTTGTCCATATTTGCGGTACTTAAAAAACTGACCGCATAGGGACACAAAAAACGGACGTGTGAAGGGAGCCTTAGACCTCCACAGGACTATTAACTAATACAGTCAGTAAGTATCAAAAATGTTCAAAGACTCCTATTACTTTAAAAATTATAGATGACTATGTAGACTGAGTGGTAATTGGGCTTCAAAGACCTGGATGATATTTTGGAGATACATTTGATTATTGCAGCGGCCCTCTTTAACCTGCATGCTTCCACAGTCTTCATTTCTAGTCATGCAGAACAGCTTCAGTGCTGTAATCCTAGCATCAAGAGAAAGTTCACACCATCATTATTCTACTGACACTCCTGTCACCATAATTAGTACATTCTCTGTTCATCATAAAGGTGTCATTGAGCCTAAGGGATGACTGAGCAACCTCTCTCTTCATATAAAAATTAACTAAAAAAAGTAATCCTAGTGTTCTGCACAATGAAAGGCTTGTTTTCCTGTTCTCTTTCTTCCTGCTACAGTTGGATTCAAACAATTCAAAAATTATGCGGTCAAACAGAAAGCAGGGTTGTTGTGTTTATAACATTTCTTTGTAAGTAATTTCAGGGTATAGACAAGTGCTATCAACTGCATTTGTAAGTATGCTGAATAGGCCATGTATTAAAGGGAATTTGTCAGTATGATCCATGGGAATAAGTCGTCTATATGGATATGTAGGTCACAGGAAGTTAAAAAAAAGTGATACCTTAATAGGAGATCTGATGTCTTATTCTGGAAAAATCCATGTTTTTCTTATATGTAAATGAGTTGTTCAGGTTATGGGTTGGACATTGATCAACATGAGAATCTGCCTTCAGAGATTATTTGTGATGTGTAACGGCCGCTGTCTGCTCTCCTTATCTTACTGCAGAGCTGTGTGTGAATATAACTGACATATCTGCAGGTTCCTGTCAGCTTCAATGTCACAGGCAGTCAGTGTTACAATAGAACAGCGTTGTGAGAGCTGCAGCAAATGTGTTTGTAAAAGGAGACAAAGTTCTGTTCTTTGTCGTGTGTTAGTTACATGTTAAACACTGGTAACTCCCCCTCCTATAAAATAAGCTCTGGAGGCAGACTCTCAAGCAGATCAGTGTCCAGTCCATAGCCTGGAACAGGTCAGTTACATATATGAAAAACATGAACTTCTCCGGAATAAGATATTGGATCATAGATATCAAATTATCATGTTACTCAGCTTTCTCTGACCTACATGCCTATATAGACGGCTTATGAAGGTTGCTCCTACTGACAGATACCCTTTTATTAAAATACCGTACTCCTGAGAATCTTTCAATCATCTATAACTTAAAAAACACAAAATCAAATTGATAAAATATATACGTATCAATATATGCATTGTCAGGTGTCCTGGAAAAAGAGGGAGTGGAAACCACTCAATCAGATACAGAAGGAAAAGTGCCCCAAAACATAGGATCAAAGTAATATTGGACCACAAAGATTTTCAAATAAAAGTGCCTTTATTTGTACAAAGTGGCAATCAAGCAGTACTATACAGTTGTGGCCAAAAGTATTGACACTCCTGCAATCCTGTCAGATAATACTCAGTTTCTTCCTGAAAATGATTGCAAACACAAATTCTTTGGTATTATTATCTTCATTTAATTTGTCTTAAATGAAAAAACACAAAAGAGAATGAAGCAAAAAGCAAAACATTGATAATTTTACATAAAACTCCAAAAACGGGCCAGACAAAAAGTATTGGCACCCTCAGCCTAATACTTGGATGCACAACCTTTAGCCAACGACCAACCGCTTCCGGTAACCATCAATGAGTTTCTTACAATGCTCTGCTGGAATTTTAGACCATTCTTCTTTGGCAAACTGCTCCAGGTCCCTGATATTTGAAGAGTGCCTTCTCCAAACTGCCATTTTTAGATCTCTCCACAGGTGTTCTATGGGATTCAGGTCTGGACTCATTGCCGGCCACCTTAGAAGTCTCCAGTGCTTGCTCTCAAACCATTTTCTAGTGCTTTTTGAAGTGTGTTTTGGGTTATTGTCCTGCTGGAAGACCCATGACCTCTGAGGGAGACCCAGCTTTCTCACACTGGGCCCTACATTATGCTGCAAAATTTGTTGGTAGTCTTCAGACTTCATAATGCCATGCACACGGTCAAGCAGTCCAGTGCCAGAGGCAGCAAAGCAACCCCAAAACTTCAGGGAACCTCCGCCATGTTTGACTGTAGGGACCGTGTTCTTTTCTTTGAATGCCTCTTTTTTCTCCTGTAAACTATGTTTGGCCTTTGCCCAAAAACTCAAATTTTGTCTCATCTGACCAGAGAACATTCTTCCAAAACGTTTTAGGCTTTTTCAGGTAAGTTTGGGCAAACTCCAGCCTGGCTTTTTTATGTCTCGGGGTAAGAAGTGGGGTTTTCCTGGGTCTCCTACGATACAGTCCCTTTTTATTCAGATGCCAACGGATAGTACGGGTCGACACTGTTGTAACCTCAAACTGCAGGGCAGCTTGAACTTATTTGGATGTTAGTCGAGGTTCTTTATCCAACATCCACACAATCTTGCGTTGAAATATGTCAATTTTTCTTTTCCGTCCACATCTAGGGAGGTTAGCCACAGTGCCATGGGCTTTAAACTTCTTGATGACACTGCGCACAGTAAACACAGGAACATTCAGGTCTTTGGAGATGGACTTGTAGCCTTGAGATTGCTCATGCTTCCTCACAATTTGGTTTCTCAAGTCCTCAGACAGTTCTTTGGTCTTCTTTCTTTTCTCCATGCTCAATGTGGTACACACAAGGACACAGGACAGAGGTTGAGTCAACTTTAATCCATGTCAACTGGCTGCAAGTGTGTCAAAACTAAAGGAACAAAAAAGCGCAATAGGGTCTTATCCGGGTAAATGCTGGAGAAGTAGATTAGATTATACTCACCCTTTTTAGGAGAGGTTCAAGCATGTAGGATCAGTAATCTGCTTGCTGCACGTCCAAAGGTCAGCTCCGCAACCGCTTACAAATCAGATTTTGGAATAAATTCTTGGACTTTTGTGCGCTACCAGATAAATTCACCAATCCAATATTTAAGAGAAAGATTAATCCATTTATTTCCCAACGCGTTTCGAAATGTGTACCATTTCTTCTTCAGGGGATGTCATCCCCTGAAGAAGAAATGGTACACATTTCGAAACGCGTTGGGAAATAAATGGATTAATCTTTCTCTTAAATATTGGATTGGTGAATTTATCTGGTAGCGCACAAAAGTCCAAGAATTTATTCCAAAATCTGAACTGGCTGCAAGTGTGATTTAGTTATTGCCAACACCTGTTAGGTGCCACAGGTAAGTTACAGGTGCTGTTAATTACACAAATTAGAGAAGCATCACATGATTTTTTCAAACAGTGCCAATACTTTTGTCCACCCTCTTTTTTATGTTTGGTGTGGAATTAAATCCAATTTGGCTTTAGGACAATTCTTTTTGTGTTTTTTCATTTAAGACAAATTAAATGAAGATAATAATACCAAAGAATTTGTGTTTGCAATAATTTTCAAGAAGAAACTGAGTATTATCTGACAGAATTGCAGGGGTGTCAATACTTTTGGCCACAACTGTACATTAAAAACAGGTGCCTGTGTTCAGATCCAGCAAGTGAATAAAATATGATAATCAATGTATTATTAAATTATGTCAATGGCAGACCCAAAAAAATAAAACTGAATGGATAATAATTGATCAACCAATTATATTATACTAGCTGAAGAGCCCGGCACTGCCCGGGCATAGTAACTAACTACGGTTAGTTATAACAAATTATAGTGTTTATATCTATATACATAAAGCTGAGTGTAGAGCCCCGCCCACTCCGCATAGCCACATTCACTATAATATCCCACATCATCCCGTCAGCCAGAGCTACTGGACTACTACCTATAATATCCCACATCATCCCGTCAGCCAGAGCCACTAGACTACTACCCCTAATGTCCCACATCATCCCATCATCCAGAGCCACCGGACAACTACCACTAATATCCCACATCATCCCATCAGCCAGAGCTACCGGACTACTACCCATAATATCCCACATCGTCCCATCAGCCAGAGCCACCGGACTACTACCAGTAAAATCCCACATCATTCTGTCAGTCAGAGCTACCGGACTACTACCCATAATATCCCACATCATCCCGTCAGCCAGAGACACCAGACTACTACCACTAATATCCCACATCATCCCATTAGCCAGAGCTACCGGACTACTACCCATAATATCCCACATCATCCCGTCAGCCAGAGCCACTGGACTACTACTCCTAATATCCCACATCATCCCATCAACCAGAGCCACCAGACAACTACCACTAATATCCCACATCATCCCATCAGCCTGGAGTCAGAACCAGAGAGCTGAGTGGAACAGTCCTAACTTCCATACTGGGGATCCCTTTAAGAGAGGCCTGGCATCAGAACCAGAGTGCTGAGTGGATTTGCCCTGACTTCCATACCAATGATCCCTTTAATAGAAGCCTGAGGTGAGAATCAGAGCGCTGAGGGATTTACCCTAACTTCCATACAGGAGATCCCTTCAAGAGAGGCCTGGGGTCAGTACCAAAGTGCAGAGTGGATTTTCCCTCACTTCCGTACCGAGGATCCCTTTAAGAAGGGACTTGGGTCAGAACCAGAGCGCTGAGTGGATTTGCCCTGACTTGCATACCAATGATCCCTTTAATGGAACCCTGGGGTCAGAATCAGAGCACTGAGGGATTTACCCTAACTTCCATACAGGAGATCCCTTTAAGAGAGCCTGGGGTCAGTAACAGAGCATTTGAAGGCAATTGCCCTGACTTCCATACCAGGGATCCCTTTAAGAGAGGCCTGGGGTCAGAAGTAAAGCGCTGGATGGATTTACCCTGACTTCCATACCGGAGATCCCTTTAAGAAAGGCCTGGGGTCAGTACCAAAGCGCAGAGTGGATTTACCCTAAATTCCATACCAATGATCCCTTTAAGAGACCCTGGGGTCAGAATCACAGAGCTGAGTGGAACGGTCCTAACTTCCATACTGGGGATCCCTTTAAGAGAGGCCTGGTCAAAACCAAAGCGCTGGATGGATTTGCTCTGACTTCCATACAAATTATCCCTTTAAGAGGGAAGATGTGCCTACGGGATGGAGGATGTGTGATGGGGATATAGGCACGGGAGGGGGGATTCATTTCTGTCATGTGATCTCTGCTCCTTTCAAGGGGGCAGACAATGGCTGGGAGCTTATGTTTCCAGGGATGCTATATTTCTCCCACCATGTCAGTGTCTGCTGAAGGTGCTGTCAAGTGGGAAAACTGTTGGTCATAGCAACCAATCACAGCTCAGCTACTTTTAACCAGCTCTGGTGAAATGAGAGATGCTTATTGATTGTTTGCAAGGAAAACTGTTGCTCATAGCAACCAATCACAGCTCAGCTTCTTTTGAACAGCTCTGGTGAAATGAAAGATGCTTCGTGATTGGTTGGTGATACACACATTCATTTTTATATATAGAGATGACCCATGTAAAAAGACCAAACTAGATTAAAAAAATAAAAAAATATTAAATCCAATAATTAATCTTGACAAAAAGTGACAACAAATAATAATAGTTAATATATGTACTGGTGCACATGGTGGGCTTCAACAAGTAGCAGGAAGATAAATCAAGGTGTCATAGTGCAATAGAGTCAATAGAGTGAATATAAGCAAATGACAAAAAAATAGTGCATGGTGCAAAAGTGCAAGATTAGGATCAGTACCAGAGGCATATGTACCTTTAAGGGTCCATCAATGTGCTGGCACATCGCACTCCCTGACGTGCATTTTGGAATTACTTCCTTCGTCCTTTAAGTGGCGTGTCCTGTGTAACTTGTAAGCTTAAATATCTGTAGTTCCAGCTTAACAACTATTTATATCTATCAATATTTCTGTTTGATTTTTTTTTTAAGCTTTTTCGATCTTGACCATAGCTTACCTACAGTGCTTTCAGGAAAATATATGATAGGTCTGAGAGAAATTAAATTTAAACTTTGATCTGGGAATCAGACCAAAAATGCCTGGACATATTATCAGCCCCACATACTTCAATAGGTGCAAAATCACAGATAGGATTGTGAAAAAATGACTTCTGAATGAGCTTTAAGTGCAGACTGCTGCTCTCCCTCCACTGAAAGCTCTGCCTCCTCATTAAAAGTCTATCTGTAATGACACATCTGTGTGTCACTGGGGATAAGCCTAGGGGGTGATATGAGTGTCGCAGACGTGCACGCAGAGAGTGAAGAGTCTGAGGCGTGCAGTAAGCACAGGACCTGAACCTAGCTGGTCACGTGATCATAGGGGGCAGAGCTACGACATGTGAGGACAGAGAGCCAGCTGAGATATGCAGGATACAGGGCACTAAACAGTAATGTAGACAAAAGGTGAGCCTAGGGCCAGAAGCCAATCGGGAGCGAGGTATCCAGGGGCAAGACAAAAGAATAATCAGAGTCAAGCCAAGGGGTCAGAATATCAGGAAGGACAGAGCGGTACCGAGCAGAAAACAGGCAGTAGTCAGGGGACAAACTGGGTCATACACAGCAAAGCTCACATGCACAATGATACAGACGAGTTACCTGGGTCAGCTACCTCTAACCGAGTAAACGGAAGTATCACTGACAGTGGACCCTGGAACTACCAGCATTAAATAGCCACCCCAGAACCAAAGACAGGCGAACTATCTTAACCCTGAGCTGACGAGGACAGAGCCACAGCCATCCCTTCCTGAGTCATGACGCTATCAACCAAGAATGTCTGTGGATGGAGGGCTAATGTGTGTTACATCAAGGATGTCTCGTATATACTCAAGTATAAGCCAACCTGAATATAAGCCAAGGCACCTAATTTTATCACAAAAAAAGGGAAAACTTATTGACTTGAGTATAAGCCTGGTATGCATTGTCCTCTCATCCCCATCCAAGTATGCACAGGCTCCTCATCCCTATCCTGGTATGCATCACTCCTCATCCCTATCCTTTTATGCATGGCCCCCTCATCCTTATATTGGTACGCATTGTCCCCTCATCCTTATCCTGGTATGCATGACTCCTCATCCCTATCCTTGTATGCATGGCTCCATCACTATCCTTGTCTCCATCCCTCTTCTGGTATGCATAGCTCCATACCTATCCTTGTATGCATGGCTCCATCCCTATCCTTGTATGCATGACTCCATCACTATCCTTGTATGCATGTCTCCATCCCTATTCAGGTATGCATGGCTCCATCCCTATCCTTGAATGCATGGCTCCATCCCTATCCTTGTATGCATGGCTTCATCCTTATCCTTGCATGCATGGCCCCATCCCTATCCTTGTATGCACGGCTCTATCCCTATTTGTGTACAAATGAAAGACCCCATTCTGGTCCTGGTATGATTGGCTCCATCAAAAAACATAAAATAACCATTACACTTACCTTCCTGCACTCCCTCACAGCATCTTGTTCCAGTGCCAGCAGCTGCTTTATGCTTGTAGGCAGCACATGGCAGGGACATAATGCACTGCTCACAAGCAGATCACAGCTGCCGGAATACACACTGCTCCCCACACCGGAACTATGTGCATTGAGGGCAGAAAGTATTCATTGATATTAAGTAGCGCACACAGTGTCTACTGCCGGGCGGTCACGTGTGCCGCTACTCAAGAGAAATTAATATTCCTCAGCGCAGTGAATATTCATATATCTTTAGCAGCGGGCACAGGGTTTAGCCACACCAGTCGGATCCTATCTTATGTGATAAGCTGCTCCACTCCACCTCCATCTTCTGGACACCTCACTCGAGTATAAGCTGAGGGGGGCGTTTTCAGCACAAAAAGTGCTGAAAAACTCTGCTTATAGGCTAGTTTCACACCAGCGTTAGGACGCTACATGCGACCGGTGTACCCTATATTTAGCGTTGGGTACGCTGGCCGTGCGCTTGTATGTTTTTGCCGGTGCATGCGACCTTTTTGCACTGTGACAAGCGCACAAAAATGCAACACAGTGCATTTGGCGCATGTCGGCGCAGCGCAAAAAGGGCGCATGCGCCGACAAAAACATACAAGCGCATGGCCAGCGTACCCAACGCTAAATATAGGGTACGCTGGTCGCATGCAGTGTCATGCGCCCATAGGAGGAGCTGACCGGAGGAGGTGTGGCTGGGGGTGGAGCTTAGCGGCAGCCCTGCGCTGTGCCTCCTAATGCTAGTATGAAACTAGCCTCACTCAAGTATATACAGTAATTTAGTAACTCATTCACACTGCCTCGTGTCATTGAAAGAGGGTGAAGAGGAAGAAGAGCCAGAAAGGAGTTATCTCTCCTGCTCCATGTTCGGAACCACATAGCCAGGCAGCAGGGTTGCCGGGGGGAAGACTTTCTGACCTGGACCGACTGAACCATGTGACTGTAAGGGGCAGTGAGGGAAGAGAAAGGGAGGTGGACCTGAAGCTGTGCAGGCTCAGGGTGCGAAAACAAAGCATGCCAGAGACAGAGCAGCATGCATCAGGTAGAAAGCAGGCTGCAGCACTGCACTCCAGGAGAGAGAGAACTCCCCATCAGAGGACTGGGACTGAAGGACAAGATATAGAAAGCACTGTCTGTGAGTACGTGGACTCGGTAGCCTCTGTGACCAGAGGAGGCTTTCGCCCTGATGATGCAGACAGTGACCCGAGCGCACAGCCCCAGTACCTGCGGTGACAGGCCAGAGCCCCTGAGTGTGGCAGAAAGATTTCCGAGTTTGCGCAGCTTCGCGCCTGTGGAAAGACAGATGGTGTGTTTTACAGAGACTCAGACTAGGGGAGACTCAGGTCCGCAGCGCCAAACTGCTCCATCCTTTAACTCCTGAGGTTCCAGCTTCATCCAGAGGACAGACCACAGAGACTGCAAGCGCCGCTGTTGTCAGTGCCAACATGGGAGAATGAGACCCTGCAATCAAGCTTTCACCGGACTGATAAGTTACAAGAATTCCAGTTTAACCATTTCAACTCAGCATAACTAGCTTTCCCTAACCTTTTTACTGTTTTACCGTTTACTCTGTCACTTTTAACCCCCAATGCTTCTCCCTGCGTGGAGAGTAAAGTTCCTGTAAATAAACCCTTAACTCTTGGTCTGTCTTGGTTCCGTAGTGACATTCTCAGCACCTGTGGTGTATTACATCATTATGCCCTATCCATCTCTTGTGGCATAAAAAATACTATCCATATATTTTAAATATTCTCTATTCTTCTATGATAAGTAAGCTATACATTAATGTGACCGCGATCCACCCGTGGCTGTTAACCTGTTAAATGCTGCTGTCAATCTCTGACAGCGGCATTTAATGTGATCACGTCGAAAGCGCGTCACTAATACTGTCCATCAGAGCCCGTGTCACATGACCGCGGGTCCCCGATGGGTTGGCATGACAAACCGGGGTCTGCAGCTGACCCTGTGGTTGTCATTACCGAAGTCTAATGAGCACAGCCCAGTGGTCGGCGGTCACAGCAAGTGAGCATTTCTGCTATATAGAGCAAGGCTGCAGCTTTGGATGATCACACCTTCTTGTCTTCCATGAAGACTATTGAAGCCAGTGTAAAGTGAAAAAAAACTATCTTTAAAAATATGAAAAAATGAAAAATATATAAAGTTCAAATCACAACCCCATTCACCCCATTCAAAATAAAACAATGTAAAAAAATGCATATTTGGTATCGTTGTGTTCAGAATCGCCAAATCTATCAAGCCATAAGAAAAATTAATCCGATTGGTAAACGGCACAGCAAAAAAAAAGTAAAAATGGCAGAATTACGTTTTTTTTGTCACCCCCAACATTGCATTAAAATGCAATAACGGGCTTTCAAAAGATCCTATCCACACCAAAAACATATTAATAAAAATATCAGCTTGGCACACAAAAAATATGCCCTCCCAGCTTCAGATCCCTAAAAATTGAGACGTTACGGGTCTCGGAAAATGGCGCATTTTTTTTAAAACAAACTTTGGATTTTTTTTCAACACAAATAAAAAACAACCTAGACATGTTTGGTGTCTATGAACTTTTAATGACCTGGAGAATTATAATGGTAGGTCATTTTTACTATTTAGTGAACAGGGTAAAAACAACAAAACAGAAACTGTTGTGGAATTGCACTTTTTGTTTCCAATTTCACCGCACTTTTAATTTTTTCCCCATTTTCTAGTACACAAAATGGTAAAACTAATGGTGTCGTTCAAAGTAAAAATCAGCCCGCAAAAAACAAGCCTTCACATGGCCATATTGACAAAAAAATTAAAAAGTTAAGGATTTGAGATGGAGGGGAGCAAAAAATAGAAATGCAAAAACGAAAATGGGCTGCAGCATGAAGGAGTTAATTGTCTAAAAGGGTCAAAACATTAAAAACATAAATGTGGTATCACTGTAATTATATTGACCCAAAGAATAAAGCTGCCTTATCAATTTTACCACACGTGGAACAACATAATATGAAGATTTCTGATGTCACGCATTCTAGGGATAAATAAAACAGCAAAAGCAATTCCTGAATTGCTAGTTTTTGTTCATTCTGCCTCTCAAAAATCAAAATAGCAAGAGATCAAAAAATCTCATGTGTCCGAAAATGGCACCAATAAAAATGCCAACTCGTCATACAAAAACAAGCCGTCACGTGACTGTTGGCCGAAATATGGGAAAATTATATGGAGATACAAAAACTAGTTTTTGCAAAAAAAAGCGTCTTTTAGTGTGTGACAACAACCAAACAGAAAATCCAATATATATCTGGTATCCCTGTAATTGCACAAACCTGAAGAATAAATTTGTCTAATCCCTTACACCACACGGAAAATGGCGTAAAAAAAGAATACAACAAATTCTGCACTTGCAGTTAATTTCTTTATTCTGCCTCCCAAAGATTGCAGTAAGGTTCGGTGCAAATTTGTCTTACACTTTGTGCAGAGCCCTTGCACTGGGGTTTCCATGGAAATCTCTGAAATATGTGATTCAGTCGGAACCCCTGGAGGAAGATTTACTACAATGAGGCAGATGGAGGCACTGTGATCCAGCGGTGTCAGTCTTTTTAGGTGTGCATAAAAATGAAGTCTGCCACAGTTTTGTGCACTTGTGATAAAAAAGGACATAACTGAAGAGAGGTAACTCTGCTGCCTCATTATATTGAACGGATCCTTCAGGGGTTTCATCTGAATCATGTCACTTGGAGATTTAGATGGAAACCTCAATGCAAGTGCTCAGCGCAGAGCACAGGATAAATGTCATCCTAAATGTTATGTAAAATGTTCCCAATAAAAGCATCAATTCAGTACACAAAAAAGTGCCCACTCAGGTCGGTCATCTTTCAATGGAAATATAGGGGCTTCCATGTTACTGCTAGCACAAAGGCTCTGGAAAAGCAAAACGGCTCCTGGCCCCCTCAAAAGAAATTCATCAAATTCTGTGGACCCAAATTCAAATGCCCTTTTGAGCCCCAGTGTGCCTAAGCCATAATTAGCATTCATATGCTTGGCATTTCTGTAGCGTTGAGAGCCCACATAATTTATGGGTGCATGTCTCCAGAAACTTAGCTGGGCACAACGTACTGGTCACTACAATGTATTGGTCACTCTAACGGCAGTTTGCAATTTTCACTCATTGCATCATGTTTCTGTTAAACACCCATCAAAATCGTCACTACACCTGAAGATACATTCCCAAAGGGGTATAATTTCCCAAATGGGGTCACTTAAGGGGGATTCTGCTCTTCTAGCACTTAGGGGCTCTGTGTTTGGCATCCACAAAGTAATCTAGGAAAATATGCGCTCTAGGAGGCAAATGGAGCTCCATCCCTCCAGAATCCCGCCATATGGCTAAGCAGTACTCTTCAGCACTATATAGGGTATTTCTACATTCTGCAGAAATTGTGTAACAAATTTTGTTGCCATTTTTACCTATTTCTCAGTGTGAAAATGTAAAATCTGGGGCTAAAACAACATTTTGATGGTAAAAATATATTTATTTTTTTCAATGGTATAAAATTGTATGACCCACCTGTGGTGTCAATATGACCACTGCACCCATAGATTAATTCACTGAGATGTGTAGTTTACAAAATGGTGTCTCTTATGGAGGTTTCTGCTGTTCTGGCACTTCAGGGGCTCAACAAATGTGACATGGCACCTTCAAAGCAGTCCAACAAAATTTGAACTCCAATATGTTGCTTCTTCCCTTGTGAGCTTTGCACTGTCCCTCAAAAGTAGTTTTTGACCACATATGGGGTATCAGCATACTCAAGAGTAATTGTACAACAAATTTGGGGTCCATTTTCTCCTGTTAGCCTTGTGAAAACAAGAAAAATGGGGCTAATTTTTGTGTGGGAAAAATGACAGTTTTTTTTCTTTTTTTAACTTTCATGGCTGAATGTTATAAACTTATGTGAAGCACCTGGGGGTTCAAGATGCACACCACACATTTTGATAAGCTCCCTGAGGGGTCTAGGTGTCACTTGTGGGGGATTTCCGCTGTTTATGCACATAAGGGGCTCTCCAAATGCGACATGTTGTTCACTAATTATTCCAGCAAATTTTGCATTCAAAAACTCAAATAGTGCGTCGTCGCTTCCAAGCCCTACCATGTGCTTTCCCCCAAATATGGTGTATCAGCATGCTTAGGAGAAATTTCACAACTAATTTTGGGATTCATTTTTTCCTGTTACCCTTGTGAAAATAAAAAAAATGGGGTTTAAAGTAACATTTTTGTGAAAAAAGTTAAATGTTTATTTTTTTCCTTCCACATTCTAAAAATTCCTGTGAAGCACCTGAAGGGTTAAACTTCTTGAATGTGGCTTTGAGCACCTTGAGGGGTGCAGTTTTTAAAATGGTGCAACTTTTGGGTATTTTCTGCTATATACACCCCTCAATGTCACTTCAAATGTAGTGTGGTCCCCCCACCAAAAAAAAATGTAAATTTTGTAAATTTTGTTGAAAAGATGAGAAATCACTGGTTAACTTTTACCCCTTATAACTTCCTAATAAAGAAAAAAATAGTTTAAAAATTGTGCTGATGTAAAGTACGCATGTGGGAAATGTTATTTATTAACTATTTTATGCGACATAATTGTGTGACATAATTCTGATTTAAGGGTTTGAAAAGTAAAAGTTTGAAAATTGCCAAATTTTCAACATTTTCACCAAATTTCCATTTTTTACAAAGAAAATGCAAGTCATATAAAATAAATGTTACCACTATCATGAAGTATAATATGGTATAAAAAAAATTCTCAGAATCAGTGGGGTCAATTGAAGTGTTTCAGAGCTATTACCTCATAAAATGACAGTGTTCAGAACTATAAAATTTGTCCTGGTCATGAAGATGAAGCAGGCTTGCGGGATGAAGGGGTTAAAAATAATAAATATCATAAATTAGCAAATGACACAAACATATTTGGTCTCTTTGTAATTGTAATAGCCCACATATCACAGTGATCAAATTATTTATGGGGATCGGTAAATGGCGTACAAAAAAAATTGTTTTTTTAAATTCTCCATTGAAGTGGTGACATGTTTCTACTATACTTTTCTTCTGATTGTTCCACTACTGATTTTAACTTCAAAATATTGAACATGTGAACATGGCGCTAAAACTACATTACTACATTTTTTTTTTTTTAGTAATTTTATGGGAAGAAAAAAATCTAAATTATACTTTTCTTCTAAAATACAGGTACATAGCAGTGCATTTCTATGTATTGATGCTCAAGATCAACCAGATTTCTGAATACTGAGCTCTGAATAGCCCCATCAGTGATTGCAGTGGTGACTAGCAGTATGGTGTTCTTCTGAGTAAAGCTACAGGTAATTTTAGACTCAGTGATAAGCGAGAATAAAGCTTAAGGCTATGTGCACACGATGCGTTTTTGATGCGTTTTCGCTGTGTTTTTTTAACGCGCGTAAATGGTCCAAAAACGCATTGAAATACTTAAGGTAAATTCACACTGGGCGTTTTTGCTGCGTGTTTTTCAGCAGCAAAACCTGATTTCTTGGCGTGAAAGAAGCTGCGGCAAAAACGCATGTTTAGGTGCGTTTTTGTTGCGGATTTGGTAAGTTTTTTCATGCGTTTTTGGGGCTAACTTGTGTCTCTTTGTGCATGCTGAAAAAGTAGAGTGCCCACTGCCCACCAGAGAAGAAAAAAATACTTCCTGCAGAACCATACCACTAGATCCTTTGAAAAAACGGCATTTCATATGAGGTGTACAGTAAAATCAAACTGACAGGTTAGAATAGAATAGATATATACACATAGAATACATAGATATATAAAAGTCAGTGTATATATATTACACAGATAGAAGAAAAGCCGACGATTCATGTGCCACATAGTGTAAAATCACTGCAGGAACCGACAGGATAGAAAAGATAAAAAACTGGAGTCTGAACTGAGAAAGTAAATTAATGTATATGCACAATGTAAGTGCAAATTAACACATGACTAGTGTTGAGCATTCCGATACCGCAAGTATCGGGTATCGGCCGATATTAGCGGTATCGGAATTCCGATACTGACTTCCGATACTTTTGTCATATCGGATTCCGGAATTGGAAGTTCCCATCATGCTATGAGCCTGCTTGCTTTGATTAAGCCAATGGGAATCCTCCGAAGTGTTGGCACATCCTGTTAGGCATGTAGGCATGTTAACTATTGGCATGGCTGTGATTGGCTGCCGAAATGATGTCATGATGCACTATAAAAGCCACCGCAGCCGCCATTTCTGGTTCACTCTGCTGTGAATTCAGTTAGGGACAGGCTGCTGTAGAAGACTGTGAGGGACAGTTAGAAATAGCGATTCCACCAAACCTCTAGTGCTTTACCCAGGCTACATAAACCACCACTGTAGCCTTCTTTGCCCTAGCAGCAGTGTTCACAGCTGTCTGCAAGGGCTGTGTGAGTGCAGCTCACGCTGTGGAGTGGGTCCTGCAGCCACGTCAGGCTGTAGGCCACCCAGTGTGATCACTGCTGCCTCATACATCTTTTAATTTTTGAGCTGCATTTTTTACATAATTTCAATCTAGTATGCTTCCATCCGTATCCATATATGTTGGTTGCAAACACTAGTAGTAGACAGCGGAGCCTTTCTGCAGCCTTTCAGTGCTAGTGTCCACTTTGCTGCACTGTTCACGGCTGTCTGAGAGGTCTCTGACTGTGTGTGAGTGCAGCTCACGCTGAGTAGTGTGTCCTGCAGCTACGTCTGGTTGTAGGACGCTCAGCGTGTCACTGCCTCACACATTTTTCTTTTATTGCAGCTCATTTTTTCTTCTATTAGTGTGCATCCATCCGTCTCCATCTACGGTGGTTGCAAACACTATATAGGAGTACACAGCGGAGCCTTTCTGCAGCCTGTCAGTGCCAGTGCCCACTTAGCTGCACTGTTCACGGCTGTCTGAGAGGTCTCTGACTGTGTGTGAGTGCAGCTCACGCAGAGTAGAGTGTCCTGCAGCTACGTCTGGTTGTAGGACGCTCAACGTGCGTCACTGCCTCACACATATTTGTCTTTGAGTGCAGCTCATTTTTTCTTCTCCTATTAGTGTGCATCCATCCGTATCCATCAACATTGGTTGGTTGCAAACACTATATAGGAGTAGATAGAGGAGCCTTTTTTTCTGGCTTGTGCCCTGCCGGCGCAGCCAGATTAGTATTACCCAATTTTTTTGGAGCCTCATCTTTTGCATTGTAGGTTACCTGCCTGCATTGTAATAGCTCCAAAAAGTTGGTGATACTATCAGTTTCAATTCTTTGTTCACATACTTTGAGTTTGTTTCCAACAAAGAAACCACAAAAAAAGTTCACCAAACACTACATTTGGAACTTGTGTAGGCCACATCAGCTCCTATTAAAGTCTAGTCCACACACACACACTTCATAAAATTAGTGTTTCTTGTACCTGTAACCAGCTGTTCAGGAATAAGCACACTAAGGCCCCCCTTTGTACTTTTCTGCCTATCTTAAGCAGTCTGGCAAGATGAAGAAGGCAGGGAGTAAGGCGCGTGGGCGTGGAGTTTCAGCAGGGAGAGGACGTGGGGATTCTGCAGGGAGAGGACGTGGGGATTCTGCAGGTAGAGGACGTGGGGATTCTGGGGCTGCTGCGGGCACCAGTGGATCAGCATCCCCCAGTTTTAGCAGGCAACAGTCCTTTATGCGCAGCTTTGTAGGACCTCAACGTACCCCACTGCTGCGGGAGGAACAAATTGAAGCCGTTGTCGGATGGATGGCAGCTAACGCATCAACTTCAATTACTTCCACATCCTCTCAGGGCCAGAGCACCGAAGAGCAACCATCTGTCTCTTCACCACCAGCCAAAGTGCCCAGGCCGTCAGAGAGACATGGACAGGAGCCATCACAGTCTCTACTTCTGTTCTCGGAATCTGTTGGCTTGGAAAGAGGGGGCCAGCCAAGCAGCATTCCTGAACGTGAAGAAGAGGGAGTATGCAGTGATGCGCAACTTCTTTGTCCCTCTGAATCTGAAGAGGCGAGTGGGCCAGTGCCTATGGTCAGCACACCTCAGTACGCATCAGATGATGACGAGACTCAGTTGCCACTTTCTGGTGCGTACGGTGCTGGCGAGACAACCCCAGAGAAGCAGCTGTTTGAAGAGGGGAGGGAAGATGATGAGGTCCTTGACCCATCATGGCGTGAGGAACAGGAAGGTGGTGGGAGCAGCTCGGAGGAAGAGATTCCCCTACCGGCCAAAACAGGAGGCAGAGGGAGGGGGAAGACTTGGTTGCCTGTACCCTCCACTTCGGCACCCGTTAGGAGCATTCCTCATTCCAAAGGCAAAACGGGCGCTCCCAAGAGTTGCAGTGCGTGGTCCTTTTTTGACACAGTTGCAGATGACATTTGCTTTGTCAAATGCAAGCTGTGTCATCAGATAGTCAAAAGAGGGAGAAATGTCAGCAACCTCAATGCCACAAATATGTGGAAACATGTGCGCACCAAGCACGAGTTGGAGTTGCAGAGACACCCTGAAGATGTAGGCCAACGTACAGCACCACCTACCACCTCTTCAGTTCGTGTTGGGGCCTCTTCCTCCAGCTCACACACTGCTGGTTCGGCTTCCTCACAGGATCGCCAAGGAAGAACCTCTGCCACTGTTGTCCGGAGACCCTGTCAGATTCCACCCATAGCAGCACGTTCCCATCCATCACAGCCATCGGTAGCACAGGCATGGGATAAAAGGCGCCCTTACTCGGCAAACCATCCCCGAGCACAGTCTCTGAATGCTGGCATTGCCAAACTTCTGGCAGTTGAAATACTGTCATTCAGGCTGGTGGACACTGACACCTTCCGGGACTTAATGGCATTGGCAGTCCCCCAATACAACGTGCCCAGCCGCTTTTATTTCAGCAGGCGAGCCGTCCCTGCCCTGCAGAAACATGTTGAGGGCAAAATAAAACATGCGCTACTAAACACCGTTAGTAGCAAGGTCCACCTGACCACCGATGCGTGGACCAGTAACCATGGACAGGGACGATACCTTTCCCTCACTGCCCACTGGGTCAATGTTGTGGAGCCGGGTACAGATGTGGAGAGTGGCGCTGTACGTGTTCTTCCAACGCCACGGATTGCAGGACTCCAGTCTGTACACATAGACTCCTCCTCCTACTCAAGTTCCTCAGAAACAGCAGAGCAGCAGCCTGTTACGACCGATATGAGCACAGCCGTGGCCAAACGTCAACAGGCTGTACTCAAATTAATTTCTTTGGGGAATCGAAGCCACACAGCGCAGGAGCTCTGGAATGCTATCAAGCTGGAGAGCGATGTGTGGTTTGGGACAGCGAATCTCCAGCCGGGCTTGGTAGTGTGTGACAATGGCCGAAATCTGGTGGCAGCTCTTGGCCTAGGCAACCTCACACACATCCCATGTCTGGCACATGTGCTTAACTTGGTCGTGCAGAGCTTTCTGAGGGACTATCCGGATCTTGATGCACTGTTGCACAAGGTCCGCATAGAGTGCACTCACTTGCGGCGTTCCAGCACGGCAAGATCGCGCCTCGCTGCTCTTCAGCGACGATTTGGCCTTCCGGAACATCGCATCATATGTGACCTACCCACCCGGTGGAATTCAACGTTACATATGTTGGAGCGGTTGTGTGAGCAGCAGGCAGCAGTCATGGAGTACCAGCTGCATCAGGCGCAAACAAGTCGCACTGTGCGCCGTTCACACTTCAGCACCATTGAGTGGGCCTCTATGAAGGACATCTGCCTCGTTTTGCGTGCCTTCGATGAATCCACGTGGATGGCGAGTGCAGATGATGCACTAGTCAGCATGACTGTCCCCCTTATCTGCCTGCTTCAACAAACACTGCAAGCACTAAGGGATGAGGTTTCGGAAGAGGTGGAGGATGAGGAGTCCCAAATGCCATCTGCTTCTGGACAGTCTGCGCTACGTGTTTCCTCACAAAGGCCTAGGCAGGGGACACTTTGTGAGGAGGATGAGGAGGAGTCGATGGAGGAGGAAGACATCTCTCCAGAGGAGGGAGGTACACAAACCTCTACTCAGTATGTACAGCGAGGGTGGGGTGATGCAGAGCAGGCCGAGGTCACGCCTCAAACAGGGGACAGCGGTTCTTTGGCAGTTGGGAGTCTGCAGCACATGGTTGATTTCATGCTGCAGTGCCTGAGAAACGACCGCCGCATCGCCCACATTCTCGTCTCGGCTGATTATTGGGTGTACACCCTCCTAGATCCTCGCTACCAGGACAGCGTACAAAGGCTCATACCAACGTTGAACCGGGAGCGTAAACTGCGAGAGTACGAAGAGTCACTGGTGCAGTCCATAATGTTTTCCATTCCACCCGACAGCATTGTTGCTACTGCTTTACAAAGCAGCTCTGTGCGTCGAGGCAGTGGAGGAATCATAGAATCGTAGAGTTGGAAGGGACCTCCTGGGCCATCTGGTCCAACCCCCTGCTCAAAGCAGGATTCGCTAAATCATCCCAGTCAGATGTCTCTCCAGCCTCTGTTTGAAGACTTCCATTGAAGGAGAACTCACCACTTCTCGTGGCAGCCTGTTCCACTCATTGATCACTCTAACTGTCAAAAAGTTTTTTCTAATATCTAATCTGTGTCTCTTCCCATTCAGTTTCATCCCATTGCTTCTAGTCTTTCCTTGTGCAAATGAGAATAAAGTTGATCCTTCTACAATGTGACAGCCCTTTAGATATTTGTAGACAGCTATTAAGTCTCCTCTCAGTCTTCTCTTTTGCAAACTAAACATTCCCAAATCCTGCAACCTTTCCTCATAAGACAGGGAAACTCTGCACAAAGAGGGAGCAGAGGCAGCGCCGCAGCACAAGGCAAGACCACTATGGCCCAAATGTGGCAAAGTTTTGTGTGTCCACCACAATTGTCTACACCATCAGCGACGCCTCGAGTCAGCAGGAGGCAACGCTTCCGTCAGATGGTGTCAGACTACATGTCTTGCCCTGTCACTGTACTCTCAAATGGCTCTTCCCCCTTCAAGTTTTGGGTCTCTAAGCTGGATACATGGCCAGAGCTTAGCCAGTATGCATTGGAGGTGCTGGCTTGCCCTGCTGCCAGTGTATTATCGGAACGTGTCTTTAGTGCCGCAGGTGGTGTACTAACAGACCGTCGCACGCGACTATCTTCCGATAATGTTAACCTGCTGACTTTTCTGAAAATGAACAAGGCCTGGATCTCCAAAGACTTTGCCATTCCTCTTACAGACTAAATTAGTGGTTGGCAACTGTATCCAGGTCTGCTGGTGTGTTTATTTTTCTACCACTTGAACTATAATCCCTGTGCTTCAACACAGCCAGTTGTCGCTCAGATGTGTCGTCTGCACAGAGAAACACACTAGCTCCTGTGTTAGTGGGGTTCAGTAACGCCAGCTGATCCCCTGCTGTGTGGACGGCAAAGTCACCAGCTCCATCAACATTCAAACCACTACTGATTTTTAACCGTGCCCAACTTAGGTCTCTGGCTCCACTGTCTCTACTATTTCCCCTGACCTCCAACCCCGCCATCTACATCTCTGAAGTGGCGTCAGCACAATCTACACTTGTTCCTGTGTTCCTGTGGCTCAGTCCCATCAGTTTATCCCCTGATGTGTGTCCGGCAAGGTCGCCTGCTCTGTCCACATTCCCATAACCAGTAGTGGGAATGAGGACAGAGCTGGCGAACTTGCCGGACAAACATCAGGGGATCAACTGACGGGACTGAGCACCAGTAAAACAGGAACAAGTGTAGATTGTGCTGACGCCACTTCAGAGATGTAGCTGGCAGGGTTGGAGGCCAGGGTAAATAGTAGAGACAGTGGAGCCAGAGGCCTAAGTGGAGCATGGTTAGAATCAGTAGTAGTCAACAACCTCCATAAAAAACGCTGCCCATTGGCCTCTGCATGCGGCATGCATAATCCTGGGCTCCAACAGCGTCAGTTGGTGTTCAGAAGTGTCGTCTCCACAGAGCCAAACACATTTGTTCGAGTGTTAGTGAGGTTCAGCACTGCCAGCTGTTCCCCTGCTGTGGAGATGGCAAGTCTCCTGCTGCCTTCACCTGCCAAAAGCAACAGGCCCCAGCCTGCTCCACGCCTAATCCTGGGCTCCAACAGCGTCAGTTGGTGTTCAGAAGTGTCGTCTCCACAGAGCCAAACACATTCGTTCAAGTGTTAGTGGGGTTCAGCACTGCCAGCTGTTCCCCTGCTGTGGAGATGGCAAGTCTCCTGCTGCCTTCACCTGCCAAAATCCAGTAGGCCCCAGCCTGCTCCATGCATAATCCTGGGCTCCAACAGCGTCAGTTGGTGTTCAGAAGTGTCGTCTCCACAGAGCCAAACACATTCGTTCGAGTGTTAGTGAGGTTCAGCACTGCCAGCTGTTCCCCTGCTGTGGAGATGGCAAGTCTCCTGCTGCCTTCACCTGCCAAAAGCAACAGGCCCCAGCCTGCTCCACGCCTAATCCTGGGCTCCAACAGCGTCAGTTGGTGTTCAGAAGTGTCGTCTCCACAGAGCCAAACACATTCGTTCAAGTGTTAGTGGGGTTCAGCACTGCCAGCTGTTCCCCTGCTGTGGAGATGGCAAGTCTCCTGCTGCCTTCACCTGCCAAAATCCAGTAGGCCCCAGCCTGCTCCATGCCTAATCCTGGGCTCCAACAGCGTCAGTTGGTGTTCAGAAGTGTCGTCTCCACAGAGCCAAACACATTCGTTCAAGTGTTAGTGGGGTTCAGCACTGCCAGCTGTTCCCCTGCTGTGGAGATGGCAAGTCTCCTGCTGCCTTCACCTGCCAAAATCCAGTAGGCCCCAGCCTGCTCCATGCCTAATCCTGGGCTCCAACAGCGTCAGTTGGTGTTCAGAAGTGTCGTCTCCACAGAGCCAAACACATTCGTTCAAGTGTTAGTGGGGTTCAGCACTGCCAGCTGTTCCCCTGCTGTGGAGATGGCAAGTCTCCTGCTGCCTACACAGTCCTACTACTACTGATTTTTAACCGTGCTCCACTTAGGCCTGTGGCTTCACTGATTTTCGTATTTCCCCTGTCCTCCAACCCCGCCAGTTACAGCTCCGAAGTGGCGTCTGCACAATCCACACTTGTTCCTGTGTTCCAGGTGTTCAGTCCGGTCAGTTAATCCCCTGATGTGTGTCCGGCAATGTCGCCTGCTCTGTCCACATTCCCATGAATGTGGACAAAGCAGGCGACATTGCCGGACACACATCAGGGGATTAACTGACCGGACTGAACACCTGGAACACAGGAACAAGTGTGGATTGTGCAGACGCCACTTCAGAGCTATAACTGGCGGGGTTGGAGGACAGGGGAAATACGAAAATCATTGAAGCCACAGGCCTAAGTGGAGCACGGTTAAAATTAGTAGAAGTCTACAACCGATCTTAAAATTTCTTCAATGCAGCCTCAGCCTGCTCCGTGCTTGTCCCTGGGCTTCAACACAGCCAGTTGTAGCTCGGAAGTGCTGTCCACACGGAAAGAGATACTTGCTCCCGTGTCTCAGTAGGGTTCAGTAAGGTCAGCTGATCCCCTGCTGTGTGGATGGCAGTCTCTCCTGCTGTCACCACATTCCAAATACAGTAGGCCTCTGCCTACACCCTCCTATTTCCTGGGCTTCAACACAGCCAGTTGTAGCTCGGAAGTGCCATCCACACGGAGACACTTGCTCCCGTGTCTCAGTGGGGTTCAGTAACGTCAGCTGATCCCCTGCTGTGTGGATGGCAGTCTCTCCTGCTGTCACCACATTCCAAATACAGTAGGCCTCTGCCTACACCCTCCTATTTCCTGGGCTTCAACACAGCCAGTTGTAGCTCGGAAGTGCCGTCCACACGGAAAGAGACACTTGCTCCCGTGTCTCAGTGGGGTTCAGTAACGTCAGCAGATCCCCTGCTGTGTGGATGGCAAAGTCTCCTGCTGCCTACACAGTCGTACCACTACTGATTTTTAACCGTGCTCCAATTAGGCCTGTGGCTCCACTGTCTCTCGTATTTCCCCTGTCCTCCAACCCCGCCAGTTACAGCTTCGAAGTGGCGTCTGCACAATCCACACTTGTTCCTGTGTTCCAGGTGTTCAGTCCGGTCAGTTAATCCCCTGATGTGTGTCCGGCAGTTATGGGAATGTGGACAGAGCAGGCGACATTGCCGGACACACATCAGGGGATTAACTGACCGGACTGAACACCTGGAACACAGGAACAAGTGTGGATTGTGCAGACGCCACTTCGGAGCTGTAACTGGCGGGGTTGGAGGACAGGGGAAATACGAAAATCAGTGAAGCCACAGGCCTAAGTGGAGCACGGTTAAAATTAGTAGAAGTCTACAACCGATCTTAAAATTTCTTCAATGCAGCCTCCGCCTGCTCCGTGCTTGTCCCTGGGCTTCAACACAGCCAGCTGTTGCTCGGAAGTGCCGTCTTCACAGAGTAAAACACTAGCTCCTGTGTTTGTGGGGTTCAGTAACGTCAGCTGTTCCCCTGCTGTTTTGATGGCAATCTGTCCTGCTGCCTCCCAATTGACAGCACATCAGGCCTCAGCCTGCTAAGTGCTTGTCCCTGGGCTCCAACATCGCCAGTTGCTGCTCATAACTGACTTTGGCACGGGTACTCCCTCCTGCCCAGCTTGATTCCAGCCCTGCCTGCTGTTTCCGGGAAGTGTCAATGTCAGTTTGCCACCCCAAGTTGCCATGTCGTGTTGCGGTTGGGCTAGCCGAGGCTAGGGTGCCAGCAGTTTAGGTGCTTCCTATGTGGACTGCGGGTTCTGGTAAGAAAGGCTTGTTCCGTAGTGCCAGTAGGACAAGCACCCCCTGTAGGACTGTGTGATTCGGTAACTGCGGCCAGCTTGCGGCATGCCAACTTTGCTTTTCAGGGGTAACTTCTGCTACCCCTCCGGGTTCCAGCACCGTCAGCTGGTTGTCGTCAGAGCCTTTGGCCTAGGTGCCTCCATCTCGGTATCCGAGTTCCGGCAACGTCTGCTGGTCCTTGGTAGTGCTTTGTAGCACAGGTACCTCCTGCTTAGTAACCGGGTTCCAGCACTGTCAGCTGGTCCTCGGTTGTGCCATTGGCTCTTATTCCTTCTGCTGCCCCTCCGGGTGCCAGCACTGTCAGCTGGTCCTCGCTATTTCCATTTGCTCTTGCAGCTTCTGCTACCCCTCCGGGTTCCAGCACCGTCAGCTGGTTCTCGTCAGAGCCTTTGGCCTAGGTGCCTCCATCTCGGTATCCGAGTTCCGGCAACGTCTGCTGGTCCTTGGTAGTGCTTTGTAGCACAGGTACCTCCTGCTTAGTAACCGGGTTCCAGCACCGTCAGCTGGTCCTCGGTTGTGCCATTGGCTCTTATTCCTTCTGCTGCCCCTCCGGGTGCCAGCACTGTCAGCTGGTCCTCGCTATTTCCATTTGCTCTTGCAGCTTCTGCTACCCCTCCAGGTTCCAGCACCATCAGCTGGTTCTCGTCAGAGCCTTTGGCCTAGGTGCCTCCATTTCGGTATCCGAGTTCCGGCAACGTCTGCTGGTCCTTGGTAGTGATTTGTAGCACAGGTACCTCCTGCTTAGTAACCGGGTTCCAGCACCGTCAGCTGGTCCTCGGTTGTGCCATTGGCTCTTATTCCTTCTGCTGCCCCTCCGGGTGCCAGCACTGTCAGCTGGTCCTCGCTATTTCCATTTGCTCTTGCAGCTTCTGCTACCCCTCCGGGTTCCAGCACCATCAGCTGGTTCTCGTCAGAGCCTTTGGCCTAGGTGCCTCCATCTCGGTATCCGAGTTCCGGCAACGTCTGCTGGTCCTTGGTAGTGCTTTGTAGCACAGGTACCTCCTGCTTAGTAACCGGGTTCCAGCACCGTCAGCTGGTCCTCGGTTGTGCCATTGGCTCTTATTCCTTCTGCTGCCCCTACGGGTGCCAGCACTGTCAGCTGGTCCTCGCTATTTCCATTTGCTCTTGCAGCTTCTGCTACCCCTCCGGGTTCCAGCACCGTCAGCTGGTTCTCGTCAGAGCCTTTGGCCTAGGTGCCTCCATCTCGGTATCCGAGTTCCGGCAACGTCTGCTGGTCCTTGGTAGTGCTTTGTAGCACAGGTACCTCCTGCTTAGTAACCGGGTTCCAGCACCGTCAGCTGGTCCTCTGTAGTGCCATTGGCTCTTGTTCCTTCTGCTGCCCCTCCGGGTGCCAGTACCGTCAGCTGGTTCAAGAGGACAAAGAACAGGAAGACAACCACCAAGATGCAGAACAACAAGAGAGAGAAGACAAAGAAGCATAAAAAAACAAAGCAGAAGAACATTAAGCATAAGACTAATACTCTGAGCAAATGATATTATCTTATTTATAAGCAGAAGAAGACTAAGCAGTGTATGGGGGTGAGTCCGTTCCTCCTCGTGGTGCCCCTGGAAAAGGCCTGCTGCTGCAGGCCAAACTGAATGCGGACAAATCCTGTTGTAAATCTTTTGTGACAGGCAGAATGGAAGGTGTAAACTTCTAACTTTTCTAGATAACAACTACAGGAATGCCTGACACAAACAAGAATATGATGAAGAAGAATAGGAAGATGAAGAAGTTGAATATGTAGAATAATAATTGTTGAATAAGAAGAATATGAAGAATGTAAGAAAAGGAAGAAGAAGAAGAATGTAAAAAAAGGAAGTAGAAGAATTTAAAAAAAAGGAAGAAGAATGTAAGAAAAGGAATAAGAAGAATGTAAAAAAAGGAAGTAGAAGAATGTAAAAAAAGGAAGAAGAAGAATGTAAAAAAAGGAATAAGAAGAAGAAGAAGAAGGTAAAAAAAGGAAGAAGAATAAGAAAGAAGAAGAAAGAAGAAAGAAGAAGAAGAAGACATACATGTCTGGTAAAATATAAATGAGGCTAACATAGTCAATATCTTTGTAACTCCTAACGTCTTTAAAAAAAAAGTTTAATTCCTGCTATTCCATTTGATTGGGCTAAACCTCTATGGCTTTAATGTCTCCTCCACCTCCCACAATACATTCTACATTATTCTTAGTTGTTTTTCTTCATGTAGAATTAACCTACAAGGAAAGAAAGGGTTTTTTTTTAATTCCGATATTTTGGCCCCATTGACTTGCATTGGTTCCCGGTATCGGAATCGGCGATACCGATACTTTTTTTTAAGATCGGCCGATCCATTCCTATCCGATATTTTCAAGTATCAGCTGGTATCGCTCAACTGTACACATGACCATTAACCAGAGAAAACAAGAAGCAAAAAGCACAAATATCCTGAAATAAAAAGTAAAAAATAAACTGCAAGTAATACATAAAGGTAATAATAGTAATAATAATAATAATAATAATAATAATAATAATAAGGGTATTTAGTAAACATTACTATTTCAGGATATTTGTGCTTTTTGCTTTTTAGGATAGAAAAGATGGATTACACACAGTAAATACATATAGAACAGGTAGATATATAGATGTATGTGACAAATACAATTAGTAGAGTGTGTGTATGCAAATTACTGTACATGTATTTCATTAATAAAAGGTTTTCTGCAAAAAATGGCATCGTCTCTCACATAATTTTCTTAACCAGGAGAGGGAAGGCCAATAACTGGGGGCAGATGTTTATTGCTTAGGAAGGGAAGACCCCCCCAAAAAAAGTGATGTAGGGTCCCCCTATATTAATAAAAAGCAAAGGCTATGCAGATGGCTGTAGGCTGATATTAATAGCCTAGGAAAGGGCCACGGATACTGGTCCCCCAGGTTAAAAGCATCAGCATCAGCTCTCAGCTGCCCCAGAAAAGGTGCATCTCTAAGATGCGCCAATTCTGACACTTAGTCTCGCTTTTCCCACTTGCCCTGTAGTGGTGGCAAGTTGGGTTCATATTGTGGGGTTGATTTCACCTTTGTATTTTCAGGTGACACCAAGCCCCAAGGTTAGTAATGGAGAGACCCCACCATTACTAACCCCAATCACATTGTATAAAAACACACATACACCAAGAATAAAGTCCTTTAATTGAAAAAATGACACAGGCTCCTTTAAAAATCTTAACTAAACCATACTTACAACCTCGTCTAATTCCACTGAAGCCCTCGTTCTCCTATAATAAACCAAAAATAATAAAACAACAATATCCCTCACCTCTCCGTCATTCTGTCCCTTGCCATAATCCATGTCTGGTGGATTAATAGTTTTCAACCTTGACGGTGCCAAGATGCGACCATCCAGGCTGAGAACCACTGGAGAATGAGCTGCTTTGAGCGCAGCATCAGTGACTAGCGGTGACATTACTGAGGCTGCGTTCCCAGCTGGTCTTATCTGCGTTAGCCTCAGTGACATCCCCACTAGCACTGCGAGAAAGTCTCAGAGGCGAGTGCAGATGTGAGAATTTTACTGTAGTGAATTTCAACTGCGGTGAACTCGCCTCTGTACCGTGTGACTTTCTCACATTGCTAGCAGGGATCTCACCGAGGTTTGTGCTCTGTGCTGCGCTGTGCCTTGTGTTCTGTGTGCTTGATCTGTTGCCTGACTTTGGACTTCGTTCTGACCATCCGGCTGTTTAACTCCTTCAGTTCTGATCCGTTAATGTCCCGGTACTCTGACCTCAGAACATTACCTGACTACGCTTTTGCCTCTTCCTTCTGTTTATGATGTACCCTCCTGGCTTCAGACCTTGGAATCCTTTACCATTCCAACTCATGGCTTAGCCGTGAGAAGTGTCTAGCGTCACATTACGTCTGACCGCTAAGTTTTTGCTTTTCGCCAGTATGGATCATGTTCACACGCTTGTAAACAATGTGGTGAATTTGATGCAGATGAGGATCTGGCGAAGGATTGCCAGAGTCTGGAGTCTTCGCAATATCAGTTGCAGGTTCAGATAAATAACTTGATGAAGACCTCCCATATTCTCCCATATTCCCCCCACTGCCGGCAGTGGCTGTGATGTCAGTACCCTCTGACGTACAGTTGGTCTCTCCCGAACCTGTTATATCCCTCCCTGATAAATTTTCAGGAAAGACCAGTGTAGGGTATTCAGAGGGAGGAGTTCAGGGGAGGAGTACCAGTGGGTAATAATCATGTCCCTACTACGAGGGGGTCCTCAGACCTGGGCATTTTATTTATCCACACAAGCCCCAGAATGGTTTCCCATTAATGCCTTTTTTGCAGTTTAGGTATGATATATGACGAACCTGACAAAATCAAGGTCGCGAAGGTTAAGATCATGAACCTGGCAAAGGCACAGGGGAAGTCGCACAGCTGAGGACTACTCTACTGAGTGCCGTCAGTGGACTACGGAAGTTCTATGGAACAATGCTGCTCTCAGGTGCCAGTTCCAAAGAGGCCTTTCTGAGACACTCAAGGATGCTCTGGTCCTCCATGATGACCCTTGTTCTCTGGTGGAGGCCATGACTCAGACCATATGAATGGACCGCAGAATCCGTGATAGACATGAAGAACAGCAGGCTGCATGTACTACTCCCCCGGAGCAGGTCCATTTACGCGAGGTTAGAGTTGCCAGTCTTCGAGTTGCGGAGAGAAAATGGAGACAAGATCTATACTGTGGTCTCTCTGGACATTTTCTTAAGAATTGCCCAACTCATCCTCAAGCTATCCAACCATCGGGAGAACGTCTGAGTCTGGATTATGGCTGAGGTGGTCACCCAGACTCCCAGGTGTCTCTTTCTTCCTCTGATAAATTCGATTATTTCCTTCCAGAACCAGGTGTTATCAATATTGGTGTTCATTGACTGTGGGTCTGCTGCTAACTTTATTGATTCGGGACTGGTTCTGAAATTAGGTTTCTGAAAAAGAAAAAAGAAAATGCGGTCTTTGCGGAGTGCTGAGGCAGATAAAGCAGGCATATAGTAAAATGGAAAGACGCAAACCTTTATTATTCCAATTTATCCACATTGCGTTTCAACAGCAGATTGCTGTCTTTATCAGGTAATGTAACAAAAAGGCAAGGGGAAATGACATATATAGGGAAAAGTACCAACAAAACAAAGATAATCAATGAATAAATTAACAACACACTTGTAGTGCTAAAAAATTGTTAATGAGTGCTAAAAAAATGATAAAACCATAAAAATATAAGAAAGAATTATATAAAAAAAGAGACAAAATACATGTTAATCAACACATATTATAGAAATGTTTATGCACACACAATATATTACCGTATAGACTCGAGTATAAGCCAAGATTTTCAGCCCATTTTTTAAGACTGATAGTGCCCCCTCTCGGCTTATACTCGAGTCATATACGCCAGGGGGTCGGTGGGGGAGCGCGGCTGTCTCATATACTCACCCCCTCCTGGCACAATTTCTGCCGCCCCTCTGCTTCTCCCATGGTCTGCGGTGCCTGTGTTCAACAGTCACGTGGTACCGCTCATTAAAGTCATGAATATGCGCATATTCATGACTTTAATGAGGGGTACCACATGACCGCTGAAGGAAGAGCTGCATCGCCGAAACCATGGGAGAAGCAGGGGCTGCAGAGACGTGCCAGGAGGGGGTGAGTATGACGGGGAGAATGGGGGAGCCATGCTATATTCACCTGTCCCCATTCCACCATTGCGTGCCGCTCTGTCCTCCGCATCCTCTGGCTGTGACGCTCAGGTCAGAGGGCACGACGACGTGATTAGTGTGCGTCCTCTGCCTGTACAGTCACTGACAGAGGACCTGGCAGACAGAGCGGCGCGGTGCAGTGGAACTGGGACAGGTGAATATCGCAGGTGCCTGGGCCCTGAGCCAGCAGCGATACTGGCACCTGTCTCCCATAGCGCGCCAGTGTCCCCGCCTGCTCAGGACACCGGCATCTGGTCCCCAGTGATGAGAGGTGAGTATGTCATTTTCTTTTTTATTCGAAGCAGCAGCATCATATGGGTCATAATCTATGGAGCATCTTATGGGACCATAACCTTTATGGAGCAGCATATAGGGCATAATCTATGGAGCATCTTATGGGGCCATAACCTTTATGGGGCAGCATATGGGGCATAATCTATGGAGCATCTTATGAGGCCATAACATTTATGTGGCAGCATATGGAGCATAATCTATGGAGCATCTTATGGGGCCATAACCTTTATGGAGCAGCATATGGTGCATATTATTCTATGGAGCATCTTATGGGCCATAACCTTTATGGAGCAGCATATGGGGCATTATCTATGGAGCATCTTATGGGGCAATTATTAACCTTTGTGCAGCATTATATGGGGCGCATTTTGTATGGAGCATCTCATGGTGCCATCATGAACTGTATGGAGCATTATATGGGCCTCCTGATTAAATATGGTTATTCAAAAACATTTAACCTACTGATGTCTCAATTAATTTTACTTTTATTAGTATCTATTGAAATTTACCAGTAACTGCTGCATTTTCCACCCTAGGCTTATACTCAAGTCAATAAGTTTTCCCAGTTTCTGTGGCAAAATTAGGAGGTAGGCTTATACTCGGGTCGGCTTATACTCGAGTATATATGGTAGCTAACAACATTATCTATCATCAAATTTAACAGGGGCCAAAGTGCCTAATTTAAAAATCCAATAACTCTCTCTGTTAATGAGACTTGCAAACCAATCTGAAACATTCTCAGCAATTTGGTCAATAATAATGAGGCTCAAAAATTGAGGATCTTTGTGGTGCACCACACTGAAATGCATAGAAACACTATGTAGTTGATAACCGCTACAAATTTTGTGGTGATGTTTGTTCAGTCTGGTGTGCATAGTTTGAATAGTGCGGCCTACATACTGCAGGCATGTACATTGCAACAGGTAAACAAGAAAAACTGTCTTTAAACCTACACGACAATTAATGTCATAAGTAGTGCCTGTTGTGTTTGACGTAAACCTCTTTATTCCACTATGGATTGTGGAGCAACATAGACATTTAGGGGTTTTGCAAGCAAAACAACCCAGATTGGAAGCAGTGCCCACATCCAGGGAAAGGGGTTTCAAAGTTGTATTTGAATTGTAAAGCTCACCTTTACCATTCATCTGGGCCTGAACGAGCCGCCATGAAAGAATATGGTAGCGAAAATTTACGGAAGGGTCATATCAGTCCTTCCGCCTCCCCTATAGCTGCTGGATTTTTCTTTGTTAAAAAGAAAGATGAGGGTCTCTGTCCTTGCCTTGATTTCCGAGAACTAAACAAGATCACGGTTAAAAATACTTACCCACTTCCACTGATCCCCGACCTATATAATCAGTATAATCAGACCTCGGAACGTTACCTGACTATGCTTTTGTCCCTTCCTTCTGTTTATGACGTACCCTCCTGGCTTCTGACCTTGGTCTCCTTGACCATTCCGACTCACAGCTTTGCCATGAGAAGTGACTAGCGTCACAATATACAGTCATATGTAAAAGTTTGGGCACCCCTATTAATGTTAACCTTTTTTCTTTATAACAATTTTGGTTTTTGCAACAGCTATTTCAGTTTCATATATCTAATAACTGATGGACTCAGTTATATTTCTGGATTCAAATGAGGTTTATTGTACTAACAGAAAATGTGCAATCTGCATTTAAACAAAATTTGACCGGTGCAAAAGTATGGGCACCCTTATCATTTTCTTGATTTGAACACTCCTAACTACTTTTTACTGACTTCCTGAAGCACTAAATTGGTTTTGTAACCTCATTGAGCTTTGAACTTCATAGCCAGGTGTATCAAATCATGAGAAAAGGTATTTAAGGTGGCCACTTGCAAGTAGTTCTCCTATTTGATTCTCCTATGAAGAGTGGCATCATGGGCTCCTCAAAACAACTCTCAAATGATCTGAAAACAAAGATTATTCAACATAGCTTTTCAGGGGAAGGATACAAAAAGTTGTCTCAGAGATTTAACCTGTCAGTTTCCACTGTGAGGAACATAGTAAGGAAATGGAAGAACACAGGTACAGTTCTTGTTAAGCCCAGAAGTGGCAGGCCAAGAAAAATATCAGAAAGGCAGAGAAGAAGAATGGTGAGAACAGTCAAGGACAATCCACAGACCACCTCCAAAGACCTGCAGCATCATCTTGCTGCAGATGGTGTCATTGTGCATCGGTCAACAATACAGCGCACTTTGCACAAGGAGAAGCTGCATGGGAGAGTGATGCGAAAGAAGCCGTTTCTGCAAGCACGCCACAACCAGAGGCGCCTGAGGTATGCAAAAGCACATTTGGACAAGCCAGTTACATTTTGGAAGAAGGTCCTGTGGACTGATGAAACAAAGATTAAGCTGTTTGGTCATACAAAAAGGCGTTATGCATGCGCTGCATTGTTGACCGATCCACAGTGACACCATCTGCAGCAAGATGATGCTGCAGGTCTTTGGAGGTGGTCTGTGGATTGTCCTTGACTGTTCTCACCATTCTTCTTCTCTGCCTTTCTGATAGTTTTCTTGGCCTGCCACTTCTGAGCTTAACAAGAACTGTACCTGTGTTCTTCCATTTCCTTACTATGTTCCTCACAGTGGAAACTGACAGGTTAAATCTCTGAGACAACTTTTTGTATCCTTCCCCTGAAAAGCTATGCTGAATAATCTTTGTTTTCAGATCATTTGAGAGTTGTTTTGAGGAGCCCATGATGCCACTCTACATAGGAGAATCAAATTGGAGAACTACTTGCAAGTGGCCACCTTAAATACCTTTTCTCATGATTTGATACACCTGGCTATGAAGTTCAAAGCTCAATGAGGTTACAAAACCAATTTAGTGCTTCAGGAAGTCAGTAAAAAGTAGTTAGGAGTGTTCAAATCAAGAAAATGATAAGGCTGCCCATACTTTTGCACCGGTCAAATTTTGTTTAAATGCAGATTGCACATTTTCTGTTAGTACAATAAACCTCATTTGAATCCAGAAATATAACTGAGTCCATCAGTTATTAGATATATGAAACTGAAATAGCTGTTGCAAAAACCAAAACTGTTATAAAGAAAAAAGGTTAACATTAATAGGGGTGCCCAAACTTTTACATATGACTGTATATATACAGTATATATATTCACTTATATTTGTTTTGTGTGTGTAAACATTATAAATTGGACATGGTATGTAATGATATTATGGTCTTCAATGGAGAATGAAAAAGAAGAGGTTGAACAAGGAAATCACAATTTTTTTTTAAAAATAATATATCTTTATTTAGCTCTATGGATTTACAAACACGCATGCAAAAACACATAAAAATGCATAAACACGCATATTTTCCGATGCGTTTTTCTGCCAAGAGATGCAGAAGCCTTGCAGAAATTTTTGCAAGCAAATATGCAACATGCGCACATAGCCATAAATGCAAACAAATCTTTGTCTGCATTGTATGAAAATGAAGGCATTCAATTGGTATTACACTATACTTGCAGACAGGGGCAGATACCGACAGAAGGCACCGGTGCAACAAAGGTACATGGGCAGATAGCTTAGCTGATCATAATGCACCCATTTGAGTCTATGATAGGAGATGCTTGCTACCCCCGAGGCACGAGTGGGCCCCCTTAAGTCTTGGGCCCATGTATGGCTACACCAATGGCATATGTGCTTCTGATCGTAGATGAAGTTAGGAAAGTACTGTAGATGTTTTTACAGTACTCAGCAGCATTGATAGCTCCACTGTGTTCAAAGCTGGCTGCTGCTGATCTCACTCTCTCCGGAGAGAAAGGAATTGCAGTTTGAAATGTGTACACAAATGGAGTTTGGAATGTGTACATACAGTAGATGGAGCTAGCAATGTGTACATAGATGGACCTGCTGCAGTCTGTAGTTTATACATACACTACTCAAAAAATAGTTAGGGATATTTGGCTTTCGGGTGAAATTTATGGAAAACGTTAAAAGTTCACGCTACAGTGGTATTTTAACATGAAAGTAGTGTATTTAAGTAGAAACATGTAATGATGATTTCCTCATCTCAAGCAGTGGTGGGTATGATATCTCAATTACTTGTCATGTGGCCTTGAGCATCAATTACAGCTTGACAACAATGTCTGTTTACAAGCTGAGTAATTGTCTGCTGATGCATGGCATCCCATTCTTCTTGAATGGTGGCCCTCAGGTCATTGAGGTTTTGAGTTCAAAGTTATGAGACTCCACACAGCAACTCAGCTAATCTCATAGATTTTCTATGGGATTCCAGTCTGGACAAATTGCAGGCCAATCCATTTTAAGTCCACAATCAGAAGAAAAAAGGACCATAGCACTCATCGGTCCAAATAGAAAGTCCGCTTTTATTGGCACACAATTAAAACTTCATGGCCGGGAGGCTGTGGGAGAGAGTGAGCACTCACCGACGACGGCCGTTTCGCGCCAAATAGCGCTGACACGTGGAGGTACCAAATTTCTTTTGTCTTCTATATTACTCTCACCATGCTGACATACGCTCTAACAGTTTTGGCTCCATTAATCCTCACTCTCCTTCGCTATCCGCAAACCACAGCACCCGCTAACCAAATAGTAATCTCTCCTTCCCTCTTGCCTCCCCACATGACCTCCTCTGTTGAACTGCTCCTCAACCTCAGAGCTCTCCTAATAAAATACAAAACAAGCAACCCACCCTCCTTCTCCCACATGCTCTCCCTCTCTCTGCTTCTCCTTACTGCTAGCGATATATCTCCCAACCCTGGACCCCCACAGCCCATACCTCCCATTACTACCCCCTTCTATCGTTCCAAAACCAACACAAACACCAGAAATCTTTCCCACCTCAAATCCGTGCCCATGACAACCACCACCCTGCTCCCACTCTCTGGATCAGTCTGGAATGCCCGCTCCGTCAGCAATAAACTCCATGTGATTCATGACCTCTTTATCTCTCGTAATTTTTCCTTCCTTGGCCTCACCAAAACATGGCTGACACCCTCCGACACCGCCTCCCCTGCTGCGCTTAGTTACGGCGGCCTCCACTTCACCCACACTCCTTGCTTTGGCAACAGACAAGGCGGAGGAGTGGGCCTTCTCCTTTGTTCCAACTGCACCTTCAACCCAATCCCACCTCTACCCTCCCTCATCCTCCCCTCTTTTGAAGTCCACTCTGTCTGCATCTATTCTCCTTCCAACCTCCAAGTGGCCATCATATACCGACCTCCGGGCCCGACCACTGTCTTTATTGACCAATTCTCTACCTGGCTCCTCCACTTCCTCTCTGCTGACATTCCCACCATCATCATGGGTGACTTCAACATCCCCATTGACACTCACCATTCAGCTGCCTCCAAACTCCTGTCCCTTACTTCATCCTTTGGACTTACTCAGTGGTCCTCCTCAGCCACCCACACAGACGGACATACATTAGACCTGGTCTTCGCCCGCCTCTGCTCTCTTTCTAACTTCACCACCTCCCCTCTTCCTCTATCTGACCACCATCTACTCACGTTCTCAGACCTGTCCTGCTCACCTGTCACCCATGTCCAGCAACATGCACACCCCGCAGAAACCTCGCACATCTAGACACTCGCACACTCTGACTCTATTCTACCACTGTCCTCCATATCTTCACTCCACGACACTGCCACTACTTTCTACACTCTTGCATCAGCCATCGACTCGGTTGCCCCTGTCATGCATAACAGAGTGCGACAAATCAATAGACAACCCTGGCACAATAACATCACTAAAAAGCTTCGGCAAGCATCCAGAATTGCAGAATGGCGCTGGAAGAAAACGCATTCGCAAGACGACTTCACTGCACTCACACAAGCAACACTTGCATTCAAAACAGCCCTCACCTCTGCTAAGCAGGCCTACTTTACATCCCTTGTATCTTCCTTATCCCACAACCCCAAACAGTTGTTCAATACTTTTAACTCCCCCCTCCGCCCACCACTGCCCCCTCCGACTTCCCTACTCTCTGCCGAGGACTTTGCCGCACACTTCAAAAACAAGATAGACCAAACACGGCAAGTCTTTATTGCTCAGCCACCACAACCCCTTTGCATACCAGACCAATACCCAAACCCTGTAACCTCCTTATTTAACATCACTGAAGGGGAGCTTGCTCATCTTCTCTCCAAATCACACCTCACCACTTGTGCACTTGACCCGATCCCATCCCACCTCCTCCCCTAACTTTTGGTACCTTCCCTTCTGCTTTCAATCATGCCACAATCATGCCTATCCTTAAAAAGCCAACCCTTGATCCAACAGCCACGTCCAGCTATCGCCCAATATTGCTGCTCCCATTCGCCTCTAAACTCCTGGAGCAGCATGTCCATGCTGAACTTTCCTCCCACCAATCATTTAACTTGCTCTTTGACAATCTACAATCCGGCTTCCACCCCCATCATTCCACTGAGACAGCCCTGAGCAAAATTACCAACGACCTACTTACAGCCAAAGCTAATGGACAATACTCTATACTCCTCCTTCTAGACCTGTCCTCTGCTTTCGACACAGTTGACCACTGCCTCCCACTACAGATCCTCTTCTCCTTTGGCATCAAAGACCTTGCCCTATCCTGGATCTCCTCATACCTTTCCAACCGCACATTCAGCGTTTCCCACTCCCACACTACCTCCTCATCCCACCCTCTCTCTGTTGGAGTCCCCCAAGGCTCTGTTCTAGGACCCCTACTCTTCTCAATCTATACACTTGGCCTGGGGCAACTCATAAAGTCCCACGGATTCCAGTACCACCTTTATGCTGATGATACTCAGATCTACCTCTCTGGCCCAGACGTCACCTCTCTGCTCTCCAGAATCCCAGCGTGTCTATCAGCCATATCCTCCTTCTTCTCCTCTCGCTTCCTCAAACTCATTGTGGGCAAATCTGAACTAATCATCTTTCCCCATCTCACAGATCTTCCTTACCTGACCTTTCTATAACAATTGACGACATCACGCTTTCCCCCGTACCGGAGGTCTGCTGCCTCGGAGTAACCCTTGACTCTGCCCTGTCCTTCAAACTGCACATCCAAGCTCTCTCCACCTCCTGTCGCCTCCAGCTCAAAAATATTTCCAGAATCCATCCCTTCCTCAACCCTCAGTCTACTAAACTACTTGTGCATGCCCTCATCATCTCCCGCCTCGACTACTGCAACATCCTTTTCTGTGGCCTCCCTGCTAACACCCTTGTACCTCTCCAGTCCATCCTCAACTCTGCCGCACGACTAATTCATCTGTCTCCTGGCTACTCCTCCACTTCTCCCCTCTGCATATCTCTTCACTGGCTCCCATTCCCTCAGCGTATCCAATTGAAATTACTAATACTGACCTACAAGGCCATCTACAACCTGTCTCCTCCATACATCTCTGAACTAATCTCCCGATACCTTCCCTCACATAATCTCCGGTCCTCCCAAGACCTCCTTCTCTCCTCCACACTTATTCACTCCTCACCCAACCGCCTCCAAGACTTCTCCCCAATAGCCCCCATTCTCTGAAATTCCCTGCCCCAACACGCTAGCATCCACACTCAGATCCTTCAGATGGAACCTGAAAACCCACGTCTTCAGGAAAGCCTACAGCCTGCAATGATCCCCTCTGCCTCCTCACCACTACTGGAGCTACCGCCTCATAACCACTGGAGCTGCTGCAACCCCCCAACCTACTGTCTCCTTCCCCACCATCCTGTATTATGTAAGCCCGAAAGGGCAGGGTCCTCTCTCCACTCTATATCAGTCTGTGATTGTTAGTTTGTTTACTGTAAGTGATATCTGTAATTCGTATGTAACCCCTTCTCATGTACAGCACCATGGAACCAATGGTGCTTTATAAATAAATATTAATAATAATAGCCTGCACCACAACAAAATTTTGACAGCAATACCGGGCAGGGATACCGGTGGTGCCGGCTGGCCTTTTTTCTCACCAAGTTCAATCCATTTTAAGTACCTGTGTCTCCAGCAGCCATTCCTAATGATGTGACCTCTATCTGGAGCATTGTCATCCATGAAGATGAAATTAGGCCTGAAATTAGGCGCAATGACTGAATTAATGATTATTATTCAAGTAATGGGCTCTTGTACTTTACCATTCACAAAGTGTAGGGCAGTTCTCTATTGATTAGACACACTTGCCCACACTGTAACACCAACACCACCAAAGGCTCATCTGGTAACATTGGCTGATGCATAGCATTCTCCTTGATGTGTGCAACCCATCATTTCTTCTCAGCGTGAATAGACTTTTAATATTGAACAGCAATAAAACCCACTGGTCCCTTGTTCAGTGCAGATACTCACTGGCCCATGCAAGATGATGGTGGTGTGGTCAGGAACCCTTGTAGGTCATCTAGCATCATCACGCTTATGTAAACGGTTTCAAATAGTCTGATGTGACACTTGGATGCCCTGCATCTCCCTTAAATGTGCCTGCAGTTGAGTGGCATTCAGAATCCGTTTCTGAAGGGCATTGTTCACAATGAAGCTGCTATCAATATGGGATGTTGTGAAAGGACATCAATTTCTCTGACTTTTTATGACTCTCCCAGTCTCTCTGTTGCACCCTGCTGATGACAATCTAAACTCAGTGGCCACTTCCTTCTGAGAACAAGCTACTTGAAGGTATTGTTGATCCATTGATAGGTGTCATCTTGTCATAATGTCAAAAAGTGAACAGCATGAAGGAGGACAATTTAAATACCAATTTTAATTGATCCTCGAAATATATCGGGCAATTCATGGACCAAACGCCTGTTGTGAATCTTGTCATTAAGCTCCTTTTTAGAGAACAGGAAGTTTTGCAAAAAGTACTGAAACACTGAACAGTTAGGATACTTTCCCATGGTCAGTAATCAGCAGCATTTTGGATGCAACAAATGTTCGCTGCATCCAAAGCTTTGCCGGCTTTTGAACACAGGTGATTTCGCATGTGTTCATTGAACCGCGTGGAATCACTGCGTCCAATGCACTGTACGGGTGACATTTATCTTTCAGAGACTCGCGTCTCTGCATGATAAATTGACATGCTGTGGTCTGGAAAGATGTGCCGCATCTCCGCTGGTGATCCACAGGCGTCTCAGCATGCATAGTGGGCATGGGATTTCTTGAAATCCCATCCACTATGCTCTAACATCTGGGCGCTGTGGGTTGGACGCTGCATTTACTGACCGTGGGAACATACTCTTGGACATGTGCATTAAAAAGTTTAGAGAAGGTCACATTAAGTTCACCTGAAAGGTTAGAAAAAGAGTGTATTTTAGTTTAGGATCATGCTAAAATTTTCCCTGAAAGGGTAAATATACCTAACTTTTTGTAGTGTAGCTGGACCTGCTGGAGTTCGAAGTATATATAAATAAGAAGATGGAAGTTCTGCAAATGTTCCTTCTTGAAGACACATGTATGAAGACGGTGTACCTGAATAGTAAAGTTCAGGATCCGTACCAAACACCTAGTATTTATGCATGGACCCCGAAAATGGACTTCTCTGGTAAAGTTGTGCTACTGTTCGGATTCGGCACCCCGAACATCAGGTGTTTCACATCCTTTTATCTGCATGACAGCATGAAAAACACCAATTGCTCTGATTGACGATAAGATCATTACCACCAGTCAGATAGTTGCGTTCTCACGTTGTCAGATGACAGCGTGATCCAGCAGTTGCGACCGGTGGTAAAAAGATTACCTCCAGTCACACACATCAGCTGATATTCGCGGTATCGGAATTCCGATACTGAGTTCCGATACTTTTTGCATATCGAATACCGGAATCGTAAGTTCCCATAATGCTATGAGCCAGTTTGATTTAATTCAGCCAATGAGGAATCCTAAGAAGTGTCGGCACATCCTGTTAGGCAGGTAGGCATGTTAACTAATGGCATGGCTGATTGGCTGCTGAAATGATGTCATGATGCACTATAAAAGCCGCCGCCGCCATTTTGCTTTCACTCTGCTGTGAATTCAGTTAGGGACAAGACGCTGCTGTTCAGACTCTGAGGGACAGTTAGAGATAGCGATTTTCTATATAGTGCTTTACCCAGGCTACTTTATCAACCGCTGTAGCTTTCTTTTGCCCTGCAGCGCTGTTCACAGCTGTCTGCAAGGTCTGTGTGTGTGAGTACAGCTCACGCTGTAGTGTTCTGCAGCCACCTCTGGTTGTAGTCCACTCAGCGTGTGTCACTGCCTCATACATAGTCCTTTTTTTGTTTTATTGCTGCTCATTTTTCTCCTATTAGTGTGCTTCCATCCGTATCCATCTACATTGGTTGCAAACACTATATAGGAATAGATAGCGGAGCCTTTCTGCAGCCTTTCAGTGCTAGTGCACAGTTCTCTGCACTGTTCACGGCTGTCTGTGAGTGCAGCTCACGCTGTATTGTGTTCTGCAGCCACCTCTGGTTGTAGTCCGCTCGGCGTGCGTCACTGCCTCATACATTGTTCTTTTTTGCTGTAGTGCTGCTTATTTTTCCTGAATTTCTCCTATTAGTGTGCTTCCATCTGTATCCAGCTAGATTGGTTGCAAACACTATATAGGAGTAGATAGAGGAGCCTTTCTGCTGGCTTGTGCCCTGCAGCCCCAGTCAGATTAGTATTAGCCTATTTTTTGTAGCCTCATCTATGGCATTGTAGGTTACCTTCCTGCATTGTAATAGCTACAAAAAGTTTGTGATACTATCGCTTTTACATCTTTGGTCACATCCTTTTTTTTTTGTGAAAAAAAAACACGTAAAAATAGTTCACCAAACACTCCATTTTACAGTTGTGTAGGCCACATTAGCTCATATTAAAGTGTAGTTCACACTTTATAAAATTAGTGTTTCTTATACCTGTTAGCAGCTGTTCAGGAATAAGCACACTAAGCCGTTAGTACTTTTCTGCCTATCTTTATCAGTCTACCAAGATGACGAAGGCAGGGAGTAAGGCACGTGGTCATGGGCGTGGAGTTTCAGCAGGGAGAGGACGTGGGGATTCTGTGCCTGCTGCGGGCACCAGTGACTCAGCATCCCCCAGTTTTACCAGGGAACAGTCCTTTATGCGCAGCTTTGTAGGAGCTCGCCATACCCCACTGCTGCGGGAGGAACAAATTGAAGCCGTTATCGGATGGATGGCAGCTAACGCATCGACTTCAATTAGTTCCACATCCTCTCAGGTCCAGAGCACTGAAGAGCAACCATCTGTCTCTTCACCACCTGCCAAATTGCCCAGTCAGTCAGAGAGCCCTGGACAGGAGCCATCTCTACTTCTGTTCTCTGAATCTCTTGGCTTGGAAATAGGGGGCCAGCCAAGCAGCATTCTAGAATGTGAAGAGGTAGTATGCAGTGATGCGCAACAGCTTTGTCTCTCTGAATCTGAAGAGGCGGGTGGGCCAGTGCCTATGGTCAGCACACCTCAGTACGCATCAGATGATGAGACTCAGGTGCCACTTTCTGGTGCGTAATGTGCTGGTGAGACGACCCAGGAGAAGCAGGGGTTTGAAGAGGGTAGTGTAGATGATGAGGTCCTTGACCCATCATGGCATGAGGAACAGGAAGGTGGTGGGAGCAGCTCTGAGGAAGAGATTCTCTGGACGACCAAAACAGGAGGGAGAAGGAGGGGGCAGACTCGGTTGCCTGTAGCCTCCACTTCGGCACCCATTAGCAGCATTCCTTGTTATGATTGAGTCACCGTAGGAGGCAGACACAAAAATAGAAGCTACGTCCAGAAAACCAGAGAAGTTGGCAACTATCAGATTGCAGACCCCTGAACCTATCAACACAACTAGCAGTAGCCGTGGGGGGTTCCTACAGTGCCCTAGACCCCTCGATCACAGCCGGAGAGCTAAATAGCCTAAAGACAGAAAAGGAAATCTAAACTGCCCCAGAGCAGACCCCAAAGTAAAAGGCAGCCCCCAACATATAATGACGGTGAAGCAAGATGAAAAAACACTCACACAGATAGAAAGATAGGCTGAGCAAACGATGGGGCCCAAGCTAACTAAACAGAACAGGAAAGGAAGGTTGCTGTCTGCAATCTGCCAAAACCCTATCAAAGACATAAGCCAACAAGCTGAAATGGAAAAAGATCCACTCAGCCAGTCATCATCATTAGGCTCAGGTGTTTGATAATCAGGCTCACTACCTTTCTTTACCAGAAGAGGGAGTTCCTCGGGCCTCAGTAGTGAAGGGGAAAATGAACTCACAACAGTACCTCCCCCTTGAACCCTCAACCACGCCACCAGGGCGATCAGGGTGAGCCCGATGAAAGGCACGCACCAATCTTTTGGCATGAATATCAGAGGCAGAGACCCAGGAATTATCCTCCTGACCATAACCCTTCCACTTAACCAAATACTGGAGTCTCCGTCTAGCCAGACGGGAATCCAGTACTTTCTCTACCTCATATTCCATGTTACCTTCAACCAATACAGGGTCTGGAGGTGCCACACCCGGAACAACAGGTTCAACAAACCTCTTCAACAAAGATTTATGGAACACATTATGGATTTTAAATGTGACAGGAAGAGCCAAACGAAAAGAGACCGGATTAATAATCTCCAAAATCTTGTAAGGTCCAATAAATCTAGGCTTAAACTTAGGAGAAGCCACCTTCATAGTAATATTTTTTGATGATAACCACACCATATCACCAACCTTAAACTGGGGACCAATGGTCCTATGTATGTTGGAAAACCGCTGGGCCTTTTCCTGGGAGAGAGATAACTTATCCACCACTTGGTCCCAGATCTGGTGCATTCTCTCCACCACAGTGTCAACACCTGGGCAGGCAGAGGGCTCCACCTGCCCTGAAGAAAATCGAGGATGAAACCCAAAGTTACAAAAAAAAGGTGACATCAAAGTGGCAGAACTAGCTCTATTATTTAAAGCAAATTCGGCCAAGGGCAAAAATGAAACCCAATCATCCTGATCAGCAGAAATAAAACATCTCAAATATGACTCCAAGGTCTGGTTTGTTCTCTCTGTCTGCCCATTGGTCTGAGGGTGAAAAGCAGAGGAGAAGGACAACTGAATTCCCAGCTTAGAACAGAAAGTTCTCCAAAATCTAGACACAAACTGAACTCCTCTGTCAGATACAATGTTCTCAGGAATCCCGTGCAAGCGAACCACCTGTTGCAAAAACAGGGGCACCAACTCAGAGGAAGATGGCAACTTAGGGAGTGGTACAAGATGAACCATCTTAGAGAACCTATCACAAATCACCCAAATAACAGTCATCCTTTGAGAGACAGGCATATCAGAGATGAAATCCATTGAAATATGGGTCCATGGCCTCTTGGGGACAGGCAAGGGCATCAACAACCCACTAGAGCGAGAACACGATTTAGACCGGGAGCACGTCCCACAGGACTGCATAAAATTCCTGACATCACGAGACAAGGAGGGCCACCAAAAAGACCGACTCACCAGATCTCTAGTACCAAAAATACCTGGATGACCAGCCAAAGCAGAGCAATGAACTTCAGACATCACTCTCTTCTTCCACTGGTCAGGAACACACAACTTTCCACTGGGACAACGCTCAGGTTTGTCCTCCTGGAACTCTTCCAGAGCACGTCTCAAATCGGGCGAGATGGCAGAAAGAACTACCCCTTCGCCTAAGATGGTAGCAGGCTTGGTCACCACAGGAGAATCAGCAAAGAAGCTCCTAGAGAGGGCATCTGCCTTGACATTCTTAGTTCCAGGAAAAAAAGAAACCACAAAATCAAAACGTGTAAAAAACAAGGCCCACCTAGCCTGTCTAGGGTTCAAGCGCTTAGCCGACTCTAGGTAAATCAAATTCTTGTGGTCAGTGAGGACCACGACTTGATGCTTAGCTCCCTCCAACCAATGTCTCCACTCCTCAAATGCCCATTTCATGGCCAACAGTTCCCGATTCCCCACATCATAGTTACGTTCAGATGGAGAGATCTTTCGGGAAAAGAAAGCACAGGGATTCATTTTAGATGTTACAGGATCCTTTTGGGACAAAACAGCTCCTGCACCAATCTCAGAAGCATCCACCTCTACCTGGAACGGAAGTGAGACATCAGGTTGCCGCAAAACCGGGGCGGAGGTGAATCTTCGCTTCAGCTCCTGAAAGGAAGAAACAGCCTCCGGAGACCAATTTAACACATCAGCACACTTCTTAGTCAAATCAGTCAATGGCTTGGCAATACTAGAAAATTTTGCTATAAATTTCCGATAAAAATTAGCAAAACCCAAAAACTTCTGGAGGGCCTTCAAAGAAGTGGGCTGAACCCAATCGTAAACGGCCTGTACCTTGGCTGGGTCCATTTCAATAGTTGACGGGGACAAAATAAATCCCAAAAAAGAAATCCTCTGTACTCCAAAAAGGCATTTAGATCCTTTGACATACAGGGAATTCTCCCTCAAGATCCGGAACACAGTCCGAATATGTTCCACATGAGAATCCCAATCCTTGGAGAAGATCAAAATATCATCCAAATAGATAATCAAAAATTTATCGACAAAATCTTGGAAAATATCGTTCATGAAGCACTGGAAGACAGAAGGGGCATTAGTGAGCCCAAAAGGCATCACCAGGTACTCAAAATGTCCCTCCGGAGTATTAAACGCTGTCTTCCATTCATCCCCCTGCTTAATGCAGATAAGATTATACGCCCCCCTGAGGTCAAGCTTGGTAAACCAGCAAGCACCTTTAACTCAGGAGAATAGATCAGAAATCAGGGGTAACGGATACTGATATTTAACAGTAATCTTGTTGAGGGCACGATAATGAATACAAGGTCTTAATGATCCATCCTTTTTGGCTACAAAAAAAAAAGCCGGCACCTAAGGCCTGTTTCACACTTCCGTTTTTTCAAATCCGTCAAAATCCGTTGTTTTCCGTAAAAAAAACGGATCCGCCATTTTTTGCATGATCCGTTTTTTTTGTCCCATAGACTTCCATTACGGTTACCGCGGATCCGTCAAAAAAACGGATCCGTTTTAAAAAAACGGATCCGTTTGCATCAGTTTCCGTCAAAAAAACGGAAACGGATCCGTTTGGCGGACACAAAAACGGAAGTGTGAAACAGGCCTAAGGGTGACGAGGATGGTCTAATATGACCCTTCTCCAACGCCTCCTTAATATAGGATCGCATAGCCTCGTGCTCGGGTACAGATAAATTGAAGAGCCAACCCTTGGGAAATTTACACCCCGGGCTTAGTTCAATTGCACAGTCATAACTCCTATGAGGAGGCAGAGACGCAGACTCATTCTCACTAAATACATCATAAAAGTCCACCAAATAATCAGGAACATCATGCGACTGAGGAGAGGTGGAAAACACCGGAGCCTCACTAAAGGCACACCGACAACCCCAACTCACCACAGACACAGATTTCCAATCCAAAACTGGATTATGAATTTGTAACCAGGGAAACCCCAGAACAATAGTATCATGCAGATTATGCAACACCAAAAATCTGCAATTTTCTTGATGGTCTGGGGCGACCCGCATTACCACCTGGGTCCAAAACTGAGGTTTATTTTTAGCCAAAGGAGTAGCATCAATCCCCCTCAAAGGGATAGGCGTCTGCAGAGGTGTCATCAGAAATCCACAACGTTTAGCAAAATCCAAGTCCATTAGGTTTAGGGCTGCTCCCGAATCCACAAAAGCCTTGGCGGAAAATGTGGACAGGGAGCAGATCAGAGTAATAGCCAGAAGAAACTTAGGTTGAACACCACCAACAGAAAACGTGTGTGCAAAGCATTTCTCTCGTTTAGGACAGACAGAAATAATATGCGAGGCATCTCCACAGAAAAAACACAACTTATTACGCCTTCTGAACTCCTGACGCTGCATAGGTTCAGACATTTGTTCAACAGGTGGTGTGAGAATCATGTGGGAATAGTGGATGAGGGCAGGTATATCTCGCCCAGATTCCTTTCCTATGTGGCCTAGTCTGGTCAGTATCGCACCTGCTTGCTAATGAATTATGGGAGGTGGATATAAAAGGATGCCAGGTGGTTGTGTGAGTGTCTCAGCCTGGGAACACAGAGAGCCTGTCTGTGTGAGAGACACACGTGAGTGAAAGCAGTGCCCACTGCAACTGTGGTTTGGCTGGACGGGAGAAGCCCGCCAGTTGGTAGTTAGGTTGTCCATTGTTTAGTTAGTGCCGGACAGGCAAGGTTTTGTTTTGTTTTATTTCCTTTTGCATTGCTTTCACCGTTAATAAATCTGACCTAGGGTCAGTTACACCCGAATCCCAGCTCTGCGCCTGAGTTTCATGCTGAACGCACGTGACCTTTGACCCCAGCAAAGCCGATCCCGGAGTGTTTTATCACATTGTGGTGGAGAACGCGGGCATCACGTTGCAAGCATGAGCATGGAGGACGTGGTGAAAGCGCTGTTACAGTCCACCGCCGTCCAGCAAGAAGCTAATCGGGTGATGGTGGCCCAGCTGAAGGAGTTGGTGGACATGACAGTTACCGATCGTTCGCTTCTCCAGCAGGTGGCGCAGCGCTTGGCAAGCTTACCTGAGCTTAACCTGGAAGCCGAGTCGAGAGTGATTCACGTGAGTCGGTACTGGCAGAAGATGACGACCGAAGATGACGTCGAGGCATACCTGACCACGTTTGAACGGACGGCGGTGCGAGAAAAATGGCCGAAGGCACGATGGGCCGGCCTGATTGCCCCGTTTCTTTCCGGTGAGGCCCAAAAGGCGTATTATGACTTGGAACCTGAAGCTGCGCAGGACTTTGACAAATTGAAAGCCGAGATCTTGGCCCGGCTGGGAGTGACGACCGCTGTCCGTGCACAGAGAGTGCATCAATGGACTTATCAGCCGGATAAACCACCGCGGTCACAGATGTTCGACCTGATTCACGTGACAAAGAAGTGGCTACAACCCGAGGTGTTGACAGCGCCAGAGATAATCCAGAGAGTCGTCATGGACAAGTACCTGAGAGCTCTACCGCCAGCCCTGAGGAAGTGGGTAAGCCATGGAAATCCTACGACGGCAGATCAACTGGTGGATCTGGTTGAACGTTACTCCGTGGCGGAAGGACTCCGAGACGACGCTACCCCACCTCGTTCTTCATCATCTCCACGTGGAACCGGTAAGACTGTTCCAGGGAGTAGGGGAGATGGAAAAATCCCTAAGACAGTGGGGGAGGAAAACGGGACTGCCCGCACTTCGAGGCCGAGAGTAACGAACTATGGTCTAAGCAAGGGGCCCGTTAGGTGTTTCCGCTGCCAAGAGATGGGACATATTGCTGTGAACTGTCCGGTCACTACTGAACCCATGAAGTGCGACCTCACAGACTCTAAAAACCGCATGTCTATGGTTGCACGGGTAGTGAGTGTGAATGCCGGTCAAAAGGATGTGGAAAAACACTTGTGTGATTTAACTGTAATAGCAAAAATGTGGTGGCATTGTTAGACTCGGGAAGTGTGGTGACTCTGGTGAAGGCCAGTCTGGTGTCAGCCCCGACTGGACCATCAGACAAATTTTCTGTAACGTGTGTGCATGGAGACACCTGTTCGTACCTCACCACGGTCATATGCATTACTACTTCCTATGGGTCTGTGCAACATAAAGTGGGACTCGTCCCGGCGTTATTGCATGATGTTATCCTGGGCCGGGATTTTCCCCACTTCTGGCAATTGTGGGAGAATCAGTTGATGCCCTCGGGTAATAGTGTACATGATTCTTCTCCCAGGGCTCGTGTGGGTCCCGAACCCCTGGAAGAGGTCTCCCCGGAAGACTCGGGGGAAGAGTCTGCGGGAACTGACCTGCAGTTCCCGTTTTCAGTCATGGCGGGTGATACGGAGGAGACCGGGGAAGAGGAGGAGGCCGACAGCTGTCCACCTCCCCATTTGCCGGATTTAGAAGTTCAGAAAGATGACTTCCAAAGCGAGCAAATAAAGGATCCTACCCTTTCTCAGGCTAGGACAAATGTAAAAGTGATAAATGGGGTACCCGTAGAACCTGGCTCTAGGCTGGCATATCCTTACATGGTTCTGGAGAATGATTTACTCTATCAGATAGAGAAAAAGGGGGAAGATACGGTGCAACTATTAGTCGTGCCAAAACCCTTCCGGCGGCAGGTGCTGGACCTGGCCCACGGACATGTGATGGGAGGTCACCTGGGAGTCCAGGAAACCACCGAAAGGATATTACACTGTTTTGTTTGGCCAGGCATGCATCACAATATTCGTGTATATTGTGAGTCTTGTCTTGACTGCCAAGCCTCTGCACCTAAGCCCCAGTTCTGTAGCCCTTTGGTACCCCTACCTATTATTGAAGTCCCGTTTGAGAGGATTTGGATGGATTTAGTTGGGCCCCTTCCACGGTCTGCACGTGGACACCAACATATCCTGGTCATCTTGGATTATGCCACTCGTTACCCGGAGGCCATCCCTTTGCGTAACACGGCCACCAAGACGATTGCCAAGGAACTGGTGCATGTGTTTAGTCGGGTCGGAATACCAAAACAGATACTCACCGACCAGGGGACCCCCTTTATGTCCAGGGTAATGAAGGAGCTCTGCCGATTGTTACAAATCGAACCGTTACGCACATCCGTGTATCACCCTCAAACAGACGGGTTGGTTGAACGGTTCAATAAAACTCTGAAGCAGATGCTGAGAAAGGTGATAGACAAGGATGGGAAGAACTGGGACTATTTACTTCTGTATTTGCTTTTTGCCATCAGGGAAGTACCCCAGTCTTCCACGGGATTCTCGCCTTTCGAGTTATTGTACGCCCGGCGTCCTCGCAGACTGTTAGATGTTGCAAAAGAAACCTGGGAGGGTCAGGTCACTCCGTTTAAAACAGTGATAGATCACGTCACACAAATGCAGGACCGTATTGCGGCTGTTATGCCTATCGTCAAAGAACACATGATACAGGCTCAAGGAGCCCAAAAAAGAATCTATGATAGGGGCGCCAAGATCCGTACGTTTGCACCCGGAGATAGGGTGTTGATCCTGGTCTCCACGGTGGACAGTAAGTTCCTGGCAAAGTGGCAGGGCCCCTTTGAGATTAAGGAAAGAGTTGGTGAAGTAAACTACAAAGTATACCAGGCAGGTAGACGGAAACCTGAACAGATTTATCATGTAAATCTGATAAAACCCTGGAAAGATCGGTCTGCCTTGTCAGCGGAGCTGGCCCGTCCTGTCTGCTCGCATACCGTACCGGAGGTACGGATTGCAGAGACTCTCTCGGAGTGGCAAAAGACTGAGGTCAGGCAGTTTCTACTTCACAACCAAAAGTTTTTCACAGAAAAACCCGGGCAGACTACGCTAATGAAACATGACATCGTAACGGAACCTGGTGTCACAGTTCACGTAAAGCCCTACTGAATCCCGGAAGCACGCCGTGAAGCCGTTTCCCGAGAAGTGAAGGCAATGTTAGAGTTAGGTGTCATTGAGGAATCGCACAGTGCTTGGTCCAGCCCGATTGTGCTATTTCCTAAACCGGACGGCACCATCCGGTTCTGCAATGACTTCAGGAAACTGAATGCGGTCTCAAAATTTGATGCCTACCCTATGCCCCGGGTTGACGAGTTAATAGATCGGTTAGGAAAAGCCCGGTATATTACGACCCTAGACCTAACAAAGGGGTATTGGCAGATCCCTCTGGCGGAGGCTGCCAGAGAAAAGACGGCATTTGCAACGCCGGAAGGTTTATTTCAGTATGTGTATATGCCGTTTGGACTGCACGGGGCACCGGCGACCTTCCACAGACTGATGGATCGAGTCCTGAGGCCACATAGGCAGTACGCTTCGGCCTATTTGGACGACATTGTTATTTACAGCTTGGACTGGGAGCCTGTACAAGCTGTAATTGACGACCTGTGGGAGGCAGGTCTAACCGCGAACCCCAAGAAATGTCACATCGGGCTACAAGAAGCCCGGTATTTGGGGTATGTAATTGGGAGGGGTGTTGTTAAACCCCAGGTTGATAAGATTCAGGCGGTTCAGGACTGGCCACAACCTGTCAACAAGAAGCAGGTGCAAGCCTTCCTGGGGATCGCCAGCTATTATCGCCGGTTTATACCCAATTTTGCAGCCATCGCTACCCCCCTGACGGATCTTACAAAAGGGAAAGACTCCATCATGATTAAATGGAGTTTAGCGGCTGAAGAAGCCTTCCATAGCCTAAAACGGGCACTTTGCTCTCAGCCCGTACTGGTGACTCCGGACTTCTGCAGCGAGTTTGTGGTACAAACAGATGCCTCTGATACCGGTATCGGGGCCGTACTCTCACAAGTGAGGGACGGAGTGGAACACCCAGTCCTCTATCTCAGCAGGAAGCTGAATAAACACGAGCAAAGGTATGCAGTCGTAGAAAAAGAGTGCCTCGCCATTAAGTGGGCTCTAGAGGCCCTCAAATATTACCTGGTGGGCCGAAAGTTCAGGCTGATCACTGACCATGCCCCTCTCAAGTGGATGCACTTGAACAAGGAACGGAATAGCCGGGTGACCCGGTGGTTCCTTGCCCTGCAGGCCTACACTTTTACGGTGGAGCACCGCCCAGGGGTACAGATGGGAAATGCAGATGCCCTGTCCCGAGTGCACTGTTTGGCGGGTGTCATTGCTCGACCGGAGTGGTCTGAGCAGAGGGGGGGATATGTGAGAATCATGTGGGAATAGTGGATGAGGGCAGGTATATCTCGCCCAGATTCCTTTCCTATGTGGCCTAGTCTGGTCAGTATCGCACCTGCTTGCTAATGAATAATGGGAGGTGGATATAAAAGGATGCCAGGTGGTTGTGTGAGTGTCTCAGCCTGGGAACACAGAGAGCCTGTCTGTGTGAGAGACACACGTGAGTGAAAGCAGTGCCCACTGCAACTGTGGTTTGGCTGGACGGGAGAAGCCCGCCAGTTGGTAGTTAGGTTGTCCATTGTTTAGTTAGTGCCGGACAGGCAAGGATTTGTTTTATGTTTTATTTCCTTTTGCATTGCTTTCACCGTTAATAAACCTGACCTAGGGTCAGTTACACCCAAATCCCAGCTCTGTGCCTGAGTTTCATGCTGAACGCACGTGACCTTTGACCCCAGCAAAGCCGATCCCGGAGTGTTTTATCACAGTGGCAACACCTCTCGTGCAGCTTTGCGTTCGCGCAAACGCCGATCAACCTGAATGGCTAATGACATAGAATCGTCAAGACCAGAGGGAATAGGAAATCCCACCATAGTATCTTTTACGGCTTCTGACAACCCCTTCCGAAAGAGAGCAGCCAAGGCATTATCATTCCAGGTAGTAAGTACTGCCCACTTTCGGAATTTTTGACAGTACAATTCTGCAGAATCTCGACCCTGGTTCAATGCCAGCAGGGTCTTTTCAGCCTGATCAATGGCATTAGGTTCGTCATACAACAACCCCAAGGCTTGAAAAAATGCGTTCACATTAGTCAGAATAGGATCATCTGGTTTCAAAGAAAACGCCCAATCCTGGGGATCGCCACGCAGCAAAGAGATGACAATTTTAACCTGCTGCGCGGAGCTCCCTGACGAGTTAGGCTTCAAGGCAAAAAATAATTTACAATTATTTTTGAAATTCAAAAATTTAGACCGATCCCCAAAAAATACATCAGGTGTAGGAATCTTTGGTTCAGCAGCATGTCAATGAGCAAGGTAGGCGGAAATTCCCCGCACTTCCACAGCGAGCTGCTCCACACGATCAGACAATTGCTTTATCTCCATTGAGAGAAAAAAAAAAAAAAAATTCCCCCTATGGCCTCAGAGATATAGAGGAAAAAATATACACACTTTTTTTTTTTTTTTTTACTATTCTTTCCTGCTATTGAGTACCCTAGGATCTGCGGTATGGCGGGTGATTCTGTTATGATTGAGTCACCGTAGGAGGCAGACACAAAAATAGAAGCTACGTCCAGAAAACCAGAGAAGTTGGCAACTATCAGATTGCAGACCCCTGAACCTATCAACACAACTAGCAGTAGCCGTGGGGGGTTCCTACGGTGCCCTAGACCCCTCGATCACAGCCGGAGAGCTAAATAGCCTAAAGACAGAAAAGGAAATCTAAACTGCCCCAGAGCAGACCCCAAAGTAAAAGGCAGCCCCCAACATATAATGACGGTGAAGCAAGATGAAAAAACACTCACACAGATAGAAAGATAGGCTGAGCAAATGATGGGGCCCAAGCTAACTAAACAGAACAGGAAAGGAAGGTTGCTGTCTGCAGTCTGCCAAAACCCTATCAAAGACATAAGCCAACAAGCTGAAATGGAAAAAGACCCTGAAGCAGCTAGGCTTCAAAAACTAAATCAGCACTCAGGTATTTTCAGAAGACAGAGCTAAAGGAATTCAGCTCACCCCAGCAGAGAATGGCAGAAATCCAGAAAAACAAAGCAAAACAAAGTTAAAGCACAAATGCAAAAAGCCGAGCAGAAAACTTAGCTTTAGAAGAGCAGGAATTCAGACTGGTCTCCAAAGATCCCACAGAGAAATCACCCGCAGGGCAGAAGGGCGTTGGCAGCCTTATATCCAGTCAGTAACTCCACTCAGCCAGTCATCATCATTAGGCTCAGCTGTTTGATAATCAGGCTCACTACCTTTCTTTACCAGAAGAGGGAGTTCCTCAGGCCTCAGTAGTGAAGGGGAAAATGAATTCACAACAATTCCTCTTCCAAAACCCAAAACGGGCGCTCCCAGGACTTGCAGTGCATGGTCCTTTTTTGACACAGTTGCAGATGAAATTTGCTTTGTCAAAAGAGGGAAAAGTGTCAGCAACCTCAATACCACAAATATGTGGAAACATGTGCGGACCAAGCACGTGGTGAAGTTACAAAGACACACTGAAGACATAGGCCAACCTACAGCACCACCTACCACCTCTTCAGCTCATGTTGTAGCCTCTTTTCCTCCAGCTCACACACAACTGGTTCGGCTTCCTCACAGGATCGCCATGGAACAACCTCTGGCACTGTTGTACAGAGACACAGTGTAATTCCACCCACAGCACCACGTTCCCTGTCATCCTCACACTCCCAGGCCACTCTAGAGCCATCGGTAGCACAGGCATGGGAGAAAAGGCAGCAATACTCGGCAAACCATCCCCGAGCACAGGCTCTGAATGCTGGCATTGCAAAACTACTGTCCCTTGAAATGCTCTCATTCAGGCTGGTGAAGACTGACACCTTCCGTAACTTCATGGCATTGGCAGTCCCACAATACGTGCCCAGCTGCTTTTATTTCAGCAGGCAAGCCGTCCCTGCCCTGCAAAAGCATGTGGAGGGAAAAATTAAACATGCGCTACTAAACGCTGTCAGTAGCAAGGTCCACCTGACCACCGATGCGTGGACCAGTAACAATGGACAGGGACGATACCTTTCCCTCACTGCCCATTGGGTAAATGTTGTGGAGCCGGGTAAAGATCTTGAGAGTGGCGCTGTACGTGTTCTGCCAACTCCAAGGATTGCAGGAATCCAGTCTGTACACATTGACTCCTCGTCATACTCCAGTTCCTCTGAATTAGAGCTGCAGGAGCCGTCACGGTCTACCTCCACATGGACCCGTGAACGCTTACCTGTTACGACCGATATGAGCACAGCCGTGGCCAAACGTCAATAGGCCGTACTGAAATTAATTTCTTTGGTGAATCGAAGCCACACAGCACAGGAGCTCTGGAATGCCATCAAGCAGGAGAGCGACGTGTGGTTTGTGCCAGCGAATCTCCAGCCAGGCTTGGTAGTGTGTGACAATGGCCAAAATCTGGTGGCAGCTCTGGGCCTAGGCAACCTTACTCACATCCCATGTCTGGCACATGTGCTCAACTTGGTCGTGCAGAGTTTTTTGAGGGACTATCCGGATCTTGATGCACTGCTGCACAAGGTCCGCATAAAGTGCGCTCACTTGCGGCGTTCCAGCATGGCAAGATCGCGCATTGCAGCTCTGCTGCGCCGATTCCGCCTTCCGGAACATCGCATATGTGACCTACCCACCAGGTGGAATTCAACGTTACATATGTTGGAGCGGTTGTGTGAGCAGCAGGCAGCAGTAATGGAGTATCAGCTGCATCAGGCGCAAATAAGTCGCACTGCGCGCTGTTCACACTTCACCACCACTGAGTGGGCCTCTATGAAGGACATCTGCTACCTTTTGCGTGCCTTCGATGATTCCACGCGGATGGCGAGTGCAGATGATGCACTAGTCAGCATGACTGTCCCCCTTATCTGCCTGCTTGAAAAAACACTGCAAGCTCTAAGGGAGGAGGTTGTGGAAGAGATGGAGGATGAGGAGTCACAAATGCCATCTGCTTCTGGACAGCCTGTGCAACATGGTTCCTAACAAAGGCCTAGGCAGGGGACACTCTGTGAGGAGGATGAGGAGGAGTCAATGGAGGAGGAAGACATCTCTCCAGAGGAGGGAGGTACACAATGCTCTAGTAGTCAGTATGTAGAGCGAGTGTGGGGTGATGCAGAGCAGGCAGAGATGACGCCTCAAGCAGGGGACAGCGTTTCTTGGCCAGTTGGGAGTCTGCAGCACATGGTTGATTTCATGCTGCAGTGCCTGAGAAATGACCACCGCATCGCCCACATTCTCAACACGGCTGATTATTGGGTGTACACCCTCCTAGATCCTCGCTACCGTGACAACTTACAAAGCCTCATAACACCGTTGAACCGGGAGTGTAAAATGCGGGAGTACCAAGACACACTGGTGCATTCCATCATGTTCTCCATTCCACCCGAGAGCAGTGCTGCTAGTGCTTTACAAAGCAGCTCTGTGGGTCGAGGCAGTGGAGGAAGCTCTGTACAAAGAGGGAGCAGAAGCAGCGCCTCAGCACAAGGCAAGAGCTGTATGGCCCAAATGTGGCAAAGTTTTGTGTCCCCGCCACAAATGTCTACACCATCACAGACGGCTCCAGTCAGCAGGAGGCAACGTTTCCATCAGATGGTGACAGACTACATGTCTTGCCCTCTCAGTGTACTCCCAGACAGCTCTTCCCCCTTCAAGTTTTGGGTCTATAAGCTGGATACATGGCCAGAGCTTAGCCAGTATGCATTGGAGGTGCTGGCTTGCCCTGCTGCTAGTGTATTAACGGAACGCATCTTTAGTGCCGCAGGTGGTGTACTAACAGACCGTCGCATGCGACTATCCTCCGATAATGTTGACCGGCTTAAAAATGTTGACCGGCTTACTTTTCTGAAAATGAACAAGGCCTGGATCTCGCTGGAATTTGCCAGTCCTCTTCTAGATTAAATAATTGGTTGGCAACAGTATCCAGGTCTCCTGTTGTGTTCATGTTTCTACCACCTGAACTGTAATCCCTGGGCTCCAACACCGCCAGTTGCTGCTCAGAAGTGCCGTCTGCACAGAGACAAACACTAGCTCCTGTGTTAGTGGGGTTCAGTAACGCCAGCTGCTCCCCTGCTGTGTGTCCGGCAATATCTCCTGCTCCGTCCACATTCACACAACATCAGATATTAAACTTGCTCCAATTAGGCCTCAGCCTACACCCTCATTGACCCTGGGCTCCAATACTGCCAGTTGCTGCTCAGAAGTGCCGTCTACACAGAGAAAAACACTAGCTCCTGTGTTAGTGGGGTTCAGTAACGCCAGCTGCTCCCCTGCTGTGTGTCCGGCAATATCTCCTGCTCCCTCCACATTCACACAACATCAGATATTAAACTTGCTCCTATTAGGCCTCAGCCTACACCCTCATTGACCCTGGGCTCCAACACTGCCAGTTGCTGCTCAAAAGTGCCGTCTGCACAGAGAAAAACACTAGCTCCTGTGTTAGTGGGGTTCAGTAACGCCAGCTGCTCCCCTGCTGTGTGTCCGGCAATATCTCCTGCTCCCTCCACATTCACACAACATCAGATATTAAACTTGCTCCAATTAGGCCTCTGGCTCCACTCTGTCTCTAGTATTTACCCTGGGCTCCAATACCGGCAGTTGCTGCTCAGAAGTGCCGTCTGCACAATCAACATTTGCTCCTGTGTTACTGGGGTTCAGTAATGTCAGCTGATCCCCGGCAATTTCTCCTGCTCTATCCACATTCCCACTATGTGGACAGAGCAGGAGAAATTGCCGGACAAACAGCAGGGGATCAGCTGACGTTACTGAACCCCAATAACACAGGAGCAAATGTTGACTGTGCAGACGGCACTTCTGAGCAGCAACTGGCGGTGTTGGAGCTCAGGGTAAATACTAGAAACAGAGTGGAGCCAGAGGCCTAATTGGAGCAAGTTTAAAATCAGTAGTAGTCTACAACAGTTATTAATCTTGATCCAATTAGGCCTCTGGCTCCACTATGTTTGTAGTATTAACCCTGGGCTCCAACAATGCCAGTTACTGCTCAGAAGTGCCGTCTGCACAGTCAACATATGCTCCAGTGTTATTGGGGTTCAGTAATGTCAGCTGATCCCCAGCTGTGTGTCCGGCAATTTCTCCTGCTCTGTCCACACTCACACAACTACAGATTTTAAACTTGCTCCAATTAGGCCTCTGTCTCCACTCTGTAGGATTTACCCTGGGTTCCAGCACCCCCAGCTGGTTCCCAGCAGTGTCTTTGGCACAGGTACTCCCTCCTGCCCAGCCTGGTTCCAGCACGCCAGCAGTTTTCGGGTAGTGTCAACGTCACTTTGCCTCCAAAACTTTGTCCTGTCGTGTTGCGGTGGGGTTAGCCGACTCTATGGTGCCTGCAGTTTAGGTGCTTCCTATGTGGGCTGCAGGATCTGGCAATATAGGCTGGTTCCGTAGTGCCAATAGGACAAGCACCCCCTGTAGGACTGTGGGTTTTGGTAACTGCGGCCGGCTCGCGGCCTTGCAACTTTGTTTTTCATGGGTACCTTCTGCTACCCATCCGGGTTCCAGTACCGTCAGCTGGTTCTCAGCAGTGCATTTGGCTTAGGTGCCTCCTTCTCGGTATCCAAGTTCCAACAACGTCTGCTGGTCCTTGGTAGTGATTTCTGGCACAGGTACCTCCTGCTTAGTAACCGGGTTCCAGTACCATCAGCTGGTCCTCGGTAGTGCCATTGGCTCTTGTTCCTTCTGCTACCCATCCGGGTTCCAGTACTGTCAGCTGGTTCTTGGCAGTTCCTCAGCCTTCTTGTACCTTCTGCTGCATTTCCAAGTTCAAGCTTTTTGAAATGGTTTTTGGTAATCACTCTGGATCTCCCTGACGACGACCCTGAAGACGACGACCCTGAAGACCACCCCGAAGACGACGACCTCAAAGATGATGACCCTGAAGACGACGACCCTGAAGACCACCCCAAAGAAGACGACCCTGAAGACGACGACCCTGAAGACCACCCCAAAGAAGACCAAAAAGATGACCCTGAAGAAGATGACCAAGAGGACAAAGAACATGAAGACAACCACCAAGATACAGAACAACAAGAGACAGAAGACCAAGAAGCATAAGAACAAAAAGCAGAAGAACATTAAGCATAAGACTAAAAATCAGAGCAAAAGATATTGTAGTGAAACCTCCAGGGGGAGCTGGTGAGGGAAGAGAGGTTACACACTAAGAGCAGCAACCCTGAGCAACAGCACAAGTGCCACAGGTAACAAGCTAGAATAGCCAGACGAACTGAGTCAGAAACTAGCAGGAGCAGACGTACCAGAAGGAGCAGCAATACACATAGTCAAAATACCAAGCCGAGAGTCAGAAAGCCAGAACATGAGCATGGGGTCCAAAACGTGAGGCGAAATACGTGGTCGGGGTACAAGCCGGGGAGTCAGATGCCAGAGAGGGAACGTAACAGCAGAGACGAATACCAAGAGACGGGGTCAGAGATCAGTCCGGGTCTAAAATCTCATACGGACCAATAAACTTGGGACCCAACTTAGCAGAGGGAATTCTCAGCCTTATGTGTTTGGTCCGTATGAGATTTTAGAGATGATTAATCCTGTGGCCTTCCGCTGCTTTTGCCTCCGTCATTACGGATTCCTAATGTGTTCCATAAGGCGCTTCTGAAGCCGTCGGTGCCTTCCTCTGATGAGTCTCCCTCGCACCCACCGCCTGTTATGGTAGATGGTCAGACCGAGTACGAGGTGGAACAGGTGGTGGATTCCCGTATGCTCCGTCATTCACTTCAGTACTTGGTCCATTGGAAAGGATACGGTCCTGAGGATCGGTCATGGGTGCCGGCGCGTTCGGTCCATGCGGATTGGTTGGTCCGGGACTTTCACGCTCGTCATCCAGGGAAGCCTGGGGGTCCAGTGGCCCCCCATTGAGAGGGGGGTACTGTCATGGTCCAGAGACAGGGTCAGAGATCAGTCCGGGTCATACACGTGAATATCAGTCAAAGGCAGGAGGATCACCAAGGTACAAGGGTCAGAGGCTCTAAACTGGAAGCTTGAGCTATCACTAACACTGGTCAGCAGGCTGTGAAAGACTGAAATAGCCCAGCTAGCTCTAGAACGAGGCAAAGGAGATTAACCCCCGCATGACCAGTCCGGAGTGAAGACAGCAGAAGATAAACTCCGGACTGGACCATGACAGATATTATCTAAATTATAAGGAGAAGAAGACTAAGCAGTGTATGGGGGTGAGTCCGTTCCTCCTCGTGGTGCCCCTGGAAAATGCCTGCTGCTGCAGGCCAAACTGAACGCAGACAAATCCTGTTGTAAATCTTTTGTGACAGGCAGAACGGAAGGTGTAATCTTCAAACTTTTATAGATAACAACTACAGGAATGCCTGTCACAAATAAGAATATGATGAAGAAGAAGAATAGGAAGAAGATGAAGCAGAATATTAAGAAGAAGAATAATAGTTGAATAAGAAGAATATGAAGAATGTAAAAAAAAAAGAATAACAGGAAGAAGGTGAAGAAGAAGAAGATGAATAAGGTGAAGAAGAAGTTGATGAAAAAGATGCTGCTGCTGCTGAGGATGATGAAGGAGAAAGTGTGGGAGAAGTCAAAAAGAAGGTGAAGAGCATGGAAGTAGTGAAACATACATATCTGACAAAATATAAAAAAGGTTAACATAGTCAATATCTTTGTAACTCCGAACGTCTTAAAATTTTTTTTTTATTCCTGCTATTCCATTTGATTGGGCTAAACCTCTATGCCTGTAATGTCTCCTCCACCTCCCCCAATACATTCTACATTATTCTTAGCTGTTTTTCTTCATGTAGAATTAACCTACGAGGAAAGAAAGGGTTTATTTTAATTCCGATATTTCTGTCCCATTGACTTGCATTGGTTTCTGGTATCGGAATCGGCGATATCTGATACTTTTTGGGTATCGGTCCGATCCAATCCGATATTTCACGATATCGGAAGGTATCGCTCAACACTACTTTTTACTGCCGGTCACAGCTGATGGCTCACGTTGTCATCTGACAGCATGGGGACTGCAGATCTTTGTCTGGCGGTAATGATCATACCACCAATCAGAGCCCATATTTTCCACGCTGCCATACAGATGACTGCGTGGCAAACAATGGATGTTCAGACCTCCAGTCATCTGAGCAGGGTCCAGGTTCAGGCACCATTCTGGTCCCCGAGCCAAACTTAATTTAGATGTTCGACAGAATCTGTTTCAAACATCCACAGATTTGCCTGTCAGTACACATGTATTGTTACAAATACATTTTTATGTGCAATGTGTTCAGTGATGTACATTATTAGTGATGAAGTCAGCACTAGGTAGCTGACAGGAAGGGACAGAGTTAATGTTTTGCACTAGCCCAGAGTAGGAGGGTCTAAGGCCGGGGTCACACTAGAGAGGAATACGGACGAGTAAGAGGCATTAAAAGCACGCATTACACACGGACAAATGATTCTCTATGGGGCAGCTCCCAACAGCCGTATATTTCTCGTCCTTATTCTACGGTCCGTGCCAATCGCAGCATGCTGCGATTGTCAGTGTACTACGCCCATAGTACGTCAATGCAAGTCTATGGGTGCGCTAAAAATACGCATTACACACGGACCAGATGTGTGACTTGCGAGAAATACGCACCCAGTGTCCTTTAGAAAAGCCGGCAATTCAGTGCGCTATACAGTAAACTCACACTGACAGGTTTTATAACACAAACGAAAGAATAGATATAGACATATAGAATACATACATATATATATATATATATACACATGTCATTGAGACACATATATATATATATTTATATTTCACAGAGTTCTTCATAGCAGAAAAGCCGCTAATTCAATTGCCGGCTTTTGTGAAATCATTCCCCAACCCGACATGAAATGACACATGGTTTACATACAGTAAAGCATTTCATTTCATGTTTTGTTTTGTATGTCTTTCATTAGTAATTAGATGAGGGTTGATGTGTAAAATTTTGGAGGTGTAGGTGTTAATTTAAGGGGTTAATTCGTTGTAAAAAAAGTGTGGGCTCCCACATTGACAAATTACCGCGGGAGCCCACACATTTATTTACAACGAATTAACCCCTTAAATTAACACCTACACCTCCCAAATTTTACACATCAACCCTCACCTAATTACTAATGAAAGACATACAAAACAAAACATGAAATGAAATGCTTTACTGTATGTAAACCATGTGTCATTTCATGTCGGGTTGGGGAATGATTTCACAAAAGCCGGCAACTGAATTAGCGGCTATTCTGCTATGAAGAACTCTAGGAAATATAAATATATGTGTGTGTCTCAATGACGTGTATATATATATATATATATATATATATATATATGTATTCTATGTGTCTATATCTATTCTTTCTTTTGTGTTATAAAACCTGTCATAGGGCTCCATTATATGTCCATTTTGCAAGCCGGCGAGAAAATCTTGCCATACGGATTACATACGGATTACATACGGATGCTTACATGCGCAAAATACGTGACCACACCTTGCTTACTGATGACATACGGAGCACTGTTTAGGGGTCATTCATCCATATTACGCCTGTAAACTACGGACCGTATTTTGCGTCAGTTAGTGTGACCCCGGCCTAAGGTGAAGAGACAGAGGGAGTTTCCTGTCAGGAGCCAGACAGGACTGCTTTTGCTGCATGCTAGGTCCTATGAACTGACTTGTGAGCAGAGCCTATACATATAGTGGGTGTCTCTGAAGTGAGAGGAGACCGAGTCTACAGATAGTGTGATCCAGATTGGAGATGAAGAACAGTGGTAGGCTGTGTGCACACGTTGCAGATTCTGCTGTGGAATTTTCCGCGCAGATTTTGCTAAATCCGCAGGTAAAATGACCTGCATTTCAGTGCATTGCAGTGTGTATAAAACCTGCAGATTTCTATAATGGAGCAGGTGGAAAACTGCAGCAGAACTGCACAAAAGAAGTGACATGCTGCAGTTTCAAATCCGCACCAAATCTGCGCGGAAAAATTTGCAGCATGTGCACAGCGTTTTTTGTTTTACATAGCCTTAAATGGTACTGTGCATCACTTGCAGTTCTGCAGGGCCAAATCTGCTGCAGAACTGCAGAAGAATCAGCACCGTGTGCACATATCCTTAGGAGTCAGTGAAATTCCGGAGATGGGATCTGGGGCAGGAGGTCTAACAGGACTGTCTGACTTCAGAAGTCAAAGAGGCAACAGGACAAATCCAAGCAGGGAGATGAGGACAGTGCCCCGTGTGAGAGCTCCAAGGTGTTGGCACACAGAGAAGCCAAGAGAAGCTGAGTGCAGACGGAGTTTTGAGCCCTGCGGATTTTTCCGTGCAGAATTGAAGAAATCCGCAGGTCAAATGACCTGCATTTTTCCTGCGGATTTCTTCCTGTTTTCTTGGGGGTTTTGTGCGGTTTTCCCCTGCGGATTTCCCCCTGTGGATTTGGAGAATGGAGCAGGTGGAAAACTGCACAAAAGAAGTGACATGCTGCATATTTTGAACCACAAGAAAACCGCACGGAAAAATCCGCAGCGTCTGCACAGTGGTTTTTTTTTCTATTGATTAACATGCTACTGTACATCACAATGCGGATATGCAGCGTTTCTGCGCGGAAAAATCCGCTGCGGATCCGCTGGAAATCTGCATCGTGTGCACATGGCCTAACGGCCACAGTAGCTACAGCCCTGTCTCAAGTTACATGTGCATAAATACAACCGCTGCAGCTTGCAGTGTGTACATATATGGACCTGCTGAAGCTTGCAGTGTGTATATAGATGGACCTGCTGCACCTTGCAGTGTGTATATAGATGGACCTTCTGCAGCTTGCACTGTGTATATAGATGAACCTGCTGCAGCTTGCAGTGTGTATATAGATGGAGCTGCTGCAGCTTGCAGTGTGTATATAGATGGACCTTCTGCAGCTTGCAATGTGTATATAGATGGACCTGCTGCAGCTTGCAGTGTGTATATAGATGGACCTGCTGCACCTTGCAGTGTGTATATAGATGGACCTTCTGCAGCTTGCACTGTGTATATAGATGGACCTGCTGCAGCTTGCAGTGTGCACATAGATGGACCTGCTGCAGCTTGCAGTGTGTATATAGATGGAGCTGCTGCAGCTTGCAGTGTGTACATATATGGACCTGCTGAAGCTTGCAGTGTGTATATAGATGGACCTGCTGCACCTTGCAGTGTGTATATAGATGGACCTTCTGCAGCTTGCACTGTGTATATAGATGGACCTGCTGCAGCTTGCAGTGTGCACATAGATGGACCTGCTGCAGCTTGCAGTGTGTATATAGATGGAGCTGCTGCAGCTTGCAGTGTGCACATAGATGGAGCTGCTGCAGCTTGCAGTGTGTACACAGATGGCCCTGCTGCAGCTTGCAGTGTGTACACAGATGGACCTGCTGCAGCTTGCAGTGTGTATACAGATGGACCTGCTGCAGCTTGCAGTGTGCACACAGATGAACCTGTTGCAGCTTGCAGTGTGTATATAGATGGAGCTGCTGCAGCTTGCAGTGTGTACATGGATGGACCTGCTGCAGCTTGCAGTGTGTACACAGATGGCCCTGCTGCAGCTTGCAGTGTGTATACAGATGGACCTGCTGCAGCTTGCAGTGTGTATACAGATGGACCTGATGCAGCTTGCAGTGTGCACACAGATGGCCCTGCTGCAGCTTCCAGTGTGTACATAGATGGACCTGCTGCAGCTTGCAGTGTGTATACAGATGGACCTGCTGCAGCTTGCAGTGTGTATACAGATGGACCTGCTGCAGCTTGCAGTGTGTATACAGATGGACCTGCTGCAGCTTGCAGTGTGCACACAGATGAACCTGTTGCAGCATGCAGTGTGTATATAGATGGACCTGCTGCAGCTTGCAGTGTGTATACAGATGGACCTGCTGCAGCTTGCAGTGTGTATACAGATGGACCTGCTGCAGCTTGCAGTGTGTACACAGATGGCCCTGCTGCAGCTTGCACTCTGTATATAGATGGACCTGCTGCAGCTTGCAGTGTGTACACGGATGGACCTGCTGCAGCTTGCAGTGTGCATATAGATGGAGCTGCTGCAGCTTGCAGTGTGCACATAGATGGACCTGCTGCAGCTTGCAGTGTGTATATAGATGGAGCTGCTGCAGCTTGCAGTGTGCACATAGATGGAGCTGCTGCAGCTTGCAGTGTGTACACAGATGGAGCTGCTGCAGCTTGCAGTGTGTACACAGATGGCCCTGCTGCAGCTTGCAGTGTGTACACAGATGGACCTGCTGCAGCTTGCAGTGTGTACACAGATGGAGCTGCTGCAGCTTGCAGTGTGTATATAGATGGAGCTGCTGCAGCTTGCAGTGTGCACATAGATGGACCTGCTGCAGCTTGCAGTGTGTATATAGATGGAGCTGCTGCAGCTTGCAGTGTGCACATAGATGGAGCTGCTGCAGCTTGCAGTGTGTACACAGATGGCCCTGCTGCAGCTTGCAGTGTGTACACAGATGGACCTGCTACAGCTTGCAGTGTGTATACAGATAGCCCTGCTGCAGCTTGCAGTGTGTACACAGATGGCCCTGCTGCAGCTTGCAGTGTGTACACAGATGGCCCTGCTGCAGCTTGCAGTGTGTACACAGATGGCCCTGCTGCAGCTTGCAGTGTGTACACAGATGGAGCTGCTGCAGCTTGCAGTGTGTACACAGATGGCCCTGCTGCAGCTTGCAGTGTGTACACAGATGGCCCTGCTGCAGCTTGCAGTGTGTACACAGATGGAGCTGCTGCAGCTTGCAGTGTGTACACAGATGGCCCTGCTGCAGCTTGCAGTGTGTACACGGATGGACCTGCTGCAGCTTGCAGTGTGTATATAGATGGAGCTGCTGCAGCTTGCAGTGTGCACATAGATGGACCTGCTGCAGCTTGCAGTGTGTATATAGATGGAGCTGCTGCAGCTTGCAGTGTGTATATAGATGGAGCTGCTGCAGCTTGCAGTGTGTACACAGATGGACCTGCTGCAGCTTGCAGTGTGTACACAGATGGACCTGCTGCAGCTTGCAGTGTGTACACAGATGGCCCTGCTGCAGCTTGCAGTGTGTACACAGATGGAGCTGCTGCAGCTTGCAGTGTGTACACAGATGGCCCTGCTGCAGCTTGCAGTGTGTACACGGATGGACCTGCTGCAGCTTGCAGTGTGTATATAGATGGAGCTGCTGCAGCTTGCAGTGTGCACATAGATGGACCTGCTGCAGCTTGCAGTGTGTATATAGATGGAGCTGCTGCAGCTTGCAGTGTGCACATAGATGGAGCTGCTGCAGCTTGCAGTGTGTACACAGATGGCCCTGCTGCAGCTTGCAGTGTGTACACGGATGGAGCTGCTGCAGATTGTGGAAGCGGAGGGTCCCTGCTCTGTGATGCCAGGGTGGAGCCCAGGCTGCTGGGGATGGAGATGAGCATGGCAGATAAGAAGTGCCGCTGCTTGCTGGCTCTGCCGGTAATTGGAGACAATAGGGCTGCTGCAGCGCCAGGGTAATTACGGTAATGCAGGAGCGGCGGCTGCAGAGTGTGTGAGCCCGGGCACACGGGCACTGCCAGCTGAAGTTGCTGCGGAGCTCTGGGCCAGGGCGTGGTGAGCTGTCAGCGGTGATCGAGCGCAGACACTTAACTTTCCAGCCGCGTGTGCTGAGTCCAGGAGCCTCCCCTCACTCCTCCCTGGTAACTTACCCTCCTCATCCTCCCGCCCCTCCTCTGCCATCGGGGGAATAAATCAGAGACGGAGGCGGCAGAGACTGGAGGGCGCGCTGATCCCAGAGAGCTCCTGATGGCGGCGCATCCCCGGTAACCTGCGCTCCGCCTCGGTCACTGCCTGGAGTTTCTCTCATCCCTGGCTCTGCTGACACTGGAGAGCAGAGCTGCCTGTTAGATTGGGAAGATGGCTGCTTCCTGGCTTCTACTCCTCATCCTGACACTTTTCCAGTCCTTGCTCATCTGTCCTTCCTCGGAAGAATACTTTCCATCTGCCGCCACGTAAGTAAGCCGGGGCCATGCCAGCGTCCTGTGCCCACCCCACGGGGCCTCCTGGGGCCGGGCGTTACAGGTAGAATCCCCGGGAGTCTGCGCGAGAGCGGAACTGCTTCCAACTCTAAATATAACGCGCTGGGACGAAAGTTTCCTGGGCTCCTTTATAAGGGCAGGTCATGGCTGTGCCTGGGCGCTGGTTCAGGTGCTCATACACCCTCACTGAAGAGACACAAGCCAAGCACTCTGGGGACAGACCCATGAATCTCACTGCCTTCAGTCATACATCAAGCATGTGTCTAGGGGAGATGTGAGCAATGCTGAGATGTCATCTGTCCCCTGCCCCAGAGTCTGACTATGGGAGGGATGAAGGATGCTCCGGCTCCTGCCACACTGCATTTTATTCATGAGCATTCCATGGAGATAACAGGCAGAGGATCCATATTTATCCATTTCACAAATAGTTAGTAAATAGCCAGTCTTGGTGTTTACCAATCCTCCACTTTGCTAATTACATGGGCTGCTCTGTGCATGGCAGGGCCGAGACTAGAGGACCGGCCGGGCCGGGCAGAGACTAGAGGACCGGCCGGGCCGGGCAGAGACTAGAGGACCGGCCGGGCCGGGCAGAGACTAGAGGACCGGCCGGGCCGGGCAGAGACTAGAGGACCGGCCGGGCCGGGCAGAGACTAGAGGACCGGCCGGGCCGGGCAGAGACTAGAGGACCGGCCGGGCCGGGCAGAGACTAGGACCTGTTCAGGAAAGGCACTCCGGCACACGAAGCCCAAGTCTTGATGTGATCTTCCTCTGATAGGATTCTCTGTGCTCTTAGACTAGAGCAGTACAGAATGGAAGGGAGTTTTCCCCGCTTGCCAGTAGTACATTTGTCCAATTAGTGCTGCCTGTGTGCTGTTATAAATGGATCCTGTTCCCAGGATTTATTCCATTATGTATCCGACCAAGAATAATTGGCAGCACATAGCACATACTTGACTGGGAAGCTGAGAATGTTTCAGTGTTAAAAATCCCGGACTGTTTAGCGGTCATAAAGCTCCTTGTGGCTGATTTTTATATTATTACTAGAAGGCAAAAGAGAAGAACACTGACATTTTTACATGAGCTGGATAATAGCTCATTTCCTGGCAAATGGAGAGAACCAATAATGACAGAAATTAACCACAAGGCTCATCCGGCCACCTAGATTTTGCATTAAGCCGCTCTTCCGAAATGAGCTGATTTACTTGAAGAAGCTGTACATGTTGGTAACTTGTAGTCTCTAAAATCTCAGGAGTGTCCTTAGATGTCTGAGTGCTAGTCACCACCAACTCAGATGTCAGGAGCGCATTAAATTTTCATTCACTGTTGTGAAAAGTGTTTACTATATTCCACAGGGAGTTTATGGCACTACAGCTAGCCGGCGGCCCTTTATGTCGTCCAGTATACAAGCGGAATTGGGAAATGGCCCATGCCATGGCATTAGTTGTGCTGCTGATAAAGGAACAGAAAAATCATTGTCAGATACAAAAGCAATATGTGTATGGATTATTTTCTAGGTCAGTTGTTGGGGAAACGTGCTGCTACCTTTGCAAGTGTAAAATTGAATACATATTCATTATATACTGTGCATGCCTGTGTGTATATACGTGATATAGATATGTGTGTATATAATACGTGTGTATGTATATTTGTGCATGAGATAGAGAGATATATATCATGCACTAATATTCATTAATGTACAGAATCATGTTATACATACATATAATTCTTACACTCATCTAAAACATTGGTGGCCTAAAACAATTTTGGCTGACCCAAATTGGGAAAAAAACATCAAGTCTGAATGTAAATTGTTATGTGCGTGAATAGCATCTGTCAGTTTCTCTAGCTGTAAATAATTTTTTCTTTCCTTATAAATTTAATATGCGCCAATAAAGGTGATTTTATTGACTTGTTTTCCAGCCGTGATCAGCTAGGTAAAATGTCCTAATATCCCTGTATTTTGTGTGCCAGTATGTAGTGCTGATCAGACTGTGGTAAGGAAACATGGTCACTTGTGTTAGTGGAGCAGATTCGGGGAACAGGTGGTGCTTTGCACATATTCTTTTCCACTTAAGCTGGTGTCATCTGCTGTTATGTGTCAAATCTGTAATGATCTGTGAGCATGTATGTGATTCTAACAACTTCTCGACATGATTTTATTAAAGCAGAAGGTTGGGTGTTTGTATGATTTTTAAATACCGTATAGCAAAGCATGGAAATGAAATATTGTGCAATGTGGACATACCTTGCAGAAATAACGAGGGGCTACAAATACCAAGGTGTTGTCACAAATGGAATGTTTCCCGGTTCCCCTCTTATAAGGACTGCTGATAAATGGCTGCACTAGAATCAGCAGCTCCCTATCCTATACCACAGCTGAGAGGAGATTTGTCCTGTACATCCGCTGCCCACACACACTTTCTAATTGTAAACTTAATTGTAAATGTAAATTATCTCCAGGCTCGTGTCTCGGCTTTTAGTGCAGAGTATGCCACCATGACATATTGGTTGCAATTTTCGCTTGATGTGTTAGATTGTTCCTACAAGTTATATGACCCATGCATCACAAAGAAATTCACTGCACCGTTTACCTCCTGATATAAGATTTTAATAAAGTGCAAACCCCTAGTGTATTTCATCTTTACAGACAACATGAATGCGTTCCCAGCACATTAGCATTCAAGAAAATGTTCATTTACCTGACAGATGCTTGGGAGGAATCGCTGCTTTATGTCCTCTAAACCAATGCATGAAGATGCTGGGATCTAATCTATATGGCTCCTTACCGGTATTGTGGAGCCTCTCGCATTTCCCATCAGGTATCCTGCCTGATTTACAAAGAATTGGCCGCCTTGCTTTGCCTTGGTCTAAATATTTAGAACGTATTCTCTTTGCTCCCTTTCTTGTATGTAACAAACTGCCATTGTTTTGTATCCGCATGACCAATTCCATTTTTTAGAGCATTTTGATATTTATTGTGGCATCAATTTCAAAATATGACGTAAAGCAGAAATAATTGTAAGCTGCTGCGGAATATGTTGGCGCTATAGAAGTGCAATTTATTATTAATGATGACAAATAAAATGCCTGTTTATTGAATAGACGTGTGTTTCTTGAATATGGTATTCAAGGTAAATCATAATATACTTCAGGTAAAGTAGTCATAGGAATAAGATAATACATGCAGTTCTATATACACACACTCTTAGAAATTGTCATTTATTAGCTGTCTTCTCACAACTATTGGATATATGTTGCAGAGGTAACGTGTACAGGTATATAGATATGATGAGTGTTGTGGAATATTAATTCTATCAATAATGCTTAAAACGGTACTAAAATATAATGTAAAATTTATATATAGTGTGTACTGTATGTATACATTATAGTGTGTGTATATATATATATATATATTAGTGTGTTTGTATGCCTATGTATATTAGTGTGTGTGTGTGTGTGTGATATATATATTATAGCTCAAAAAAATAAAGGAACACTAGACAATACATTGTATTGTTTAGTGTTCCCTTTATTTTTTTGAGCTATATATACCGTGTATATATATATATATATATATATATATATGAAACACACTAAAATTTATATATATATATGCTGTGTGTGTGTGTGTGTGTGTGTGTGTGTATATATATATATATATATATGTGTGCGTGTTATAGCTTCTTTGAATTTGTGTGTCTCTCTATATATAGTTATAGTGTGTGTGTGTGTGTGTGTGTGTGTGTGTATATATATATATATTAGTGTCTATATGTATATTGTGTGTGTGTGTGTGTGTATATATATATATATATATATATATAATGTATACACATTCTATATATGTACATTATAGTATGTGTATAAATATATATGTGTGTGTGTGTATATATATATATATATATATATATATATATATATTATTATACACGTGTGTGTGTGTGTGTGTGTGTGTGTGTGTATATATATACACACACGTCACATTGACCAAAGGCCTTGTATACTTGTTGCCTATGAGTAAGGGATAAGTGATTCCTCTTGGTGGCTTGATGCCTATATTTCCAATGAATTGAGAACACAAATGGGATTTTCATACAATAACATGCTCAGCCCATAGCTAGTCTTAGCAAAGTAAGTCAAATGAAATGGCTGTACACATATATCCAATGGAAAAAAAAAAAAAAAAGCTGTCCGTTCACCAAAGCAGCTCAGTGCTCCCCGGAATAATCTGATTAGCCGGTCTGTCTAATTTGCATGTAGATCCCTGCGGGCAGCCAGTGAGCATGTGTTACATTAGACAGTTATACATCACCACACACTAGGAAATCAATCACAGGGCTCATCTTGAAATGTACTGCTCGGAAACGTACCCTGGTTTTGATGCTGGCTGTGTGTGTGTGTGAATTTTCTGAAGCCGGTCCGGTGTGCCTGTAATCCGCTGTCCTTTGTGCTAGGTGACAGTTTGGGAAAATATGAATTTTAATTACATGTACTTGGTTACCGTGGCTCTCCATCCTTCATTTATTACAGCATTGCTGTCTGGAGACCGACTTCCCCCCCCCCCCCGCGCAGTCATTTCACTGTTAGGTGTGATTTATTTCTACAAATGAAGTAGCGGGTAGATGTGATACTTGTGTATGGGCCTGTAACCAATTATTATTTAGTTTATTTCACACTCACGCGAGTTCTGCTGGAACATTTTAATTAGAGCTACTTAGTACATCACCATAACCAGGTTGTTGTTTTTCTTCTATTATTCATGTCTATTACAAACAGTAACCGGTTCTGTAATGTCAGTTCGGCCTCTTATTTTAAATTTCTCACTCAATCTTTTTATTTTTTTTTCCTGTAAAGCCTGAGCGATGTGATCAGTGTTTTATTTCTTTCTAGTCAGTCTGTGTTTTCCTCACATTAGCTGTTTTCACAGACAATAAGAGGAGGCAATGGAAAAAAAATAGGACACTTCAATGTTTAACTGAAGTTAGTGACACATTATTACACATGACATGGTGGGTTATCGTTAATTTCGTGATAAAATGTATAATTGGTGGAGGAAGGTTGAACTTGATGGACCTAGTTCTTGTTTCAACCTGTGTAATTGTTTGAAAGCCAATTATGTACAAATTATTAATAATGGTGAAACAGGTAAAATAAATATGACGATCATATTGATGTCTTTATTGTGTATTACTTTGTGTTTTATTCAGAATAAGGGATAGACATTGCTGGAATTTTTGTTTGGCTTTATTGTACCTTTTTAAGATTGTGTTATTTGCGTTTTTTGTTAACCATAACTAGTTTTAGCCTAGACTCGCACTGTGTTTTTCCGCTATGTTTACCATATATATCAGAAAATGATCTCAGTGTATACTACCCGCATAGCACTGATATAAAGTATATAGTCCAGTATATCGTTGTTTCAACTGCATTGAGAAGCAAAGTTTTTTCGCTGTAGGTCTAGGAAAAAAGTTCATACAGTACTTTGTTGGACAGAGTTCAATGACTGAGACACTCTACAGGGATAGAGCTGCATAAATGCGGTGCATATGCTCAACAGTGTATTTAAAATGGTCATCCAAGTACATAGACTTAAGGTGCCCATTCACACAGAACCCAGTTATTTGTGCCTGACAGACCTCCTAATTTGTAAAGGTAGCAAAGCAGCGCAGCAGCACTGGTACACAGAAGATGCTCACTTCACAAGAATTGATTCAACAGTCCTTTAATCATACAAAAATATGGAAGATGTCTGGCAAAAAAGAATTTGGTATTGTTAAGTCGAGCGAGCATGAAGAGACCAGGTAGAATAGTTCTTCACTGACAATTTTTCAAACATGGCCATACACGTAGCGACAGATTGCGAATTCTCTTGAGCCCTCCCACCTTGCCGACCATACTGACAAAAATGTATTAGTCATCTTAGGCCTGTTTCACACTTACATTTCTGCAGTCAGTTGCCAGCCGCCAAAAAGGCGGAGAACGGATCTGTGACCATCGAAACAACAACGGGAGCCACAGGACCGTTGGTGTGATGGGATCCGCTGATCTAGGAGCGTTAAAGGAACCGCAGTCCTGTAAAAAAAAAATTTACCGGAGATGTAGCGGGGCTGCGAGAAGAGAGCGGGGAACTCGCGGGCATGATCCGGCGATCGCGATTTGGATGTAGATCACGGCCGGGATATGGAGCGTGATCGCGCGGGAGTTGGAGCACGATCCCGCCCGATAATCGCGGGAGTTGGTGCACGATCCCGCCGGAGCATCGCGGGAGTTGGTGCGCGATCCTGCCCAACTCGCGATCACGATTATCGCGCGTGAGAGAGATTTTAGTGGCTCTCGGGCGTGCGGTAGTTAAGGTTTAAAATGCTTCCCGGAGTGAAAATAGCAGACCGTCACTGCAAAAAAAAACGTTGCAGGGTCCATCTCATCCGCCCGGGAGCCGCTAAAATCTTGGCAGATCCGTACAATAACGGGTGTGACGGACGACCATCAGTCAGGATCCGCCAATAATGTAAGTCTATGGGTGTAAAAAAACGGATCCGCCCCTTTTTTGGCGGATCTGTTTTTTAAAAAAACTGGCGGATCTTGACTGATGGGGAAAAAACTGATGTGTGAAACAGGCCTTAAAAGCCAAAATGTCTGTGTATTTTTTTTTTTCTCTAAAATCAGCAATTAGGGAAAGTAAGTGCAACCCTGTGCACATTAGATTGTTGGCTGGTCCCAGTAAAATCATCAGGCTTGGTGGATGTTTGTCAGTGTATGAAGAATATTTAGAATTGAGTCCTCAGTGGTTGATACCTTTTTAATGGCTAACTGAAAAGATGGTAACAAATTGCAAACTTTTGAGACTACTCAGGTCTCTTCATCAGGCTTGACTGATGAAGAGACCTGAGTAGTCTCGAAAGCTTGCTGTTTGTTACCATCTTTTCAGTTAGCCATTAAAAGGTATCAACCACTGAGGACTCTCAATTCTGAATATTCTATCTACTGGCTAGCACGGTACAAATATTTATATCTTTCCTGTGTCAGTGTATGAGCATCATATATTGAATGATCAGTAGAGATAAGCGAAACTCCAAAAATTCTAAACTTCTTAGGGTACCCATGCCAGCTTCAGACTTCTCTTCCATTATTTTTGTGCTGGATAGGCCTTCTCGTCTGTCATTTCCTCTGACCGCATAGGGAAAATCATGTTATGATATTATGTGTGATGAGGACTAGCGAGCGTCTGAAGCACCTGAGAAGAGTAAAAATAAAATGGACCAGGTGCCTTAGGAAGTGAGTGGTGGGACATCGGGGAGTTCTACTGGTGGGGAAAGGTCAGAGGCAAGGTGTGTATTAATTTTTAGAGCAGCAATGATTCCATGGTGCTGTACATGAGGGGGTTACATACAAAATACAAATATAAATGACAATGAACATACTTAAAATGGCAGACTGACACAGAGGGGAGAGGACCCTGCCCTTGCAGTCTTACAGTCTGCTGGATAATGGGGAAGGATACAATAGGATAAAGGGTTGTGGAAGGTCTGGTGGTTTTGAAATGGCGGCAGGGTCATTGAAGGCTGTAAGCATGCTTGAAGAGATGTGTTTTCAAGTTCCATCTGAAAGTCCAGAAACTGGCAGTTGATCGGACTTGTTGGGGCACAGTGTTCCAGAGTATGGGGGATGCTCAGGAGAACTCTTGAAGGTGATTGGGTAAGGAAGGTATAAGTGTGGAGGATAGAAGGTGGTCTTGAGAGGACCACAGGTTGGGTAATGATATTTTCTTGGTTTTAATACCTTCTTGGCCCATATGAATCTAGCCGTACAGCAGTGAATGACTGTCATGTTGCCAGATTCATGCAAATCAAAGCTTAAAAAAGTTTGTGTTCTTTAGAATCCATTAATCTTTGGATGATTAAAGTGAATTAGATTTTCAGAGAACTGAATCACTCATCCTTAATGACCACCTCTAATTCAGGGTGCACATAGCTCTATCTTTGCAGAGAAGTCTTGTCTTGGCATTTATTATTCGGTATTAGCTGGGCAGTTTGTACCTCTATTCTCTCACACGGCCATTGTTCTGTATCTTCCATCCTACCTATATTATGCACACTGTCTTCCAAGCAAAGGCTTCTGTTCGATTGAATGTGTATGGTGTGTCATGTCAATCTCTGCCTTCAGATATCTTTGTGATGAATAAGTTTATTGGCACTTTTCCTAATGAATAAATCCTTTTTTACATCCTACAAATTTGTATAGGAAATATTCCATTGTTTTCGTTGAGTTCATAAGAAAAATTGCACTTAAAAATAAGAAATATGCCATTCAGACACTAGAATGTGTAGCCCCAATGTATCCGACTGTATAGATTAATTACATTTATCACCCGTTGACTGCCATTGTTAGAATAAATACTCCATCAAATGTGATAGATTTTTTTTTTTTTTTAAGAACCCATTTTGTATAAATGTAAGGTCATGCACTTGGGTGGAACAAACAAGATGTATAATTATGTGCTTAATTGTAAAGCACTGGGCAAAACTGTCACTGAAAAAGACCTGGGTGTATGGGTGGACGACAAACTCGCATTTAGTGGCCAGTGTCAGGCAGCTGCTGCAAAGGCAAATAAAATAATGGGATGCGTTAAAAGAGGCATAGATGCTCATGAGGAGAACATAATTTTACCTCTATATAAGTCACTAGTGCGACCACACTTAGAATACTGTGTACAGTTCTGGTCTCCGGTGTATAAGAAAGACATAGCTGAACTGGAGCGGGTGCAGAGAAGAGCGACCAAGGTTATTAGGGAACTGGGGGGTCTGCAATACCAAGACAGGTTATTACACTTGGGGTTATTTAGTTTGGAGAATCGAAGGCTTAGGGGTGATCTTATTGCAATGTATAAATATATGCGGGGACAATACCAAGACCTTTCTAATGATCTTTTTACTCTTAGACCTGTGACGGGGACAAGGGGGCATCCTCTACGTCTGGAGGAAAGAAGGTTGAAGCATACTCAGACGCAGATTCTTTACTGTAAGAGCAGTGAGACTATGGAACTCTCTGCCATATGATGATGTAATGAGTGATTCCCTACTAAAATTTAAGAGGGGACTGGATGCCTTTCCTGAAAAGTATAATATTACAGGGTATATGCACTAGTTTCCTTAATATTGCGTTGATCCAGGGAGTTAGTCTGATTGCCGTATGTGGAGTCGGGAAGGAATTTTTTTCCCCAATGTGAAGATTACTGTTTGCCTTTGCCACATGGGTTTTTTTTTGCCTTCCTCTGGATCAATGTTAGGGCAGGTTAGGATAGGATATGGGATGGACTTAAAGTCTTCCTTCAACCTTAATAACTATGTTACTAGGTTAATATGTATTATAGAAGTCAACTGTTTTTCAATGCAGTGAAAAAGCAACCACAATTGTGTCCCTGTTCAGTACCCACTTTATTGCAGCCAACAAAGAGCAGATCTCGCTCTCCATCTACCTATTACACGATCATCCATTTATCTGAAAGGCTGAGATGCATTACTTAATTTCTGTCATTTGCGCTTGGGGTTTCCTAAGCTGGACCTTCAGTGGTCACCTAACCTCCAGGTTCTTCATTTTAGAATAAATCATATGCTATTTGGGGATGTCAGACATTTCAAGTTTATTAAAAAAAAAAATACATCTGTAAGTGCGCAGTTGGAATCATACATTTTCACCATACAATATACTAGCTTCATTATTATAATAATAGAATAGAGGATTTTCTGAAGGGAAAAAAGTGACCCTTGACCTTTATCGGGACAGAGTCTGAGACAGTTTCTCTTGTTTCTTAGAAGGGGTTGAGTACTTTGTGATGTATGCTATATATAGTACTTGAAAACCCAATGTTTAGCTCTTTATGCATACTTTAGAAGCAGAATGAGGAAAAAAGTGTGGGTATTGCCTAAACATGGACGTAGAATACCCTCATCTATTAATCTTTGAGTAGGTTTATATTGCTGTATCTTACAGCGGCACCAGTCTGTAACAGTGACCCTGATCTAGCTCTGGGTTACTTACTTTTTCAATTGAAAGTTTTCACAAACAAGAATTTATCGACTGAAATATCAACCAAGTAGAAGTGATGGAGCTCTGGAATTGGGGTCTCTGTCACAAATTTCGGCTGCGTTTACAAACTTGACAGATTCCCTTATACAATCTCTAAACTTGTATTATAAAGGCAGCCATACTCCTGAAATAGAAGAAGGCAAATATATGATTGTCTTGTGCATACTAGTGATGAGCGAGTATACTCGTTGCTTGGGTGTCCTCCGAGTATTTTGGCGTGCTCGGAGATTTATTTTTCGTTGCCGTAGCTGCATGATTTGCGACTGCTAGACAGGCTGAATACATGTATTCAGCCTGTCTGCAAGTCGCAAATCATGCAGATGAGAGACGAAAACTAAATCTCCGAGCATGCCAAAATACTCGAGGACACCCGAGCATTCTCGGGAAGACCCGAGCAACGAGGATACTCGCTCATCACTAGTGCATACACATTTTAGTCCATATGGGCTGTTAGAATAGTTCAAAGTGGTAATGCACAATTCATGAAACCAGGTGAAGATAAAAACAGACGGTAAATGGTCTTTCTGGACCAGCGACTTTTGGATAAAAATTTTGTACACAGCCAACTTTTGTTCAGACGATTTTTAAAATGCTTAGTTTGTCTAAAATCAGTTTATTTTTGAAATGTAATCATTAGAATAAATCTTTCATTCAACTCAATTTTAATGTTTTTGGCCACCTCTACATGTGCTACAATGACCATATAATTGCTCAAGGCGAATCATTGTCAGCATAATTGCTATTAATTATCGAAGAGACCTGACATATCTTAAAGGGGTTTTCCCACGAACAATGTACACTTTAATTAATAGATCTTAGAATAAAAATAAGTTCCAATTGTTCATGTGCTGAGATAATATAAATGTGTCCCAGACATAAACTGTTATTTGCTGTGACCGATTATGCAGAACTGCTCCAATTCATGGTCTGCACATACCACAGCTCCTGGTCAGGGGAGGAAGCCTAAGTCACTTATGACAAGTGAGTATATAGATGAAACAACATTTACTCACAGATGCTACTTTCTGAGGTAAAACATTTAATTGCCCATTTCATCACAGAGGTGTTTCTGCTGCATTTATGACCCTATGAGCTTATCATAAATCAAGTCAGTGATATAGGATCTCCACTGCCTGCTGAGCTTTAATGTCAGTGACTCGATTTATAATGAGCTCATAGGGCTGGTGATGCAACAGAATCGCTCATTCCTTTGATAAAACAGGTTGGGGATTGTGTTACCTCAGAAGCAGCAGCTGTTAGCCCCTGTTTTGTCTGTATACTCGCTTATCATTAATAACATATACTTCTTCCTCTTGGCCAGCAGTTGTGGCATGTGCCAACCATGAGCTGGAGTAGCTATGCATGAAAACAACCATTACACAGTAAATAGCAGGGACACATTTATAAGATTATTATGTGTCTACTGACACACAAATGTCCAGAATACTTTTGAGTAAAAGGCTTCAATTTCCAGCATAGCTTTTGGACTGTACCCCCGATGTGCAGGAATAAAACCTCAGGGACCTAGGCCCCTGCTTTTTGTGGATTAGAAAATGTCCCAAAGGGTCTAGCAATATAACATTCATTATAAGACCCCGATGATAGTACATAAGTACTTAACTCACGTAAGGTGAAGGAAAAAGAGCCCAGAATGGCAAGATATATTATCAATCTCATACAAAAATACAATATGCACATTTTGATAACACTTTTATTTAACTTAAAATGTGGGATCTTGTTTGTTGAAATGTTGTTATAGATAAATCGAAAACAACAATGTAACAGTAAAAACTATGGACCAATAATAGACTTAAAATCATCATTGTTATCATTAAAGACATTATACATTCCAAGATGTATTGATTAAAATGAACTTTGTCCATGGGAAAATCTCTTTATGTCTTGTAAAGGAAAATGGACTAAAAGCAAGGGATGTGAAACAAACCTTAGGCTATAAGGGGGGTTAGAATTCTAGATGTAATAGTAAGGAAGAAAAGGCGAGGCGGGCATAGTAAGCATACGGTACCTTGGAAATTGCAAGCATTGCCAGATTCGCTTTATGGGTATGTTCACACAGAGAACTTTTGTTTCAAACATTTCTATGACTAATCCACACATCTAAAGGGACTTTGCAAATATCCATATTCATGATAGAACAGCCACCCAGTTCTGGTTTTAGAATTGATTTGCTGTCACGGAAAAAAAAAAACTGACGCGTGCTCCGGCCATGTGTATTGTTCTACCCAGCTCTGTGGGGATGTTTTCATCTAGTATTTGGGGTCTATGACCCGTAAGTAATTTTGTCTTTTACTCGCCTTAGCTGTTGTCAGTAGTTCTCTGTGCACAGCACTATAGGAACGACTTGATGTTTGCCATGTAAGTAGGTTTTAGTCGATCTTATCCAATAATCATGTAAAATGTGTTTTCATATATTTTTTATTGCCTAGGGAAGTAACAAGGGTTATTGTCAAGTGCAGTTTAGGATAGGGTCTGATGGCCACAACACCGGCACTATTGACAGCGTTAATATATTGATTATACATAATAGTGTAAGTCACTAATATGGGTTCAGCATTTAATTTACGTCCAAATTCATAATGGGGCATGTAGCTGCATTAATCTTTTAGCATTAAGCCTGGATAATGATTCAAGTGAAAAACACCTGTTGTTTGTTATTATGCTTTTATTAGAAGTTTATGATTTACAGCATTTATGTAGAAGAAACAGTACTATACGACTGGATTTGAGCTCTGGCATCGGGGATTCCCTTCCCCATTGTGCATTTTTTTAGTAAAAAAAATAATTTTCTTTTATAAACTATGTTAAATTTTAAGATTTAGCAAAAGCCAATGTGCTGCACAGCAAACAGTGTAAAAGATGTGACTCATTCCGGCAAAGCTGATATTCGAGTTGGTGTGAATGACTAAAAATAGCCTGTTGACTGTATTTCTTATTACCGTATATGAGAATAGTGGAAAATGCGCATCCATCCCAGATGATAGACGTCTTATTCTCCAGTATCAATATTAAGAAGTCAGAGGTCACGCAATGAACTCTAACAATGGAAGAATCTTCAATTCATGTTCTGTCCATCTATCATAATGAATATTTTCACATTATTGTGGCTTCTAAAATCCCGCTCTCTGCCATATCCCTCTCACTTACAGCTCCCACGGATTTCTGGAGTGACTCAAATAACGGTGCATAATTTGCATGTATTTCACGCAGTGCTTTAAAGATGATATATGACTCTTTTTTTCTGGATTTAAGGGGGAGAATAAATTGTCAGAATCTCCTATTTTAGCTTTCATACGAAGCTTGCCTCCCCCACACCCACAAGCAGCTCATCCCAGAATCCAGGTTCTCCTTCAGTGTATATTACCTGACGGAGCCTAATTACTTTGGGCCAAGCACCTTTTTTCTAGTCATGCCACTATTCTGGTCATTTGTCTTTCATGATACCAGAGGCTTCATTCAGAGATCCTATTTTTCCTTTCCTGAGAAAAAAAAGACCAATTTTAACGCGTTTTGGATCAGATTTTCATCCGTGTTAGATCAGTGTGTCTGTTTTCATCTTCAGTGACTTTCTAATATGGCAAGTTTTTGTTATGATATAGGACATGGTTAATGTCCTGCTCTCTCAGGGTTAACTTTTGCTTGCCTCTCTTTGGATCTGGGAGGGGTATTTATACTCACTCCATACTAGGATTCCCTGTCGGCTATACTGTTGTTCTGGCTGTGTTTCTGACCCCCTGGTGTGCGTCTATACTGCATTGCTTGATTGCTCCCGTATATGACCTGGTCTGTCCACTCACTCTGTTCTGTCTCACGTTTTGGTACTATTGTCTTCTCTGGTTCTGACCTCCTGGCTTGGCTATTGTTACTCCATTAGTTTGTCCCTGTTGAACCGTCTATTGCCCGTTATGTTTTACTGATCTATTGCTACGTCCTGACTAACCGTTCTGTCTAATCCTTTGATACTGTCGTGCTATCTCATGCTTTGACCCCGGCCTGATCTGGTTTATGTCCCTGTCTATGCCCCTTGGTAACTTTGTCCCATAGTTACCTTTCTAAGAGTTTTCATACAGCTCCTAGCTCTCTGGAGTTTAGGCCATGCCCCCAGCAGTCACGTGCTTCAGCTCCTGTTTGTCTGAAGCACGCATCTTCACCGCTGCTGCCCCGCCCCACAGGTATCTATGAGCACAGTCTGTCTTACGCAGGACATGTACCCTGGCTCAGTGAGCAAGTGCAGTGCGGTGTTCCTGACAGTCTTTTCCATTCATTGCAGTGTTAAAAATGGACACCACACAGATTGTAGTGTGTGTGGTCTGTGTTTTTCTGAAATCCATAAACCTATGGTTGATATTTATCTGTGACTTTTATCAAAAACAGAAGTGTTTTTGTGGTGGTTTTTTTTGCAGCCACACGATCCACAAAAATAACGGACATATGAACAGCACTGTAGATATGTGTTTTATCCATGAAAAAAAACACAAAAAGGACATATACTGGAGACAGACATCTGAATTAGGTCCAAGAAGATTTTAAAGGGGATATCCAGGACTTTAAAAAAAATAAAATGTGCCAATGCACTAGCAGACAGATATTTACTACCTACTACTTACCTATTTGCCTGTTGTGCCCAGTGACATTCTCCATCTGCACAGTGCAATCACAGACATCAGCTGATGTCTCGTCAACAGTGGAACTGTTTCTTTTCCTGTTGGCAGGGCAGGACTTCTTGTGTCATACTGATTGACAGCCGGCTCCTGACTGTCTAATTGGGGAAATCCGGCTGTCAATCAGCATGATGCCAGTAGTCCCGCTTTGTCAACGGGAAGAGAAACCGCTGCTCTGTTGACAGGGAACAACTGAATGTCCGGCAGGAGTGGTCAATGAGCAGCACCGGGTACAACAGGGAAGTGGTTACCTTTGTTAGGAACTTCATGCCAGTCAGTGCTTAAGCAATTTTTTGTTTAAAGTTCCGGATATCCCCTTTTTTAAATAAAACATTTTCAGTGAGCATAAATTGGTCCATGTGATTTTTTTCATTGTATGTGAATGCTGTAATTTAATAGATGGTCATTTTGTGCATCGAAGAGATATGCAAAGCACCTGTGGCTCCCCAGACAGGGTTCTGTCTTTTACTTGTACGTAGAGAAGCATTTGGATATGGATAATGCCTCCCTCCATATGGTAGGGGGCACCAAAAGTGATTCTTATGAAAGCATCAGAGAAGACTATTGTGTATTTGTGGTAATTGCTCCATTTACAAACACATCTACAGATATTCAGGTGGGCTACCACTGGGCAGACAGTGACGGCTAGTAAGACCATCACAACTAAATTCAATGTGCCACATCATAAGAATTATGTGCCATATTTCATTACTTTCTCCCTTTTGAAGTTTTGTCCTAATTGCTTACATATGATTGTATCCATTAATTTGTCATATGCATCTAAATCCCCCCCAGCTTAATTTGACCATGCTATTGTACAGGTCACATCTGTGCGTAAATATATGACACGTTTCTGGGGGGTCTCTAGAGAGTTCTTCTTATTTGCTATGCGGAGATTAAATGAAATCCCAGTAGACTAAGATATCATTGTCACACTTCACCGTGAAGCTGAACACGATTTAATGTGTGATAATAAAATATGTGGAGGGAGGAAAAAAAATCAACATGGAAGCTATGGTACTGTGTTGTATGTGTTTGCTTATTTTGTGTGTGTGTATATATGCGCTTGTATTTCCATGTGTGACTTTGCAGTGTATTTTTCCCTATTAAAGTACATCAATGAAAGTGCTTTGCAGCCAGATTTCAGTTTAACTGGACCCGTTTTACATTATCGCTTCCCTTATGCAAATTAGTAATGTAGCTTTTCATGACAAATGGCTACATATTAGATATTTTGTGGGTATAAAGATATCCAGACTTCCAACAAGATCAATTATGTAGATGGTAAGATTTCAAGGTTAATTATGAAAAGGAAAACTCAGATTATGAAACATGGTTATTATGTAAATGAATAAATGATTGGTTATGTGCCAGACTATTCAGAAAATCAAGGCTGCAGGTTTAAGAAGCCATTGAGTTCTGTCAAAAATAATCTCTTGCTGACAACCGTAACTTAAGATGAGTAGTACTCGTTGTGTTGGATAAACGTTTCTTTTTTTTCACAATTTAGGAAAATTAATATTTGTAATTGTAAACGAGTGATCGGTGCTCTTATTAGCAGAAAGAGGAAACCAAAGCCTGTGTCCAAAATTAATTAAAACCACGTATTTATTTCTTCAGAATGTATCCAATGTGATACCACAAACGGGAGCTATAGATATCGCTTACACGTTTCAGGTCCAACTGACCCTTAATCACACAGTTATCATATGCCCTGCCCAAGAGCCACTTGTGCCTGAAACGCGTGAGGGATGTCTATATCTCCTGTTCACAGAATCACATTGGATATATGTTTTTAATCTGAAGAAATAAATACAAAGTTTTAATTAAATTTTGGACACTGTCATTATTCCCTTTCTGGGTTTCTATTACCTGGCAATCAGATGTGCTACCCACCAGGTTCAGGTGACCTGAATACTCTCTATTCCTCCATTGTTATAGCCAAAGTAAACCTGTATGTGATATAATGTAAAATAGCATTTTGTATAGTATTATATAATGTAGTAGTTTGTTCCCTGCTTAGAGATTTAATAAATATCTACAGAATGTCATAAATGTCCTAATAGATGGGAGGTCCACCTCTGTTTCTACAGGATATGTCATAAATGTCCTAGTAGATGGGAGGCCCACCTCTGTTTCTGCAGGATATGTCATAAATGTCATAATAGATGGGAGGCCCACCTCTGTTTCTGCAGGATATGTCATAAATGTCCTAATAGATGGGAGGCCCACCTCTTTCTGCAGGATATGTCATAAATGTCCTAATAGATGGGAGGTCCACCTCTGTTTATACAGGATATGACATAAATGTCCTAAGAGATGGGAGGCCCACCTCTGTTTCTGCAGGATATGTCATAAATGTCCTAATAGATGGGAGGCCCACCTCTGTTTCTACAGGATATGTCATAAATGTCCTAGTAGATGGGAGGCCCACCTCTGTTTCTGCAGGATATGTCATAAATGTCCTAAGAGATGGGAGGCCCACCTCTGTTTCTGCAGGATATGTCATAAATGTCCTAATAGATGGGAGGCCCACCTCTGTTTCTACAGGATATGTCATAAATGTCCTAATAGATGGGAGGCCCACCTCTGTTTCTGCAGGATATGTCATAAATGTCCTAATAGATGGGAGACCACCAATAAGACCATAAACGTCTGATACACTCGGGTTCTAGCTCTAGAGCCGGGTCTCTTGTCCCACATCTTGCAGCTGCTGTAAAGGAAGAGGTGGCAGCAGTGTCGGACTGGGGTGCCAAAGGCTCACCAGTTACCAGCTAAAGGGCCCCACTTTTTAGCTTCATGCAAATGCAACATTATCCTCAATCACAAATCAATATAGCAGTGAGTTGAGTAGATTGTTAAATGAATAAAATGTCGCCTTTGTCTGTACTTACTGATTCAAGCATATTGTGCCAAGTACGGCTCATATAAGAGGGTGGTGGCCAATTCATGTAGGGGAGGCCCACCGGAGGATTCTCCTGTTCTCCAGTGGGCCAGTCCAAGCCTGGGTGGCAGAGTTTATGGAAATACTTGCTCTTTGGGATCTACGCTGTTTCTGTAATTTTCGTAGAAGAGATTGGCAGTTACTGAAGCTCACTGGGCTAGAAGTCATGAAAATTACAGAAGGTAAAGTGCTACACTGATTCATTAATTGCCATTCACTTACAGAAGGCGTTGAACTGTGACCTGCATTATGCAGTCATATGAAGGAGGTGAGGGGACCCTATTAATGACACACCACTGTAGGTGGGAACTGTCTATACATTTAAGCCATGTTCTGTGAGTATGCTAGTAATGTCTTAGATGGGAGTAAACCATGTATATGACTGAATATTATCTTATATACAGTAAGAATATTCTTAAAAATAAAAATCTTGTACTTTGCAATGTAATATGGTTTAAATGTAGAGTCTTAAAATCACCTTAGGCACTGTATATATGTATACATATGTCTGTGTAATCACCTTGTCAAGCATTAGGCCTTAAGCCCTTAGCCGTATTAAAGCCTCACAATATGGCTCCCATATGTATATGTACCTTTTTATAACTCTATCTGCATCTGACATTATGTAGAAACACACAGATATTATTTTTTCTGTTAGATTCCATATAAATCTAATGAATATCATGACGCACGCCATCAAATAAGGTATGTTCAGAGCTTTTCTCCCCAATACTTAGTACATATCGCACATGGCGGAGCACATAATATGGCAGCTCGTAAAGTCCCCGTCTAAATCTACAAAAAAGACATTCTGGTGTGATTCATTGCAAGGCAAATGTATTCATATTTTCTACTCCGGCAGTATTGTTTCTCAGAGGGAATTGCTAAATGCATATGTCATCTCACGGAGTACTGTATGGCGGCACACTGAGATGCTGAAAAGGCATAGATTAAAAAAAAAAAAAAAATCTTATTGGATATAATCGTTAAATACATGACCAGCAGTTTGATATTTTTTTGTTACAGATGCGTAGTTTATGTGCTTATGTAGATTACAATTTTACGTTAATTCAGAATCCTGAATTATTGTATATGTGAAATGTATATAAAGAGTTTTATTTACAGAATCATCCATAAATGTCTGATTGGAAATTAATTGGTGGCTGCACCTGTGGTGGTCTAACCTTACTGTGAAGGCCCCCTTCGCAAGTTGGGGTCTCCAGTATGTGTGGTGAGTTTTCCTGCTTAATGTAAGAGCATCTTCTTATGCTAGGTAAGTACCGTAGCTAGCAGTAGAGATCACAAAACACTATTGCCGACATATAGTTTATTTAAAGTCTTAAATCCTGTACTTGGCAATTATACATTTAGTATTAAAATGTATACACTATAGCTGGACACCAAGTAAAGTGCATGCTCTGGTCTCAGTCACATTTTAAAGGGAATATGTCACCTCATTTTTCTGATATGAGATGCAGCCATCACAATCAGGGGCTTATCTACAGCATTCTGTAATGCTGTAGATAAGCCCCCGATGTAACCTGAAAGATAAGAAAAACGAGTTAGATTATACTTACCCGGGGGGCCGGTCCAATGGGTGTTGCGGTCCGGCGCCTCCCATCTTATAGCGATGACGTCCTCCTTATTTCTGCAGCGGCTCCTGCGCAGGCATACTATATCTGCCCTATTGAGTGTAGACTAAAGTACTGCAGTGCGCAGGCGCCGGACCTCTCTGACCTTTCCCAGCACCTGCGCACTGCAGCACTCTGCTCTGCCCTCAATAGGGCCGATATAGTATGCCTGCGCAGGAGCCGCTGCAGTAATAAGGAGGATGTCATCGCTAGAATGCTGTAGATAAACCCCTGATAGCGGTGGCCGCATCTCCTAGTGGAAAAATGAGGTGACAGATTCCCTTTAAGCAACAGTGCAGCAGAGAAAAAGGCCTATTCGGAAACAGATATTGTTTAAAACCTGGAACAAAGCCTGTTTGCCAGGATGGTAAGAGAAGGGTAAAGTCATGAAAACTAGTATGGACAACTCGTGCTGGGCATCAGAGCTTAGGTCTGACTCCTTGACAAAGGACTTTGTGAATATCTGGATCCTTTATTTGTTTTTCAGACAGGCATATAGCCTCCATTTTTTTTCTTATCACTTTTTGGTTTATACATATCAGTATATTTGGGTGTACTTAAATGCACGTTACATATTAGTTTGACTCTGTTTATATGTTTGGTTGTTCTATATATGCATAGATTTATGTATTTATGTAAACACCCTGTGTTTATATTGATACATCTCTTATAATTATATAATTCTCATTTAAAAGGTATCAACCACTGAGGACTCTTAACTCTAAATATTCTTCATTATTTAACCAATGTTTTCCTCTTCGCCACGACAGCACCCACTGAGAGAGGGGATCCGCCCCCGAAACAGGAAACCTACAGAGAGATAAATGGGGCGGTCCCCCTCACTCCCTCAGTTTTGGTTTCCTGTTCCTGGAAAGGAACCCGCAGAAGAGGATACCTGGTCTGGTAGCCGCCTGCATGCAGAATATGAGCAGCAGGGGCCCCAGGACTGGAGGCAGTGTCGGGCGGAGGTGTATTCCCCTCCCCAGAGCTGGTAATGCAGGTGAGGCCGGAGGTGAGAGTGGTGCCAAGGCTCACTGGGGGGGGACATGGCTATACCCCCCCGAGGAGGGCAGGCGCATTACAAATACCATTGGGGCATAATGGGCCGCGCGCCCCCCCCCTGAAAGGAAGCAGAAGAGCTCGAGCGTTCGTGCTGAGCAGCGCCACCGGGGGTCATACCTGCGGCAGGGGTTAATTTGAGGAGGACCCCGTGTGTTGATGGCGGGGCGCAGATGCGCGGTGGGCACCGCCAGACGACCGCCGCATCAGTAAATCGCTGTGACCGAGCGTTCCCCAGGAGAGGCAACCCGGAAGTGGTAAAAGGACTTCCGGGGTCAGGACAGGAGGCAGAGATCGCGGGACAACGCCCGCGCATGCGCAGAGCAGAAAAAAAAAAAAAAATGGACGAAAAAAAAAAAAGAGGAAAGAGGAGCAGCTATAGCAGAGGCTTTAAAAGGAAGCCACAGACACAGCGCTAGTGCGCAGTCATGTCCATAGATGACCCAGCTTCGCTCCCGTTAGGTCAGCCAGTGGAATCCCCACATGGCAGTAGACAGAGCAGTGCTACAAGGAGAAGCAGTAGCACCAGAAAAAGTGGCAGCTCCAGGAAGGAATCTAGTGGACCTTCCAGGCAAGATGAGCCCTTAGAGAAAAAACGTAAAGAAAAGAAGTCGTCCCATGCCTCGCCTCAGCCTGGGTCGCGGACCCCGCAGCCGGTAGTTTGCTGACGAAACTCACGGGTGAGTGTTTTTTGGTCAGAATAAATAATTGATGGCCTTCTTTTTCTGGTCCATACCCCCTTTAGGCTAAAAGAACGGAGAAGGCGAAAAATAGAGAGTGTGCCTTATGTTCTAAGCCACTCCCAGACGGCCACCCTAAGAGATTATGCCAATTGTGTATTGAGGAGGCCTTACAGGAGGAATCCTCACGAAAGAAGGAGGATATCCGGGCAATGATAAGAGAGGAGCTACGGGCCTAAGGCGGTTCCAGTAGTTTGGGGGGTCACTCCTCCGTGAGAGAAATATGTTCGCCAAGAGGAGGAGCCTCGCTGGCGTCAAAGTCGCCGTCAGGAACCGGGGAACTAGATTCCGATAGATCCCAGGAATACCTTTCCTCAGAGGACGAGGACCAAACGTGTTTCCCCACGGACAGTGTCAGTAATTTAGTGAAGTCTGTCCGAAATACCATGGGGTTGCCAGAGAGTAAGGACCCCAAGACTCCACAAGACATAATGTTTGCAGGCATTTCCCGTAGAAAAGTCCGGGCATTCCCAGTGGTCCCAGCTGTAAAAGAGCTAGTTAAAAGGGAGTGGGAAAAACAAGGTCAGAGAACCTTCCTCCCCTTAACGTCAAAGCGTAAGTACCCTTTTGACGATGAGGAGTTAACAGCCTGGTCGAGAGCCCCCAAGGTGGATGCGGCAGTGGCCTCTACCGCTCGTAGATCCTCCCTGCCGGTAGAGGATTCAGGAACTTTGGCTGACTCTTTGGATCGTAAGACCGATACATTCCTTAAAAGATCTTGGGAAGCATGTACGGCAGCTTTTAAGCCCGCAATAGCAGCCACGTGCACGGCAAGGTCAATGTTGGTGTGGCTGAATGACCTAGAGGACAATATTAAGAATGGAGTAGCTAGGAATAGACTCCTTTCCTCTATGCCCCTCATTAAGGGAGCAGCGGCCTTCCTCTCCGACTCCTCCGCGGACTCTCTCCGGTTATCGGCTAGAGCAGCAGGGCTAACCAATGCAGGCCGGCGGGCCTTATGGTTGAAAGGGTGGAAAGGAGACACGCAAACAAAGACTAGACTGTGTGCTATACCCTGCCAGGGTAAGTACCTGTTTGGCGCGGAACTGGATGAGATTTTGACAAAAGCGGGGGAGAGAAAGAAGGGTTTTCCTAACCCGTATGTTCCGTTTAACAGGAGGGCCTACAGGAAGCCGCCGTTTGGCAAAAAGAAGGACTTTAGACCCCAGGACCGCTGGGGAAATAAGGACCCCAAACAAAGGGGCAACCTATTCGGGAAACGTCCCTTCAGGGGAGACAGGTCCCGATAAAACCATCACACCGGTAGGTGGCAGGCTATTAAAATTCAGCCACCAATGGGAGAAGGTGACATCAAACCCATGGGCCATGAATATTGTGTCATCAGGCCTAAAATTAGAATTTGTTCGGCATCCACCGAACTTCCTATTGACTTCCATGAAGTCCCGGACACAGCAGGAAGCACTGGAGATAGAGATTGCAGTACTGCTAACTAAACAGGTCCTAGTAGAGGTCCCAGGGGACAAATAGGAATGGGCTTTTATTCTCCTCTATTTTTAGTCCCAAAACCAGATGGCTCTTATAGGACTATAATAAATTTAAAGAAGCTTAATACCTTCTTAAAGCTGAGGCCGTTTAAAATGGAGTCGATAAAGTCTGCAATAAAACTTTTGTTCCCCAGGTGTTATATGGCAGTCTTGGACCTAAAGGACGCCTATTACCATCTCCCCATATATCGTGGGCACCAGAGGTTCCTGCGGGTAGCAGTCTGGCTCAAAGGTCGGATTCAGCATTTCCAGTTTGCGGCAATGCCATTCGGGCTATCCATGGCTCCTCGGGTATTTACCAAATTGATGCTGGAGGTGATGTCGTATGTAAGGCTGAATGACACCCTAGTTGTCCCTTACTTAGACTACCTACTCATAGTGGGAAATTCTGTTTCACAGTGCGAAGCCAGAATAGCTAAGATCTCATCCCTACAAACACTAGGCTGGCTAATTAACTGGGAGAAGTCCAGACTAGAACCAGTAACCTGTCAGAGGTTTCTAGACCTGCAAGTAGACTCCGTAACTGAGGAATGTTTTTTGCCACACGCCAAAGCGATAGCCATAATCAATAAGATATGGAATACTACAGGAAGACCCGTAATATCATTGAGACAGGGTATGTCCTTGCTGGGGTCCCTGATATCGTGCATTCCAGCGGTGCAGTGGGCCCAGTTCCACTCCAGAGAACTACAGTGGGCTATTCTGCAAGAAACAGACTGCAGGGGCGGTTGGAGGGGAAGATGTCCCTATCGCCCGAGGTGGTTAAATCCCTAAAATGGTGGTTAAATCCTTCCAATTTATCGAAGGGAGTGCAATGGTGGGTGACTCCATCCAAAATACTCACCACGGATGCCAGCCCCTTAGGTTGGGGGGCCCACCTAGAGGAGCACATGGTACAAGGCTGGTGGCGTAATGATGAAATAGAAACCTCCTCTAATGTAAAGGAGCTAACAGCGATTTTCTATGCGATATCTCATTTTCTCCCGCAGTTAAGAGGCACCCACGTGAGAATCCAGACAGACAATACCACCGCAGTGGCCTATATAAACCGGCAAGGAGGCACGCGGTCAGTACCATTGATGTCTATCGCGGGAAAGATCCTAGAAATGGCCAAGGTACATCTTCTCTCCTTGTCAGCGCTCCACATAAGAGGAGTAGACAACTCCCGAGCAGACTATCTCAGTCGCCAAGCCCTATATCAGGGCGAGTGGGTCCTCAGCAGGCACGTCTTCGAAATGATAGCGTCAGAATGGGGCAGACCAGAGAGAGACCTATTCGCGACCAGAGCCAACAGGCGCGTAAGAAGGTTTGCTTCACTCTACAGGTCAGACAACCCAGACATTCTAGATGCCCTCCAAGCACCCTGGACATTCCAGCTAGCCTATGCCTTCCCTCCAATGGTTCTACTACCAACAGTAGTCAGGAAGATAAGACAGGAGAGAGCGAGGGTCATCTTGATAGCCCCGTTTTGGCCAAAAAGACCGTGGTTTTCATGGCTGAGAGCCATGTCAGTAACCAACCCGTGGATCCTGCCGCTGCACCAGAATCTTCTCTCGCAGGGACCCTGCTACCATCCACAGGCCAAAGCCCTGCACCTAGCGGCCTGGAATTTGAAAGGGAGCTACTGAGGCAGAAGGGTTTCTCAAAGAACCTAATCAATACCCTGCTACAAAGTAGGAAGGAGTCCACAACAAAAATATATGCTAAAGTGTGGAAAAAGTTCCTGGCCTTTCACCCAGCAAAACTAGCCTGTGAATTACCCATTACAGCCATTCTAGAATTTCTGCAAAGAGGCCGAGAATTGAGGCTCTCAGTAAGCACTCTAAAGGTCCACGTGTCAGCCCTAGGAGCCCTATTTAACTATAATGTGGCAGCAAATAGGTGGGTGACCCGTTTCATCTCAGCTTGTCAATGCTCAGAACCGGTGCATATTCCTCAGCTACCAGCATGGAACCTTACTCTAGTTTTGGATGCTTTCACTCAGGCACCATTTGAGCCCATAAGCTCAGCATCAGTGAAGTGCCTCTCATTTAAAAACCGCTATGCTAGTAGCCTTAGTATCGGCTAGAAGAGTGAGTGATCTTCACGCTCTATCAGTAGACCCTCCGTTCCTGTCAATAACACGAGACAGTCTGATTTTAAAGACAGACCCGTCCTACCTTCCAAAACGGGCAACTAAATTTCATAGATCTCAGGAGATATGCCTACCTTCATTCTATGAGAACCCGTCAACACAGGACGAGGTGAAATATCACACTTTAGATGTGAAAAGAGCGGTGCTAGCCTACCTAGATAGGACCAGTCCCTGGAGGCAGAGTAGGTCTCTTTTTGTCTCCTTCCAGGGTAACAGGTAGGGGTCTGCAGTTACATCAGGCACGATATCCAGATGGATTAGAGATGCGATCACAATGGCATATTTGGCAAAAGGAGAAGACCCTCCACTGGGGATTAAGGCGCACTCTACTAGAGCCATATCATCCTCCTGGGCCGAGAGGGCGAACGTCCCAATTGAACAAATATGTAAGGCTGCAACCTGGTCTTCTCCGTCTACCTTTTATAGTCACTATAGACTAGATTTATCCTCTACCGAGGATCTAACTTTTGGTAGATCAGTCCTTAACACGGTGTGCCCTCCCAAGTGATTATCTCTGGAAATCTCTCAGTGGGTGCTGTCGTGGCGAAGAGGAAAAACCGGATTACTTACCGGTAATACTCTTTTGTAGAGTCCACGACAGCACCCGCTCACTTCCCTCCCGTAAAGATTTTTTCACACATGGGTCTCCTTGGTGGTGGAGATTATGAGTTAAGTTAGATATGTGATTAAACTTAGTAAGCATAAAACTACATAGGGGTAAGATAGATGAATCGCCCAAACAAATTGACTAAAACATGTATGGCGGTTCCTCCGTTGTTCTCGGTAACACAAACTGAGGGAGCGAGGGGGACCGCCCCATTTATCTCTCTGTAGGTTTCCTGTTCCGAGGGCGGATCCCCTCTCTCAGTGGGTGCTGTCGTGGACTCTACAAAAGAGTATTACCGGTAAGTAATCCGGTTTTCTTCGTGTATTGACAGCACTTGGTGTTTTTCTCTCTTCTATGGTATTTTTCCAGTTTGTCAGGACACGTTACTTTAAAATAACGCATTGTGATTATATATTTGGTTTCCCGGATGGTCCCAATGTTTACTTGTGTGGATTGGCTTTTTTTACTTTGTTTTTAGAGATGGGCGAACCTGACCTGAGTTCGGCATCCGTACCAAACACCTACTGATCGGGCACCGATACTGAACACAGCCTTCACAAGGAAGTCCATGTTACTGTTCGGGTATGGCCCCCTGAACACCAGCTGTTTGTCTCGCTGTCATGCGCTTGACAGCGTGGCAGACACTGCTTCTGTTCGGCGGTAAAATTATCATCGCCGGCTAGACAGACCAAAACTGTTCTCATTTTCCTCAGTATTCCTTTTAGGTATTTAAGAGTTACTGTAGGCCCATCTCAGCTATTCATGACTCATTTGTGGATATCAATGTCCAAGTTGTGGCCGCCGAAGATGGGGCTCCTGAGAGCAGCTGAGATGGTATCTCCCATAGAAGTGATTGGGTGCTAGGGAAACAGAAGCTCGCTGTTCTGTGCAGTTTTCAGACCTTTCATTATCTTTTATAGGAGTTATTTTTATCGTCCAGGAACTAAACCTTGCTGTGAAACTGTACTTTGTGACATGGTAGAAATGTCATATTTAGCATATTCTCTTCAAGAAAAGGCTGAAGACTTTCTCAAGGTATAACTCTGACAGAAATCTTCAACGTAGATTCCTGTGCATACAAAAGTGTTTTCTACTAGCTAAGTAAAAAATGGAATTGGGGGGGGGGGAGGAATTTGTCAGTAAGTCTTGCTATGTAATCTGACAGCAGCGTGAGACCGAGACCCTGATTCCAGTGATGTGTCATTTAGTTTACTGGATGCCAGTTTCCTCTTCTGCAGATCAAGAAGACCTCAGATGTTAACCCCGCCCACACCACAGCTTATGTGTACATTGTATAGTGCCAGAGAGCTACTAATCGGTGATGGGACATGGTTGGACTGGGAGGCACGAGGCCAGTTGTCTTGTAGTGATAATCTCCTGATAATTATACATCGATAGTATTGAAACAGAAAAATATAGCCTACTAAGTGACACATCACTGTAATTTATGTCTCTGTTCCTACATTAGGTGCTCTCAAATTATATAGCAAAAACCTGCGTACAGATTACCTTTAAGCTGGCCCTGATAGAGGCTAAGAAAATTAATGGGGCTTACTTAATTTGGTGTATGTGCCAGGACTATAGTGTCCAGTTTTCCACATCATACAGTTTATTGCTGTAAAAGCTGTCATACTGTACATTACAAAAAATTTATTAAACAGGTACCTAGATAACAACGCTGCACAATTTCTAAAGCAGTTTCATACAATTAGGCTAAGTGCAAAATTTCTGCTTGAAAACCTGACTCCCTTCCCAGAAAACTGCGTTTTTTTTCTGCGTTTTTTTCCCGCGTTTTCTAAACGCATGGAAATAATCAAACGCGGAAAAATCTGCGAGCATGCTGCGTTTTTTACCGCGATGCGGTTTTTTCGCGGTAAAAGCATCAATGTGCACAAAAAGTGGAAAATGTATAGAAATGAATGGGAAGCTTATTCGCGTTTTTCCCGCGGATTTTTTGGCAAATCCGTGGGAAAAACCACGAAAAAATGCTGTGTGTGAACACAGCCTTAAGGTGTGTGGTGATCACAGATGTCGGTTGCTAGCCCTCTCTAAGAGCAGAGGAAGGTGGACCACGCCGTGGATATCAATTTGGCCTACAACCCAAAAACTGGACCTGCTTTCAATTGACAACTTAATTGACAACTTAATTTCCTTCAAATAAATTAATTTCCTTCTATGACAGAATCACTGACTGGGTGGATCAGGGAAATGCTGTAGATATACTATATCTTGACTTCAGTAAAGCATTTGACAAAGTATCTCACACAATCCTTATTGAAAAAATGACTAAGGATGGAATGGACAAGGCAACTGTTAGGTGGATTCATAACTGCCTTAGTGATCAGACCCAAAGAGTGGTCGTAAATGGCTGCACATCCAGTTGGAAGAATGTCACAAGTGGGTACCACAGGGCTCTGTCCTGGTCCCTGTATTGTTCAATATCTTTATCAATGATTTAGATGAAGGAATTGAGGGTACACTGATTAAATTTGCTAATTACACAAAGCTAGAAGGGATAGCTAATACTAGAAAATAGAGAGGATTCAAAAAGATGTAAATAACCTGGAGCAGTGGACAGCAATGAACAGAATGGTTTTTAACAGGGAAAAATGCAAAGTACTACATCTGGGCAATAAAAATAAAAAGCATATACAGAATGGGAGAAATAGGGCTAAGCAACAGCACATGTGAAAAAGACGGGTATACTAATAGATCACAGACAGAACATGCGTCAACAATGTGATGCAGCAGCAAAAAAGGCAAATACAATTCTAGGATGTATTAAGGCTACTTTCACATTTCCGGCTTTGCAATCCGGCGGCCTGCGGTGAAAAGCCGCAATACCGGATCCGGCATAAAACGCTGACACCGGATCCTTCTTTTGGCTGGATATGGTGGAGTAGAAATTTAAAGGAACAGATGACCCTGATCCCTCCGTTCTGGCCATGTGAAGGGGTTGCTGGATGAGAGATAGAGATTTTTTTTATTTTTGCCGCCGCTTGCAGGGTTAACATTCTCGCCCGAGGAAATATGCCGGGCATGTGCATTGGAAAAAGTGGTCCGGCAGAGGAAAAAAACGTTGCATGCAACGTTTTTTCACAATGCCGGATCCGGAAAAACCCGGACACGCCGCGTGTTAATGCGGCGTAATCCGGCACCAATGTATCCCAATGGGGAAAAAGCCAGATCTGGCACCACATGTCGCCGGATCCAGTTTGGGAAATTTTCGCCGCAGGGTGCCGAATTCTAAAAGCCGGATATGTGAAAGTAGCCTAACAGAAGCATGCATTCTAGATCACATGAAGTCATTATTGTCTTCTACTTCTCTTTGGTCAGACCTCATCTGGAATACTGTGTCCAGTTTTGGGCACCACATTTTAAAAAGACATCAACAAGCGAGCAAGTTCAGAGAAGAGCAACCAGAATGGTGACCAGTCTGCAAACCATGTCCTATGATGAACGGTTGCAGGATTTGGGAATGTTTAGTTTGCAAAAAAGTCCCTAGTCTCACTTTATGGTAAAAGCTGTGTGGGAATTCCCACACAGCTTTTACCATAAAGTGAGACTAGGGATTTTTTTTTTTAAGTGGCGGATGAATACAGTGCGGAAGGATACCTACCTTCCGTCATTGGATTCCTGCAGCCCGTAGAGAGCGGCAGCATCAGCTGATGCTGCAGTTCTCTACCCAAGATCGTCGTGGGACACACTCGTGGACTGCTTCGGATCATGGGTGAGTATTTTTGTGGTTTGTTATGTTAATATTTATTCCGTAGATGACAATGGCTTCGGGGAACAATGTGACAAGTATTGGTAAGTATGTTACTCTATGTTATATGTACTGTATGTCTATGCATGTATTGTATGAATGTATTGTATGTAGTATATATGTGGTATGTATGTATGTAGTATGTATGTAGTATGTATGTAGTATATATGTAGCATGTAGTATGTATGTAGCATGCATGTAGTATATATGTGGTATGTATGTAGTATATATGTGGTATGTATGTAGCATGCATGTAGTATATATGTAGTATGTATGTAGCATGCATGTAGTATATATGTGGTGTGTATGTAGCATGTAGTATGTATGTAGCATGCATGTAGTATATATGTGGTATGTATGTAGCATGTATGTAGTTTTTTTTTTTTGTTTTTTTTTAAACATTTAACACATTAGCCGGATGATGGGACTACTACTGTCCCATCATTGGCTAATGTGTCAATCACTGTCATGGTAACAGGCATCGCCAGATGGGACTTGTAGTCCCATCGGACGATGTCTGCACAGACCCCCGGACATCAGCACAGCCCCCCGGCAGGCCGGTACAGACCCCCACAGGGTGCACAGACCACAGGCAGGCCGGCACAGCCCCCCGGCAGGCCGGTACAGACCCCGGGCAGTCCACACAGACCCCCGGCAGGCTGGCACAGCCCCCCGGCAGGCTGGCACAGCCCCCCGGCAGGCCGGCAGAGACCCCCGGAAGGCCCGAAATGACGGCGCATCATGATGCGCACACACTGCGCATCATGATGACGTCATTTCGGCTGTCAATCAACTTTGAACTTCCGATTCCGATGCCCGATATTGAAAAAATATCGGATGTCAGTATCGGAATTCCGATACAGCAAGTATCGGAATGCTCAACACTACCGCTAACACATCAGTTAAAATAAGGATTAGAGTAAAAAAGTTTTCTATAATCAAGTTTTATGTCCCCAAATGCTTGTATTGCCCTGAAAAGCATACGGCGTTCATAGTCCCCAATTGAAGCGCCAGCTTCCACTGAGGCTTGAGTCTTTACTGGTTAATAGCGGTGACATCAGTGTGTAACACTGTTGCAGCCAATCAGAGTTTATGCAGAGCCACCAAGCCCAGTGATTGGTTGTGATGTGCACTGCAGCAGTGACATCACCACTTCTCTACAGCCAATAAAACTGGAGCAGCGTCGGAGAGCCTGCCCTGGACCCAAGGAGGGTGAGTACCACCTGTATTTGTTGTTTTAGAGGCATATGAGCTTTGGAGACATAAAAATTGATTGTGGAAAACCGTTTTAAAGGCAGAAGATTTGAACGGATTGTCCTATCTGGACAACTGCATCGCTAGAGGGAGACCAGTTTGCGATCAGCTTAAACTTTGTGCTTTCAGCAGCTGAAACCCCTGGCCATCAGTTGTTTTGGACTGGGTTAGCGTACATATTACTCCAGCACTGGCTGTAGCACAAGAAATGTGATATTACATGGCACACAATGTAATGTTTAATTACATTGAGTCCAGGATGGCAGTTACTCTTTGCAATGGTTCTCTACTCTGGCAAATAAAGGAGTAGACATTTTTTATGTTTTATTACTGGTTAGCTTCAGTGGAGAACAGACACAAAATAAAAAATAAGTTTTAAATAGTATTCTCTCTGAACTGCACTTTCCCTTTTCAGGATATAGGAACTACAGTGGGGCAAAAAAGTATTTAGTCAGTCAGCAATAGTGCAAGTTCCACCACTTAAAAAGATGAGAGGCGTCTGTAATTTACATCATAGGTAGACCTCAACTATGGGAGACAAACTGAGAAAAAAAAATCCAGAAAATCACATTGTCTGTTTTTTTTTCATTTTATTTGCATATTATGGTGGAAAATAAGTATTTGGTCAGAAACAAGCAATCAAGATTTCTGGCTCTCACAGACCTGTAACTTCTTCTTTAAGAGTCTCCTCTTTCCTCCACTCATTACCTGTAGTAATGGCACCTGTTTAAACTTGTTATCAGTATAAAAAGACACCTGTGCACACCCTCAAACAGTCTGACTCCAAACTCCACTATGGTGAAGACCAAAGAGCTGTCAAAGGACACCAGAAACAAAATTGTAGCCCTGCACCAGGCTGGGAAGACTGAATCTGCAATAGCCAACCAGCTTGGAGTGAAGAAATCAACTGTGGGAGCAATAATTAGAAAATGGAAGACATACAAGACCACTGATAATCTCCCTCGATCTGGTGCTCCACGCAAAATCCCACCCCGTGGGGTCAGAATGATCACAAGAACGGTGAGCAAAAATCCCAGAACCACGCGGGGGGACCTAGTGAATGAACTGCAGAGAGCTGGGACCAATGTAACAAGGCCTACCATAAGTAACACACTACGCCACCATGGACTCAGATCCTGCAGTGCCAGACGTGTCCCACTGCTTAAGCCTGTACATGTCCGGGCCCGTCTGAAGTTTGCTTGAGAGCATTTGGATGATCCAGAGGAGTTTTGGGAGAATGTCCTATGGTCTGATGAAACCAAACTGGAACTGTTTGGTAGAAACACAACTTGTCGTGTTTGGAGGGAAAAAGAATACTGAGTTGCATCCATCAAACACCATACCTACTGTAAAGCATGGTGGTGGAAACATCATGCTTTGGGGCTGTTTCTCTGCAAAGGGGCCAGGACGACTGATCCGGGTACATGAAAGAATGAATGGGGCCATGTATCGTGAGATTTTGAGTGAAAACCTCCTTCCATCAGCAAGGGCATTGAAGATGAAACGTGGCTGGGACTTTCAACATGACAATGATCCAAAGCAAACCACCAGGACAACGAAGGAGTGGCTTCGTAAGAAGCATTTCAAGGTCCTGGAGTGGCCTAGCCAGTCTCCAGATCTCAACCCTATAGAAAACCTTTGGAGGGAGTTGAAAGTCCGTGTTGCCAAGCGAAAAGCCAAAAACATCACTGCTCTAGAGGAGATCTGCATGGAGGAATGGGCCAACATACCAACAACAGTGTGTGGCAACCTTGTGAAGACTTACAGAAAACGTTTGACCTCTGTCATTGCCAACAAAGGATATATCACAAAGTATTGAGATGAAATTTTGTTTCTGACCAAATACTTATTTTGCACCATAATATGCAAATAAAATGAAAAAAAAACAGACAATGTGATTTTCTGGATTTTTTTTTCTCAGTTTGTCTCCCATAGTTGAGGTCTACCTATGATGTAAATTACAGACGCCTCTCATCTTTTTAAGTGGTGGAACTTGCACTATTGCTGACTGACTAAATACTTTTTTGCCCCACTGTATATGCATAAGCGTCTGTTGAACTTCCATTTTGCTTATTTATTAGACATATGCTTTTTATAAACATATTTAATTGCTTAAAGAGGTTGTCCACTACACTGTATAATTCCCCCATCGATTTGATATTTTGTAAATACCTCTTGTTGCCATCTGTGCCTGTGAGCAGCGCTAACGCTGATTGGTCACGCGGCATCACGAGTCCCCGCTGATGTCAAGTTCCAGATCTCCTGCATTCCCCTGGGCGTGACCCAGCTGTGCGCACCCCTCCTGGTTGACTGGGTTGAGGGGTGCGTGTGACTGGGTCACCCCCAGTAGATTTGAGGGATTCTGGAACGTGACATCAGCGGATGTCAGCGGCGGCTGCAGCCAGGGTCACATGATGCCACATGAGCATCAGAGGTATTTGGCACAGAGGTATTTACACAAATACTTCTTTACAAAGTTTAAATCAGTGGGGGAATTATACAATGCAGCGGACAACCTCTTTAATGTAACCGTTTTGTATTCTAAAAATATCAATAAAAAGAATTTAAAAAGAAAAGAAAACATGAGAAATTAAAATCCTTAGAATCCATGTATAACTTTAAGTATGTATGAAGCTTCTTGATAGTATTGGATCCCAGTTTTAAAGGATTTGTAGAATGAGACATTGGAGTTCCTTCAATCCCGCTAATTATAGATAGGTTGCATGTTCACCTCATTACTCTACTCGGAAGTCATGTAATTTTAATGCTGTTCATCTTTAAAACACCCAATTGTTCCATTTATGGAACAAAAATGAAAATTACAATAAGAAACTCTCCCAAGGGGCTTGTTCACACTTGCATTTGTGATACATTAAAAGCATGCATTTTTCATGCAGTTCGGATGTGCTTTTTATGCAGATGCATGTAATATAATAAAGGGAATTGTAGAGAATAGATATTGCACACTTTCTTGTAATTATTTTTGTGCAGAACATGATGGTGTTGGGTTTTGTGCACTTTTAGTGAATATATTAAGAAATTGCTTTAACTGGAATTCCCTAATTGTGTGTTAATAAGGGAATCGGTGTAAGTTAACCATTGTTTTCGCAGATATTTCACAGCGCTGTAGACTACTAAAGGACAATCAATAGCATGTGTCTGACCGTAATTGCATCCTATACCATCGTAATGGTTACATGAGAAATTACAGACTTTGAAATTCTTCATACTGTCCATGGTTAGTGTGAATAATCCGGGAACTGCTGTCTAGACTTACTTTATCCATCCATGATCTTCATGTTACCAATGTTGGCGATGCACACACAAAAACATAAATCAACAGTTCATTTTGAGGAGAACATGGGAAGAACATGCAAACTCCTTGCAAATGTTGCTCTTGGTGGGATGTGAACTAGGACCCCAGTACTGCAAAGTAACTGTGCTGCTCCACACCAATTTATGCTATAATTTGTGCCAATTTCTAGCTTAAATCATAACCATGGGCGTACCCACCGTGGGGTGTGGAGGGGCAGCTGCCCCCCCTAAAAGCAGGGGCGCACATTTAAAGAACACCTGGCCGTGATAGTGGAGAGCAAGTTTACTTTTCCCACATCCACGTCCCCCCCCCCATGCACCCCATCCTCACCCTCCCGGAGTGACACACCGCAGCCCCTCACTGCTAGAGCAACCCAGCGTCATTGCTGGGATTTATTATGTGCACAGGACCTATGATGAGGTCACCGGAGGGGAGGAGTCAAGGGTCACATGATCAGGGGCCTCCGTGTCTGCAGGACTCTGCTATGCTGGTTGTCATGGTGCTGGATGAGATGACGTTTCTGTGTGGGGTCAGGAGGGGTTTACACTGGATGTAGCGGAGCGGCGCGTGTACGGAAAAGAGCCCTGTGTGTACGAAGTGTATGGAGCAGAGCCGCGCGTGAATGAGGTGTATGGAGCGGAGCCACATGTGTGCAAGGTTTACAGAGGGGAGCTGTGTGTGTGTGCGAGGTTTACTGAGCGTGGCCGCATTTGAATGAGGTGTATGGAGCAGAGCCGCATTTGCACGAGGTTTACAGAGCGGAGCCGTGTGTGTATGAGGTGTGCGGAGCAGCAGGTGAACGAGATGTATGGAGCAGAGCTGCGTATGTACGAGGTTTACAGAGTGGAGCCATGTGTGTATGAGGTGTACGGAGTGTGGCCGCGTGTGAACGAGGTGTATGGAGCAGAGCCGCATTTGTACGAGGTTTACGGAGTGGAGCCATGTGTGTACTGAGTAGAGCCGTGTGTGTACGGATTGGAGCCATGTGTTCAGGGTATGTGCCCCTATCAGCTGCAAGTGGAATCTCGATACATCCATGGCTGATAACATGTAAGGCTGGAATCGGACACAATGTATAAAAGTATGGTCTGTATTTTACGGTCGTAATACGCAGAAATGTTCCCCGAACAGTGATCCGTATGTCATCCATTGGCAAGGCTAGGATGAGATTTTTGCGCATGTAAGCAACGGTGTGACATATAACATTTATTTATAGTTCATAGAGTGCTACATAGCATAATAGCCGCTAAATCAATTGCTGGCTTCTGTAAAATCATTACAAAACCTGACATGAAATGCATAGTTTACATACAGTAAACCATTTCAATTCATTTAGTTTTTTATAGGTCTTTGAATAATAATTAGATTAGGGTATGTGTGTAAAGTGTTGGACATGTACGTGTTAAATTAACAGGTAAATTCGTTGAAAAAAAATTGCGTGGGCTCCAGCGGTAATTTCTCCGCCACAGAGAGAGAGCCAGTGTGTGAAAGCTGATATTAATAGCGTAGAGAGGGACCATTGTTTTGGCCTCCCCCTGGCTAAAAAAAAATCTGCCCCCAGCCACTGCAGGTGCCCCAGCTGACCGGAGATGAACTAATAAGCGTGGGAAAGTTTCTGAAATATAAATGTGTGTGTGTGTGTGTGTGTGTGTATGTATGTATGTGTGTGTGTGTGTGTGTGTGTGTGTGTGTGTGTGTATATATATATATATATATATATATATATATATATATATATGTGTATACACACTAGGTGATGAGCCCGGCGCTGCCCGGGCATAGTAACTAACTGTGGTTAGTTATAGAAAATTATAATTATCCTCCATCCCATAGGCCCGTGCCCATATACCCATCATACATATTCTCCATCCCATAGTCCCATGCCCATATACCCATCATACATATTCGCCATCCCATAGTCGAGTGCCCATATACCCATCACACATCCTTCATCTCAGTCCCATGCCCATCATACATATTCTCCATCCCATAGTCCCGTGCCCATATACCCATCATACATATGCTCCATCCCATAGTCCAGTGCCCATATACCCATCACACATCCTCCATCCCATAGTCCCGTGCCCATATACTTATCCGCCATCCCATAGTCCCGTGCCCATATACCCATCATACATATCCTCCATCCCATAGTCCGGTGCCCATATACTCATCACACATCCTCCATTCCATAGTCAACCATTATGACCTCATAATGAGCGGCGGCAGGGCTTGCAACTTTTGACATCAGCGTCGCCATGGCAACCATTGTGACATCATAATGAGGGGAGGGGCTTGATACGCACACACTGCTTCCCCAGTATGCAAATAGGGGCATTGTGACATCACAATGAGGGGCGGGGCTTGACGCGCACACACTTTTTCCCCCAGCATGTAGATAGGGGTAAAATTGGTGAATTGGAACGCGGGGGGTTAAAATTTCACCTCACAACATAGCTTAGGACGCTCTCGGGGTCCAGACGTGTGACTGCCAAATTTTGTGGCTGTAGCTGCGACAGTGCGGATGCCTGTCCCGGACATACACCCATACATACATACATACATACATACATACATACACACTTTGAGCTTTATATATTATATATATATATATAGAGAGAGAGAGAAAATATATATATATGTGTGTGTGTGTATATATGTGTGTGTGTGTGTATATATATATATATATATATATATATATATATATATATATATATATATATACAGTGCCTTGCGACAGTATTCGGCCCCTTGGAACTTTTCAACCTTCTCCCACATACAGTATGCTTCAAACATAAAGATACCAAATGTAAACTTTTGGTGAAGGATAAAAAACAAGTGGGATGCAATTGTGAAGTCGAACAAAATTTATTGGTTATTTTAAATTTTAGTGGAAATTCAAAAACTGAAAAGTTGGGGCATACAATATTATTCAGCTACTTTAACTTAATACTTTGTTGTGCCACCTTTTGCTGCGATTACAGCTGCAAGTTGCTTGGGATATGTCTCTATCAGTTTTGGACATTGAGAGACTGAAATTCTTGCACATTCTTACTTGGCAAACAGCTCAAGCTCAGTGAGGTTTGATGGAGATCATTTGTGAACAGCAGTTTTCAGCTCTTTCCACAGATTCTCGATTAGATTCAGGTCTGGACTTTGACTTGGCCATTCTAGCATTGTAGATTTAGCTTTATGCTTGGGATCATTGTCTTGTTGGAAGACAAATCTCCGTTCCAGTCTCAGGTCTTTTGCAGACTCCAATAGGTTTTCTTCAAGAATGGTCCTGTATTTGACTCCATCCATCTTCCTATCAATTTTAACCATCTTCCCTGTCCCTGCTGAAGAAAAGCAGGCCCAAACCATGATGGTGCTGGAGCGCCCCGCGGGGCCTGGGGGTACTCTGTACCGAGCCCGTCGACTTCCATGGGGGACGGTGTCGCGGCGACTCGTTCCGTGGCCCAGAGGCGTCCAGTAATAAAAATAGGGGAAAGTTGTGTGGTGTTTGTGGTAAAAATGAAAATAAAGTATTAGATGGTGAAATACGTGACGCCACCTGTGGTAATCTGGTAAGAGGTGACCAGCGCTGCGGTGTTTCTCTAGGATGGATGTTGGGCGCAGCTATGATGTAGCCCTCCACAGGTAGGGCTGTAGTCCCAGGGCAAAGATGTTAAATAAATAGTAAAAGTGGCTGTAAACGTTGGAGTGCAGATAAATGAGAGAAAGACACAGAGAGTTGCAGTTTCTTTACCTTTTACTGGTAATAGGTTGCAGTCCGGAGTACCACATACAGGTGATGGAATGAGTCCGGCTCGCCTGGAGGCATTCAGGGAATCCACCTTGCCAGGTGGGGATTTAGGACCTTCCTTTCTGCGCTTTGTGTGTGTCTCTCTGCTGTATATAAGCTGCGACCCTCTATACGTGATGGTTTCACTAACCTGTACGACTATCAGCGTGACGGATATCGTCCTTTTCACCATCAGCCCCGGGCTCCTTATCCGCTGACGTGCCCTCAGGTGTTCAATGGGCACAGGAATTTACAATCCCCTGTACTTTCAGATTCGGCTATCAGGGCGTTCAGTTCCTGTCAGCCTAGGACTCTGATGTCCCTTTTCTCTTTATTAGCGCTTCACTCAGGGGTCTGCTATATGCAGTATTTTAGCTTCCCTAGAGTCTCTCAGTCTCTGTTCTTGTCCTTTCCCTCTTCACAGATCAGCTATGCCCATAGAGCTCCTCTCAGATCAGCTCCCTGTCTTCATCTGACACAATCTTCCAGAAAGATCTCTTTACCTCACGTTTAAACTGTCATTTTTCCTCACTGCTCACAGCTGCTTCGTTTCCATGACAACTCCTTCAGCTGACTTCTAGCTGACTCGCCAACCCCCTCTGCTAGCCAGAATTTATAAGGCATCTCCCTTTTCTGACCTGCAGCAGGAAATTGTGATTAAATCTGTGCTGCCTGGCATGGGGGTCCCTTTTCTGCCTCCAAGCATGACTTCACCTCTTAGAGGGAGGTAATGTCACTGTGACAACCGGACTCCGGGGTGTTACATTGCCACCACCATGTTTGAGAGTGGGGATGGTGTGTTCAGGGTTATGAGCCATGTTGCCTTTACGCCAAACATATTGTTCGGCATTGTTGCCAAAAAGTTCGATTTTGGTTTCATCTGACCAGAGCACCTTCATCCACTTGTTTGGTGTGTCTCCCAGGTGGCTTGTTGCAACTTTAAATGACACTTTTTATGGATATCTTTGAGAAATGGCTTTCTTCTTGCCACTCTTCCATAAAGGCCAGATTTGTGCAGTATACGATTATGGACAGACTGTTCCACCTTAGCTGTAGATCTCTGCAGTTCTTCCAGAGTGATCATGGGCCTCTTGGCTGCAGCTCTGATCAGTCTTCTCCTTGTTTGAGACGAAAGTTTAGAGGGACGGCCGGGTCTTGGTAGATTTGCTGTGGTATGATACTCCTTCCATTTCAATATGATCCCCTGCACAGTGCTCCTTGAGATGTTTAAAGTTTTGGAAATCATTTTGTATCCAAATCCGTCTTTAAACTTCTCCACAACAGTATCACGGACCTCCCTGTTTTGCTCCTTGGTCTTCATGATGCTCTCTGTGCATCAAACAGAACCCTGAGACTATCACAGAGGAGGTGCATTTATATGGAGACTTGATTACACACAGGTGGATTATATTTATCATCATTTGTCATTTAGGACAACATTGGATCATTCAGAGATCCACAATGAACTTCTGGAGTGCGTTTGCTGCACTGAAAGTAAAGGGGCCGAATAATATTGCACGCCCCACTTGCCCCACTTTTCAGTTTTTGAATTTGAACAAAAATTTAAAATAACCAATAAATTTCAATCAACTTCACAACTGTGTCCCACTTGTTGATTCTTCACCAAAAATTTACATTTGGTATCTTTGTTTGAAGCATATGTGGGAAAAGGTTGAAAAGTTCCAGGGGTCAGAATACTTTCGCGAGGCACTGTATCTATTCTTTCTATTCTTTATTAAACATGTCAGTGTGATTTTACTGTATGGCAAAATGAATTGCCGGCTTTTGTTAAAGGACACCGGTGCGTATTTCTCGCAAGTCACGTCTAGTCCATGTGTAATCCGTAGTTTTCTCGCCCCCATAGACTTGCATTGGCATATTACGGGCGTAATATGCTGACAATCGCAGCATATGGCCAAGAAAAAATCGGCTGATGGGAGCTATCCCCATAGATTAACATTGGTCCGAGTGCAATGCGTTGTTTTTGCGCATAGCACTCGTCTGTGTTTCTTGCTAGTGTGACTTTGGCCTTAAATGCCCCTGTCAATCACTGACAGGGGCATTTAACTTATGCTTACCAGGAGCACATCACAAGCCCTCCCCATTGCTGCCCTTGTCACATGATCATGAGGTGACGATGGGTTGGCTTGGCAGTCGAGGTCTGGAGAAGACTCCCATGCCTGTCATTGCAGATCTTCTATGGACAACAGCCCTTGGCCAGCGTCCATAGGAGATGATTTATGCTACACGTTTGATATTGTTGCGTTCAGAAACGCATTTTCTATCAAAACGTAAACTAAATTATTGCGATCCATAAAAGGCCTAACGAGAAAAAAAATCAAAACCTCAGAATTATGTTTGTTTTTTTTCCGTCGCCACAACATTGCAATAAAATGCAACAATGGGCAATCAAAACATCATTCCTACCCAAATTGGTATCAATAAAAATATCAGCTTGACAAGTAAAAATTAATCCCTCACCCAGCCCCAGATCCTGAAAAATGGAGACATTACGGTCTTGGAAAATGGCGCTTTTTTTCAAACTTTGGAATTTTTTTTTTACCACAAAAAATAATTTATACATGTTTGGTATCCACGAACTCATAATGACCAGGAGAATCATATTGGCAAGTCAGTTTTAGCATTTGAACACGGTAAAAAAAAAGCAAACAAAAAAAAACAATTGTGGTATTGCACTTGGACTTTTTTCACTACACTATATCCTAAAATTAATGGTGTTATTAAAAAAGTATAACTAGTCCTGCAAAAAACATCATAGTCCTATCAGATGTCAATAACATAGTGACTATGGTAAATGTCTAGTTTGTCTTCTACTACCTGTAATTTGGTAACTACATTAGTAGTGTATGTGAACTTCAGTCACTGGTCGGTTTGTGTATGTGATAGCAGAGAAGCTTAAAATGCAGGCTTATCCCTTCACATAAATAGACGGAACTGTACGCCTGCACCTAGGCCTGCATGTGTTACACAGCTGGCTTCTACGTGTAGCAGCAGTAAGCTACAATTTCTGCTGTTTAACCATTTAGATACCACTGATGCCTTTTAGATATCAGCGATAAGGCTAAGTCCACACTTCGCGGTGTTTTCGCGTTTTCGTGGCGGATTTAAACGCGCGATTTTGCCGCGAAAAATAAGCATCCCATGCAATCCTATGGGATTCCACAATGCTGTGCTAATGCTGCATTTTTTTCCGCGGTGGAATCGCTTTGCGGTAAACGCAGCATACTCATTAATTTAGCTGAATCGCGGCGATTCCGCACACATAGGAATGCACTGTTCTGCTTACTTTCCGCATGTGGCTGTGCCCACCATACGAAAAGTAAGCAGAACATTTTCGGATGGTACCCACGGTCCGGAGGAGAGGAGACTGTCCTCCGGGCTTTGGGTACCATATCCCTGTAAAAAATAGAATTAAAATAAAAAATATTGTTATTCTCACTTTCCGGTGTCCCGCACAGCCTTCCCGCCTCTCTCCATGCTCCCGGTCCCAGTAATCCTTTGCGAGAATGACCGCGATGACGTGATCTCGCGGGAGCGCAACGTCTCAGTCATTCACGAAGACGTCGCGGGAGCACGACGTCTCGCGGTCATTTGCGCAAAGGATTACTGGGACCGGGAGCGTGGAGAGAGGCGGGAAGGCTGCGTGGGACGCCAGAAGGTGAGAATAACAATATTTTTTATATTTTTTTACATTTTTATCTTTTACTACTGATGCTGCATAGGCAGCCTCAATAGTAAAAAGTTGGTCACACTTGTCAATCACCATGTTTGAGTGTGACCAACCTGTCAATCAGTTCTCCAAGCGATGCTCCAGATCGCTTGGAAAACGCTAGCATTCTGCAAGCTAATTATGCTTGCAAATTGCTAGTTTTTCCACGGGAAAATCGCGGAAATTTAAAATGCGATTTTACCACGGAATGGAATTCCGGAATTCTCGCGGTAACTTCCACGAGAGTTCCGCTATGTGTGCACATAGCCTAGTAGTATTTATATGGCTGTGTTGAAATTATGAAGTGCCAATGGGTTGCCATGTCAGCCTATCTGGGGTTCTTGTGAAGGCCCCCATGGCTAGCATATTGGTACTTCCAGGCTGGGCTTCATAGAAGTTCATAATTTTGTATTGTAATATATAGAACAAGCGATCAGATGATCACAGGATCAAATCACTTAAGGGGCTAACAATTAAGATAATATATGTAAAAGTTTGAATTGCCTTCCTTTTCCTAGTTAAAAAAACAAACAAACCTAATTTCAATTTTTTGGCCTCTGAACCTTCCTCAAGAAATGCAATAAAAAAAAGTCAAATGTATCCAAAATGGAACTAATAAAAACATCAGGTCACCGTGAAAGAAGACAATGGTGTCAAAAGTCAAATTTCTGAATTCATTTAGCCATTGAAGTAATAAAAAAGGTTTTGTTCCCATAATTGTACTGAACTGAATGAAGAATTGTTACCTGTTCAATTTTACCATGCAATGAATGCTGTAAAAGCAATACCCAAAGAAGAATTGCAGAATTGCATTTTTTTTCACCATTTGATCCTGTTATAATTTTTTTTTTTCTTAATTTTTCAGTAATTTTACATGGTAAACGGGGAAAAAAATATTACTCTGAATCTTTCATACTGGTGTTTTGTTGGCTAGTCTTAATGAAATTAGTGCAGGAATAAGATGAGCCAAATTCATTAAAGGGAACCTGTCACCAGGAATGACGCCAAATGCAGCAGGGAGAAAATGATCTGTGTTCTCCCCAGCAGCATTCGATATTCAGTCATGAGGGGGGTGGTACTGGTTCTGTCACCACTCTGAGTGTACAGAGCGGCCGCTGTAACCGTGCAACTGGCCTCAATTTAGAGCCAGTGTCAGTCGGTCTGGGGCACGGTTTCAGCTGCTGCTCTCTACTTTCAGAGAGGTGACTGAACCGGCACCACCCCGTGACTGAAACCAGAATGCTGCCTGGGTGAAAAAGGTTCATTTTCTTCCCGCTGCATTCTACTGTGTGCAGGCGCCATCCAGCATCATAACGCTTTTCACCTGCAGAATAACTCCATATCTGCAGGTTAATAGTGTTATTTCTGGTGACAGGTTCCCTTTTAAGAATTGTACGCCATTTAATGAATTTGGTGAATCTCATCAGTGCAATGTGCCACCATGCGCTGAACCAGAACATTTCTGGTTTAAGAAAGACCGCCACTATTGATGAATTTGAAGGGCGGGCAAAGCCGTGCCCCGGCTCCTACCTATTCCAGAAATTTTGGTGGAGCTACCCAAACCTAGCGTGCAAACACAGAAAGTCACAATTTTTTCTGCGCGGCTCAATGCTGCCCAAAAATTTTGCACATTTTCTATGTGTTTTATGATGGACATAAACACATTCATGAATCAGGGCCAGTGGCTCTTGTTCCAGAGGAGGAAAAAAACAAAATCGTAAAAACAAAAAAAAAAATCACTTGGTCCTTAAGACAATGAGGACCATGTCTGCCCACCATAAATTTTGTATAGTACACATATAAGGCACCTATAGGTGTCTGAGACAATACTGTACCACTCTATACCTCAATTTCTTAGAGGCATACCAAGAATTCTTTTCTTCATGAATTTTCTCATGGGTTTATGGGTAACATTTTTTTTCACATGCTATATTACTACCGTATGCTAGGGGGATATCGACTGAAAGAGAAATGATCTCTGGCTACTGATAAAACTACAATTCCTTTTTGCAATGTAAAAACATCTGTTTCAATTAAAAGCCTATGGATTTAGACCTACATACCTCTGCAGAATAATAGGGATAGAAATGTAGTGTTCTTCACCGTGACTGATGCCAGGCAGACCGGAGAAATGAAGGGGGGGAGGATTCATTAAGGAACCAAGTGACAGCAATAGCTACATCAAAACTTACAAGACTGACAATAGTACTGTAGGTGTGAGGTGGCTGCCTCCTGCCCCAGAAATAGAGAGGCTGAGTAGAAGAAAGACAGCATATAGTTACTACTTGTAATGATTCAGGGGAACTTTCTGGTTTTTCATTTTTGACTAGAGCTATTCTTCAAAGTTTTTTTTATTTGACATAATATCTTAGAAATAAGTGTAAGCTCAGTCGTTGATAGTAAAGTGTTAATGCGGGAATCTTGAAAATAGCAAGGAAAGAAAACACAAAAGGGGTTGATTCAGCAAGATCTATATAGTACAAGCTTGAGCTACTCAGTTCTTTACAAAGTTCGCGGCGCCAAATTCATTAAGAGGCACATGCCACCTTAATTCTCAACTAGTGATGAGCGAACGTGCTCGGAAAAGGCATCATCCGAGCATGCTCGTGTGCTGCGCGTCTTTTGTGTGCTCTAAGAATATGTTCCTGTCCCAGGGGCTTAATGTCTCGCAGTTGTTCGACAGTCACAACACATGTAGAGATTGCCAAACAAACAGGCAATCCTTGCATGTGTTGAGGCTCTCGAAAAGCCGCGAGTCATGCAGCCGCAGGGACATGAACATATTTTTAGAGCACAAGGAAGACACAAGGTTAGCACCCAAGAATGTTTGGATGATGCCTTATCTGAGCATGATCGTTCAACACTATTCTCCACCTCTATTAAGTGGCCAATAGAAAACGGAGTAACATTTCTGGCATAGAAAACACCTTGATTGGCTCCTCCCCAGCTCCACGTATTTTTGCGGAGCTGGTTTACAGTGGCGAGAAAATGCCAAAAGCCATAATATGTTTGTACAATGCTACATTGGGCAAAAAATTGTGACTTTTCAGACCTTTTACACCACTATGGTGACATAAAAGCTTTGATGATCGGCCCCTTAGTGCCTGATTCATTCTTACATTTGCACCTATCTTTTGTTGACTTTGTATTGCTTTGCCCATTGTTTTGTTTGCACCGCATTCATCTTTCCCTGTGTGCCTTTTTTAACTCTGTTTTACATGTGTTTGCCTGTCTTCTGTTCGCCACTATGGGCCTGATTTAGAATTTCCAGTTTATTTTTTCAGGGTTCATCATTTACATGTCTCAAGGTCGAACCTTTTTTTGCAAGTATGCACCAGTGCCCCTCCCCCGGAGTGATTTTATGTATGTCAGAAATTTTTGTGCAATTTTTTTTTTAATCATTTTTGAAAATGTAACTTTTTGAAAATTTTGCACAAAAACAGCAAACGCCGAAAGATAAAGACAAGTGAATAAAAAAATGCAAATGATGAATTGGGCACAAATTACATTAAAAAAATAATTTTTCATATACAATTTATATAGACTTGTAATTTGATCAAATAAAATTTGCACACTGTGGGGGAAAAAAATCTACCTTTGAATTGATATGTAGTGCAGATTTTAAAGCCTGTCAATTCTTTCTGTTGATTGGTCACGTACTGTTGTGGCATTTGCCCTTTGAGCTCAGTGAAGACAAAGTGTTACGGGCTGGCGGAACGCACCAAATAAATAAAGGTGAAATAATATAAGGGGTGCGATCGCAGCCCGGGCCCACCATGCAGAGGTGACCAACTGCTGCTAAACAATGAGGGGAAGGCGTGTAGGAGAAAAGCTGGACACCGGTAGGTAACCGCTGACCTGGTGCTAGCAGGCACGAACTCCGTTGCTTCACGTAGCACGTGCCAGCCGGCGAACAACCGCAACCTGTTTACGTCACAGTAGTGAGAACCACTGCTTATGACTGGTGCAATGTCCACCCTGACGGACGCCACTAACCAGCCTAACAACGGTGCTGGAAAGCGCACACACGGCGCACGGTGTTACTGTGGCGGATGCTGCGGTAGCAGTGTCGAGGCCAGTACTGGCCGACGCCCTAGGCACTGAAGGCAGATGAGGATAACATTGCGGTGCTGTGCAGTGTCGGAGCTATTGAGCTGACTAATTCCTAACCCTAACTCATGCGTAATTGTTATGAATGAGTCACCGAAGGAGGAAAAAACAAAAATACAAGCTAAGTCCAGAAAACCGGAGAGGTTGGTAGCTATCGGATTGCAGACCCCTGATCCTATTCACCACAACTAACAGTAGCCGTGGAGTGTTCCTACGATGCCCTAGACCCCTCGATCACAGCCTGAGAACTAAATAGGCCTAAAGAAAGAAAGGGGAAATCTAAACTGCCCCAGAGCAGACCCCAAAGCAATAGGCAGCCCCCAACATATAATGACGGTGAAGCAAGATGAAAAAACACTCACACAGATAGAAAGATAGGCTGAGCAAACGATGGGGCCCAAGGTAACTACAAAGGACAGGATAGAAAAGCTGCTGTCTGTAATCCACCAAAACCCTATCAAAAGAGCCAACAGCTGATAGGGAAAAAAGCCCTGAAGACGCTAGGCTTCAAAAAGACTATATCAGTACTCAGGTATTTTCTGAAGACAGAGCAAAAAGGAATTCAGCACACCCCAGCAGGGGATGGCAGAAATCCAGAAAAACAAGGAAAAACAAAACCAAAACACAAATGCAAAAAACAGAGCAGAGAACTTAGCTTTTGAGGAGCAGGAATCAGACTGGTCTCCTAGAATCCCTCAGAGAGATCACCAGCAAGGCAGAAGGGCATCGGCTGCCTTATATCCAGTCAGAAATTCCCATCACCCAGTCAGTCAACTAGCGGATTGCAGACCCCTAATCCTATCACACAACTAGCAGTAGCGTTCCTACAGTGATCCTAGACACCTCGTCACAGCCAGAGATCTACATAAGCCTAAAGAGAGAAAAGGGAAAAACTGACTGCCCCAGAGCAGACCCCAAAGCAATAGGCAGCCCCCAACATATATTGACGGTGAAGCAAGATGAAAACACTAACACAGAAAGATAGGTTGAGCAAATGATTGGGCCCAAGCTAATCAAAAAGGACAGGATAGAAAAGCTGCTGTCTGCAATCCGTAAAAAACCCTACCAAAAAATGTCCCAACCGTCTGATAGGAAAAACAGGCCCTGAAGTCACTAGGACTTCAAAATGACTATATCAGCACTCAGGTAAATTCTGAAGACAGAGCAAAGAGACAAACTGATCAGAGACAAAAATGGAACTCAGCACACCCCCGACCGGGGATGTCTGAACTCCAAAAAACAAGGAAAACAAAACAAATAAGTTCAATAGCAGAGCAAAAACTTACCTTTGGGAAGCAGGAATCAGACTGGTCGCCAAGAATCCAGCAGAGAAATCACCAGCGACTCAGAAGGGCGTCGGCTGCCTTATATCCAGTCAGAAGTTCCTGTTACCCTGTCATCATCTACCAGATCAGGTGTTTGGTAATCAGCCTCACTACCTTCCTTCACCAGAAGAGGGAGTTCATCAGACATCGACGGTGAAGGGGAAAATGAACTCACAACAGTACCTCCCCCTTGAGGAGGGGTCACCGAACCCTCATCCACGCCACCAGGGCGATCAGGATGGGCCCGATGAAAGGCATGAACCAATCTTTCGGCATGAAAATCGGATGCAGGGACCAAAGAATTATCCTCCGGGCCATAACCCTTCCATTTAACCAAATACTGGAGTCTCCGTCTAGCCTGGCGAGAATCCAGTATCTTCTCAACCTCATATTCCACATTTCCTTCAACCAATACCGGGTCAGGAGGTGCCACCACAGGAACTACTGGCTCAACAAACCTCTTTAACAGAGACTTATGAAACACGTTATGGATCTTAAATGTAACAGGAAGAGCCAATCGAAAAGAGACTGGATTAAGAATCTCCAAAATCTTGTAAGGTCCAATAAATCTAGGCTTAAACTTTGGAGAAGCCACCTTCATAGCGATATTCTTTGATGACAACCAAACCATATCACCCACCTTAAACTGGTGACCAATGGTCCTATGCCGGTTGGAAAACCGCTGGGCCTTTTCCTGGGAGAGAGACAACTTATCCACCACTTGGTCCCAGATCTGGTGCATTCTCTCCACCACAGTGTCAACACCTGGGCAGGCAGAAGGCTCCACCTGCCCTGAAGAGAATCGAGGATGAAACCCACAGTTACAAAAAAAAGGTGACATCAAAGTGGCAGAACTAGCTCTGTTATTTAAAGTAAATTCGGCCAAGGGCAAAAATGAAACCCAATCATCCTGATCAGCAGAAATAAAACATCTCAAATATGACTCCAAAGTCTGGTTTGTTCTCTCCGTTTGCCCATTGGTCTGAGGGTGAAATGCAGAGGAGATGGAGAACTGAATTCCCAGCTTGGAACAGAAAGTCCTCCAAAATCTAGACACAAACTGAACTCCTGTCAGATACAATGTTCTCAGGAATCCCGTGCAAGCGAACCACCTGTTGCATAAACAAGGGCACCAACTCTGAGGAAGATGGCAACTTAGGGCGTGGTACAAGATGGACCATCTTAGAGAATCTATCACAAATCACCCAAATAACAGTCATTCTCTGAGAGACAGGCATATTAGAGATAAAATCCTTTGAAATATGGGTCCCTGGGCTCCGGCAAAGGCATCAACAACCCACTAGAGCGAGAACAAGGTTTAGACCGAGAGCAAGTCCGACAGGACTGCACAAAATTCCTGACATCACGAGACAAGGCGAGCCACCAAAAAGACTGACTCCCCAAATCTCTAGTACCAAAAATACCTGGATGACCAGCCAATGCAGAGCAATGAACTTCAGACATCACTCTCTTCCTCCACTGATCAGGAACATACAATTTTCCAATGGGACAACGCTCAGGTTTGTCCTCCTGAAACTCTTCCAGAGCACGTCTCAAATCGGGCGAGATGGCAGAAAGAACTACACCCTCACCTAAGATGGTAGCAGGCTTGGTCACAACAGGAGAATCAGCAAATAAGCTCCTAGATAGGGCGTCTGCCTTGACATTCTTAGTGCCCGGAAGAAAAGAGACCACAAAATCAAAATGTGAAAAACAAGGCCCACCTAGCCTGTCTAGGACTCAAGCGTTTGGCCAACTCCAGGTAAATCAAATTCTTGTGGTCAGTAAGGACCACGACTTGATGTTTAGCTCCCTCCAACTAATGTCTCCACTCCTCAAATGCCCATTTCATGGCTAACAGTTCCCGATTCCCCACATCATAGTTACGTTCGGATGGGGAGAACTTTCGGGAAAAGAAAGCACAGGGATTCATTTTAGATGTTACAGGATCTTTTTGGGACAAAACAGCTCCTGCACCAATCTCAGAAGCGTCCACCTCTACCTGAAACGGGAGTGAGACATCAGGTTGCCGCAAAACTGGAGCAGAAGTGAACCTTCGCTTCAGCTCCTGAAAGGAAGAAACAGCCTCCGGAGACCAATTCAGCACATCAGCACCCTTCTTAGTCAAATCAGTCAGTGGTTTGGCAATACCAGAAAAATTAGCTATAAATTTCCGATAAAAATTAGCAAACCCCAAAAACTTCTGGAGGGCCTTCAAAGAAGTGGGCTGAACCCAATCATAAATGGCCTGTACCTTGGCCGGGTCCATTTCAATAGTTGACGGAGACAAAATAAATCCCAAAAATGAAATCCTCTGTACACCAAAAAGGCATTTCGATCCCTTGACATACAGGGAATTCTCCCTCAAAATCTGGAACACAGTCCGAACATGTTCCACATGAGAGTCCCAATCCTTGGAAAAGATCAAAATATCATCCAGATAGATGATCAAAAATTTATCCACCAAGTCTCGGAAAATATCATTCACGAAGCACTGGAAGACAGAAGGGGCATTAGTGAGCCCAAAAGGCATCACCAGGTACTCAAAATGTCCCTCCGGAGTATTAAACGCCGTCTTCCATTCATTCCCATGCTTAATGCGAATAAGATTATATGCCCCCCTGAGGTCAAGCTTTGTAAACCAGCAAGCACCTTTAACTCTGGAGAGTAGATCAGAAGTCAGGGGTAACGGATACTGATATTTTACAGTAATTTTGTTGAGGGAACGATAGTCAATACAAGGCCTTAATGACCCATCTTTCTTAGCCACGAAAAAAAAACAGCACCTAAGGGTGAAGAGGATGGTCTAATATGACCCTTCTCCAACGACTCCTTAATATAGGATCGCATAGCCTCATGCTCGGGTACAGATAAATTGAAGAGCCGACCCTTGGGAAATTTACACCCCGGGCTCAGTTCAATTGCACAGTCATAACTCCTATGAGGAGGCAAAGACGCAGACTCATTCTTACTAAATACATCATAAAAATCAGCCAAATAGTCAGGAACAACATGCGACTGAGGAGAGGTGGAGAAAACAGGAGCATCACTAAGGGCACACCGACAACCCCAACTCACCACAGACACAGATTTCCAATCCAAAACTGGATTATGGATTTGCAACCAGGGAAACCCCAGAACAATGGTATCATGTAAATTATGCAACACCAAAAATCTGCAATTCTCTTGATGATGGTCTGGGATGACCCGCATTACCACCTGGGTCCAAAACAGGTTTATTCTTCGCCAAAGGCGTAGCATCAATACCCCTCAAAGGGATAGGCGTCCGCAGAGGTGTCATAGAAAATCCACAACGTTTAGCAAAATCCAAGTCCATCAGGTTCAGAGCTGCTCCCGAATCCACAAAAGCCTTGGCGGAAAATGTGGACAGGGAGCAGATCAGAGTAATTGCCAGAAGAAACTTAGGTTGAACACCACCCACAGCAAATGTGTGTGCAAAACGTTTCTCTCGTTTAGGGCAGACAAATAATATGCGAAGCATCACCACAGAAGAAACACAGCTTATTACGCCTTCTGAACTCCTGACGTTGCGCCCTAGACAAAACTCTATCACATTGCATAGGTTCAGACATTTGTTCAACAGGTAGCAACACCTCTCGTGCGGTTTTGCGTTCACGCAAACGCCGATCAACCTGAATGGCTAATGACATAGAATCGTCAAGACCAGAGGGAACAGGAAATCCCACCATAGTATCTTTTACGGTTTCTGACAACCCCTTCCGAAAGAGAGCTGCCATGGCACCATCATTCCAGGTAATAAGGACCGCCCACTTTCGGAACTTTTGACAGTACAATTCTGCAGAATCCCGACCCTGGCTCAATGCCAACAGGGCTTTTTCAGCCTGATCAATAGCATTAGGTTCATCATACAACAACCCCAAAGCTTGAAAAAATGTGTTCACATTAGTAAGAATAGGATCATCAGGTTTCAAAGAAAACGCCCAATCCTGGGGATCGCCGTGCAGCAAAGAGATGACAATTTTAGCCTGCTGCACGGAGCTCCCCGACGAGTTAGGCTTCAAGGCAAAAAATAATTTACAATTATTCTTAAAATTCAAAAATTTAGACCGATCCCCAAAAAACATATCAGGAGTAGGGATCTTTGGTTCAGCAGCATGTGAATGAGCAAGATAGGCGGAAATTCCCCACACTTCAGCAGTGAGCTGCTCCACACGATCAGACTATTGCTTCATCTCCATTGAGAGAGAAAAAAAAATCCCCCCTACGGCCTCAGAGACATAGAGGAAAAAATATACACAAAAAAAAAATTTGACAAACTTTTTTTTTTACAATTCTTTCCTGCTATTGAGTACCCTATGATCTGTGGTATGGCTGGTGATTCTGTTATGAATGAGTCACCGAAGGAGGAAAAAAACAAAAATACAAGCTAAGTCCAGAAAACTGGAGAGGTTGGTAGCTATCGGATTGCAGACCCCTGATCCTATCCACAACAACTAACAGTAGCCGTGGGTGGTTCCTACGATGCCCTAGACACCTCGATCACAGCCGGAGAACTAAATAGGCCTAAAGAAAGAAAGGGGAAATCTAAACTGCCCCAGAGCAGACCCCAAAGCAATAGGCAGCCCCCAACATATAATGACGGTGAAGCAAGATGAAAACACTAACACAGATAGAAAGATAGGTTGAGCAAATGATGGGGCCCAAGCTAACTAAAAAGAACAGGATAGAAAAGCTGCTGTCTGCAATCCGTAAAAAACCCTACCAAAAAATGTCCCAACCGTCTGATAGGAAAAACAGGCCCTGAAGTCGCTAGGACTTCAAAATGACTATATCAGCACTCAGGTAAATTCTGAAGACAGAGCAAAGAGACAAACTGATCAGAGACAAAAATGGAACTCAGCACACCCCCCATCGGGGATGGCTGAAATCCAAAAAACAAGGTAAACAAAACTAATAAACTCAATAGCAGAGCAAAAACTTATCTTTGGGAAGCAGGAGTCAGACTGGTCGCCAAGAATCCAGCAGAGAAATCACCAGCGACTCAGAAGGACGTCGGCTGCCTTATATCCAGTCAGAAGTTCCTGTTACCCTGTCATCATCTACCAGATCAGGTGTTTGGTAATCAGCCTCACTACCTTCCTTCACCAGAAGAGGGAGTTCATCAGACATCGACTGTGAAGGGGAAAATGAACTCACAACACGTAATATCCATGGAGGGGGAATTATAATACATCAATCACCAGGCTCATTCATCCATCATCATGCATACGCTAAGTACTATAGCCTCAGTCTATCATAGAGCATGGCGGGGCGGCCATGCGAACCTTTTATAGCCGTGCCCTTCCAGGACCTTCCTGATCCTCCAGATGGACCAATCATAACTGGAGAAGGACCCGAGCATGTGACTCCTGATCCCCAATGGGAGATCGTCTCATGAGCATTCTCAGTGGACCGAAGGAAGGACTTAGACTCTGGAGTCTATTGCTGCTGGCCAGGCTGCACTGCCATAACTGGACCAGAGGGGCAGCAGCAACCAAGCCCACAATGCTGGTGTGGGGAGAACGCCGGGATCGTGGAGTCTGCTGAGCAGGCTCCACTGCAGCAGAAGGGGAATGCGAGACCGTCGATGGCAAGGCTCGGGATTCCCGCTGTGCGGCGCCCGGAACCCGACGCCTAACACAGTTTCCAACAAACCTAAAGTGTTGCTATTTTTGCAACTAAGTACCCATGAATCTGCAGCAAAATCTGCAAATCCAAGAAAAAAGGTTGGTGTTTGCAGTGTTCACATGGGTAAAGATGTCACTGCAGGAGAACGGAGATCAAGAGGTACCAGGTAAAAGAGCCATAAAAGCATCAGGGAAAGTGAAGAGTTTTCTTTTCCTTTTTTTTTTTTTTAATTTTCCAAGCATAAGGAAATCATCCGCAAAATTTTTGTGCCACTTTGGTGCTATTTCCATTGTGAATTTCTCAATGGATTCTTGCAGAATTGCAGCACAAATTTTGTGTGGACAGAGACACACCTTAAATATTCCATCGGCAAATTTCACATTGGTGATGATGTAATCTGGACAAAATAATGCTTGGCCATTTCAACACATCTATATAATGTAGTGGAGAGCTCTAGAAGAGTACAGAGATATGTGTATGGCACAGACCTTGATTCCAGCAGTGTCACTTACTGTACTGCTTGCTGTAGTTTTGATAAATTCACTGATATATCAAGCGGAGATCATCACTAGATGACTAGTAAACCTGCTCCATGCAATCCTCCACAAATCAGGATACAGGATATATAGGATGTAGAACCCAGCCCCCAACACTGAAAAGCAGCTTTTTGCCTATGCACAGTATACACAGAAAGCTGCCAATCAGTAATGTGGACGAGATTATACAGGGCTCAGTATTCAAGAACTGCTAGATCTGCAGCAGAGTAAATAGTGATTTTATCAAAACTGCAGTAAGTACCCCAGTAAGTAATAAATCTTTGGAATCAGGTCTCTACCTCTAAATCATGCTGCTATCAGATGTGGTAGCAAAATCCCTGTGATAGATTCCCTTTAAACATAAATGTTGCAGCTTAAAAGGATTTCATCAGCATAATTTTGCACACCAAGCCATTCATAGGCAGCTCTTTCATAGGCAAGTCCAGCAATCCCTTTTCCTGGCAAGTCCATTCCTCCATTATGAAGAAATCGGTATTTAAATTGATATGTAAATGAGGAAGGAGGAGGCAGTGCATGTTGGATAATAGAGCTGGAGTGACACACGCTTCACATCTACAAGAGCTTCATTTGAATATGAATTCAAACGTTGATTTCTTAGTTATGGAAAAAGGTACTGGCTATGGAAAGGTGTTCCTGCACTTGCCTTTGAAACAGCTAAATGCACATATAGATAGGATGTGAAATCCTGCTGACTGATTCCCTTTAAGGGTATGTGCATACGTTGCGTTTTTGCCTAAAAAAAGTAACATTTTGCCATGCCCGCAATGTGATTGAGATTTTAGAAATGTCGTGCACATGTTGCTTATTTTTTCTTGAAGCATGTCAATTGTTTCAGTGTTTTTGCAGCATTTTTCACCCATTCTAATGAATGGGGAAAAAAAACACAAAAAATGCATAAAAAATGCACACAACTACACATCCCTAATGCAGCGTTTTTTTTCCTGCCAAGAGACACTTTTTTGATGTGGAAATGTCTGCAACCAATACTGAATGTATGCACATACCAAGACAGGTTCTTTTCTTTTCACAGTATGAAGTCAATTTAAAAATTGGTACTTGCGTTTTCTGAAATAATTGTTGCATATAGAGACTAGTTTTATTTTCTGTGATTTTTGCCTTCTTTAAACATTTCATTACATCTCAGTTTGAGACATTATAAGAAGTCGATTCTAAAAGCATTTCAACATTTATCACAACGCAGCTGTTGAACACAGCAAGATGTACCTGGCCGAACAGATCATTTCATGTGTCAAGTAATCAGCTCACATGTTCTCGTGGAACAATTTGTTTGGCCAAGTACATCTTGCTGCCCTCCACTCTGTTCACTTCAATTTCACACATCTATCATTTTTTCACTCCCAGATTTGCTTTGTATTATGCAATAAAGCCTTAGGACATATACTGTATATCTAATTTATATGTGTCTTGATTTATGTGCAAGAAAATGCTCAGCATTCATTTGTACAGCAGAGCTCTTCCCGGCATTTGTTTAGGCAGTGACCATGAATTGGGTTAATCTTCCAATAGTTGTTGAACGTCCTACTTTTGTCAACCACCAAATACTGTTATTATTAATGACATTCCTACAGAAATATACCGATTGAAAATACAGACAGGTGACATACATAACACTGATTATCTTGTTTCAATGACACATGTCAAGAGGTGGGATATACAGTATTTGGCATCAAGGGATATGTCAGGTCTTTAAGGTGAAGTGTTTAAAGCTGGAAAAATGGACAAGCACTTTAGCAACTTTTGATTACAGAAAAATTGTGATTTTGATTTTTGACTCTCACACTAGTGTATACATCGGACAAATGTTCTGCGATGTTTTATCACATTGCACTCGGACCAATGTTATTCAATGGGGCAGTGCTGATGCCCCATTCTTTCCACTATACAAAAAAATGTTGCTCTTTATCGTGCTAAAGCATGTCATTGTGAAATATATGAAATATGAATAGCAATATGGCTTTTGAATATTAGAAAAAATGAATGAGACGATTCTTTTCACTGACAATCTGTCAATTGCAAGCATGCTTCAATTTCACTTTGAAATTGGATGCCACTTACCTATTCAAGTTATGGGTTCATGTAAAACGTCGGACTACACCCAGATTTCATCGAAGTACAGTGAGATTTCTGTGGACTCACACAATGGAGAAGATAGAGAAATTTGGTTTCAGTCTTCTCATCTGTGCTACGATTTCCTCATTCGAGAGATTCGGATCACACTATGCGGGCACTCAGATCAAACTCTGATCAGAATTTGACCCTGTTCTCTCAGATGAGAAAATCTACAGTCATGTGAGCAAGCCCTTAGGGTGTGTTTCCACTGTCCGGAATCGGCAGTGCTTTGGATGCAACACATAGCCTCTCCGTCCAAAGCGCTGCCGGCTTTGTATGCGTGGTGATTCCGCATGTGTTCTTTGAACACATGCGGAATCCTCGCATCCTATCCATTAGACTGTGTTATTTATCTTGCGGAGACTAGAAAGACGCGCCACATGTTCGGTTATGCAGGTCTGCCACCTGCGTCTTTGAATGCATAGGGGAGATGAGATTTCATAAAATCACATCCACTATTCTGTAACATCTAACCGCTGCGGCTGTATGCAACGTCCAATTCACAGCAAATACTGAACGTGGAAACCTACCCTTAGAGTGTTTCTAAAATGCAAGGTCTCATGGGTTGTTACTGGTATGCAGTGGTTAGGCTGGTTTCACATTTGCGTTTTTTGCGCAGGAAAAAAACGCATACCTGCGCATGCGTTTTTCCCCTATATTTAACATGGGTGCGCATACCTGCGCGCTGGTAAGCGCACGTATGCGATTTTCATGCGCTGCGTTTTTTTGGGGTGTGCGTTGGTATTTTCCAGACGCAGCATGTTGCATTTTTTGTCCCTGGAAAAAAGCGCATGCGCACGTTTTGCGCTAAAAATGGCCATTATAGCCTATGGATGCGCATACGTGCGCACTGGCATGCGCATGTAAGCGTTTTTTTAGCGCTGCGTTTTTTTGGTGGTGTCCACTTGTTGTCCTAGTTATAATCTTCTAAAGTCAAAAAAAAAAAGTCTATATAAAGGAGGTGCCTGCCAAAACTCTGCCACTACTACACTGACAGATTGAAGAGCAGACAGTCAACCAAGAACCCATTATATCAGCGAAGAATGTGAGTATATTACATTATATGCCTGTCCTTTTAAATTATGTATGTACTAATGATTTTTATTATTTTTACATGCAGTATGTCTTCAGAATCCGAGTATTCCCCATCGCGGCAGGAATTGGCGCAAGCAGACCGTGAGGTGATTATTTTCGTGCATCTGGTAAGTATATCTGCTGCTTCTCCAAATCTCTTACGTTTTTTTCAACTTTTTTAAGACATCGTCATCATCATCTTCTGCGGACGGGACTAGTGAGGGCGAAGAGCAGGAGCAGCGAAGCCAAGTCCCGGTGGTGATACGGAATGTAAGTATCAAATGATTTGTAATGTTCTTTATTTTTTATCTTCTATTTTTACTCTTTTTTATGTTTATTTTTTGTAACTTTTTATTCAATTTAAATTGGATTATTCTAATGAATGTGTTTTGTCTAGGTTCCACAACGGGATGAAGACGTCTACCTGGATAATGAGCAGCTCATCAGCCTGGTCCAGGAGCGTTCGCCGTTGTGGGACAGCCGTGACCGGCTGCACAAGGACATTGTGGTGACCCGGCGGCTATGGAATGAGGTGGCCGCAGCGTTGATGGATGGCTGGGACAGCGCCACAGCATCCTCCAAAAAGGCGTTTAGTGAGTATTTCCCTGCTCTCTATTGTGCCGCAGTGACTGTTGTCCTTGACGGCACTGTTGGGTTTTGTGCTAGGCATATTCTAGCAGGAAACCCAACAGTGTCATCGGGGTCTACAGTGACTGCTTTGAGTATTGTATTGCTACATTGTGCCGCAGTGACTGTTGTCCTTGACGGCACTGTTGGGTTTCGTGCTAGGCATATTCTAGCAGGAAACCCAACAGTGTCATCTGGGTCTACAGTGACTGCTTTGAGTATTGTATTGCTACATTGTGCCGCAGTGACTGTTGTCCTTGACGGCACTGTTGGGTTTCGTGCTAGGCATATTCTAGCAGGAAACCCAACAGTGTCATCGTGGTCTACAGTGACTGCTTTGAGTATTGTATTGTTACATTGTGCCGCAGTGACTGTTGTCCTTGACGGCACTGTTGGGTTTCGTGCTAGGCATATTCTAGCAGGAAACCCAACAGTGTCATCGGGGTCTACAGTGACTGCTTTGAGTATTGTATTGCTACATTGTGCCGCAGTGACTGTTGTCCTTGACGGCACTGTTGGGTTTCGTGCTAGGCATATTCTAGCAGGAAACCCAACAGTGTCATCGGGGTCTACAGTGACTGCTTTGAGTATTGTATTGCTACATTGTGCCGCAGTGACTGTTGTCCTTGACGGCACTGTTGGGTTTCGTGCTAGGTGTATTCTAGCAGGAAACCCAACAGTGTCATCGGGGTCTACAGTGACTGCTTTGAGTATTGTATTGCTACATTGTGCCGCAGTGACTGTTGTCCTTGACGGCACTGTTTTTTTTTTTTATCAACAGTGGACAAAGTCCGAACACGTTGGCGTTCGATCAAGGACCGCTTCAACAGTGATGTTCGTGCTGAGGGCCAGGTTCGCAGTGGATCTGCGTCAAGGACCAGAACTAGATACCGTCACTATCACGCGTTTCAGTTCCTAAGACCGGTCCTTGCCACGAGATCGTAAGTATTATAAATTTTGGGTTTTTATTTTTATTAATCTGTGTTTTTCTAATCCACAGCTGATGCTTCTTGTAAAGGCATGGTAGTAATGATTTTCCTTTCTTCCACAGCACCTGGAGCAGCACCCTGCAACCTGGCCCTGGAGCGGTCCTTCCTCGGACGTCCTCTGACCCGTCCCAGCCATCCGACAGCCAGGAAGCACCTTGCAGGTCAACCACACACACAGCTGGTGACCAGGAAGCTGGGCCATCAGGTGTTCCCCTGTCCCAGGTCTCTGCCACTGGTTATGCGGGCACTACCCGCCAGCGGCAGAGGGCCTTGGACAGGAATGTCTTGCCCGAGTTTATGCATTTGAGCGAGACATTTAATTCCAGCCTCAAGTCACTGTCCGACAGAGTTGAAAGCGGTTTTGCACTCATGGAATGTGGTTTTAACCACTTTGAACACCGCTTCAATTCTGTAGAACAGCGCCTTGACCGTCTGGAGGCCGACCTCAACAGACCAGCACACCATTTTTTTAGTAAGATTGAAAAGGGCATGGCGGAACACCTTAGTCCTGATCAACAGCTGAATGTGCTGCAGGCCTGCAACAATGCTTTCTTGCAGGCTATGCAGCATAATCGGTACGGTCAGCAGTCAGTGGTGTCCTTTCCACCTGTGCCACCATTGACTCGCTTCACCTCACTACCGACTTGTGCTGCATACCACTGCACGGACACCTCTATTCAAAGCCAGGACACCCACCGTTACACCACCACAAGTCTGAGTGCAGCTGGTCACTTCACCGACACCACCATGGCAAGCGCTGCTCCTGTCTGGAGCACCACCGCCACTCCCATGCATGCGTGGAGCTCAGCCACCACTAGGCAAACATGGAACAGCCCTGCCGCTACAACAACATGTAGTAGCACTGCCACCACCACTCTGCAAACCTGGACCATCACTGCCGCCACCAGTCCTCCTGCAAGGATGAGCACTGACAACGAAGAGCAGCAGCAGCCACCTCAGCAGCAGCAGCAGCCACCTCAGCAGCAGCAGCAACCACCTCAGCAGCAGCAGCAGCAGCAACCACCTCAGCAGCAGCAGCAGCAGCAGCAACCACCTCAGCAGCAGCAGCAACCACCTCAGCAGCAGCAGCAGCAGCAACCACCTCAGCAGCAGCAGCAGCAGCAACCACCTCAGCAGCAGCAGCAACCACCTCAGCAGCAGCAGCAGCAGCAACCACCTCAGCAGCAGCAGCAGCAGCAACCACCTCAGCAGCAGCAGCAGCAGCAACCACCTCAGCAGCAGCAGCAGCAGCAACCACCTCAGCAGCAGCAGCAGCAGCAACCACCTCAGCAGCAGCAGCAGCAACCACCTCAGCAGCAGCAGCAGCAACCACCTCAGCAGCAGCAGCAACCACCTCAGCAGCAGCAGCCGCCACCTCAGCAGCAGCAGCAGCCATACCAGCAGACGGGGGGACCTACATTCAATATTTGCCCCTAGTTCAAGGCGAAATCTATCAAGGCGGGCATTGGGCCAAAGTCGGTCCAGGCACACAAGCCTACGGCGACATGCCATTACAACTAATGTACCTGAACAGATTTCCTCTCCTCCAAGTGTTCCTAGTTTAATTCCCTTAACTGGACTACCTTCCCCCACAAGTTTTGTTGCCCCTTCCCCTCAAACACCGTCTTAAACTGCAAGTGTTGCATATTCCCTGCACACCCCCAAATTGAAACCATCTGCCCCCAAACGCCGGAAAAAATAATTTTTTGGTTTATTTTTGTGATAAAAAATAAATTTACATTTGTGGTTCACCATTACTAAGTTTCATTAATGTTGTTTGCGCCGCTCACACACACTGATGGGTAAATACATGTTAAAAACCAACCCAAGGCCTAGTATAGTCATATGTGAAATAACACTGACTAGTATAGTCATACCAAGGCCTAGTGTAATAACTCGAGTTTTACCAACTTGGATCTGGTTTCATGAAAAACAAACTGTTGAAACTTGTCTTAAAAATAAGTTTCTTTCTAGTTTCACCAGTTTGTTTTTTTGTGAAACAAGATGCTAGTTGTTAAAAATCGAGTTATTACAGTAGGCCTTGGTATGACTATACTAGGCCGTGGTATTTCACATATTACTATACTACTAGCCCCAAGGCCTACTATTCTCATATTTGAAATACCACGGCCTAGTATAGTCATTACAAGGCCTAGTGTAATAACTCTATTTTTACCAACTAGAATCTGGTTTCATGAAAAAAAAAAGGTTGAAACTTGTCAAGTTTCACCAGTTTGTTTTTCGTGAAACAAGATCCTAGTTGTTAAAATTCGAGTAGGCCTTGGTATGACTATACTAGGCCGTGGTATTTCACATATTACTATACTACAAGCCCCAAGGCCTACTATACTCATATTTGAAATACCACGGCCTAGTGTAGTCATTACAAGGCCTAGTGTAATAACTCTATTTTTACCAACTAGAATCTGGTTTCATGAAAAACAAACTGTTGAAACTTGTCAAGTTTCACCCGTTTGTTTTTCGTGAAACAAGATCCTAGTTGGCAAAAGTCGAGTAGGCCTTGTTATGACTATACTAGGCCGTGGTATTTCACATATGACTATACTAGTAGGCCTAAGGCCTACTATACTCATATTTGAAATACCACGGCCTAGTATAGTCATTCCAAGGCCTAGTGTAATAACTCTAGTTTTACCAACTAGAATCTGGTTTCATGAAAAGCAAACTGTTGAAACTTGTCAAGTTTCACCCGTTTGTTTTTCGTGAAACAAGATCCTAGTTGGCAAAAATCGAGTAGGCCTTGTTATGACTATACTAGGCCGTGGTATTTCACATATTACTATACTAGTAGGCCCAAGGCCTACTATACTCATATTTGAAATACCACGGCCTAGTATAGTCATTCCAAGGCCTAGTGTAATAACTTTTAAGTTGGAATGGAGCAGATTACATTCATCCACTCAATGCTGACTTGTATTCCCCATGGACTTTCATTGGGGTTGGGTTTTGAGGGTTGTGTTTTGAGAAAATCACATACTTTGTTTTCAACTAGTTGCACAATTTTCTCTTGAAAAAAAAATGGTTTCCTGATTCATGGCCTGCAGCTTTGCTCGTTCCAATATATTTCACGCAGACTAGCAATGCTGCATTTTAACTCATATGTGTATTTACCTGCCCAGGTGTGTGAACATCAAAAAATTCAGTTATACATGGGAAGTTTTTTATTTAATTGGAGTTTAAAAAATATAGTGCACTCAGTAATGGTATCAAATAAGGTTTTTTATTACCATAAACAAACAAAAACATTACACCATTTCATCTTGCCAGTGCACCCGTCCTACATCAGAAATAAAGTAGGCCGCAAATTGGTCCCTCATTTGGCCAACTTCAACGGATGACCTGAGAGTGTGCTGAGTGAATTCAGGCAATGGGTTAGGAGCATCATCGTCCAGTTCAAAGGTCGGGTGCTCTTTAGCCATCACAAAGTTATGTAGAACCACACAGGCCTTCACCACCTCATCGACTGTTTCAAGTTTAAGATTAATGGCCGTGCCCAGAATTCGCCATCTGGAAACAAGAATCCCAAAAGCACACTCGACAGTTCTTCTGGCCCTGGTCAGCCTGTAATTAAATATTTTTTTGGTGTGGTCCAAGTCCCGGCTGGAGTAGGGTTTCAGTAAGTTTCCGCACATTTGAAAAGCCTCATCGCCAACCATTACAAAGGGCAGTGGCGGAGCTTCGGTGTGAGGAAGAGGCCGTGGCATAGGGAAATTAAATTGGTTGCCATACAACCTCCGGCCCATGTCTGAGTTTTTAAAAGCCTGTGAGTCATTACCACGGCCAAATGCTCCAATGTCCACTGCTACAAACATACATCCGGCATCCGCAATCGCAATGAGTACTATTGAAAAGTACTTTTTGTAATTATAGTACTCAGATCCCGTTCTTTGGGGTTTGATGATCCGTATGTGTTTACCATCAACAGCTCCCAAACAGTTGGGAAAATTGCATACTGTCCAGAATTTGTCAGCAATTTCCATCCACTTTTCAGCGGTGGGCAGGGGCATAAATTCTGGGCAGAGAACATTCCAGAGAGCCCGGCAGGTGTCAGCAACAATTCCAGACAAGGTAGAGATTCCAATACGGTACTGGAAGTGTAGTGAAGATAGGGTTTCTCCAGTCGCCAGGAATCTGTGAACAGACAAAGAAGTAAAATTAATATTTATGTATATTATTTTAAAAAACTATAAAATACAATATTAGTACATTCACGAAAACTAATTACCCAAGGTTTTGAATACTAAATTTAAAAAAAAAACATCAGACCGCACCCCTTGGTTTTTAAAACATACCGTAATGTCACCAGTAGCCGTTCCTCAGGAGGAATCGCACGACGGAGCTGTGTGTCCTGTCTCCGGATGGATTGTTGGACACGAGCAAGCAAATCCATGAAACTTTCGTGGGACATAATGATATAATCTGTAAATTTCTCCGGGTTTGCCTGTAGCTCGCTGTAGAGGGTGTGGTATGCCCCACGGCTCTCCCGGAGTTCAACAATCTGATGTATCCACATACGCCGCCGTCTTCGCTGCCTCTCTCTCTTCCTTTGTTCATGGCAAGCAACTGCATACGCCTGAGCCATCGCGATGTCCAAATCCAAGTTGAAGTGAAAACTCTTCCAGCGCAGATCCATGGTCATGAGAAGAATCAAGCAAATGTGAAGAATACTGTAGACAGGGTCTATATATTAACATACCACACCCACAATGAAGTCCCATTGGTCTTGTGTGTTGTTGAATGGTTGTTTTTTCATTTTTGTGGGGTTTTTCCAAAATCTGTAAAAAAACGCAAACGCACAAAAAACGCATACAAACGCGCAAAAACGCTGCGTTTTTTTCCTGCATGCGCATAAAAATGCTTGAAAAAAACGCAGCGTTTGTATGCATTTGTATGCGTTTTTTTAATGCGTTTTTTTGCGGGAAAAACGCGCTGCAAAAAAAAGCAAGTGTGAAACTAGCCTTAGAACCTACAAAAAATGGTCCTAGGAATAACAATGACTTAGCTACAGGAGTTATATATAATATGCACACTGCTCAAAAAGCAAAACACTTAAACACAACGTAACTCCAAATCAATCATACTTCTCTGAAGTCAACGTGTCCAGTTATGAAGCAACAGTGATTGGCAATTAATTTCTCCTGCTGTTGTGCAAAGACAGCTTCTATAAAGGAGATGTTTTGCAGGTGGTGACCACAGACCATTTCTCTGTTCTCATCCCTTTTGGCTGATTTGATCACGTTTGCATTTTGTCATTGCTCTGACCCCTAGAGTTACAGTAGCAACCCACAGAAGTTGCTAAGTTAGTGCAGCTCATCCATGATGGCTCATCAGTGTGAGCTGTGGCAAGAAGGGTAGCTGTGTCTGTCAGCATGGTGTCTAGATCATGCAGCAGATACCAGGACACAGGCCAGTACACCAGGAGCCATGGAGGGGGGCCGTAAGAAGGCAACAACACAACATCAGGATCGCTACCTGCAAAGACCTCTTTGAGCAGGGAAAAACATGAGGAGTCGTGCCTACCTACAGGAGGCTACGAACATCCATGTGTTTATTCAAACTGTCAGAAACAGACTCCATGAGGGTGCTATGAGGGCCCAATGTCCACAAGAGGGTGTTGTGCTTACAGCCCAACACCATAAAGGGTGATTTGCATTTGCCAAAGAACACCAAGATTGGTAGATTCGACATTGGCGTCCTGTGCTTTTCACAGATACGAGCAGGTTAACACAGAACATATGGCAGATGTTATCGAGCCTGTAGATGCTGTGGAGAATGTTCTGATGCCTGCAACATCTTCCAGCATGACCGGTTTGGCAGTGGGTCAGTAATGGTGTGGGGAGGCATTTGTTCGGCGGACAGGGAGAAGATCCCTCAGGAGAACATCTGCCGGCTCATCAGGATCATCTCCAGGTGTTGTAGGGAGGTCATACATGCATGTGGAGGCCACACACACTACTGAGCATCATTTCCTTGCCGAGGTATTTTCACTGAAATTGAATCAGTCTGTAATTTGATTTTGAGTATCATTTCAAATCCAGACCTCAATTGGATATTAATCTTGATTTACATTGGTCGTTTTTATATTTTATTGTTCGCAAAACATTCTATGTAATGAAAAAAAAATTTCAACTGGAATATTTCATTCAGTGATAGCTAGTATGTGATATTTTAGTGATCATTTTATTTTTTTGAGGAGTGTGTATGCGTGTGTGTGTTTATGAATGTGTGTGTGTGTGTATATATGTGTATATATAATATTGTGGTGTAGTGACCACTATGTCTGCTAGGGGGCGCTGTGTGGGTGTCCCAGGACAGGCCTACAGGCATATCCATTGTGGTAATGGGTATAGAATGCTGAATGACCGCTATGTATCCCAAGGTAGGTGGCCTTGAGATGCAGGCTTGAGTATTGATCAGCAGAGGCACTGCTGACATTTCCGTTACAATGTGTCAGGGAAGCCTGTGTGTGGCTGTGTGTGTAATAGGACCTTTAGTGAGGTCATAGCCATGTGATCACCTATGGGTGTGGTTATGGACCATATAAGGTACCTGAGGTCCGGTCACATGAGAGAGCGCATGGATCTGATTGAGCCATGTGGAAGGTCCCGGCAGGCCTATGTGGAAGAAGGTGTGCTACCTTCCTGAAGACCACGTGCTGAGGCTGCTGACCCGGTGAGGCCTATGTATGCTGGCTGTATGTGAGGAGGGATAAACCTCCTGTGTCTTGCTGAGGCTCCAGGACTGTGCCTGAAGTAAAGGACATGTTTATGTTCTTTTTTTGCCTAAGCTAGAGGCTATTTTTGGTGATACGCTGATTTATGGTTTATGATGAAAATAAACCGCATGAACTTTAAAGGAACCTGCCACTTGACTGTCTCCTGCTGCACCTGAGCGAGTAGAATCCCTACAATATACAGTGGGGAAAAAAAGTATTTAGTCAGTCAGCAATAGTGCAAGTTCCACCACTTAAAAAGATGAGAGGCGTCTGTAATTTACATCATAGGTAGACCTCAACTATGGGAGACAAACTGAGAAAAAAAAATCCAGAAAATCACATTGTCTGTTTTTTTTTTCATTTTATTTGCATATTATGGTGGAAAATAAGTATTTGGTCAGAAACAAAATTTCATCTCAATACTTTGTGATATATCCTTTGTTGGCAATGACAGAGGTCAAACGTTTTCTGTAAGTCTTCACAAGGTTGCCACACACTGTTGTTGGTATGTTGGCCCATTCCTCCATGCAGATCTCCTCTAGAGCAGTGATGTTTTTGGCTTTTCGCTTGGCAACACGGACTTTCAACTCCCTCCAAAGGTTTTCTATAGGGTTGAGATCTGGAGACTGGCTAGGCCACTCCAGGACCTTGAAATGCTTCTTACGAAGCCACTCCTTCGTTGCCCTGGCGGTGTGCTTTGGATCATTGTCATGTTGAAAGACCCAGCCACGTTTCATCTTCAATGCACTTGCTGATGGAAGGAGGTTTGCACTCAAAATCTCACGATACATGGCCCCATTCATTCTTTCATGTACCCGGATCAGTCGTCCTGGCCCCTTTGCAGAGAAACAGCCCCAAAGCATGATGTTTCCACCACCATGCTTTACATTGGTATGGTGTTTGATGGATGCAACTCAGTATTCTTTTTCCTCCAAACACGACAAGTTGTGTTTCTACCAAACAGTTCCAGTTTGGTTTCATCAGACCATAGGACATTCTCCCAAAACTCCTCTGGATCATCCAAATGCTCTCTAGCAAACTTCAGATGGGCCCGGACATGTACAGGCTTAAGCAGTGGGACACGTCTGGCACTGCAGGATCTGAGTCCATGGTGGCGTAGTGTGTTACTTATGGTAGGCCTTGTTACATTGGTCCCAGCTCTCTGCAGTTCATTCACTAGGTCCCCCCGCGTGGTTCTGGGATTTTTGCTCACCGTTCTTGTGATCATTCTGACCCAACGGGGTGGGATTTTGCGTGGAGCACCAGATCGAGGGAGATTATCAGTGGTCTTGTATGTCTTCCATTTTCTAATTATTGCTCCCACAGTTGATTTCTTCACTCCAAGCTGGTTGGCTATTGCAGATTCAGTCTTCCCAGCCTGGTTCAGGGCTACAATTTTGTTTCTGGTGTCCTTTGACAGCTCTTTGGTCTTCACCATAGTGGAGTTTGGAGTCAGACTGTTTGAGGGTGTGCACAGGTGTCTTTTTATACTGATAACATGTTTAAACAGGTGCCATTACTACAGGTAATGAGTGGAGGAAAAAGGAGACTCTTAAAGAAGAAGTTTCAGGTCTGTGAGAGCCAGAAATCTTGATTGCTTGTTTCTGACCAAATACTTATTTTCCACCATAATATGCAAATAAAACGAAAAAAAAACAGACAATGTGATTTTCTGGATTTTTTTTTCTCAGTTTGTCTCCCATAGTTGAGGTCTACCTATGATGTAAATTACAGACGCCTCTCATCTTTTTAAGTGGTGGAACTTGCACTATTGCTGACTGACTAAATACTTTTTTTCCCCACTGTATATATATTTTCATCCTGAATATTCAGCACCATTCAACCTGTGTGTGTGAACTTGTCCTTAAACCAAACTTTGGACTGAACAATCAAGCCTGCAAGTACCAGGTACTCACAAAATAAGATGCAAATATATATATATATATATATATATATATATATATATATATATAGTAGCGGAACACACTGATCCTTTAAAATCCAATGTCTTTATTCCTCCTCGAAATACGATCGTCATCTTGCTCATGTGCTCCTTCCCTCTCTGCTGCCATTTTTACACATTTTTCTGAATAAAGACATTGGCTTTTAAAGGAACAGTGAGTTACACTACTTTTATTATAGTCCGAAAAATACAGTGTCTACAGTTGTGCTCAAAAGTAGTGTTGAGCATTCCGATACCGCAAATATCGGGTATTGGAATTCCGACACTGAGTTCCGATACTTTTAGTATATCGAATACCGGAATCGGAAGTTCCCATAATGCTATGAGCCAGTTTGATTTGATTCAGCCAATGAGGAATCCTCAGAAGTGTGGGCACATCCTGTTAGGCATGTAGGCATGTTAACTAATGGCATGGCTGTGATTGGCTGCTGAAATGATGTCATGATGCACTATAAAAGCCGCCGCTGCCATTTAGGGTTCACTCTGCTGTGAATTCAGTTAGGGACAGGCTGCTGTTCAAGACTGTGAGGGACAGTTAGAGATAGCGATTTGCTAAATAATATTGTGGTTTACCCAGGCTACTTTATCAATCACTGTAGCTTTCTTTTGCCTTGCAGCGCTGTTCACAGCTGTCTGCAAGGTCTGTGTGAGTGCAGCTCACGCTGTGTAGTGTGTCCTGCAGCCACCTCTGGTTGTAGGCCGCTCAGCGTGCGTCACTGCCTCATACATATTTTTCTTTTATTGCTCATTTTTCATTAATTCTCCTATTAGTGTGCATCCAGCCGTATCCATATACATTGGTTGTAAACACTATAGGAGTGGACAGCGGAGCCTTTCTGCAGCCTTTCAGTGCTAGTGCCCAGTTCTCTGCACTGTTCACAGCTGTCTGAGAGGTCTCTGTGTGTGAGTGCAGCTCACGTTGTAGTGTGTTCTGCAGCCACCTCTGGTTGTAGTCCGCTCAGCGTGCGTCACTGCCTCATACATAGTCCTTTTTTTCGTTTTATTGCAGCTCATTTTTCCAGATTTTTTTTCTCCTATTAGTGTGCTTCCATCCGTATTCATCTACATTGGTTGGTTGCAAACACTATATAGGAGTAGATAGAGGAGCCTTTTTGCTGGCTTGTGCCCTGCAGCCACAGCCAGATTAGTATTAGCCTATTTTTTGGAGCCTCATCCATTGCATTGTAGGTTACCTTGCTGCATTGTAATAGCTCCAAAAAGATTGTGATACTATCGCTTTCACATCTTTGGTCACATCCTTTTTGTTTCTTTGAAACAAAACACGTAAATAAAGTTCACCAAACACTCCACTTGACAGTTGTGTAGGCCACATTAGCTATTAAAGTGTAGTCCACACACTTTATAAAATTATTATTTCTTATACCTGTTAGCAGCTGTTCAGGGATAAGCACACTAAGCCCCCCTTTGTACTTTTCTGCCTATCTTTATCAGTCTACCAAGATGAAGAAGGCAGGGAGTAAGAAACATGGGCGTAGAGTTTCAGCAGGGAGAGGACGTGGGGATTCTGTGCCTGCTGCGGGCACCAGTGACTCAGCATCCCCCAGTTTTACCAGGCAACAGTCCTTTATGCGCAGCTTTGTAGGAGCTCGCCGTACCCCACTGCTGCTGGACAAACAAATTGAAGCCGTTGTCAGATGGATGGCAGCTAATGCATCGACTTCAATGACTTCCACATCCTCTTAGGGCCAGAGCACTGAAGAGCAACCATCTGTGTCTTCACCACCTGCCAAATTGCCCAGGCAGTCAGAGAGCCCTGTACCGAAGCCATCTCATTCTCTACTTCTGTTCTAGGAATCTGTTGGCTTGGAAAGAGGGTGCCAGCCAAGCAGCATTCTAGAATGTGAAGAAGAGGGAGTATACAGTGATGCACAACTGCTTTGTCCCTCTGAATCTGAAGAGGCGGGTGGGCCAGTGCCTATGGTCAGCACACCTCAGTACGCATCAGATGATGAGACTCAGGTGCCACTTTCTGGTGCGTACGGTGCTGGCGAGACTACCCAGGAGAAGCAGGTGTTTGAAGAGGGGAGTGTAGATGATGAGGTCCTTGACCCATCATGGCATGAGGAACAGGAAGGAGGTGGGAGCAGCTCTGAGGAAGAGATTCCCCGAACAGCCAAAACAGGAGGGAGGGGGCAGACTTGGTTGCCTGTAGCCTCCACTTCGGCACCCGTTAGGAGCATTCCTCTTCCAAAACCCAAAACGGGCGCTCCCAGGACTTGCAGTGCGTGGTCCTTTTTTGACAGTTGCAGATGACATTTGCTTTGTCAAATGCAAGCTGTGTAATCAGAAAATCAAAAGAGGGAAAAGTGTCAGCAACCTGAATACCACAAATATGTGGAACCATGTGCGGACCAAGCACGTGGTGGAGTTACAAAGACACACTGAAGACGTAGGCCAACCTACAGCACCACCTACCACCTCTTCAGCTCGTGTTGTAGCCTCTTCCTCCAGCTCTCACACAGCTGGTTCGGCTTCCTCATAGGATCGCCATGGAAGAACCTCTGGCACTGTTGTCCCAAGACCCAGTGACATTCCACCCACAGCACCACTTTCCCTGTCATCCTCACACTCCCAGGCCACTCTACGGCCATCGGTAGCACAGGCATGGGAGAAAAGGCAACCATACTCAGCAAACCATCCCCGAGCACAGGCTCTGAATGCTGGCATTGCAAAACTACTGGCCCTTGAAATGCTCTCATTCAGGCTGGTGGAGACTGACACCTTCCGTAACTTAATGGCATTGGCAGTCCCACAATACACCGTTCCCAGCTGCTTTTATTTCAGCAGGCAAGCCGTCCCTGCCCTGCAAAGGCATGTGGAGGGAAAAATTAAACATGCGCTACTAAACGCCGTCGGTAGCAAGGTCCACATGACCACTGATGCATGGACCAGTAACCATGGACAGGGACGATACCTTTCCCTCACTGCCCATTGGGTCAATGTTGTGGAGCCGGGTACAGATCTAGAGAGTGGCGCTGTACGTGTTCTGCCAACTCCAAAGATTGCAGGAATCCAGTCTGTACACATTGACTCCTCATACTCTAGTTCCTCTGAATCAGCGCTGCAGGAGCCTGTTGCGACTGATATGAGCACAGCCGTGGCCAAACGTCAACAGGCCGTACTGAAATTAATTTCTTTGGGGAATCGAAGCCACACAGCGCAGGAGTTCTGGAATGCCATCAAGCAGGAGAGCGACGTGTGGTTTGTGCCAGCGAATCTCCAGCCAGGCTTGGTAGTGTGTGACAATGGCTGAAATCTGGTGGCAGCTCTGGGCCTAGGCAACCTCGCTCACATCCCATATCTGGCACATGTGCTCAACTTGGTCATGCAGAGCTTTCTGAGGGACTATCCGGATCTTGATGCACTGCTGCACAAGGTCCACATAGAGTGCACTCACTTGCGGCGTTCCAGCATGGCAAGATCGCGTATTGCAGCTCTGCAGCGCCATTTCCGCCTTCCGGAACATCACATCATATGTGACCTACCCACCAGGTGGAATTCAACATTACATATGTTGGAGCAGTTGTGTGACCAGCAGGCAGCAGTAATGGAGTACCAGCTGCATCAGGCGCAAAAAAGTCGCACTCTGCCCCGGTCACACTTCAGCAACACTGAGTGGGCCTCTATGAAGGACATCTTCCTCGTTTTGCATGCCTTCAATGATTACACGTGGATGGCGAGTGCAGATGATGCAGTAGTCAGCATGACTGTCCCCCTTATCTGCCTGCTTGAAAAAACACTGCAAGCACTAAGGGAGGAGGTTGTGGAAGAGATGGAGCATGAGGAGTCACAAATGCCATCTGCTTCTGGACAGTCTGCGCAACATGGTTCCTCACAAAGGCCTAGGCAGGGGACACTTTGTGAGGAGGATGAGGAGAAGTCAATGGAGGAGGAAGACATCTCTCCAGAGGAGGGAGGTACACAATGCTCTAGTCAGTATGTACAGCGAGGGTGGGGTGATGCAGAGCAGGCAGAGATGACGACTCAAGCAGGGGACAGCGTTTCTTGTCCAGTTGGGAGTGTGCAGCACATGGTTGATTTCATGCTGCAGTGCCTGAGAAATGACCGCCACATCGCCCACATTCTCAACACGGCTGATTATTGGGTGTACACCCTCCTAGATCCTCGCTACTGTGACAACTTACAAAGCCTCATAACACCGTTGAACCGGGAGCGTAAAATGCGGGAGTACCAAGACACACTGGTGCATTCCATCATGTTCTCCATTCCACCCGAGAGCAGTGCTGCTAGTGCTTTACAAAGCAGCTCTGTGCGTCGAGGCAGTGGAGGAAGCTCTGTACAAAGAGGGAGCAGAAGCAGCACCTCAGCACAAGGCAAGACCAGTATGGCCCAAATGTGGCAAAGTTTTGTGTGCCCGCCACAAATGTGTACACCATCACAGATGGCTCCAGTCAGCAGGAGGCAACGTTTCCGTCAGATGGTGACAGACTACATGTCTTGCCCTCTCAGTGTACTCCCAGACGGCTTTTCCCCCTTCAAGTTTTGGGTCTCTAAGCTGGATACATGGCCAGAGCTTAGCCATTAAGCATTGGAGGTGCTGGCTTGCCCTACTGCTAGTGTATTATCGGAACGCATCTTTAGTGCCGCAGGTGGTGTGCTAACAGACCGTCGCACGCGACTATCCTCCGATAACGTTGACCGGCTTACTTTAATGAAAATGAACAAGGCCTGGATCTCGCCGGAATTTGCCAGTCCTCTGGGGTTCAGTAACACTCTGATCCCCTGATGTGTGTCCGGCAATGTCTCCTGCTCTGTCCACATTCCCACTACTAGGCACTTCTGAGCAGCAACTGGCGGTGTTGGAGGCCAGGGTAAATACTAGAGAGAGTGGAGCCAGAGGCCTAATTGGAGCACGTTTAAAATCAGTAGTAGTCTACAACCGATATTAAACTTGATGAAATTAGGCCTCAGCCTACACCCTGATTGACCCTGGGCTCCAACATCGCCAGTTGCTGCTCAGAAGTGCCGTCTGCACAGTCAACATATGCTCCAGTGTTATTGGGGTTCATAAATGTCATCTGATCCCCAGCTGTATATCCGGCAATTTCTCCTGTTCTGTCCACACTCGCACAACTACAGATTTTAAACTTGCTCCAATTAGGCCTCTACACTCTGTAGTATTTTCCCTGAGTTCCAGCACCGCCAGCTGTTTCCCGGCATTGTCTTTGGCACGGGTACTCCCTCCTGCCCAGCCTGGTTCCAGCACGCCTGCTGTTTCCGGGTAGTGTCAACGTCACCAATACGTTGTCCTGTCGTGTTGCGGTCGGGTTAGCCGAGTCTATGGTACCTGCAGTTTAGGTGCTTCCTATGTGGACTGCGTGATCTGACAATAAAGGCTGGTTCCGTAGTGCCAATAGGACAAGCACCCCCTGTAGGACTGTGGGTTTCGGTAACTGCAGCCGGCTCGCGGCCTTGCAGCTTTGTTTTTCATTGGTACCTTCTGCTACCCATCTGGGTTCCAGTACTGCCAGCTGGTTCTCGGCAGTGCCTTTGGCTTAGGTGCCTCCTTCTCGGTATCCGAATTCCAGCAGCGTCTGCTGGTCCTTGGTAGTGCATTCTAGCACAGGTACCTCCTGCTTAGTAACCAGGTTCCAGCACCATCAGCTGGTCCTCGGTAGTGCCATTGGCTCTTGTTCCTTCTGCTGCCCCTCCTGGTTCCAGCACCGTCAGCTGGTCCTCACCAGTTCCATTTGCTCTTGCAGCTTCTGCTACCCATCCGGGTTCCAGCACCATCAGCTGGTTCTCGGCAGTGCCTTTGGCTTAGGTGCCTCCTTCTCGGTATCCGAGTTCCAGCAACGTCTGCTGGTCCTTTGTAGTGCTGTCTAGCACAGGTACCTCCTGCTTAGTAACCAGGTTCTAGCACCGTCAGCTGGTCCTCGGTAGTGCCATTGGCTCTTGTTCCTTCTGCTGCCCCGCCGGGTTCCGGCACCGTCAACTGGTTCTCGCTAGTTCCATTGGCTCTTGTTCCTTCTGCTAACCATCCAGGTTCCAGTACCGTCAGCTGGTTCTCGGCAGTTCCTCAGCCTTCTTGTACCTTCTGCTACATTTCCAAGTTCAAGCTTTTGGAAATGGTTTTTGGTTATCACTCTGGATCTCCCTGATGACGACCCTGAAGACGACGACCCTGAAGACCACCCCGAAGAAGACGACGACCACGAAAATGATGACCCTGAAGATGATGGTCCGAAAGACCACCCCGAAGAAGATCAAAAAGATGACCCTGAAGAAGATGACCTAGATGACAAAGAACATGTAGACAACCAAAAAGAAGCAGAAGACCAAGAAGCAGAAGACCATTAAGCATATGACTAAAAATCAGAGCAAAAGATATCTAAATTATAAGCAGAAGAAGACTAAGCAGTGTTTGGGGGTGAGCTCGTTATTGGTCGTGGTGCCCCTGGAAAATGCCTGCTGCTGCAGGCCAAACTGAACGCGGACAAATCCTGTTGTAAATCTTTTGTGACTGTTAGAACGAAAGGTGTAATCTTCAAACTTTTATAGATAACAACTACAGGAATGACTGTCACAAATAAGAATATGATGAAGAAGAAGAATAGGAAGAATATGAAGAAGTAGAATATGAAGAAGAATAATGGTTGAATAAGAAGAATATGAAGAATGTAAAAAAAAAAAGAATAGGAAGACGGTATAGAAGAAGTTGATGAATAAGATGCTGCTGCTGAGGATCATGAAGGAGAAAGTGTGGGAGAAATAAATAAGGTGAAGAGCATGGAAGTAGTGAAACATACATATCTGACAAAATATAAAAAAGGTTAACATAGTCAATATCTTTTTAACTCCGAACGTCTTAAAAAAAAAAAAAAAAAAAAATTATTCCTGCTATTCCATTTGATTGGGCTAAACCTCTATGCCTTTAATGTCTCCTCCACCTCCCCCAATACATTCTACATTATTCTTAGTTGTTTTTCTTTATGTAGAATTAACTTACAAGGAAAGAAAGGGTTTTTTTAATTCCGATATTTCTGTCCCATTGACTTGCATTGGTTTCCAGTATCGGAATCGGCGATATCCGATACTTTTTTGGTATCGGTCCGATCCGATTTTCCACGATATTGGATGGTATAGCTCAACACTACTCAAAAGTTTACATACCCCGGCAGAATTGTCATTATGATTTAAAAAGAGAAAACAGTTTTACAATTAATGGCTCCACCCAACCACTAACCATGAGTGGAGAAAATGTCTTGGTGCTATCATTCATATTCTCTGAAGAAAGGCCAAGAAATCAAAAATTCTGCATGTAAACTTTTGAGCACAACTATATATATATATATATATATATATATATATATATGTGTGTGTGTGTATATGTGTATATATATATATATAATAGTAGCTGAAGAGCCCGGCGTTGCCTGGGCATAGTAGCCAACTGTGGTTAGTTCTAACAAATTATAATGATTATGTTGCACATAAAAACCGTGCATCTAATCCTATCCTGTGTGATACTATCTGCTGAGCCGTGTATCTAATTCTATTCTGTGTGATACTGTGTGCTGAGCTGCGTATCTAATCCTATCCTGTGTGATACTGTCTGCTGAGCCGTGTATCTATTCCTATCCTGTGTGATACTGACTGCTGAGCTGTGTATCTAATCCTATCCTGTGTAATACTGCCTACTGAGCCATGTGTCTAATCCTCTCCTGTGTGATACTGACTGCTGAGCTGTGTATCTAATTCTATCCTGTGTGATACTGACTGCTGAGCTGTGTATCTAATCCTATCCTGTGTGATACTGGGCTCCCCCTGCAGTCTGTGTCAGAGGGTGGTCTGTGTTGGCACGGTAATAAATTGTGTTATTTCCAGCTTTACAGAAGGACGATGACACCATAGAAATGATAAGAATAGGCCTCAGTTACCACAACTGTCTACAAAGAAAACTTGCTGATAGCAACCAATCACAGCTCATTTTTCATCTTGCCACGCTGTCCCAGAGCTGTTTACGAGTTTTGTGTTTTGACTTTTATGTGGCAACGTTGGTGTATGTGTGGTGAAATGTGTGCTGAGGGTGGTATATGTGTTGAAGCACGTGGTAGTGTGTGGCGCATTTTGTGTGTGTGTTCATATCCCCGTGTGTGGTGAGTATCCCATGTCAAGGCCCCACCTTAGTATCTGTACGGTATATACTCTTTGGCGCCACCGCTCTCATTCTTTAAGTCCCCCTTGTTCACATCTGGCAGCTGTCAATTTGCCTCCAACACTTTTCCTTTCACTTTTCCCCATTATGTAGATAGAGGCAAAATTGTTTGGTGAATTCAAACATGCGGGGTTAAAATTTCGCCTCACAACATAGCCTATGACACTCTCAGGGTCCAGACGTGACTGTGCAAAATTTTGTGGCTGTAGCTACGACGGTGCAGATGCCAATACATAAATACACTTTTTCCCCATTATGTAGATAGGGGTAAAATTGTTTGGTGAATTGGAACGCGCGGGGATAAAATTTCACCTCCCATCATAGCCTGTGACGCTCTCGGGGTCCAGACATGTGACTGTGCCAAATTTTGTGGCTGTAGCTGTGATGGTGCGGATGCCAATCCCGGACATACATACATACATACATACATACATACATACCCACATTGAGCTTTGTATAATTATACACACACAGCTCTGCCAAAAATTAAGAGACAACTGCAAAATTTTCAGTTTGTCTGATTATTCTCTTTATAGGTACTGTATATTTTTGAGTAAAATGTAAATTGTTCTTTGATTCTATAAACTACTGACAACATTTCTTCGAATTTCCAAGCATTCAATTTTGTATTTATTTTCAGAAAATGAGAAATGGTCAAAAGAACAAAAAAATGCAGTGCTTGCAGACCTCAATGCTAAGAAAACAAGTTCAAATCAGTTCGAAACAACAATACTAATGTTTTAACTTGGGAACAGTTCAGAAATCAATATTTTGTGGAATAACCATGATTTTTAATCACAGTTTTCATGCATCTTGGCATGCTTTCCATCAGTCTTTCACACTGCTTTTGGGTGACCTTATGTCACTCCTGGTACAAAAATTTAAGCAGTTCTTTGTTTGATGGCTTGTGACTATCCATCTTCTTCTTGATTACATTCCAGAGGTTTTCAATGGGGTTCAGGTCTGGAGATTGAGCTGGCCATGACAGGGATTTGATGTGGTGGTCCTTCATCCACACATTGATTGACCTAACTGTGTGGCATGGCGCATTGTCCTGCAAAAGCCAGTCCTCAGAGTTGGGGAACATGGCCTGAGCAGAAGGAATCAACTGTTTTTCCAGGATAACCTTGTATGCAGCTTGATTCATTTGTCCTTTGCAAAGATTAATCTGCCCAATTCCAACATTGCTGACACATACCCAGATCATCACTGATCCTCCACAAAATTTCACAGTGTGAGCAAGACACTGTGGCTTATACGCCTCTCCAAGTCTCTGGCTAACCATTAGATGACCAGGTGTTGGGCAAAGCTGAAAATTAGACTCATCAGAGAAGATTACCTTACTCCAGTCCTCTATGGTCCAATCCTTATGTTCTTTGGCAAACTTCAGCCAGGTCCTCCTTTGCTTCTCATTGTTGAAAGGCTTCTTTCTACCTTTACATGACTTGAGCCCTGCCTCTAGGAGCCTGTTACGAACTGTTCTTGCCGTGCACTTCACCCCAGCTGCCATTTGCAATTCCTTTTGTAGGTTACTTGATGTCATCCTGTGGTTGCTGAGTGACAATCGAATAAGATGACGGTTATCGCGGTCAGTGGAGAATTGTTTTCGCCCTCTGCCGGTCTGTAGTTTTGTTGTCCCCAATGTCTGCTGCTTGACCTTGTTGTAATGGACCACCATCTTAGAAATTTTAAGGATGAAGGCATCATGATGCTCACTGTATCCCTCTGCTAGTAAAGCCAGAATTGAGCCCTTCTTTTCCTCACTCAAGAGTTTTTTGTTTTCAACTCCTTTGGCATGGCTAAAAGTTATTTTCTCATTCCTATTACTTTTGGTATATTACTAGCACTTGTTTTGCCATCCAGCTTGTCCTATTGCAAGAGGATTATGTACACCACAATCGAGTCTGGGACAGCCGCCGCGGAGTGGGGGCGCCAAATCGTATCTTTTAGGGTGCCAACGTCCACTGTCAGGAAGGGAAAGCAGGCTAGTGTAGGGCTATCGTAGGTTATTGTATAGAGTTTGTTAATTGTGTTATTGCACTAGGGGGGGTGTTTTTTACCTCAATTTATTAAAGTTTCATATTTTTAAAGAGATTATATGATTGCACGATTGTGAACACCACAGCAGGGTTTTTTTTATACTTTCCTTCATTAAATAAGATTTGCTTCAGGTGATCACCTAATCAGAAGCACAGTAAGTAGAATGAGGTGTACTATGGTTGGAGTTCAACTGACACTGGAATGGACATCAGGCATGTAGAGAAGCTGATTTTTATAAAACTGTGTAGTGATCTCTTAATTTTTGCCAGAGCTGTGTCAAGATTTTCTACAAAACTCTGCTTAAAAACATGTGGATTTCGTCCACCCTGCCCAAATGATGAAATTCCAGAAGGTTGATAAAGTTTGACAGTGGTTTATTCTACGCGCTTCAAGGTTTTTTGAAACCTCTTCAGGAAATACCACCTAGATTTTCTACAAATGAATCTCCACATTAGGAAAATAGCTTGAATTTTCTACATCATACAGGATATTCTGCAATAAATAAGATGTGAAAACTTTGTCTCAAGATCATATTTCATTGTTTAAAGCCTCTTTAACACATCAGTATTTGCCATCAGTCACAAGCCGTCGAATTTTGAAAAAAACAGATCCAGCGACTGATGCCGCCTGATCCGGTTTTTCTCATTGACTTGTATTAGCGACGGCCGGCCGTACGTTTCATCCGTCGTCCAACGGATCCATCAGAAATTCTTTGTCCGTCGGCTGGAGCTGACGCACAAAGGAACGTTTTTTGCCTCCGTCGAAAAGTCGGACAAGTCTGCTTGTATGGACGCCTATGGGCGACAGATCAGTCGTAGTCCATCACATGATGGAATCCGGCGTCGGATTCCGTTTTTTTTAACTGGGCATGCTCAGTTTACCTCTGGTCACTGGTGTCAGCTGATGGGACAAGTGATCCCATCATCCAACACCTACTACTACGAATTGCAGTAAAATCAGGAGCAGCGGATGGGAGTTTTCATCTGCTGCTCCTGTGCTGAATATAAATAAATAATTTAAAAAAATGGCGTGGGTCTCCCCCTATTTTTGATAACCAGCCAGACGAAACTCACAGCTGGGTCTGCAACCCTCAGCTTCAGCAAGGCTAGTTATCAATAATAGAGGGGTTCCCATGCCCCCCACAGCCTAAAAATAGCAGACCGCAGCTGCCCATAAAAGGCGCATCTATTAGATGCGCCAGTTCTGGCGCTTTGCCCAGCTCTTCCCACTTACCCTGTAGCAGTGGCAAGTGGGGTAATAAGGGGTTAATGTCACCTTGCTTTTGAAAGGTGACATTAAGCCGGGTTAATAATGGAGAGGTGTCGATAAGACACGTCTCCATTATTAACCCTAGAATAGTAAATGGTTAAAAAAGACACACATTAATTAAAAATTCTTTTAATGAAATAATCACACCAAGTTTTTGACATTTATTAATCTGCTAATCCAAAAAAAGACCATGTTCTGTAAAAAAAAAGAACAGTAAAAAGCAACAATATATATACCTTGCCGCAGTTCAGTCAGGTCCCCCGCTGCAAGTCATTACAAGGAGTTAACTAGTTTACAACGCGGACCAGTGCTAATGCTACTGGCCCCGCTGTAAACCACTGCAGAATGTATGAATTAATCTCTGCACAGGCGCCCCGGCTGACCGGGGATGAACTAATTAGCATGGAAAAGTTTTCCATGCTGTCAGTTCACCGCTGGTCAGGAGAGGAGTCTGCACATTCTCAGTGACTACCGCTGAGCTGACGTCAGTGAGGTTGCGTGGAGTCCCTGGCTGACCTGAAGTGAACTCGATAGCGTGGGAAAGTTTCTGAAATCCATAGATATATCCATAGAATACATAGATATATCTATCCCATATCTATCTATCTATAGATCTGTCTATCTGTGTGTTTTTAAAACGGATCCGTCGCATCAGTTTTTCACAATCTACGACGGATCTGTGGATTGTGTCTGACGCCAAAATACTGATCTGTGAAAGAGGCCTAACTCATAAAAGACCAAGCGATTTTTCATTTTTGTGCTTTTGTTTTTCCTTCTCTTCCAAGAGCAATAACGTTTTTACATAGCCATATGAGGGCTTTTGCTTTGTGAAACAAGTTGAATGTTAACGTGAATGGTGTTTAAACTACAATGTACTGGAAATTAGGAAAAAAATTCAAAGTGTGGTAAAATTGTGATAAAATACAGTTCTACAATGGCTTTTTGGACTTTATTTTTTACAGCTTTAATTCACTGTTAAAAATTACTAAAACATGCTTTGTTTGGCCGTTACCATTGCTGATTGGATCTTCTCTTGCATCGTGTCACTCAACTCTTTCTTGTAGGCTCAGAAAGCCAATCATTACTACATTTATTAAAGGGGCTGTCTACTAATAAATATGCCATGTGAGCCCTGCAATTTCAGTACATGATATGGTAAAACCAATAGTTTAGTTAAGAAGTACAACTCTTTTCCCAAAAATCAAACCCTCACATGGCCAGATACACCAAAAAATAAAAAAGTTATTGCTCTGGGAAGACAGGGAGAAAAAAAAAACATGTAAAATCAGAAAACCCCAAGGTAGTGAAGGGGTTAAGGGACAGCAATAACACTATATGCTGCATATAGTAAAAATCATAGTCTCCTTTAAATCCCAGCCATAGGATGGGTTTCAAGGAATTTCTGTGGTGATTGGCAAGGAGGTCTTCAACAGCTCATAGCAACAGATCTGCGCCCCGCGATCATGTGACAGGGGCACTGATGGACAAAAACTCTCCCCATTGGGTTTGCACCATTCTAACAGAGGCATTAAACAGGTTAGCAGTCTTGGATGGAGCTCCACTGCACCTGCAGCTGTTACAGGCTGGTTCTGCCAGGTTTGTGAGCCAGCTGATCACAACTGCGGTCACATGATGTGAGAGAGCACTAGAGCAACACTGGAACGGTAAGCTGGTGACCAGTAAGTATTTTAATTAGACATGAGTGGTAACATTTTCATTTGCCTGTTCACACGTTATTTTTGTCTAGGAAATTGAATATATTCATGTAACTTCTCCGCAAATTCAAATTTCCTCATTATAGCCTGGGTTCTCTCCATACCCCAGAGAATAATTAAAAATAATATAAAAAAATAAAAATCTTTATACTCCTCTCACCACTATCCTCTTTGGTACCTCCACTCTTCACAGTCACTGTCCAGTCTTTGCCACACCTTCTGATTTCCTGCCACCTGCACTGGAATAACCCGAGCCTCCAAAGATCAACCAAGATTTCTGGTTTTCGTGAGGCCGTAAGGAGTTCTGTGCAAAAGTGCTCAAGGTCATAACATGCATCTTGACCTTCAAAGCATGAGCAAATGGTGAAGAATCAGAAGATGTGGCAACGACCAGACAAGTGGTGAATAGTGAAGGGGCCTGAGAGGTAAGAAGTAAGGTAAGTGCAAGTGTGGGTTTTTTTTTTTTTTTACATTTTTAACTTTGATGGCCACCATACTGCTGAATACGTGAGGAAGTAAAGTAGAAAAAATCTGCATTTTGGATGTGAGTAGAATTCAATTCCTCTCAAATTTATTTGTTCATTTGTAATTTGAGTAAGTACACTGAACATACATTACTGATGGCTAATGGAAGGGGAAAAATACAAAAAAAAACCTTGGGGTGTAATGTTAAAATTTAAGTTGTTTGTGTGGAAATTGTAGCTAAGAAGCTTCTATTCGTTTATTACAGTTTTTAGGAAACATATATTTATAACCAGACCATTTAATCATTTTTCAATTTTAAACTACAGATGTTTTAAGGACTCTTATATAATGTCTAAGACTTTGTACTTGCTTATTAGGAAGAAGAGATAAATCATAATCTTGTTTGATCCTCTTAAAAGAAGTGCATAGTATGTGTAAGCTTTAGACAATATGGGCAGCACGGGTTGATATTATTAGCTGGTACTGTACTTTGCAAATACACCTGTAGTAATTGTTTGGCCTATTTATCTGAAAATATGGGTCAGCCGGGTCCTTCACCTCCAAGAAAGATTTTTAATTAAACTCTGACACAATATAAAAGCAAGCCTTGTTAGAAAAACACTACCACCTGGCAAAGAAACAGCTTGATGTTTCTAATTTTGCAATTAGTCTTTTCAAATTGAGTTGCTCAAAGCTTTCTTCAAGTGGCCATACCAATTGTGTGGATGTATGTAATTAAAAAGGATGAACTAAAAAAAAATCTAGTCGCTGTTCAACTCTCAAACATTGCAATAAACGTGTTCTCGTTTTTGATGACCATACCTGATCACCTTGTGCCCCATCTCCTTATAGATTGTAAGCCTGGGAGCACAACCCTCACGCCTCCTGTAGTTCCTGAGCTATGTTACTTTGTATTGTCTTTATTGTTTGTACTTGTCTCCATTTAATTAAGTGCTGCAAAATATGTTGGTGCTATAGAAGTAAAATTATTATTAGTCTAAATTTTCTGTCTTGGGGAATGTGCACATGTTAAGTGTTTGGTGCGGAAATTTCTGCACCATTTTTGCATCTGTTGGCAGTAAGCGTAGCATAGAATACAACCTTTTTTTTATGCGCTTTTGTTGCAGATTTTCCCCCTCTCATTAGTATTTGTGAAGTCTTGAGCAAAAACGATGAAAGTATTGACTTTCAGCAAATTTTAAATCTGCACCAAATCTGCAAGTCAAAAACAAGCAACGCATGCATGGCACTTTAGGAATCTCATTCCTTTTGCTGGTATCAGGAAACCCTTCAGGTTTTTTGTGACATCTGCACAGAAAAAAGACAAACGCATTGTGTGCAAACTGCCTTAGGCTATGTTTTCACATTTTTGCAGCGCTTTTTTAATGCAAATTTTCAGAGGTGTTTCACATTACAGCAAAAGTCTATGAGATTTTTTTCCTAGCTGTTTTGTCAAAGAGCTGCATTTTTACACTTCTTTTAGCGTTTTTTTGCAATGTTTTTGTACTTCCCATAGCTTACTATGGGTAGTACAAAAACATTACAAAAAACCCAAGTATCAGGTTTTGCTGCGTTTTTAGTGCCAAAACCTGATTGAAGTTGAATCAGATTATTTCTTTATGCACTAAACTTTATCAGCATGCACAAGAAACAAATGTATCCTGACAAAAAAAACACCAAAACGCTGCAAAAAATGTAACAAACACTCCTCAAAACCTGTTTTTTTACATTTATTCTTTACTAGCCAAAAGAGCAGGAGGTTTTGCCTTCGGAAAAAAAATGCATCAAAACGCAACGGTTAAACATAGCCTTGCTGTTCTAAGTTCTGGAGGATGCTTTAAATCGATGGACACCTTATTCATCATTGCTACTTTTCCAGTTTTCTGGAGTAATTTGCTCCTTTTTAGTGGCTTCAGTATTTTTTCCTTATTCTCTATACTTTTTTTACCTTGTCTTCTTATTTTTGTATTGTCCTCGACAAGTTTAATTATCCCGATATTTTAGACAAATTCAAGACATTCAACTTTTACCAAATGTCACATTTTTGTTGTCATTTCTCAGACAAATCCCCCCCTCCCTACCCCTCTGGAGTAAGATTTCTGTCGTTTTCAATTTGTCTCATTTCTGCAATTTTTTTTTTTTTTTTAGATTTGCAACCTTCATACTAAAAAGTCCCCAAAATCATTAAAACAAGTTATTCTACACTAAATTCATGAACTGTCTGTCATTTTGAAAACTTTAGTTAAAAACCCATAGTGAATATCATATATCTAGGATATATGGATACTATTTCATGGGGTCCAGGGAGTTAAGTACTGCTGCTGCTTCTTCACACATTTTCCATCCACAGTGGTGCAACTAGCTGCCCAGTTTCCTGAAAACTGCAACACATCTACATTCAAGTGGTGGGGTGAAGTAATTCCCTGCCCAGTGAGTGGATTGCTGTACAAGGAATATCTGTTGCTCTCTCATCTTGTACAACAGTTAGGTTTCCAGCAGTTGGACACTTACTATTCCATTACTGATAACATAGACAAGCTGTAGACATATACATATAGACAAGCTACTTATGCATTATAAAAAGAGAAACCACTGTGATGCATGATGTAAGCAATTTGATCAGCTTCCACCATGTCAGATAAATGCAGGCTCCCTCCTAAGGGTATGTTCTTATCCTGAATATTTGATTTTTTTTAATTTTTTCACCCATTAGGTAAATGAGTTTACTTGTGTTTTATTGGTTGCGTTTTTGAGTGCATTTTATACGGGTATCTGTTTTTAACTGGCTTTTGTCTCTTTTTGGAATTTTACATAAATCTGCTATGAATTATTTGGCTTTGACAAAAGGTAATGATACTGTCATTTGCAGGTTACATGCAAAGGAAATGCACTGTGGAAATGCAAAACATACGCATTTTTTTTTGCTTGGATTTTCCATATTTCTGCATTTAATAAAATTTATGGTGCAGATCCACACATAATAATAATAATAATAATAATAATAATAAATTTTTATAGCGCCGACATATTCTGCAGCACTTTACATTTCAGAGGGGATTTGTACAGACAATAGACATTATAGCATAACAATAATCACATACAGTAGATTATAACAAATACCAAGAGGAATGAGGGCCCTGCTCGCAAGCTTACAGTCTATGAGGAAAGAGGTAGACACGAAAGGTGGGTGGTAACAGTTGCCCTGATTGTATGGACCAGCCATAATGTTAAGTGTGTAACAGTACAGACACAGAGGGCTAATGGATGCATAAAGCATGTGGGAACATGATGCGGGAAATCTGGTTATGGTAAAACTTTTGGCTGTGCCATACAGGGATAGATTAGGTTAATGTGTTGAGGTGATAGGCCAGTCTGAATAATTGCGTTTTCAGGGCACGCTTAAAATTGTGGGGATTGGGGACTAATCGTATTGACCTTGGAAGTGCATTCCAAAGAATTGGCGCGGCACGTGTAAAGTCTTGGAGACGAGAGTGAGAGGTTCTGACTATTGAGGATGCTAACCTCAGGTCATCAGCAGAACGGAGGGCACGGGTAGGGTGGTATACCGAAACAAGGGAGGAGATGTAGGGTGGTGCTGAGCCATAGAGGGCTTTGTGGGTGAGGGTAGTAAGTTTATACTGAATTCTGAAGTGGATGGGTAGCCAGTGTAATGACTGGCACAAGGTAGTGGCATCAGTGTAACGATTGGTGAGGAATATGATCCTGGCTGCAGCATTCAAGACAGATCGGAGAGGGGAGAGTTTGGTAAGAGGGAGACCGATTAGAAGAGCGTTACAATAGTCGAGACGAGAATGAATAAGAGAAACAGTAAGAGTTTTTGCAGAGTCAAAAGTAAGAAAAGGTCGAATTCTAGAAATGTTTTTGAGGTGCAGATGACAAGAGCGAGCCAGTGATTGAATGTGGGGGGCAAAGGAAAGCTTGGAATCAAGTATGACCCCAAGACAGCGGGCCTGTTGCTGGGGAGTAATAGTGGAACCACACACAGAAATAGCAATGTCGGGTATAGGTACATTAGTAGAGGGAGGAAACACCAGGAGTTCAGTCTTTGACAGGTTCAGTTTCAGATATAGTGAGGACATGATGTTAGACAGCGTTTAGACAATCGCCGGTGTTTTCCCCAGTTGTCACGGGGTCCTTCTCTGGTATCACACAATCAAAAGAGCAAGCGAAGAGTGAACAAGACCTTTATTCAGGCAAAAATACGAAAAGGTCCATATTCAGTCCACCACACAAAGGATAAGATAGTCCAGAATAAGAATGCAGTCCAGTATCAGGATAAAATGTCCAAGGAAACGAGAATTCAAAACTCTAGCATCCAGAGGATAAAAATGGATCCTTCTCTCTGAAATGCAGCCTTTTCACATAAAACTCAGTATACCCACTGTACTCAGAGAAATTGACATGTTGCTGATTTCAAACACATACCGCATGTCAATTTACGTGGCTTTAAAAAAAATGGCATGATATTTATATAAATCCTATCCACGTTGTTGAAACTGTGAAATGCGAAAATTCGCAAATTCAAAAGTTCCCCCAAAGCTAATTATGTGAACATAATCTAAAGTTAAAGTATGCTGATGACTTCCAGATGGACAAAGCAGAGTTACATTGAATGTTACATATTGAAGTTACAATGTATGCATTTCTGCATTATGATAAATTTCTGTTAATCCATTGCATTAGGCTCACCTCAAGTGTTGTCATGCATCATATGAATTCATCAAATGTTTATGAATTGCAAACTTAGCTATTACTAATGATAACCCTGCAGGACAGTTCTATCAAAATACTAAAATCTGATTTACAATCTGATCTCCAGTATTAGAGTCAGAGAAAAGAGGGAGACACACAAGCGCAAATAGGGTCTTATCAAACGTTACACAGAGTTGCCCACCAAGAGAACTACTCACCTGGTGAGAATGAAGGAAAGACATATATTAATGGCGGCTGCTGCAGATCCACAGGTCAGTGCAGGACCTGGTTGAAGCATACACTTAGGTAGGAAGGAAGGATCATCCCCGTGCTGCCGTAAGAAGAATTCCAAATATTGTAAAGGTTTCAGCGTGGTTTATTCTACGTGTTTCAGGGTTCAGGTGACCCCTTCATCAGGACTACCACAAACATTGTACCTGTTTGAGTGGCATTTGTGGTTTAATTTCACTGTAGAATTTGACATCTCAAGTAATAGTTGGGAGGACTCAAAAAGTGGCAGCAAATGTGCTCACAAATGATGTCAGTTCCCTGTCCAGTTGGCATTGAATACTTCTCTACAATGCTCAATCAGGTTTTCAATATGTTTGTACATAGACACGTAAAATGATTAATTGAGCTGCATACCTGGGAGACATTTTGTTAATTTTTAAAGTGAATTCTTACAGTTGTGACATGAAATATAGACATTAAATTGGGTTTCTCACAAAGTACATTCAGAGCAACAAAAGCATTCACGGCCTCATTAGTCCAGGAGGAAAAGTCAGTACCCTTTCTGGTAATACCTGTAAGGCGTTTAACTATGACGTAGACATTCTTAATGGACTTTCAGTAATAGCAAAGTATAGAAAAAGTATAAAAACCTCTGCAACGCTTAATGGTTGGTGGGTTTCACCCAATCCAGGAAAGCTTGTAACTTTACAAGATCCATCGTAAATCCCGATTATGAAACGAAATGACCAAAAAATGAATCTGTTGAACCTCAAACTAGCATTTCTCCAGTTTGGCAAACAAATGATTGTCAAGAAAAATTTGAAAACCAGATGAGCATGCTTCTGATGCTCCTCATGAGAAGTTGAGTAAACCAATATATTATCCAAGAAAATAACTACACATTTACTAACTAGAGGGCAAAAAAATCTGTAAACATTGCCAGCTCATTCATCGAGAAAGGCATCACAAAATTCTGAAAGTGACCCTCTAGTCACTTTCTACCCTCTAGAGTAGTTTTCTACTCTTCACCCTTCTGAATGGGTATGAGCTTATATGCCCCACTCAGCTCAAGCTTAGATAACCATTCTGCTTCTGCTAGTAGACTAAAAAGGTGAGGTATAGGAGACAACGGATAAGGCTTAAGGACCGTGACCTTATTAATTTCCATAAAATCCGGGCAAGGACAAAACCACTGTCTTTTTTCCCTGACAAAAATCCCACAGCAGCTGGAGAGGTGGATGGATCTATATGTCCCCTGGCAAGAGTCTTTGGAATATACTCTTATAATGCATCTCTTTTGGGAAGGGAGAAGTTAAACTGGCGATACTTAGGCATTTTGGCCCCAGGTAAGAAATTAATCGCACAATCATTTGGTCTATGCAGAGGAAAAATTTAATACTCAATCTCAAAAAACACTTCCTCAAAATCCTCAACGAACCCCGGAAAATGAGATTAGATCTAACGGATGGCAAGCGTGTTGAAAGACAAGTAGATGAACAAAAAGTTCCCCAAGACCAAATCTCATGAGTCCCAATCAATGGTATGATTGTGTTTAAACAACCAGGGCATACCTAAAACTAGTTTAGCAGATAAGAAAGGAAAGACAATTAATGAAATGTATTCTGTGTGTAATGCTTGCATTTTCATGCATACATCTTTTATCTTAAGGCCCCTTTACATTTAGCGATGCACCAGCGTTCCCGACCACGATACGACCTGGTCAGGATCGCTGGTGCATCGCTAAATGGTCGCTAGTGAGCTGCCACACAGGAAGATCTCACAGTGATGCAGCAGCGATACAGCGGTCATTACTTACCTTTCAGACGCGGCGATCCTGACGTCCTCCCGTCCGCGTCCACGCGTCGCTCGTCGGCGCCAGCAGGAAGCCCAGCAGGAAGCACCCAACGAGAAATGGAGCTGCGCGATCAGCTATGGACAGCGGGGGAGCCGGTCGGAGGTAAGTATCTCACATAGCGATATCGCTGCTGTGTCACCAAATCAGTGATGCTTTAGCGATATTGTTAGCGATATCCCTATGTGTAAAACCCCCTTTAGACGAAACAGAACTTTGAGCAAGGGGAGCATTGTCAATTTCTGGTAACTGAATGGGATATCTTAGTGTAGAAATACTGTAATCACATTCAATAATGAAATTGTTGTCGAGATCTAAGGGAGAATCAGAATCTACAAATGTGGAGGTAACAATAAACCCAGTTTGTTTCCAAAAATACTTGTAGAAAAAAACATGTATACAGAAGAGATTCATTCAGACTCTTAGAACCTATGTCTTTACACCCTAAAACATTTTTTTCAAGAAATTATTTTTTTTTTAATTTGAAGCACTAAATCATAATGTGACTAAAATGACCACAGTACCAACAAAAATGATTCAGTTCCCTCATTGGGACATCTGCAAGCACTGATTTGCATTGGCTCGCCTGTGTCTTCAAAGGTGGAGGAGAAAGTAACGGACATAGCTTTAAATGTATCTTTATCTCTCAGACTAAATAGACAGCCAGTGATATTACCTAGATTAGGGACATTGAGAAAGGACTGTAAGCCATCATGTCTCTAATCTGGCTAGAAAGTCCCAGATAAAACTGGATATGGATAACAGGGTCATTCTTGATGTCTCCACTGCCTAACATCTGAATTCAGAGCAAAATCTTCCACTTTCTGATTACCATGAACGAATCTACATGGCATGGACTCAGCAACCTCAACCCTATGTTCATAAATGAGTCCAAGTGCAGAAAAAAAAATCAACAGAAGAAAATACTGGAGTGACATAACAATATCCTCTTGCTGACTATTTCCTAAAGTGGAAACAGGCCAGAGGCAAAAACACAGCTTACATGATGAAAGAAAAATCGAAAAATTACTTGGATACCCAGGAAAGCAATGCGGCAATTTTACATTGAGTTCAGAATTAAACTTTGGAAGGGCAAAACTTCCATGGTGGAGTGTCAGTTTCTGTTGTTTGATTGCCACTACCTCCAAGGATAGGGACTCTAGCTGCATGAACAAGGCTTCCATTATGTCCATAAAAATGTCTCAGCACACACAAAATGGGATGGACTGGTTTTATGCATACATGATACTACACATGGGGTGAAGGATCCAAGAAAAAACCTGTACAGGCTAAAGTATCCAGAGATGCTTAACTGGATAAGCACAAAGTTAAACTAGAGAAGAAAACTCAGACCAGGCTCCCTAAGGGTATGTTTCCATGGCCAGGAAATGCTGCAGATTGGATGCTGCGCAGCAGCCAGATGTTACAGCTTAGTGGAGGGAAATTTATGAAATCCCATCTCCAATAAGCCTTCAAAGACGCAGGTGGAAGACCTGCGTATACGCACATGCGGCATGTCTTTATAGACTGCATGTCTTTTTTTTTATCTTGCGGAGACGCTCAGTCTCCGCAAGATAAATTACACAATCTATGTATAAGATGCGGTGATTCTGCATGTATTCAATGAACACGTGGAATCACTGCGCGTACAAAAGCGGACAGAGCTGCATCCAAAGCATTGCATATACGCCATGTGGAAACATACCCTAAATGACTTTCAAGTGCATCATGTACCTCTTAAGAAACTGAGGGAGAGTGCAGTGCCAGAATGAAACTCCAGCTGTAAATGTATCTGGTTAGCCTAGATACTCATCAGTAGAACTAGAACTCCAGGCAGGATCCACTAAAGACTATCACCAGCAGAGTAAAGGTTTAAATAGTAGAACCTGCTATGAGATAAGACAGGCTAGATAGCAAATTAAATCACTTGCTGTCCCAAAGCAATGAACAAAGGCAAAAGGTAAACAGCAACTGGACAGCAACAGAATCTGCTGTGGCTCAGTGAACAGAGACCCTGAAAACAGAACAGAACCACCGGATTGAATCCTGAGGCATGACCGTGACTGCCAACTCTCTAGCTAGCTTTACTCACAATAGTTTCACCTCGATGCTACTGTCAATCTTGGGTTGCCATGGCTGCCTTTCCTGCCATGTTACTCCTATTGAGTTCAGCATCATAGTGTATTGTACAAGCGATACCTTCCTTAGGATATGTTCCTACGAAGAGCTTTTGGTGAATTTTTGATGCTGCGTATTTTCGCTGAGTCAAAAGCACAACGTCTTATAGTTCCAGTAAACTTGATGCGATTTATAAAAATGTCATTCCCACTGTGCTTGTTTTTTACAAAGAGTAAACTGACCTGCAGTGTGTGTTTCAAGTCAGGAACATGTCAATTTCTCTTGCGAGTATGTTGAATTTTATGGACAGGTTTATCCCATAAAATTGCATTAGATGCTAAAAATCTGCAAGTAAAAAAATGCACATGCATTTTTAGCAGAGATGAGCTAACTTGTTAGGAAAATGTGCACCCATCTCAAATTTGAACATTTCACATTTGGATTCGAGTTTGAATTTCCTAGCATTTTTCCTCCAAAATCTGCAAAATTCGGCCAAAGCTAGGTAAATTGAGTTTCCACTAATGTTTTTTTGTTTGTTTTATTTTTTTAATATTAATAAAATGTGTGGTGATTCCAGCAGACATTCAGGGCACAGAAACCATGCACAAGGGCTTCTGTCATTGACTGACGAAATCACATGTCCCTCTCCGTATAAAAAGTGGACATGTTGTTTTTGCGCTGTTTTGTCATTGTAACAGCCCAGAGAGGCTGCTCCTACTGTTGTTGCAAGTAGTCAGTTCAGATAGAATCCTGTGTGAAATCGATCTTCCAGCTCTAAATAGCTCATGTTAAGAGTGTGGACCAGATACCAGGCCACATTTCTGAATCTAAATTTTATGCTAATGTGGTCCAGACACCAGTCCACATTTCTAAATGTGAATCATTTCTGCTAATAGTTTGATCCAGACACTCTATCTCTGTAAATATGTTTGTTAATTTAATGACAGGTGACTGACAGGCCTATGGTTTTGAAACAGCTGGTTAAAAGAGGGGGAAGGGTACATCCAACATGAGTAACTAAAAAGCAAGGTCATGGTGGAAGGGGGTACAGACTTAAGGCCCCGTCACACTAAGCGACTTACCAGCGATCCCGACACCGATATCAAGGTGTCAGGATCGCTGGTAAGTCGCTATGTGATCGCTGGTGAGCTGTCACACAGACAGCTTCACCAGTGATCAGCACAGGGATGCCGAGTGCCCGGCATCGCTTGCTATCGCTGTGAAAAATAGAATCAAAATAAAAAATATAGTTATTCTCACCATCCGACGTCGCGTTCAGCCATCCTGCCTCTCTCCACGCTCCGGTCCCAGTGATCCTTTGCACGAATGACCGCGAGATGTCACAGTCTCGCGGGATAACAAAGTCTCGCGGTCATTCGTGCAAAGGATCACTGAGACCGGAGCGTGGAGAGAGGCGGGATGGCTGAACGCGACGTCGGAAGGTGAGAATAACTATATTTTTTATTTTTTTTATTTTTACACCTGATCGCTGGTCTCCCGCTGTCACACACAGCGATGCGTGCTGGCCAGCGGGAGACCAGCGACCAAAGAAATGTCAAGAGATTTCTTGCAGCGATCAGCGATACCGGCAGGGGGGCTGATCGCTGTCACACACAGCGATCTCGCTGGTGAGATCGCTGTTATGTCACAAAAGTTGTGACTCAGCAGCGATCTCGCTACTGAGATTGATTAGTGAGATGGGGCCTTTAGTATTCAAGGTGTACGTGGGTTAGGTGATAACTACTAAACAAACAGTCTCATCCTATTCAAAGACAACTGACATCTGTTACTGGACTGGCTACTCGACTCTTTCTTTGGCAGATGCACAGTGGTACGCCTTGTAAATGAGGGCCAGAAAGAGAATCGACTCCGGTGGATAGCAAGCTCTGCATCAAGTGGCCTCTCCTACTCCGCATGACACACAGTACAATACTCAGAGGTGGCACCCCAATTTCCCTAGTTTCACCCCACTTGCCAACTCTCCAACCATCCAACTGACTATGGGGAACCACATTTGGTTGAGTCTGCAGAGCTGTTTACACATTCTATTCCCTGGGATTCAAATGTCTGCTCCAAAGGTTCACATAACCAAAAGGAGGAAAGCATCTGCACTGATGCCAAATTTTTTTTTTCATTTTTATTCGGGCTGGATGAAGTAGCATCTGAGGAGAATCCAGATCCTCATCATCAGACATTAACTGCGGGGGGTGGAAGTGTTTCTGATCAGACTCATATCTGAGGCGCACACAGACTACTGTGGTGTCAGGGCAGGAAGAAGAGGAGGGTGACTCTCAGAGTGAGGAGTGAGAACAGAGGATGAGGATGAGATTGTAGGTCCCATTTAGTGTGAACCCAGAGGCATTCAGCTGAGTAGTTCAGCAGAAGAGGTGGAGGAGGGAAAACGAGGTTACATTGCAGCTTCGCGCACAGACAGAGTGATGCAACTATAACAAGCACTGCATCCTCAGCCCCAGTGCTGGCTGTGGCCTGCAATGGTAGGGGTTTCTGCAGTTTGAAGGGACAGCAATGGTTGCCTAGCCTGGACCTTTTTTTAAGACCGCTAAGGATGACCCAATTCGTGTTATCTACCAACTTTTCAAAAAATGACTCAGTAGATGCAAAAATTGTAATAATTTGACTACTATATGTATGAACTGGAACATGCGTGATCAATATGCATTAATCTGGAAATCTCACTGTGATAAAATGCAGACTAGTGGGCCTCGAAACTACAGGCGGTCCCATCAACTGCATCTGCTGCTTATTACTCCTCCATCACTGTGGCAAGTGTTCACAAAGAGATCTCCAACCGCAAAACCTCCACTTGTTTATCCCCTACAGTTGGGGTGAGTGAGAGCCCATCAGCTGTTACAGAAGTGGAGATGCTGTTTTTTTTTTTTTTTTTCATCGAGCACAACACATCTTTCTCAATCCACCATAACATCTCCACCTGCACCTCTCACAGTCCAGTAGTATGCCCTGTTCACCCTACTCCACCCTCTCTCAGCTCAGCAGCCAGCCCTCGGTCCTGCAGTTGTGGTCTCATAAAATGATTCCTCCTACACATGTCAAAGCTAAGCGTTTGAACTCCACCGACTCCAGTCTGTTTGCCACAGAATGCTGCCTTTCCACCTGGTAGATACAGATGGTTTCTGAAATCTGATGGCCTTTGCAGTCCCCCAGTACAAGTGTCACAGACATCACCCATTTTCTGAAAAAATCTATGACTTCCAGGGTAAATTTCACAACTTGAATGAGTAAACATGGGCAGGGGCATTACATCTCACTGACTGAGCACTGGGTGATTCTGGTGGCTGTGGGGGCAGGTGGGCAAGGAGCTGCTCCACAAGTCTTAGAAACCCCAAGGCTTGCGGGACAAACCTCTGTATCTAACAGTAGCTCCTCCACTGCTTCTGCCTCCATTTCCTCTAGGCCCTCTACCTGTGTCCTCAACCTCTCCCTTAATGACACATGCATTCCAACAATGCAGAGAGAATCCTCCCACCTCTGTATTGTGAAGCCAGGGTTCACCGCAATCAGGCAGTGTTTAAATTAAAATGCTTTGTAGATTGCAGTCACATAGCTTAAGAGCTATGGACATCTATCCAGGCTGGTTTTGAGCAATGGCTGTCTCCACTGAACCTGGAGCCAGTGAAGGCCGTACATGATAACTGTTTGAACCTGGTGGTGGCCCTGCACCGGGGCAACCTCACACACGTGCCTTGCATGGCTCACATCCTCAACCTTGTCACTGCATGCTCATTTTTGCCATTCGCAACCCATAGTTCATCGGCTTTCATTGCTAGAGAGGTTTTTCAGCTTACCTGTTAACTTATATGCGAAGTGCCTGCATGGTAGAATTTCACTCTGTACATGCTGCAGTAACTTTGGCAGCAGCAACAAGCCCTGGAGCAGTATGACTTTTTACATAGCCTGGGCAAACGCAGTATGGATGTGGTGCAAATCACGCTTTTGGAGTGGGCACAGAGAAAGGACCACTGCACCCTCTGCACAGTTTTGAAATGGCTGCTAAGATGGTTATCGTTGACAATGCCATAATCAGCATCACTATTCCGGTCATGTACATGCTAGAGCACACTTTGAGTCGTCTGTGATGGTGCCCAAGGGAGAGGTGGAAGCAGAGGAGGATGCGGAAAGGATAACATTTTCTCTAAGTTCCAGTCTGTTGTCGCACATTTGGGTGCCATGGGAAGGTGGATTACAGTGATCAATGGGGGCTCATAGAACCAGACAAATTGTTAGTGAAGATGCAGGAGCCAAGGAACAAATGGAGGAGAAAGAGGTGATGAGCGCTGATCAGTCAGGAGATTAAGAGGATAATAATCCCCTCTCTGTTGTCTGTGATTGGCTGGAGGGGATGCAGGAAGCAAGTTTGAGTGTTACCTTGCCACCAGCACATCATGGACTTTGACCTCATGGAAGCATCTGACATATGAGCGCCTTCTTGCAGCACTATCTGTAACATGATGTCCATATTCTTGGGGTTAGAAATAGTGCTAACTACTAGATTGTCACTCTGTTAGATCCACGGTACCAGAGCAAATTTTGCCAGATGCATCCATCCCCCTGGAAAGGGACGCGAGCAGGCTGGGGTATCGAAACACACTTGTAGATAATCTTAAGAGTGGTTTTCCCGAAGACAGCAGTGAGGTACACAGTGTGCATTGCAGTTATAGATTTCCAAACCTGGGAACTTCGAGTCGTCAATGCCAAAACATTAGCAGCAGCAGTAACAGTGTAAGTGACATAAGCAATTTCTGTGAGTCGTTACACACATTTTTTTCGACCAGGCCATGCACCAGCAGAACAGAGTACAAGTCTAACACGTCGTGAACAGCTTGAAAGGATGGTGCAGGATGATCTTGAGTTCAATATCAATTAAATCGGGGGAGTTGGACCCTTTTGCATTTTGTCTTCAAAAACGGAAGCGTGACCTGAGTTCGCTTATCACACCTTGGAGATTTTGTCATGCCCGGCAGCCAGCATTCTCTTGGAGCGTGTCATCAGCCCTGCTGGTGGTGTCCTGATGGATAAGTGCATCCAGCTGTGCCCTGAAAGTGTAGACTGCCTAACTTTCATCAAGATGAACAAATCATGGATCTTTAATATTTGCACCTCAGTTGCAGATTGGACATTTTTTGATATGTGCAGACTTCAAGTTGGGACTCCATCTGGTTGGTTGACTCTAGTGGAAGGGGTGTCAGAGCCCCATTTATACTATTTCTACTCTGGAGAAATTTAGTAGTGTGTGGCAATACATTTTGGAAATGTTTGGAATCCAAGTTGAGTCTCCTTCATGTGTGTTGCTTGTAGCAGTAGGGCTCCCAGACCAGCAGGCCTGCACATACTTTCAGTCAGCTACCTGTGTTACTGTCCTTAACATTTTATACCAATGGTAGTCTACGAAACTTTTGTTTGTGGTACCTGAGTGTGGCTGAGCAGAAAAGCAGTTGGAGCTGTTGCATGAGGTATCAGAGCTCCCAGCACAGCTGACTAACACTGGTCCCTTAACCCATCTTTTCTTAATTTAAACTTAAATTCAAAGCTCTAAATACTGGCCCAGACCCTGATACCTCATTCATGCATGCATGGCCCACGGCTGACTGCTGCTGTGCCATTAACAGATTTCTATTTTAGGTCAATTTATGCCACTTTTTCTGATATCTGCCCCTAATTTGAGATGTTTTGGCAGCTTTTTTGCTCCCCTGAAGGTGTTGTCTATGCATTTGGTTTTGCTCCAATTGAATTTGATTGGATTGAATGGGGTTCGGCGAACATCAAGGATCGGTTGGGATTGGCAAACATCCCGAAGTCTCTAAGTTTTAGTGCATTTCTGCAGCAGAAATGCATCAAAATGCATGTAACATACACCTAAATATAGCAATAAATTTTTGTCAAAGCCAATTATCAGGAAGTAGCAAAATCAAAGCAGCTTTGTTTAAAACTTGACACACAAGCAAGATATAAAAACCGCAGCATCAAAAATGAGATAAAAACGCATGAAAAATAAAGCACTAAAGTAATGAAAAAACACAAGTAACCTAATTTACATAATAGGTGTTGAAAATTTGCAACATGAAAAATTCACAAATTCATCATGGGAACATAGCCTAAAGAGACTAATATAGAAAATGGTAAAAACCATTATATTAAAACTAGATGGTGGCCCGATTCTAACGCATCGGGTATTCTAGAATATGGCCAGTGGGAGACAGACGTTCAAAAGATGGTCCAGGGCGATCCACCACGATCGTCGATATCACAGCGGGGGCCTGGTCGCTGCTGCGTGTCACATTGAGGCTAAGTACCCACGTTGCAAAAATGCTGCAGAAATTTCCACAGCATTTCCGCAACTCCCACCATGGGAAAAAAGCATGCGAATTCGCATGCGTTTTCCTGTGAAAAACATGCATTTTTCATGCGATTTTCGTGCGCGGAATTCAAGCACATTCCAAGCGATTTGAAGCATTGCTTGGAATGTGATTGACAGGTTAATCAAACTTGTCAAGCATAGTGTTTGACAATCGTGATCAACTTTTTACTATTGTTGCTGAATGTAAAAAATAATAAAAAATTAAAACGTTATTCTCACATTCCGACGGCCCCTGATCTCCTCTCCACGCTCCCAGCATCTTCCGGAACCAGTAATGCTTAGTGCGAAGGACCAGAGATGACGTCACTCTCGCGAGAGCATGATGTCATCAGCGGTCTTTTGCGCAAAGCAATACTGGGACCGGAAGATGCTGGGCGCATGGTGAGAGGAGGGTAAGAGTCCGGGGGGCCGTTGAAAGTTGAGTATATCACAATTTTTTATTTTAATTCTATTTTCTACAGGTTTATGGTACCCAGGGCCTGGAGGAGAGTCTCCTCTCCTCCAGACCCTGGGCACCATCTGCACATTGAGCGCTGCATCGGTCATCTCCTGGCTGCGTCGCCACTGACCTCCGTGTGGCAGGAGATGACCCGCGGTGGCGTGCGTCATTCGAGTTCCGCGCCAATTCATGGCCGGACCAATCAGCGACGTGGGATTTCCGTTACAGACAGAATTAGATGATTATATAGTAGATTAAATAAACAACAAATATGTAAGTTTAAATCACCCACCTTCCCAACAATTTCCATTATGTACATATGCAAATTGCCTCTTCAGAAAGAAAGAGGACTTTTACTCTACAGCGCCACCTATTGGTAGTAGCGATCCTACAAGTCACAATCAACCCTTTAACGAGTCTTGTAATATGACTTAGTTTTTATCCTAAGTCATATTACAAGACTCGTTAAAAGGTTGATTGTGACTTGTAGGATCGCTACTACCAATAGGTGATGCTGTAGAGTAAAAGTCCTCTTTCTTTCTGAAGAGGCAATTTGCATATTATTTTCCCAGAGGAGCATTGCACGGCGAATAAGCCTCCTTACCTTGACAAGCCAGAGCTGGCATGTCACTCTCCGCAAGGAGAAACCTTACCATTATGTACATGGACATTTAACAATTAATAAATAAAAATTACCATATTTGGTTTTGCCAGATGCACAATTGTCCCAATTATGTAAAACCATTTTGAATCCCATATGATAAAATCGGAAAAAATAACTAATTAAAATCACTTTTTTGTGTCTACTCTAAACAGAAAAAAATGGAATTAAAAAGAGATGAGAAAGTTGTATAGAGCCAAAAATGGTAAGAAAAAGCAAAAACTGGCAATACCAACAATGAATATAATACAAAAATCTCATCAAAATTGATATGGTTTACAGCAAAGATCAGAATTTAAAACATAACCTTTAATAGATCATTGAAAGATTCAAATCAAAATGTGTCACCCTAAGTAAGAATAAAAAGGTTATATGATAATAGTAGGATCTAATAACCAATGGGCAAAATGACAATTAGCCCTCTCAGGACAAAATGATTTCTGCTTGCAGTGGCTAAAGTGAAATCAGTGTAAACCAGGGCATGCTGCTATAAGCATAGAGGTAATCACATATAGCTAATTGTAATAGAACACTGATACCTTAGTTGCATATAAATATGTTATTTACAAAATTACTATCACCCACATAGACATGCAAGGGCAAAGTAGTGCGAATAAAATGAAACAATCTCACCAAATCGATTCACAGGTGCGTTAAAGAGGAAATCCTGGGTCCAGGATGATCCAACCAATCTTGTGAGAGGAAGCATTGCCCTTTAATTCCCTAAAGGACTGGCAAAAAGCTATCCCCAAGACTCCCACCCTGACAAGGGCAGTCCACAGTTACCCCTGTGCTAAAAAAGTCTGCACTCTCCCTCTTAAGTGGTGCCAACGCGTTTCTTCCAAGCTGAATCATAAGAGGACTATTCTTGTAATAGGTGGTAAGGTACCCATAGTGCTATGATAGAGAGGATTGAGTTCCCTATATGCAATCATAAATTTTGAATCCCATATGATAAAGGTGGAAAAAATAACTAATTAAAATGGTGACATTGCTGTTTTTTGTGTCTTCTCTTAAAAGAAAAAAATGGAATTTAAAAGAGATCAGAAAATTGTATAGACCCAAAAATGGAAGCAACAAAACCACTGGTTGTCCTGCAAAAAAAAGGCCTTGCACTATCGACCCAAAATTAAAAATAAAAAATGTCTTTCTCTTGGAATATGGTAAGTGAAGCCATTTTTTTTTTTTTTTTTAAATTTTGTTTAAGTAAACAACCAAAGAAGTTTTAAATTACATCAATAATACCGTCTGAGACAAATTTACCAGATCATTTTTTTAACATAAAGTGAACAATGTAAAAATAAAACCCCAAAACAATAATGGAGGTTTTTTTTCATTCCATCACAATTGGATATTTTTTTCTCATTTCTCAGTTAGTTAATTTTACCATATATTTATCATTTAAAACTACAACACAGCCCACTAAAAAGAAGCCCTTATACAGCTGTGTCAATGGAAAAATATAAAAAAAGTTATGGTTTTTGGAAAATGAGGAAAAAAAAATAAAACACAAAAATGAAAAATCTAGTGCATAGGGGTTAAAGATGCGGTCAAGTCCCATTTGTTTAGTAGTATGAAAGATTTATCTTCATGTTTTGTGCTTTGCTTTGAATATAATGGACCTAATCTACTCTGGCACACTATTATATAGTTCTAGTAACTTCTTCCCGACATATGACATAGTATTAAGTCATATATCTTGTCCCTACCTTTGATTTGAGCTTAAAGGCCCTATACACATTAGACTAATGTCGATAAAACCTGCCAATATCGATGAGTTCATCCAATGGTCCAATGAGTGTGGAGGGGATTGGCTAACTGATGGTCGGAAGAGATGTTGATCATGAGTGTCTGATTTAGGACTGCCGATAATCATATCAGTTGGTACCTCTCTCATCGAGAACATGGGAACGCTCTGCTGAAAACCATCTAATGTGTATGGCCAGCTTAAGAAGTGAGTCTGCATTTTTCACAGCAGATGATGACTGTGTAACCCAAACTCCGCACACTGCTTTTTAACCTGTTAAATGCCGCTGTCAATCTCTGGAAGTGGCCATCCTTCACAATGCGAATAAGATTTGCTGATGGGCTGCTAGTACAGTTGGGGGTCTGCTGAAGACGTATTTACCTGTCATAATTAGTGTTGAGCATTCCGATACCGCAAGTATCGGGTATCGGCCGATACTTGCTGTATCGGAATTCCGATACCGACTTCCGATATTTTTTCAATATCGGAATTCGGCATCGGAATCGGAAGTTCAGTTGATTGACAGCCTGACGTCATCATGATGTGCGGTGTGTGCGCATCATGATGCGCCGTCATTTTGGGCCTTCCGGGGGTCTCTGCCGGCCTGCCGGGGGGCTGTGTGGCCTGCCCGGGGTCTGTACCGGCCTGCCGGGGGGCTGTGCCGGCCTGCCGGTGGTCTGTGCACCCTGTGGGGGTCTGTACCGGCCTGCCGGGGGGCTGTGCCGGCCTGCCGGTGGTCTGTGCACCCTGTGGGGGTCTGTACCGGCCTGCCGGGGGGCTGTGCCGGCCTGCCGGTGGTCTGTGCACCCTGTGGGGGTCTGTACCGGCCTGCCGGGGGGCTGTGCCGGCCTGCCGGGGGGCTGTGCTGATGTCCGGGGGTCTGTGCAAGCATCGTCCGATGGGACTACAAAGTGAGACTAGGGACTTTTTTTTTTTTTTAAGTGGCGGAGGAATACAGTGCGGAAGGATACCTACCTTCCGTCATTGGATTCCTGCAGCCCGTAGAGAACGGCAGCATCAGCTGATGCTGCAGTTCTCTACCCAAGATCGTCGTGGGACACACTCGTGGACTGCTTCGGATCGTGGGTGAGTATTTTTGTGGTTTGTTATGTTAATATTTATTCCGGAAAAGACAATGGCTTCGGGGAACAATGTGACAAGTATTGGTAAGTATGTTACTCTATGTTATATGTACTGTATGTCTATGTATGTATTGTATGAATGTATTGTATGTATGTAGTATATATGTGGTATGTATGTAGCATGTAGTATGTATGTAGTATGTATGTAGCATGCATGTAGCATGCAGTATGTATGTAGCATGCATGTAGTATATATGTAGTATGTATGTAGCATGCATGTAGTATATATGTATGAATGTATGTAGCATGTAGTATGTATGTAGTATGTATGTGGTATGTATGTAGCATGTAGTATGTATGTAGTATGTATGTAGTATGTATGTGGTATGTATGTAGCATGTAGTATGTATGTAGTATGTATGTAGTATGTATGTAGCATGTAGTATGTATGTAGCATGCATGTAGTATATATGTAGCATGTATGTAGTATGTATGTGGTATGTATGTAGCATGTAGTATGTATGTAGCATGCATGTAGTATATATGTAGTATGTATGTAGTATGTATGTAGTATGTATGTAGTATGTATGTAGCATGTAGTATGTATGTAGCATATATGTAGTATATATGTAGCATGTATGTAGTATGTGGTATGTATGTAGCATGTAGTATGTATGTAGCATGCATGTAGTATATACGTAGTATGTATGTAGCATGTAGTATGTATGTAGCATGCATGTAGTATATATGTAGTATGTATGTAGCATGTAGTATGTATGTAGCATGCATGTAGTATATATGTAGTATGTATGTAGCATGTAGTATGTATGTATGTAGCATGTAGTATGTATGTAGCATGCATGTAGTATATATGTAGTATGTAGCATGTAGTATGTATGTAGCATGCATGTAGTATATATGTAGTATGTAGCATGTAGTATGTATGTAGCATGCATGTAGCATGTACTATGTATGTAGCATGCATGTAGTATATATGTGTTATGTATGTAGCATGTAGCATGCATGTAGTATGTATGTAGTATGTATGTAGTATATATGTGGTATGTATGTAGCATGTAGTATGTATGTAGCATGTAGTATGTATGTAGCATGCAGTATGTATGTAGCATGCATGTAGTATATATGTAGTATGTATGTAGTATATATGTAGTATGTATGTTGCATGTAGTATTTATGTAGTATGAATGTAGCATGTATGTAGTAAGTAGTATGAATGTAGCATGTATGTAGTATGCATGTTGTATGTATGTAGCATGTAATTTTTTTTTTTTTTTTTTTACATTCAACACATTAGCCGGATGATAGGACTATTACTGTCCCATCATTGGCTAATGTGTCAATCACTGTCATGGTAGCAGGCATCGCCCGATGGGACTTGTAGTCCCATCGGACGATGCCTGCACAGACCCCCGAAGCCTGCACAGACCACCGGCAGGCCGGCACAGCCCCCCGGCAGGCCGGCACAGCCCCCCGGAGCCTGCACAGCCCACTGGCAGGCCGGCACAGCCCCCCCGGCAGGCCGGCACAGCCCCCCGGAGCCTGCACAGCCCCCCGGCAGGCCGGCACAGCCCACCGGAGCCTGCACAGACCACCGGCAGGCCGGCACAGCCCCCCGGCAGGCCGGCACAGACCACCGGAGCCTGCACAGACCCCCTGGCAGGCCGGCACAGCCCCCCGAAAGGCCCGTACAGACCCCAGAGAGGCTGTACAAGGGCAGGAAAGGGTTTTTCTTATTCCGATACCGGAAGTCCCATAGACTTTTTTTAAAGATCGGCCGATACCATCCGATACGATACTTTGAAGTATCGGACGGTATCGCTCAACTCTAGTCATAATATTACTACTATGAAGAGACTGTAGTATGAGAAGTCCAGCAGAACATCATTGATGATCTTATCTATGAGCTAATGATACATGTGAAGATGTTTTAGTCATATACAAATTAAGCTGAAGCTTTAATACCGCTTATGTGGATTTCTCCAAGACACCATCTGATCATAATAATCGGTGGCAGTGACGTTCATTCCATGCTCCCAGGGAGCTATGCAACTGCAGTGAGCTGGATTTTCCTTTTTTCGTCAACAACTATGAAGTGAAGACCAGCCTCTAGCTGTTGTTCTTAGAAGATCACTGTTTTTGCTATATACTGTGATACTGTGGTATTGCTCTAAATAGTACAAGAAATTGGTGGATCAGGTCTAAGTACCCTAAGCGGTCGGGAAAAATAAATGCTTTCACCTATTTTCAATGACTAAGGACAGTTTTGTGTCTCAGTGTTCTGAGTTGTAGGTTAGAATATTTTGCAGGGTTTTGTTGCACAGAAGTTAATTATTTAGCACAATAAGATGTCTATTTCAGAACCTGATAGTACATCTGGTTGATGAACAAGAAAAATCTTTAACAGATGTTAGCAAGGTGTACATTAACTGCTGAGATACGTCATCTTGTGTTACTGGTTTCATTTGCATTTTCTCAGCATATGCAGGTTATGCCTTGAAACATATGCTTAAATTTCATAGTGAATGCCTGTGATTTTTCTTGTAAAATTGATGCCTTTCTGCTTGAAAAACATTGGCATAAAAAGGGTCATATATCTGGCTTCAAGATGTATCGAGTTGCCACAGGCTTAAAAACTGTTTAAAAAAAGTTCAGATCTTTTCCATTTGGCTTTGTGCTTTTATCACTGTGACCAGATTCATGTAAGGTCATGTTCACACTAGTATCTGCATTTAAAATGAACAAGATAAAAAATTCTGTGTTCATCTGCATTTTTTTTCTCTGCTCAAATCTGGCAGAGAAGAAATTGCAGCATGCTTCGAGTGGCCACGTATATCGGATGAGACTCAACAATGCAAGTCAATGGGTGCGAGAGAATTTTTTTTAAATTTTTATCTTTTATCCACCCATCTCATAGAAAACTCTACATTACATCAGCCAAGTACAGTAAATTCACAGCCTGAATTGTCAATAGAATTGATATATAGATAGAATAAAAAAAAACAAATGGCGTAGGTTCCACCATATTATTCTTAACAGAGTGAAAGCCGACAGCTGGGGACTGATGTTTATAGTCAAAGAAGGGGGTAATAAACATGGAGCTTACCAGGCTACTAATATCAGCTACAGCTGTCTACTTAGCCTTTAATGCTTATTAACAAAAGGTGACCCCCAAAACTAAATGACGTGGCTATTAAAATGGGGACCCCCAAAAAATGACAAATGGCCCCTATGTTATTAATAACCAGCAAAGGCTAGGAAGAGCTCCTGGCTGAAATTAAAAGTCTAGGAAAAGGCCATGGATATTGGGCCCCTCCAAAGCTAAGAACATCAGCGCTCAGCCACCCCACAAATGGCACATCCATGTCAGCTGACATTACAAAGGTGACATCAACCCCAATAATATTATCCCACTTACCACCGCACCAGGGAAGTGGGAAGAGCAGAGGCTAAGTGCCAGTATAGGTGCATCTAATGCATGCCCATTTCTGGGGTTACTGTGGGTTGATGTTCTTAGTCTGGGAGGGGACTAATATCCATGGCTCCTTCCTAGGCTATTAATAGCCCACACCTGTCTGTTTAACCTTTGCTGGCTAGTAAATATAAGAGGGACCCCACATTATTTGGGGGGTCCTCACCTTGTATTAACCAATAAAAGCTATGCAGAGATCTGTGAGATTATATGAATAGCCTGGGAAGCTCCATGTTTATTACCCCATGGCTAAGACCAGGTCTCTGCTGTCTGCTTTCCTTCAGCTGGTTAATAAAAAATAGAGGGACAACACGTTTTTTTCTTTTATAAATGTAATTTTGAAATAAACAAAAGTATAGAAAACTACACACGAAAAGCACTAATTATATATCTCAATGATCTCTTTCTATCTCTGTATAACATAACATTGTTTTGTTAGTTAGAAAACTACCTTGAAATGACTGAAAATTACTGTATGTAAAAGCTGATGTTAAAAACTGCTTGCATTCGGATGTCAGACGGAAGTCAGATGGATGCTACTTGAAAGAATTGCATTGTACTCACATGACACTCATCCTGCTTTTCAGGAACAAATTCGGACCGATTTGATTTACACTGAGTGTTAGTCCTTAGAGTTGGTTCTGGACTATGCAATTATGGAAATTGCTTCATTTCGAGTTAAATGCACTTTGTGATGGGAATTACCGTTTATAGAAAAAATTAATGTCAGACACCATTGTGTTCATGTCCTGCATATTAGGAATTTATGACATCTCCTCATCAGCAGGACATATCTACATCTACTTGGATTCAGATCCCTTTTCAACCAAAGCCATATGAAGTGTCAGGCCTGTAAAAGATAAAGGAGTACATAAGCAGTGGTGTGTGGCATATTGCAGTAGGCTACTGCATATAATTGTAGATGGCTATTTTGACTTTTGGCATCTTCCAAAATCGGAGCACATAATTCAATTTTTCTGCACAAATCAAACAAAAGAAACATGGTTTCATTTGTACTAGCCCACCCTGTAAGATATTGTATTATTTCAGAATTTTGGTACAGAAGCCTGAACAGTAGAGTTGAGCGAAACGGGTCGAAAAATTTCAAAAGTCGCCGACTTTTGGCAAAGTCGGGTTTCATGAAACGAAACCCGACCCTAGGATGAGGTCGGCCACGAGGTCGGCGAATTACGCGCCAAAGTCGCGTTTCAAAAGTTTGTTTTGCGCTCTTTTTCAGCCAATCAGGATCCACGGACACTGTGGGCAACGTGATGACATAGGCACGGGTCACCACCATCTTTCAGAAGGGCATGCAAGTGATTGGCTTGCTTTGGTGGGCGTCACGGGGTATAAAAGGGCATGCACGCCGACCGCCATCTTACTTCTGCCGATCTTAGCATAGGGAGAGGTTGCTGCTGATTCTGTAGGGAGAGCGTTAGGCAGGGAAGAAGAAAAAAAAACTGCTTCTGCTGCTAGCGATTGTGCCTGTACAACACACCAGTCACTGTGTGTGCAGTGCAAGGGGAGGCTATATTGTGGTGTATCAGTGGTGTTGGTTGTTGGGCTGCCTTCTAAGGCTTCCTGACAGCTGCATTGCTGTTTACCCACTGCTCTGCAAACTGCTTTTTTAAAAGCAATCCCAATTTTTTTTTTTTTTTGTCCTGCTGAGGTACTGAGCGTGCATTTTTTTCACACCATACAGCGGTGTACGCTCCTCACACAGTACCGTGTAACGGCTGTTATCACAGCCACAGTGAAGCTATCTGTGTCACTCTGTGAGAATAAGTCGAGGACATGTTCCGTTCTTACAGACCTGCACTCTAGGGAGATTCCTACTCTGCCCAATTCTACATACACCTTGTAGTTTGTGATACACTAGCCAATTTCTGCCTGTGACATAGTGCTGTGATATTCAGTAGGCCTCACACAATCCAAAAGTGTCCAGTGTCCGCAAGTGTCTGCAGAAATTCAAAATCTCCCTTATCCTCTAGTCACTTTGGTCACAGCTGTGCCATCGAGCCTGTGACATAGCGCTCAGATATTCAGTGGGCCTCACACAATCCAAAAGTGTCCAGTGTCCACAAGTGTGTGCAGAAATTCAAAATCTCCCTTATCCTCTAGTCACTTTGGTCACAGCTGTGCCATCGAGCCTATGACATAGCGCTCAGATATTCAGTGGGCCTCACACAATCCAAAAGTGTCCAGTGTCTGCAGAAATTCAAAATCTCACTTATCCTCTAGTCACTTTGGTCACAGCTGTGCCATCGAGCCTGTGACATAGCGCTCAGATATTCAGTGGGCCTCACACAATCCAAAAGTGTCCAGTATCTGCAGAAATTCAAAATCTCACTTATCCTCTAGTCACTTTGGTCACAGCTGTGCCATCGAGCCTGTGACATAGCGCTCAGATATTCAGTGGGCCTCACACAATCCAAAAGTGTCCAGTGTCCACAAGTGTCTGCAGAAATTCAAAACCTCCCTTATCCTCTAGTCACTTTGGTCACAGCTGTGCCATCGAGCCTGTGACATAGCGCTCATATATTCAGTGGGCCTCACACAATCCAAAAGTGTCCAGTGTCTGCAGAAATTCAAAATCTCACTTATCCTCTAGTCACTTTGGTCACAGCTGTGCCATCGAGCCTGTGACATAGCGCTCAGATATTCAGTGGGCCTCACACAATCCAAAAGTGTCCAGTGTCCACTAGTGTGAGCAGAAATTCAAAATCTCCCCTGTCCTATAGACACCTTGTACCTTGTTTTACATTACTATATAGTTTGTTGGATTTTGTCTACATTTCTACCAAAAATGAGGAAGGCTGGTGGAAGAGGCCGTGGAATTGGGCGGGGGTTGGCAGCTGGTAATGATGGTGTTGGTGGTGGATCTGATGGTAGTGGCAAGAGCAAAATAGGACAGAATGCAGGAGGTGTTGAGCCTGCGTCATCGTCTGGCTCCAGAAGGCTTTGAAGGCTTAGTTTTCTCGGAGTTGGCAAACCGCTTTTAAAGCCAGAGCATCAGGAAAAAGTTTTGTCTTACATTGCTGACTCAGCCTCCAGCTCTATCGCCTCCTCTTCTTCAGTTGTAAAAAGTAAAAGCACTGAGTCGTCATTGGAGGCTCATGTTCATGAACCACACCTTTCCTTGTGTCCTTCACCCCAACCAAGATTGAAGGATGACACAGGCCATACTACTGATTACTCCATGGAGCTGTTTTCACATACCATGCCTGGATTATCAAGTCAAATGGTGAATTACCCAGGCCAAGATGAATCTGACATGGAGTGCACTGATGCACAGCTGCTGATGGATGATTCTGCTGGTACATTCACTCAGAGCACTACATTGTCCTCGCAGTGTACAGAGCCAGATTCTGACCCTGATGAGACTCAGGTGCCCCTTCCCGCACACTATACCACCATACACGGTGACACAGAGGAAGGTGCACATGACATAGAAGAGGGGGTGATGGATGACCCAGTTGTTGACCCAGATTGGCATCCATTGGGGGAAGAGGGTGCTGCTTACAATAGCTCAGATGAGGAGAATCCACAGCAGACATCGACATCGCAACAGCTGTTATCTGGCAGGCCCGGAGCACTCCAAAGACAGGTTCCAAAAATCAAAAGAGTTGCTGGACAGCTTGTCCAGAGGGTCAAAAGATCACAGCGTGCTAGGCCGCAAAATGTCTGCCAAAGTAGGAAGAGTGCAGTGTGGCACTTTTTTGAACAAAATCCTCATGATCAGGCCAAGGTTATCTGTAAGCAGTGCGCAAAGACCTTTAGCCGAGGGAAAAATCTGAAAAATTTGAATACCAGTTGCATGCTTAGACATTTAACCAGCATGCACTTGCAAGCGTGGACACAACACCAAACCTCAAGTGCCACATGTGCAACTGATCACAACGAAGGTAGTCAGCAACGCTACATTGTTTCCCCCACTGTAAGCCCACCGGTTAGCACAGCAGCAAATGTTGAGGTGTCGTTGCAAGGCCACAGCAGTCAGGGAATCCCACTGTTATATCAACGAAAGACTGATTCTAGGCCATCAGAAAGAACACCAACTCCATCACCATCATCAACCCTCTCTCAGTCCGCCCTGTCCACCGCTACTTCCACCATATGCAGCTCTCAAGTCCAGCTCACCCTCCCAGACACTGAGTAGGTCAAGAAAGTACTCTCATCCGCGTACACTGGGTTTGAACGCCCACATTGCCAAACTAATCTCGTTTGAGATGATGCCCTTTTGGTTGGTGGAAAGCGCAGCTTTCCGCGAACTCATGGCCTATGCAGTACCACGCTATGACCTACCCAGTCACCACTTCTTCTCTCGCAAAGCCATCTCAGCCCTCCACCATCATGTGAAAGACCACATTGTCCATGCACTCAAGCAGTCAGTGAGCGGAAAGGTGCACCTCACAACTGATGCATGGTCCAGTCGGCATGGCCAGGGCCGTTGCGTGTCCATCACTGCGCACTGGGTTAATGTGGTGGATGCAGGGTCCACAGGGGACAGCGGTGGTGGGACAGTGCTGCCTAGCCCACGGTATAGGAAACAGTTGGCTGTAGGCGTTCGACCCTCCTCCTCCTCCAGAAGCGAAAGCTCATCCACAGAGCGCAGTCGTACGAGCACTCCATCTGCAGCTGCCACTGTTGCACACGAGGTGTCCCCCTATCGAGCAGCTAGTGTAAAGCATCAGCAGGCTGTGTTGCAGATGATGTGTTTGGGCGACAGACACACCGCCGAGGTGCTGGCCGAGTACTTGAAGCGACAAACTGAGTCATGGCTGGGCAGTGTACATCTTGAGGCAGGCAAGGTAGTTAGTGATAACGGCCGTAATTTTGTGGCAGCCATAGCCCTTTCAAAACTCAGCCACATACCTTGCTTGGCTCACACCTTGAACCTGGTGGTGCAGTGCTTCCTCAAAAATTATCCGGAGTTAACAGCCCTGCTCCAGAAGGTGCGAAGACTGTGCGCGCACATCCGCCGGTCGCCTGTACACTCCGTTCATATGCAGAAGCTGCAGCGATTGCTCCACCTTCCCAACCACCGCCTCATTATCTACATTGCAACAAGGTGGAACTCCACCCTGCACATGGTGGAGCGGCTGTGCGAGCAGAGGCAGGCCATAATGCATTTGTGGGAGGATACACGGCCAGGCACTTTGAGAGCAGACATGGAGTTGACAGGCGTGCAGTGGTCGAAGTTGAAAGACCTTTGTAAAGTCCTTCAGTGTTTTGAGGAATGCACACGGCTGGTAAGCGCAGACGACGCCATCCTAAGCATGAGCATCCCACTTATGCGTCTGCTCATGCAAACTTTGACGCACCTTAAGGAGCAGGCGTCTGCAGCCAATGTTGATGAGGAGGGAATCCTTGATGACATTCAGCCATTGTCTGCTCAGGGACCTCTCCTGGACGAGGTGGAGGAAGAAGAGGAGGAGGAGGAGGATGATGGGGATGATTACTTAGGGGAGGAGGATGCATCTCATGGGGCAAGTGAAAATGTTGGCGTGGCAAGGTCTGGTACAGAGTTTGTGCGTGACTGGAGGGATGTGGATTTGCCAGAAAGTGCTCCTCCAACCAGCACTCGCAGTGCATCATTGACACCGGGAACATTGGCCCACATGTCAGATTATGCCTTGCTGATCCTAAAAAGGGACCCCCGCATTGCCAAAATGATGAACGATGATGACTACTGGTTGGCCAGCATCCTGGATCCACGCTATAAAGGCAAATTACAAAACATCATGCCACAGGAGAACCTTGACCTAATATTGGCTAATAAACAAGCAACTCTGGTAAATCGGTTGCTTGAGGCATTCCCAGCACACAGCAGCGGTGATGGTTCTCACACGAGCCGTACGGGCCGGGGGCAGCTTGGCAGAGGTGTTCGTGGTGCACACAGCAGAAGTGGCGTTGGAGACAGGGGTTTCATGACAATGTTGTGGACTGATTTTTCAAGTACTGCTCACACAACTGGTAATACTGCATCGATGGAAAGTCACAGGAGACAGCAGTTGTCAACTATGGTTACAAACTACTTTTCCTCCCATATCGATGTTCTCCCACACAGGTCATTCCCCTTTGACTATTGGGCCGCTAAACTGGACACCTGGCCTGAATTGGCACAATATGCCTTACAGGAGCTCGCTTGCCCAGCTGCAAGTGTGCTATCGGAAAGAGTCTTCAGTGCAGCTGGATCAATCCTGACAGAAAAAAGGACCCGTCTGTCAACCCAAAATGTGGATGATCTAACCTTCATTAAAATGAACCACGCATGGGTTTCCAAGGATTTTGTCCCACCTTCCCCTGATGACACATAGGGTGACAGAAAAATGGCTTGCTTTGGTCCACCTCTTCCTGGGACTTGACCTATTTCACCTTTTGCATCAGCTGAATGTCCAACATCAACATTTGCCACTTTCTAAAACTCCCTAACTGTGCTGCCCCCCCCATGGCCGGGGTCACCACCTAGCGCACGACACCGTGCGAGTGCCGTTGCCCTGGACAGGTGGGTAGGCCGACTCTTGGGCGCGGGCACCGGCACAGGGTCCCTCATAGTGCAATCAAGTGTCTCTGACGGTGGTGGTGCACACCTGCCGTCAGACACACCGCTGTACTATGAGGGGCCCAGTGCCAGTACCGACGTCCACGAGTGGGGCCCCCCTTGCTTGGGCAGGGCCCCAGCATTTGCAATCTTTACCTCTCCCTGCTCCTCCGCTGTGTAGTCTGGGCCGTTAAATCCATACTGTGCCTGACACCGTTTGAGCCTGCCTCTTGATGTATAGACATATATTTTGAATGTGTACGCTATCCATACATGTTATCTGGGGATACGGTACCCTTTCTAACCTATGTGCAATCCATACTGGGCCTAACACCGTCTGAGCCTGCCTCCTGATGTATAGACATATATTTTGAATGTGTACGCTATCCATACATGTTATCTGGGGATACGGTACCCTTTCTAACCTTTGTGCAATCATATGCAATCCATACTGGGCCTAACACCGTCTGAGCCTGCCTCCTGATGTATAGACATATATTTTGAATGTGTACGCTATCCATACATGTTATCCGGGGATACGGTACCCTTTCTCACCTTTGTGCAATCACATGTAATCCATACTGGGCGAGAGAACGGCTGGCGAGCTGTTAAGCAAGCTACAGCACCTGTGGTTTGCACACGTAAGTTTTTCATTTTTTCAGGAATGACGGTTAGGCCTAATTCCGGAACTGCGGTTGACCTGCACTTACTGGGAAATTATTGTTCGCGGGTAATAATTGTAATCAGTGATCCCCATCACTAATGTTGTTCAGCGGGTTATCTGCACTTGTAAGCGACAAACGCTGGCCTTTTCAGTGTAGCGCACATGCAGCCACGGACATGTAAGAGCATGACACACCAGTTATTGGCCAATCTCATGTGCCAGAGCCTCACGTGTCCCTCTAGTAAGCCGGACTCGGACCGCGGGGCATGACGGAGTCTCGTTCGTTAACGGAATTAATCTTGCAATGTGTGCATCTGTTCTGTAGCTGGCATGTTTGAGGTTTCCCAGGTGGAGTAGAATTTAACCGTAGGCTCCACTCCTGGTGGTGCCCTTCTGGACATTCCTTTAAGGTTCAGCTTTGCAACCATACTGCCCACGTAAAACAAACACTTTGCCTTCATGAACGCTGTTTGGAGGGTCATGACTCGTGGGAATAACGCCGCCCAATCAGTTAACCTGCTAGAGAGATCGTTCGTTGCTCCCAAGCATGACATCACACTCCCTAGGAGGAAGGTAATGCCGCTGTGGTGACCGTACTCCTGGGGGCAACACAAGTGCACTGATGCCCAGCCACTGCTCGATGAATCTGCTGGTACATTGACCCAGACCACTACATTCCCCTCGCATGCTACACGGCCTGAATCTGACCCTGATGAAACTCGGGTTACCCTTCCCATATACAGTTCCATCTTACACGGTGACAAAGAGGAAGCTGCAGATGAAAGTGCAGGTTCGGCCCACCCGCCATCAGACACACCACCGTACTATCAGGGGCCCTGTGCCAGTGCCGTCGCCAACGAGTGGGCCCCCCCCGCTTGCTCAGGATCACAGCACTTGCAAAGTTGAAATACTGTGCAGTGAGATGGAAGATGGGGACGACGAGGAGTCCAGACAAGTACAGGGATTCCCTAGTGAGGAGACTTATTTGATTGTTTTCAATGTTGGGACAGCAATTTTTGGGGAGCACTATACTCTGGAGAATGATAGATGGGGCCCACCATACACTGGAACATTCCAAAGGTGGACATCAGACACTGGAGCAGCATTTACAGGGCCCATTATACACTAGAGCATTAGAAATGGGGCCCATTATGTTTGGGGCATTATTTGGGCCCATAAGACAGTGGAGCTTCATCCATGTGGACCAACATATACTGTAGCATTATGTGGAGCTCATCGTATACGGTTTCAAACATTATATGGGACCAATGATTCTGTATGGAGAAATAGATGGGCCTCATCATGAGATGTAAAAAGTGAGGTATTTTTCATTGTACTATACCGCTATTTCTCTGCCGTATCGGAGCATGATGAGTTGTGGTATGTGTTAAAGGGGCGCTCTTTCGCCCAGGGCACATGAAAACCTGGAGCCAGCCCTCCCCCCCACAACTGTAGCCAAATAACCCCCATTTTTCAGTGCGTAACTTGTATTATGAAGTTAATTAAGGTTGACAAGCTTAAGTAAGAAGAATTGATGCTTTTGGCATTCAAATGGGCACTGTAGGTGTGTTTCCTGTCCTCCTCTCACTGCCCACTTTTATTCCCCATTGACTTACATTGGGTTTCGTGTTTCGGGACGACCCCGACTTTTAACTATAATCGGACGATCTTGCTCGACCCGACTTTTGGAAAAGTCGGGTTTCACGAAACGAAACGCGACCCTAAAAAACCAAAAATCGCTCAACTCTACTGAACAGTCTTTGCCCCTACATAATGTTTCTTATTTTTTATTAGTTAAATACCTTTTTTAATAAATTTAGTTTTAGTAAAGAGTAAAAATGTATTTATATTCTTTTTTTCTTCAGCTGTAAACATTTTATTTCTGAGTGTATTAAGGATCTGTTAGTCATCACAGCTTTGTGCATGATCAGTGCATCTAGTTCTCCGTGTTGATTGTACAAAACAGATGGTGAGGTCAGATCTGAACCATTTGTTGGAAGGTCTGCATCCTGCTTCAGAGTCCACACAATACTCAAATTAAACAAACTGTGTTTTAATATTCTATGAACACCTGTCTCGTGACCCATCTATGTGGATTCCAGTATATTATATTAAAGCTGTATCATCACAAAAGCTGTGATTGCAAACATATAAGATTTAATAGGATAATTTCCATTTAAGCTTTCTAGTACCCTTCAGTAATGACTTGGGGTTATAAAAACATAGTTAATAATGTAAATTGAATAATATGACATTATTCCATGCCTTTCTGCATTTCTTCCATTTATATGAGGGGACCTGCTGATCAATAGTGATGAGCGAGCATTCTCGCCAGTGCTTGATACTCAATCGAGCATTGGGGTGCTCAGGCACGCTCCTTACTCGATGAGTATCGCGGGTGCTCGACTTTCTGCCATGCATGTTTGGTGCCTGTTAGGAAGTCAATAAACATTTAGGGATTGCCTTACATACTGTGGTTGCCTGCATTGTGTCATGGGGTGCTATATTAGACTGGGAGATGCGACATGAGGCACACTGTTCTCAGGAAGCAGTTCAGGGAGAGTTGTTGTAGAAGGAAGAGCATATTTTACAGCAGGAATAAAGTCAGAGTTTAATAAAGCAATTGCAGTATTTGTATATTGCTGCTGCACCGTTAAAAGACAAGTCCTTTTCAGGGGTCAATATTTTCCTTTTTCTAGTAAAACTGCTACTACCTGCATTCAGTGGAGGGATAGTTTTGGATTACGGGTATAAACACCATGTTTAATATTGCTATTACTGTACTTGTGTACCGCTGCTGCACTATTAAATGAAAAGTCCTTTTTAGGGCTACATATTTTCTTTTCCACATTAATACCTAAAAGTTTGCAGGCATATAAATACCTAATTTAAAATGAGCAAATTGTGCTGTAATTGACGGGTTAGTGAACATGCTGCTGATGGTGCATGCAGAAGCTGAGGCCGTGGGCCAGGTGAAACTGTGCCATCTGTGGGAGCTCAACAAACATGCTCATCCACGAGACCTAGCTTCCTGTCCCACTTTGCATGGTGGCGCAAGATACCACTCTTGAAGCCAGAACACTACGAATCGGTGGTCAGCTGGATGGCAGATGATGCTTCAAGTATGGTTCCCAGAACCATCCTGTCTTCCATATGGTCCAGTCTCACAAGCCAGGAGTCTGGACCACATAATTCTCACCCTGATCCTCCTTCCGCCGACCATAGCAAGTCCCAGGAGAAAAATAATATTGGACACTCCGAGGAGCTCTTTACTTTTGCATTTCTTGATTCGAGCCTCTTGTCCTGCACATTTTGAGAGGGACATGAAGAGTTTGTGTGTAGTGATGCACAAATATTTGCGCAGTCACAGTCAGAAGAAAACATCAGTGGGGAATGGCTATTAATATCTCGAGTTATATGATAATGAGAAACAGTTGCTAACACGTGATGTTAAGTCAATAAGTTAGGAGGACCAAAGTGCAGAGGTGGAAAATTAGGTGGTGAATGATGAAGCCACTCACCCAGCCTGGGAAGATGCCATGCAGAGCAAGGCCAGCAGTGCAAAGGGAGAGGTATCTGCAACAGGCAGGAAGGAGCAGTGGGGTAGCCAGTAGTGTTGAGCATTCCGATACCGCAAGTATCGGAATTCCGATACCGACATCCGATATTTTTTCAATAATCGATGTCGGTATCGGAATCGGAAGTTCAAAGTTGATTGACAGCCTGACGTCATCATGATGCGCGGTGTGTGCGCATCATGATGCGCCGTCATTTCGGGCCTTCCGGGGGTCTCTGCCGGCCTGCCGGTGGTCTCTGCCGGTGGGCTGTGCCGGCCTGCCAGTGGGCTGTGCCGACCTGCCGGTGGTCTGTGCAGGCTCCGGGGGGCTGTGCAGGCATCGTCCGATGGGACTACAAGTCCCATCGGGCGATGCCTGCTACCATGACAGTGATTGACACATTAGCCAATGATGGGACAGTAGTAGTCCTATCATCCGGCTAATGTGTTGAATGTAAAAAAAAAAAAAAAATTACATGCTACATACATACAACATGCATACTACATATATACTACATGTAACATACATACTACATATATACTACATGCAACATGCATACTACATGCATGCTACATACATGCTACATTCATACTACATATATACTACATGCATGCAACATACATACTACATATATACTACATGCATGCAACATGCATACTGCATATATACTACATGTAACATACATACTACATATATACTACATGCATACTACATACATGCTACATGCATGCTACATACATGCTACATGCATGCTACATACATACTACATGCATGCTACATACATACTACATGCATGCTACATACATACTACATGCATGCTACATACATACTACATGCATGCTACATACATACTACATGCATGCTACATACATACTACATGCTACATACATACTACATATATACTACATGCATGCTACATACAATGCATTCATACAATACATACATAGATATACAGTACATATAACATAGAGTAACATACTTACCAATACTTGTCACATTGTTCCCCGAAGCCATTGTCGTGTACGGAATAAATATTAACATAACAAACCACAAAAATACTCACCCATGATCCGAAGCAGTCCACGAGTGTGTCCCACGACGATCTTGGGTAGAGAACTGCAGCATCAGCTGATGCTGCCGCTCTCTACGGGCTGCAGGAATCCAATGACGGAAGGTAGGTATCCTTCCGCACTGTATTCCTCCGCCACTTAAAAAAAAAAAGTCCCTAGTCTCACTTTATGCCATTGCTGCCATGGGTTAGGTGTTTGTCAGTCTAATGCTTTTTTTAAAGAAAGTGCAGACCTTAAACTGTCACTGCATGTAAAAATTATAGCTCTCAAAATACGGCGATGCAAAAACTTCTTACAAAAAAAGTCTTTTAGTGTGTGACAGAAGCTGAACATGAAAAAAGGACATAAATCTGGTATCGCTGTGATCGCACCGACCCGAAGAATAAAGTTGCCTAATCACTAATACTGTACGAGGAACGGTGTAAAAAATAAAACCAATTCTTCACCTTTTGTGGATTTGTTCATCCTGCCTCCCAAAGATCACAGTAAGATGATCACAGTGGTTTACCCCCACATATGGGGTATCAGCATACCCAAGACAAATTGCAAAACAACTTTTGGGTCCTATTTCTCCTGTTACCCTTGTGAAAATAAAAATTGGGGGTGAAAAGATCATTTTTGTGGCAAAAAATATGATTTTTTAATTTTACGGCTCTGTTATAAACTTCTGTGAAGCCTTTGGGGGTTCAAAGTGCTCACCACACATTTAGATAAGTTCATTGGGGGGGTCTAGTTTCCAAAATTGGGTCACTTATGGGGGTTTCCACTCTTTAGGTACATCAGGGGCTCTACAAACGCGACATGGCGTCCGATCTCAATTCCAGCCAATTTTACGTTGAAAAAGTCAAACGGCACTCCTTCCCTTCTAAACTCTGCCATGCACCCAAACAGTGGTTTGCCCACACATATGGGGTATCAGTGTACTCAGGACAATTTGGAGAATTACTTTTGGGGTCCTGTTACCCTTGGGAAAATAAAAATTTGGGATGAAAAGAATTTTTGTGGAAAAAATGTGATTTTTTTTTTTTTTTTTTAATTTTATGGCTCTGTTATAAGCTTCTGTAAAGCCCTTGGGGATTCAGAGTTCTCACCACACATCTAAATAAGTTCCTTGGGAAGTCTTGTTTCCATAATGGGGTCCACTCTTTAGGCACATCAGGGGTTCTCCAAACTTGACATGGCGTCCGCTCTCAATTCCAGCCAATTTGACATTCAAAACCTTAAATGATGATCCTTCTCTTCTGAGCATTGCTGTGCACCTAAAGATTGGTCTTCCTCCACACATGGGGTATCAGTGTACTCAGAAGAAATTGTTTAACAAATATTGTGGTTCATTTTCTCCTGATACCCTTGACAAAATAAAAAAAATTGTCCATTTAAAATTTTGGGGAAAAAAAGTTAAATGTTCATTTTTTCCTTCCACATTGCTTCAATTCTTGTGAAGTACCCGAAGGGTTAATAAACTACTTTGAATGTGGTTTTAACCACCTTGAGGGGTGCAGTTTTTAGAATGGTGTCACTTTTGGGTATTTTCTGTTATTTTGACTCACTTCAAATGTGATGTTGTCCCTAAAAAAAGGTTTTGTAAATTTTGTTGGAAAAATGAGAAATCGCTGGTCAACTTTTAACCATTATAATGTCCTAACAAAAAAAATTGTTTCCAAAATTGTGCTGATGTAAAGTTGACTTGTGGGAAATGCTATTAATTATCTATTTTGTGTGACATCACTCTCTGATTTAAGGTTCAAAAATTAAAAGTTCGGAAATTGGAAAATTTTCAAACTTTTTGACAAATTTCCATTATTTTCATAAATAAATGCAAGTTACATTGAATAAATTTTACCACTAACATGAAGTACAATATGTCATGAAAAACTAGTCTCAGAATCAGCAGGATTCATTGAAACGTTCCAGAGTTATAACCACATAAAGTGACAGTGGGCCGATTTCAAAATTAAGGCCTGGTCATTAACCTAAAACCCTTATGGGGTTAAAAACATTGAAACCAAAACACAAACACAAATGCCCATAATAGGACTGAAAGCATTGTCAGAGCTCCTCCCGTTATTGAAATGATGTAAACTCCAATCACTGCATGCCCCTCAATACACATTAAGTGAATAATGCTTAGAATATCGAAGTAGGGCAAAGTGGTAACCTCACAGGTAGAATTATACTACAATATGGGTTGCTAACCCACTGATAATTTTTTTCTGTGGCAGTCACCCACCCACAGGCCCAAACACTAAACAGGCACATTAGCAGACTGCTTGTCCTGGAATTGTTGCCATTTAGGCTTGTGGACACTGAAGCCTTTCTCATGGCGGCTGTCTCTCGGTAGTCTGTTTTATTTCATGAAACCATACAATACTGTTGATGAGCTGATCGGGCAGAATTTTCATAGGAACATTGTTTCGCAGCAAAGTTATTCTCAGCAAATTAAGCATAATAATCCCAATATGTGAAAAATAATAAAAAAAACTTTTACCCACCTTATCAGTCAATTTTCTAGATGCTTTGCTCTTTACCATCCCTGCCCGGTCCCCTCTGCATCTTCTTATCACCACAGTCAGCTCTGAAATCCTAAACTTTTTCACATTATGCTGGGACTTCCAACTTTCTCGAGGTTGTGACTATACAGTGCCTACAAGTAGTATTCAACCCCCTGCAGATTTAGCAGGTTTGATAAGATGCAAATAAGTTAGAGCCTTCAAACTTCACACAAGAGCAGGATTTATTAACAGATGCATAAATCTTACAAACCAAAAAGTTATGTTGCTCAGTTAAATTTTAATAAATTTTAAACATAAAAGTGTGGGTCAACAGCATTTTTGGTGCCAAAGATATTTCATTGAATTTAGGGTAACTTTGGGGTGCTGATTCTGAATATGTCATCAGTTTTGCCAGATTGGCTCAAGTTTTTGAGATTTTTCATAAAATGTGTAAAAAAAAAGACGTAATTTGCTACACGCGCATTAATTTTATTGATATTGTCATGAATACAATAAATTTAACAAAGTAAATGTTGATTTTAGTTTATTTTAACTAGTTTTAGAAAGTAATCTTCAAAAATGAACAAGACATGAAAGATAGGAGACATTTAATCGCTGGAAAAGCGCTTTTTATATGATTTTCTTCTATGTGAGCTATTGGGGCAGTCACGCTGTAGGTTCCAGCAGTAATCAGCCATCATATGTCTGTCCCATCTGCCTTGGTACCTTTCCTCCATCACCATAATATCCTGATGAAATCTCTCCCCTTGTTCTTCGCTAAAATCTCCAAGGTTTTCTGGAAATCTGTCCAAGTGACTGTGAAGATAATGCAATTTAATGCTCATGTGTACACCCAGATTTCTAAATCTCAATAGCATGTTTTGTACCAGTTCTTCATAATTGTCTGCCTTTTGATTTCCCAAGAAGTTCTTCACTACCAACACAAAACTACACCATGCAGCAGCTTCAATGTCATTCATTTCCTTAGGAAAATTTGAATCTTTAATGAGTTTCCGAATTTGAGGACCATCAAAGATTCCTGCCTTCAGTTTTTCGCTACTAAGACCAGGGAAAGATCTGCAGATGTACATGAAGCAATTACCATCTTTGTCTAATGCCTTGACGAACTGCTTCATTAATCCTAACTTTATGTGAAGTGGTGGTAGAATGATTTTTTCCCTGTCCACCAAAGGTTCGTTCACTATGTTTGATGCTCCTACTGTCAAGGTGTCCCTTGGAGGCCAATTCAGTTTCTCCCAGTGCTGATGTTTTGCTCTACTATCCCACATGCAGATGAAGCAAGGATACTTTGTGTATCCACTTTGCTGTCCAAGTAAAAAGTTGACCATTTTTAAATCAACACATATCAGCCACGAATGTTCATGGTAGCACAGTTTCTCCAAGACCATTTTGACATTTTGGTATTGTTCTGCAAGTTTAGTTGAGTGAGCTACTGGAAGAGATGCACACTGATTGCCATTGTTCAACAAAACACATTTCAAACTCCTTTTAGAACTATCTATGAAAAGCCTCCAGTCTACAGGACGATATACTTGTAAACCCATTTGCAGCATCAGGCCAGGAATATCCTTACAATATACAAGTAGGTCATCTTCACAGAAAAATGGAAGAAGTGCTTCTTCTCTGGTCCTGTAAGATGTAATTTTAGTTCCAGGCGTCAGACAATTTTTTTCACTTAGCCTTGAAGCTAAAAGTTCGGATGCACTTTTTGAGAGGTTGAGGTCTCTTATTAGATCGTTGAGCTCTCCTTGGGTAAATTGCGTAGGTGTTCTGAAACTTCCTTCATATTCTAGTTCACTTCCAGAACTAATGCTTAGCTCCATACCCTGCATTTCATCATCATCAGGTGGGGGAAGGTCAGGTAACATGGTAAACACAGGTACAGGCACATCTTCACAATGAGGGACAGGCCTTCTTGCAGATTCCATGTTAGGATACTCCCATTTTCGTTTCTTATGCTTATTGAATCCTTGTACTTGCACTGCACAGAAATAACAGTCATCATGATGATTTTTTTGCTCTCTCCACACCATTGGAACACCAAATTTGAAGCTTGTTCTTTGTCCTTTGCTCCATTTTCGTAATAATTCGATACATGCTTTGCACACTATGTGTGGTGCCCAAAACTTGTCTTGGTCCCCAAGCATAACCCCAAAATAGGCAAAATACACTTTTTTAACGAAGTCTGTTATGTTTCTTCTATGTTTTGGCAGTGTATATTCACCACAAATGTAACAGAATGAGTCTGGATCGTTAAGACAACTTCTTCTTGATGAGTTCATGCTTTTCACTGGAAAACAGACAACAACATAAAGTTAGTGCAAAAATCAAGCTATGAACAAACTTTTAGAACACTAATTAACACAAAACTATATTGAGAACTGCTCAGTTCAAGTACTAATCCAAAGAAATTAATGAGATGATGCGTCGCATTTACCAACAAGTGCTATAAATAAGATACCAAAAATCTCAAAAACTTGAGCCAATCTGGCAAAACTGATAGCATATTCAGAATCAGCACCCCAAAAATACCCCAAATTCATTAAAATATTTTGGACACCAGAAAAAAAAATTTTTTTTGTTGACCTGTGATAAGACCTGATCAGGCCGGCACAGGTCTCTGGAGTTATCTTGGCCCACTCCTCCATGCAGATCTTCTCCAAGTTATCTAGGTTCTTTGGGTGTCTCATGTGGACTTTAATCTTGAGCTCCTTCCACAAGTTTTCAATTGGGTTAAGGTCAGGAGACTGACTAGGCCACTCCAACACCTTGATTTTTTGCCTCTTGAACCAGGCCTTGGTTTTCTTGGCTGTGTGCTTTGGGTCGTTGTCTTGTTGGAAGATGAAATGACGGCCCATCTTAAGATCCTTGATGGAGGAGCGGAGGTTCTTGGCCAAAATCTCCAGGTAGGCCATGCTATCCATCTTCCCATGGATGCGGACCAGATGGCAAGGCCCCTTGGCTGAGAAACAGCCCCACAGCATGATGCTGCCACCACCATGCTTGACTGTAGGGATGGTATTCTTGGGGTCGTATGCAGTGCCATCCAGTCTCCAAACGTCACGTGTGTGGTTGGCACCAAAGATCTCGATCTTGGTCTCATCAGACCAGAGAACCTTGAACCAGTCTGTCTCAGAGTCCTCCAAGTGATCATGAGCAAACTGTAGACGAGCCTTGACATGACGCTTTGAAAGTAAAGGTACCTTACGGGCTCATCTGGAACGGAGACCATTGCGGTGGAGTACGTTACTTATGGTATTGACTGAAACCAATGTCCCCACTGCCATGAGATCTTCCCGGAGCTCCTTCCTTGTTGTCCTTGGGTTAGCCTTGACTTTTCGGACAAGCCTGGCCTCGGCACGGGAGGAAACTTTCAAAGGCTGTCCAGGCCGTGGAAGGCTAACAGTAGTTCCATAAGCCTTCCACTTCCGGATGATGCTCCCAACAGTGGAGACAGGTAGGCCCAACTCCTTGGAAAGGGTTTTGTACCCCTTGCCAGCCTTGTGACCCTCCACGATCTTGTCTCTGATGGCCTTGGAATGCTCCTTTGTCTTTCCCATGTTGACCATGTATGAGTGCTGTTCACAAGTTTGGGGAGGGTCTTAAATAGTCAGAAAAGGCTGGAAAAAGAGATAATTAATCCAAACATGTGAAGCTCATTGTTCTTTGTGCCTGAAATACTTATTAATACTTTAGGGGAACCAAACAGAATTCTGGTGGTTTGAGGGGTTGAATAATAAATGACCCTCTGAATAAACTTTTCACAATTTAAAAAAAAATTAAACAAAGAAATAACATTCTTTTTTGCTGCAGTGCATTTCACACTTCCAGGCTGATCTACAGTCCAAATGTCACAATGCCAAGTTAATTCCGAATGTGTAAACCTGCTAAATCTGCAGGGGGTTGAATACTACTTGTAGGCACTGTATATGCGCATTCACAAAATCATCAAAGGCCAGAAGAGGCCTGGGATTTCACCTTTGGGGACAACAGTAAGATGTGTAAAAGGACTGGATTTGGATGATTTGTAGTGCAGAGTCCGGATAGGTGAACAGTAAGGGGGTAAAGTACTGTATGTTTCAGATTTTTTTACCTTTTGATGGCCCTTTTACGGTTTAGGAAAATGTTGGCCAGCATTTTGCTGAATCCAAGCAGAAGAAAATTACAAAAAATCTGCATTTTGGTGGAATGCAGACTTTTGCAAAATTTGAGTAGAATTCAATTCCACTCGAATACATTTTCTCATCTCTACTATTGATGTAATTTTTTTTTTCACTTCAGTACAGTACTTCATCTTGTTTAATAATGTGTAGTTTTTCATGTTTGTCAGGGTTCATATGTGTTAACGTTTAGGAACTTAAACTATACATGTTATTTGAAATATAATCTAGATTATAAAGATTGTTTCATTGTGCTTATTTTTTTTTCTTTGTAATTAGATTTTAGTTCTATAAATCTGATTATACAATGAGGATTTCGCACAGTGGAACAAATCTGTGTCTCTTCTGCTATAGTCCAGAAAGTGTGTTCACACTTCATGTCACAATACATGGCAGCCTGTCTCTTTTTTCAAGTAGGTGGGGATCTGCATTGAGAACATGGATTGCATTGTTCAGGCTTTTTAATCTTACAGATGTCATCAATTAAAAGGTCATCCTTTTGATTGTGTGGGTTGGTCTGCTTTCTATTTGAATAGCTGCTTCTTCCCTACCCATACTTCTCTGAATGGAATAAGGGATAATGTAGTAAGTTTTAAAGGCAAAGGATACATTCATTACATTTTCAACTTTTTTTTCATTGATTCTTTGATTTTTTTTCCTGTTTCTATCTGACAATAAATGACTTTATTTACAAATTTCTCAAAATATAATTTAATTTCAATTAATAATTAAATTACCATTGTTCTGAGACAATCAATGTATTAAAGTGTATCTGTCAGGTCTCGCATGGCAGCCTATCTGATAGAAGGAAAGATGCACGAAAATATATATTTCTATATACCATTATTTTAACTACTATTTTTATATAAGCTATACAAATACTGCCTGGACTCAGTGGAAGCGTAACCCCTTCATGACCTTGCGGTTTTGCGCTTTTCATTTTTTCCTGTAGAATACTTTGGTACAAAGAGGAGCTCATGGTCAACTCAAACCCTTCACTCCATGACCGTTTTCCATTTTTTTCTAACACTTTTTTATTTTAGCATCACCATAGCCATATGCGATCTTATTTTTTTCTTGGGACGAGTTGCGCTTCTGAATGACACTCTCCATTTTCTCATGTGATGCACTGGAAAGCAGGATAAAAATTCCAAGTGCATTGAAATTGCAAAAAAAAGTGCAATTCCACAATTGTTTTTTTAATTGATCATATTCACTATATGATAAAGCTGACCATGCAATATGATTTTCAAGTATGCAGATACCAAACATTAATAAACTTACCACCCCATACCCATTTCCTAGAATGTAGGATGGGTAACACTAAACATGATTGATAAACATACTGATCCCATAGTTACTAAACCATAGACAAGATCAAATAGTGTTTCACACAAAAATACTATAAAATAGATTTTTATTGAAAAATATCATTAAAATTCATACAGGAAAAATTTATACATTGGTACCTCAAACCAGACAACATGAAGCAATCAGATTGAGGGGAACAACCACAATTCACAAGGATCAGGACTTCGCGCTTAATGCACATATTACTAAAAAATAATTTTTATATTCAAAAATATTGCACAAACTATGCTAAATAGACTAATAGAGCTCAAAATATAAAGTCCATGACTCAAAATGCTAAAATAGTTAGTAACAGTGCAAATGCAAAATTCACAGTATATTAGTAACCTCCACATGTCCAGAGCCGACTATCTGAAACATGTCATGCGTCTCTAGCCTTGAAAGAGAGCCCATGCAGCGTTCAATCCAGCTGCATAGTCACAGAAGAGCGAAAAACCCAGTTCAATTGTTCCTACCCGAGATGGTGGTCCCCAGAGAATGTAATGTCCAGTGACAAGCTGATCCTCCAGACCCCGACCTGCGTTTCGCATGGCAAGTGCTTCTACCAAACATGTAAAATTTTATTTTTTACTAAAGTGGTAAAAAAAAATATATGGAAATTTGCATAACTTTTTTTTTTTTGCATTTGTCGTCATTTTCCCAGACTCAGTGTTTTCATTTTTTGGATTATCGGGCGGTGTGTGCTGTATTTTTTTTTTTTTTACCCTGTGCTAATGTTTTTACTGATGCTATTTTGGGGTAGATACAATGTTTTGATTGCCTCGTTTAATTTTATTGCAAACTTGCGGTGACCAAAAAAATAATTCTGGCATTTTAAATTTTCTTTTCATTGCGACATTTACCGATTTGGATTAATTTATTTTACATTTTGATAGATCAGACATTTTTAAATGCAGTGATACCAAATAATTTTTTCATTGTTTTATTTTCAATAGGGCAAAATGAAGGTGATATGAACTTTTGTGGGTTTTTTTCATATGTTTTAATATTTTTTTAAACTTTTTACTGTTTTTAATAGTCCCCTTAGGGGACTTGAAGCTGTGATCATCTGGTCACTTGTGCTATACATAGCAGTGCATCATGACAACCTATCGGCACTCTACGATCACATCACAGACATGCCAATGGGAGCAAGGAATGATGTGCTCCCTGACAGCGCATGTTAAATCCCACTCTCAGAGATTGACAGTGAGAATTAACAGGTTAACAACCGCTGTTAAATGCACATGATGAGTGATTAAATTGGCTGTCAGGTGTGGGGAAGGATGCAGACTCAGCATGTGAGCCCGCATCAAAGGCATGGACACGACATATGTAAATATGCATCATATGTAATGAAGGGGTTAAAATATTTGTGTACACCTTTCTAATGTATATTTCTGATATAAAATATATTGGATCTTTAGAATCTTTATATTATAAGGACAAAATATTTTTGCTTGTGAATAGCAAAGCCATTATATCAAACTTCTGTATTTTTCTTGTAATTGATCAATTGGATCAGATTTTCATCAATGAGTTTCTCGCATGGTAATAAAAGTTAAAAACTTATCCTAACATTAAAAATGGACATAAAAAGGATGGTATCAGATTTTCAAGGACCTATAGACTTCTATGGATGATTTTCATCCATGGTCAAAAAGGAGACCAGATTTTTTGTTATGGACTAACGGTATGCAAACTCGAAGGCATGTGAACAACACCACAGACCATATTGTGTACATGTTCTATTTGTGAAAAGTACAGATAGAACACGTACATGAATCAGATGTCGGAATAAAGCCTTTCTTTTCATACCAGGTGGTGTCTACAGGTGTAGCAGTCATTCGCTCTGCACACTGGGTGCTGCTTTCTAGACTAATGTGTTAGTTACCATAAAACAACCAGGGTTGTCAAATTGATTTATTTTTTTCTTTCTGGACAATTTTAACAAAAATCTTGGACAACTAACTTTTTTAAGGATTTGGAAATAAATATTTTTTTAGGATTATAATGGTCTATAGCCTAGAATACTAATATGAAGATAGAAGCAGCATTTACAGGATCTGTACAATGATCTTAATTACGATCACAATAATCTGTGCAAACTCTTCCAGCATCAATTTTTTTTTCCAGATAATAGAATAGCGTTCCCTAATTTTATGAACTGCCGAAAAATTTCTAGATAACTGACATTCTCAGTCTTGTGTTGTGTTAAATGGTAAGATAAGTTTGTTGCATTATGATAGTTTGCTACATTACAGTAACATTTTGTCTAGTTAACGTTTGCTACATCTCTACAGTTTAGACCCCCGCACACATTAGACTTAAGTCGGCTAAACCCGCGGTTATCAACGGGTTAAGCAAATGGTCTAATGTGCTGGGCCAAATGATAGTCAGGAAGGATATTGATCATGCATGTACGATTTTGGACTGCTGATCACATTGTTCTCCATGAGATTATTCACAGGCTTCTATGTATAGGAGAGTTGCCTGAGATGGCTTTCGGATGTTTGATTCAGCCAACAGGCAGCTAATGTTTATGGCCACTCTTACTCCTAAGGTGTACATGGAATAGAGAGCCTTATAGATAATGTAGTTGTCTATTTCAGGATACGTTTACTGTATAGAATATACATTTTGGATATATTGTTGTATTCTTTTTTATTTTTTTTATTTGGTGCCTATTTCTGCAGCATTCAGGGGCATATGTGTAGCCTGTCTGGAGATTTCTTCAGCGTATACAGTGGGGGGGAAAAAGTATTTAGTCAACCACCAATTGTGCAAGTTCTCCCACTTAAAAAGATGAGGGAGGCTTGTTATTGACATCATATGTAGACCACAACTATGAGAGTCAAAATGAGAAAACAAATCCAGAAAATCGCCTTGTCTGATTTGGTAAGATTTATTTTGCAAACTATGGTGGGAAATAAGTAATTTGGTCATTAACAAAAGTTCATCTCAATATTTTGCTATATATCCTTTGTTGGCAATGACAGAGATCAAACGTTTTCTGTAAGTCTTCACAAGGATGGCACACACTATTGGTGGTCCCAGCTCTATGCAGGTCATTCACTAGGTCCCCCTTGTGGTTCTGGGATTTTTGCACACCATTCTTGTGATCATTTTGACCCCACGACGTGAGATATTGTGTGGAGCCCCAGATCGAGGGAGATTATCGGTGGTCTTGTATGTCTTCCATTTTCATATCATTGCTCCCACAGTTGATTTCATCACACCAAGCTGCTTGCATGTTGCAGATTCAGTATTCACAGACTGGTGCAGTCTTCACCATAGTGGAGTTTGGAGAGTGACTGAGGTCATGGACAGGTTTCTTATATACTGATAACAAGAACAAACAGGTGCCATTACTACAGGTAATGAGTGGAGGACAGAGGAGCCTATTAAAGAAGACGTTACAGGTCTGTGAGAGCCAGAAATCTTGCATTTTTTTTAAGTGACCAAATATTTATTTTCCACCATAATTTCCACCATAATTTGAAAAATAAATCTTGCCAAATCAGACAAGGTGATTTTCTGGATTTGTTTTCTCATTTTCACTCTCATAGTCTACCTATGATGTCTATTACAGGCCTCTCAGCTTTTTAATTGGGATACTTGCACAATTGGTGACTGATTGATTAAATACTATCTTTCCCCACTGTATACTGAACATGAAGGGAAAGCATGACGTCAGCAGAGCCTTACATGCCTGATTGTCTGTGCAATAATTTGTTAATCTTTATGGAAACAATTCTTTGATCACCGGTGTTTACACACCGCTTCTATGTCTGTGCTTCATACAGGTTGTTTAGCAAGAACCCGCCATCTGCTATCCTCTCAAGCTTTGTGTACTGTGCAAATAAGCAGGGCAACTATATAATGCTTTTGGCCTTTCTGTTCACTGGTTTCAGGCAGTCTACGGTTAAATTCCTGCATAACAGATGTTGTCGATTAAAGATTCTTTTTACACACACACACACACACACACACACACACACACACACATACAATGTGATCTCCCGTTTTTTTTGTGCTGACAAAACATTAGATGAAAACATGTCATTATTCAGTAATGACTATATAGTTGAAGGCATTTGTTTTCATGCTACAGTAAGTGATGGTTATATTGTAATATGTACTGGAGTAAGTCTGATTCATAAATTATGAGCATAAAAAGCTTCAGATGAGAAGGGGGAAGGCGCAATGGAAAAAAGTTCTCCGGTTTGCACAATCCTTCTCTTTTCTAAGCATGACCATATTCCAGTGCAAACTGGGACCAGTTGGAATTGAGACTGATAATGCTGTGGTCACACTGCTGTGAAAAATAATTCCTAAAATCACCAATCAATATCAAAGCAAAGAATATGCACCATATGTCCATCTCCCAAATCTTCTCTATTCTAATTAATAAGAGACTCTTTCAGTGTTATTTGGTTGTCTCAGGAATTGTGGCTGCCCGAGTGTGCTCAGTGCAAGGTCCACAACCATGCTGCTCAGGTCCCATCTGCCTTAGGGTATGTGCACATGGTGCGGATTCTGCTGCAGATCCGCAGCGTTTCTGCAGCTACGGGTCCGCAGCAGATTTAGGTGCGTGGTACAGTACAATTGTTTTCAATGGTAAACTGGAAAACGCAGTGTACATGCTGCGGATTTTTCCACGCGGTTTTGCTGCAGTTTACAATCCGCAGCATGTCAATTCTTTAGTGCAGAAACACTGCAGTTTCACACCTCATCCATTATGAGGTGTAAAACCGCAGGCAAAACCGCAGATTAACCACAGGACTAAAGATTTATCTGCGATTTTTACTACAAAATCGGCAGAGCCAAAAAACTCTGTGTGCACATAGCCTTAGCTTCTCCCACAGCATCTGACCCTGGGCCCTCCCGCAGTGTGGGTGAGTCACCTTGCTCAGCTGAGGCAGTTTGACGGTGCTGACAGGTTCCTGATATTATAAGCGAGCGCACATTTTTTCTAGGATGGGGAAAGTTGTGTGTATTTTCTGAGCAAATCAGCAGCGTGGTGAGAGGGGACGCTGAAGGTAGTAGGAAGCAAAAGGACCTATGATCATGTGACCACAGGAGGAGGGGCTTAGCGTCCTGCTGCTGGAGATGAGTGCAGGATGCTAGAGGGACCCTGGAGTGGAGTAGAGGGCAATTCAGGTTGGACAAATGGGAGTCATGCACGGAGAGGGCGGTGCGGTACAGGAGGCACGGGGACAAAACCAGATCAAAACCAGACAAGCATAAAGTAGCACAGGCACAAAGCACAGGCACAACAGGGTCACACACACACACTATGCCAAGGGTCAAAGTATAAGCGACAAGGAATGACCCCAAAGTGAGGCTATAAGAAGCCTCCCAGAATCCCAGAGTGAGGCCGTCCAGATTAACCTCTGAACTACCTAATCCCACAAACTAAGCAGATCATGACAACCTCACAGCTCACAGTGCATGGCAGACCAAATGAGAATCATGAGGTCAAAGGAACTGGCCAAGGAGCTCAGAGACAGAATTGTGGCAAGGCACACATCTGACCAAGGTTAGAAAAGAATGTCTGCAGTACTGAAGGTTTCTAATAGCACAGTGACCTCTATAATCCTTAAATGGAAGAAGTTTTTGTCCACCAGAAGTCTTACTAGACCTGGCCGTCCAGCCAAACTGAGCAATCATGGGAGAAGAGCCTTGGTGAGAGAGGTAAAGAAGAACCCTAAGATCACTGTGACTGAGCTCCACAGATGCAGTAGGGAGATGGGCAAAAGTGCCACAAAGTGAACTATCACTGCAGCCCTCCACCAGTCGTGCCTTTATGGCAGAATGGCCTGACGGAAGCCTCTCCTCAGTGCCAGACATGAAATCCTGCATAGAGTTTGCTGAAAAACACATGAAGGACTCCCAGACTATGAGAAATAAGATTCTCTGGTCTGATGAGACAAAGATAGAACTTTTTGGTGATTAATTCTAAGCGGTATGTGTGGAGAAAACCAGACACTGCTCATCACCTGTCCAATACAATCCCAACAGTGAAACATGGTGGTGACAGCATCATGCTATGGGGGTGTTTTTCAGCTGCAGTGACAGGACGACTGGTTGCAATTGAAGGAAACATGAATGGGGCAAAGTGCAGAGATGTCCTGGATGAAAACCTCTTCCAGAGTGCTCTGAACCTCAGACTTGGCAGAAGGTTCACCTTCCAACAAGACAATGACCCTAAGAGCACAGCTAAAATAACAAAGGAGTGGCTTCGGAACAACTCTGTGACCATTCTGACTGGCCCAGCCAGAACCCTGACCTAAACCCTATTGAGCATCTCTGGAGAGACCTGAAAATGGCTGTCCACCAACGTTCACCATCCAACCTGATGTCACTGACATGTATATATCTATGTATTCTATGTGTATATATCTATTCTATCTATTCTACTCTAACCTGTCATGCTGTGATTTTACTGAATGCAGCACATGAAATGACGGCTTTTATTCTATCTTTTACCGAATGTTACCGACTTTTTCCGATTTGAAAAAATCGAGTTACCGATCACGAATCCAAATGTACCATATTCGTGCCGAGTTTATGTTTAGCGATAATTGTCCAAATGTATTTACTCATCTCTACTTGGGACCCTTACCTCTTTCTGTTTGTGATCATCGCCAGGTACTTTATAATACAGAATACCTGTCTGGTGACCCTCATTCTTCTAACAAGTGGCAGTCCCGAATGTACAGTAGAGCCCCAACCTATCAGACATTTGTTGATTATGCCATAAATCTCTAAAAATTTTAAAACCAAAGGCACCAGAATTCCTGTCTGTTATCCTTTTAATGTAAAATCACGCTATTTTTCATAGTCTCAAGTCTACAATGATATATGGCATACCAGCAATGATCTGTTTAATTTTGGTACCAGTAAATGTAAAAGCTATTATCACAGAAATAATTTGCCCTGTATCCATTTCAGTGTCCTCCCACACAATTTAAGCTTGGAACACTGCAAGTTAAACAAATCATGAGCACAAGCACATAACCCAACTCTGGAAAGCAGAAAAGACATGCCACATATTAAATAAATCATTCTGCTAAATTTAGACTTGCAGCTGTCAGAAACCCAACAGCATATATGAAAGTGCCCAAGTTTTCCTAACTAACGTTTGTGTTCTATACATTTCATATCATCGGCAAAGAAGAATTCTGTTAAGATGACATGTTAGTCCTGCTTTTTATCTTGCGTTGGTACTGAAAGGGTTATGTAAATGTTGGCTCACTGGTGTCCTAGCAACTCCATGCTGTGATGCTGATAGAAATATAGCCACCATATCCCCATGCTCTTACACCCATTGAGAAGTATCAGGCCTGCATATGAAGGTGAAAAAAGCAAACAAGATCTTTAAAGATTTTGCGACCTGGGATTTTGTACTAAATTAAAGTTTGGTTTCTTATAGAAAATGTCTAGACTTCTGATTCTCCATGAAAGATGGACCAGGGCAGGTGGCATCCTTACGCCTCTGGTATTTATTTGGCCCCATGCTGTCATGTGAGACCTCTTCATGGCAGGACAATATTTCACCAAAAAATAAGAAGTATTTATGTTGAAAGTGAGGAGCAGAATTTGGGAAGCTGTTATCAGAAAATGACGGTTCTTTTAATCAGGTTTTTGAGTTACTGTGTTTTTTAATGTTTTTTTTTTTTACATGTATGAGGGGTGTTCACACTGGGATGCATTGAGGGTGTGCTGGCCAGCCCGCCTAGTCGAATAGTAGGGGCGTGACTAATAGGCTGTGAACCAGGCACTGTGCAGTACCCTTATGTGAACAGTGCCCTATGCAGGCCTTCATTGTGCAAATGTATACTAAGCTGCCACCACCTTCAGGAAAGGTTAGGTGGAGAGTGGCTGTTAATTTAGTATTTTGCACCTGTGTTGCTAACATCTTGCTATATGGGCTGGCTACACCCTGCAGTGCATTTGTTGCCTTTTTTTCCTGCTGTGTAATTTAAATTTTTGGAGGCTTTAGTCTTCTTTTGTGGCTTTGCTATTATATTTTTTTTTTGTTTTTGTTTTTTTACATGTAACCAAAACAGAAATCTTGAAAATTTCACATTGACTAATAAGACTTTTTTTTAAACATTAACTTACTATTGTTTAAGGAAAAGACACATGTACACAACCACATTGATTGGATTCTGGCCCTATCTTTTGTAGTGAACTGTTCAGTGCGCTTGTTCCAAGGTCACTGTGAAGGAAGAGCAGGGTCAGCTGTGATATCACTTATTGTGACTGGTGGATCCTGGTGGATCCTGAGTTCTTAGGTATATATACAGCTCTGGCAAAAATTAAGAGACCAATGCAAAATTTTCAGTTTGTCTGATTTTTCTCTTTATAGGTATATTTTGAGTAAAATGTAAATTGTGCTTTTATTCTATAAACTACTCACAAAATGTCTTCGAATTTCCAAGCACTAAATTTTGTATTTATTTTCAGAAAATGAGAAATGGTCAAAATAACGAAAAAAAATTCAGTGCTAGCAGACCTCAAATAATGCTAAGAAAACAAGTTCATAATCGTTTATCAACAACAATACTAATGTTTTAACTCAGGAAGAGTTCAGAAATCAATATTTTATGGAATAACCATGATTTTTAATCACAGATTTCATGCGACTTGGCATGCTTTTCACCAGTCAATCATGCTGCTTTTGGGTGACCTTATGCCACTCCTGGTAGAAAAATGTAAGCAGTTCTTCTTTGATGGCTTGTGACTGTCCATCTTCCTCTTAATTACATTGCAGAGGTTTTCAATGAGGTTCAGGTCTGGAGACTGGGCTGGCCATGACAGGGATTTGATGTGGTGGTCCTTCATCCACACATTGATTTGACCTAGCTTTGTGGCTTGGCGCATTGTCCTCCTGGAAAAACTAGTCCTCAGAGTTGGAGAACATTGCCTGAGCAGAAGGAATCAACTGTTTTTTTTTCCAGGATAACCTTGTATATGGCTTCATTCAAATGTCCTTCGCAAAGATTAACCTGCCCAATTCCAGCCTTTCTGTAGCATCCCCAGATCATCACCGATCCTCCACCAAATTTCACACTGGGTGCAAGACACTGTGGCTTGTACGCCTCTCAAGGTCTCCGTCTAACCATTAGACAACCAGGTGTTGGGCAAAGCTGAAAATTAGACTCATCAGAGAAGATGCCTTACTCCAGTCCTCCAATCCTTCTGGTCTTAAGCCTGGCTCTCCTTTGCTTCTCATTGATGAAAGGCTTTTTTCTACCTTTACATGACTTGAGCCCTGCCTCTAGGAGCCTGTTACGAACTGTTCTTGTGCACTTCACCCCAGCTGCCATTTGTCATTCCTTTTGTAGGTCACTTGATGTCATCCTGCAGTTGCTGAGTGACTTTCGAATAAGATGACGGTTATCCCGGTCAGTGGAGAGTCGTTTTCGCTATCTGTCGGTCTGTAGCTTTGTTGTCCCCAATGTCTACTGCTTGACCTTGTTGTAATGGACTGATGTCTTAGAAATTTTAAGGATGGAGACAACATGATGCTCGCTGTATCCCTTTGTTAGTAAAGCTAGAATTGAGCCCTTCTTTTCCTCACTCAAGACTTTTGTTTTCAACTCCTTTGGCATGGTTAAGTTATTTTTTTCATTCCTGTTAATTTTGGGATATTATTAGCACTTGTTTTGCCATCCAGCTTGTCCTATTGCAAGAGGATTGTGAACACCTAAGCAGGGTTTTTTATACTTTGTTAAATAAGATTTGGTTCAGGTGATCACCTAATCAGAAGCACATTAAGTAGAATGTGGTGTACTCTGGTTGAAATTCAACTGACAATGGAATGGAATGGCTGTCTGACATGTAAAGAAGCTGATTTTTATAAAACTGTGCAGTGGTCTCTTAATTTTTGCCAGAGCTGTAGGTGGGTTACCTGTCATTTTAATCTTGCCTAGACTGATAAAGTACCTACTGAAAACTTTTCCTGAAAAAAAACAGGAAATATGAGTCTAAAAAGCCATAGCGCCTTCTGTGTAAATGTCCAGCAGTGCCATCAATTCATAACTTTCAGCAACCAATCAGATCCTGATAGACACATCTAGTATTAGCAGAAGTCTGGTAGAAGTGGTCTTTATGGAAGAATTGCATCCAAAAATCTATGACCTCAATATGGAAAAAAGGCCTAGTGACTCAACTATGCATGAAAACTTGAACTGAAGTGCAAATAATTGAGCAGGGGCTCTGGACTAATGAGTGAAATTTAGAAAAATTTGGTTGTAACAGAAAGCAGTTTGTTTCCTAAATGGCTGGAAAACAGTACAGTAATGAGTGCCTGCAGACAACAGTAAAGCAAAGTGGAGGTTCCTTTAGAAGTTTGAGGTTGCATTCCAAGAAATAAGAGGCTGTTTTCCAAAGAAGAATGGCTTCTTTGGGATATGACTCTTGCTTTTTTTTTGTGCAACTTTTTGACTTCATTAACTTGTTCAGGATTTGCACAATGGGTCTTAGGTATAAAAAAAAAATTAGCAAAGGTTTTCTTATGCCTATAGCAAATAATAAGATGATTGATTTAATGAAATATCCTGAAAAAATCTAAAGATAAAATCTGATTATTATGACAATTGTTAACACTTTGTATGACAATTAGTTATATCTGATCACCAAACATTTTTATTACAGATTAAGGATTCAAGTGGGAAAGTTGACAGGTGTAGTAGACCTGACCTATAATACCTGCTCCGTGTCACTGAAAACCATGCTTTCATTCAAGAAAGCACCGTACTCTGATACCTACACTTAGCAAAAATAACACTGCCACCAGACTTGATCCAAATCATTTCATCTGCTTCATGCTGAGCTTATCTTATGATTCATCAGAGCTACAGTATGTCACTAGTACTGAGTGTCAAGGAAGGTTTAGCTTTCATAGTGCATTGACGCTGTGTACCGTACACTGTGCCTTTGTAATCTAATAGTTTAATGTAGTTATTCATATATACAGAGCAGACACATGAATAACACAAATACAATGTAAAGCTTTAAGGTGGCCATCAGCATATGAGAATTAAGCAAAACCTTCAATTTTAGACTATGCCATAAATGCATGATAGGTTGATAGGTGTGAGTTCACCTACTGGACCCTAAAATGTTTAGCGAATACAATTTCAGAACCTCTGATTGCCAATTCTGTATTGCTGCTTTCACCACTAAATATAATAGCTTAGCTGAATTGCCAACCATCCTTGAATTTAGGGACATTAAGTTTTTCTCTCTTTTTTTTCACAATGTGTACATTCGCTAAATAGTCTATGTGCAGTACAATTAGGACCTATCACGAGAAACTCAACTTCCTGCAGACTGCATCCTACATCTGGAGAGCATTGTCTCTGCTGACGTTTATTGTAATTGTAGCTGTCTTAATTACCTCTCATTCAGCCAAATCTTGCTTTGCCCTAATGAGGAGCAAACACCCCAAAACAAGTGTTTGCAAATAAAGTGTCTGATTTGGCTTTTACTCTAAGTCTTGTGGTAAGGCTCATTAAATGATCCATATTGCATTTTAGGATTGCTACTTCCAGTAGGTAGCATTAGAGTTCAAGACTTCTTCCTTTTGAAAGAGGCAATTTACATATGAGGAATAAAGAACTTCAATCAACTTTGACCCCAAAAGGTGAGGGTTAAACATTTATGGCATATCCTGTGAAATGTTCATTATACTGCTAAAGGTAGGATAGTTTCTCCAGAAACTATTTGAAATTTTTTGGAAAGTCTTTTGAGACTGAACAGATCAATAAACTATTTACAGAGAATACGACAAATTATTTTTAATTTATCTGTATTTATATGAAATGATAACGAGACTGAATTTTCATCAAGTGAAGCTTGAGTAATTGGAAATATGGCAAGTTTTCTTTAAAGCAGTGTATTTTAAGGTCCATGTTATAGAGCTTGCTGTGTTGATTTAACATGCTGCCCTTATTCTCTCTGTGTATATTTTATAACCAGCGATCGGACTGGTACTATATAGACAAGGAAAATAAAAAATACATGAACAATTGGTTGAAGAAAAAGCTCATACAATAATAATAGAATCAGATATGAGGGCACTGTGCTTTCTTTTTCAGTAGGGACAACACACAATAATAAGGTATGTGAATAGGTACTGAAATATCACCGTAGTGATGTAACCTAGGACATATAGCATTATACACATTATGAACTATTAACAAATTATCTAAATTAATAGTTCTGTTATGTGGCATGCTCTCTGACCCGGGACCGGAGGTGATGTGTGCAATATGCATACTCCCCAGAAGACCCCGTCTAGTGGTCGTGGCCTCGCTCCATACACTTCTATAGCCAGCTTTGCATCTGAAGCATCAATGGAGCACAGATGCATTGAAACTGTCCAAATCCAGTGAAAAGAGCCCAATAGAAAAGGGCTTGTAAGCAGTGTGTTCCTTGCCAGGAGACCGACCACCACTGATAGACGATAACTAGAATACAAGCAGTAAACCATAAAATGAAAATTCTTGAACAGGGAGGATTTTTAATGAAAATGAAGTTATTAGTGATGAGCGAGTATACTTGTTGCTCGGGTTTTCCCGAGCATGCTCGGGTGTCCTCCGAGTATTTTGGCGTGCTCAGAGATTTAGTTTGTGTTGACCAGCTGCATGATTTGCGGCTGCTAGACAATCTGAATACATGTTGGGGTTGCCTGTTTGTTAGGAATTCCACACATGTATTCAGGCTGGCTAGCAGCTATAAATCATGCAGCTGCTTCGACAAACACTAAATCTCCAAGCACGCCAAAATACTCAGACATCACCCGAGCTTGCTTGAGAAAACCTGAGCAAGGAGTATACTCACTCATCACTAGAAGTTATAAAGCTATATAGAATTTTAACCATTTATCATCATCACCTCGTCAAAAGGAGTCCGTACAAATTTAAAAAATAAAACATTTCTCAAGTAGACTAGAGCCCATTGACAATATAAAAAAAAACTACTGAAAACTAATGTTATATAGTTCTGAATCCGACTGTGTAGTTATCTAGTTCAGAACTAGTAGTAGCTACACTTAAAGCAGTTGTCCAGTCTTCTGATAAAATTCTTCAGTCACTCTGTGTGACTTGAAATTCCGTTCTATTGAGCAGTATGTGACTGTCTCGCTCTCGCCGGCAATACCAGAGAATCCTGACAGTGTGCATTGCACACGCTGTAAGGTTTCAGAACCCTGTGGTCCCTTAGATTGACTGCAAAATTTTATCGGAAAAACGAACAACCCCTTTTAAAGGTGTATAAAATGAGAGATATCCTCTTAGCACACATTCTGCTATCAAATAGAGAATATATAATTTCAATGTCTAAAAGGTTGCTATGGTTACCCAAGATCACATTAGCCGTGCATTCTGATACTTTGGTAACTATGTAACTTAGACTGTTGATTACACAACACCTTGGGGTTCGAATTTACTCTTCAAATTTTAGTTCCTGCAAGTACCAGTATATATTACTATGATTATTTTGATGACAGCCACATATCATAAGCCTATTGTTATGGTTAAGTACAGCAAAATAAAATCAAAGTTCAGACTTCCTATGTAAAATTTTACAGTCAGATATTAATATCTACATAATGCTCTTGTAGTTCTGTAGTCTTACTAAATGTACCCTACTGCTCATGTAGCATTAATTGGCTCTACATATCATAAATGAGAACTGAATTTATTCTTTGAAATGTACTCTTGGCATATATAATCCAGGACAACCTCCGGACCTAAATGACAAAATGTAGGCCAGGAGTAGGCAACTATATTCCATGTAGTTGCAAAAGTTGGCCATCAAAAGTTTTGACTGATTGATATTTACCCTAACAAAAGTGTTGGGGACATGATTTTATGGCACTTACTAGTATATAAGTATTACATATTTTCCTCCTGTAGATGTTATTAAAGCCATCCACACATATTGCACAGCTCTTGTCTTCTAAACATGGCAGTTATTGGATGAGCATGGGACTAGACCTGTCAATCAGCCTCCTTCAATTGAAAGCTCTGCACATGAGAAAGCTGTTTTTTAATTGGTGGAAGCTCATGGACAGGACTTGTCACATGCTCCACCATAGAAAAAGGAAAGTCCAGCTCAAGGAGTAAAATCCAGAATTTTCTTTATTTCATTAAAATACAAGCATGGCTGCTATAGTCATCATTGCGGTTTTTACCCTGACATGGGATAGCCGCACAGAAAGTGCCCAGGAGGTTCTGTACGCGTTTCGAGCGGTATACACTCTTAGACTCTGACTCTAAGAGCGTATACCACTCGAAATGCGTACAGAACCTCCTGGGCACTTTCTGTGCGGCTATCCCATGTCAGGGTAAAAACCGCAATGATGACTATAGCAGCCATGCTTGTATTTTAATGAAATAAATAAAGAAAATTCTGGATTTTACTCCTTGAGCTGGACTTTCCTTTTTCTATGAAGTATTCCAAGACGTCCAAGTGGAGAAGTGTCCTTGCTCGGACCTTGCTGCAGCATCAATGAGGGGTGAGCTGAACTAAATCCTTTTTTCTCCAACATGCTCCACCATCAATAGCTATTTTGCAGCCAGGAGCGCTGACAGTCTGTAAGGAAAGCTGCACTAACAAGTATAGCAGGAGAACCTGTAATACTGTAATATACAGTATATTAATGTAATAAAATTATGACACATTTGTTAAAATAAAGATAAAATGACCAAACCTTTTTAGCTCTGTTGTAGAAAAAAATAACCTATCCATCCTTTCATCTGTAAAGGTGGAGAAGATGGCTGAACACTCGCTCTGAAGAATCCTGTCATTATGTTTTATCCTCATGTAGGATGAAGTTTACTGTTAGGGGTGATAGGGTTAACTGTAGGACCAGTCTGTAGTTGGGAGGTGTAAATGGGCACTAGTGATTAGCTCCTGTTTTTATAATTAGTTTTGGTTGAGTCAAAGAGAAGAAATGACACCCTAGGTGAGTTCTGAGCATCATTGGGTGTATGTGAAGGGCAGTTCTACAATGTAGCATGTTTTCATCAAGGAAGAAACAGTGGTCACAGTTTTCTTCAGGCAAGTTGCAGGCCTATTGGAATCGAATTTTAGCAAGTCTCAGTGTTGACCAGACCTGAAGGTCTTTGTGAATAAATATGGGATCAGCCAGGCTGGGTTATGTCAGTAAGTTGCTAGTTGAGAGAGCTCCCTTACACAGCTCACAGAGTGCAGTTTGGGGTGCAGTGGTCACTGTGCAACATATCGACCCGGAGGCCTTGTACTGGGAAGATGGAGGCCCTCAGCATAGCCTGTTATTCATTTGCAATGTTATACAAGTGAGTTGCTGTAGTCCGCAACCAGGTACGGACTGGGGCTGAATTTCAGCCCTGGCATTTGAAATCACACAGGACCATGTTGTCCCTGTCCCCAAGTACCAGATAGGGATATATTACTAATATTTCCTGGATTGTTGAAAAGCAAGATTTGCAATAAGACCAATGTTTCAATGATACCCGTGGCCTGCTGGGGTAAGTGAAGGAGTCAGCGACGTTGTGCTCTGTCACAACACTTAACAGTATGGGTGTCTTGAGAACACAGATTCTGTTAAAAACATAGCAGACAAGGCAGCCCACAACCAGACAGGCCCTTCTGGCATTTGCCAGATGGCCAGTCCGGCCCTGTCCGCAACCATTAAATGTGAACCTCTGCTATACTGTACAGATGAACAGATGAAAGACTTAAGCATTTTTCTGCTATTGAGAATGTTTCAGACCTAGTATATGAGAGTTTATTTTCATAAACTTGTCTGTCTTCTTCATCGCGGAGCTAAAGGGTCCCAGTGCCTCACAAATCATGACAGAACATAGGCTTAAGGTGTCAGCAGCAGAAACCACAACTTGTTCAAGCACCCAGGGACCCCTATCTAGTTGTTTTGGGATGCAGAAACAGCAACCAGATAGTGCCATCTTTTTACACATCCATACATCATCCAAGTATAACAAAGTCTACTATGTTTTCAGTTACATTAAAACGGTTTTCCTGAGACATACGTATAAGTATAGCTCATTACTAAGTGTGCTGATTTTGCTTATGTCTCTCCTACATCCTTGCTTATTAAAAATATATGCTTTACTCATAGAGCTACAGTGAAGTTCTTGCAAATGACCCCCAGTGTGAGTTGAAAGGTGCTGTCTTTATTGTAATGTTCTGTTACAACCTAATCTCAGAAGAGCTAAGAATCTAGCACTCTCCAAAGCAGCTTTGAATCTGAAATCAATAAATGAAATCTAAGATGTTGGCAGAGGGACAGGAAGGCAGTGTGGCCCCAATGAAACAAGTCAGTTTCTATTAGGTGTAGAGTCTGCCATGTGTAATGTGGGATCGATCGAGAATCTCTCTGACAAAATTTGGATAATGGATTAGCAGTGGTGGAAATTAAGTGAATCTATGTGACTTATTCTGCTTTGAAGTAGATAATATAGTCAATAGTACTTAGAAGCAAAGAAAAAATAGAGAAAGCATACTTATGTAAGTACACAAAATACTTGAGACTAGTGTAGGCAACCTGTGGTGCTCCATTTGAAGCGTCATGAGATCGAACATGCCATGTCACCTAGAAGTCTTGATTATTATTGTAGGATTTCTTTTTTTTCCTCATAGGAAAGTGCACTGCTGCATTTGCATATAAGGGCCTTATAGAATTGAAATAACAGATCCATTTAGCCCCTGCCAGCTATATACTGTACCTACACCCTTCTCATAGTGTTTATATACGATCACACAGGCTCGGCCTGCCCCGTTGGGTAACAGGAAAATTCTCCCGGTGGGCCCCCAACCACACTGTATGGGCAGTTCTTGTCATAATTCATTTGATTCACTCCATACAGAAAAAAGCATCATCCCATCATTCATTAACCAAACTACCCAGTTTATTATTATATAGAGATATAGGTACATTTGTGAACAAGGGTAGTATAATATTTGTATGCAGGTGAAAAGTGGGCCCCCCAAAGTCAATGTTACTGGTCGGCCCTTGGCACCCCAGTCCGACACTGCTACCAGATCAGTGGGAATAACATTTCCATGAAGTGTATACATAACATATCTAGATAGTGTTGTTATGTACATCGGGTACTATGTACTGCATAAATATTATTGCAATATTTCCCCACAAACCTTTTCAGCCTGATCTCACATAATACTGCCAAGCATTGCATAATGTAAAATACCATTATTCCTTTTCAAATAGCACCACCAAACATGTTGTGAGTTCATTTTCCCCTTCACCATTGAGGTCTGATGAACTCCCTCTTCTGGTGAAGGAAGGTAGTGAGGCTAATTACCAAGCACCTGAGCAGGATGATGATGACTGGGTGACTGGAATTGCTGACTGGATATAAGGCAGCCGACGCCCTTCTGCCTTGCTGGTGATTTCTCAGAGAGATTCTAGGAGACCAGTCTGATTCCTGCTCCTCAAAAGCTAAGTTTTCAGCTCTGCTTTTTGCATTTGTGTTTTGGTTTTGTTTTTCTGGATTTCTGCCATTCCCTGCTGGGGTGAACTGAATTCCTTTTTGCTCTGTCTTCAGAAAATACCTGACTACTGATATAGTCTTTTTGAAGCCTAGCGTCTTCAGGGCTTTTTTCGCTATCAGTCTGTTGGCTCTTGTTTTGATAGGGTTTTGGCGGATTGCAGACAGCAGGTTTTCTATCCTGTCCTATTTAGTTAGCTTGGGCCCCATCATTTGCTCAGCCTGTGTTTTTTCATCTTGCTTCACCGTCATTATATGTTGGGGGCTGCCTATTGCTTTGGGGTCTGCTCTGGGGCAGTTTAGATTTCCCTTTCTGTCTTTAGGCTATTTAGTTCTCCGGCTGTGATCGAGGGGTCTAGGGCACCGTAGGAACCCCCCACGGCTACTGCTAGTTGTTGATAGGTTCAGGGGTCTGCAATCCGATAGCTGCCAACTTCTCTGGTTTTCTGGACTAGCTAGTATTTCTGTTTTTTGCCTCCTACGGTGACTCATTCATAACACAAACACCTCCACATCATAACAGCATACATTGCCGCATATAGTTTTTAAATAGTACTTCCATTCCATACCACAAAACTCCTATACAGTGCACATACAACAGGTTAGTATGATGTCTGTACAGTACAAGTGCCATGTATTACGGAATTCTAATTTTACTATGACCGTTATCACCATAGAATTAACACTGTCACCAAATTCTCATTAAAACATTGTGTAAATGATTTGCTAAAATCGGCAAAAAGGGGTTTCTAGGACTTAAATAATGATGACCTATCCTTAGTATAACTAGTCAATATCAGATTGGTGAAGCTTCCACGCTCACCACCCCCACCGAATAGCTGCTTGTAGCTCCTATGGTGGCTGGACATCAGAAACTCTGTACATTGTGTAGTGACTGTTCTCAGATGCTACAGCTCAAATCTTGTTGACATGAATGAGAACAGAGTTGGAGTTTCTGATAATGGTCATTACGCAATGCACTCACTCGGTGCATAGAGATGTGGTGTTCTAAATACGATATTTTCTTCTGGCGTCATGGGACATGCAACAAGCTGACCAGTGAGTGTTGGACCCCAATGATCCTAAGGATAAGCCATTAATATTGAAGTCCTGGACAAACCTTTTGACATCCTGTAAAAGGATGTGCTCTGCTACGTTTTCATGCAATTTGCTATGCTACATAAAATAAAATAAATAAATCTTTATTTTTATATAGCGCTAACATATTCCGCAGCGCTTTACAGTTTGCACACATCATCATCACTGTCCCCGATGGGGCTCACAATCTAAATTCCCTATTAGTATGTCTTTAGAATGTGGGAGGAAACCGGAGTGCCCGGAGGAAACCCACGCAAACACGGGGAGAACATACAAACTCCTTGCAGATGTTGTCCTTGGTGGGATTCGAACCCAGGACCCCAGCGCTGCAAGGCTGCAGCGCTAACCACTGAGCCACCGTGCCGCCCTACATACTCCACTGGAGTATATAGTCTGAACTTGGACTTGCTGCTTGATATTATCTGTAATTTGCAAACAAATTTGATAGGATGTTTATTCTGTGTAAGGTGTATGGATGAAAGTAATGGGATGAAGTGTAAAGATGGATGGATGTGAATACAGAGATGGGGTATAAAATGGATGGAAGTTAGTAAAGAGATGAGGTGTGTAAGATTGGAGCTGGGAACAGTGAGGGTGTGTAAAGTGGATGGAGGTGAATACAGAGATGGAGTATAAGATGGGGATAAGTAAATGATGGAGTGTAAGATGGATGAAGGTCTGTACATAGATGGGGTGTAAAATGGATGGAGGTAAGTACAGAAATGGAGTGTAAGATGGATAGAAGCAAGTACAAATATGGGGTGTAAAATAAATGGAGGGGAGTATAGATGGGAAAGGTAAGATAGATGGAGACAAATACAGAGACGGGATATAGGATGGATGGAGGTGAGCACACATGTCTTGTTGGATGGAAGTGAATGCAGAGATGGAGTGTAAGGTGGATGAAGGTGGGTACAGAGATGGAGTGTAAGATGGATAGATGCAGCTTCAGAAATGGGGTGTAAGAAGGATGGAGATGAGTACAGATATTGGATGTAAGATGGATAGAAGCAAGTACATAGATGTGGTGTAAGATGGAGGTTAGTACAGATATTGGATGAAAGATGGATAGAGTTTAGTATAGAAATGGGGTGTAAGATGGATAGGGGTGAGTACATACAGTAAATGTGGTGTAAGATGGATGGAGGCGAGTACAGAGATGGGATGTAAGATGAATGGAGGCGAGTACAGAGATGGGGTATAAGATGGATGGAGGCGAGTACAGAGATAGGGTATAAAATGGAAGGAGGTGTGTATATAGATGTGGTGTAATATAGAGGAAGGTGAGGTGAACACAGAGATAGGGTATAAGACGAATGAGTGTGAATTCCAAGAATGATGGCACAAAGAAAATGTCTACCCAGCCTCATTTCACAAATATGACAATGAAATGTGTGATCATATCTCAATCCATCAGAGCACGTTGTGGAAATGGGGAAACCTCAGACTTATAGCAACTTATACAGCGGGGAAAAAAAGTATTTAGTCAGCCACCAATTGTGCAAGTTCTCCCACTTAAAGAGATGAGAGAGGCCTGAGATTGACATCATAGGTAGACCACAACTATGAGCATCAAAATGAGAAAACAAATCCAGAAAATCACCTTGTCTGATTTGGCAAGATTTATTTAGCAAATTATTGTGGAAAATAAGTCTTTGGTCATTAATAAAAGTTCATCTCAATATTTTGTTATACATCCTTTGTTGGCAATGACAGAGGTCAAGTGTTTGTGGTATGTTGGCCCATTTCTCCATGCAGATCTCCTCTAGCGCAGTGATGTTTTGGGCCTGTCGCTGTGCAACACGGACTTTCAAATCCTTCCAAAGGTTTTTACATTGGGTTGAGATCTGGAGACTGGCTAGGCCACTCAAGGACCTTCATATGCTTCTTATGAAGCCACTTCTTCATTTCCCTGGTGGTGTGCTTGGGATCATTATCATGCTGAAAGACCCATCCATGTTTCATCTTCAATGCCCTGGCTGATGGATAGAGGTTTGCATTGAAAATCTCACGATACATGACCCCATTTATTCTTTCATGTACATGGATCAGTCTTCCTGGTCTTTTTGCAGAGAAACAGCCCCAAAGCAAGATGTTGCCAACTCCATGCTTCACAGTAGGTATGGTGTCCTTTGGATGCAACTCGGCATTCTGTCTTCTCCAAACACGACGAGTTTTGTTTCTATCAAACAGTTCTACTTTGGTTTCATCAGACCATATGACATTCTCCCAATACTCTTCTGGATAATCCAAATGCTCTCTAGCAAACTTCAGATGAACCCGGACATGTACTGGTTTAAGCAGGGGGATAGATCTGGCACTGCAGGATCATAGTCACTCGTGGCGTAGTGTGTTATTGATGGTAGCCTTTGTTACTGTGGTCCCAGCTCTATGCAGGTCATTCACTGGTGGTTCTGGGATTTTTGCTCACTGTTCTTGTGATCATTTTGACCCCATGGGGTGAGATCTTGCGTGGAGCTCCAGTTCGAGGTACATTATCAGTGGTCTTTCATTTTCCTATTATTGCTCCCACACTTGATTTCATCACACCAAGCTTCTTGCCTACTGCAGAATCAGTCTTCCCAGCTTGGTGCAGAGCTACAGTTTTGTTTCTGGTGTCCTTCAAAAGCTGTTTGGTCTTCACCACAATCGAGTTTGGAGTGTGACTGTTTGAGGTTGTGGACAGATGTCTTTTATACTGATAACAAGTTGAAACAGTTGCCATTACTACAGGTAATGAGTGGAGGACAGAGGAGCTTCTTAAAGAAGAAGTTATAGGTCTGTGGGACAAATCTTTTTTTTTTTTTTTTTTTAGGTGACCAAATATTTATTTTCCACCATAATTTGCAAAATAAATCTTGCCAAATCAGACAATGTGATTTCCTGGATTTATTTTCTCATTTTGACTCTCATAGTTGTGGTCTACATATGATGTCAATTACGGGACTCTCAGCTTTTTAAGTGGGAGAACTTGCACAATTGGTGGCTGACTTAATACTTTTTTTTCTCCACTAACTCTGCCTAATAACAGAATGGTCCTGAGTCATTGGTCCAGGTGAGTAACTATGTGAAAAATATGCCCATTAAAAGGGTCTATTGGTCATAAAGGGCATTTGGTTGTAAATAAATATTTGCCACTCTGAAATTGCTCATGTTTTGCAAAAATCTTGATATTTTACTATACTTTACTTGTTACAGGTCAAATGCTTTTGTTAAAGTGCTGCCGATTAGACTCTATGCTATCTTTCTACACAATGCTGAAGGGTCTCCAAATGCATCCGCCTTGGTTTTGTACACACGAATGTGGATTGAAGCTAAGAATTGAGTGTTATTTTTACAATATGTGAATATTTTGCACATGTTGCATTGGTCTATCCATAAAAGTATTAATGACGGATTTCCCTGTGAAGAAAACATTGTACAATGACTCAGTGGTTTTATGACACTGCAGTTGACCTGCTTGCTGCTCTAAAGTGCCGAATGTCAATATTACGATCCATTTTTGCTATGAAAAGATAATTATTTAGTATTTTACAAATCTTTAGCTCACAGAAATGCCTAGTGGGGAATGATTTCATAAGCAGCACTAAGAATGCAAGTCTTATGTACGCCTACCAGTAAATTGCTAAGGGAAATGAGAAACTCTGAACTGTGTTTTCACTTAAATAGATTGTCTTTTAAGCAGCTGCTCATAAACACCGCTGCTTTATGTGATGCGTTAATCAAAATGTCACCAAAATCCAGACAAAGCAGTGGTGTGCTTCATTTCAGGCATAGACATTGCTTTATTTATGGTACCTCCCAAGCTTGATTCCTGCCACCATTAACTTTTCAATGTAGGAAGATAAACGAGAGAGTGACAAGAATCCTATGTCAGAACTCCAACCTCTCCCGTATGTGATGTCTTGATCTGTTTGTACATCTCCCTTAGGAATTCCTGGGCAATTAGGTTCACCCACTGCTCACCGAGCCCCCTCTTTACATCCAGAATTTATTGAAGAATGGGTAACGCTTGTTAATGACTACTACATCTGTTCAATTACACCGTTTTATATTGCTGCTTAATTAGGAATGTGTCAAGATAGGGAAGAAAGACGGGAAAAGGGGAGGGAGTCGCTATAGAAATGTCACTGACTGCTCTTCAATAGGCTGTCTTTTTAAGGCATATTGAGTGCTCAGACACAGACTGTGAATTTACTACCCAGAACAATTTCAACAGCTTGGGAAAAGGATAAAATGCCATTCCAGCTACGAAATAAACACAGTTCTGACATAAAATTGGGACTATTTCATACATTTATCTACAGAAAAAAGTGCAGTAGGGACCGCCACATTATACTATTAGCAGACTTCGGAGACGGATATAAAAAAAAGAAAATAATTGTAAAACAATTGATCCTATTTTACATTGTACGATGCCGATATCTATTTATATAATTGCCTTGTAATGTTTTAATTTCCTGTTCTGTCCAGATGTCACCATATCCCAGAATTCCAAGCGGAGGAAGTTCACCGACTGCCATATTGGGACACCCAAGTGATGGGGTGTCTCAATATGGAAACTGCTGTTGGTACCAGCCTATTGCACGGTACCACCAGCGGACCACCGTCGCACCACACACCAACACACACACATGCACACATTCTCTATTCGCCACACACACACACTCACAATCACACTCAGTCACACACACTCGCTCAGCCTTTTGCGTGGTACCACTAGCAGAATGCCGTTGCACTGCACCTGTGCGAATTCTGCACAGGCGCAGTGAATCATTCAGCTGATCCCGGCGGCAGATGCGTGACGTGTCTACAGGCAGAGAAAGCCAGTCACATTAAAGGGGTTTTCCCACAAACGAAAGTTCATTTTAAAAATTGTCTGTGCCTGACCGTGTACGGATCATAAAACATCTCCTGGGCAGGGGAGGATGCAAAAGACAATTCTGACATTACAGCAGGGGATCACAGAGGATTCATGTTGTGAGGCAAAAAATATTTCACGGACTATTTTTAAACAATATTTTACCTCACAAAATGCATCCTCTTTCGTTTGTGAGAAAACCCCTTTAAACAGAAAACTGTTTAGTTACACAGGTCAAACAAGAGATGACACGAGAGGAGAAGACAGCAGATGGGGGAGAGAGAAAGTGTACAGGGGTGAGACAGACAGAGCACAGTGGGGAGACAGCTCAAACAGCACAGCACATGAGGGGAGAACACAGCACAGGAAGAGAGACAGCATACAAGGGGGATAGCACATGGGGTAGACAGGTCAATGAAGAGAGCACAGATGGGAGAAGTCAGCACATGGGGAAAGAGAGTGGATAGGTGGGTGAGCACATGGGGGGGATTCTCAACGCTGCAAAGCCTGCCCCCATCGTGACATTTCCGCCCTCCCAATGTGATAGCATCGGGCCTCCATCTAGTCAGAACATAAATAGCTAAGAATTATGTTTGCCAACTGCACACGTACACATTTCAAGTGTGTTTTCTTTTCTTGCCTAATTTAATGGTTAATAATAATATAATATACCCTATATGGCCTGAACAGTTGTGTACTTAGTTTAATGGAATCTTCTTAAAATGCATATCCCAACTCTTTTGGTTATTCAAGGGTTTATCAGGGAATTCCTTCTATCAGGACAAGAATAGGAGGCCATAAGCCATACTGCAATGAGTATAACATCTCACAGGCTCAGGCAATATGCCCCCCACATTGCCACTACATACATTATGAGCCCCCACATACATTATGAGCCACCAGACAGCCCCCCTATATACAGTGTGAGCCTACACACATCCCTCTACATACAGTGTGAGTTGACATACAGCCCCTACATACAGTCTGAACCCTCACATAGCCCCAATATACAGTATGAGCCCTCATATAGCTACCTAGATACAGCATGAGCCTGCACATAGCTCCCTAGATAAAGTATGAGCTTCCATATTGCCTCCTATATACAGTATGTGCTCCCACATAGCCTCCTATATACAGTATGAGCCCGCACATAGCTCCCTATATACAGTATGAGCCCTTAAATAGCCTCCTATATACATTATGAGCCTGTTAGGTGTCGAGTTTTCCCCACTGCACAGGGGGAATCTCGAGCCATGCTCTCTGTGGTCTCCCATTCCTCTGCAGCCGTAGAGATTCCGTTCAGCAGGGTCGCCGCTCCAGGCGTCTTGCCCAGGCTGATGCTAGGCGTCTGATTGCTCCTCCTGGCTCTGCTATAACTCCATGCCTGAGTCAGCAGCAAGTAGACGCTTCTGGGACTAAGGGTACCATTACACTTAAAGATGCACCAGCGATCTCAACAAAGATACGACCTTGTCAGGATTGCTGGTGCATCGCTACATGATCGCTGGTGAGCTGCCAAACAGGCAGCTTCACGAGCGATCAGCACCAGCGAGGACGCTGGTATCTAAGGTAAATATCGGGTTACTAAGCGGCGTGCGTCACTTAGTTACCCGATGTGTACCTTAGAAACCTGCGTGCTCGTGCCAGGAGCTGCGCGCACACAGATTTCTAAGGTACACATCGGGTAACTAAGTGATGTGCGCCGCTTAGTAACCTGATATTTACCTTAGATACCAGCTCCCAGCGCCTTCTTAGAGCGCTGGGAGTGTCGCTGATCGTTGGCTCCCTCTGCCACACGCAGCGATGTGCGCTGGCCAACGGGAGAGCAACGATCAAAAAATAGCCCAGGATGATCCTGCATGATCAGCAAAACCCGGCAGGGGGCCCGGTCGCTGATGTGTGTCACACACAGCGAGATCACTGGTGAGATCGCTGTGGTGTCACAAAATCAGCCATCTCGCTAGCAATCTCACTGTGCGTGACAGGGCCTTTAGTCCTATCTTTTTGGTACTGAGCATGCCTGTGGGGCGACCTCTCATTGGAGGTCGGAGGTCACATACGCAGGTCCCGCTCCTGCTCGGATTGGTCCACAACAGGGAAGGTCCAAGAAGGGCGCCACTATAAAAGTCGCATGGCCGCTCGGCCATGCGCTAGTATAGACTCTTATGCTTATTTGTGTGTATGATGATGGATGCATGTAGCTGGTGACTGACTCATAAAGACTCCCCTCCCTTTGATACGCATGTTGGTTAAGGATTCAGAGTGAGAGTCAAAGCCAGTGGGTGGCTATGCTCAAACCACTTTGCTCCTAGTAGTCTACGCACACTAGCCTCTGACTGTGCCTCCCTGCTACGGGCACTGTCGTACCGCACCAGGTAGCTGTGACCACCGTGTGACACCGTGCACACCTCTCGCGCTTTCCTCCCCATCCTGGGTGGTTAGTGGCATCTGCCAAATCGGCACTGTGTGCCCTTGGTGCGAATAAATATATTATCACCTTTTGCTGGCACCGCAGCCTCGGCGCCGAGCGCTGATGGTCTAGAGGAGCTCTAGTCCGGTGTCTCTAGGACAGGGCTCTGTGACCCTAATTAGCGCTCACTCAGCCGAGCTCTGCGAGTACAACAGGCTCCGGCGTTTGTTTCAGCGGCTCTGTGGAGTAACAGAGTTCACCTCTATTCACACTGGGTGAAGTTAACCCACGTGTAAGCAAGCGTTTAGCCACCATCTTGTTCTTCCATTACTCAGCAGCAGGTTCCATTTTTGCACGGTGGACCCTAGGCTGCGAACGCACCCCATATCTCCTTTCGTATTATTTGGTGCGTTCTGCAGTCCCTAACAGAGCCTGCACATAGCTTCCTATATATAGTATGAGCCCCCATATAGCTACCTAGATACTTTGAGCCACTATATAACCTCCTATTTACAGTATGAGCCCCACATAGTCCCCTATATACAGTATGAGTACTTATATAACTCAATATACAGTAAAAACTCCCCACATTACAACATATATAAAGTATGAGCAGTGTCAGCCTGGGGTGGTAAGGGCCCACCAGTAGCATTGACTTTTGGGGCCCACTTTTCCCATATTGCCTCCTATATACAGTATGTGCTCCCACATAGCCTCCTATATACAGTATGAGCCCGCACATAGCTACCTATATACAGTTTGAGCCCTCAAATAGTCTCCTATATAAATTATGAACCATGCAGATATAGTATGATCCCCCATATAGATAACTAGATACATTGAGCCCCCATATAACCTCCTATATACAGTATGAGCCTGCACATAGCTACCTATATACAGTATGAGCCCTCAAATAGTCTCCTATATACATTATGAGCCTGCAGATATAGTATGAGCCCCCATATAGCTAACTAGATACATTGAGCCCCCATATAACCTCCTATATACAGTATGAGCCCCACATAGTCCCCTATATACAGTATGAGTCCTTATGTAACTCTCGATCTACAGTAAAAACTCCCCACATAACATATATAATGTATGAGCAGTGTCGGACTGGGGTGGCAAAGGCCCACCAGTAACATTGACCTTGGGGGCCCACTTTTCACCTGCTTACAAGTATGACTCTACCCCCATTCACAAACTTACCTATATATCTAATAAAATGGGTAGTTTTAGTTTGGTTAATGAATAATGAGATGATGCTTTTTTCTGTACAGAATGAATAAAATGAATTATGCCAAGTGCTGCCCATACAGTGGGGTTGGAGGCCCAGATCTGCACAGGGGCCCACCGAGGAATTGCCCTGTTACCCTATGGATCAGTCCAAGCCTGAGTATGAGCACTGACATAGCCTATATATAGACGTACATCCCATACCCATACTATACTCTCTTCCTTTCCCCTGATGCTCTGCTCCATTCACTGAGGTTCCAATTATACTTGTGGTGTGTAAATGCTAGCATGCACCAGATGATGATGTCATGATGCTGCAAGTCACAGCAGAGGTTATGGGAGCTCCCCTGGAGCTGCTCTGCTATTCTGCATCATTGGCAGCAGAGCTCCAGGAAAGTTCCCTGCCGGAATAAGTGCACCACCATTTGCACCTTATAATGAGGGCATTCTGGCCATGGGGCCCCCAAGAGCCTTGAGTCCCGACATTAGCCTAGATTCCCCTCATTTTAATCCATCTATGGCCAGGATGCTTTGCTGCAGGGAGAGATTGGTGCAGTTTACAAAATACATGGCATTATGATGATGTAAAACAATGTGGAAAGATTGAATTAAAATGTCCAGACATCAGCCAAGAGGTTAATATTTCCAAAGTAGTGTCAAAATGGCTTAAAGAGGATCTCTCACAAGTTTCAGCATGTAAAGCTAGCTACATTATGAAAACATGCTTTCTATTATTTAATTTTTCATCTGCATTGCGAAGATATTGGCTTTCAAAGTTTAGGTTATATTTTATGTAAAGTTCAACTGGGGATTACCAAAGCTGAGTTACCGTATATGCTTGAGTATAAGCCGACCAGAGAATAAGCTGACCCCCCCCCCCTAATTTTGCCACAAAAAACTGGGAAAACTTATTGACTCGAGTGTAAGCCTAGGGTGGAAAATGCAGCAGCTACTGGTAAATTTCAAAAATAAAAATAGATACCAATAAAAGTAAAATTAATTGAGACATCAGTAGGATAAATGTTTTTGAATAGCCATATTGAATCAGGAGCCCCATATAATGCTCCATACAGTTCATTATGGGCCCCATAAGATGCTCCATACAAAATACACCCCATATAATGCTGCACAAAGGTTAATAATGGTCCCATAAGATATTCCCTAGAATAATATGCCCCATATGCTGCTCCATAAAGGTTATGGCCCCATAAAATGCTCCATAGATTATGCCCCCATATGCTGCCCCCATAAGATGATCCATAGATTATGCCCCAATATGCTGCTCCATTTATTATGCCCCATATGCTGCCCCCATATGCTGCTCCATAGATTATGCCCCCATATGCTGCTCCATAGATTATGCCCCCATATGCTGCTCCATAGATTATGCCCCCATATGCTGCTCCATGGATTATGCCCAAATATGCTGCTCCATATATTATGCCCCCATATGCTGTCCCCATATACAGTGGGTGAAATGAGTATTGAACAGGTCACCAATTTTCAGAGTAAATTTATTTACACAGGTGCTATTGGTATGAAATTCTCACCAGTTGTTGGTAACACCCCATTCAACCTACACAGGCCAAGGAATCAAACCATGGATGTCCATAAAATAAGTTTTGTGTAATAATTAGTGATGGGTGAGCGTGCTCGCCACTGCTCGATACTCGATTGAGCATTTAGGTCCTCGATCAAGTACCGAGAAGGGATTGAGTGCTCAGGTATCTCATTTTAATCTATCTTGGACAATTGCACAACTGCTTCTCTCTCCCTCCCATCGAGCACAAGTCTCCCAGAAAAAATCCTTGGCTTCTTCATTGATGTACATTATGCTTGGTATTCGAATCGAGCACCTGAGTAGTTCGACGTACTTGATTCAAGTACCAAGTACCCGAGTAGTTTACGGCTCACTCATTACTAGTAAAGAGAAATGTCACAGGGAAAAAGTATTCAACATGCAGAAAGAGAAGTGTAAAAACATGTAAAGTCGCTAGCTGAAATCTATCAGTAATTAGAAAGCAATCCTGTCACTTAGTGAAACATAATATCAGCTAGTTCAATGGCCTGTAACAGTGTTTCCCAAACTCTGGTCATGTTAGGAGTGGCAGAAGACACTAAATAAAAATATAAATGAAGTGCCTTCGCCACTCGGGGTCCACCGTGTGGAGGATGGAAAAACCCGCAGCTAGGTGACGACAGAGCAATCTAGCGGTAATGTGCACAGGGTTCAATATCACCCAAGTGCACCTAGCAGTCTCTGTTATAGGCACAGAGCTGCTGAAACAACTTAATGAACAAAGTACGCTGAGCCTGTTAGCAGCACAGGTACTCAGCGGCACACACACGGTAGACGGTCACCGGAGTAGTTAAATAAAACCGCACTACACCCCAAGAGACCTACTGTGAAAACCAGTGTGCACAGCGTTGCAACCGCAAACGCGCAAATAAGTTGCTACTGCAGCGCAGCGTGGATAGTGCCGCCCAGTGACACCGCTGATAACGCAGGCGCGGTGACAGACGCTAAGCTGCTGAGCCAATGGAGCAAATGGCGCGCTGGCGCTGATGCTGGCAATAACTCAATCACTCTCACAAACGTAGTATCAGAGGAATGGAGTTTCAAATGAGTAATTCACCAGTCCATGCATCCATCCACAGACATACAGCAGCAAGTATGAATATATACTAGCGCATGGCGGAACAGCCATGCATGCTTTTTATAGCGAACGGGACCTTCTGGAAATCTCCAGGTCTCAAAGAGGAGCCAATAGGATCCAACACAGGACCTGAACACCTGACTCCCGAACTCCAATGGGAGTTCGTCCCATGAGCATGCTCAGATGCAGGAGTAAAGGACTTAGCCTCTGGAGAGAGTTGCTGCAAGGCAATCTCCTCTGCAGTCTCCTCTACAGCAGAAGAGCAGGAGACTGCAGAATGTGAGGATCTAGATTTCAGCAAAGGAGAGGAAGAAATCAGACTCCTAACAGGTCCATACTGCCCCAAACACATCATTTTTTCAATATTTCCTTAGTATTTGCACAGGTGACAGAACCTGTGGCAATTTCTGCTGTCTTGATAATACTTGCATCACCTGTACAATACTAAGAAAATCCTGAAATCATGATCTGTGAGGGCTGAATTTTGGAAAACATTGATCTATAAAAAGGTGTTTCATTACCAAGGTGTCACATAAGTTACATCTCATAATGGATAAACCAGTGAGCTAGCTCAAGACCTTCACAACCTTGTTGTTGCAAAACAAACTGCTGCCATTTGTTACAGAGGAATTTCTAACCTACTGAAGGGCTCCAGTGAGCACTGTTGGGGTCACGTGGTACCGCTCATTAAACTCATTAATATGCACATATTTATGACTTTAATGAGCGGCACCACATGACTGCTGAAGTGGGAAGAGAGCAGGGGCACCGAGAACATAGAGCAAGCAGGGGGGCTGCGCTGCAGAGATGAGCACCAGGAGGGGGTGAGTATGAGCTGAGGGAGGCATATTCACCTATCCCCGTTCCAGAGCCGGCAATGCTGATGAGCAGCGGGCAGCAGGAGGTGAGTATACATTTTTTTGTAACGGAGGCAGCAGCAGCAACATGATGGGGCCACTCACTGTCCTCATTATCTGGGGCCACACACTGTGCAGCATTATTTGGGGCCACACACTGTGCAGCATTATCTGGGGCCACTCACTGTGCAGCATTATCTGGGGCCACTCACTGTGCAGCATAACTGGGGCCACTCACTGTGCACCCTAGGCTTATACACGAGTCAATAAGTTTTCCCAGTTTTTTGTGACAAAATTAAGGGGGTCGGCTTATACACGAGTATATACGTACATTTCAGAAAATATGTTCAATAGTTTTTTCCGGTGTCATTTTTCATTATTAGAAAATGTAAAAGATGCGCACACAATGTTGTTTGTGTCTGTGCTGGCTGGACTGGGGTGAAACCCCGTAACTCCAAGTTGTATGGTAAACAGCCGCACTTGGCTGTCTACCATACAATTTTTCATTATCACAGTATGGATTGGACGGGTCGTTGTTACCAACTTCTGGTGAGAATTTCACCTCAATGGCACCTTTAGAAAACTGGTGACATGTTCAAAATATGTATGTGTGTGTGTGTGTGTATGTATGTATATGTATATATGTGTGTGTGTGTGTGTGTGTGTGTGTGTGTGTGTGTGTGTGTGTGTGTGTGTGTGTGTGTATATATATATATATATATATATATATATATATATATATAATATCCCGTGGGGTGATAAAAAGTCTCCATATCTGTATTCTCACTTTGAGAGCAATGTAACAGCAATTGTGAACATGTTTTTTTTTTTCTTCAGCTAGAACATGCTAACATCTGTCTTCTGCCAAAGTTCAGAGGAGTGTGGTTATTAATTAATGTGCCATCTGCCCAAGCCCACTGCTCATTGTTGTGTATTGTCTCTCAGAGATGCAGGGGTACTGCCGAATGTCTGCTGTTCTCTAGCTGAATGCCACCCATGCCTCTTTCAGTACACGGACAACAAATGCATATGGGAATAGAAGCATTGTTTACTGGGAGGTTTTGTAATAGTGATTATAGGTAATAGATAATTTTCTCCATGAAATGAATATCAATCTGCATTTATAAGGATCAGAACAAGTGATCTGATTCAGTTGAAGACTATTACCTTACAACCCCTCAGTCTCAATCTCATAGTTGGCCCTGTGCCTCCAAATTGTGATGGCCTGGTGTCAGCATCTCAGTTACAGCCTGTTAAACAAGCCTTTCTTTAACCCCTTAATGTCCAATGACGGACACAGTCCATCATTGGACTTCTCTCCTACTTTGGTGAGGGCTCCGGCGCTGAGCCCGTATCAAAGCCGGGACATGTCAGCTGTTTTGAACAGGTGACATGTGCCCGCAATAGGCGCAGGTGGATTCGCGATCCACCTGCACCTATTAACCTGTTAAAACACTGACAACAGCGTTTAACCGGCGCTTCCTGCCGCCGGGCCGGAAATAAGGTAATCGCTGACCCCCGTCACGTGATCGGGGGTCAGTGATGCGTTGGCATAACAACCAGAGGTCTCTTGGAGACCTCTATGATTGTTGATGCCACTTTGCTATGAGCGCCACCCGGTGGTCGGCGCTCATAGGTATGCAGTAATTCTACATATGGGCGATCTGCTCATCGCCTATATGTAGCAGAGCCGATCAAGTATGGCTTGCTTCTAGTATGCTATTGAAGCATGACAAAATTTAAAGAAAAGTACTTTCAAAAATATGAAAAAAGAAAAAAAAAAAAGTTCAAATCACCCCCCTGCGCCCTATTCAAAATAAAACAATAAAATAAAATTACACATATTTGGTATTGCCACGTTCAGAACTGCCCGATCTACCAATAAAAAGAAAAGCATTGACCCGATCGCTAAATGGCGTAGCGAGAAAAAAAAAATCAAAACCACAGAATTACGTTTTTGTTTTATCTCTGTGACAATGCATTAAAATGCAATAACGGGTGATCAAAAGAACGTGTCTGCATAAATGTGGTATCATAAAAATGTCAGTTCGGCACGCAAAAAATAAGCCCTCACCCGACCCCAGATCACGGAAAATGGAGACGCTACGGGTCTCGGAAAATGGTGTGTTTTTTAGCAAACTTTGGATTTTTTTTTCACCATTTAGATAAAAAAGAACCTAGACATGTTTGGTGTCTATGAACTTGTAATGACCTGGCAAATCATAATCGTGGGTCAGTTTTAGCATTTAGTGAACCTAGCAAAAAAGCCAAGCAAAAAACAAGTGTGGGATTGCACTTTTTTGCAATTTCACCGCACTTGGAACTTTTTTCCCTTTTTGTAGTGCACGACATGGTAAAATCAATGGTGTTGTTCAAAAGTACAACTCGTCCCGCAAAAATAAGCCCTCACGTGGCCATATTGACGGAAAAACAAAAAAATTATGGCTCTGGGAAGAAAGGGAGCGAAAAACAAAAACGAAAATAACCCCGGTCCTTAAGGGGTTAAACAATCAATGCGTGGTGTAGTAAGTCACTTTTTTATTAGATAGAAATAGTAAGAATCATAAATATGAGTTTTGCATAATATTATTAATGGGTATAGTCATTTTTTCAAATGCATTAATTAAACTTAAAATCTGTGTCCAGAGAAATATATAACTGCACAACTGATTTGAATAATGGCTTTTACATTAGAATATTTTATTAGAATGCAAATTAAATGGTCTCCTGTTACATGTTCTACATGTACACTTTGTCCCATTACAGTGCAATATACGGTAAGGCTTAGCATTTGAAGAGAAATATTCAATGTTGTTTTCCGGTATGAAGTTCAACGCTCAACATTTTTGCCGATTCGCTTTTTGCTCAGTAGCTATATGTGTGTGTATGTGTGCATATACTGTGTGTGTGTGTGTGTGTGTGTGTGTGTGTATGTATGTATGTATGCATGTGTGTGTGTGTATGTATATATGTATATATATATATATATATATATATATATATATATATATATATATATAATTTGAAACTAGAAGTTTACATACACTATATAAAAAGACACTTATGTATGTTTTTCTCAATATCTGACATGAAATCCGTGTAAACTTTTCCTGTTTAGGTCAGTTAGGGTTACTGAACATTTTGCAGTGGTCTCTTCTTCTGCCATCCAGGTTGTCCTTTTTATACTTTCCTTCGTTAAATAAGATTTGGTTCAGGTGATCACCTAATGAGAAGCACAATAAGTAGAATGAGGTGTCCTCTGGTTGAAATTCAACTGACACTGGAATGGAATGGCTGTCAGACAGGTAGAGAAGCGGATTTTTATAAAACTGTGCAGTGGTCTCATAATTTTAGTCAGAGCTGTGTATATATGTATTCTATGTGTATATATCTATTCTATCTTGTCAGTGTGATTTTACTTTACCCATATATGAATTGCCGGCTTTTCCAATGCGATTGGTGTGTAAAAAATCAGACAGCACTCGCATGGACCGAGTGCTGTGTGATTTTTTTTTTTTTTTTTTCTCCTCGCACCCATTGAGATCTTTTGTGGGATGCGATACGAATTCCAATTACAATCGCAGCATGCTGCGACTCTTTTCCAGTCCGATCGTGATCCGATCCGAGCTGGAAAAAGAAATGCAGATGAAGACATAATCATAGAATAACATTGGTCGGAATTCAATCTGATTTTTTTTTTATTGGATTGCATTCTTCCAATTGCATCACAAGTGGGAATGAGCCCTTAGAAAGAAATTCACAGATCTGGCTTTTTTCTGGCTAGTTAAATTCCTTGCTATAGTAATTTCAAAATATGTAATATGCAGTGCGTTTCGTTACTCTTTAGAGGAAATGCACAAAATTGGCCAGATAAGAAAACCTGTATTAAAAAGAGTAGTTGAGATCTGAAGACATACTGCACCTGGGAATCAAATCCGCCAAGAAAGCAGGGGTCATTCAGTAATAAAATGGATTTTCTGTGCACGAAGAATTGTAATCTGTGTTGGAAATTCCCTGCTTGCAACAGAAAGATTGTAATAAAGAATATATTTATGTGCTTTTAAGCTATGTAATACTGTACCCATGTGAATCTTGTAAAATCCCTGTAAAACTCTTATTCTGATTTTTAGACATATTGTGAGAAGGCTTTATGTGCAACTTATCCAATTCCCAAAAGTGAGAGTGCTATATAATGTGGAGGTTTAGTCCTTTATTATTCACTTATCTCTGCAGCACATAATTTTTATGGACCTTTGTGTGTTCAGAATTTTGACAATTTCATTCATCACTTTCATTCAATGTTGGATAATTTGTGTTTGTGGCCTGCTCTGCAGTTAGGAAATTTTCTGTTGCTTCTGACCTTTTATTTATTAGGCTCTGTTAGAGTGTGTTTTGGTTTCCTGCTATGATATCACTTCACCTATTCAGAACTCTTGTTTGGCACTAAAGAGGGGCAAACATCCTGAAACATGTGTCTTCATATGAAGTTACTCATTTGGCTTCTTGTCCTAAGTCATGTAGCAATGCTCGATAAAGAGTGGATATTGACTCTTAGGCTGGAGTCACACACAACGATAAAAAAATCGGTCCGATTTTGACGGACCGAAATCGCAAAAAGGTTTCTTGACCAGGGATCCGTCTGTCATCCGAATTTCCTGTGATGATGCGATTTTAATCGCATCTAAGCATCCGTTTGACATCCGTCTGCCGAGATTTTCTCGCAGGCTTGCAAAATGGACATATAATGTAGCCCAATGACAGGTTTTAAACACAAAGGAAAGAATAGATATAGACACATATAATACAGTGGGGAAAAAAAGTATTTAGTCAGTCAGCAATAGTGCAAGTTCCACCACTTAAAAAGATGAGAGGCGTCTGTAATTTACATCATAGGTAGACCTCAACTATGGGAGACAAACTGAGAAAAAAAAATCCAGAAAATCACATTGTCTGTTTTTTTTCATTTTATTTGCATATTATGGTGGAAAATAAGTATTTGGTCAGAAACAAGCAATCAAGATTTCTGGCTCTCACAGACCTGTAACTTCTTCTTTAAGAGTCTCCTCTTTCCTCCACTCATTACCTGTAGTAATGGCACCTGTTTAAACTTGTTATCAGTATAAAAAGACACCTGTGCACACCCTCAAACAGTCTGACTCCAAGCTCCACCATGGTGAAGACCAAAGAGCTGTCAAAGGACACCAGAAACAAATTTGTAGCCCTGCACCAGGCTGGGAAGACTGAATCTGCAATAGCCAACCAGCTTGGAGTGAAGAAATCAACTGTGGGAGCAATAATTAGAAAATGGAAGACATACAAGACCACTGATAATCTCCCTCGATCTGGTGCTCCACGCAAAATCCCACCCCGTGGGGTCAGAATGATCACAAGAACGGTGAGCAAAAATCCCAGAACCACGCGGGGGGACCTAGTGAATGAACTGCAGAGAGCTGGGACCAATGTAACAAGGCCTACCATAAGTAACACACTATGCCACCATGGACTCAGATCCTGCAGTGCCAGACGTGTCCCACTGCTTAAGCCTGTACATGTCCAGGCCTGTCTGAAGTTTGCTAGAGAGCATTTGGATGATCCAGAGGAGTTTTGGGAGAATGTCCTATGGTCTGATGAAACCAAACTGGAACTGTTTGGTAGAAACACAACTTGTCGTGTTTGGAGGAAAAAGAATACTGAGTTGCATCCATCAAACACCATACCTACTGTAAAGCATGGTGGTGGAAACATCATGCTTTGGGGCTGTTTCTCTGCAAAGGGGCCAGGACGACTGATCCGGGTACATGAAAGAATGAATGGGGCCATGTATCGTGAGATTTTGAGTGCAAACCTCCTTCCATCAGCAAGGGCATTGAAGATGAAACGTGGCTGGGTCTTTCAACATGACAATGATCCAAAGCACACCGCCAGGGCAACGAAGGAGTGGCTTCGTAAGAAGCATTTCAAGGTCCTGGAGTGGCCTAGCCAGTCTCCAGATCTCAACCCTATAGAAAACCTTTGGAGGGAGTTGAAAGTCCATGTTGCCAAGCGAAAAGCCAAAAACATCACTGCTCTAGAGGAGATCTACATGGAGGAATGGGCCAACATACCAACAACAGTGTGTGGCAACCTTGTGAAGACTTACAGAAAACGTTTGACCTCTGTCATTGCCAACAAAGGATATATCACAAAGTATTGAGATGAAATTTTGTTTCTGACCAAATACTTATTTTCCACCATAATATGCAAATAAAATGAAAAAAAAAAACAGACAATGTGATTTTCTGGATTTTTTTTTCTCAATTTGTCTCCCATAGTTGAGGTCTACCTATGATGTAAATTACAGACGCCTCTCATCTTTTTAAGTGGTGGAACTTGCACTATTGCTGACTGACTAAATACTTTTTTTCCCCACTGTATATATATATTTATAATTCATACAGTTCTTCATAGCTGAATAGCTGCGGAAACATTTGCTGGCTTTTGTAAAATCATTCCCCAACCCGACATGAAATGACACATGGTTTACATACAGTTAGCCATTTCATTTCATGTTTTTTTTTATATGTCTATCACTAGTAATTAGATGAGGGTTTGTGTGGAAAATTTTGGAGTTGTAGGTGTTAATTTAAGGGGTTAATTCGTTGCAAAAAATTGCGGGGACTCCTGACGTCACTAAGGCTGCAGGGAGTCCTTAAGCTATGTTGTGAGGTGAAATTTTAACCCCACGCATTCCAATTCACCAAACAATTTTGCCCCTATCTACATACTGGGGGAAAAGTGTGTGTGTGTGTCAAGCCCCGCCCCTCATTATGATGTCATAATGCCCCTATTTGAATACTGGGGAAACAGTGTGTGCGTATCAAGCCCCGCACCTCATTATGATGTCACAATGGTTGCCATGGCGACGCTGATGTCATCATAGGTTACAAGCCCCACCGCCGCTCATTATGATGTCATAATGGTTGACTATGGGATGGAGGATGTGTGATGGGTACATGGGCACTGGACTATGGGATGGAGGATATGTGATGGGTATATGGGCATGGGACTATGGGATGGCGGATATGTGTATGGGCACATGACTATGGGTTGGAGGATGTGTGATGAGTATATGGGCTCTTGACTATGGGATAAAGGATATGTTTGACGGGTATATGGGCATGGGACTATGGGATGGCGGATATGTATATGGGCACGGGACTATGGGATGGAGGATGTGTGATGGGTAAATGGGCACTGGACTATGGGATGGAGGAAATGTATGACGGGTATATGGGCACGGGACTATGGGATGGAGGATATGCATGATGGGTATATGGGCATGGAAATATGAGATGAAGGATGTGTGATGGGTATATGGGCACTCGACTATGGGATGGAGGATATGTAAGATGGGTATATGGGCACGGGCCTATGGGATCGTGGATATGTATGATGGGTATATGGGCACGGGACTATGGGATGGAGGATAATTTTAATTTGCTATAACTAACCACAGTTAGTTACTATGCCCGGGCAGCGCCGGGCTCTTCAGCTAGTATGTGTGTGTGTGTGTGTATGTATATATATACTGTATGTATGTATATGTGTGTGTGTGTATATATATATATATATATATATATATATATATATATATATATATGGTCCATATATATTTGGACAGGGACAACATTTTTCTAATTTTGGTTCTAGACATTACCACAATGAATTTTAAACAAAACAATTCAGATGCAATTGAAGTTCAGACTTTCAGCTTTCATTTGAGAGTATCCACATTAAAACAGGGTGGCACATGTTAAGGAGCTGAAACTCCTAAACCCTTCATCCAATTTTAAAGGGACCAAAAGTAATCGGACAATTGACTCCAAGGCTATTTCATGGACAGGTGTGGGCAATTCCTTCGTTATGTCATTCTCAATTAAGCAGATAAAAGGCCTGGAGTTGATTTCAAGTGTGGTGCTTGCATTTGGAAGGTTTTGCTGTGAAGGAAACTTGCGGTCAAAGGAGCTCGCCATGCAGGTGAAACAAGCCATCCTTAAGCTGCAAAAACAGAAAAAACCCATCTGAGAAATTGCTACATTAGGAGTGGCAAAATCTACAGTTTGGTACATCCTGAGAAAGAAAGAAAGCACTGGTGAACTCATCAATGCAAAAAGTCCTGGGCGCCCACGGAAGACAACATTTGTGGATGATCGCAGAATAGTCTTCATGGTGAAGAGAAACCCCTTCACAACAGCCAGCCAAGTGAACAACACTCTCCAGGAGGTAGGCGTATCAATATCCAAATCTACCATAAAAAGAAGCTGCATGAAAGTAAATTCAGAGGGTTCACCGCACGGTGCAAGCCACTCATAAGCATCAAGAATCACAAGGCTAGACTGGACTTTGCTAAAAAACATTTAAAAAGCCAGCACAGTTCTGTAAGAACATTCTTTGGACAGATGAAACCAAGATCAACCTCTACCAGAATGATGGAAAGAGAAAAGTATGGTGAAGGCGTGGTACAGCTCATGATCCAAAGCATACCACATCATTTGTAAAACACGACGGAGGCAGTGGGATGGCTTGGGCATGCATGGCTGCCAGTGGCACTGGGTCACTAGTGTTTATTGATGATGTGACACAGGACAGAAGCAGCCAAATGAATTCTGAGGTATTCAGAGCCATACTGTGTGCTCAGATCCAGCCAAATGCAACCAAACTGATTGGTCGTCGTTTCATACTACAGATGGACAATGACCCAAAACATAAAGCCAAAGCAACCCAGGAGTTTATTAAAGCAAAGAAGTGGAATATTCTTGAATGGCCAAGTCAGTCACCTGATCTCAACCCAATTGAGCATGCATTTCACTTGTTAAAGACTGATCTTCAGACAGAAAGGCCCACAAACAAACAGCAACTGAAAACCACCGCAGTGAAGGCCTGGCAGAGCATGAAAAAGGAGGAAACACAGCGTCTGGTGATGTCCATGAGTTCAAGACTTGAGGCAGTCATTGCCAAAAAAGGGTTTCCAACCAAGTACTAGAAATGAACATTTTATTTACAATTATTTAATCTGTCCAATTACTTTTGATCCCTTTAAAAACAGGGTGGCACATGTTAAGGAGCTGAAACTCCTAAACCCTTCATTCAATTTTAATGTGGATACCCTCAAATGAAAGCTGAAAGTCTGAACTTCAACTGCATCAGAATTGTTTTGTTTAAAATTCATTGTGGTAATGTTTAGAACCAAAATTAGAAAAATGTTGTCTCTGTCCAAATATATATGGACCTAACTGTATGTGTGTCTGTATCTATTCTTTCGTTTCTTTATTTAACCTGTTAGTGTGATTTTACTGTATTGCTAAATGAATTGCCGGCTTTTTGTAAAGGACACCGGGTGTGATTTTATCACAAGTCACACATCTGGTCTGTTTGTAATACGATTTTTTTTTTCTCGCATCCATAGACTTGCATTGGCGAGTCCGATCTGAAAATTGGTGACAATCGCAGAATGCTGCAATTGTCTCGATCCAAGGAAACGTTCCGAAAAAAAATCAGATGATGGGAGCTGCCCCATAGGATAACATTGGGACGAATGCAATGTGATTTTTTTATCGCATTGCATTCGTCCGATTTATTCGCTAGTGTGACTCCAGCCTTAGGATTTCTACATCCAATAGTTAGCGCTAGAGTTCATGTCTTCTTCCTTTATGAAGAGGCTGTTTGCATATTTAAATTCCCACAGGAGCTTTATGTGGTCTATAAGTCTCCTTTCACTGACTTGGCAATCCCCACAAGGAGAAACGTTCCCCCTTAAACTGCTATCTTGTGAAACATAGCAAAGTGCTGGATTCATTATATGGCGAACAGCAGTTATAAGAAATAGACTTAATTGACTTATTTTGTGACTGGTGTCCATTCTGTTTCACTGCCTTTTTGTTGTCTTGATGGTGCATGTATAATGGTCTCAACTGGAAAAAAGATAAAGATTTAAATTGACTACTCTGTGGCTCAGTTATTAACGTCTGATAATGCTTATTAGGCTACCTTCACACGTCCATTTTTATGTCCTTATGTGGTCCATTTTTTAAGGACTGCAAATGCAGACACATGCACACTCATTGTATTCAATGGTTGTTGTGTCAGGTTTTTCACACGGACTGTGTGTCTATGTGAGAAACACCAAACATATCCTTTTTTTTCTCACACCATGGATGAAATCTGTGCTGCATACTTGTACACTGATGACATACAGATTACATCCATGTGTCATTAGTGTGACACATACCAGCACCTGGGAAAAAGCAGTACAGTTATCTCTGTTCCCAAGTGCTAAATGAAACTCCTCATTGTTGTCTGGTCTCCCTGCGATCAGCGAGACTAGGCAACACTGATGAGACTTGAAGTCAGCACTTGCCACCAGGGAACAGCACTGATTACAAGTCTCATCAGGATACTGATGGGAGATGGAGTCCACATCTGCTGTGTGTTTGCTTAGTCTTTACTGGTTATTATAGCGGGATCCAAAAAAATGATGTGGGGTCCCCCTGTATTTACTGACCAGCTGATATTAATAGGCTGGGAAGTGGCCATGGATATTGGCCCTCTCCCAGACTAAGAATACACAGAAATGGAGCATCCATTAGAGTACAACTTTGTGAGTATAACTTTGCATTTTTATATTGATTTTTTTTTTTTCGTGAATAAATTGTTAAAAGAGACTTTACTCTGTATTTTTATTACATTTGACCATGAGGTTAGTAATGACGGTGTCTCATAGACACGCCTCCATTACTAACTCCTGGGCTTGATGTCAGCAGCCATCAACCCCACAGCTATTACCCCACTTGCCACCACACCAGGGCAAGTGGGAAGAGCTAAGACCAAGCACTAAAATTGACCCATCTAATGGATGCACCATTTTGGGGTGGCAGAGGGCTGATGTTCTTAGTTTGGGAGGGGGCTAATATCCATGGCACTGTCCCAGCTTATTAATATCAGCCGCAGCTTTTGGTTTTAGCCTTTTCTGGTTAGTAAATATAGGGGGGACCCACATCATTTTTGGGGTATCCCACTATAATAATTAATAAAGGCTAAGCAAACAGTTGTGATCTGTTATTAATACGCTGGGAACCTTTATGGCTATTGGCCCCTTCCCAGAATACTAACATCAGCCCCCAACTTTTGGCTTTCCCTCAGCTGGTAAGGAAAACGAAGGGTAGCCCTACACCGTTTTTTTTTTTTATTTATTACACGATATACACGCACAGTGGGTTCTAACTCCAACTCCCATCAGCATCACCTGGTCAGGCTGATCACAGGGAAATCAGGGGACAATGATGAGAGCTGAATTTAGCATCCAGTGCTGGGGGTAAGCGAATAGCTTCGGATAAGAGCTTATTTGAATAGCTGTAGTGCTTACCGAATAGCTGCATCGGGAACCTGGATACCTGGAGTGCTCCCGATGATCAACAGTTCGGAGCCACAGCTGCATGTGTAGTGGCTGTTTCACTGTCACAACACATGTGTGGAGAGCCCAACAAACAGGCTCTCAATGCATGTTTTGTGACTGTCACACACAGCCGCGACACATGCAGCTGCGGAGCCGAACAGCTGATCATCGGGAGCACTCCAGGTATCCGGGTTCCCCATGCAGCTATTCTGTAAGCACTATAGCTATTTGGATAAGCTCTTATCCAAAACTATTCACTCATCCCTACCCAGTGCCTAACAGACCTAACTGTACTGATTTGCCCAGGCACCGATACTTGGGACACTGATGCGGCACATGGATGCCTCATGTAAGAAACTCTTATGTTTCACATGTTCACGGATAGACCATATATACAGACATATGCCGTACTAGACTGATATAATTCGATAGAGCTGTTAAGATGACAGTTTTTTTCACACAAACCAAGTGTGCATGTGGGAAAAAAAAATTTACTATTCTCTAAAATATTTTTGGTGAGACTGTAAGTCTGTTGGTGCAAAAAAAAATCAGGTCACCCATACAGAATATCCATATTGCATCTGATTTTTATGGATACATTGCTATTAATTTGGTTGTTCAGTCCAAATCGATAATAAGTCTGCAGTCTATGCTGCAGACTTATTAATTACCCCAGCGCACGCACTGTGCATTGCGAGGATTTGCTGGTTCCTGAGCAGAGATCGGAGGGTATGTATGAGTTATACATACTCCCGGCCAGAGCCCGTCAAGTGGCCGCTGCCTCGCTTCATACATTTGTAAGGAGTGAGGCTGCGTCCTCTAGTTGGCCCCACCCACTATTCAGCCACGACACTAGATGGGATGCGCCCTCACTCAATGCAAGTGTTTGGAGTGAGGCCATGCCCACTGGCCTTGCTTTGGCCGGGAGTATGTATACAGTAAGGCCGGGGTCACATTAACCGACGCAAAATACGGTCCGTAGTTTACATGCGTAATACGGATGAATGACCCCTAAATAGTGCTCCGTATGTCATCCGTAAGCAAGGTGTGGTTGCGTATTTTGCGCATGTCTGCATCCGTATGTAATCCGTATGGCATCCGTATGCAATCCGTATGGCGAGATTTTCTCGCCACCTTGCAAAATGGACATATAATGGAGCCCTATGACAGGGTTTCTAACGGAAACGAAATAATAGATATAGACACATAGAATGTGTGTGTGTGTATATGTGTGTGTATGTGTGTGTGTATGTGTATATATATATATATATATATATATATATATATACACAAGTCATTGAGACAAATATATATGTGTTTATATTTCACAGAGTTCTTCATAGCAGAATAGCCGCTAATTAAATTGCCGGCTTCTATCAAATCATTCCCCAACCTGACATGAAATGACACATGGTTAACATTCAGTAAAGCATTTCATTTCATATTTTTTAATATGTCCCTGACTAATAATTAGATGAGGGTTTGTGTGCAAAATTTGGGAGTTGTAATTGTTATTTTAAGAGGTTAATTCGTTGTTAAAAAAAATGCATGGGCTTCCCATTGCCCTGTAGCGGTGGCGAATGGGTTAATCTAACAAAGGGTTAATGTCACCTTACAATCGAATGGTGACATTAACCCTTTGTTAGATACTGTAAGTCTATATGTACTGTACTGTATGTATTGTATGAATGTATTGTATGCAGTATGTATGTAGTATGTATGTAGTATATCTGTAGCATGTTTATGTATGTTGTATGTATGTAGTATGTATGAATGTAGTATGTATGTAGTATATCTGTAGCATGTTTTATGTATGATGTATGTATGTATGCTGTATGAATGTAGTATATATGTAGTATGTATGATGTATGTATGTATATAGGTAGGATTGGTTGTTGATCCTGTCAGTCATTCTAAGCCGGTCACGTGACTCAACACGTGACTGTGACGTCACGCAAGGTCCTGTACCTTGCCGGCATTCACCGCGTCTCCCGCTGCATGTCCCACTGTTAACGGGCAGTGCATTATCGGGGGAATTGGGCGATTGCTACCGGCCGGAGCATCGCCCGCGATTATAGCAGAGGTGACCCCCTTCTTTTGGAGTCTACCCACTACTAGCCTGCTAACTTTTTTTGGACTGAGCATTACACCACTACTGGAATTCATCAAAGTCCATCAGGAGAGGAGTTGCTATGTTCTGAACTCAAGACTGTTACCATTGCCCATGACATGAACAGTAATCTGGACGGTCAGTATGATTTTTTCTTCCTAGTGACAGACTCATTCATGTTTATTGGGCAGTGAGACTGGTTGTATTTTACAAACTGTTACTCACTTTTTATAGTGAGACATATATTTATAGCACACCCCCCACGTGAGTAAGGGGGTCATTATTATCGTTTTGCACAGAAGCATATTAATATTCTTTGGCATCTATCTTTGCTTTCCCTACAGAGAGAGTTTTTTTATGCGGGTATTATTAGCGCAAATTCCTGTTGTATTTTTAATGTATGTATATATGTAGTATGTATGATGTATGTATATATATGTAGTATGTATGTATGCTGTATGAATGTAGTATATATGTAGTATATACAGTATGTAGTATGTACAGTATGCTGTATGTATGCTGCATGAATGTAGTATATATGAAGTATGTATGCTGTATGAATGTAGTATGTATGAATGTAGTATATATTTAGTGTGTATGTAGTATGTATGTTGTATGAATGTTGTATATATGTAGTATGTATGTGTGCTGTATGAATGAAGTATGTATGTAGTATGTATGTATGTTGTATGAAGTATGTATGTAGTATGTATGTTTTTTTTTGTTTTTTTACATTCAACACATTAGCCGGATAATGGGACTACTACTGTCCCATCATTGGCTAATGTGTCAATTACTGTCATTGTAGCAGGCATCGCCTGATGGGACTTGTAGTCCCATCGGACGATGCCTGCACACGCACACAGACCGCCGGCAGCCGGCACAGACCCCCGGCAGGCCCGTACAGACCCCCTGGCAGCCGGCACAGACCCGCCCGCACAGACTCCCGGCAGGCCCACACAGACCGCGCATCATGATGACGACATATCAGCAGCCAATCACAGCCACAACAGTGGCTCATTGCATCATGGGAACTTCGATTCCGGTATTTGATATTGAAAAAATATCGGTACTCTGTATCGGAATTCTGATACAGCGAATATCGGCCGATACCCGATATTTGCAGTATCGGAATGCTCAACACTAGTCTTGACCTTTTATCAGTACCTGTGTAAAGCCCCTGTCACACATAGCGACGCACCAGCAATCCCGACAATGATATGACCTGGTCAGTATCGCTGGTGTGTCGCTACAAGATCGCTGGTGAGCTGTCAAACAGGCAGATCTCACCAGCGATCAGCACCAGCAATGACGCTGGTAACTACTGCGCGTCACTTAGTTACCCGCTGTGTACCTTGGATACCAGCATGCTCGCGCTGGGAGCTGGTATCCAAGGAAAACAGCGGGTAACTAAGCGCGCGGTGCTTAGAAACCCGCTGTTTACCTTGGATACCAGCTCCCAGAGCTAGCACGCTGGTATCCAAGGTACCCAGCGGGTAACTAAGTGACGTGCATGCCTAAGTTACCCACAGTTTGCCTTGGATACCAACCAGCTCCCAACGTCTGCTTACAGCACTGGGAGCTCGCTAATCAATGCTCTCCCACTGCCACATGCAGCGATGCGTGCTGGCCAGCAGGAGACCAATGATCAAAAAAATGTCCTGGACATTAGAGCACAATCAGCGATACCCGGCAGGGGGGGCGGTCACTGATACCTGTCACACAGTGAGATCGCTGGTGAGATCGCTGTTGTCACAAAACTTGTTATTCAGCAGTGATCTCACTGTGTGTGATAGGAGCTTTACACCCACATATCCCCTCACATAGGCCGGGCTGTGAGATGTCCTCAGGCATTTATTAAATCCCTAACATAGGTAATGTCTTCACTCCTGATGATCTCAAAAGTTCAAGATCTGCTTGATTAACCCTGAAGTCGAAAATGTATATCCCATCACTGTCAGACTTATACAATTCTGTTATGAATGAGTCACCGAGGAGGAAAAACAAGCTAAGCCACAGAAAACCAGAGAGGTTGGTAACTAAGCGGATTGCAGACCCCTGATCCTATCCACACAACTAGCAGTAGCCGTGGAGCGTACCTACGATGATCCTAGACGCCTCGTCACAGCCGGAGAACTAAATAAGCCTAAAGCAAGAAAAGGGGAAACCTAAACTGCCCCAGAGCAGACCCCAAAGCAATAGACAGCCCCCACACATGTATTGTCGGTGAGACAAGATGAAAACACAAACACAGAAAAATAGGCTGAGCAAACAATGGGGCCCAAACTAACTAGAAAGGACAGGAAAGGAAAGATGCTGTCTGCACTCATGCACAAAACCCTGCAAAAAATGCCAACACTTTCTGATAACAAAAACCCTGAAGTCGCTAGACTTCAATTCCCTATATCAGCACTCTGGTATATTCTGAAGACAGAGCAAAAAGAGACCAATCTGATAAGGGACAAAAAGCAAACTGGCTTAAACAGAGACATAAGAATGGAAATTCATCCCTGCCCCAGCCGGGCTGGCTGACCACAAAAACGAGTAAACCAGACCAAATCTCATGTGAAACAATAGCAGAGCACACTTAACTTGAGAAGGCATGAACAGAACTGGAAACCAGAACCTGAGGGCAGGAAAATCACCAGCACAAAATTAGGGAGTCGGCTGTCTAAAATCCAGTCAGTGACTCCTGATGTCCACTCACAGTTCTCCTCAGGTGGCAGGTCTCTGCCATTTAGATCAGCTTCATTACCTACTGTCGCCACTAGAGGGAGCCCGGATGGAGAACTCGTGACTCATGTCAACACAGCCAGCTCCACCACTCTCACCAGAAGCCAGAGGTAAACCAGAAAATGAGTTCACAACACAATTCCCAATGTTCATACTTTTCTATTGGTGCTTCAATGTCTGCCAAGATGTTTTGAGGAAAGGAATGTGCACCTTTGAAGAATAATAGCAATCTCTAAACGGTGTGAAAGATCTGCTTTAATCCACTCAAAACTTAAAAAAAAAAACATTTCTTGTCTTCACTATTTATCCAACCTCTGAACAGAATTCTCCTGGCTGTTCTACGTCTCAATTACCTGTCCAAACTATAACTTTTTGTCCATGCACAACAGACATGCTGCTTGAGACTGCAGGGGGTCCTTTTCTTCACAAAGGGCTGCCTGCATATTAATTAGGATGGTTCACATCTCTTTATCTCCAATGTACAAGCCTTTCTCTAGGAGACTGGCATTGTTAGCTCAGATTGCAAGCTCTTGCCACTGCAAAAGAGAGAGGTGAGGAGGAGGGGATTAAAGCAGCCATCAAGTGCAGGCAAAGATGCGGGCTCGGCACGTGAGCCTGCATCAAAGGCAGGGACACTGCCACATGGGTTTTTTTTGCCTTCCTCTGGATCAACATGTTAGGGCAGGTTAGGATAGGATATGGGTTGAACTAGATGGACTTAGTCTTCCTTCAACCTTAATAACTATGTTACTATGTTACTGCATCGGTTGTGAAGGGGTTAATAACCTAACAAACACTATTCGATCATTTACATTTTTAAATATTTATGTGTATTAATACAGATGTCACACACGTAAAATATGAACACACAGATGACAATACAGAGAAATTGGATGATTTTTCATATGCTAATCGGAATCTTTCCTAGTGGTGAGTAGGTCTTGTGTAGTGAATAAAAATCAGACTGCACACTGACCAGTTAATAGGACAGTTCTCATGACAGTTTTTTCACATTGACCTGCTGTTCGGGTGAAAATAATTGCAGCATGTACGTACTACAATATTCACTTCCAAGTTTCAGATGAGAATCCCCTATACAAGTCTTTGGGTGCACTAAAAACTCACATCCAATATTGATCATCTGTATTGCAACCAATACTTATGAGTACATTGCCATTATTGACCTAAGAAACTGTATTTCATCATGTATATTTTAAAATATTGGTGTATAGAAATGGATTGTACACAGCTGTAAAATCCGGACAATGGAAAAACTATGGATGGAGCTTTCTAGATGAAGCTCGGTCAATTTTTCATATGCTCATCTGATCACAGTCTTGTACACAGTAACTATTTATGACATTGACTATTTGCATTGATCGGCACGATAAGAACGGACGATAGTTTAGTAAAGTATTTCTTTTAACTGAAATTTCAGAGTTCTGCACATTCTTGTGAACAGATCTTTAGAGGACATGGGATTTAGGCAAAAGATACTGACACGGTTAGAGAATAACCTTTACCATGTGTACCTTCTTCCGGACTGGTTTTCTACATAGACTTATATTCATGGATAAAATATGATACAAATAAGACCTGAGAAATCTTGCTTCTTTTATTGACGAGGCACAATGATTTAGAGAAGGGATACCAGACTGTAGGGTTTCTTGGTGATACTTTTACTACCGTCTTTGAATTTAAAGTGGTGACAATCATGTACGGAAATAAATCTACACATGGACTGTGCTCTGTGTATTGTATCCTGGGAGAATGGATGTCAGATGTTAGTCTTTTTGCTCTAATCCAGTAAGGATAATATCACGTTTGTGAGCTCGGCTACATAAAGCTGCCTCTAGCTCATGTTTACCAGAATGTTGAACACATTTCTGAATTCCCCAGCAGTACAGAACTACCGGCTATTTATAGCTCCATCGAGGTCCATCCCAGAAAAGGATTCACAAACACAAAGTATCTCACGTGAATACATTAGTGTCTACTCCTAGAATTTTGTGGTCTTGGCTCAGAAAAAAAATAAACCTGAATTTACAAAGGAAAGATTCTGACATGTGTTTAAGACAATAACTTCCTATAGGCAGAGGATACTGGAACGTTCAGTTAACCGTTACAGGAGCTCTTTCCATTCAACATAATAACCCTACTAACTGACAGTTTCATTTTTAATGCTTATATTTGGAGTAAATATGTGAATTTGTCAAGTTCATCTAGTAATCAACAAAGGCTGGACAAACATCTGTCTGAGATGGTTTAGTGAATCCTGCATTGAGCTGGGGGTTGGACCCTTGAGGTCCTTTCCAACTCTAACATGATATGGTTCATAGGCATTTACACAGTTTCCGATTCATTAATATTGGCATTGTTCATGTCGGTCTTGATGAAGGGGTGAGTTGTAGTCAGACAATCCTGATTCATTACGTCTCTTTATGGGTCTGGCATGTCTGGAAAGTGGCATGTGTCTTATCACAAGTCTTACTCCAGTTAGAGGCTGGGGTAAGATTTGTGGCGTGAGGCACACTGCAGCTCATCATTTTGGTGAATTTGACCAAAACTGGCATGAAAATGTGTACATTTTATTTCTCCGATAACACCAAGTGTCATATATACTATCATAGTATTATTTATACGCAGTTAGGTCCCCTACTCACCATACTACACATTATTACCATATTTACAATTTTAATATAGCTATCCAAGCAAGAGAGAGAGCCTAGCTCTAGGGGTATAATCTTCCAAAGATTTTTTTTACTTCTTAAATATAATACACAAATTGGCAGTTCCAAAACATGTACAAAAATACCAATGCATTTTGAGCTGATCACAGTTTTTGTTCACAACATCTTTTTTTATTTATCATGTATTATTTATCATGGATCAAACTTGTCAGTGCAAGTCTGAGGGTCCGACAACAACTGGTGGAATCCTAGTTGCGTCCTGGTGCTGTTTTTCATTTACTTTTTTTATATGTTTGAGGAAAAAAAATTGATGAAACTGCCAAACTGACTAAACACTGAAGGAAATCGCACTGTTTGTTTCATGAATGGGGAAAAAAATGGTCTTCTTACTCAGATGTCTCTGAGCCACGTCCTAGCTAAATGGTCTGCATATGCCTATGCCTCCTTGTCTTTTACTGACATAGAAATTGCTTGATAATCTGGAATCTAGCAAAGTCTGAATGTAAAAATATATTAACCTGAATTTGTCATCAAATTTAACACCTCACATAATATAATTGCTGTATAGTTAAAAACACTAACAGTTGAAATTGCTGAGCTTAGGAGTCAGGCATATGCAAATGACCTTACTTATTGATTAATAGGAGACAAGCCACCTATGTCACCAACCGGATCTGAGCGTTCAAAGAGACAAGTACAAGTAAATGTGATTATTCAACACATGTGGTAGAGAAGAGTGGCAGTGGAGGTGGTTAGATTTTATTAGCATTTTATTTACAAACTACGGTATTTTCAAGTTTTAAAATAAAATCTTTTTGGATTTAAAAAATGAAATACCATACATACTCGTGTATAAACTGTTTTTCAGCACAATTTTTTGTGCTGAAAACGCCCCCCTCAGCTTATACATGAGTCATTGTCCCAGAAAGCTGGCGGGGGAGGGGGAGCGGCAGAGCAGCGGGTGACGGCAGGATCCGGTGGCTATGGCTAAAGCCTGTGCTGCTGCTGCTTATAGCGAGCACAGTGACAGCTGCAACCACAGCCGCCTTCTTTCAGAAGACATCCTACTGACCCTCCAGCGTGCCCTGCAGCATCTTGGTGGTCCCAGCACCTTCGCAGCATGTCATTGGTGCCAGCTTCCTGCAGTTCTTCCTGTGCTGAGCGATCACGTGGCACCGCCTATTAAGGTAATGAACATGCACGCATCTCCACTCCCATAGGTGTGGAATGTATATTCATTTCCGTAAAGAGCAGTGCCACGTGATCATTCAGCCAGCACAGTAAGAGCTCCAGGAAGCCGTCACCAACAAGATGCTGCGAGAGCACTGGCACCAACGAGATGCTGCAAGGGCACGCTGGAGGGTGAGTAGGATGGGGTTTTTTGTAATAGGAAGCATGCATGCATGCCAGGACAGCAATGAGGGGAACCATGCATACCAGGACAGTGACGGGGGAGCCATGCATACCAGGGCAATGATGGGGAGCCATGCATACCAGGATAGCGATGGGGGGAGCCATGCATGCCAGGACAGCGATGAGGGGAGTCATGCATACCAGGACAGCGATGAGGGGAAGCCATGCATACCAGAACAGCGACAGGGGGAGCCATGCATACCAGGACAGTGACGGGGGAAGCCATGCATACCAGGACAGTAACGGGGGAGCCATGCATACCAGGATAGCGAAGGGAGGAGCCATACATACCAGGACAGGGATGAGGCAACAATGCATACCCGGCTTATACTTGGGTCAGCTTATACTCTAGTATATACGGTATAGGAAAAGAGAAATTACATAAAGAAAGCTCAGTTAAAAAAAATAACCTAAAAACAAGACTCCATTTATTTTTTAATTGGGTACAAGGCAGAAAAACACTGATAGAAAGAAAGACACAAAACAGCCTTCTTTGTCAGCAATAAATTCACAGAACATGAGAACTACAACCTTCACTAGAGGAACATTTTGCTGTTCACAGGAGAATCTCTTGAAGCAGGTTCTTCTTCTTGCAGTTAATTCAGGGAGGTTAGAACAAAGTATTAGTGCGAGAACAAAAAATAACCTAATAATGGACATAATACTCATAGTAATTATATATAATATATATATATATATATTATTTTTTTTCAAATTAGTGTCTTAAAAAGATGAATTATTATTCTATATGAAATGAAGTTATCTAGCAGATCAGGTTCACGAAAACTCTTTTAAATTTAAGATTTAATTTTTACCTCTCCATATAAATTAGATTTTTCTTCTTTGTACCCAGCAGGCTCCACCTTATTAGCAGAATTCATGTCGTTTGGTTTATTTTGCTTTAGTAACCATGAAATTAAACTTCATGATGTCATGTGAACACAGCACAAAAAACATGTTTTATGGCATCAGAAACTTTTCGTTATGAAATTAGCTACATTATTATCATAATATAAAAGATGAAGGTCATAAATAAAAAGCAAAATATAACATTGCAAAATGCATTTACTATTAACTGCCACAAGCAATTTTTACAATGCTGTTACTTTTTGCTCATTACATTAGTGCTTCCAACAGTTCTGGTTATTAGCTGTAAAGCTTTTCTGGTTATGAAAAACATTACTTTTCATGTTCGACCATGCATTTACTTGACAACAAAACAGTCTAAATTAGAGTTATCTATTATCACCTGCCTAATCAATCTAAGAATAATCACATTAATAGGAACATGTATTATTTTGATGGAACAATAAAGAGTAGAAAAAAAAGTTTTTTTTTCCTATTGCTAATCTAGTGCCAACATAATATTCAGCACTGTACAGAATGTAATCAATCACATTTCTCTCTGTCTCTGATGGAGCTAATTTTATAACACGCTACCTATCAGCACTGTATTTGGGGAAAACATACAGCTTGGCTAAAATTAAACTATTTCCAATTTCTTTACTGAGCCATGATGCTCCTTCAGTTGCGTAAGGCTAAATTCACATTAAATGATGCTCTCTTCCAGTCACCAGACCACTGCAGCCAACTACTGTATGCAGCGGTGTTGTGACTTCTGGGCAGACACCACTTCAATTCTGGAGCCAGTGCAGACCTCCAAAGCAGCCGCAATAGATTTATGGCGAGTATGTCTCCATTTATTTTTAATTATGCCATAGGTAAACATTTTTTTTACTGTTAAATAATCTCTTTAAGGCCAGTTTCACTGGTCCTGATATTTCTGGTACCGGAAAAACCAGTACAGAAGATATCAGCGTCCGTGTGTGTAATACGTGCGGCACACATGTGGTAACCGAGTGCTGCCCCTGTGCCACACCAGTACCACCCGTACAAGTGCCTGGGAAGCAGTGGTACAGTTTGCGCTGTTCCCAGGAGCTGGGTGCTGAAGACCGTTCTCATTATTCTCCCCTGCTCTGTCAGCGATCAGTGCGAGCAAGGGAGAATGTTGAGTTATATTCAACTTATAACAGCGAAAGCAGGCGGCAGCTGATGGGACTAATACTCCTGTTAGCCTATACCTGCTTCTGCTAATAACAGTGGGGGCATCCTTGTGTCATCAGTGTGCACGTATGCGGCCCATGCTGCTGTTAAAAAGCAGACATGTCAGCGTATTTTGCCGACAGACACATGGTCTGTGAAAACACAATGACGTGCACAGACCCGTTCACTTGAATGGGTCTATATGTATAAGTGTCTCTGGTACATGTGAAAACTGTCAGCACACATAACGGACACCCTGACATCTGAAAGAGGCCTAACAGGGTAAGTAGCCTCCTGGTGCTGCTAGTCAAACTCCTTTGAATAAATTTTTTTGTCAGCAAGTTTAACCATAGTAGCAGAAGTTTTGGTAGTTTGCTGGTCTGGAGCATTCAGGCTAAAGTTACCACAATGCTAAGATGTAAAGACTTCAGAAATGATCTTAGAGAAGGAATTGTTGTTGCCTACAATCTTGGAATCGTTATGAGACCATTTATAAGCAATTTGGAGTCTATTTTACAGATAGAATGATTTTTCACAAGAGGAAAACATTCAAGACAGTGGGCAATGTTCTATGAAATACTCAAAGAAATTGCACAAAAAAAGAGCTACAGCCTAAATTCTAAAGACCTCAGCAGGTTCAATGTCCAAGTTCATGACAGTACAGTTAGTACAACTGAATAAGTGTGGCTTATTTAGAAGGGTTTTCAGGAGAAAGTCTCTTCATTTTATAAAGGACACAGCATCATGAATAACGATTGCAAAGCTGCATCTGATTAAGCCGCAAGATTAAAGTGGAGAAAGTGGAGATGTTTGGCCATAATGACTTGCATTATGTTTGGTGAAAACAGAACATAGTATATGAGTATCTACACAGTATATCAGCACAAAGAATTCATAGCAACTATCAAGAATGGTTGTGGAGGGGTAATTATTTCTGCTTGTTTTGCAGCCATTTGCCCTGGGAAATCATTAAGTTGACATAAACACTTCTGTATGCCAAAGTATTCTAGAGTTGAATATGAGGTCACTTATATAAATAGTTAAAACTTGGCCAAAACTGGGTCATGCAATAGGACAGTGATCATAAGCCTGCCAGCAGATTTACATCAGAATGGTTTGTAAAAGTAAAGTATTAAGATGTTGTGATACCCCAGTAAAAATACAGACTGCAACCTAGATGAAATGTGGTTGGGGGATTTTAAGCAAACTGGGCATGAAAATAAATGCTTACAAACTTCAATAAACTTAAAGGGGAAGTTTTACTGTTTTTTTTTTTTTGTTTGTTTAAGCGGAGTACCTCCTCCAATAGAAAACTTTATTTTCTATGCCCCTCCATATTAAAGACTACCTAATATATGCAAATTTTCCAATCAACCAAGCCAAGTTTCTTTTTGGATGTTCTCTTAGGCTACGTCCACACAGTCAGTAATCGGCAGCGGTTTGAATGCAGCTCATGTCCACTGCGTCCAAAGCATTGCTGACTTTTGAATGTAGGTGATTACGCATGTGTTCATTGAACCAAGATAACTAGACATCCTGCTGTCTGGAAAGGCGAGCCGCATGTCCATCTCCACAGGGAAGCCACAGGTGTCGGAGCACGCATAGTGGACATGGGATTTTTTGAAATCCTGTTCACTATGCTATAACTTCTGGCCACTGCAGGTTGGGCACTGTGGATGTACAATGGTTATGGAAAGTATTCAGACCGCTTTAAATTTTTCAGTCTTTGTTTCATTGCAGCCATTTGGTAAATTCAAAAAAGTTCATGTTTTTCTCATTAATGTACACTCTGCACCCCATCTTGACTGAAAAAAACAAATATCGAAATTTTTGCACATTTATTGAAAAAGAACAACTGAAATATCACATGATCATAAGTATGCAGACCCTTTGCTCTGACACTCATATTTAAGTCACACACTGTCCATTTCCTTGTGATCCTCATTTAGATGTTTCCACTCCATTGGATTCCAGCTGTATTTAAACTGATTAGGACTTGATTTGTGAATGCACACACCTGTCTGTAGAAGACTTCATAGCTCACAGTGCATGTCAGACCAAATGAGAATCATGAGGTCAAAAGAACTGGCCAAGGAGCTCAGAGACAGAATTGTGGCAAGGCACACATCTGGCCAAGGTTACAAAATAATTTCTGCTGTACTCAAGTTTCCTAAGAGCACATTGGCCTCCATAATCCTTAAATGGAAGATATTTAGGACCACCAGAAGTCTTCCTAGACCTGGCTGTCCAGCCAAACTGAGCAATCATGGGAGAAGAGCCTTGGTGAGAGAGGTAAACAAGAACCCCAAAATCATTGTGGCTGACCCCCACAAATTCAGTAGGGAGATGGGAGAAAGTTTCACAAAGTCAATTATCACTGCAGCCCTCCACCAGTCAGGACTTTATGGCAGCGTAGCCCTACAGAAGTTTCTCCTCAGTGCAAAACACATGAAAGCCCACATAGAGTTTGCTAAAAAAACACACGAAGGACTCCCAGACTATAAGAAATAAGATTCTCTGATCTGATGAGACGAAGATAGAACTTTTTGGTGATAATTCTAAGCGGTATGTGAGGAGAAAACAAATCACTGCTCATCACCTGCACATCACCTGCACAATACAATCCCCACAGTGAAACATGGTGGTGGCAGCATAATGCTATGGAGGTATTTTTCAGCTGCAGGGACAGGATGACAGGTTGCAATTGAAGTAAACATGAATGCAGCCAAGTACAGAGATATCCTGGATGAAAAGCCCTTCCAGAGTACTCTGAACCTCAGACTTGGCCGAATATTCAACCTCCAACAAGACAATGACCCTAAGCACACAGGTAACAAAGGAGTGGCTTCAGAACAACTCTGTGACCATTCTTGACTAGCCCAGCCAGAGCCCTTACCTAAACCCAATTGAGCATCTCTGGAAAGACCTGAAAATGGATATCCGCCAATGTTCACCAACCTGACGGAACTGGAGAGGATCCCTAAATCCAGGTGTGAAAAACTTGATGCATCATTCCCAAGAACACTCATGGCTGTACTAGCTCAAAAGGGTGCTTCTACTTAATACTGAGCAAAGGGTCTGAATACTTATGACCATACGATATTTCAGTTTTTTTTAAGTAAATTTGCAAAAATCTCTACATTTGCTTTTTTCAGTCAATATGGGGTGCAGAGTTTACATTAATGAGAAAAAAATGTACTTTTTTGAATTTACCAAATGGCTGCAATGAAACAGAGTGAAAAATTTAAAGGGGTCTGAATACTTTCCGTACCCGCTGTACGCAACGTCCAATCCACAGCGTTTACTCACCGTGGGAAAATACCCTTGCTGTTACCTTTCCAGTGTATCTGCAGTCACTTTTATTTCCACCAAAGGTGAAATTGATTCGAAATCAGTTTTGCTTCCTAAGGTCTTTTTCACATTTCCGTTTTTTGACGTCAGTCAAAATCCGCCAGTTTGTGAAAAAAATGGATCCGCCTCTTTTTTGGCGGATCCGCTTTTTCCCCCCATGGACTTGCATTAGTAGCGGCTGTTGACTGACGGTTGTCCATTGGATCCGTTTTTCCACGGATCCGTGAAAATTTTAACGGTTCCCGGGCGGACCAGACGGACCCTGCAACGTTTTTTTCGATTGACGGTCCGCTATTTTTAAGTGCGCATGCCCGGATGCTTTGCTCAGGGGAAACATTTTAACCATGAAATACCGTCCTGGACGCGGCAAAATCTCTCTCTCCTTTTCCAGGCCGTGATCGCTTTTAAGTTTCAGCACTTTGCATCTTCCGCGGATCCATGCGAAAAAGTGATCCGCTGACATCCGTACGTCACTAAACGGAGGCGGATCCGTTCTTTTATACCTTTGGCAGATTTCAGCTGACCGCCGACAACGGAAATGTGAAACAGGCCTAAGTGGACAGATTGACATCCCTGAAGTTTAATCATCCTGGAGTTATACTTTGATGCTTAATGAGGGACTGTGACCAAGACAAAAGTGGCCAGTTTTTGTTCTTACTTTATTCCTCCTTAATCCTTAAATATCCTGTATTTTTTTTTTTTTAAATCTATTATATGGTTCCAGAGATGTGAACCTTTATTCTCAATGCTGATTTTTATGGTGTTTAGCAAAAGGACGTGTCTCACAGGATTCTCTTGGGGTGTTTCTTTATACTGCTTAAGTCTATGAAAAGAAGTGCTAAATAAAAAGACTTATATCTCAAAAAATGTACCGTATGTCAGATTTACAAAAAAAAAAAAAAATTAATAACTCGGGAGCATCAAGAATAAAATATCATAAACTGGCTATTTTTAACTTGGTGACATGTCCTCTGTAAGGGTAATGGTACCCTTACATTTTTTACCAATGAATGTGATGTATATTTTTAATTCAATTAAGTTATGTTCACAAATATAACATGTTCTTAACCCCTTCACGACATTTGACGCAAGTTTATGTCATGGTCAGAAAGGGGTTCCCGCAAAATGATGTAAATTTTACTTCATAGCGATAATCCCGGCACAGGAACTGTGCCCGCACTACCCTGGGCCACTTAACACCCTAAATGACCACAGGATTTAGAAGGCTGGGTGAGGGAGGGTGCTCCCTCTTGCATGCAATCGGCATCCCCACGACATCATCTCAAAGGCCCTTTTGTTGCCATGGCAATGACAACCTCTGGGTCTGGCAGCTACAGAGGTCTGTTTAGACCACGCTAAAAGAGTGGCCTAAGAGGCTTCTGTTGGTGTAGCACTGATGGCTATAATGCATTGCAATGCATTATACCAGCGATCATAGGAACAAAAGTTAAATTCTCATAGAGGAACTAAGTAAAATAGTAAGTTAAGCGTAAAAACACTTAAAAAAAAATAAATAAATAAAATGACCAAAAAAATCAAAAATATTAAACCATTAAATAGGTATATTTATGTAAAAAAATACACATATTTGGTATCACTGTGTCCGGAACAATGCAGCCTATAAAACTGTAACACTATTTATTCCCTTCAGTGAACTCCGTAAACAAAAAAAATGGCAAAAAAAGTACTTTTTCATCACATTGCTGGAGAAAAAGTGGAATAAAAAAACGATCAAAATGTCAAATGTAAATAAAAATTGCATCACTGAAAGTGTAATCTTGTATATCAAAAATCAAGCTCCATCTGCTGAGAAATAAAAAAGTTATAGCTCTCAGAATATAGTGATGCAAAAACAATTCTTTTTTCATAAAATAGTTTTTGTTTTATAAATGTGGTATCGCTGTGGTCGTGACCCGAAGAATAAAGGATGGCGTAAAAAAAACACAAATCACAGTTCTTGAATTGCTGTTTTTTGTTCATTCTGCCTCCCAAGAATCAAACCAAGCTGGAAAAAAACGTGATTCTCAGTGCTGCCACAGAGTGAATACAAGGGTGCGTGTTCTCTGGATCTTTATTCATTTATACAACATGTTTTGAAGTCTGGTTGTCTCCTTGATATAACTGATGAAAGAGTCAATACAAGTTTTGACTGAATAAGGATTCCGAGAACTTGCACCCTAGTCTTGACTCTGTGGCAATGCCCGGGAATCACCACACTTTTGGTTGGAATACGTTTCTTCCTACCAGTGTATAGGTCAGCAGTCAGAGCAGCAGCCCTTCATTCTTCGGGTATGTGCATATGATCAGTAAATGCTGCGGGTTGAATGCTGTGTATTTGTGCAGCATCCAACCTGCAAAGTTCAGATGTTACAGCATAGGGGATGGGATTTCAAGAACATAGACATGCGGCACATCTCTACACACCGCAGTATGTCAATTTCTCTTGCTTAGATGCTTATTCCTGCAAAAGAAATTTCACCAATAGGATGTATAAGACGCGGTGAATCCACGTGGTTTAGTGAACACATGCATATTCACCTGTGTTCAATAGGTGGAAGTGCTTTGGACACAGCGCTCATACGTGGAAAATTATGTGCTGCCATTTCTGGATCATGTGCACATACCCTTACAAATACAGAGTTGTGCTGGGTCACAACCCAGGCAGCTGAACATATACAATCCTTTGCTCGCTGTGTCTTATATTGAAGGTAACACACTTGGAGTGTTTTCTCTATTTTTCTTTGCCTTCCAAAAATGGGAATAGAAAATGGTCAAAGAAATATTATGTGCCCGAAAATAGTACCAATAAAAATGTCAGCTCATCCCAAAAACAAGTCCTCACATGACTCTGTTGACAAAATAAAGAAAAATTATAGCTCTGAAAATATGACAATGTAAAAATTTTTTTTTTCAAAAAAAGCATCCTTTAGTGGTCGATAGCAGACAAACCTAAAAAAAACAATCTGGTATCGTAATCGCACTGACCCGAAGAGCAGAACTGTCTTATTACTTACACCGCATGAGAAATTGTGTTAAAAAATTAAAAGCAATTATGATCTGTTGATTTGTTTATGCTGCCTTGGAAAGGCTTGGCTCTACCATGAGCGATTACATCGGGGTTTACGTGGATGTCTCTGAAATACATGATTCATGCGGAACTCCCGGTAGAGAATTCCCTATAATAAGGCAAATATGGATATTGTGGACTTGGCCTGGCCTATTATCCAGCTGTATCAGTCTTTTTGGTATAAAATTCTGTGAGACACGTGTGATATCAACATATTCCCTGCTCCCCTAGATTAATTCATTTGGGGGGTGTAAATTGTAAAATGGAGTGACTTATGGAAGGGTTTTGCTGTCCTGGCACTGCAGGGGCTTTGCCAATGTGACATAGCACCTTCAAACCATTCCAGCAAAATCTGAATTCCAATATGGTGCTTCTTCCTTTCTGAACTTTGCGTTGTGCCTCAATGTCGTTTTTGAGCACATATGCTGTACTGGTGTACTCAGGATAACTTGCATGAGAGCTTGCATCTTTCATTTTCACCTATTATCCCTTTTGATAATTAAAAACTTGGAGCCAAAGCAACATTTTAGTGGAAACAAATGTAAATTTCTATTTGCTCAGCTTAATGTTATACAATTTTGTGAATTGTGTGAAGGTTAAAAATGCTCACTCCTCCCCTAGATAAATTCCTAAAGAGGTGCAGTTTCCAAATTGGGGTCATTTGTGGGGGTTTCTGGTGTTTTGGCATGTTAGGGGCTCTTAAATCATGATATGGCATCCGCAATCTATTCCAGCCAAAATTGGCACCAGTATTCAATTGGCACTTCTTTCCTTCTGAGCCCTGCCATGTGCCCAAACAATAGTTTTCCACTACATCTGCATCCTCAGGAGAAATTACACAACAAATTGTATGGTCCATTTTCTCCTGTTAGCCTTGTGAAAAATTTGGGCAAAAACAACATTTTTGCTGGAAAAATGTATTTTTTCATTTTCACGGTTCAACTCTGTTAAATTCTGTTATGCATTTGTGAGTTCAAGGTGCTCATGACACCTCAAGATAAGTTCCCTGAGGGCTGTAGTGTTTAAAATTGGGTCAATTGTGAAAATTGTCATTGTTTAGGCATATCAGGGGCTCAGCAAACACAACATGACTTCTGTCATCTATTCCAGCCAATTTTGTGTTCCAAAAGTCAAATGGTACTCTTTCCCTTCTGAGCCCTGTCGTGTGCCCAAACAGTAGTTTTACACCACATATTTGGTATCCCCATACTCAGGAGAAATTGCACAACAAATTGTATTGTTCATTTTCTCTTGTTACCTGTGTGAAAATGCAAAATTTGAGGCCAAATGAACATTTTTGTGGGAAAATGTAAAACTTTCATTTATTTTCCTACTACATTGCTTTAATTACTGTGAAGCATCTGAAGGGTTAATGAACATATTGAATGTAGTTTTGAGCAATTTGAGAGGTACAGTTTTTAAAAAGATGTCAATTTGATCAACTTTTACATTTCTAACTTCCTAACAAAAAAAATGTTTAAAAAAAAATGATGCTGATGTAAAGTAAACTTGTGGGAAATGTTATTTATTAACTATGTTGTATAATATAACTAACTATCTGGTTTAAAGGCATACAAATGTAATGTTTAAAAAGTACGACATTTTGAAATTCTTTTGACAAAATTCCAATATTTTCATCAATAAACACAATAAATGTTGGCCTAAATTTACCACTGACATGAAGTACAATGGGCCATGAAAAAACTGTCAAAATCACTGGAATACATTGAATTGTTCAAAAGTTGTTACCACATAAAGTGACACTGGTCAGAATTGCAAAGTTTCGTCTGGTCAGGATGGTGAAAACAGGTTCATGGTTTGAAGGTGTTAAAATATCTGTAAAGCTCAAAGTCGGATTACAGCCACATATGAGCCAGCAAACTTTTTGTACAGCTTTCCCACAAAAAAATTGTGAATTTTGAAATATTTTTTTTTTTTTATTCAGCTCTAGTTTTTTCCATGTGAGTTGGGGAATAAAACACTCGATTCCTTTACAGTAGTTACAGATTGAGGGGGGTTCTATCAGATTTCAGATGTACAATCTGTACCTAAATCCTAGCAGAAGACTGAGTGTGTAAATCTATCTTTACTATGAAGATTGCAAAAATGCAGTATATAGCTCAGAAACCTTTCTAGTCAATTCGACTTTGTTTTTTCTTTAAAGCAAGGAAGAGATTTAGAGACATAGCTCCCAACAGAGGGGAGGATGTGAACAAACACTGCCTTCCTCCCTTCATCTATTATCCATGAGACCAGCACTCACAACAACCTTTTATCAGTGAGTAGGAGTAAAATAAAAACAGCATTTTTATTGTGATTTTTATTCTCCCAGAGTTGCCTTTTAAACCTTTCTATGGCAAACCTGTAAGTAAATTAATTTCTGTAACAATGTTCCTTATATTCCTTAGTGTATGTGCTCAAAGAAATTAGACTATAGTGTTTTAAATGTCTGTCACTGAAGAGAAAATACACTTGTCACTTCCATCATCTTTCCCAACTTGGCACCATTTATGCCAATTAGGGCTTGTACACACATTGTATTTTTGCTGTGCTTTTTCCTCTTCCAGTTTTTCTGCAACAAAACGCACAGTTTCACTATTGCCACAAAGTGAATGAGATTTCTGAAATCTCATGCACATGCTAACTTATTTTTTCCTTTGCAGATTTGAAACACTGTCAGTTCTGCTGCATGTCAATTCTTTAAGTGTTTTGCAGCATTTTTGCAGCCATTGAAATTTAATGTAAAAAAAAAAATCAAAAACAAAACTAAAATTTATTTAGCCATTTTCCTGTTAATAGACCTGTTTTGTGCAGAAATGTCTGCTACAAATACTTAAAGTGAACCTGTCAGCAGGATTGTGCTGAGTAACCTGCAGACACTGTCAGGTTGGCACCATTATATTGATTAAAATGATAGCTTGGTTGATGAAATCCGTCTTGTGGTTGTTTAATTTTTATTTTCAGTTAATGAGATTCTCGTGCTTTGGGGTGGTGCTGTGGGGGTCTTCATGTTGGTGTTCTTAAATATTCATCTGTTTGACTTATGAAAGGTCACTGATCCCTCAGTGACCTGCCCTCTATTTTACATACTGAATTTAATATGGGTAGAAAAAAAATCATATTCATCAGGCAGCTGCATTGTATGTAGCATGATATGGTGGATAATATGCATATTTTCTTTTTATTTAGACATACAAGTTTGCTTAAGAAATTTTTTTTCAAACAAAATGGCACTGGCGGTCACAGCTGCACAGTAGCATTTATCGCGTTCCAATAGATGCTACTGTGTATGCGCCACCGGTGCCATTTTGGCAGAGAAAAAAAATAAGGCTCCATCAAGATGGTGCTTGTGCATTAGCATCTATCGGAATGATGCTACTGTGCAGGCACCATCGGCACCATCTTCATGGAGCCTACATTTTTTTTTTTCTACCAAAATAGCATCGGCAGTGGTGCTTGCTCAGTAGCATGTATCACGTTCCGTTAGATGCTAGTGCGCAGGCGCCACCTGTGCCATCTTGATAAAGCCTAATTTTTTTCTCTGCAAAATGGCGCCTGTGCAGTAGTGCCATGTTGTTTGAAAAAAAATTCTTAAGCAAATCTGTATCTAAATAAAACAAAAAAATGCATATTATCCCTCATATCATGCTACAACGCATCTGTCTGATGAATGTGATTTTTTTTTTTTTTTTTTTTTCAAACCATATTATATTCATCATATAAAATAGGGGGCAAATCACTGAGGGATCAGGAGCCACATAAATATCTAAACAGAGCACTACAGGCCCGCCCTGAAGTATGAGAATCTCATTAACTGAAAAAAAGATTGTACAACAACAACAAGATGGATATCATCAATTCAGGTATTATTTTAATCGGTATTACGGCGCCAACCTGACATTGTCTATAGGTTACTCGGCACAATCCTGCTGACTGGTTCACTTAACGTGTGCAGTTACCTACAGTTGTGGCCAAAAGTATTGACACCCCAGCAATTTTGTCAGATAATACTCAGTTTCTTCCTGAAAATGATTGCAATCACAAATTCTTTGGTATTATTATCTTCATTTAATTTGTCTTAAATGAAAAAACACAAGAGAATGAAGCAAAAAGCAAAACATTGATCATTTCACACAAAACTCCAAAAATGGGCCAGACAAAAGTATTGGCACCCTCAGCCTAATACTTGGTTGCACAACCTTTAGCCAAAATAACTGCGACCAACCGCTTCCGGTAACCATCAATGAGTTTCTTACAATGCTCTGCTGGAATTTTAGACCATTCTTCTTTGGCAAACTGCTCCAGGTCCCTGATATTAGAAGGGTGCCTTCTCCAAACTGCCATTTTTAGATCTCTCCACAGGTGTTCTATGGGATTCAGGTCTGGACTCATTGCTGGCCACCTTTAGAAGTCTCCAGTGCTTTCTCTCAAACCATTTTCTAGTGCTTTTTGAAGTGTGCTTTGGGTCATTGTCCTGCTGGAAGACCCATGACCTCTGAGGGAGACCCAGCTTTCTCACACTGGGCCCTACATTATGCTGCAAAATTTGCTGGTAGTCTTCAGACTACATTATGCCATGCACACGGTCAAGCAGTCCAATGTCAGAGGCAGCAAAGCAACCCCAAAACATCAGGGAACCTCCGCCATGTTTGACTGTAGGGACCGTGTTTTTTTTTTCTTTGAATGCCTCTTTTTTTTTTTTTTCTCCTGCAAACTCTGTGTTGATGCCTTTGCCCAAAAAAGCTCTACTTTTGTCTCATCTGACCAGAGAACATTCTTCCAAAACGTTTTAGGCTTTTTCAGGTAAGTTGTGCCAAACTCCAGCCTGGCTTTTTTATGTCTGGGTAAGAAGTGGGATCTTCCTGGGTCTCCTACCATACAGTCCCTTTTCATTCAGACGCCGACAGATAGTACAGATTGACACTGTTGTACCTTCAGACTGCAGGGCAGCTTGAACTTGTTTGGATGTTAGTCGAGGTTCTTTATCCAACATCCGCACAATCTTGCGTTGAAATCTCTTGTCAATTTTTCTTTTCCGTCCACATCTAGGGAGGTTAGCCACAGTGCCATGGGCTTTAAACTTCTTGATGACACTGCGCACGGTAGACACAGGAACATTCAGGTCTTTGGAGATATACTTGTAGCCTTGAAATTGCTCATGCTTCCTCACAATTTGGTTTCTCAAGTCCTCAGACAGTTCTTTGGTCTTTCTTTTCTCCATGCTCAATGTGGTACACACAAAGACACAGGACAGAGGTTGAGTCAACTTTAATCCATGTCAACTGGCTGCAAGTGTGATTTTAGTTATTGCCAACACCTGTTAGGTGCCAGAGGTAAGTTACAGGTGCTGTTAATTACACAAATTAGAGAAGCATCACATGATTTTTCGAACAGTGCCAATACTTTTGTCCACCCTCTTTTTTATGTTTGGTGTGGAATTATATCCAATTTGGCTTTAGGACAATTCTTTTTGTGTTTTTTCATTTAAGACAAATTAAATGAAGATAATAATACCAAAGAATTTGTGTTTGCAATAATTTTCAGGAAGAAACTGAGTATTATCTGACAATTGCAGGGGTGTCAATACTTTTGGGCACAACTGTATATTGGTTGTAAAGCACTCACTTTGCTGGTTTATTAAAGTGATTGTCCCATGAACAAAGTATATCAATAGAGCTTGGAATAAAAATAATCTCCTCAATTGGATGTGTTAAAAAAATTCAGGAACTTATGCAGTTACTCATGAGTCATACAGAAAAATTGACTACCTGTTTCTACATAGGCTTAGATGGATTCAGCTAGTCCGTTTTTAATCACATCTTGTCATAGGCCTAATGGAAAAGAGAAGAATTAACTGGGTAGAAAGGTAAAATGAGCAATTGTTAGTACACAGTGCTATATAATATCAAGACCGTGAAGTGGCTGTAAGGGCTTTGGCTGTTGACCGGTATTGACCTCTCTTCACCTTGAAGTCCCTCTTGTAAACGGATATTTTTCCTATGTGTAATGTGCTGTTGTGCTCACTCTGCAATTACCTGTGTGCTGGAAGCCTCTGCTAGATCACTATCATCGGGACCAGGATTAGTAACAAACACACCAGGAGACCTTGGGTCTGATTCAACAGGTTCGGTTTTACTGTACAGTTCATGTACATTCAGCTGCAGCATACAGTATGGGGCAGAGCCCCCTCCGGTTGATGTTCCTATAAAATACTACAATTCAAGGTCCTACTTCCAGCCTGCCTTACCTTTCCGTACCTCAACAGCTTCTGCTGGCACTGGGGGCTCCACTTTTGCCAACCCAGCATTCCTGAGGCCCGACAGTTTCCTCTTGCTCTTCCCTGACTGACCTCTTCCTTTTAGGTGAGAATGAGACATGGACTTCAATGCCTCTTGCAGGCCATAGTCCCTGGACCATCCAGGGATCTATGCTAGACTCTCTCGGTGTGCCCTTCTGCTGTTTGAAGTTTGGTGCTGTTAGGGCCCATCGCATCTTGTTTGTGATCTTGAACCTTTCACTAACACTGTCTGAGATTTCCACCTCTAATAGGAAGTTGCTTCCCCTTTTTGTTTGCCATAACTCCTCCCAGTATGTGAGCTCCAAACCATTCAACTGTATTTTACCCAGTGTGTTCTAAATATATACCTATAGCCTTCCACTGGTTCCCCTATTGGACAGCCTTTGTCAATACCCAGAGACTGCTTGAAGTTAAACCTCCAGGAAACCAACCACAAACCGGCCATAAGGAAAAAATCAACTGTTTTATATATAAATAACATGTGCAAACAAAATATTTCTCATCAAATTTAATCCACTTGCCTCAATGTCTTCTTGAGCACTGCTTGCCTTCTTAGGCTAGTTTCACACTAACATATGGAGGAGCTGCAGACGGCTGCAGGCTTCCTTCTGAAGCTCCACCTCTGGCCTTGCCTCCTCCGGTCAGCTCTGCCTCTGTTGGCATGCGGCCTGCGTACCCTATCTTTAGCATTAGGTACGCAGGCCATGCCGATGAATGCAGATGCCTCCGCATGCGTCTTTTTGACGGTGCGGCAACCTGCGCCAAACGCAACGTGTTGCATTTTGGTGCGCTCGCCGCACCATCAAAAAGACGCATGCGCCAGTTGCTGAAGTGCCGGGAGCATGATCAGCAACTTTCTCTGTCATTGCAGAGCTGACAGTTTCTACAGCATGGGGATGCTGCTGCATCCCCATGCTGTACAAGCGATAAGTATGAAAAATGATAGTCCCATATTGGGACAAAGTAAAAAAAAAAGTAATGCTTAATAAATATAAAAAAAAAAATAAGAAAAAAATCAAGATATCGTATCCATAAATAAATATTTGTATGAAAAATATAAACAATAAAAGTACACATATTTGGTATCTTCGCCTCCGAAACAACCCGTCCCATAATACTGTTCCACTAGTTAACCCTTTTAGTGAACACCATAAAAAATAAATAAAAAACATACATCCTCATATCGCCGAACAAAAAGTGGCATAAAACACAATAAAAAAAGGGATATAAATAAACATGGTACCGCTGAAAACGTAATCTTGTGCCGCAAAGAAAAAAATGCCATACAGCTCTATCAGTGGAAAAATTAAAAAGTTATAGCTCTAAAAATGAAGCGATGGTAAATTATTTTTTCTATAAAATAGTTTTTATTGTGTAAAAGCGCTGAAACACAAAAAACTATATAAATGAGGTATCACTGCAATCATACTGACCCGAAGAAGAAAACTGCCTTATCAATTTTTTTCCACACACGGAACAGTATAAACACCCCCCAAATGAAATTCATGAATTGCTGTTTTTTGCTCATTCTGTCTCCCAAAAATCGGAATAGAACGCGTTCAAAAAATGTCATGTGCCCTAAATGGTACCAATAAAAACATCAACTCATCCCACAAAAAAAACAAGCCCTCGCATAGCATTGTGGGCCAAAATATGGAAAAACTATAGCTTTCAAAATATGGTGATGCAAAAACTTTTTTTGCAATAAAAATCATCTTTTAGTGTGTTACAGCAGCCAAGCATAATACCTGATATAAATCTGATATCGCTGTATTCCCACCGACCCAAAGAATTAAGTCACCTAATAACTTATAGAAGGAACAGCATAAAAAATAAATAAAACCAATTCTTTACTTGCTGTTGATTTTTTCCATTATGCCTTCCAAAGATCGCAGTAAGGCTTGCCGCACATTTATCCTGTGCTCTGTGCTTGCATCGGGATTTCTCTGTAAATCTCTGTAATACGTGATTCAGACGTAACCTCTGGTGGAAGATTCCCTATATTAAGGCATCTGTGATCCGGCGGTGTCCGTCTTTTTAGGATTGCATAAAAGTGCTGTTGGCCACTGATTTGTGCACTTCTGAAAAGAGCACTGCTGAACAGAGGCCAGACTTCCACAGTAACTCTGCTACCCCATTATAGTGAATGGATCCCTTGTTATTGATCATCGTAGAGCGCCGGACAAATGTTATCCCAAACCTTATGTAAAATGTTCCCAATAAAAGCTTCAACTCAACCCACAAAAAAAGCAAGTCCCCACTCAGGTCTGTCATCGGTTAACAGAAATCTAGGGGGTTTCCACGTTACTGGTAGCCCAAAGGCTCTGGAAAAGTGAAATGGCTCCACTCGCCAAAAGAAATTTAGCAAATTCTGTGCTCCAAAGTCCAAATGCCCCCCATCCCTTCTGAGCCCCACAGTGTACCTAAACCACATATATCATCCACTTTTGGCATTTCTGAAGCGGCGAGAGCCTGCCTAACTTATGGGTGCATGTCTCCAGAAGCATGGGCTGGGCATAACGTACTGATCATAACAGCGTACTGGTCATTACAATGGCAGTTTGCAATTTTCATTCCCCAACATTCATTCATTCATTTCTAGAAAATACCCATGGAGTAAAAATCATCACTAGATAAATTCCCTAATAGCTTCCAAAATGGGGTTACTTGAGTGGGATTCTGCTCTTCTAGCTATTAGAGGCTCTGTATAAGGAGTCTGCAAACTGTTCTAGGAAAATCTGCGTTCCAGGAGGCAAATAGACTCGTGAGGAACACAGTGCTATCTGTATGGCACATTCAGTAGAACTTATGGGACAAATTTTGGTGCCATTTTTAACCACTTGTTTGAAAATGAATCTGAGGCTAAAACTACATTTTAATTGTAAAAATTGATTTTTTTCTTTACTGCCCAATAGAATAAAATTCTGTGACACACCCGTGGTGTCAATATGATCACTGTACCTTGTTAAGATTGGAGGAATGCACCAAAATAGAAATTATAATAAGGTGCGTTCGCAACCTAGCGTCCACTGTACGGTGATGGAGAAACCGCAGTTAGCACAATGGCGGAGCAAGGCTGCGAGAAAACACTTAAAGCACACTGAGTTAAATGTCACTGAGTGTGCACATAGCACAAAGTAACAAGCTCTGTTACACCACAGAGCGGTACTAAGAAGCAAAGTAAAAGGACTATACCCTGTTAGACTGCACAGGCGTATAGAATAATACTCATTGGGGTCCCTGTAACTTAACCTCCCAGAGAAGTCTAAGCTGGATGTTGACCCTGCTCTGACACATGGTGTGCTTTAGCACGTGTGCCTGAGGACGCCTGGTGCAGATGCCAAGTTCAAGCAGGAGTTCCCACTACACTGCCTGTCTAGACCAACACTCGCAGTGCTATTAGCGGCACACTTGCACACAAGGTGGTAAAGTAGCCATCAACACACCAAGCGCACATGATACTAGTGCACAGGCATGTGCTCCAGAGGACCTTTTATACATATAGCTCAAGTCCAGAGAGACAGGACCTTGCCTGTGGACCAATCAGAACCTGCAACATAACCAGAGCAGGTGATGTCTGAGCACCAATGAGAAGATGCCACATCCTGGACATGCTCAGTAGGAAGAAATCTGGACTTGGGCTCCAAAGTACAACACTGTATGTGTAAAGCAATAGTCACCATATGCTTAGCTGGAGAGTCAGTAGCAACTACACATGCAGCATGAGCCTGGGCAAGGCACTGGGACCAAAGTCTGTGCTGAGCAGTCATCCCAGCAGCCGAGCCTGAATGGCAGACCACAGCACCAGACAAGGATTGAGATCCCTCCCGTGCAGATGGAGAATCCCGGCCCCTAACACACCACTAGATGATTTAATTGAGAGGTGTAATTTGTGAAATGGGGTCACTTAGGAGGTTCTACTGTTCTGGCACCTCATGGGCTCTCCCAATGGGTCATGGCACCTGCAAACCATAACAGCAAAATCTGCACTCCTTGCCTTCTGAGCTTTGCACTGTGCTTGAAACATGTTTCTCAATTACATGTAGGGTATTGGTGCACTCAGGAAAAAATAAACCTCAGTTTGTTGTAAAAAAAAAAAAAAAATTCCTATTAGCCTTTAGAAAAATTAAAAACTTGGGACTAAAACAACATTTTCTTCACCGCTCAGTGGTATAAAATTCTGTGAGGCACATGTGGGGTCAATATGATCACTGCATGACTAGATGAATTAATTGAGGAGTGTAGTTTGTAAAATAAGTCCACATATAGGGTGATTCTGTTGTTCTGACACCTCAGGGGTTCTGCCAATGCAAAATCTGAACTCCAATATGGCACCTCTTCCCTTGTGAGCTTTGCAGTGTGCCTCAAAAGTAGAATTCCCCCACAATGGGGTATCGGCATACTCAGGAAAAATTGCACCAGAAATTTGTATGGTGCAATTTCTTCTGTTACATTTATGAAAATTCCAAATTTGGGGTAAAGTAACATTTTTGTTGGGAAAAAGTGATTTTATTATTTTCACATCTCAACGTTATAACCTTCTGTGAAGCACCAGGGGGTTCAAGGTGCTAACCCCACATGTAAATACATTTCTTGAGGGGTTTAATTTCCAAATGGGATCACTTGTGGGGTGTTTCCACTGTTTAGGCACATCAGGGGTTTTCCAAATGGCACATGACGTCCTCTAATGATTCAAAGACATTTTACATTCAAAAAGTCAAATGACGCTCCTTCCCTTCCAAGCCTTGCCGTTCGCCCAAACAGTAGTTTTCTCCCTCATATGGGGTATTGGCATACTCAGGAGAAATTGCGCTACAATTTGAATGGTGCAATTTCTCCTGTTACCCTTATTAAAATGCAATATTTTGTGCTAAAAACATATTTGTGAGGAAAATTTGATTTTTTTTTTAATATTTACGGCTCAATGTTATAAACTTCTGTGACGCACCTGAGGATTCAGTGGGCTCACCACACATCTAGATGAGTTTCCAGAGTGGTCTAGTTTCCAAAATAGTGTCACTTGTGGGGGATTTTCACTGTTTAGGCACATCAGAGGCTCTCCTAACTCGACATGGCGTCCACCAATTGTTCCAGGAAATTTTACATTCAAAAAGTCAAATGGCTCTCCTTCCCTTCAGAGCTCTGCCATGCACCCAAATAGTGGTTTTCGCCCTCATATGGGGTATCAGGATGCTCCGGAGAAATTACACAACAAGTTTTGGGGTCTGTTTTTTCCTTTTACCCTTGTCAGAATGAACAAATTTTGATCTGAGGTACATTTTTTGTGGAAAAAAGATAAATGTTTTTATTTTTCCACCTTCCAAAAATTCCTGTGAAGCACCTGAAGGGTTAATAAACTTCTTGAATGTGGTTTTGAGCACCTAGAGTGGTGTAGTTTTTAGAATAGAGTAACTTTTGTGTTTCTTCTATTATATACCCCTCAAAGTGACTTCAAATGTGTTGGGGTCCCGAAAAAAGTTTTTTTTAAATTTTGTTGTAAAAATGAGAAATCACTGGTCAACTTTTAACCCTTATAACTTCCTAACAAAAAATTTGTTTGTTCCAAAATTGTGCTGATGTAAAGTTGACATGTGGGGAAATGTTACTTATTAACTATTTTGTGTGACATATCGCTGTGATATAAGGGTATGAAAATTCAAAGTTGGAAAATTGCAAAATTTTCATCAAATTTAAATTTTTTTCACAAATAAATGCAAGTTAAGTCAAGTAAATTTTACCACTATCATAAAGTATAACATGTCATGAAAAAACAGTAAAATTTTCAGAATTGAGTGTCCTCAGTGGACTATCAATACTGAATATTTTTCTATCTAGTGGCTAACATGATACAAAGATATGCATCTTTCCTGTATGAAAAAAGCAGTCTCAGAATCACCGGGATCCATTGAAGCATTCCAGAGTTATAACCACATAAATTGATCGTGTTCAGAATTACAGTTAGGTCCATATATATTTGGACAGAGACAACATTTTTCTAATTTTGGTTCTAGATATTGCCACAATGAATTTTAAACAAAACAATTCAGATACAGTTGAAGTTCAGACTCTCAGCTTTTCCACATTCAAATTGGATGAAGGGTTTAAGAGTTTCAGCTCCTTAACATGTGCCACCCTGTTTTTAAAGGGACCAAAAGTAATTGGACAGATTAAATAATTGTAAATAAAATGTTCATTTCTAGTACTTGGTTGAAAACACTTTGTTGGCAATGACTGCCTGAAGTCTTGAACTCATGGACATCACCAGACGCTGTGTTTCCTCCTTTTTGATGCTCTGCCAGGCCTTCACTGCGGTGGTTTTCAGTTGCTGTTTGTGGGCCTTTCTGTCTGAAGTTTAGTCTTTAACAAGTGAAATGCATGCTCAATTGGGTTGAGATCAGGTGACTGACTTGGCCATTCAAGAATATTCCACTTCTTTGCTTTAATAAACTCCTGGGTTGCTTTGGCTTTATGTTTTGGGTCATTGTCCATCTGTAATATGAAACGAAGACCAATCGGTTTGGCTGCATTTGGCTGGATCTGAGCACACACTATGGCTCTGAATACCTCAGAATTCATTCGGCTGCTTCTGTCCTGTGTCACATCATCAGTAAACACTAGTGACCCAGTGCCACTGGCAGCCATGCATGCCCAAGCCATCACACTGCCTCCACCGTGTTTTACAGATGATGTGGTATGCTTTGGATCATGAGCTGTACCACGCCTTTGCCATACTTTTCTCTTTCCATCATTCTGGTAGAGGTTGATCTTGGTTTCATCTGTCCAAAGAATGTTCTTCCAGAACTGTGCTGGCTTTTTTAGATGTTTTTTAGCAAAGTCCAGTCTAGCCTTTTGATTCTTGATGATTATGAGTGGCTTGCATCGTGCAGTGAACACTCTGTATTTACTTTCATGCAGTCTTCTCTTTATGGTAGATATGGATATTGATGTGCCTACCTCCTGGAGAGTTGTGTTCACTTGGTTGGCTGTTGTGAAGGGGTTTCTCTTCACCGTGGAGATTATTCTGCGATCATCCACCACTGTTGTCTTCCATGGGCGCCCAGGTGTTTTTGCATTGATGAGTCAGTACTTTCTTTCTTTCTCAGGATGTACCAAACTGTAGATTTTGCCACTCCTAATGTTGTAGCAATTTCTCGGATGGGTTTTTCCTGTTTTTGCAGCTTAAGGATGGCTTGTTTCACCTGCATGGAGAGCTCCTTTGACCGCATGTTTCCTTCACAGCAAAACCTTCCAAATGCAAGCACCACACCTCAAACCAACTCCAGGCCTTTTATCTGCTTAATTAAGAATGACATAACGAAGGGATTGCCCAAACCTGTCCATGAAATAGCCTTGGAGTCAATTGTCCAATTACTTTTGGTCCCTTTAAAAACAGGGTGGCACATGTTAAGGAGCTGAAACTCCTAAACCCTTCATCCAATTTTAATGTGGATACACTCAAATGAAAGCTGAAAGTCTGAACTTGAACTGCAACTGAATTTTGTTTAAAATTCATTGTGGTAATGTCTGGACCCAAAATTAGAAAAATGTTGCCTTTGTCCAAATATATATGGACCTAACTGTATAAAAACTGGCCTGGTCATTAATGTGCAAACCACCTTCAGGGTAAGACCAATGTCCCACTTGCAACGGTAATGCAAGAAACTTGCGCGAGTTTCTCTCGTCAATACCTGGCACTGCCGCCAGTGGTTCGGACTGGAGGGTTCAGCTGCATAGATATACATGCCGCCGCATACTCCACTTACAAGTGCCAGCTGCAGTGCTGGGTATTGAGGAGAGAGACTCGTAAGTTTCTCGCATTCTAGTTGCAAGTGGGACACCGGCCTAAAAAGGTTAAAGGGGCAAAAGGGTGGTGATTTGAACTTTTAGTTTTTTATTTTTTCATGTTTCAAAAAACTTTTTTTTCCTCAATTTTACTGTATTAAATAGTCCTCTTAGAGGACTTGAAGGTATGATTGTCTAATTGCTTTTGCTATACCAAGAAGTGCATCAGCTCTGCTATGTATAGCAAAAACCACAGTCACCTATGGACGCCAGCAAGGGACTGGTTTTCAGAGGAGAATCATAATGACAGACACGAGGTTAATCAGCAGACTACTTGCAGTCATGACAACCCATCGACCCTTTGCCATCATGTGACATGGGTGCCAATGGATAAAAAATGGGCATGGGTGCCAATGGGCAAGATGAATGATGTGCTTTCGGCCAGTGCGTGTTAAATCCCTCTGTAAATTATAGCGTGATGTAAGTGGATAATGGCCTTGTATGGAGCATCGCTTCACTCGCATCAAAGGCAGGGACATGACCTTTGATGCAAATTTTCCTTCAAAGGTTGTGAAGGGGTTAAATTAACACCTAATGCTAGTTTTCTGGAAGACTACTAACTGGACTCTTGCATTTGTAAAGCTGCACTGAAATTTTGAAGTGTCCTCCATGTCTAGATTGTGTGCAGTCATCAGTAATCCCATCTTCTTATCCTGTCTGCTGTTCCTTTTTAGATCCTGTCCTTATCTTAATTATATCCATGTTTAACATGGCCAATCTATGTGTCATTTAAATCACTTAGTAATGCAGTTTGGAAATCTATCAAAGAACACATTATGCTGGAAATTACAGCCTCAAGTAGTTTATTTTTCCCAGACCACATTTTCCATGTTCTTACATTTTTCTGTTATCTTTATAATATTGGCGATAGATGACCACACACAGCTCAATACTTGTTGATAATAATGTTTGATAAATGCTCTTCTGCCTAAACAGTTTGGTGAAACACTGTGCCTTGGTTTTGTGTTATTTTTTTCAGCATGTATATCTGTTTTACCTAAGGAGTCACAGCTGTAGTTTTCTAAAATTTTTACAATAGTTTCTTTCAGATTCAGCAATTTCATTGGTATTTCCTGGGATATCGTTTCTCTATGTGGAGAGTGACATGTCAAGCATTCCGAGATGAGGAGACTTTTAAGCAGCAATGCTCCTCTGGGAAATATGCAAATTGTCTCTTCAAAGAGGAAGAGGACTAGAACTCTAGTGCTACCTATAGGAAGCTTTCACACAGCCAAAACCAGATCTCACACTTTGCAATAACGAGGGGCAGTAGCCTGAAACACAGTATCTGCAAATTGAGTTTTTGGTTTGGCTTTTATCCTAAGTCACGTGACAAGGTTCGTTAAAGGGTCGACATTGACTTCTAGGATTTCTACTTCCTATAGGTGGCACTAGAGTTCTAGTCCTCTTCGTCTCTGAAGAGACAATTTGCATTGGGATAGCCTAAAATCATTTATAGAGATAGTAGCATGAATTGAGGATCTAAAGCAGGGGTCCCCAACCTGTAGCTCAGGAGCCACATGTGGCTCGCGGTCCCATGAATTGTGGCTCGCGGCTGTCTGCCAGCTTGGTGCATTAGCTCCAGGTCTAGCTAATAGGTATGTGTCATGTCGGACACTGTTCACACCAGGGTGTCCGGCAGACAGCGGAAATACCCTGTTCCACTTCAGTATTGTCATGTTGGACACTGTTCACATGGATTCACCCGAGGCAACCTCACCTACAACTCCCCCACCTCCCGGAAGCAACGAAACCAGCGCCCCCTGACGGAGACGGCGGTCTATGCGTACTACAAGTGCCATCGCAGCCTCCAGAGAGGCGGGAGTCTCGTACATTAGGAGAGTCTGTTTAACCCTTCCAGAAACCCCATGCAAAAATTGACTTCTAAGCGCAGGGTCATTCCACTGCGTGTCCACCGCCCAGCGCCAGAATTCCGTGCAGTAATCCTCAGCTGGTCGCTCACCCTGTAGTAGTGAGCATATCTTAGACTCTGCAAAGTTTAATCTATCCGGATCCTCATAGATCAAACCCAGAGCAGAGAAAAAAAAATCTACACACTCAAATGCCGGTGAGTCAGACGGAAGTGAAAAGGCCCAAGCATGTGGATCACCACTCAGCAAAGAAATCACCAAGCCCACGCATTGAGCCTCATTACCTGAGGAATGTGGACGCATACGGAAATACAATTTGCATGATTCACGAAAAACCGTGAACTTACCACGATCACCAGCAAATCGTTCAGGAAGGGGAAACTTGGGTTCAGCTGCCCTGGCTGCAGCCTCAGCAGGTACTGCAGGAGCTGACAGGCCTTGTTGCTGGACCGCCCCCCTAAGTTCAGTGACCTGTATGGATAGAGCCTCCAGCTGCTTGGTTAGGGAAAGTATACGATCCATAGTAAGTAACCCCTATATTCCCTATCTTATACTTTTTTTTTTTTTCTTACTTTAGTATTTGGGCCGACTATAATGTCATGGTATGCCTAGGTTACTTTAGGCTAAAACCCCGGGAACCCTGCGGTGTCCCTCAGACTAGGGAAAACTCTGTCTGTCCCTCAACCCAGGGTTTACACTGAAGGTATGCCTGCCTGGGCCTCCACCCTGTCCCTGTCTCCTGTCCAGCCCTAAGCTGAACCCACCACCCTCCACCCAGTGAGGGGACCAGACACCAGACCCCACAAATACTTATGGACAGGGGTAAAAGAAACACCACACCGTTAATACACAAGGGAATACAAAAATGTGCAAGGGCAACCAAATATATATATATATATATATATATATAAAACAGATAGGAGAAAGAACAACTGAGAGATATACTGCACCAAATATCAGACGCTCCAAAACCACCACTGCTGACCGGTATTGCTAGCACTAGGCAAAAGCTATAGTCGGCGACGCCCATAGTCAGGACGGACTATTTAAAGACCAAGGGCGTGGCCCAGCCCTCAGCCAGCATGACAACCTGGTTAACCCTATCCCGACTGGAACAGAATACCCAACAAAGTCCCTGAGCATACTGTAGTGGAATAGGGTATTACCGCTGTCTGCCGGACAACCTGGTGTGAACAGTGTCCGACATGACAGTATGAGGAGCATATCTCAAAATGGTGAATTTTGTGAGTAGCCCTGCACAGAAGAGCAGATCTGGATGCACATATACTGATTTTAGAGGTTTTTTAAGTATGGTTTCACAAGCTTCATGCATTTTGGAAAAAAATCCTGTGGACTAATGAGGTTAAAATAGAACTCTTTGGCCACAATGATCAAAGGTATGTATGGAGAGAAAAGAGCATAGAATTTCAGAAAAAGAACATCTCGCTAACCATTGAGCATGGAGGTGGATAAATCATGCTTTGTGGTTGTGTTACAGCCAATGACAGAGGCAACATTTCACAGGTAGAGGGAAGGATAGAGTCAATTAAATTTCAACAAATTATTGATGCAAATATAACACCATCTGAAAAAAGCTGAAGTTGAAAAGAGGATGTCTTCTACAAATGGATAATGATCCTAAACACCCGTTAAATTCCACAGTAGGAACAAGCTGAAGGTTTTACAATGGCCCTCACAGTCCCCTGATTTGAACATCATTGAAAATCTGTGGGTAGACCTCAAAATAGCAGTGCCTGCTATCTCACTATCTCACAGAACTGGAAGGATTTTTCAAGGAAGAATGGAAGAAAATCCCTCAAACAAGAATTGAAATACTCTTGTCAGGCTACAAAAAACATTTACAAGCTGTGATACTTGGAAAAGGGAGTGCTACTAGGTACTAACCATGCAGGGTGCCCAAACTTTTGCATCTGCCCTGTTTCCTTTTAGTAATTTTTAAAATGTAAAAAATGACTATTTTTTTGCCTAAATTATAAAAGAAATGTGTCATCTTTAACTTTAGGCCATTTAGAGATCATTTCATCTTCAGCTTGCTTAACTGTTCACAATAACCGTAATTTTGACCAGGGTTTCCCAAACTTTTACATGCTACTGTATTCCATTCAATTAGCTTTCAGTTAAATTGGAATCTACAAGGACAGCTTGATATATCTATAGATTATATTTATTTTACTTTAATGTGTATTATAGACCCTGGATGGCACCCAAATTATTTTTTGTTCACCTCTGTGTAACAGCCCAGCTCTGGTCACTGAAATATGTATGCTTTATCTAAATGTGTTGCAATTCTACTAATAGCTCTATGGCAGATAAGATGATTTATCATGCTCCCAGTTCTCTGCATCTCACTTGTCTTATTCAGCAGAATCGTTATGTGAAAAAAATGGAGTAGTGAAAAGAAATCTATTTAAAAGGCCAGAAATATCTCCATTTTGTGTCATTTTAATTGGTTACGACTTACGATGTAATCTCGCTGATGTGTTTTAAAAGCCATCTTTTTACATTTATGGCATTGAATTGCATCTGTTTATACTTCTCCAGTGGAATTTTCTACTTACTCATATCATAGTTTGCCCCTGTAAACACCGTTCATTTTTGCATATGTTTTGGTAGAACTACATTTCATAATAAACCCCGACGAATGTTATATATGCAAATAAGTCTTTTCGGTATTGCATCTAAATTTTCAAGGGTATGTGCACATGTTCAGTATCTAGACCATACCAAAAAAACGGTGAACACAAGGCCAAGGTTAGCAAGAATAAAAAATATAAATTTGTAGCTCCTCCCCCGACATGACGCTGATGCTGGCCGGCGTCGTTGGTGTCTTGACAACGGCGCGCGTCACTTCTGGGCCGGGACCGCTACTTCCGGTGCACGGTCAGACGCGCAATGACCGGGTGGTATAAAGAGGCAGGCGGTCATCAGTGGAGTCATGCCCCCTGAAGGAGGACCGAAACGTGCATCGGGGCTGACGTGCTCATCCTGGCTGTGACCCGTCTCCTGCTGCTGCTGCTAAATAGCCCGGTAATTAACTCTTCATGTGATTTGGCACTTGTGACTATGTCTGTGGATTATGGGAGGCTGTGAGCAGTCAGCAGAGTGGGATCTTTATGTATGTAGCAAAGGGGACTGATTATGGTGTATACCCCAGTTGATTGTGCATCCATGACTTTCTTATTAGTCGGTATATATTATGGGTGGTTTTTGCCACATGAATATCATGTTGTAATACTATTTTGATTAATTGACAGCATATATGATCTGGATGAGCGTGTTCCCTTGCATGTGCTTGTGTACCACCATTATGTGTGTGTTTTTCCATGCCCTTCCCCAATATACCTGTTGGTCTGATTTTACTCATTGTTCTAAATAAAAATTTATTTTTTTATTCTTGCTAACCTTGGACTTGTGTTCACCATTTTTTTGATATGGTCTATGTGTCATTGGTGATAGGCAGCTTAAATCCATAATAATTATATGGTAGATGTATATGTGATATACCATGTATGTGAGTTTGACCTGCTGGTGTTATGTTCAGTATCTGTAGCAGAAAAATCTGGTGCAAGTACTGGAGTGTTGGCACGAAAAACACTGCTTATAGGGAACCTGTCACCAGAAGAAAAACACTATTAACATGCAGATATGTGATTAATCTGCAGTTTAATAGCGTTAATAACTTACCCGGCATCTGCACATAGCCAAACACTCTGGGGAGAAAATGAACTTTATTCTCCCCAGCAACATTCCAGGTTCAGTCATGGAGAAGGTGCCTGTTATGGTTCGATCACCGGTCTCTCTGAGCGGTGGCTGTTACTGCACCCTCAGCCCTGACTGATACTGGCTCTGCATTGGGGCCGGCTGTTATTCAGTGCAGGTGTATACTCAGAGCGGCATCTGTAACTGCACCCTCAGCAAGAGTGCAGAGCAAAAGCAGACAGAGAGGACACAAGTATAGACATGGCAGGGAAAGGAGCCACAGACAGGGAGACCAACAGACAGGTTAGGATTCAGTACAGACAAGGTCAGATATAGGACCAGGATAAGATGCAGGTATAGAACACAGTCCACACAGAGATGGACACGGAGTCCAATACAGGACAAGGACACAGGCCTGAGTATGCAGCCCTCAGGAAGATGGAAATATAAGACACAAGCGCACAGAAACAAATCTGGGTATGCAGCCCCCAGAGAAGGCAGAAACAGAACAGGACCTGGCACCTCAACAGCAAGACACTGACTGAGATAGTGTTGCTCATGCAGCTTCCACCGGGTGGAGCTGCCTTAAATACCAGAGGCCTCTTGGTAATTGGCTGGAGACACCATAGGCAGGTGCACACTGATTCTATAAGAAGCAGAGAGTGCCGGTGCCACCTCCCTATGCACACAGCCAGGAAGTATACAGAGAGCAGGCAGGAGGCAAGAGGCATGCAGCATGGGGCCGGCAGCAGACAGAACTCACAGCATGGCCTGGAATAGTGAGTAAGGCTGATGAGGGATGGAAGGTCATGCAGTAATGCCGGCAGGGTTGTTACATTTGATATAACGCCTCTAAAGTACCATGAGCAAAATAAACCTTTCCTTTTCTGCACCCCACCATGGCATTACAGTTCTAGTTCTATCTTCTGTCACAGGTTTTCAGTCTTCTTCACATGTCCTGTCTGGCCTTCAGTTTCTCCAGCTCTGACTAGGCATGGCAACTTCATGATGTGAGTCAGCGGTGGAGGTGCCAAATGCCAGGTGGGACCTGTGAAGAAGACTGGAGACCTACTGTGACTGAAGACCAGATCTGATCTGTAAGGACCTGGAGGAATGTGGCATAGAGAAAGGCAGGGCTAGACATGGTTGAGTATATATTTTCTATTTATCGATTGAACCCCATTCCACAATTTTAGGATCTTTCAAAATGACTACTAACTGCTATTTTGCTGGTCTCCTAAGGGCTGGGAAAGGGTTCAGAAAAAAAATTGTGCAAGGTGAACTGTAAATTTTTTTTTACTTTGTGTGAATCCAATTTTTTTTGGTCAAATTCAAAGTGAATTTTAATGCTTCTAATTAATTTGCTTATCTCTAATCTTGACACATGCTTAGCAGCTCTGATTGAGTAGAATTATTCACACTTTTTTCTAGTTTGTTATCTAAACGTATTCATCTCAATTGTGTTGTACAGTGCTGTAGAATGTTAGTCCTACATGATTGTTAGGAAATAAATGAGCTAAGATCACGTTCATATCTTCCTTTTTTATGTATCTTTATATATTTACCATTTGGTGTGTTTAAAGGGAACCTGTCATTAGATTTATGCTGCCCGAACCATGTACAGCATGAATGAGAGTCTGACTGCACAACTGCATACAAATATGACTTTTTCTGAAACGCTCCGTGTTTGAATACCTGGCACATGTGATAGACCTGTTAATCAACACGACTGGGGTGGGGAGAAGCCGACCGGGTTGTACCAGAATAAATTAGTTTTCCTCCTATAGTCCCCAATTAAATTTCTTGAATAGCTTTTGCTGAAATGCAGTAGCATTTTACAATAAAAACTTTGAAGTTTCACAGTTAGGTTCTGATTCATGTTGCCTATTGTTAAAGGAAAGCGCTTATGAGATTCATGCTCCTTGAACAAACAAATTAACAATGAGCGTGAGTGGAGGTGAACAGTGTCAGAAGAGATAGTGTTTGGTCCGGTCTCTGTACATGCAGCATATCACATGCACAGAACGCATACACAACCGTGCAGATGAAGTGTGCATGCATATCACTATATCTCAATGGAAACCTTGGCTGCATCATAGCACCTAGAGGGGGGTATCTATTTCTTTGCCGATAATTTGCATATACATAAAGGTTAAAGTCATAAGATATTAAAACCTAATAGTAGAAATTGTGATTTGAGGGCAGCACATTGTCTATGGATTTCAATCTTGGCTATTGGGTAAGGAGAATATCTATAAGCAAGTGGAACTCTTAAGTGGTTCTCTGGTCTCATAAGAAAAATTGGCAGTCAATTTAATACATGTGACTGTAAACGGCTAAAATGTTACAGTAGAATCATAGAATCATAGAATAGAATCGTAGAGTTGGAAGGGACCTCCTGGGCCATCTGGTCCAACCCCCTGCTCAAAGCAGGATTCGCTAAATCATCCCAGTCAGATGTCTGTCCAGCCTCTGTTTGAAGACTTCCATTGAAGGAGAACTCACCACTTCTCGTGGCAGCCTGTTCCACTCATTGATCACTCTAACTGTCAAAAAGTTTTTTCTAATATCTAATCTGTGTCTCCTCCCATTCAGTTTCATCCCATTGCTTCTAGTCTTTCCTTGTGCAAATGAGAATAAAGTTGATCCTTCTACAATGTGACAGCCCTTTAGATATTTGTAGACTGCAATTAAGTCTCCTCTCAGTCTTCTCTTTTGCAAACTAAACATTCCCAAATCCTGCAACCTTTCCTCATAAGACAGGGTTTGCAGACCGGTCACCATTCTGGTCGCTCTTTTCTGAACTTGCTCCAGTTTGTTGATGTCTTTTTTAAAATGTGGTGCCCAAAACTGGACACAATATTCCAGATGAGGTCTGACCAAAGAGGAGTAGAGGGAAATAATGACTTCACGTGATCTAGACTGTATGCTTCTGTTAATACATCCTAGAACTGCATTTGCCTTTTTTGCTGCTGCATCACACTGTTGACTCATATTCAGTCTGTGATCTATTAGTATACCCAAGTCTTTTTCACATGTGCTGTCACTTAGCCCTATTCCTCCCATTCTATATATGCTTTTTTCATTTTTATTGCCCAGATGTAGTACTTTGCATTTCTCCCTGTTAAAAACCATTCTGTTAGTTACTGCCCACTTCTCCAGTTTATTTAAATCTTTTTGAATCCTCTCTCTCTCTTCTCTAGTATTAGCTATCCCTCCTAGCTTTGTGTCATCAGCAAATTTAATCAGTTTACCCTCAATTCCTTCATCTAAATCGTTGATAAAGATGTTGAACAATACAGGGCCCAGGACAGAGCCCTGTGGTACCCCACTTGAGACATTCTTCCAACTGGATGTGCAGCCATTTACGACCACTCTTTGGGTTCGATCACTAAGCCAGCTATGAATCCACCTAACAGTTGCCTTGTCCATTCCATACTTAGTCATTTTTTCAATAAGGATTGTATGAGAGACTTTGTCAAATGCTTTGCTGAAGTCAAGATATACTATATCTACAGCATTTCCTTGATCCACCCAATCAGTGATACCATCATAGAAGGAAATTAAGTTAGTCTGACATGACTTATTAGTTACAAACCCATGCTGACTCTGTTTGATCACTTCATTCTTATCCAGGTATTGACTTAAATGTTGTTTAATAATTTGTTCAAAGATCTTTCCTGGTATAGAAGTCAGACTCACCGGCCTATAGTTGCCTGGGTCCACCTTCTTCCCCTTTTTGAAGATAGGAACAACATTTGCTCTTCTCCAGTCTTCTGGCACTTCTCCTGTTCTCCAAGAATTTTCAAAGATTATGGAGAGTGGTTCAGAAATTTCTTCTGCTATCTCCTTCAGTACTCTGGGGTGTAATTCATCTGGACCTGGAGACTTGAATTCATTTAGGTTAGCTAAGTGTTTCCTCACTATCTTTCTGTTTATAGATATCCTGGATTCTTCTATTCCCTTAATAGGATAGTGAATAACAGTTGGTGTTACATTTCCTTTCTGAGAGAAAACAGATGCAAAATAGGAATTTAAAAGTTCAGCCTTCTCAACATCCTGTCTTACCATTTCATCATTTTCATCATTTCATCATTTCATCATCAGTATGTGATGGGGGCTCATTTTTCTAAGCTGTCCTAAATATATTTTATATTTTTGTCTCCTTAGCATTAAACAATGGGTTGAGAAGATGCAGAATGATCTTGTTACCTTGGCAAGAACAGCAAGTGGTGTGGACCAGCTAGCAGAAGTAAGTGAACAATTTTACAAGTAATTATATGGTGATTTATGTTTGGTACTTTCATCAGATTGGCAGGAAGGTTTCTTGAATTATGTTTTGTTCAGCTACCTCACCAAAACTAGTACTACCATGATTCATGATATGCTGAATACTCCTCTCTATTCACAATATGTGTGGGCGTTATGGGTACTGACATTTCATATCAAAGCTGTATTAATGGTATAATAAATGAAATTTATTGTAAGCAATATATGTATTACCAAGTGTGGGCACAATTAGATCATACACATGATCATATTTGAGATGTGTTTGATCCAGGTTTGTAGTATGATACTTCCTGATTTAAGTGGTCCTATACTGCACCTTATTTGCCTGCATCTAACATACCCCCTATTTATAATCCATACTCCAAAAATAAGCCCTAGTTACAGTCAGGACCTATGTTGAGGAGGGAAAACTGGTCAATTGCCCAGGGCCCCCACTCTCTTATGGACCCCCAGCGTTTCTATTTTGAGGTTAAGACTGCTTGCTGACTTTGGTGACATCACGGTCATGTGAACATGATGTTACCATAGGTCCTTTAACTGCAGGAGTCTAGAAGAACTGGAGAGGAGACAGGCTGGTAAGTGCGGTGTGGTTATATACATATGTTGGTGCAGTGTGTGTGCGAGGACATGATCATATTTGTATAAATTATTTTTTGTTCAATAATAAATGTGAATTGTTGTTCATGGGAAAAAAAATAAAGACATTCCCTGAGTATAAGCCCGACCCATCTTTGGTAGCAAAAAATAATACATGACCCTATCTTATTTTCAGAGAAACCCAGTATTACCCTGCACTGCAAAGAAAAACCCGAAACCTGAGTCTGATGATTTATATATTTTTTTTGTGAAGAAGACTCTTGTTCGGTTAAAAAATGATGTGTCAAGCTTGTTACAGAATAAGACTGGATCTAACTTGGATCACTACCTCCAATGGTTGGGACTAGTGACTCAGCTTTCTTATCCTTAAAGGAGGCCTAAACTGCATAAATATTGTTTTTGACATGCTTCATAGTGTACCAATTTACAAAGATTGTTTCCCCTATTTGTAATGTGAGCATATAGAGCCTCACTGAAGCTCCACACATCATTACAACCAGTTTTTAGAAACAACATTACATACCGGTTGGGAGTGGACTGTTAATTCCTCCATGCACATTACACTAATGTCTGCTGAATCTACCAATATCACCAGGTTTGACAGACAGTCTAATGTGTGTATGGGTGCCGGCTAGTGATGAGTGAGTATACTCGTTGCTTGGGTTTTCCCGAGCACGCTCGGGTGACCTCCGAGTATTTTGGCGTGCTCGGAGATTTCGTTTTTGTCGAAGTATCTCCATAATTTACGGCTAATAGACAGCCTGAATACATGTGGGGATTCCCTAACAAACAGGCATTCCTCACATGTACTCAGACTGTCCAGCAGCCGCAAATCATGCGGCTGTTCGACACAAACTAAATCTCCGAGCACACCAAAATACTCGGAGGACACCCGAGCATGCTCGGAAAAACCCGAGCATTGAGTATACTCGCTCGTCACTAGTATCGGCCAACTAATGGTTGGGAGAAATGTCCATTGTGCATTTCCGATTTGGGACTGCTGATCGCATTGTTCTCCTGAATTAAGCCACCGGCCAATGTGTCTGTTGGCAGTTTTCTCATAGACAACACAGGAGCCATCTGATATGTATGGCTTTCTGTAGTCTAAATGGCAATAAAGTGTGTTTTCTGTTGATAAATATCTAAAATACCTAATTGAATCCACTATGATACAATAATGTTACTCAACAAAACATATAAAGTCCAAAACAGAGCATTGATCCTATATATATTTTCCATGGATTTTTACTGTTAGAATTGTATTAGAACCTGCTTACATGCCACCATCTGTGCCATATGAAATACATTGCTTAATCTATTTGTGCAAATTGCAATGCTTTCTTTTATATTAAAAATATTTGTTTTGATAATATTATTAAAGACATGACTTCTGACTCTCCAGTAAGCTGCTAGCTTTGTTTTATTTCTATGTGAGCTTTTTAGTTATTTTGTTTGCAAAAAAAAAAGAAGAAAAATCTGCCACTTCATTTTTATTTTATTCCGACAAAGTCAGCTAAACTTTAAAGTTAATATTTAATCATGCCCTCTGTTTTTACTGCAGTATGAGGCAACAAATCTTTTGTGTGTTTTTGAGAACTAGATATGTATGGAATCAAAAGTGGGAATGAAAGCGAACAGCAGTGTAGCTTGCAGTGTGATGACCTTTGCAGTGTTGGAAGTGCTGCATGAAAGGGCTTCCCAAGATGACTTACAGTACTCGAAGGCTGCACACGTCTGTCATACCGAGACGTATACTAATTACTGGGAGTCTTTCTAAGGCCGTGCAGCCGCATACAAGAATTACTATTATTTTTATTAAATGGGCTACTGTCAATATTATCACAAGTCCAAATACTTTGTTACTATTGAATGCCATTGGTAAAACCCTACACTCTGAAAGACGTGGCATATATATGTAAAGAACAAATGGATAACAAAATAAAAAAAATATTGATCATTTTGGCGGTATTCCCGGACAGAGTATGGCTTTATCGCTTTTAGTCTTATTACTGGAGAATGTCAGCCAAATGCTTATGATTTAATTCTCTCTCTATATGCCCTTACGTCATCTCTTTCTTGCTCTTCTCTCTTAATGAATTATATCATCTCATTCCCTCTTGTAATCTCTTTAAGAGGACAGGCGATGCCCTTCTCTTTTCATCTTTTGTCTTTGATCACTCTTTCTTTGTGTATGGCATCTCTACCTTCTATTTGCTTTTTAGTTTGTTGTTTGTTCTGTCTCTTCTTTATTATTTGTCTTTACCATCTGTCTCTGAGCTTCTCGTTTATTCTTATATGATATTTGTGACTGCTCTGTGCTTTAGATCATTTTACATATTATCTTCCTAAACTTCCACAATTAATATTTCCTAGATTGCCTGCCAAGAGAAAATATTGACTTCTGGGAAAGTGAAATACATGTATGCGTACTTGTGTATATGTATATTATATTGATTTACATATTTCTCTCCATGATAACTGCAGTTTGGATTGACTTAGATTAAGAAGATTGTTCTTAGATCCTATTGTTACTTAGAAAATTATTCAGAATTAAGAGTCCTCAGTGGTTGATACCTTTTAAGGGCTAACTGAAAAGATGGTAACAAATTGCAAGCTTTTGAGAATACTCAAGTCCCTTCATCAGGCATTGACTAATACAAAATCTGAAGAATTACATATTTATGCACAAAAAAGCACAGAAATAACGCAATAGATAAGACAAGTGACATGAAACAGAACTATCATTATGGGAAAGTGATGGACAGTTCATAGATAAGGAGTATGAAAGTTTTATAGTGCTCTGATTTGGGTCTAGTTCTGTGTTGTGATGCCCCCACAAGGTCTTGGGATCAAATTCCTTAATTGACGTAAAAAGACATAAATCCATGCGACACATTCATTCCTGCTCTGAGTGTGTCAAAGATTGTCATGAGTTTATACTCCCAGACGCTTCTATCTCTCTGAGATTTGAAATTACCTTTCAAATCAAGTAATTTCATGTCTACGGTGCTGTGATCAGACATAAAAAAATGTTTTGCTTAAGCACTGTGCTCACCTTCCTATATTTATAGCTGTAAAAGAGCTGAATTTGTATTTTAAAGAACTCTTAAAGGAGTTGTCTCAAGCTTGGATGTCATCTGCTATTCATGGGAGTGCAATGCTTGGCTATTTTCAGTGGTCCCATTGTGGCTTAAAGGAACAGCAGTGTGCATGATTGACCCATACTCCACTCACAAGAGGCTCTTCAGAGCCCTAAGTTTTGGGATTGGTAAGTTAACCCCTAATTCATGGATTGAAGTAACTTATAAACTTGAGAATACCTTTTTAACCTTCTTGACATGTTTAGTTCCAAAAATACTTCTACTCTCCAAACAGATACAATGGGGAAAAAAGAATTTAGTCAGCCACCAATTGTGCAAGTTCTCCCACTTAAAAGATAAAAGAGGCCTGTTATTGACATCATAGGTAGGCCACAACTATGAGAGTCAAAATGAGAAAACAAATCCAGAAAATCACCTTGTCTGATTTGGCAAGATTTATTTTGCAAATTATGGTGGGAAATAAGTATTTGGTCACCTAAAAACATGTAAGATTTCTGGCTCTCACAGACCTGTAACTTCTAATTTAAGAGGTTCCTCTGTCCTCTACTCATTACCTGTAGAAATGTCACCTGTTTGAACTTGTTATCAGTATAAAAGACACCTGTCCACAACCTCAAACAGTCACATTTCAAACTCCACTATGGTGAAGACCAAAGAGCTGTTGAAGGATACCAGAAACAAAATTGAAGCCCTGCACCAAGCTGGGAAGACAGAACCTGCAATAAGCAAGCAGCTTGGTGTGATGAAATCAACTGTGGGAGCAATAATAAGTAAATGGAAGATATACAAGACCACTGATAATCTCCCTTCATCTGGGGCTCCATGCAAGATCTCACCCTGTGGGGTCAATATAATCACAAGATCAGTGAGCAAAAATCCCAGAACCACATGGGGACCTAGTTAATGGCCTGCATAGAGCTGGGATCACCATAACAAAGGCTATCATCAGTGACACACTAAGGCTCCAGGGACTCAGATCCTGCAGTGACAGATGTGTCCCCCTGCTTAAGCCAGTACATGTCCGGGCCTGTCTGAAGTTTGCTAGAGAGCGTTTGGATTATCCAGAAGAGTATTGGGATGAGTATTTTGGCTCATCTTTCATCGTTTTTAAGAAATCTCAATATGGAAGAGGCAAGGAGCCATTTGGTGAGATGCATTTCTTGCTACATGTTCAGACTTACCAGTGGAAAAGCCAAACTTCACATGCCACAAATGCAAGCTTGTGTCCCGTTGGAGGAAAAGTTGCAAAATCTCGAAGAGAGGTTAGCTGCGTTGAAGATCATTAAGGAAGGTGAAGAGTTCTTAGACAGAGCAGAATTATCTCTTCATGTTACAGAATGAGAAGAAATTCGAAGTGCACCTGAAGAAACAGAGGAATGGAGACATGTGACCCAGAGAAGCAGGAGGATCAAGAGGCAGTCAGCACCAATACTGCTCAGGAACCAGTACCAGGCTCTCACGCAGGAAAACGATGAAGAAATACATCAGGATAAGACTTTGCCCACAAACAGCAACCTTGTACGCCTCCAGAGTCCTCCTGGATGGAGAAAGAAAAATGTTGTGAAGAAGAAACGGAGAGTGGTGGTCATGGGGGATTCCCTGTTGAGAGGAACAGAGGCCGCTATCTGCAGACCGGATATAACTTCAAGAGAAATGTGCTGTCTTCAAGGTGCAAAAATTAAAGATGTGTCTGACAGGATATCAGGACTCTTCAGACCTACAGATGACTACCCATTCCTGCTACTACATGTGGGGACAAATGACACCGCAAGAAACGACCTGGAAACCATCTGCAGAGACTTTGAAGACTTAGGCAAGAAAGTGAAAGAACTGGGAGCGCAGGTGGTCTTCTCTTCCATCCTCCGAGTGGATGGCCATGGAACAAGGAGGTGGAAGAAGATTCTGCAGGTGAACAACTGGCTACGTCGATGGTGCCGTCAGTAACGATTTGGATTTATGGATCACGGAATGAATTACCTTTATGATGGACTACTTGCTAGAGATGGGGTGCACCTTACGAAGACTGGAAAACATGTATTTGGAAGTCGCCTTGCTACACTTGTAAGGAGAGCTTTAAACTAGAAAAACATGGGAAGGGAAGCAAAAGACCAGAAAAAGCCATACACCTGACAAATGCTATTGAGAGCTTTGCTATTAGAAGTGGAAAGGAAGAACAAAGACAAAAAGAATCTAATTAATAAAAATATTGGAGAAAGAGAAACCAATCACAAACTAAAATGGTTCTATACTAATGCACAAAGCATGGGCAACAAACAAGGAAAATTGGAACTACTAACACAGGAAAAGAAATATGATGTCTTTGGAATCACTGAAACTTGGTGGGACAATACGCATGATTGGAATACAAGACTAGAAGGATACAACTTATTTGCAAGAAACAGACTTGATAAACGAGGAGGAGGTGTTGTATTGTATGTTAGAAATGCGTATATCTGCACAGAGATTGAAGCTTCAGAGACTGGGAGTTCTGTGGAAACTGTTTGGGTAAGAATACAAGGACAGAACAATGGAAAGGACACCATTGTAGGCATTTACTACAGGCTGCCTGTGCAAGCTAAAGATATGGATGAACTCTTTATGCATCAAATGGCCAAGTTCTCCAAAAAATATGACATAGTTGTCAGGGGAGATTTCAACTATCCAGACATTTGTTGGGAATCTCTCTCAGGCAAAACTAACAGGTCAAGGAATTCTTATCCTCTCTTGCTCACAACTTTATCTTCCAAAAGGTAGGGGAGAAAACAAGGGGAACTGCTACCTTGGATCTAATCCTTATAAACAGGGAGGAAATGGTTGAGGAGGTAAAAGTGGCTGGGACCCTAGGAGGTAGCGACCATGCTATTTTAGAATTTTGGATAACTAGAGGAGGAAGACCTGTGAAGACTCAGACGTCAAGGTTAGATTTCAGAAAGGCAGATTTTAAGGGATTCAGAAAGAGAATTGGAGGGATCCAATGGCTGGATATCCTTAAAGACAAAAATGTCCAGGAAGGATGGGAAATCTTGAAAAATGAAATTCTCAAAGCACAATTGTTAACAATTCCAAAAAGGGGGAAGAATAGGAAGCATTTAAGGAAACCAGGATGGATGAACACAGAACTTAAGCACATGCTAAAAAGGAAGAAAAAAATGTTTATAAAATGGAAAGAGGGAGGCATATATATATAGAAGAATATAATGCTGTCTGCAGAACCTGCAGGGCACAAATCAGATTATCTAAAGCTGACAATGAATTGAGGCTTGCAAGAGATGTCAAAAGCAATAATAAAGGATTTTGGGGATACGTCAAAAGTAAAAGAAAAGTCAAAGATGCTATAGGATTTTTACAGGATGAAAATTCTGAAATGGTAAGACAGGATGTTGAGAAGGCCGAACTTTTAAATTCCTATTTTGCATCTGTTTTCTCTCAGAAAGGAAATGTAACATCAACTGTTCTTCACTGTCCTATTAAGGGAATAGAAGAATCCAGGATATCTATAAACAGAAAGATAGTGAGGAAACACTTAGCTAACCTAAATGAATTCAAGTCTCCAGGTCCAGATGAATTACACCCCAGAGTACTGAAGGAGATAGCATAAGAAATTTTTGAACCCCTCTCCAAAATCTTTGAAAATTCTTGGAGAACAGGAGAAGTGCCAGAAGACTGGAGAAGAGCAAATGTTGTTCCTATCTTCAAAAAGGGGAAGAAGGTGGACCCAGGCAACTATAGGCCGGTGAGTCTGACTTCTATACCAGGAAAGATCTTTTAACAAATAATTAAACAACATGTATGTCAGTACCTGGATAAGAATGAAGTGATTAAACAGAGTCAGCATGGGTTTGTAACTAATAAGTCATGTCAGACTAACTTAATTTCCTTCTATGATGGAATCACTGATTGGGTGGATCAAGGAAATGCTGTAGATATTGTATATCTTTACTTCAGCAAAGCATTTGACAAAGTACCTCATACAATCCTTATTGAAAAAATGGAATGGCAAGGCAACTGTTAGGTGGATTCATAACTGGCTTAGTGATCGGACCCAAAGAGTGGTGGTAAATGGCTGCACATCCAGTTGGAAGAATGTCTCAAGTGGGGTACCACAGGGCTCTGTCCTGGGCCCTGTATTGTTCAACATCTTTATCAATGATTTAGATGATGGAATTGAGGGTAAACTGATTAAATTTGCTGATGATACAAAATTAGGAGGGATAGCTAATACTAGAGAAGAGAGAGGATTCAAAAAGATATAAATTAACTGGAGAAGTGGGCAGCAACTAACAGAATGGTTTTTAACAGGGAAAAATGCAAAGTACTACATCTTACATAAAAATGAAAAAGCATATACAGAATGGGAGGAATAGGGCTAAGCAACAGCACATGTGAAAAAGATTTGGGTATACTAATAGATCACAGACCTGAATATGAGTCAACAGTGTGATGCAGCAGCAAAAAAGGCAAATGCTATTCTAGGATGTATTAACAGAAGCATACAGTCTAGATCACGTGAAGTCATTATTTCCCTCTACTCCTCTTTGGTCAGACCTCATCTGGAATATTGTGTCCAGTTTTGGGCACCACATTTTAAAAAAGACATCAACAAACTGGAGCAAGTTCAGAAAAGAGCGACCAGAATGGTGACCGGTCTGCAAACCCTGTCTTATGAGGAAAGGTTGCAGGATTTGGGAATGTTTAGTTTGCAAAAGAGAAGACTGAGAGGAGACTTAATAGCTGTCTATAAATATCTCAAGGGCTGTCACATTGTAGAAGGATCAACTTTATTCTCATTTGCGCAAGGAAAGACTAGAAGCAATGGGATGAAACTGAATGGGAGGAGACACAGATTAGATATTAGAAAAAACTTTTTGACAGAGTGATCAATGAGTGGAACAGGCTGCCATGAGAAGTGGTGAGTTCTCCTTCAATGGAAGTCTTTAAACAGAGGCTGGACAGACATCTGCCTGGGATGATTTAGCGAATCCTGCTTTGAGCAGGGGGCTGGACCAGATGGCCCAGGAGGTCCCTTCCAACTTTACGATTCTATGAATGTCATATGGTCGGATTAAACCAAAGTAGAACTGTTTGGTAGAAGAAGAACTCATCATGTTTGGAGTAGACAGAATGCTAAGTTGGATCCCAAGAACACCATACCTACTGTTAAGCATGGGAGGATGGAAACATCATGCTTTGGGGCTGTTTTTCTTCAAAGGGAACAGGATGACTGATCTATGTACATGAAAGAATGAATGGAGCCATGTATTGTGAGATTGAGTGCAAACCTCCTTCCATCAGCAAGGGCATTGAAGATGAAACGTGGATGGGTCTTTCAGCATGATAATGATCCCGAGGACACTGCCAGGGCCACGAAGGAGTGGCTTCATAAGAAGGATATGAAGGTCTTTGAGTGACCTAGTCAATCTCCAGATCTCAACCCCATAGAAAACCTTTGGAGGAATTTGAAAGTCCGTTTTTCCCAGCAACAGGCACAAAACTTCACTGCTCTAGAGGAGATCTGCATGGAGGAATGGGCCAACATGCCACCAACAGTGTGTGCCAACCTTGTGAAGACTTACAGAAAACGTTAAATACTGTATTTCTCCACTGTATAAGAAATCTGCATTGTATCATTCTTTTGTTTCAGCTGGAAGGTATGAATAAATTGCCACCAAGGGGTTCTTATTTTCCTTGTCAAAAGTATGTCTGATACTATCCAATTAATGCTGTAAGTAGAAGACTGTGTTAGAATACAACCCTACCGACTAGGAGAATTGTAAAGCCTAGATGTTACTTTATTCATACATATCCAGTAGGCATAACTAAAGAACAGCAGAAGACACTATTCAATAAAATTGACACCAGAATTGTTATATAATGAGGAAAACAAGTATTTTTTAAAATAGACACCTGAGGCAAGCTGACAGGTCCTCCATAAGTATTTACTAGTGGCTTCTGTATGTATATTGCTATTACCTATTCTTATGTTGATTGTTTAGTTGGTTGCAAGCTGTAACCATTCTATTATTGCTGCACATATAAACCCACCTAACCTTGCACTCTATTCCTGTGAGGTACACTGAAACTAATCTGACCTACCGTATGCTGCAATGAAAAACTGGATGATAACTACCATGCTGCCCCTGGTGTTAGCTGTACTAAAATAAAGCAGCGCTGAAAAGTAGACAAAACTCTAACAGAAAATAGCAGGTAAGCTCTTGACACCTTGATATGTTCTTGAGGAGATATTAGAAATCTGATGGAAAAAAATCCAGTTTTCAAGTGATGGAAATAGTAGCTAAAATATTGTTCCAAAGACCTCTATGGCATCATAAGATGTCACTTTTGGAGTAAGTAATGTTAGAAGTAGAGCAGGACAGTAGTAGGCATTTTCAGTTCAGAATCACTACCATTGTCCTGTAAAGATCTACTTACCTAAGCTTCATGAACAAACCAAGAGAAAAGGAGTCTAAATCCACCAATAAAATTACCTCATTATTTTATTAGTATTCAGAAAAGACTGTATAAAATACAAACACAAGTGAACAACCATAAATATGACAATGTGTTACAAAGAGACTAAGGTGCAACTATGTGCAGGGTTACTAACAGCAAACAAGATTATCATATCTAAAGCTAGTGCCATTATGCTCCAGAGGCCCTATGGGTACTAATTAGCATAGGTGAAATAATCCCCCAGTGAGGTGTGAATTACAAAATAATCCCCTGCTAATAATCCTCAGGTCATAACCTCCAAGTCCAAGTCATTGCTCACCCATTTGCCCTCAGGACCACCACACACTGCGCCCCTACGCGCGTTTCACGTGGGCTTCTTCCGGGGGGACTATTTCACCTATGCTAATTAGTACCCATAGGGCCTCTGGAGCATAATGGCCCTATGCTGTTGGTAACCGTGCACATAGTTGCACCTTAGTCTCTTTGTAACGCATTGTCATATTTATGGTTGTTCACTTGTGTCTATGTATTTTATACAGATTTTTCTGAATACTAATAAAATGAGGTAATTTTATTGGTGGATTTAGACTCATTTTCTCTTGGTTTGTTCATATGTGCATTGGAGTTTTCCATGGGCTAATGCCTGCATGTGGTGTAGAGAATCAAGAATTCAACACTATTTGTGATGATTTCTGCTACTGGGATTTTGTATTACCTAAGCTTCATGTAGTTTTCTCTCTATAATGACTTTATTGAACTCACATGTGTATCTTTGTGGAAACGTCTTCTCTTCAAATTGATGTTATTGTGTGAATGGAAGAGCGCCAACGTTACTAACATAGTTTTCAAAATTGGAGTTCATTAAATTAGTCATCTAATAATGTACATTTCATACATTTCTTGATACAAGTATGACATATCATGACATTTTATTCTCTTTGTATTCATGCAGAGAGCTTATCTATGTAGTAGCTTTTCCATCCTCTAGAGGCTTGAGAATCAAAAATAACATGTCTAGAGGAGACAGATATTGGCTGACCTATATGTAGCATTTGACATCTTTCATAGCAGCAAGGATAAAGAGCGTATTATAAATGGCCAACACAGTAAAAAAACAGCTTGCAAAATTAGGTAAGCAATGGAATAGTAATTTTACACAAAATTTAATTCATATAGTGCTAAAATGGCACAAACTCTATGGAATCTATAAGAAAATAGGGGGGGAAGCCAGCACTGCTTAAGGTTAGAACGCATAAATTGGAGTGCATATGCACATAATGTCTAGCTGTATTCAAAAATGAGATATTTAGCAAAAAAATTGATCAATTCAATTGAGCCACCCCGCAGCGCCAAGGCAATCTCATATGGGGGGTCCTACTCCTAATGCCGTGCACGCTGGGTCATGTTCGCCATCTTTTCTGTGTTTATTGTGATTGATCTAGGCTGCTGTGCACACTCATGGCAGCCCCGCCCTGCCCCAGGCTTTATTTATTTTTGCATCCATGTCTGAGCCTGCATTGCCCTTCATCTGTGTTTGCTGGTCAGGCAGTGTGTGGAGGTCAAACCTGAGATGTCTGTGTTCAGACCTGGTTGGCCTTCATCTGCACCTGCTCCATCTGGCTGCACGGGAGTGATGCAGATATGCTTCAGGTATGGATTGCATTTGATATGGTCTTGCTTTTAAAACATTTAGGAGGCCGCAATGGCACAGTGAATAAATAAAAATGTAGAGTAGGACCCCCCATATGAGATTGCCTTGGCGTGGCGGGGTGGCTCAATATATTGATCAATATTTTGCTAAATGTCTCATTTTGAATGCAGTAAGATATGTGCATATGCACCTCATGTTATGCGTTCTGACCACTGGCAGTGCTGGCTCTTCTCTTTTTTTATTGTCTATGGAATCTATGGCAGTTACAAAACTGATACTAGCATGCAATATAGCATCAACAAGTAGTCATATATATCTTAATCCAGCATGTCGATTGTTAAGTACCACTGGTATGTGCATACAGATGCTACAAGTACACTAGCACTAGTTACATTATTTTCATGGCCTGATGACTAACCTTTTAAGTCAGTAAACAGTCCCACTTCTGAAAGTTTAAAATTTATTACATCTGTATTCATAACAAAGCTAAAACTATATACTTTCTATACATACCTATCGATCCAGTGCCTTATACTCCTGCATTTAATTCTGAATATCTGCAAAATAACGTATTCTCTTAGGCTGCCATGCATTTAGGGGGCATAATATGTGAGATGCAATGGTCAGTCACATAATTCAGGTGCCTGAGCGGCTGCTCTGCCATATTGTAACAAACCAGTATCTTAAATGTCACAAATTCACAATGTGTTAAAGATTTTGCATTGTGTACCAGGAGTTTCTTGCCATGCTTCTGGTCACAGAACTAAGGTGGCTGACCAGTACAGTGACTTTTTGTACTCAGGCTGTCTTCACTGATGGCTACGCATGCAGATACAGTCCCCTTTTGTAGATTTCCTGACTATTTAGTACATCTCGCATTATGTCAGACAAATGACCAGGATTAAGTGAGGCATTTTAGGTTCTGCCAGACCGATGTCATAACAGTAGCTAATATGACAGTACTGCCATGGACCTATTGTATGACCACTACTAGTGCCACTAAGTTTTTAAAAATGTCAGTTGCAATCACAATGCATTTTGTGGGGTAAAATATCTGCAAGGTGGCACCATTTTTAGGCACCAATTGTGTATCTGCAGTGAGCAGTTAAATATGGCACAATCTGGGGATGTTACACAGAACGGATACTACAATCAAAAGTGGTTACATTAAGACACAAATGACTTTACTTAATTGTAGTAGCAGTTTCAATAGTTTTATATGGCAGCACCTATGGGAGATAGGGATAACAATGCTGTATTTCCACAAAATAACAACAATGTAGCACATTTTATTATCAGGTATTAAAGAGAGTCTATCAGTCCAAACTGACAGTATAAACTAAGTGCACAGCCTTGCATGGGATATAATTCTTATAAAAATTGCACCTAAAGTGCTCATTCAGTCGTTTGTGCCAATCGGTCCAAGCACAGACCGCTAATGCGCAGATTGGCCTCAGCTCTCCCACCCGGAGGTTGACAGCTTTATACAATTTTAGGAAGACCTGTGGCAAGTCCTTTCATTGTGGCTTAATCCTGGACCAATTAGTATGGACATCTGAATGCACCTTAGGTCTTCTAATTGCGTTCACCAAAATGGACACCAACTCCACAGCTCCGATTCTACAGCCCTGGTTCCACCTACTGGTTTTGCGTATGCTCATCTCAATCACTGGTGATTGCCTGAGCTCTCTCTTAAGATAGTATTTATTTCAGACAGGACAGTGTGGAAGGTGGGTGGCATGTAAAACCAAGGGGCAGAGCTGTCCACTGAAGCTCTTGGCCACATCATGAGTGCATTGAGCAGCCTAATAAGCACATTTGATTAAACTTCAGTTTCTGACGAAAGAAGGCATTTAAAAATCATTTAATATATGTCTCAAACATACAACAGGTGAAATATGTACTGAACACATCACCAGTTTTCTGAGTAAAGATAGTTCTAAATGCTAGCTTGGCCCGTGGGAAATTTTCGCATATTGGTCGTCGGGGGCGCAGACAATTTCAGAAAAAGCAAGCTGTTCAAATGTAAATGTATTTCATGAGCTGATGAACACAAACAGGTATTTATATATGTAGATTGGTAATACAATAAATTGGTTTGATAAGTGGAGGCCAAAAAATGTCTACTGGTTGAGGTGCCACCTGCAGGCCATTATGTCTTTCTGCAGGTTTATGAAAATGAATGTTTAAACTGTATTTAGTGATAAAATCGTGAATGTGTGGTTTGTTTGTCTCTCCTCTTGCTGAAGGGAGAAAGTTTACCTTTCAAATGGTGTATCATTTGTGTGTGTGGGGCGAAGTAATCAGCGAAAAAGCAGTGCATGTTTACATATGTGTTTCCATATGTGACTCACCATTTGTGTGTGTGAGTTGAAGTAAACACCGAAAAGGCAGTGTATGTATACAATTGCATTTATATATGTGACTCACCTGCAGTGAAGTGTGCAATCCTCCAATGTGCCTGAAATAGGCTGGGCAAGCACTTGAGCACACTGGAAAAACCCCAAGGCAAATGTTTGGATTTGTTTGTGACGTCTGTAAGCAGCTTTGTGGTAGTGTGCTTTGGGGTACTGTGGTGCCACCTGCAGGTCATTTTTCCTTACTGCAGGTTTATGAAAATTAATGTGTAAACTGTATTTTGTGATCAAACTGTGGATTTGTGGTTTGTTTGGCTATTTTCTTGCTGAAGGGGGCAAGTTTACCTTTCAAATGGTGTATCATTTGTGTGAGTAGGTACAGTATGAACGGTGTGGTGCAGTGACCACTATGTCCGCTAGGGGGCGCTGTGTGGGTGTCCGAGGACGGGCCTACAGTCATATCCATTGTGGTAATGGGTATAGGATGCTGAAGGATCGTTATGTATCTCAAGGTGGGTGGCCTTGAGATGAAGGCTTGCTTATGTACTGATCAGCAGAGCTGATCTGTCGTTCAAATGTGTCAGGGAGAAGCCTGCAGATGATTAATGAGACTGGCAGGATCAATCTACAAATCCACCCAGGGGTGTGTTTAAGAGTGTCATAATAAAGTATATGTGTATGAATGCTTGAAGGACCTGTGATGAGGTCATAGCCATGTGACCTGCTGGGCGTGACAACGGACCATATAAGGTAACCAGAGTAGGTCACATGAGAGAGCGCATGGATCTGATTGGGCCATGTGGAAGGTCCCGGCAGGCCTAGGTGGAGGAAGGTGAGCTACCTTCCTGAAGACCGCGTGCTGAGGCTGCTGACTCGGTGAGGCCTGTGGACATTGGCTGTATGTGAGGACGGATAAGCCTCCTGTGTTTGCTGAGGCTCCAGGACTGAACCTGAAATCATGGACACTTATGCTTGCTTTTGCCTGATCTAAAGGCTGTTCATTGTGTTATGTGCTGCTTTATGGGTTATGAAGCAATAAACCCTGTGAACTTTTAAAAGGAACGTGCCTCCTGGTTGACTCCCGTTGCTCCTGAGCGAGTTGAATCCCTACAATGGAGATACAAAAAACCCACCGAAACATAGTGTTTAGACATAATAGAATAAATGCTATTGAGATGATGGTAACAACTCACCCAATCTACAAAGGCAAAGAAATGAAACCATAGATGTCTATAAATTTAAGTTATATCTAATAATGAGAAATGACACAGTGAAACAATATTAAACACATGAAGAATGAGAGGTGCAAAAAAGCACAGTCATTACACCAGCTGAAAGCTATCAGTAATTAGAATGCATTCCTGCCACTTAGTGAAAAATAATATCAGCTGATTCAATTGATGGCCTATAAAAATGAGTCTCATTACCAAGCTGCCATACAAGAAATATTTTATGATGGGTAAAACCAGTGAACTATCTGAAGACCTTCGCAACCTTATTGTAACAAAACATACTGATAGCATTAGTTACAGAAGAATTTCTAAACTACTGAAGGTTCCAGTGAGCACTGGGTTAGGCCATAATCTGGAAGTGGAAAGAATATAATTTCACCATAAACTACCCACGACTACATGCTCCCTGCAAAGGAGTTAAAAAATGAAAAGAGTTATCGAAGTTGTCTAAGGGCCAGGGACCACCTGTGGAGAGTTACAGAAATAATTGGAATCAGCATTTACAAATGTTTCAATGCTGCACACTGCAGTACTTTGCTCTGCCCTCAACAGGGGAGAGCAGTACGCCTGCGCAGAAGTGCGATGTTGGTAATGAGGAAGCAAGCGGTAGGGCAGCGTCACAAGAAGATGGGAGGCGCCGGACCCGAACCTGCGATACCCATTGGACCGGACTACCCCCCGGATGAGTATAATAAAACTTATTTTTCTTATCTTTCAGGTTGGGCTGGGTGCTTATCTACAGCATTCTATAATGCTGTAGATAAGTCCAGAAAGGCGGTGACCACATCTTATAGCGGCCAAAACAGGTGATAGGTTCGCTTTAAGACCAGAAAACCCCTTTCAGACACATCTTTCGACTTAAAGGCCCATTACACACAGCGATCTCACTGGCGAGATCGCTGATTTTGTGACACATCAGCGATCTCTCCAGCGAGATCGCTGTGTGTGACATCCATCAGCGATCGCCCCCGTGGGGTATCGCTGATCGTGCTGGATCATCCTGGCCCGTTTTTTCATCGCTGGTCTCCCGCTGGCCAGCACGCATCACTGCATGTGGCAGCGGGAGCCAGCGATGAGCGACGCTGCACGCTGGTTACCAACATAAACATCGGGTTTCTAAGGGCCGCGGGGCCCTTAGAAACCCGATGTTTACCCGAGATACCAGCGTGTACTGCAAGCAGGGTGGTAGGTGGAGGCAGAGCAGCGCACAGACCGGAGTAGCTCTGCAATCTGCTACTCCAGTCTGTCAGACCAGAGTAGCAGATAGCAGAGCTACGCCGGTCTGTCTCCGCCGCTCTGCCTCCACCTCCTGCCCTGCCTGCAGTGCACACTGGTATCTAGGGTAAACATCGGGTTTCTAAGGGCCCCGCGGCACTTAGTTACCAACATAAACATCAGGTTTCTATCGTGCTCGCTGGTCCTGATCGCTGGAGGGGCTGTCTATGTGTCAGCTCACCAGTGATCAGCTTACAATGTCCCAGCGATCCCATCCACGTCGGATCGTTGGTGGGATCGCTGGGACATCGTTATGTGTAATGGTACCCTAAGTCACAGCATGATAATGTTACTCTTGGAAATTATACCCGATACTATCAGTTTGAATTAATCATTTTCTCAGAATGGTCTATCCAATCATAATGACTAATAGGTATAATTTTTTGGACTTTTTATGTTTGAAAAACATTAAAAATCTGTCCATGGGCTTTGTTATTAAATGGCCTGTTGGTAACTACCAGGTTACCATCCATTTCTATGGTGAGTTCACTTTGACAGTGCTGAGGCTAAGTTTGCGTTAAAGACCTTAAATACAGAGTGTTACATATGGCTTCATAGGGCAATAAATGGCTTTGCAATGTTGGCATTTGGTGCGATTCAAAGTTTTGGGAAAACCAAACTTTGAGAATTTGAATTTCAAAAGATTTGATCATGTCTATTTCTGACCTTTTAATTAGATTTCCTTTTGAAGAGAGATACATTGAGTGATTATTGCAAATAATATATTTTGGATGCTGATGTGCGGTCACTAGCGTTGAGCGATACCTTCCGATATCGGGAAATATCTGATCGGATTGGATCGGACCGATACCCCAAAAATATCGGCTATCGCCGATTCCGATACAGGAAACCAATGCAAGTCAATGGGACACAAATATCGGAATGAAAAAAAAACCCTTACTTTCCTTGTAGGTTAATTCTACATGAAGGAAAACAACTAATAATAATGTAGAATGTATTGGGAGAGGTGGAGGAGACATTAAAGGCATAGAGGTTTAGCCCAATCAAATGGAATAGCAGGAATTAATTATTTTTTTTTAATTCTTCGGGGTGGTCTTGAGGGTCGTCATCTCCAGGGTCGTCGTTTTCGGGGTCGTCGTCTTCTTCGGGGTGGTCTTCAGGGTCGTCATCTTTAGGGTCGTCGTCAGTGAGATCCAGAGTGATTACCAAAAACCATTTCAAAAAGCTTGAACTTGGAAATGTAGCAGAAGGTACAAGAAGGCTGAGGAACTGCTGAGAACCAGCTGACGGACCTGGAACCTGGATGGGTAGCCGAAGGTACAAGAGCCAATGGAACTAACGAGGACCAGTTGATGGTACTAGAACCCGGTTACTAAGCAGGAGGTACCTGTGCCAGAAAGCACTACCAAGGACCAGCAGACGTTGGTGGAACTCGGATACCGAGAAGGAGGCACCTAAGCCAAAGGCTCTACCTGGAACCAGCTGACGTTACTGGAACCCAGGGGGACATATTCAAGATTGACTTCCAAAGAACCAGCTAATGGTACTGGAACTCAGGCAGCAGAAGGTACACATGAAAAAAAAATTTGCAAGGCCGCGAGCCGGCCGGAGTTACCGAAACCCACAATCCTACAGGGGGAGCTTGTCGTATTGGCACTACGGAACCTGCCTTCATTGCGAGATCCCGCAGCCCACATCCCACATAGGAAGCATCTAAGCTGCAGGCACCATAGAGTCGGCTAACCCAACCACAGCACGACAGGACAACGTATTGGAGGCAAAGTGACGTTAACACTACCCGGAAACAGCTGGCGTGCTGGAACCAGACTGGGCAGGAGGGAGTACCCGTGCCAAAGACACTTCTGAGCATCAACTGGCGGTGTTGGAGCCCAGGGATTACAGTAGAAACAGAGTGTAGCCAGAGGCCTAATTGGAGCAAGTTTAATATCTGTAGTAGTGTGAATGTGGACAGAGCAGGCGAAATTGCCGGACACACAGCAGGGGATCAGCTGACGTTACTGAACCCCAATAACACAGGAAAAAGTGTTGACTGTGCAGACGGCACTTATGAGCAGCAACTGGCGGTGTTAGAGCCCAGGGATTACAGTTCAAATGGTAGAAACATGAACACAACAGGAGACCTGGATACTGTTGCCAACCAATTATTTAATCTAGAGAAAACAAAAAGCAAAAAACACAAATATCCTGAACTAAAAGTAAAAAATATACTGCAAATAATGCATAAAGGTAATAATAATAATAATAATAATAATAATAATAAGGGTATTTAGTAAACATAATTTTGATCAAAATAGTGTACAAGCCATCCCGCCACGTCACGGCAACCCTTGTGGGACAGTCCCTACTCTAGTATTTAAACCCTTATCACTTGCCAAGTGGCGTGAATGTGAATAAGGGTTGAGCGGCTGAACCACTTGTAACAGCTTAGGCCAGACTGGATGGCTTTCCCAGCTCAGAAAGAGGGCGGTCACACCCATATATGCACTGAATGCACAATGAAATGAATAAAAAACAAATCTGAACTGAGACAAGTAAGTTAATGTGTATGCACAATGTAAGTGCATATTAACACATGACCATTAACCAGAGAAAACAAAAGGCAAAAAACACAAATATCCTGAACTAAAAGTAAAAAATATACTGCAAATAATGCATAAAGGTAATAATAATAATAATAAGGGTATTTAGTAAACATAATTTTGATCAAAATAGTGTACAAGCCATCCCGCCACGTCACGGCAACCCTTGTGGGACAGTCCCTACTCTAGTATTTAAAACCTTATCACTTGCCAAGTGGCGTGAATGTGAATAAGGGTCGAGCGGCTGAACCACTTGTAACAGCTTAGGCCAGACTGGATGGCTTTCCCAGCTCAGAAAGAGGGCGGTCACACCCATATATGCACTGAATGCACAATGAAATGAATAAAAAAGGGTTGCCGTGACGTGGCGGGATGGCTTGTACACTATTTTGATCAAAATTATGTTTACTAAATACCCTTTTTATTATTATTATTATTATTATTATTATTATTATTATTATTATTATTATTATTATTACCTTTATGCATTATTTGCAGTATATTTTTTACTTTTAGTTCAGGATATTTGTGTTTTTTGCTTTTTGTTTTCTCTGGTTAATGGTCATGTGTTAATATGCACTTACATTGTGTATACACATTAACTTACTTTTCTCAGTTCAGATTTGTTTTTTATTCATTTCATTGTGCATTCAGTGCATATATGGGTGTGACCGCCCTCTTTCTGAGCTGGGAAAGCCATCCAGTCTGGCCTAAGCTGTTACAAGTGGTTCAGCCGCTCGACCCTTATTCACATTCACGCCACTTGGCAAGTGATAAGGTTTTAAATACTAGAGTAGGGACTGTCCCACAAGGGCTGCCGTGACGTGGCGGGATTGCTTGTACACTATTTTGATCAAAATTATGTTTACTAAATACCCTTATTATTATTATTACCTTTATGCATTATTTGCAGTATATTTTTTACTTTTAGTTCAGGATATTTGTGTTTTTTGCTTTTTGTTTTCTCTGGTTAATGGTCATGTGTTAATATGCACTTACATTGTGCATACACATTAACTTACTTTTTATTCAATTATTTAATCTAGAAGAGGACTGGCAAATTCATGTGAGATCCAGGCCATGTTCATTTTCAGAAAAGTAAGCCGGTCAACGTTATCGGAGGATAGTTGCATGCGATGGTCTGTTAGTACACCACCTGCGGCACTAAAGACGCGTTCCGATAATACACTAGCAGAAGGGCAAGCCAGCACCTCCAATGCATACTGGCTAAGCTCTGGCCATGTATCCAGCTTAGAGACACAAAATTTGAAGGGGGAAGAGCCGTGTGGGAGAACACTGAGAGGGCAAGACATGTAGTCTGTCACCATCTGGCGGAAACGTTGCCTCCTGCTGACTGGAGCCGTCTGTGATGGTGTAGACATTTGTGGTGGGGACACACAACCTTGCCACATTTGGGCCATACTGGTCTTGCCTTGCGCTGAGGCGCTGCTTCTGCTCCCTCTTTGTGCAGAGCTTCCTCCACTGCCTCAACGCACTGAGCTGCTTTGTAAAGCACTAGCAGCACTGCTCTTGGGTGGAATGGAGAACATGATGGAATGCACCAGTGTGTCTTGGTACTCCCGCATTTTACGCTCCCGGTTCAACGGTGTTATGAAGCTTTGTAAGTTGTCCTGGTAGCGAGGATCTATCAGGGTGTACACCCAATAATCAGCCGTGATGAGAATGTGGGTGATGCGGCGGGCGTTTCTCAGGCACTGCAGCATGAAATCAACCATGTGCTGCAGACTGTCAACTGGCCAAGAAATGCTGTCCCCTGCTTGAGGTGTCATCTCTGCCTGCTCTGCATCACCCCACCCTCGCTCTACATACTGACTACTAGAGCATTGTGTACCTCCCTCCTCTGGACAGATGTCTTCCTCCTCCATTGACTCCTCCTCATCCTCCTCACAAAGTGTCCCCTGCCTAGGCCTTTGTGAGGAACCACGTTGCGCAGACTGTCCAGAAGCAGATGGCATTTGTGACTCCTCATCCTCCACCTCTTCCACAACCTCCTCCCTTAGTGCTTGCAGTGTTTTTTCAAGCAGGCAGATAAGAGGGATAGTCATGCTGATTAGTGCATCATCTGCACTCGCCATCCGCGTGGAATCATCGAAGGCACGCAAAACGTGGCAGATGTCCTTCATAGAGGCCCACTCAGTGGTGGTGAAGTGTGAACGGCGCGCAGTGCCACTTGTTTGCGCCTGATGCAGCTGGTACTCCATTACTGCTGCCTGCTGCTCACACAACCTCTCCAACATATGTAACGTTGAATTCCACCTGGTGGGTAGGTCACATATGATGCGATGTTCCGGAAGGTGAAATCGGCGCTGCAATGCGCAATCTTGCCATGCTGGAACGCCGCAAGTGAGCTCACTCTTTGCGGACCTTGTGCAGCAGTGCATCAAGATCCCGACAGTCCCTCAAAAAACTCTGCACGTCCAAGTTGAGCACATGTGCCAGACATGGGATGTGTTAGGAGTGGCAGAAGGCACTAAAAAAATTAAAGTGCCTTCGCCACTCGGGGTCCACCGTGCGGTGGATGACAAAACCGCTGCTGAGAGAGGCAGAGCACTAAAGCGGTAATATGTACAGGGTTCTAACTCACCCAGGTGCAAAAAGGCAAGCTCTGTTAAATGACACAGAGCTGCAGGAAAAATAATACCAAAAGTATCGCTGAGCCTGTTAACAGCACAGGATCTCAGCAGCACATGTGCAGTAGCCAGAAACCGGAGTAGTTAAATAGTCACTACAACCGAGCGGACTTACCGTGTACACATGTGCTCGGCGTCGCAAATGCACCCGCCTGGACAGGCTGCAACCGCAAATATCGCAAGCGCGATGCAGGACGCTAAGCTGCTGGAAAGATGGAGCTTGTGCGCGCTGGCGCTAACGCAGGTGCGTCACCATACACACAGCAGCAGTATAAAAATACTAGTACATGGCATAACGGCCATGCGCACTTTTTAAAACGTACGGGACCTGCCGGAAATCTCCAGAGCCCTGAGCTAAGCCAATGATATCAGGAGCAGGACCTGAGCACATGACTCCTGAACTCCAATGGGAGCTCTTCTCGTGGGCATGCTCAGAAGTTGGGGAAAAAAGACTTGGCCTCTGGAGACAAATGTGTGAATCTGGATTCCCGCATAGGCATTATAGAACCCAGATTCCTAATAAGATGTGAGTGAGGTTGCCTAGGCCCAGAGCTGCCACCAGATTTTGGCCATTGTCACACACTACCATGCCTGGCTGGAGATTCGCTGGCACAAACCACACGTCGCTCTCCTGCTTGATGGCATTCCAGAGCTCCTGCGCTGTGTGGCTTCGATTCCCCAAAGAAATTAATTTATCGGTCGTAACAGGTAAGTGTTCACAGGTCCATGTGGAGGTAGACTGTGACTGCTCCTGCAGCGCTGATTCCGAGGAACTGGAGTATGAGGAGGAGTCAGTGTGTACAGACTGGATTCCTGCAGTTCTTGGAGTTGGCAGAACATGTACAGTGCCACTCTCAAGATCTGTACCCGGCTTCACAACATTTACCAAATGGGCAGTGAGGGAAAGATATCGTCCCTGTCCATGGTTACTGGTCCACGCATCGGTGGTCAGGTGGACCTTGCTACTGACGGCGTTTAGTAGCGCATGTTTAATTTTTCCCTCCACATGCTTTTGCAGGGCAGGGACGGCTTGCCTGCTGAAATAAAAGCGGCTGGGCACGGTGTATTGTGGGACTGCCAATGCCATGAAGTTACGGAAGGTGTCAGTCTCCACCAGCCTGAATGAGAGCATGTCAAGGGACAGTAGTTTTGCAATGCCAGCATTCAGAGCCTGTGGTCGGGGGTGGTTTGCCGAGTACGGGCGCTTTTTCTCCCATGCCTGTGCTACCGATGGCTGTAGAGTGGCCTGGGAGTGTGAGGATGACAGGGAACATGGTGCTGTGGGTGAAATGACACTATGTCTCTGTACAACAGTACCAGAGGTTCTTCCATGGCGATCCTGTGAGGAAGCCGAACCAGCTGTGTGTGAGCTGGAGGAAGAGGCTACAACACGAGCTGAAGAGGTGGTAGGTGGCACTGTACGTTGGCCTAGGTCTTCAGTGTGTCTTTGTAACTCCACCACATGCTTGGTCCGCACATGTTTCCACATATTTGTGGTATTGAGGTAGTTGACACTTTTCCCTCTTTTCACTTTCTGATTACACAGCTTGCATTTGACAAAGCAAATGTCATCTGCAACTGTGTCACAAAAGGACCAGGCACTGCAAGTCTTGGGAGCGCCCGTTTTGGGTTTTGGAAGAGGCATGCTCCTAATGGGTGCTGAAGTGGAGGCTACAGGTAACCGAGTCTGCCCCCTCCCTCTCCCTCCTTTTTTGGCCGTTTGGGGAATCTCTTCCTCAGAGCTGCTCCCACCACCTTCCTGTACCTCACGCCATGATGAGACAAGGACCTCATCATCTACACTACTCTCTTCAAATGACTGCTTCTCCTGGGTTGTCTCGACAGCACAGTATGCACCAGAAAGTGGCACCTGAGTCTCATCATCAGATGCATACTGAGGTGTGCTGACCATAGGCACTGGCCCACCCGCCTCTTCAGATTCAGAGAGACAAAGCTGTTGCGCATCACTGCATACTACCTCTTCAAATTCTCGAATGCTGCTTGGCTGGCCCCCTCTTTCCAAGCCAACAGATTCAGAGAACAGAAGTAGAGATGGCTCCTGTCCAGGGCTCTCTGACTGATTGGGCAATTTGGCAGGTGGTGAAGAGACAGATGGGTGCTCTTCAGTGCTCTGGACCTGAGAGGATCTGGAACCAATTGAAGTCAATGCGTTAGCTGCCATCCATCCGACAACGGCTTCAATTTGTTCGTTCTGCAGCAGTGGGGTACGGCAAGCTCCTACAAAGCTGCACATAAAGGACTGTTCCCTGGTAAAACTGGGGGATGCTGAGTCACTGGTGCCCACAGCAGGCATAGAATCCCCACGTCCTCTCCCTGCAGAAACTCCACGCCCACGACCACGCGCCTTGCTCCCTGCCTTCTTCATCTTGGTAGACTGATAAAGATAGGCAGAAAAGTACTAAGGGCTTAGTGTGCTTATTCCTGAACAGCTGCTAACAGGTATAAGAAACACTAATTTTAAAAAGTGTGGACTAGACTTTAATATGAGCTAATGTGGCCTACACAACTGTAAAGTGGAGTGTTTGGTGAACTTAACTACCTTTTTTTTTTTCTCACAAAAAGACACTGGATGTGCCCAAAGATATAAAACCGATAGTATCACAAACTTTTTGTAGCTATTACCAAGCAGAAAGGTAACCTACAATGCAATAGATGAGGCTCCAAAAAATAGGCTAATACTAATCTGGCTGGGGCTGCAGGGCACAAGCCAGCAGAAAGGCTCCTCTATCTACACCTATATAGTGTTTGCAAATATTCTAGCTGGATACGGATGGAACCACACTAATAGGAGAAATCTTGAAAAATGAGCAGCACTAATGCAAAAAAGGACAATGTATGAGGGAGTGACGCACCCTGAGCAGACTACAACCGGAGGTGGGTACAGAACACACTACAGCGTGAGCTGCACTCACACACAGAGACCTCGAAGACAGCCGTGAACAGCGCTGCAAGGCAAAAGAAAGCTTCTCACACAGCGGTTGCTAAAGTAGCCTGGGTAAAGCACAATAAAGCAAATCGCTAGCTTAAACTGTCCCTCAGAATCAGAACAGCAGCGTCCTGTCCCTAAGTAAATTCACAGCAGAGTGAACCCAAAATGGCAGCGGCGGCTTTTATAGTGCATCATGACATCATTTCAGCAGCCAATCACAGCCATGCCATTAGTTAACATGCCTAACATGCATAACAGGATGTGCCCACACTTCTTAGGATTCCTCATTGGCTGAATAAAATCAAACTGGCTCATTGCATTATGGGAACTTCCAATTCCGGTATTCGATATTCTTAAAGTATCGGAACTCAGTATCGGAACTCCGATACACCGAATATCGGCCGATACCCGATATTGCAGTATCGGAATGCTCAACACTAGTGGTCACTGTTACACAAATTAATTAAATGAATTGGCCCATGAAAAACATCTATTCCATATCAACAAGATGTTGACCCACACCAATCATTAAAGTGAGGGTCACATGGCACCCCATTTGAATAAAGAGGTGGTTAAGCACAAATGTTACTACTCTATTCAAAGTTTATAGGACTGATTGTACTTGGCTATCCACCTCAGTCAGTCCCATAAGCAATGAGTCCAGTGGTAATGCCTAAGCATGACCATGGCTTCATACAAACAGGGGACACAGCGCCATCATTCTTGTGATAGGTAGGGTCTCTGGTCTGGGACTCCTGGTGATCATACAGTATATTTATCCTCATTCCTGTGGGTAGGAAGGAAATACATTTCAATGCATTTAATAACAAGAATACTAAGGGGAGCAAAGAGAAAAAGTGGTTTATATGTCCAATTCATTTTTTTCTCCCAAAGAAATGAAAGAAATATTAGCTTTAATTTGTGAAGTTTTTATGTTTTTACTTTCTTGAAAAATATGTTTTATAACAAAGTGGTAACATGTAACATACAATACATTGTAGGGAAAATGTTGATAGTACTTTACATTCCAGTTACATATACTATTCTAGGGAATTTTCCAGCACATAATGTAAAATTAGTACATTGTTGTATTTTTACTTAGTATAGCTCCATGAACAAAAATAGAAAGAGGAAGTTTAAGAAAGAAAAATGTTGAGCATGCTGTATTGTTTTTTGCCTTTTTAATACTCTCCTGCATAACAGTCTGAATTGCCGTAGGACATAATTAGCAGTTGAAACTCCTGTAGGCTATTTTCTATACTTGTTGAACTCTCTTCCCTTTTTTTTTGCTCTAGTAAGTTGAATTTGCTGTCAAAGTATTTATGCAGAAAACTCTGATAAGTATGATAGTGGCATTTGTCCAAGGCACTGAGTGCCAATTAGTTGTCTAATTGATGGAAGAGATTCAGAAAGAATGAAAGATATATACCTGGGAAAAGTAACTACTTTTCATGAGAGATATTAAAGTAGCATGTCAGATTGACATCAAAGTCTAATGATTCTGGAACTGCGCTTACAAAATACTGCAAGAGAAAAATTATATCAAAACATAGTAAGAACAATTAAAATTCAACTCTGTATCTTACAAAAGGTATACAGCCACAAGATTTTACAACTTATGTGGCTTGAAAGAAATTATAACTTATCTCAACATAGTTACCCTCTATGTGTTCCATATTAAGATATTGTTAATACTTCATAAACCTCAATATACCGTATATACTCAAGTATAAGCCAGCCCGAGTATAAGCCAAGGCTCCCCCGTCCCATCCTTCTATGTATGGCTCGGCTTCCCTGTCCCATCCTTCTATACATTGCTTGACTCCCACCTGTCCCATCCTTTGTATGGCTGTGCTCCCCCATCCTTCTCTGTGCTCCCCCATCCTCCTCCATGCTCCCTCATACTCCTCTGTGCTCCCCATCCTCCTCCGTTCTCCTTTGTGCTCCCCGTCCTCCTCCTTGCTCCCCCATGCTGCTCCATGCTCCTCTGTCCTCCCCCGTCCTCCTCTTTGCTCCCCCTTCCTTCCCTGTCATACTCACCCTCCTCACTCCATCGCTGCACGTCCCTGAGTCTCAGTTGTCCCGGCTTCCTGCAGCTCTCGTGTGCTGAGCGGTCACGTGGTACCGCTCATTAAGGTAAAGTATATATGCTCCACGCCTATGGGAGTGGAGACGCATGCATATTCATTACCTTAATGAGCGGTACCACGTGACCGCTCAACATAGGAAGAGCTGCTCTGCTGGGACAACAGAGATGCAGGGACGTTCAGCAATGGCACGAGGAGAGTGAGTATGATGTCACAGCCGCCGACTCCTACCGCTCCCCCTCCCCCCACCTAAATTCTGCACAATAACTCATATAAGCCAAGGGGGGCATTTTCAACACAAAAAAGTGCTGAAAATCTCAGCTTATACATGAGTATGTATGGTCCATGGTATTTTTGCCTCTAAATAAAGATCTTTTATTTTTCAAAAGTTAAGATATTCGTATCAGTTTTATTTGCTAGGATTGTGACTGTGGCTTGGAAGCCTTTACTGATGGTATACAGTGAAAGTTTCAGATACTGAGAGGAACATAGTGATGGGTGTTTGGGGAAGAAAGACTAGTTTTCAAGTAAAATAAAGCGATGAAGTAGAAGGCTGAAGTGTTAGATACAAGAATAACCCATTTTTCATATTGACACAGTGGTGCCAAATAAACCTTGTTACTATGTTACATAACTAGTCAACTGGGCTTTCAACTCTGTGTACTAAATTTTTTTTATATTTTGCTAGCACAGTCTGATTATCCTACAAAATAGAAAATGTGTGAGCTTGAACTATCCAATGATAAAATCACCAGCTAATACACACAATTATGCAAGTAATTCAAATCAAGATATAAATGTTTTTGATATTATAATTTATAGCATACTAGATGGAGGCCTGATGCTATCGCATTGGGAGGGCGGTAATGTCGCGATGGGGGCAGGCTTTGCAGCATTGAGGATCTCTCCCCCATGTGCTCACCCACCTATCCACTCTCTTTCCCCATGTGCTGACTTCTCCCATCTGTGCTTTCTTCTTTGACATGTCTACCCGATGTGCTATCCCCCTTGTCTGCTGTCTCTCTCCTTCCTGTGCTGTGCTCTCCCCTCATGTGCTGTCCCGTTTGATCTCGGTCTCTCTCTCTCCCCTGTGTCTGACCGTGTACCGAACATACCACAGCTCCTTGGCAGGGGAGGAAGCCAAAGACAATACTGACATTACAGCAGGAGATCGCAGAGGATTCATTTTGTGAGGTAAAATATTGTTTAAAAACAGTCAGTGAACTATTTTACCTCACAAAATGAATTCTCTGTGTTCCCTGTTATGAATGGGAAACCGAGGAGGAAAAAAAACAACAAGCTAAGTCTCAGAAAACCAGAGAAGTTGGTAACTATGCAGATAGCAGATCCCTGATTTTATCCGCACAACTAGCAGCAGTTGTGGAGCGTTCCTACGTTGGTCCTAGACGCCTCGTCACAACCGGAGAACTACATAAGCCTAAAGCAGGAAAAGAAGAAAACTGCCCCAGAGCAGACCCCAAAGGAAAGACAGCCCCCCACAAGTATTGACGGCGAAACAAGATGAAAATACAAACAAAGGCAGGAAAATAGGCTGAGCAAATGATGGGGCCCGGCTAACTAAAAAGGACAGAAAAGGAAAGACACTGTCTGCAATCTTCCCCCCAAAAAACCTACAAAAATATTGTCCAACACTTCTGATAGCAAAATTAACCCTGAAGTCACTAGACTTCTAAACCTATATCAGCACTCTGAAATATTCTGAGACAGAGCAAAAAAGAGGCCAATTTAATAAGGGACAAAAAGCAGATTGGCAAATACTGATTAATAGGAGTGGAATTTCAGCATAGCCCCAGCAGGGGCAGGCACATTGCGACAGTGTTTCGCTGGTGGTACCGCACAAGAGGCTGCGTTAGTGTGTGTGTGGTGCTTACGGCGTATAGAGTGTGTGTGTGTGTGTGTGTGTTGCGACGGTGTTCTGCTGGTGGTACCGCACAATAGGTTGGAACCAGCAGCAGTTTCCATATTGAGACACCCATCACTTGGGTGTCCCAATATGGCGGTCGGTGAACTTCCTCCACTTGGAATTCTGGGATACGGTGACATCTGGACAGAACAGGGAATGAAAACATTACAAGGCAATTATATAAATAGATGTACTTAAACCCTTCAACCCGATGCCTGTTTTAGGCTTCCTGGCCAGGCCAACTTTTACAATTCTGACCAGTGTTACTTTATATGGTAATAACTCTGGAACACTTTAACAAGTCCCAGCAATTCTGAGACTGTTTTTTGTGGCACATTGTGCTTTACAATAGTGGAAAAATTAGGTAGTAATTTTTTGCTTTATTTGTGAAAATATTGGAAATTTTTTCTAATATTTTTAAAATGTCACAATTTTCAACCTTTCATTTTTTATATCCTAAAACCAGCTAGTTATGGTGTAGAAAATAATTTATAAATAACATTTCCATATGTCAACTTTACATTTGCATAGTTTTTAAAACATTTTTTTGTAAGGAAGGTAGAGTTTAAAGTTTATCAGCAATTTCTAATTTTTCCAACAAAATTTACAAAACAGTTTTTTTACGGGACCATATGATATTTGAAGTGACTTTGAGCGGCCTACATTCATGGAAGAAAGTGCTAGCACCCTTGAAATTGTGCCAGAAAGCATTTTCTCCCATCAAATTATTGCAATTACACATGTTTTGTTATACACGTTTATTTCCGTTCTGTGTATTGGAAAAAAACAAAAACAAAGAAAAAAAGTCAAATTGGACATAATTTCACACAAAACCCTCAAAATGAGTTGGACAAAACTGTTAACACCCTCAACTTAATATTAGGTTTCACACCCTTTGGAATAAATAACTGCAATGAGTCATATTCTATAACCATCAAAAAGCTTCTTACATCTCTCAGCTGGAATTTTGGACCACTGTACTTTTGCTAACTGCTCCAGGTCTCTTCTATTTGAAGGATGCCATCTCCCAACAGGAATTTTAAGATCTCTCCACAGGTGTTCAATGGGATTTAGACCCGGACTCATTGTTGTACACTTCAGAGCGCTCCAGCACTTTATTTCCATTCATTTCGGGGTGCTTCTTAAAGCATGTTTGGGGTCATTATCCAGCTGGAAGACCCATGATCTAGGACACAAACCCATTTTCTTACACTGTGTACTACATTGCGACCCAAAATCCTTTGGTAATCTTCAGATTTCATTATGCCTTGCACACAGTCAAGGTCCACAAGATGCTTTCTCAGAAGGATTTTGGCTTGCGCACATTTTGGCAAACTGCAGCCTTGCTTTTCTATGTCTATATGTTAGCAGTTGGGTCCTTATGGGTCTCCTGCCTTAACATTTCATTTCATTCAAATATTGACGAAAATAGTTCATGCGGACACTGATGCATGCTGCGCTTGCAGGACAGCTTGAATTTCTTTGGTACTTGATTGGGGCTGCTTGTCCACTATCTGGACTATACTGTGTAGTAAACTTTCATCAGTTTTTCTCTGCAAACCTGGTCCAGGAAAATTACTGTAGCTACAGTGCCATGGGCAGCTCACCATGGACAAATGAACATCAAGATCTCTGGAGATGGACTTGAAACCTTGATATTGTTGAAATTTTTCAACAATTTTAGTTTTCAAATCCATAGACAGATTTCTTCTCTTTCTGTTCTCCATACTTAGTACGTGACACACAGACACAATGCAAAGATTGACACAACTTCTCCCTTTTTTATTTGGTTTCAGGTGTTATTTTCATATTGCCCACATCTGTTACTTGCCACAGGTGAGTTAGAATGAGCATCAAATGCTTGAAACAATGTTTTTTTACTCACATTTTTGTAAAGGTGCCAACAATTTTGTCCAGGCCATATTGGGGGTTTTGTGTGAAATTGTGACACATTGTCTTTTTTGTCTGTTTTTTTTATGTTGTTCCAATACACCCAAAGGAAATTAACACGTGTAAAACAAATACTTCATTTTCTGCAACATTTTCAAGGGTGACAGAACTCACAGGCATAACTGTATAGTACAGAAAATACCCAAAAGTGAAACCATTTTAAAGACTGCACCCCTCAAAATGCTAAAAACCAAATTCAAGAAGTTTATTAACCCTTTAATTGCTTCACAGGAATTAAAGCAATGTGTCCACAGTGTCTCCATCTGCCTCATTATAGGGAATTTTCCACCAGGAGTTCTGTCTGAATTGTGTATTTCAGAGATTTGCACAGAAACTCCAGTGTTTGATAATAAATGTGAGACAACCCTAAAGGTACTGTCACACTTAGCGATGCACCAGCGATCCCGACCAGCGATATGACGAGGTCAGGATCGCTGGTGCATCGCTAAGTGGTTGCTAGTGAGCTGCCACACAGGCAGATCTCACCAGCGACATCGCAGTGGTCGGGTGTCGCTACTTACCTGTCAGACGAGGCGATCCTGACGTCCTCCCGCCCGCGTCCACGCATCGCTCGTCTCCACAGCAGGAAGCTGACGACTAGAAACGGTCCAGGATGTTCTCGCGTGATCAGCGATAACCAGCGGGGGAGCCGGTCGGAGGTAAGTATCAGACATAGCGATATCGCTAGCAATATCGCTATAACGTCACAAAAACCAGTGACGTTATAGCGATATTGCTAGTGTGACAGGCCCTTTACTGCCTAGAATTTGTTTTATTTTTTACGTCATTGCTTGTGTGGGGGAAGAGATAAGGTGACTTTATGGTTCGGGTCAATGCAAGTACAGCAATACCAGATTTATATAGTTTTTATGTTTTTTTTATAGTTTTACTATTTTTTAAAACTTTTTTTACTTACCATATTTACCTTGTTACAGGAGAGAACATCAACTTTTCTTACCTTGATCGCTGATTTAATACTGTAAAAAATTTTTGCACTCCTTTCTGTGGAGACCAGCGTACTGTTTTGGGGTCATTGTGGCGGCATCATACTGTATGGGGGTATCATATTTTGTGGAGGTTAGTACTTTGGATGTGAGAAAACTAAGGGAGTTCCATTAGAGCAAAATTACTTTATAAAGGCTGCAAAGTTGAAAAATATGTTCTTCTATGACGCCGTAAAATATTTGAAATTTTTTTAGGGGGGGACGGATGACTTACACTATAGGCCACCATAATTTCTATGTTACTTTTGGCAAATAAAGTTCATATGATATCAAATGATCATCTAGACAATATATCATATCTCAACACTTATTTATTTAGTAACTGTAGAAAATAAACAATTTTTCCAGCATAATAAATAAAAATAGAAATGTTCATGGAATCTATTTTAAATCCTTCTCCTTCAGCAGCAATGGTCTGGTGGGAATTGTCTGCATATTCTACATCTGTCATACTTTGATAGTACTACCAATTATTGCAGAGGATGAGATAGTTGGAAAAAAAAGAGAAAAATAAAATATCAAACATACGTGTCTTTTTTTTTTTTTTAGCTGTTTTGTAAGAGCAGTACAATATAGACAACACTCTACTATATTCAGCCAATATACAGTATATACACGTGTGCGTATCTTATATTTTTCTACATGGATATAGTATCAAGATTATTTTTCATGTCAATTTGCTGTCACGCCAATAGGCATTTGCATAAAAATATGCATTTATATTATCATGCACACATGTCAGAAATTGTATGCTTTAGTAAAAAAGATACTGGCATAACAAGGCTCCACAGGCTTAGATTCATAGCGAATACCTGATAAGGCAATGTTCTGGTTTCATGATGAGATGATGTATTTTTTTTTTTTTTTTTGGTATTGTGAAATTGTACAATTTTCAGTTATGTTTTCTGAGCATTTGTCTTTTTTTTCAAGGATTGATTGATAGTAATTTTTAGTAATAGTAATTATTGCTTGATTCCATTGTATAACAATGTTTTCATATCCTCATGTGATCTACACACTGGTGTTCATATAATTACAAGATAAGCCTATGATAAGTAGCCTCCTTTGTTTCCCTGCTTGTAGTAGCACAAAAGATTGCTAATCTCATCCTCAGGCAAAGGTTGGGGGTCACATGGCCATCAATTCTCTTATGCAGATTATGCTGATGTGACTCTGAACAAAATCTGTCTGAGTTTATCCAAGTTTGACCTTTGTGAGATCCAATTTTCTCTGCTTCTCACATGAACGAACCAGAGGACAGGTGCAGAGGAGACAGAGAACTTAATTTCTCCAACTTCTACATTTTCAGTGTCCACGTACATCGGAGTGCACTTAGATGACTTACAAGGGTAGTTCAATGTTTCACACCACCCATAGACTTGTATGGGTGCACATGACCTGATCATCGAATGCACCAGTAGCATTCTGCAATTGCCAAATCGGCATCAGAAAAAAATCGCAGATCTGGACTGCCCCGGAGTATAACATTCGACAAGTGCTATTTGATAAAGCATCAGATAGCACTTGTCTGTGTTAGGGTACCGTTACACTTAGCGATGCACCAGCGATCCTGACAACGATATGGATCGCTGGTGCATCGCTAAGTGGTCGCTAGTGAGCTGCCGCACAGGCAGATCTCACCAGCGACATCGCTGGGGTCGGGGGTCGCTACTTACCTGTCAGACGCGGCGATCCTGACGTCCTCCCGCCCGCGTCCACGCGTTGCTCGTCGGCGCCACAGGAAGCGCCCGATGAGAAATGATCCAGGACCTTCTCGCGCGACCAGCGATAATCAGCGGGGGAGCTGGTCGGAGGTAAGTATCACATGTAGCGATATCGCTAGCAATATCGCTGCTATGTCACAAAATCGGTGACTTTACAGCTATATTGCTAGCGATATCGCTATGTGTGACGGGGGCTTTATATGTTTGTCAGAGAGAGCCCTATAGGTGTATTTACACTAAATTATCTGGGACAATAATCTGGAAGTGTAAACAGGCTACCAAATGAGCAAAACACTCCATCATCAGGTTCAATCAATTTTAGGCTTGCTAAAAAAAATTATTGTTCTCAGCAGCACATGTCCTATAAAAGGATATGTGCTGCCCTGGACAATGTCAGCATAAGTGCAATAAACAATCTGTTAGCATCAGAGGTGTAGTCGGACTGTCTAAATAAGATATTGCAAAAATGCCAATCAGCAACTATGTAGCCAACCAGCTGTTGATTAATGGTTACAGGTCATGTAATATAAATTCAAACTAAGGGTTTTCCCCTTTTTCATCTGTCTGTGTCAGGAAATTTGGAGCGTATGATTGCTGCTTCATTCAAGGAGATTTTAAGAAATACATTATAATATTTAGCAGCCAAATTTCAAAGTAGAGAGAAGAAACATGGGGCAATAATGACTGTAGAGTATCTATAATTTAATTGTTAATGGATTATAGATTTTTGCGAGCCTGTTAGAAACGTTCTGAGATTTTTTTTATAAAGTAAACAAACCTTGGAGATTGGTAGAGGAGAATAATGTCAGAAACTGGGTACATCCACAATAAGGCCAGATTAATTTTGTGCCTGTCTTCATGTATAGGGAAGGTAGTTATGAAGGCCCTTGAGTGGAGGTTAGAGGTGGAAATTGAAAGGCAGATGGGAAGCTTGGATTGTTAATTGGAATGTTAAAGTCACTCATAATGAAAGTTGGTATTTCACAAGAAAGGAAATAGGAAATCAAGGCAACAAAGTGTTACTGGAACAAGTGGGGAATATTTTAATGATGTGGACTAGTAATGAGCAAGCGTGTTCACCACTGCTCAATTCTCAATCGAGCATCGGGGTGCTCAGGTATGCTTATTACTCGATTGAGAATCGCGGGTGCTTCATGTGCCATGCTCGAGTCCCGTTCCCACATGTTTTGCGGATGTTAGACAGCCAATAAACACAGAGATTGCTTGCTATACACGGTAATGTTGGCTGCTGGCATTAGGCTGCGTGCCCACAATCAGTAATACTAGCGATCTGGATGCAGCATATTTTTGCTGCCTCCAAAACGCTGCATTGTAGAGCAAAAGCACAGTGGGTGGGATTAATAAAAGTCCCATGCCCACTGTGCTTCTTTTTTACAATGCATAAACTCACCTGGGGTGCAGGTTTCTGAGCTGCAGCACATGAATTTCTTTTGTGGGAACACTCAGTCTTCTGTGCGGTATATCTCGATAAACATGCATTAGATGAGGTAAACCCACATTTTAAAAAAATGGCACATGCTTTGTAAGTGCGATTATACTGGTGTTTTTAGAATGGTTTTGATGAAGAAATAATTTTGAAAAATCGTGTTGTCCTCCCCTATATCAGCCAAGGTGAAACATACCGCTTCGGGCTTATATTATCAGGCTGGGAATGTACATGTTTATTGGGCCCTTTCCAGTCTAAAATGACCAGAAATGTGTCAGTTCTGGCGTTTTGCCTGTCTTTTCCCAATTGCCCTGGTGTGGTGGCAATCATGGTAATGGTACTGCCAAATTTGTACTTAATGATCAAGCCAATTTTTCTAATTCTGACCACTGTCACTTTATGTGGTTATAACTCTGGAACGCTTTAACAGATCCCGCTGATTCTGAGACTTTTTTCCTGACATATTGTACATCAAGATATTGGTAAAATTTCTTCGGTATGACTTGTGTTTATTTATGTAAAAAAAGGAAATTTAGCAAAAATTTTGAAAATGTTGCTATTTTCAAAATTTGAATTTTTATGCCCTTAAATCCGAGAGATATGTCACACAAAATACTTAATAAATAACATTTCCCACATGTCTAATTTACATCAGCAAAATTTTTGAAACAAAACTTTTTTGTTAGGTAGTTATAAGGGTTAAAATTGGACCAGCAATTTCTCATTTCTACATCGATATGAATACTTTTCTGCCCAATGATGACAAAAGTATTCTATGAGTGATACCTTTATTGGCTAACCAGAAAATATGTTTGCAAGCTTTCAGAGCACAAAGGCTCCTTCTTCAGGTAAGATTACAAATAGATTAATAAGAAAAAAGCACAACATTTAAGGGATACTACAGTAGCACATTTATTCATGAGGTGGGAGGTGTGATGCCTTCTAAAAATAAGCCAAGGAAATCCAATTAGGCATTTTCTTACAAATGGAGGGGCAGTGGAAGTGATGTTCTTAGTTATCTGGAGTCCTACTGGACTCCTAACTCTAATCCTAACCCCAAAACAACCCTAGCTCTAACACCACATTAACCCCATCACCACAACTGTAACTCCAACACAACCCTAGCCCCAACTCTAACCCTAGCTCTAACCCAAACCTTGACCTCAGCCCAACTCTAACCCTAGCCCAACTCTAACCCTAGCCCAACTCTAACTCTAGTCCAACCTTAACCCTAGCCCATCCCTAACCCTAGCTCTAACCCCAACCCTAACTGCAAAGAATGGAACAAAAATACTTTTTCAATTTTATTATTTTACCTAAGGGGGTGACAAACGGGGGTTTGATTTACTATTTTTTAATTTTTATCACTTTGATAGGGTCTATCACAGTGATCAAAATGAACCGATAGATAAGATCTCTGCGGATGCACTGCTCATGCGGAGTGGAGGACGTAGCCAGAGAGTCCGGGGACACCTGAGGTACCGGGGGATCATTTCAGAGGAGAGAGAAATGAATGGATAAATCAGCCTTATTTTTTGCTGTTATTCATTGAATAACAGCGATCGCAACACTGGGTATGGTTAAAACCAATCCGAATCATGTTCTCCAGGGTCTCAGCCCATAGCCGAAACCCCAGAGATTTTCCGACGCTGGGGGGCGCTTATTTCTCAGTGCCATTAAAAAGCAGAGCTGAAGAATAAGTACGCTTAATTGCTGCGGTTAAAAGGTGTATCGGTGTTCAATAAGGGGTTAAAAAAATGTATAGAAAACAAAGCAAAACAGCAAGGAAGCTGTTTCAGACTGTTCATACAATATTTCTGTGAATTTGAGTGGGTTGAGATAGATTTAAGGAACAAGTCATGAATATAGGTTTCTTAGTGCACATTATCCAAGTGTTGCAAAGTGCATACTTAAGAAAACATGACAAGACATACAATTGTTAATCCGTTCTTTTTTGTGTGTGCGTGTGTGTGACAGGTTACTATATCACTATTACAAATATACTGGTATCCTTCTGTTTGGTGAGACAGTCTCTTTTGTAGCTATCACACAAGAGGAAGTGCCACCATATTGGTTGTCACAGTTCAGTTAGCTTCTGGGAATCTGATGATCAACTATCATTTTGTCAGCATATTCTATTAATACCAAAGTGACAATTTACATAGAAATTAATTCAGTGTTGACAACTGATATATATTTTTTGCAAAAGTCGTGACAATTCAATTGGAAACATCAATCATTTACATTGCTAGCACTATTAAAATAAAATGGAAATGAGTCTCAATAAAAAAAAAGACAAAACAGTCGTATTTCAGAAGAAAATACTTCCCCACTAACCAAGTGTTGCAGATGTTGAAACACTGCAAAAATTGGTTTCAGCTAAGGTTTTGGAGACTGCCCGTTAAGGAATGTTATATGTATTTTAATGTGCAGTGCCTTCAACTGTAGATCTATAGGACATGCTCTATCAGGGTTCAATAATGATTGATATATCCTGCATATCAATAGGCTTTGCTTCTTGGATGTTAAATACATCTGTTATGAAAGATCCCAGAAATGCAATACTGCTAGACAAGTAATATGAAGACCAAAAAACTCTCCGAACAGGTTAGAGACAAAGTTTTATAAATTAGTGGTGAGTTACAAAAAAAGTATTCCAAACACTGAACATCTCATTTAGCACCATTACATTCTTTATAATAAAAGAAAGACTACCCACCAAAAATCACAAGATAAGAAGGGCACTAATCAGAGATTTACCAAGACACCAATGATTACAGAAAAAAGCTCCAACAAGCCACAACAGTGGTGTTATGTCTTTCAAGCTCAGAAAGGCTACCACGAACAGACGTGGCACAAGCCACTCCGTCTGTCAAATTCAAGAGGAACCCCAACCTTCACCTTTTAACCCATGTACATGTATGTGGTCTTACAAAAATGTCCAGGGGATTGCTTCCACAGAAGAGCTGCTGTCTGAAAAAGCAAACCAGAGGCAGGAAAAGTAATCAAGCAGGGTATAAGCTGAGAAGTCATGTCAAAGATAAAATTAGGAGACAAGCAAGTGGTCATACTTCAAGCTAGAGTTGGAACACCGGAAATACTTCAGCAAAACACAAGTTCATAGAAAAGACTAGAGAACCAGTCTCAGTAATCTAAAAGCTAAACACCCACTTGCTGCCAGCATTGTCAAGCAGTAACTGTAGTGTTAGTGTGGCGCCGCGTACAGGGGTTGCAGCTTCACTTTCAAACATAGAAGTGACAAGTGGGCTTTGCAGAAGATTGGCTGGAGAAACACTTTTGCATGAAAAAAACATGAAAATTTGTTTGGCGTTTACCAAGCAACATTCTATTTATTCCTCAAACACATGGAACATTTTTTTGTAGGACGGACTAAAACTGAACTTTTTTGGCTATCATAAGAGGCGCTATGTATGGCTCAAGTCTAATATTTCCCTTCACTCCATGAACACTATTCCCACAGTGAAAAATGGTGCTGCTATGGAGATTATTTTTTATAAGCAGAGCCTGGAAAACTAGTCAGAATTTAACCCCTTTACCCCCAAGGGTGGTTTGCACGTTCATGACTGGGCCAATTTTTACAATTCTAATCATTGTCCCTTTATGAGGTAATAACTCGGGCGCCATGCTGCGTTTGCAAAGCCCCTGATGTGCCTAAACAGTGGAAACCCCCCACAAATGACACCATTTTGGAAACTAGACCCCCCAAAAAACTTATCTAGATGTGTGGTGAGCCCTTTGAACCCCCAAAGGCTTCACAGAAGTTTATAACGTACAGTTGTGAAAATAAAAAACATATTTTTTCCACAAAAAATACGATCTTTTCACCCCCCTTTTTTTTATTTTCCCAAGGGTAACAGGAGAAATTGGACCCCAAAAGTTGTTGTCCAATTTGTCCTGAGTGCGCTGATACCCCATATGTGGGAGAAAACTACTGTATGGGCACACGTCGGGGCTCGGAAGGGAAGTAGTGATGTTTTGGAATGCAGACTTTGAAGGAATGGTCTGCTGGTGTCATGTTGCCTTTGGAGAGCCCCTGATGTACCTAAACAGTGGAAATCCCCCACAAGTGACCTGATTTTGGAAACTAGACCCCCTAAGGAACTTGTCTAGATGTGTGGTGAGCACTTTGAACCCCCCAGTGCTCCACAAAAGTTTATAACACCCGGGAATGAAAATAAAAAAATCATATTTTTTCCACAAACATGATCTTTTAGTCCCCAATTTTGTATTTTCCTAAGGGTAACAGGAGAAATTGGACACCAAAAGTTGTTGTCCAATTTGTCCTGAGTACTCTGATACCCCATATGTGGGAGAAAACTACTGTATAGGCACACGTTGGTTCTCGGAAGGGAAGTAGTGACGTTTTGGAATGTAGACTTTGATGGAATGGTCTGCGGGTGTCATTTTGGTTTGGAGAGCCTCTGATGTGCTTAAACTGTTGAAACTCCCCACAAGTGACCCCATTTTGGAAACTAGACCCACCCAAGGAGCTTATCTAGATGTGTGGTGAGCACTTTGAACCCCCAAATGCTTCACAGAAGTTTATAACGCCTGGGCGTGAAAAAAAAAAAAATCATATTTTTTTCCACAAAAATGATGTTTTTGCCCCCAATTCTTTATTTTCCTAAGGGTAATAGAAGAAATTGGACCCCAAAAGTTGTTTGCAATTTGTCTTGAGTAGGCTGATACCCCATATGTGGGGGTAAAACACTGTTTGGGCGCATAGCAGAGCTTGGAAGGGAAGGAGCACCGTTTGACTTTTTCAATGCAGAATTGGCTGGAATTGAGATCAGACGCCATGTTGCATTTGGAGAGCACCTGATTTGCCCAAACAGTGGAAACCCCTATTCTAACTCCAACCCTAACCCCACCACACCCCTAACCCTAATCTCAGCCCTAACCCTAGCCCTAACCCTAATGGGAAAATGGAAATAAATACATTTTTTAATTTTATTATTTTTCCCTAACTAAGGAGGTGATAAAGGGGGGTTTGATTTACTATTTATAGCGGGTATTTATGTTTGGCAGCTGTCATACGCTAAAAGACGCTTTTTATTGTAAAAATAGTTTTTGCATCACCACATTTTCAGAGCTATAACTTTTCCGTAACTTTTCCGTATTTTGACCCACAGAGTCATGTGAGGTCTTATTTTTTGCGGGACGAGTTGACGTTTTTATTGGTACCATTTTCGGGCATGTGACATATGTTGATCGCTTATTATTCCTTTTTTGGGACGCAGAATGAACAAAAACCAGCATTTCAAGAATTTCTTTTGGGGGGTGCGTTTACACCGTTCCGCGTGTGGTAAAATTGATAAGGTGGTTTTATTCTTCGGGTCAGTACGGTTACAGCGATACCTCATTTATGTAGTTTTTTATGTTTTGGCGCTTTTATGCAATAAAAACAATTTTATATAAAAAATAAATATTTTTGCATCGCTTTATTCTGCGAGTTATAACTTTTTATTTTTTCACTGATTTCACTGTATGGTGGCTCGATTTTTGTGGGACAAGATGATGTTTTCAGCGGTACCATGGTTATTTATATCTGTCTTTTGATCGCGCGTTATTGCACTTTTTGTTCGGCAGTATGATAGTAAAGCATTATTTTTTGCTTTATTTTTTATTTTTACTTTTTAAGGGGTTCGCTAAAGGGGTTAACTAGTGGGACAGTTTTATAGGGTGGGTCGTTACAGACGCGGTGATACTAAATATGTGTACTTTTATTGTTTTGGGGTTTTTTTATTTCCAAAAAATGAATTTATTAGGGAATTTTTTTTTTTAATTTATTTAGCGATTTTTTTCTTTATAAATTATTTTTATACTTTCATTTTTTGAACTTTATTACAATGTCCAAGGGGGTACATAACTGTTATGTGACAGATCACTGATCTGTCACATCACAGATCACTGTGACAGATCAGCGATCTGTCACAGGCACTGCTGGAGGCTTCCTCATGCCGGCGCTTTGCAGGCATGAGGAAGTCGGCTCCCTGCAGGCCTCCGAAGGTCCCCACCTCCATTTTGGATCTGGGCACCTGCAGGGAAGGAGGCCCCCGGAGCAGCGCAGCACATTGCGCTGCTCCGGGGGGCTCAGGAAAACATGGAGGGAGCCCCCTCCCTGCCGATGCTTCCTTAAACCCCCAGTACACTACGATCGTGTTTGATCGCAGTGTGCCAGGGGTTAACATGTCGTGGGCGGTCCGTGACTGCCCCTGACACATAGTGCCGGGTGTCAGCTGTGATAATCAGCTGACACCCGGCCGCGATCAGCGGCGCTCAGCACATGAGCGCCGCTGATCGCTATGACGTACTATCCCGTCCATGGGCATAGAGTCCCATGGATGGGATAGTACGCCAGATGTCAGAAAGGGGTTAAGGATAGATGGTTGGCAGTTAATGCTTGGCAATTTGTGATGAAAACCTCCTTCAGTCTGTCAGAGATTTGAGGTTGGGATGGGAGCTTACCTTCTAGTAAGACATTGACCCACAATATCCTGCAAAACCAGTGAAGTGGTTTAAGGCAAAATATTTCAATGTCTTGGAATAGCCTAGGCAAAGGTCAGATCACAATAAAATTAAGAATCTATGGGAGTAGAATAACTTTTGTCTTAACTATTGTTTGTCAAATAAAAGTTTGCACCTTAACCCTTTTCTGATGTAGGAAGTAATAGTACGTATATGTCAGGCTATGCATGGAGTAGGCTCAGGAGCTGAGTCTGCACCACAGCTAGCATCTACCTGTATACCAGTGACTGAAGTTTCCTCCAAACTTTATTGTTTAACAACTTGTATGCCGCTGTCAATCAATCCTTTCAATGACACGATTATCAAAGACTCTCTACTGCAGTGCTCAAATGATCAAAGTTTCAAGGCCTCTAAGGGGGTTGTAAAAATAAAGTAATAATTAAAAAGGTTTTAAAATCTAAAAAAACAAAAAGTATAGAAATTCAAATCATTCTCTTTTCCCCATTAGCAATAAATGTTAATAGATAAGCATATTTTGTATTACTGTATCTATAAAAGGTTTATCAATCAAAAAGTAAAATTAATGAACATGATCGGCGAATATCCTTAAAAAAATACATCATTGCCTATACATGAATTTCCCTAAAAGAAGTGAATAAGGGTTTGAGGTCTCCTAGGACTGTATCCAACTCCATTCAATGTCTTTAACACAAATCCTTCCTTAGTAAAGTCAAAGTGACCTCACCATAGACATGGATGGCATTCCTGTTTTAACCAACCACCTATTTCATAACACAATGCACTGACTTCTTTGTCAGTGATTAAATTCACAAATTGCTCTAGGGGCAGATGAAGATCTCCTAGGAATGGGACTATTACGCCAATTTAGTGAAACATGTTGAGGAGACTAATAGCTGACAAATTTTAATATTGCATATGCAATGATAGAGATTAGAATAGGTAGGAGTCCAGCTGAAATGTAACAGTCTGCATCAGTGGTTAATGAGCTATTGGTAAAAACGTGCTACACTCTATCTAATCTATTGTAACACTTGGATAATCCTTGTCCATTATAATAATTCCATTTCTTGTGTTATGTGCTTTTAACCCCTTCACCTCCTTGGGATTTTGTTTTTTTTTTCAGTTTTTTTTTTTTGCTACCCTTATTCCCCAGAGCCATAACTTTATATTTTTCTATCAATATGGCTGTATGAGGGCTTGTTTTTTGTGGCATGAGTTATACTTTTCAACAACATCATTGATTTTACCATATAGTGTAATGGGAAATGGGGGAAAAATTAAAGTGCAGTGAAATTGAAAATTTAGTACAATTCCGCAATTGTTTTTGAGTTTTTTATAGATTTTTTGAGCTTTTATATTTTTTAATTTTTCGGCTCACAATACAGAAGCCTTCATATTGTTAAGTAAACAAAAAAAAGTTATGGCTCTTAGAAGAAGAGGAAAAAGCAAAACAGATCACCAAAGCATATGCCTATTGTATAAATCAAATTTGACACCCCATGACACTTTGGTCACTTTTACATCTTGTGAGTAGATGAGACTCAACTCTAAATCTTCTCAATGTGTCAACTCAGCCTGGTGTAAAGGTTCTGTGGATCTTTCCTCAGTGAGCAAGGTGAAATGTAACAGGAAGATATGCAGCAGCTGCTGTGCGGACATACTGGACATTACACAGAGCACATGCTAAGGTTAGATTTCATGACCAGTAACTTCTAATTTAGATGTCATAACATCCTCCGTACACATACAACATAAGTCAGTAGCCGGTGTATGGAATAGGCATACAGGATGAGCTTGCTGTATGTTAAAGCCAGAATGGCTGTATGGCTGTATGTTAAAGCCAGAATGAGCCTCTAAGGGTTCGCTCACACTGACATACAGTGGGTACGGAAAGTCTTCAGACCCCTTTAAATTTTTCACTCTGTTTCATTGCAGCCATTTGGTTGGTAAGTTCAAAAAAGTTCATTTTTTTTTTCTCATTAATTTACACTCTGCATCCCATCTTGACTGAAAAAAGCAGAAATGCAGAAATTTTTTCAAATTTATAAAAAAAAATAAATAAAATTGAAATATCGCATGGTCATAAGTCTTCAGACCCTTTCCTCAGACACTCATATGTAAGTCACATGCTGTCCATTTCCTTGTGATCCTCTTTGAGATGGTTCAACTCCTTCGTTGGAGTCCAGCTGTGTTTAATTAAACTGATAGGACTTGATTTGTAAAGGTACACACCTGTCTATATAAGATCTCACAGCTCACAGTGCATGTCAGACCAAATGAGAATCATGAGGTCAAAGGAACTGGCCAAGGAGCTCAGAGACAGAATTGTGGCAAGGCACACATCTGGCCAAGGTTACAAAAGAATTTCTGCTGTACTCAAGGTTCCTAAGAGCACATTGGCCTCCATAATTCTTAAATGGAAGATGTTTAGGACCACCAGAAGTCTTCCTAGACCTGGCCATCCAGCCAAACTGAGTAATCATGGGAGAAGAGCCTTGGTGTGAGAGGTAAAGAAGAACCCCAAGATCACTGTGGCTGAGCTCCACAGATGAATTGGGGAGCTGGGAGAAAGTTCCACAAAGTCATCTATCACTGCAGCCCTTCACCAGTCAGGCCTTTATGGCAGAGTGACCTGATGCAAGCCTCTCCTCAGTGCAAGACATATGAAAGCCTGCATAGAGTTTGCTAAAAACACATGAAGAACTCCCAGACTATGATAAATAAGATTCTCTGGTCTGATGAGACGAAGATAGAACTTTTTGGTGATAATTCTAAGGGGTATGTGTGGAGAAAATGGGCACCGCTCATCACCTGCCCAATACAATCCCAACAGTGAAACATGGTGGTGGCAGTATGTGGGGTGTTTTTCAGCTGCAGGGACAGAATGACTGGATACAACTGAAGGAAACATGAATGCAGCCAAGTAGAGACATATCCTGGATGAAAACCTCTTCCAGACTGCTCTGGACCTCAGACTTGGCTGAAGGTTCACCTTGCAACAAGACAATGACCCTAAGCACACAGCTAAAATAACAAAGGAGTGGCTTCAGAACAACTCTTTGACCATTCTTGATGGGCCCAGCCAGAGACTTGACCTAAACCCAATTGAGCATCTCTGGAGAGACCTGAAAATGGCTGTCCACCAACATTCACCATCCAACCTGGCGGAACTTCAGAGGATCTGCAAGGAAGAATGGCAGAGGATCCCTAAATCCAGGTGTGAAAAACTTGTTGCATCATTCCAAAGAATACTCATGGCTGTACTAGCTCAAAAGGGTGCTTCTACTAAGTACTGAGCAACATGTCTGAATACTTATGACCATGTGATATTTCAGTTTTTCTTTTTTAATAAATTTGCAAAAATTTCTACATTTCTGTTTTTTCCTGTCAAGATGGTGTGCATAGTGTTCATTAATGAGAAAAAAAATTAACTTTTTTGAATCTACCGAATGGCTGCAATGAAACAGAGTGAAAAATTTAAAGGTGGTCTGAATACTTTCCGTGCTGAGTGCTATGCAATGTTTTATTGGATAGCACTCAGCCCAATGTTGTACTTTGGGGCAGAGAAGATATGTGATTATTTTCTCATGCTGATTCATCATCCATTTGGCAGAGTGTTTAAAGTGGGATACCACAAGGCTCTGTTCTGGCCCTGTTCAACACTTATAAATGATCTAGAAAAGTGAACCAAAGCTAAACTAATCAAATTTGCAGATGACTCAAAGCAAGGAGGGATAGCTAAAGCCCCCCGTTACACACTGCAATATCGCTGTAAAGTCACCGATTTTGTGACGTTGCAGCGATATTGCTAGCGATATCGCTGTGTCTGATACTTACCTACGACCGGCTCCCCCGCTGGTAATCGCTGATCGTGCGAGAAGCTGCTGGATCATTCCTCGTCGGTCACTTCCTGCGGCGCTTCCTGCAGTGACAACGAGCGACGCGTGGAGCCGGGCGGGAGGACGCAGGATCGCCGCGTCTGACAGGTAAGTAGCGATCCCCGTCCCCTGCGATGTCGCTAGTGAGATCTGACTGAGTGGCAGCTCACTAGCGACCACCTAGCGATGCACCAGCGATCCTGACTGCGTCATATCGCTAGTCGGGATCGCTGGTGCATCGCTAGGTGTAACGGTACCCTTACACTAGGAAATACAGATAAAGGATTCAGAAGGATCTGAACAAGCTTGAACAATGGGCAGTAACTAATAGAATTATATTTAACATGGAGAAATGCAAGATTTAACATTTGGGCAAGAAAAATTAAAATTACATCTACAGAATGGGAGGAATAGAACTAAGCAATAGCGCATGTGAAAAAGACTTGAGTATATTAATAGATCACAGACTGCATCTGAATCAACTGTCACTGGTTTACCACAACAGAGAGGAGCCAGTGGACTCCTGTACTGATTAGAAGCACTTCACCTTCATATTAAATGGTGCAGGTTTCTTTTATCAGTGAAAGGTTAATCTGCTAAGCTGAGGGCTCCTGGAAGCTTTCCTACATTAAGGCTAAGCTGTTCACTGTTAGCCACTCCCATCTCGTATATAATTTAGGCCCTGGCTAGCACTCATTGTCAGAGAAAGCTTTTGCTGCATGTTTGGAGGTTGTTGGTGATTGTTATTTTAGAAGGCGTTTGGTGGATTTATCTGTGACTGTTGCTAGATTTTGGATATGTGATACTTCCCCTTCTCCTATTTTGGTTTAACAGCATCCTCACTGCCCGGTGAATTTCTCTGTTGTTTGTGTGAGTATGTTTGCATGATTGGTATTTTTTGTTATCCCCGTTCATACTACATTGTTTGTCTGGTTGGTGTATTACAGACCACTACTACTCCCCTCTTCCCTGGGGAGGGGAAGGGTACACACTGAGGGCAGATTCAGGAGCTAAGGCAAGGTATGTGGTCCCGATGTCTTTACCATAAGAAATAATCCAGGGAGCAGAGTAAGCTAAGACACCCCTAGCAAGGAGCCCCTGGTCTTGGGACACCCGACAACATAGTCATGACATCAACCGTGTGATGCAGCAAAAACAGTTCTAGGATGTATTAAGAGCAACATAGAGTCTAGATCACGTGAGGCAATTATCCCTCCTAAATTTTTCCTTGGTCAGGCCACATCTGGAAACTGTGTCCAGTTCTGGGCACCGCATTTTTAAAATGACATTAAAAAAACTGAAGCAAGTTCCGAGAAAAGCTACCAAGATGGTGAGCGGACTGCACTGTATGTTCTACGAAGAATGAATAAAGGGTCTGGGAATGTTAAGTTTACAAAAAAAGGCTAAGAGGAGACTTGATAGCTGTCTACAAATATCTGAAGGTAAAACAGAAAAAAACGTCAAAATACATTTTCAATACATGCTGTGCAAGTGCACAAAAAAAGGCCCCAAATGTAAATGGAGATGTAGGAACGACTCAAAGGGACATGAAAAAAAGGGGAGAAACAGAGTCCAAAGCTACAATGTAACAATATAATTTATTGAAAAAGCATGGTGGAGACAAGACAAACAGGCTTAAAATAAATAGAATGAAATAGCATAATCATTGTCACTGGATACAAAAAGCACCCTGCACAAAAGTAGGTGTCAAGCCAAACGAGGGTGTGTATAAATTAACACATCAAGGGCAGGCAGAAAGACACTGAGGACAAATGAACACCCTCCAGAATCCATATTTCAAATGTGACATTCCATGTGGATGCGATCAACATGAATAATAAAGTGGAGTGAGGGGCGCAAAATCCATTGGTTAAGGTACTAAGCTCTGGATGTTCACAGTGTGTAAAACATACCCATCATTGCAGCTTTCAACCCACCGCTGTGCAGGAGAGCCCCGACGCACGTTTCGCGGTATAACCGCTTCCTCGGGGCACTGTGAACATCCAGGGCTTAGTACCTTAACCAATGGATTTTGCGCCCCTCACTCCACTTTATTATTCATGTTGATCGCATCCACATGGAATGTCACATTTGAAATGTGGATTCTGGAGGGTGTTTATTTGTCCTCAGTGTCTTTCTGCCTGCCCTTGATGTGTTAATTTATACACACCCTCATTTGGCTTGACACCTACTTTTGTGCAGGGTGCTTTTTGTATCCGGTGACGATGATTATGCTATTTCATTCTATTTATTTTAAGCCTGTTTGTCTTGTCTCCACCATGCTTTTTCAATAAATTATATTGTTACATTGTAGCTTTGGACTCTGTTTCTCCCCTTTTTTTCATTTTTTTTTTTTTTAAATATCTGAAGGTCTCTCATAATGCAGAGGGATCATCCTTATTCTCATTTACACATGGAAACACGAGAAACAATAGAATGAAACTGAAAGGGACAAGATAAAGGTTAGATATTAGGGAAAAACTTTTTGACAGTGAGGTGATCAATGAATGGAACAGGCTGCCACGAGAGGTGGTGAGTTTTCCTTCTATGAATGTCTACAAACAGAGGCTGGACAGACATATGTCTGAGATTGTTTAATGAATCCTGTATGGAGTAGTGGGTTGGACATGATGATCTTGGAGTTCCCTTCCAACTCCAACATTCTATGATCATAAGAAAACAATAACAGCATGCTGTAAGTGCCTCTGGTATTAAGATCACGGGCACCTATATAAGTCTACAGGTACGCCTGAAACATCGCACTGCACTCGGATGTCATTCGAGTGCAGTCTGATGTATGCTCACAGAGACAATGGAGAAGATGATGAAATTAACCTCTTTGTCTTATTCACACTTGTGAAAGTCGTATCACACTCAAATGACATTGGATGTAGTCAAGAAACACACTTTCAAAACCATGTTTGTTCATGCAAAAACTACAGTCATGGCCAAAAGTTTAGAGAATGACACAAATATTGATTTTTACAAAGTCTACTGCTTCATTTTTTCTAATGGCAATTTGCATATACTCCAGAATGTTATAAAGAGTGATCAGCTTAACAGCAATTACTTACCTAGAAAATGAACTTTATCCCCCAAAACACATTTCAACATCATTGCAGCCCTGCCTTAAAAGGACCAGCTAACATCGTTTCAGTGATTGCTCCATTAACACAGGTGTGGGTGTTGATGAGAACAGGGCTGGAGATCAATCTGTCATGATTAAGTAAGAATGACACCACTGGACACTTTAAAAGGAGGCTGGTGCTTGGCATCATTGTTTCTCTTCTGTTAATCATGGTTATCTCTAAAGAAACACGTGCAGTCATCATTGCACTGCACAAAAATGGCCTAACAGGGAAGAGTATTGCAGCTAGAAAGATTGCACCTCAGTCAACAATCTATCGCATCATCAAGAACTTCAAGGAGAGAGGTTCCCTTGTTGCCAAAAAGGCTCCAGGGCGCCCAAGAAAGACCGGCAAGCGCCAGGACCGTCTCTTAAAAGTGTTTCAGCTGCGGGATCAGGCCACAAGCAGTGCAGAGCTTGCTCAGGAATGGCAGCAGGCAGGTGTGAGTGCATCTGCACGCACTGTGAGGCGGAGACTCTTGGAGCAAGGCCTGGTCTCAAGGAGGGCAGCAAAGAAGCCAATTCTCTCCAGAAAAAACATCATGGACAGACTGATATTCTGCAAGAGGTACAGGGAGTGGACTGCTGAGGACTGGGGTAAAGTCATTTTCTCTGATGAATCCCCTTTTCGATTGTTTGGGACATCTGGAAAACGGCTTATTCGGAGAAGACCAGGTGAGCGCTACCACCAGTCTTGTCTCATGCCAACTGTCAAGCATCCTGAAACCATTCATGTGTGGGGTGGCTTCTCAGCCAAGGGAATGGGCTCTCTCTCAGTCTTGCCTAAAAACACAGCCATGAATAAAGAATGGTACCAGAATGTCCTTCAAGAGCAACTTCTCTCAACCGTCCAAGAGCAGTTTGGCGATCAACAATGCCTTTTTCAACATGATGGAGCACCTTGCCATAAAGCAAAGGTGATAACTAAATGGCTCAGGGAACAAAACATAGAGATTTTGGGACCATGGCCTGGAAACTCCCCAGATCTTAATCCCATTGAGAACTTGTGGTCAATCATCAAGAGACGGGTGGACAAACAAAAACCTTCAAATTCAGACAAAATAAAAGCATTGATTTTGCAAGAATGGACTGCTATCAGTCAGGATTTGATCCAGAAGTTGATTGAGAGCATGCCAGGGAGAATTGCTGAGGTCCTGAAGAAGAAGGGTCAACACTGCAAATATTGACTTGCTGCATTAACTCATTCTAACTGTCAATATAACCTTTTGCTACTCATAATATGATTGCAATTATATTTCTGTATGTGATAAAAACATCTGACAAACACACATAAAAACCAGAGGCCAACACATCATGTGAAAATATAATATTCGTGTCATTCTCTAAACTTTTGGCCATGACTGTACAGCATGCCATTTTGGACTCATCAAATCTGCATTAAAACTGTTCTTTGTGGCCTTACCCTTAAAAATGAAAAGTTGAACTATGACTAATTTGTTTTTTTAAAGTTGGAAAATGATCTAGAGAAGGGACATAAGAGAAATTTTCTTCATTCCCCAAATATCTGTGCAGCAATAGAATGTCAGATCAAATGTACTGTACTACTTTTGAATACATATACTGTACATTGTGATATTACAGCTAATTTTAAGTCTATATCAGCTAGTGAATAAAACAGTGATGTAGGAATGTAAACAACACCGACATCCGCTAATTGAGATTCCAACTGCAAAAAGAAGCCCCATGGGATAGAATGAAATATAAAGCATCAAAATGATTACTGGCACAAATCTCATTGCTTATACGTAAAACGGGTCTTTTAGGGCCTAAAATTCATGTAGTCGCATTGTAATGAACTTGCTCCCACAATGCTTACTTGAATGTATCTTCCGGATTAATTGCTAAAGTAAATGCTATCTCTATAGCAATATTCAACATATATACAGTATATACAATGTATGACCTGATAATATATTGACAAATTACTTTATGTAGATATCTCCTCCTTGTAAAGTATTTGGCCAAAGAGAAATATCTATCTCATAGCAACAGTATTATAAAAAAATACAAATACTGTATATCTAAATAGAGAAGATCTTAAAGGGAATAACCAAAGTAACATAATAAACACTTTATTAAATAGTATTAACATTAAATATGTATAGTAAAATGTCTGTTAAAAGACAAGGAGACCACTGGAGACAAAGGATTCCCCCCCAGTAGATTTTTAATATATAGAAGTATTAGAAAGAAAGACTTGAAATATGTATGGTCAAAAAACTAGAATAGCATAAATCAGTTGATGTCAGGGCACTGTGGACCTGTATATACTCCATTGCAGGGCTGCCACCAGGAATTTCAGGGCCCGATATTGTCAAAATTTTTGGGCCCCCTTGAGACTCCACCCAGGCTCCACCCTCAGCTCTTCTTCTAACCCTCAAACTTTCCACAGTCCCACTGCCCACTCATGGAAAACCTCCACTTCTGCACCCATCCTCACCAATAGCACAGTAACAGTTCCCATCTAACACCAGATCACATACATAGCGAGCAGCTTTTGTTTTAGTCAGCTGATTTTTTTTAAGCCGCCACCATGACAAGGTAGGCTCTTCTAGCCATGCCTTACTCTACTCTAACCTATTAAACGTTTGTTAAAATATCCAATACTCTTTTTAGGTATATTTTTATTTATTTTTCAATTTTTAAAATGACCAATAATTGGATCCACTGGTCCCGTTTATAAGATTCAACCCGAAGGGGAAAAAGGGGTGCATACCCGAATAGTCCACCAAAGTATGATGCGTCCCTGCCTGTTCCAAGATCGTTAAGGAGGAGAGAAAGTGCCAAGTGTCCCTGAAACACTCACTCCCATGGTTCCCGATTGTGATGAGGAAGAATCACTTACCTCATTCTCTAAAATGGATAGTTCGCCGCCCGCCAGTCCAAGGGAAGTACGTAGGCCTGAAACTCCAGAGATGGCTGCTCTGTTGAGCCTGGAAGTACTCCCGTCCTCTACAACCCAACCTGACTCTACCACCCAGCCTGAACTGTGCCGTACTGAGCGGATGACAGTTGGAATACCTCCCACTTGTTAAGACCAAGACCAGTTTATTTGGCAGCGTATGGTGCAAGAAATGGAAGAGTGTGAACATCTGATGAAGGAACTCTTGCCCGTAGAATGGCAAGCTAAAGGAGAGGGGGAGTGTAAGAAGGAAGACTGGGCTGCGGGTACCTGTGCTGTGCCGGGTTCGGAACTGTTGAGGCCGCATCCCCTGTTTCCCAGGGGAAGGAATAGGGGACCGGACAGGCCACATGACTCAGGAAGAGGAGGCGTGTTTAGTCTGGGAACCCATCCGGAAGCTGAGGGAAGAAGCGAGAGAAGCTGCAGAGAGGCTCCCCGTCAGCATGCGAGCAACACGGCAGGCAGAACGCTTCGCACCCGAACCGCCAGCACTGTGATGGACTGCAGCAGATAGCCTTGCCTCCTGCCTCTAGGTCATGGGGTCTAAGAGGAAGCGCACATGACGACAGGAGAGAGATGCTCCATCCTTTGAACACCGGCGCTGTGCAGGCCTGCGTCCGTTTACTCCCGCCGCTACCAGCGAGGACTTGAGAGAGAGGTGCAGTGTGCCTGGTGACAGCCAGAGAGCAAGGTGCCATACGCTCCGTGTCCATGAGTACAGTGCACGTGCCACATAAGAGAAACCAGGTACCGGACAGACATTTGTTCCCTGATTTGCCAGTTTATACTTGCCAATCTACGTTGGACTCGGACAGTGCTGTGGCCTTAACTGTCTCAGACACATCAGTTTATGAACTAGGGACTCAGCAGAAAGTACCGGAGACTGACCGCTGCCGCTAGAAGACGGGTCGTTGCTTAAAGGACCCCATCTGTTACCACTATCCCAGCCGCCGCCAGGGCTACAACTCCCAGCAGATCATTGTTGGCTGAGGAGCATAAAGGACAGGATAAGTTTACAAACTGGACTGTTATTATTCCGCATTTATTGTTCTTATCACCTACTCTCTTAACCATTCATCTCCCTGCGAGGAGTTAACCCCCTGATCAATTAAAACTGTTAACCCTTGCTCTGCCTCCTGTCTGTCAGTGCATCCCGCAACCTGCTGACAGATACAAGAACTGTGAAGGTGAATACAAACTAATATGTAACTTGGCCTGTTAAGATGTTTTTAATGAAAGCTTTTGATTGCAGTAAATGTGACCTCTTAATGTTGCAAATTCAAATGACCGTTTTCAGTTCTTTACAACCTATAAAATGCTTAGATACTCTGTTATGCATAATAATCTGGAACACGGCATTTTCAGTTTTTTTGTTTTGAGAAAGAAAATACTGTCATCATTGCGAGGTTTGTCAGAAAATGTGGTAGAGTATCCTCAGATTGGAAAGCACATGAAGACTGGTAAGGTCACTTCTTTTATCCAATAATTCTTTTTTCATAGAAATGCATGTGTTAATTCTTTTGGGCACTTAGGGTAGTTATCGCTTTTTCAGGCATGTTTCAGAGTGGACCCGCCTGAAAAGAACATTGTGTGCACACACTTCATTTCAATGATGGTTGCTAGAAATAAAACTATTTATATACCAGTGATCAGCATTGTCACTTGGTAATTATCGTGCACTGATGGACATCACCACCTTATGTTTGTACGTTGTACATTCAGTTCTTGCTCACTTGGAGTTGTACAGCTATGAAGGAATTTGCATCGTCTGCATTCTCATTATACTAAATGACTTACTACTTTGTTTGATGCAAGTTAAATAAGCCATAACATAACAACCTTTTTTAATAAATCAGAGAAAATGTGTATGTAATGTAGTGGGTATTTATTCATATACTCACCTACTGCTGCCTTCTCCAAGATCCAGCACTGTTCTGCTCCGCTTTTCCAAGATGTCACCCATGTGTAGACTTTCTTTGTCACACTGCGCTCTATGTGACCCGAAACTGGCTTTCACAATGTAGGTCTATGGATTGTCAGAATGTCAGGCTTACATTGTGAAAGAGACTTCTGGCCTAGGCAATGAGTGAGCAGAATAGTCTGAAGGGTGGGGTCATCACCCAGAAGAGGAGTGGAAAGGCACTGCATCCAGGAGAATGCAGCGGTAGGTGAGTATATGAAGACACACACACAAACACTACACACACTACACTATACATACACCTATTTGAAAAACAAATCTTTGTGGGGGCGTAGCCTAGGCAGCACACAGTAGTGATGGGCAGTCCGGCTCTTTTTGGTGATCTGGCTCTCATGGCTCCGCTCACCAAAAAGAGCCGGCTCTTTTCGGATCCTAAATGGATCCCTATTGAATACCTGTTCAGACGTTGGAACTCCCGCCCACCAACTTAAGAAACTCCGCCCACTTGATAGGAACCAATTAAATTGTTGAGTGGGCGGAGTTTTTTGGGTGGGCGGAGTTACGTCTGCCAAACACTGGGATTTTACACCCAGTGAGAGCCATTCAGATATTTTAGTGGCTCTCACTGGGGTGCCGGCTCCCATCGTTCACAGCAGGGAGCCAGTCTTTGTGTCGGATCGTTCGCGAATGACACATCACTAGCACACAGGACAGATGCATGTCACCACAGCTCCTGCTCCTAGGCAAGGAAAACAAGTGAATTTGCACCAAGAAATTAATTTAACCAGTTGAAACTGCATCCTTACTAATAGAAAGGCAAGTGGATTCAACAAGACTGATCTGGTTCGAACTACAGCTTACAAGGGGGCACTTAATCTCTGGAGATCTGCCGGAGAGTACAAGCAAAGAAACATCCTTACAACAAAAAGAAAGAAGTGACCCATCCTCAGGAGACAAGCTAAAGCGGTGAGGGGAGAAGCTCTGGTGGGTCTTACCTGGGATTCAGTGCCACGTGTACCCTCTGTCCCCCAGCTAATTGCTCTTGAATGTTTGCTCCTGACCAGTTGCCTGGGATCAGTTCACTTTGGTCTGGCAGTGCCTGGTCACCCACTCTGATCCTCCTGAGACTGGCTGTGTACTCCATTCCATCAGCCAACACATTGCTCCTGCCTGCCTCAGAGCTTCTCCTGGCATCCAGCCAGCTGCAGATTGCAGGAGGCCATCCACCTCCCCGGGGGCTGCTCTGCTCAGAGGGGAGCTGAAACATATCTGTGACTGAGACAAGGGAGAGGGGAGATCAACAGGGAGCTTGGGAAGCAGTACCATCTTGTTGCTCAGCACCATACCTGGCAAATCAGCTCATATTGTTTAAAAGTGTGTGAAACAGATCAGCAGCTCACTGTACATCAGAAACTTACTGCTACAGACTCTTGACAGGCTCCACAAGAGAGGAAAATATACTTGGAAATTCAATGTTACGCATCAGGTTTCTGCATCTGCTCTGCAGGAATCCAGACCCTTACAATCTGCAGTCTCTTGCTGTTTATCTACCACAGAGGAGATTGCCTTGCAGCAAATCTCTCCAGGGGCTAAGTCCCTCTGTCCTCCTACTGAGCATGCTCATGAGACGATTTCCCATTGGAGATCGGGAGTCATGTGCTCAAGTCCTGCTCCAGATCTCATTGGTCCATCTCAGAGATCTGGAAGCTTACGGAATGTCCCAGCTGCTATAAAAAGCGCGCATGGCCGTTCTGCCATGCGCTAGTATAGACTTTACTTGCTAGATGTGTGAATGGTGAAGGATGTATGATTCTGGTGACTGACTTAAGATTCCCCTCCCTCTGATATTACGCATGTGAATAGGGAACTAGAGAAAGAGTCAGAACCAGTCAGTTGCAATTCATAGGCCACTGTGCACACCGCATCTTACACTAGCGTCCGGTGGTGTCACGTCTCTCATGGCACCATCGCATAGCAGCTGTGTCTGCCGCCACACTGCATTTAGCAGCACTTACCGGCGTCCGCAGTAGCGATGCCGCACGCACGGTCGGTCTAGACGGACACCATCCCCTGTCTTGGACCCATGTCCTGTGACCAGATACTGTGCGTGCAATTTCACTGAGACCTGTGAGTCTAACAGGCTCAGTGTTTGTTTCGGTTACAGCGCCTCTGTGAGTTAACAGAGTCCACTCTGCGCACCTCGGGTGACGTTGAACCCGTGCGCATTATACCGCCATATAGCGCGTCTGCCATTGTCTAGCAGCGGTTTTAACACCTTCTGCACGGTGGACCCCGAGTGGCGAATGCACTTTATTATTTAATTATTTAGTGCTTTCCGCCGTTCCTAACACTCAATCCCTAAGTGGACCCCTCCCCCTCTCAGCAATAGCACAAGGCAGGCACCATTCTAATAAATCAAACACAAAGGGAGGGACAGAAGAGAGACTCATTTTCACATCAACTATAAATCCCCTGCATCTTAAGAAGCACTCCTAGTTGATGTTACATACTTTAAGACACAAATTCTCACAAGCCTAACTCTATATCTTTGAGCGAAAGAAGAAAGAAAGGGAAATAAAAAGAAAAGTAAAATAACTTGTGAAGTTATACAGATGAACAGTCTCATAAAGTCTCATATAAACATAGTGCCAGCAACTGCACCTCAGGTGCAATTGCAAGACCTATTAGCACACTTGACCACCCTAATTTTTTTTTTTTTGTACAATTCTAATATAGAACACCGGTTCGCTCACATGATTTAATCACTTAGCACTTCTCCCGGTGTAGATATATTAAATCAGGCCACAAAATGGGAAGATCCACTAAAACTCACACTGATGAGCCAAGTAAACCTCATAAGACATCTAAAAAAATCCAAGATGAAGACAAAGTTCAAAAACGTCCACCCACTGAAACACCTATGGGCAGTAAATCTCAGAGAGCCTCGCACAAATTGAAGTTTGGCCTACTTCCAACCAATCATTGGTCAAATAGCAATGAAGATGTGGATTCTATACAAAATGATCCAGATATAAAAGAATATATTAAAGCCCTACCCACGGCTTAATACATGAGAAACCTATTTAAAGATTTCACCCAAGTGGTAAAAGAAGAGATAGCGGATCTACGATATGATGTTAATATTGCTCACGACAGAGTACAAAATTTAGAGACCAGCTCTGATGAGATTATAACGCACGCCACAAGAGTCACAGAAATCTTAATAGAGAACCAAAAAGAAAAATTTCTGCAGAAAATTCACCTAGATAACCTGGAAAACAGGTCGAGGCGAAAAAATTTGAGAGCTAGAGGGCTTCCTGAGAATATTCTAGACAAAGACATATTCACTACGTTATCTATACTGCTAAAAAAAAATAAATGGAACACTATAATACCACATCCTAGATATCTCTGAATGAAATATTCCAGTTGTAAATTTTTATTCATTGCATAGTGAAATGTGTTCAGAACAATAAAACATAACAATTATCAATGTAAATCAAAATGAATATCCCATGGAGGTCTGGATTTGGAATGATACTCAAAATCAAAGTGGAAAATCAAATTATAGGCTGAAAATGCCTCATGACAAGGAAAAGATGCTCAGTATTGTGTGTGGCTTCCACGTGCCTGTATGACCTCCCTAATGTACAACGCCTGGGCATGCTCCTGATGGGGCGGCGGATGGTCTCCTGAGGGATCTCCTCCCAGACCTGGACTAAAGCATCCGCCAACTCCTGGACAGTCTGTGGTGCAACGTGACGTTGGTGGATGGAGCGAGACATGATGTCCCAGATGTGCTCAATCGGATTCAGGTCTAGGGAATGGGCGGGCCAGTTCATAGCTTCAATGCCTTCATCTTGCAGGAGCTGCTGACACACTCCAGCCACATGAGGTCTGACATTGTCCTGCATTAGGAAGAACCTAGGGCCAACCGCACCAGCATATGGTCTCATAAGGGGTCTGAGGATCTCATCTCTGTACCTAATGGCAGTTAGGCTATCTCTGGTGAGCACATGGAGGGCTGTGCGACCCTCCAAAGAAATGCCACCCCACACCATTACTGTCCCACTGCCAAACCGGTCATGCTGAAGGAAGTCGCAGGCAGCAGATTGCTCTCCACGGCGTCTCCAGACTCTGTCACATCTGTCACATGTGCTCAGAGTGAACCTGCTTTCATCTGTGAAGAGAACATGGCGCCAGTGGCGAACTTGCCAATCTTGGTGGGCTGTAAGAAATGCCAAGCATCCTGCATGGTATTGGGCTGTGAGCACAACCCCCATCTGTGGATGTCAGGCCCTCAGACCATCCCCATGGATTCGGTTTCTAACCGTTTGTGCAGACACATGCACATTTGTGACCTGCTGGAGGTAATTTTGCAGGGCTCTGGCAGTGCTCCTCATGTTCCTCCTTGCACAAAGGCGGAGGTAGCGGTCCTGCTGCTGGGTTGTTGCCCTCCTATAGCCCCCTCCTCATCTCCTGGTGTACTGGCCTGTCTCCTGGTAGCGCCTCCAGCCTCTTAACACTACGCTGGCAGACGCAGCAAACCTTTTTGCCACAGCTCGCATTGATGTGCCATCCTGGATGAGCTGCACTACCTGAGCCACTTGTGTGGGTTGTAGAGTCTGTCTCATGCTACCACGAGTGTGAAAGCACAACCAACATTCAAAAGTGACCAAAACATCAGCCAGAAAGCATTTGTACTGAGATGTGGTCTGTGGTCCCCACCTGCAGAACCACTCCTTTACTGAGGGTGTCTCGATAACTGCCAATAATTTCCATCTGTTGTTTAGTCCATTTGCACAACACTATGTGAAATAGTGTTGCTTCCTAAGTGGACAGATTGATTTCACAGAAGTTTGATTTACTTGGAGTTATATTCTGTTTAAGTGTTCCCTTTTATATTTTTGAGCAGTGTGCAATTTTCAACAACACCATTGGAAAAAAATGTTGACAATGACCTAGGAATAGAAAGAGCCCATAGAGTGTGTAGACCAAAGCTATCTGGACCGGACAGACAGAGACATCTTATATTGTTTTCAAAGCTTCAGACCAAAAGAGGAGATATACGAAAAGCAAGAAATGCGAAAAAAATAGAATCTGAAGACAGGGAGAATCAAATATTTCAAGACCTCACAAAGCTAACCCTGAATTTCAGAAGACCGCTTCAGCCCTTAACAAGAGCAGTGAGAGACAAAGGCATTGTTTATAGATGGCTTTTCCCATTTGGCTTGGCAATTCCCCTTAACAACAAAACTTTGATTGTCAGAACCCCAGATGACCTGCCACTTGTCCTAAAAAAACTAGACCTGACGAATCTTCATGTACCAGATTGGGCCACAGCGGAAGTGTTTCTTAATTTACCACCTCTTGCAAGAATTGAAAAATGGTCCACAGCAACCCCTTCCAAGTCAAAAAAAGAAGAGAAGATCGAATGAGGATCTCAAGAAAACTCTCAACAAAGATATGGAAGAGGAAAAAGAGGTCGGCTGATGTTGTCAATTTAAACTGGTGTTTGGCTCTACACTTCTGCTGAGACATTTACCAGTTGACATGTTCGCCAGTTTTTTCTCTTTCTCATCACTGCTTTTCTTTTTTTTTTACAAATCTGACACTAATTACTTTTGATGCTGTTATTAGCTGTTTGATATATTTCTTGTATATGCATGGCATTTCTTCCCTCTCTCCTCTTCCTCCTCCCTCTCCCCACACGGGGGGATGGGGTATAAGAGAAGTCTGGGCATGTTGTATGCATTTAGCATTATAGTCTAATCGACTAGTTTTAGTTACATCCTTAGATTGTAAAATGCTGCATTGTGTTTATGGTATTACCTGTTCAAATAAGACTCACGGGGAGTCTGTTCACTTACAATTATACTTATTCTCATATACTTTCAAATCACCTGAGGTTTTTGTCGTATCTACAGTACAGACCAAAAGTTTGGACACACCTTCTCATTCAAAGAGTTTTCTTTATTTTCATGACTAGGAAAATTGTAGATTCACTCTGAAGGCATCAAAACTATGAATTAACACATGTGGAATTATATAATTAACAAAAAAAGTGTGAAACAACTGAAAATATGTCTTATATTCTAGGTTCTTCAAAGTAGCCACCTTTTGCTTTGATTACTGCTTTGCACACTCTTGGCATTCTCTTGATGAGCTTAAAGGGGTAGTCACCGGAAATGGTTTTCACTTCACAGGTGTGCCCTGTCAGGTATAATAAGTGGGGTTTCTTGCCTTATAAATGGGGTTGGGACCATCAGTTGTGTTGTGCAGAAGTCTGGTGGATACACAGCTGATGGTCCTACTGAATACACTGTTAGAATTTGTATTATGGTAAGAAAAAAGCAAAAAAAAAAGTAAAGAAAAACGAGTTGCTTTAAGAAATGAAGGTCAGTCAGTCTGAAAAAATTGGGAAAACTTTGAAAGTGTCCCCAAGTGCAGTAGCAAAAACTATCAAGCGCTACAAAAAAAAACTGGCTCACATGAGGACCGCCCCAGGAAAGGAAGACCAAGAGTCACCTCTGCTGCGGAGGATAAGTTCATCCGAGTCACCAGCCTCAGAAATCGCAGGTTAACATCAGCTCAGATTAGTGACCAGGTAAATACCACACAGAGTTCAAGCAGCAGACACATCTCTACAACAACTGTTAAGAGGAGCTTTGTGCAGCAGGCCTTCATGGTAGAATAGCTGCTAGGAAACCACTGCTAAGGACAGGCAACAAGCAGAAGAGACTTGTTTGGGCTAAAGAACACAAGAAATGGACATTAGACCAGTGGAAATCTGTGCTTTGGTCTGATGAGTCCAAATTTGAGATCTTTGGTTCCAACCACCGTGTCTTTGTGCGACGCAGAAAAGGTGAACGGATGGACTCTACATGCCTGGTTCCCACCGTGAAGCATGGAGGAGAAGGTGTGATGGTGTGGGGGTGCTTTGCCGGTGACACTGTTGGGGATTTATTCAAAGTTGAAGGCATACTGAACCAGCATGACTACCACAGCTTCTTGCAGCGGCATGCTATTCCATCCAGTTTGCGTTTAGTTGGACCCTCATTTATTTTTCAACAGGACAATGACCCCAAACACACCTCCAGGCTGTGTAAGGGCTAATTTGACCAAGAAGGTGAGTGATGGGGTGCTACGCCAGATGACCTGGCCTCCACAGTCACCAGACCTGAACCCAATCGAGATGGTTTGGGGTGAGCTGGACCGCAGAGTGAAGGCAAAAGGGCCAACAAGTGCTAAGCTTCTCTGGGAACTCCTTCAAGACTGTTGGAAGACCATTTCCGGTGACTACCTCTTGAGGCTCATCAAGAGAATGCCAAGAGTGTGCAAAGCAGTAATCAAAGCAAAAGGTGGCTACTTTGAATAACCTAGTATAAGACATATTTTCAGTTGTTTCACACTTTTTTGTTAATTATATAATTCCACATGTGTTAATTCATAGTTTTGATGCCTTCAGAGTGAATCTACAATTTTCATAGTCATGAAAATAAAGAAAACTCTTTGAATGAGAAGGTGTGTCCAAACTTTTGGTCTGTACTGTAGGTCCATGCCCCCACAGGCCTAAACACCACCCTTTTGCATCTATACCTGGTTGGGCTCGCATCGCTGCCTACATCCTAACCAGCTGAAAAACTCAGGTTACTTTTGAGATTCATGAGCATGTTGCTCAGGTTCTGTAACCTCCATTGTTTACTTTAACCCCATATAACCCTGCCCCATCCCCAAGTCCTGCTAAAAAAAATGAAACTACTTCATAGTGCACCCCCATTAAACTTTAATGGTTGATTTAAATATTGCTACCTTCAACGAAAGAGGGATGAACATCCCAAAATTTTTTACCAAATGGTTCAGTGCCAATTCTCTGATTAAAAAAAAAATAAAGGTGTATCCATAATTATAAACAGTAATAATCTTTATTTTTATATAGCGCTAACATATTCCATAGCGCTTTACAGTTTATTATTATTATTATTATTATTACTACATGTGAAAAGGGGAAATATAGACAAGTATAATAAACATGTGTAAGACAAGGGACAAACAAGTACATAATGAGAGGGGACCCTTCCCGAGGGCTCACAGTCTACAGGGATGGGTGATGATACAATAGGAGAGGGTAGAGTTTGCACACATTATCATTACTGTCCCCGACGGGGCTCACATTCCCTTTCAGTATGTCTTTGGAATGTGGGAGGAAACCGGAGTACCCAGAGGAAACCCACACAAACACAGGGAGAACATACAAACTCCTTGCAGATGTCATCCTTGGTGGGATTTGAACCCAGGACTCCAGCGCTGCAAGGCTGCAGTGCTATCCACTGAGCCACTGTGCTGCCCTAAACAAGAGAATTCCCTTCACACTTAAAAATGCTATATATGACACAGACGGAAGATATATATACTATCAAAGTGCGCAATTCACAATTAATTGTTTACCTTGGTCAACATATATGCCCCCAATAGCAATCATTGCCCATTCTTTAAGAAGAGTATTGATATTTTAGATAATTTTGCTGAAGGTCAAATAATTTTAGGAGGTTGCCCCCTATCGTCCCTTTTGTTTATTCTCTAATTAGAGACATTCTTGCAGAAAATACAACAATCCCCTAAGATCAAAGGATTGAAAATCGGCACAGTTGAACACAAATGTGCAGCATACGCAGATGACATACTTTTCTTTTTGGTGGATCCTGACAACTCTATTCAGATTTTACTCACGGAGTTGCGCTTCTTTAACTCAACTTCTAAATAAACTTCACCAAGTCTAATATCATGCATATTTCTTTATCTCCTGAAAACAGAAGTAATTTAAAATGATAATTTTCCCCAAAGTCCTATACCTTCTCCAAACCCTTCGAATAGACATTCCTCAACAATTTTTTTGAAAAACTCAAAAATATAATTTCAAAATTTATATGGGCAGATAAAAACCATAGGATAAACCTTAAGACCTTGGTAAAATCAATATGTAGAGGAGGTTTAGATCTCCCTGATTTTGAAAGATATAGATTATCAACTCACATACCAAGAGTGAGCTGCAGTCCCCTTGTCCCACAAAACTTTGGGTTACACTTGAGTTCAATGATCTTCATGATGGTTTTGCACACTACCTATGGCCCACCCCATTTAATAGATTTAAATCTAATAATATCACAAACCAATACACTATGACTACCCTCAGATTATGGCACAAAACAAATTAAAAATGAATCTTATTCCACATATATGCAAAGCCACTCCTATCTTGCATTTGATACCTAATAACTATAGATCTCTTAAGAGGAAAATCAGGCTCTCAATTCCTATCAGAAACATGCCGATTTACTCCTTGGTGTACATAAACAGATGTATGAACAAGTTCAGCTCACTCACTAAAAACATTCACTTGAAAGATGAGGAAATTCAAACTCTACAGGAAGTAACAAATCTTTATCATCCAGACATTTCTACCTCAGCACCTGATCTGACAATTCTTAATCTATTTATGAACACAAAATGAAAGGGAAAAATGATATCCAAAATAAATAAGAACCTAACCCAAACACAGGAGATCCCAGATTTCATAAAAAAAATGGGAATTAGAACTAAACACAAAATTTCTCCCAGAAGAAATTCATGCAATCTTCAAAAACATCCACTTCCTAACATCTTCAGTGTGATTATAAGAACTTAATTATAAAATTATATCAAGATGGTATACAACACCTGACATATTGAATAAAATAGACAGCTCAATCTCCCCTCTTTGCTGGAGATGCACCAGAGAGAAGGGTTCTCCGTCTCACATTTGGCAGGAATGCACAAACATTAAAAGTTTCTGGGAGAGAGTTAGAGAGCATATAAAGAAAACCTTAAATGTAGACATCCCATTAACGTCAAGCTTCATTCTATTCAATCTGGATCCTTCAAATTTACACTTTAAAAAAGGCTCACTGATACCTCACCTGCTCAACGCAGCTAAAATAACTATCGCAAGACACTGGAAAGATGTAGAGACCCCTTACCTGCAAAGAATGGATAAAAAAAATCCAACCAAATCGGTATATACGAGAAAATTAGACTTTCAAGATCTCAAAACCTAAAGACTCTAAATGCCTGGATAGCCTGGTTGAACACCTCAGAGGATCACCAAATAAGCACAACCAGTAATCCTTAATTTCTGTCTCCCTACAAATTTCTTTTGTTATTAATTTTTTTTTCTTTACAGACAGCTTGTTCTGTAATGTTCATGCCTCGATTGCAACTTGATCTCCCAAATCGCTTAGTTAACCTCTATATTTTAAGCAGGATTTTCTGACTCCTTACCCTCCCCTTTCATTCCCGTGTCCCTCCCCACCACTGCCCCTTGTTTTTTAAACTCTTCTTACAACCCTTTTGGTTCGCAAATCCACAGCCTTGTAGTGTTGTCGTTACGGTTTATTACGATTGTTTTTTTTCTCTCATTCTTTCTTTTACTATTTCTAGAAAATAGTTACCCTTTTTTCCTTTCCTGTTATATTACTGAAATTTTCTAAATAAGGAATATATACAAAACAAACCTTCATGGAAGGGCTTTTTTAATGTATGGCACATTGCCAGTTCTTTTGAAATACCTCTTTGTTTCCATGGTAGTATTTTTACATCTCATGTTGTAATAGAAATGTCAATTCTGGATAAACATTATTGATTGACAGTAAATTATTAATGAGATGCCTTTAAGACTGAGCTAACACCTCACTGACCAGTGTGTGTCTACCCTTTGCCATAACGTAACCAAATTAACCCTGTTCATCATAGGAATCATGGATCATAATTATTTTAAACAACTATATGAGATATTTATATTTTCAGCATTAAACAAGAACTTTATAAAATGTTTAAATAGTTGGGTGCTCCTTATGGAGGTTCTTTTAGAGGCCAAGGTCTTATTGAATCTTTATTTTGATGCCTTGATAAGTGTCATTTGAGAGTACAAAATGAATCATTTTAATATCTTTTAGACAATGGATATATTGTAATTTTTTGTTATTTTTTCCATGAATTTGTGTTTTAACCCCTTAACTAGCTTGGATGTATAGATACAGTGAGGAAAATATGTATTTCATACACTGATGATTTTGCAAGCTTTCCGACCTAGAAAGAATGGAGAGGTCTGTAATTTTTATCATGGGTACACTTCAACTGTGAGAAACAGAATCTTAAAAAAAGTCCAGAAAATCTCATAGTGTGATTTTTACATAATTAATAAGCATTTTGTTGCATTAAATATGCATTTGATACAATAGAAAAACGGAACTTAACATTTGGTACAGAAACATTTGTTTGCAGTTACAGAGGTCAGATGTTTTCCTGTAGCTCTTGACCAAGTTTGCACACACTGCAGCATGGATTTTGGCTCACTCCTCCATACAGATCTTCTCCAGATCTTTTAGGTTTTGGGGCTGTCTGTGGCAACATTCAGTTTCTGCTCCCTCCAAAGATTTTTCTATTGGGTTCAGGTCTGGAGACTGGCTGGGCCATTCCAGGACCTTGAAATGCTTCTTACGGAGTCACTCCTTAGTTGCCCTGGCTGTGTGTTTTGGGTCATTGTCATGCTGGAAGACCCAGTCACAATACATCCTTCAATGGTCTTACTGAGGGAAAGAGGTTATTTGGTTAATTTCCTGTGATGCATGACCCAACTCCATCCATCCTCACTTCAATACATTGCAGTAGTCCTGTCTATTTTGCAGAAAAGCATCCAAAAGTATGACGTTTCCCTCTCTATGCTGCATGGTTGAGACAGTAGTCTTGGGGTTGTACTCATCCTTCTTCCTCCAAACACGGCGATTGGAGTTGATGCCAAAAAGTTCTATTTTGGCCTCATCTGACCACATGACCTCTTTCCATGCCTCCTCATGATCACCCAGATGGCCATTGATGAACATCAAATGGGCCTCGACATGTTCTTGTGTGAGCAGTTGGATCTTG